>NC_037288.2:8750000-10000000 GCF_000002775.5 Populus trichocarpa | reverse complement strand
TTTCTTTTTTTCCTTTTATTCTCTTCCTACACGTGCATGAGAGTTTGGTCATGTACATTAAGTGGTAGACTTTATAGGGTATCCTCCTCATTTTCAGATAATATGGCCGAATAAGATAACCAGTCGCTTCATAATTAGAATAATGAGAATAACCGTGTTAGAACACTTAGAGACCACATGAATCCCACAAGAACAAGTGCACCCTCATGCATAGTTTCCCCCCTCTGATGCATCTCATTTTAATTTTAAGCCAGGCATTATTCAACTTTTACCTTCTTTTCATGGCTTAGATTTAGAAAATCCATACTTGCATTTAAAGGAATTTGAGGAGGTCTGTAACACCTATAATGACTTAAATTGTAGCATGAACACTATCAGATTAAAGCTTTTTCCTTTTTCATTAAAAGATAAAGCTAAAACATGGCTACAAAATTTGAGACCAAGATCTATTCGTGTTTGGGATGAAATGCAACAATAATTTTTAAAGAAGTTTTTTCCATCTCACAAAACAAACTCTTTCAAAAGATAAATCACCACTTTCACTCAAAAACCAGGAGAAACATTTTACCAATGTTGGGATAGGTATCAAGACTTGCTTAATACTTGTCCTCATCATGGTTTTGAAACATGGAGATTGGTTTCACATTTTTATAAAGGGTTAACACCTAAAGATAGATAAATGGTGGAATTGATGTGCAATGGAACTTTTGAAGATAAAGACCCTAATGAAGTAATGGAGTACCTAGACTTGCTAGCTGAAAATGCTCAAAATTGGGACATTACAGGCACTTATGAGGCACCAAGTAAAACTCAATCTCATACATCTAGTGGAGGAATGTACAACCTTAGGGAAGATCATGACCTCTAAGTCAAATTTGTATCTTTAGCTAGAAAAGTCAAGGCACTAGAATTAAAAAAGAGTGGCCAACTAAAATCTGTTCAGGACATTGTGTGTCAAATCTGTGAAACCAATGAACACTCAACTAATGACTGTCCAACTTTGCCTTCTTTTAGGGAATGCCTCCATGAACAAGCCCATGCTTTAAACAGTTTCCAAAGGCCCAATCATAACCCATACTCGCAAACATACAACCCTGGTTAGAGAAATCACCCAAAGTTCAGTTGGAAGAGTGATGCACAAACTTCACAGCTACCGTTTCAAGCACACCATAATTTCCAAAATTCTAATGGATATGCACCTCCTTATGCTCCACCTCCTAGAAGAAATCTTGAGGAAACACTGCATGCATTCATTGAAAAGCATGACAGATTTTAAAGATACTCTTGCAAAGTTCACATCTGCTCTCAGTTTTCAAGAGAAAGGTAAGTTTCCATCTTAACCACAGCAAAATCCAAAAGGGCAATACAATATAAATGCAAGTAGTTCCGGAAGCCAATACATGGATCAAGTCAAATCAGTCATCACTCTTCGCAGTGGTAAGGTTATTGAAAAACTCATTCTTGAACCTTATGAGAAAGATGATGAGTTAATCTCTGAGGGTAAGGAAGGGGTTGAATCTGAACATTACAAAGAAAAGACTGATTCCCCACCAACACTTCAATTTTCTCATGCCATGACCAAACAAAGAAAAGTCAATCACAACTCTGAAATCTTTGAAACTTTCAAGTAGGTAAGGATCAATATACCTTTGTTGGATGCTATTAAACATGTACCTTCTTATGCTAAATTTTTGAAAGATTTGTGTATTGTGAAGAGAAAACTGAATGTGAAAAAGAAAGCCTTTTTAGCCGAACAAGTAAGTGCCATTCTTCAAAACAATAATGCTTTGAAATATAAAGACCCTGGTTGTCCTAAAATTTCTTGCTTTATTGGAGAACATAAAATTGAAAAAGCTTTACTTGATCTTGGAGCTAGTGTGAATTTACTTCCATATTCAGTTTTTGAAAGTCTTAATCTAGGTGAGTTAAAACCAACTTCTGTAACTCTCTTACTTGCTGATAGATCTGTAAAAGTGGTTAGAGGAATAGTTGAAGATTTGTTAGTACAAGTCGATAAATTCATTTATCCTGTGGATTTTATTGTCTTGGACACACAACCTGTTGAAGCATGTAATTCATTTCCTGTTATTTTAGGATGTCCGTTTCTTGCAACTTCTAATGCATTGATTAATTATAGGAATGGACTGATGAAGCTATTTTTTAGAAACATGACATTGGAGATGAATATTTTCAACATTTGCAAGCAACATGGAGATGATAATGATTTACAGGAAGTGGACTTTATTGAAAAATTAGTTTATGATCAATTTCAAACCACTTCCAGTGAAACTGAGATTGATGAATCTGACAATTTGCAAATGGTTTATTTTCAGGAAGAATCAAAGGCAAATAGTTGGAGACTAAAAATTGAGAAATTGCCACTACGATCAATTGAGTCCATACCTTCAAGTGTTCAACCACCAAAACCTTATTTGATTCCGTTACAATTCAATCTCAAATACTCATTTTTGGGAGAAAATGAAACTTTTTTTTGGTAATAATCTCTTCCAAACTTAATGCACATCAAGAAGGTAAGTTATTACAAACTCTGAAAATGCACAAAAATGCATTAGGATGGACCATAGCTGATATAAAAGGAATTAGTCCTTTGATTTGCACACACATGATTTATTTGGAGGAAAATGCTAAACCCTTTAGAGAAATGCAACGAAGGCTTAATCCTAATAGGAAAGAAGTAGTGAAAAATGAAGTCATTAAGCTTCTAGATAATGGAATCATTTATCCTATTTCCGACAGCAAATGGGTAAGTCCTACCCAAGTTGTACCTAAGAAGTCTGGAGTCACTGTGATAACAAATGAGAAAAATAAGTTAATTCCAACTAGGACTATTACTGGTTAACGCATGTGCATTGACTATAGGAAACTTAATTCAATGACTAGAAAAGATCATTTCCCTTTACCTTTCATGGATCAAATCCTAGAAAGAGTTGTAGGTCATGAATTTTATTGTTTCCTAGATGGCTATTCAGGTTACAATCAAATTGAAATTGCATTGGAAGATCAAGAGAAGACTACTTTCACATGTCCATTTGGTACTTTTGCATATCAAAGAATGCCTTTTGGATTATGTAATGCACCAGCCACATTTCAAATATGCATGCTTAGCATATTCAGTGATATGGTTGAACGTTTTCTTGAGATTTTTATGGATGATTTTTCTGTTTTTGGTGATTCATTTTATGATTGTTTGACTAACTTAGAAAAGGTTTTGAGTAGGTATGAAGAGAAGAATCTTGTACTGAATTGGGAAAAATGTCACTTTATGGTAACAAACGACATTGTACTTGGTCACATTGTTTCATCGAAAGGAACTGAGGTTGACAAATCTAAAATGAAGTTAATTGCTAACTTGCCAACACCAAAATCTATTAAAGATGTTAGATCATTCTTAGGACATGCTGGTTTTTATAGAAGGTTCATCAAAGATTTTAGTGTAATATTTAAACCTTGAGTAACCTTCTAACAAAGGATAATATTTTTGAATGGACTAAACATTGTGAAAAAGCCTTTGTTAAACTTAAAAACTTGCTTACTTCTGCTCCTGTCATTCAACCTCTTGATTGGCCATTGCCTTTTGAAATAATGTGTGACGCTAATGATTATGACGTGGGTGCTGTCTTGGGACAAAGAAAAGATAAGAAACCTTATGTGATTTACTATGCAAGTAAAACTTTAAATAGTGCTCAAATGAATTACACCACCACTGAAAAAGAATTACTTGCAGTAATATTTGCATGTGAAAAATTCAGGTCTTATCTTGTTGGCTCACCTGTTGTTGTTTTTAGTGATCATGCAACATTAAAATATCTTCTTTCTAAGAAAGATTCTAAGGCTAGATTGGTGCGGTGGATTTTATTACTTTAAGAATTTGATATCACAATCAAAGATAAGAAAGACACCGAAAATGTTGTCGCGGATCATTTGTCAAGATTGACAACAGATTCGAGATCTGACATCACACCAATCGATGACTACTTTCCTGATGAATCCTTACTTTCCGTCTCTACAATGCCTTGGTTTGCTAATATTGTTAATTTTCTTGTTTCAGGACAATTGCCAGCTCATTGGAGTACCTAGGACAAAATAAAGTTCTTGAACGAAGTAAAGAACTTTTATTGGGATAATTAACCCTTATTTATTCAAATATTGTCCTGATCAAATATTTTGAAGATGCATTCCTGACAATGAGGTAAGTAGTGTTATTAAATTTTGTCATTCTGAGGCATGTGGGGGTCATTTCTCATCAAGAAAAATAACTGTAAAAATCTTACAAAGTGGATTTTATTTGCCCACCATGTTCAAGGACTCATATGCATTCTGCAAGACTTGTGAAAATTGTCAAAAGTTGGGATCTATTTCAAAACGTCACATGATGCATTTAAATCTTATTCTTGTTATTGAAATCTTTGACTGTTGGGGTATAGATTTCATGGGTCCATTTCCTCCATCATTTGGTTTCTTGTACATATTAGTCGCAGTATATTATGTTTCAAAATGGATAGAGGCAATTCCAAGTCGAAACAATGATCACAAAACAGTGATAAAGTTTTTGAAAGAAAATATTTTGAGTCGATTTGGAATCTCTCGAGCCATGATAAGTGATGGTGGAACACATTTCTGCAACAAGTCATTTAAGTCTTTAATGAAGAAATATGGAATCACACACAAAGTTGCCACCCCTTATCGTCCTCAATTAAGTGGACAAATAGAACTTGCTAATAGGGAGATCAAACAGATCTTGGAGAAAACAGTGAACCCTAATAGGAAAGACTAGTCTTTAAGACTTAATGATGCATTTTGGGCTTATCGAACTGCTTTTAAAACATCATTAGGTATGTCACCTTATAGGTTGGTCTATGGAAAACCTTGTCACTTGCCTCTGGAACTTGAACATAAAGCTTATTGGGCTATTAAAACTTTCAATTCTAACCTTGATGATGCTAGTCAGCTGCGAAAATTACAAATAAATGAGCTTGAGGAAATAAGAATGATGCATATGAAAATTCAAGAATTCATAAAGAAAGAATCAAAGAGTTTCATGACAAGAAAATACTGAGAAAAACATTCAATGTTGGTAAAAAAGTCTTACTTTATAATTCTCGACTCCATTTATTTCCTGGAAAGCTAAGATCAAGATGGAGCAGTCCATTTATTGTGAAACATGTGTATACATATGGGGCCTGTGATATCGAGAATCCAAAGAATGACAATGTTTTCAAGGTAAATGGGCATCGTTTGAAATACTTTGACAATTTTTTAGTTGAAAATGACTCTATTGAATTGAGTAATCCTGTATATAAAGACTGATTCTTTTCTCACATTGTTTTTGTGTTTCTTTTTGGTGTGAATTTTGTTTTGCTAGTCTCTCTCACCCCAATCAAAAGGCGGATAACGGTACTCCGTGACTCTTAAGTCGGTTCTTTCAGTTTCCTATAATAATTGATATATGTGTATATATTTGTGCAATTCTTTGCTCCTTCTCCTTTCTTTGCATCTCTTCTCCAATTCTCATTTGAAAATGGACTCCACTCTTGAAAAATTGAAAAAACATTTTCCCGCTTTGCCTCCAAATGCAATTGCAAAAAATTTAACACCTAATACCCTAAAGTCAACTGGCGTATGAGCTATTGGCCCAAAGCTTGTTACATAGGTTAAGGAGAAAAGCTTAAGAGAATCAAACATTGCACTATCTGCAACTCGAGTTACTAAGCTTGTAGGGGTGTCTCAATACCTAATGCCCTAAGACCAACTAGTCTGGGAGTCATTAACCGAAAGCTCGTTACATGGGTTAAAGATGCATTGTGTTTTAAGTTATATGTATATATATTAAAAAAGAGAAAAAAAGAAAAGAAAAAGATAATAATCCCACCCAAGGAAGTTAACCTTAAACATTAGAACAAAATATTATTTTCTTCCAATAAAAGCCCCCATCATCTATGTTTTCATACATTAAGCACATAAAAAGGAAGGTTTATTAATATCTTGTTTAAGAAATATGAAGCAGAAATATAAATTTAATGAGAGTTTGTTTATCTGGATAGATTAATGGAAGTTGAATGATGAATGCCTTGCTTTGTGGAACTTGCAAATTGTTTTTCTATTTTAACGCTTTGATTACTAGGGACTAGTAATAAGCTGGTTGGGGGGTGTGATTAGTACTTAAAAGTGCATTTTTATCAAGGTTTTATATCATTATTTTGCACTTGAAGTATCAATAACTCCATAACTAAAGCATGTTTTATAATAACAAGTCTGACACTATAAGATACCTTTAATTTATGGTAAATGTTCATCTTAAATGCCGACCTATCACATAAATCAAATGATTGATTGATGAGTTTAACTACTGAAATTGAGAAGACAAAGAGAAGGGCAAGCTTAGAAAAGAGATGTTGGTTTAGTCCAAACTGGAACACTGTTCAGTCATTGCATCATATCTGGAGCTGTAGATCTTGGATTTCAATTTGGTTTATATGGCTAGAAAGCTAAGACATAGGCCTAAAATATTAATGAGGAGTCCAAGACTCAATTCTACTATTTGTAAGTCCAAATTTTAGCAACAACGGAGACGTCGGAATCTGTCTTGCAACCCAGACATTGTTCAGTGTTCAGCCCATATCTCGAGTTCTAGAAGTCCAAATGCATTGATTCTTTTTTTTTTGGAAAGCTGAGACAATTTCCTAGAACTTTTATGAGGAAAATCTGTTCAAATTCTCATGTTAGCAATGACGTTTTGTTCAGACAAGAAGATAAGGATTGTCACCAAGTCAAGATGTGGCCACCCACTCAACAATTAGTCATCAAATCAATAGTTCCAAATTTTGGCCTATAAAAGGAGGCATTTGCCATGCATTTAGGCATCTTGGTTTTCACATCAAGATCATGTTCTTGCTCTCTCTCTTTATATTTTTGTAATGGATAAGTTTTGTTTATATTAATCTCTTGTTTATGCTTTTCATTTCCTTTCCTTTACTTAGTTAACTTATATCTTATTTATGTTCTTATCTTGTTTATTTATGTTTCTCTCTTTCATTATGTTTAGCTAAGTTTATTATGTCAAGGTGAAAAGGTTACACTAATGGTGTAAGAATAAGTATAGTATAAACTCAACACGGACTTTAATGTTTGATACTAACATGTTTTGTATTTGTTATCTTGTTCACTTTTAATACTTTGCTTGTTAAATGGTTCATCTAGATTTATGTTGTATATCCCTTGGTACAACAAATACTTGGCACTTTCATAGCCCAACCGTATGGTATAACCGACACCTGTGCTATGAATGGAACTTGATTTGTTGTTAACATAAGTTATAATCATGAATACCTGACAACATTACAAGTATTAGCATTATCCGAATAAGATAACTAATGTAATCATGTTAACAATTTATAATCCGATTGGAACCTCCTTTGTGTGTGGTTTCCAATTGAGTAATAAAAAGAGTTTATATTATACTTGTTTGAAATACCATTAGTGGATCCTCTAACCTTGACACTTATTTTATCCTTGTTTAATCCTTATATCAATATCACATCTCAAAGCTCTCTTCAACTCCCTTTTTTGTTATTATCTATTTCTTTATTTGTAGTTTATACAGTTAACCTCCCTATGGTTCGACCCCGGTCTTATCAGATTATTTATTACTTCGACACTCCTACACTTGGGAGAAGACATCAATCTTTTGGTCATGTCAATAACCCAAACTGATCAAACCTAACAAACTCGATTAAGTAACACTACAAGGTCAACCAATTGACCGGATTGACCAACTGGTCAATCACTACACAAACCAACTGGTTCACCGGGTAAGACCAATCGGTCGACCAACAACAACAAGTGAACCAGTAGACTGGTTGGTCGGGATTTCCAGAATCCTGACCTCTTAGTCCTGAATTTGTAGAACCAAAAAATAGACGACTTGATCTTCGAAATCCCATCATTCCAATAATCAAATCAGTTTATTTTAAGCCAAATAACACTATAATACTTCCTAGATCATGAAATCATCAAAATCATAACAAAACCTTAATATCTTGTCTAATCATTCTATAAATAAACCATAATAAAAAATAACAAAGAGAGAAACACTTACTTGTTTCTTCAACAATTCTTGAACCAAACTAAAGCTTAAAAACCAAAATCCCTTTGTGAATTTAAAGAGGAGGTCATGAAAAAAATGAAGAAAAAGAGAGAGGAAAATAAATTTCTTTTGCAACCTTTTCTTTAAATACTTATGTTAGTTTTGTTGGGTTTGGGCTGACTTAGGGTTGGGTTTGGGCTGACAAAAATTGAACTGAAATGAATGTTCATACATTTATTTTGACAAATCATGGACTAAATTGAATGAAAAGGGTGGTGGGGACACCGAATTCAAGACACGTCACACACGCATATGATCGTTGATGATGGAGGATAGCCCAACCATTGTTCATTGGTTAGGAGATTAGGCTTTAACTTGTGTTTTTGGGTTCAAATTATTTGAACTTTTAGTTGAGTTTTGTTATTAGATATGATATTATTTTATTTTAGGCTTCAATTTAACTTTAGTGAGCCTCTAGCCAAATAGTTGGTTGTTTAAAGGTTTTGCTTTTTTTTATTTTTATCTATTGTTGTCAAATTATGATGATTTGATAAAAAGTTATAGACTTTTGATTTATCAACCTTCAATTTTTCTCTATTCTTCACCTTCTTTACTTCCAATTCTTGACTTTTTATTTCTCCTTTCTTACTTCTCTTATATATATCTATGTTTTTAATTCTTCTCATAATTTGCCAAAAACACCATTAGGTCTGGGTTGGGCTTGGCCTATTAGGCTCGAGGCCCAAGTCCTTACAAGTGTTGGGCTCAAACCCAACCTACTCAAAATTGGTTAGGTTGACAGATGGCCCAACGAGCTCTATCTTATACGTGTGGGCTGGACCCAACCCCTCCACACAAGTTGGGCTTAAACCAAGGTCCAACTTTATTCCTTATCTTTAGAAGCAGAATGTGAATTATTTGATGTTCTGCATGCTCCTTTAAGAACATAATACAATTTGCAAAAAAAAGGAAGAAGTCGAAGGAGGGATACCTGGCTTGGGGGAGTTTTCATTGGCGGTTTGGGTTGCTAGAGTAGTTGGTGGTTGCTCATGGCTTATAGTGCAGCTGGTGGCGGTGTAACTAGTGGTTGTTAGAGAGGAGAATGTTCGTTGGCATGGCTATTCGAGGGTGATGATAACGGCGGTGAAGGTGGTTGTTGGTAAGGTTTTTTGGTTTTCTTGGCTATAAAAAAGAGTGGTATTATTCCAAAGAGGGTTTGATTTTGGTTTATCCTTGGTTTGGTACAAAAAGGATGGCTGGTTTGAGTTTAATAATGTTGGTTATCTTTTGTTTAGGCTGGTGCAGGGGTCTCTTTTGGTTTATGTTTTTCTCCTCCCCTTTGCATGCAAAACACCCTTATTTAAAGGAGAAGAAAGAAGAACATGAGGTGTTTCTTGGCATTGTTTGTGGCCATTAATTTGCTTAGGAATGATCCTAATTTTTGGCCATAAGCCAACAACTTGGTAGTACAAAACCAATCTTTTAAAGCTGGCCAGGTCAGAGGTTTTAGCCATTTATTGTAGTGGTTGCGGGGCTGCAAACTGGCAAAAAAAGGGTCTAGGGGTGTAATACAAAGTCAGGGGTGAGGATGGTGCGTCTTGTCTTCTTTAGAGGAGAGATGGAGTATTAAATGTCCCTAATTGTTTTGGTCAAAACAATACCAAAATGCATTGTTCTATTTAAATGAAACAATGTTGTTTTTGGGTTGTTAATCTAAATTAGGTCATTAACTCCTTTTTAATTCCAATCATAATCTCCTAATTTATTAAATTAAGTCAACTGAATTTTGATTCTAAGAATCAATTCAATTTTACCTCTGCCAAGTTTTAAAATGACTCCCTCAGTTTAATGCCTTTTTCATCTTGGTCTCTGGTCTTGGATATTTTCATTTAGTTTTTTTAATTTGACTCAAATTAATTCTTAAACTTAATTAACCTGTAATTGGACCCCGGATTAAATTAAATTGGCTTATTAAAACTCTAATTAAGTCCCAGACTTAATTTTTATGCAGATTTATCCAATAATCATTTAATTTGACCTTGAATCTGTATTGTCTTTCAATCTAAGGTATAATTGGGTTGATTTTGTCCAAAATCTTAGTCTGTTTTCATTTTTTTCGTTGCTTTTCATTTTTTTTCAATTTCTTTATTTTTAATTTTAAAAGAAAAGGATAAATTTGGGGGAAACTCAAAATTGAGTTATGACAATAATAACTATTTTTATTCTTACGTTGACTCAGGTCAACCTGACATGTGACCCATGCGTCAACAACTAACCTGAGCCTTATTTTACCAAAAAATGGAGAGACAATGCAAATTCATAGTCAAATCAAATGATTATTGGATGAATCTGCTTAAAAATTAAGCTTAAGGATATAATTAGATTTTTAATAGGTCAATTTGATTTAGTCATGAGCCAAATTAAAGTTTAATTATGTTTGAGAATTAATTTGGGTCCAATTAAAGAATTTAATTAGCTGCAAGGACTTAATTATACTTTAAATTGGTCAAATTAATTTTATTAGGGCCTTAATTGGTGACAAATTAAGTTTGGGATCCCAATTTAGGTCTAATTTAGAATATTAGAATTTTAGGGAACAAAATTTAATTTTTACAAAGTCAATTAATTGAAATCAGGGGGAAAATTGCAAGAAAATCAAAGTTTTAGGGTTAATTAAGGGCTAAATTAAAGAATTTCATAGCAAAGGAGCATTTTGCAAAAGGCACTGAACTATAGAGGCTTAATTGATTGAACCCGGGGGTGAAATTGAAGAAGTTGAAAGTTTAATGGTCAATTAGGGGGTCAAATTCGAAACCGAGGATCAAAATAAAAAAGGCACTGAAATCCAGGGCTTGAATTAAAGTTTGTCAGGGGTAAAATTGAACAAAATTAAAAGTTTGAAGCTAATAAGGGGTGTAATTAGAAATAAATCACAAATCGAAGGACTAAAGCATAATTGGCCAAAACTGCGCCGTTTGGAAGATGACTGTTCATCTTCTTCTTCAGCGAGGCTGCTCGAGTGACCTCCTTCCTAAGGCATTTGACGCCTCGTTTATCCATCAAATTGGACAAAAACTTTACGAAAATGATCACCTAACACCTGACTACACGCCAGTGTGAACCGTTCAGACTGATTGAGGTTGCAAAGGTACTGGAACCGCCCTAAAATGGCCAACCCGACCAGCTATTTTCTTGCACAAAACTGAAGAAAGACTTAACGAGAAGAAAGTTGAGGTTCAAATCCAGACTTGACCGTAATTGAAAGAATTCATTAAGTTCAAGGACTTAATTAAATTTCCAATAGGTTTAATTGACTTAATTAAGAACTTAATTGAAGTAAAAATTATGTTTGAAAGCCAATTTGACAAAATTTTGAAGAATTAATTAATTCTATGGACTTAATTATACTTCTAATGGGTTTCGTGGATTCAATCATGGACTCAAGTGAAGAAAAAATAAAGTTTGGATGCCCTAAATCAGATCAATTCGCAAAGATTGGAAGATTAGGGACACAATTAAAGTTTTGAAAGGCTAATTTGGTGCCATCAGGGACTTAATTGAAAGGAATTTAAAGTATGAGATTCAATTGAGGATCACATTGAAGAAATCCAAAAGCAAGAACAGCTTTGTAAAAAGCGCTGAAATTCGAAGGTCTAATTGAAGAGGGTGAGGGGTGAAATTGCAAGGAATCCAAAATATTAGGGTGACTGGGGGCTTCATTGCAAAGTTCCAATGGTTAAGGGGGCCAATTGAAAAGGACTATAATTCCACTATTCATTGTCTCACGAAGAACCTTAAAATTATTAAGCTTTCATTGGAGCTCAAGACGCAATAATATTATGGATTGTAGTAATGCTCTGTTTTTTTTTTTTCCTTTAAGTTTTATCTTCATTTTCTCCTTTTAAATTGGGTTGTTTTAGGATCGAAATTGATGGTGTTCTCAGGATTGAACTTCATTTATACCATATCTAGACTTGCTAAGTCGGGGGAGTTGCAGCCTGGGGCAACTTGGCAGAACTGCAGTATTTTCACAGAACCTTCGTGGAGCCATGAAATATATAGAAGCTAAACCCGATAAGTTGAGAACTCCAAAACTTGTTCACAATCTCTTGTATTGTGCTGTAGCATTTTATTACTGGTACGAGTTACAATTAAGGTAAGATAAATGCACAGGTTAAGTTCACATTAAAGAACAAGAGTTACATGATAATATTAACGTAACAAGAGTTTGTATGTTATCTATATTTGTAAACCATTTAATTGGATTATGCTATTATACCAGAACAATGATCTTATTGAGCAATTTTCTAAATGTATCAATCTTTTTCGTACAATCAGTCTTCACGTAAATGTAACTCATAATTACTTAATTATGCTTGAATACGTTAGTTGCTATCGAAACCACTCGAACACTCCCTTTTAACAAGAACTAACTTTCTGAAACGGATTTCATCAACTCTTAACATACAAATATTAATCAATGCTATCAAATCAATTAAATGTTTTGAAGTATTTTCGTACCTATAAATTAGACTTGAATGATATTATTTTATTTGCATCCATCAAACTTTTATCCAAGTACAAGAATATATTGCCGTAACAAACATGGGAAGTTTTGGCAAAAACATCTCCTCAACACTGTTTCTGTTTATCGGTATACTTATCATTACACCAGGGTTTGCGATTCGTACCAATGAAGAAAATCCAGAGCTTTCTCAACATTTGGAAGAGTGCCACAAGAAGGTGACAAAACGTTGTGCGATAGAAATCTCTAATAGTATATACACCAACAAGACTCCGTCAGAATATTGTTGCCAAAAGCATATAACAACCGGGAAAGCTTGCCATGATGATTTCATAAAACTATTCATTTCAAAAGTGCCAAAGGAGAAAGTAACTTTTGTTGCAGCCAAGGGTGACCAAATTTGGAACC
Organism: Populus trichocarpa; assembly: GCF_000002775.5. Classification (NCBI taxonomy): domain Eukaryota; kingdom Viridiplantae; phylum Streptophyta; class Magnoliopsida; order Malpighiales; family Salicaceae; genus Populus; species Populus trichocarpa. The sequence continues at coordinate 9,986,963 of NC_037288.2, read as the reverse complement.
ATTGTGCTTCTATAATAGCCTTGGCACCTGTTGCGTAAACCCGTTCTATTCTACGTTGAATTGTACTAGTTTAAATTGTTTGCAATAATAAGTGTCTTTATGGTGGACATGATGCACGATAACATTTAAGTCTTTGGATAACCACCATTTTTTTTTACTATATCTCATTTTCTCATAAAACAACCTAATGGGTTGAGCACTGGTAGGATTTGATATAAATTTTTATGTATTTAAATATGATGTTTTATTTTCATTTTCTCACAAGACAGCCTAATTGGTTGAGCTGAAGACACCATAATATTGTGGATTGTAATAGTATTTTTTTTTTTGCTCAAGTTTTATTTTCACGTTATTCCTTTTAAATCGGGTTGTTTTAGGATCAAACTTGATGGTCTGTTTCAGTTGAGTTTATATAGGGTTCTTGCGGCCGTCGAGGAAACAATCTAACACTCGGTTGATGGTTGATGTCATGACCCAGTTTTGGATCTCCCAAAATTGTTTTACAAAAAAATACATTTTTTTTACTAAAAAATGTAAAAAAAACCAGAAATTAAAAATCCAAGAATATTTTTGGGAAATGGGGAGATAAGTCTTTGAGCTACAACAGGTCAAAAAGCCAGAAGAATAGTCACAATGCGATATTTTGACAAGACAAACTGAAGAAAGACTTAACGAAAAGAAAGTTGAGGTTGAAATCCAGACTTGACCGTAATTGAAAGAATTCATTAAGTTCAAGGACTTAATTAAATTTCCAATAGGTTTAATTGACTTAATTAAGGACTTAATTGAAGTAAAAAATATGTTTGAAAGCCAATTTGGCAAACTTTTAAAGAATTAATTAATTCTATGGACTTAATTATACTTCTAATGGGTTTCGTGGATTCAATCATGGACTCAACTGAAGAAAAAATAAAGTTTGGATGCCTAAATCAGATCAATTCGCAAAGATTGGACGATTAGGGACACAATTAAAGTTTTGAAAGTCTAATTTGGTGCCATCAGGGGCATAATTGAAAGGAATTTAAAGTATGAGATTCAATTGAGGAGATCACATTGAAGAAATCCAAAAGCAAGAACAGCTTTGTAAAAAGCGCTGAAATTCGAAGGTCTAATTGAAGAGGGTGAGGGGTGAAATTGCAAGGAATCCAAAATATTAGGGTGACTTGGGGGCTTCATTGCAAAGTTCCAATGGTTAAGGGGGCCAATTGAAAAGGACTATAATTCCACTATTCATTGTCTCATGAAGAACCTTAAAATTATTAAGCTTTCATTGGAGCTCAAGACGCAATAATATTATGGATTGTAGTAATGCTCTGTTTTTTTTTTTTTTCCTTTAAGTTTTATCTTCATTTTCTCCTTTTAAATTGGGTTGTTTTAGGATCGAAATTGATGGTGTTCTCAGGATTGAACTTCATTTATACCATATCTAGACTTGCTAAGTCGGGGGAGTTGCAGCCTGGGGCAACTTGGCAGAACTCCAGTATTTTCACAGAACCTTCGTGGAGCCATGAAATATATAGAAGCTAAACCCGATAAGTTGAGAACTCCAAAACTTGTTCACAATCTCTTGTATTGTGCTGTAGCATTTTATTACTGGTACGAGTTACAATTAAGGTAAGATAAATGCACAGGTTAAGTTCACATTAAAGAACAAGAGTTACATGATAATATTAACGTAACTAGAGTTTGTATGTTATCTATATTTGTGAACCATTTAATTGGATTATGCTATTATACCAGAACAATGATCTTATTGAGCAATTTTCTATATGTATCAATCTTTTTCGTACAATCAGTCTTCACGTAAATGTAACTCATAATTACTTAATTATGCTTGAATACGTTAGTTGCTATCGAAACCACTCGAACACTCCCTTTTAACAAGAACTAACTTTCTGAAACGGATTTCATCAACTCTTAACATACAAATATTAATCAATGCTATCAAATCAATTAAATGTTTTGAAGTATTTTCGTACCTATAAATTAGACTTGAATGATATTATTTTATTTGCATCCATCAAACTTTTATCCAAGTACAAGAATATATTGCCGTAACAAACATGGGAAGTTTTGGCAAAAACATCTCCTCAACACTGTTTCTTTTTATCGGTATACTTATCATTACACCAGGGTTTGCGATTCGTACCAATGAAGAAAATCCAGAGCTTTCTCAACATTTGGAAGAGTGCCACAAGAAGGTGACAAAACGTTGTGCGATAGAAATCTCTAATAGTATATACACCAACAAGACTCCGTCAGAATATTGTTGCCAAAAGCATATAACAACCGGGAAAGCTTGCCATGATGATTTCATAAAACTATTCATTTCAAAAGTGCCAAAGGAGAAAGTAACTTTTGTTGCAGCCAAGGGTGACCAAATTTGGAACCATTGTGCTTCTATAATAGCCTTGGCACCTGTTGCGTAAACCCGTTCTATTCTACGTTGAATTGTACTAGTTTAAATTGTTTGCAATAATAAGTGTCTTTATGGTGGACATGATGCACGATAACATTTAAGTATTTGGATAACCACCATTTTTTTTTACTATATCTCATTTTCTCATAAAACAACCTAATGGGTTGAGCACTGGTAGGATTTGATATAAATTTTTATGTATTTAAATATGATGTTTTATTTTCATTTTCTCACAAGACAGCCTAATTGGTTGAGCTGAAGACACCATAATATTGTGGATTGTAATAGTATTTTTTTTTTGCTCAAGTTTTATTTTCACGTTATTCCTTTTAAATCGGGTTGTTTTAGGATCAAACTTGATGGTCTGTTTCAGTTGAGTTTATATAGGGTTCTTGCGGCGTCGAGGAAACAATCTAACACTCGGTTGATGGTTGATGTCATGACCCAGTTTCGGATCTCCCAAAATTGTTTTACAAAAAAATAAATTTTTTTTACTAAAAAATGTAAAAAAACCAGAAATTAAAAATCCAAGAATATTTTTGGGAAATGGGGAGATAAGTCTTTGAGCTACAACATGTCAAAAAGCCAGAAGAATAGTCACAATGCGATATTTTGACAAGACAAACTGAAGAAAGACTTAACGAAAAGAAAGTTGAGGTTGAAATCCAGACTTGACCGTAATTGAAAGAATTCATTAAGTTCAAGGACTTAATTAAATTTCAATAGGTTTAATTGACTTAATTAAGGACTTAATTGAAGTAAAAAATATGTTTGAAAGCCAATTTGGCAAACTTTTAAAGAATTAATTAATTCTATGGACTTAATTATACTTCTAATGGGTTTCGAGGATTCAATCATGGACTCAACTGAAGAAAAAATAAAGTTTGGATGCCTAAATCAGATCAATTCGCAAAGATTGGACGATTAGGGACACAATTAAAGTTTTGAAAGTCTAATTTGGTGCCATCAGGGGCATAATTGAAAGGAATTTAAAGTATGAGATTCAATTGAGGAGATCACATTAAAGAAATCCAAAAGCAAGAACAGCTTTGTAAAAAGCGCTGAAATTCGAAGGTCTAATTGAAGAGGGTGAGGGGTGAAATTGCAAGGAATCCAAAATATTAGGGTGATTGGGGGCTTCATTGCAAAGTTCCAATGGTTAAGGGGGCCAATTGAAAAGGACTATAATTCCACTATTCATTGTCTCACGAAGAACCTTAAAATTATTAAGCTTTCATTGGAGCTCAAGACGCAATAATATTATGGATTGTAGTAATGCTCTGTTTTTTTTTTTTTCCTTTAAGTTTTATCTTCATTTTCTCCTTTTAAATTGGGTTGTTTTAGGATCGAAATTGATGGTGTTCTCAGGATTGAACTTCATTTATACCATATCTAGACTTGCTAAGTCGGGGGAGTTGCAGCCTGGGGCAACTTGGCAGAACTCCAGTATTTTCACAGAACCTTCGTGGAGCCATGAAATATATAGAAGCTAAACCCGATAAGTTGAGAACTCCAAAACTTGTTCACAATCTCTTGTATTGTGCTGTAGCATTTTATTACTGGTACGAGTTACAATTAAGGTAAGATAAATGCACAGGTTAAGTTCACATTAAAGAACAAGAGTTACATGATAATATTAACGTAACTAGAGTTTGTATGTTATCTATATTTGTGAACCATTTAATTGGATTATGCTATTATACCAGAACAATGATCTTATTGAGCAATTTTCTATATGTATCAATCTTTTTCGTACAATCAGTCTTCACGTAAATGTAACTCATAATTACTTAATTATGCTTGAATACGTTAGTTGCTATCGAAACCACTCGAACACTCCCTTTTAACAAGAACTAACTTTCTGAAACGGATTTCATCAACTCTTAACATACAAATATTAATCAATGCTATCAAATCAATTAAATGTTTTGAAGTATTTTCGTACCTATAAATTAGACTTGAATGATATTATTTTATTTGCATCCATCAAACTTTTATCCAAGTACAAGAATATATTGCCGTAACAAACATGGGAAGTTTTGGCAAAAACATCTCCTCAACACTGTTTCTTTTTATCGGTATACTTATCATTACACCAGGGTTTGCGATTCGTACCAATGAAGAAAATCCAGAGCTTTCTCAACATTTGGAAGAGTGCCACAAGAAGGTGACAAAACGTTGTGCGATAGAAATCTCTAATAGTATATACACCAACAAGACTCCGTCAGAATATTGTTGCCAAAAGCATATAACAACCGGGAAAGCTTGCCATGATGATTTCATAAAACTATTCATTTCAAAAGTGCCAAAGGAGAAAGTAACTTTTGTTGCAGCCAAGGGTGACCAAATTTGGAACCATTGTGCTTCTATAATAGCCTTGGCACCTGTTGCGTAAACCCATTCTATTCTACGTTGAATTGTACTAGTTTAAATTGTTTGCAATAATAAGTGTCTTTATGGTGGACATGATGCACGATAACATTTAAGTCTTTGGATAACCACCATTTGTTTTTACTATATTTCATTTTCTCATAAAACAACCTAATGGGTTGAGCACTGGTAGGATTTGATATAAATTTTTATGTATTTAAATATGATGTTTTATTTTCATTTTCTCACAAGACAGCCTAATTGGTTGAGCTGAAGACACCATAATATTGTGGATTGTAATAGTATTTTTTTTTGCTCAAGTTTTATTTTCACGTTATTCCTTTTAAATCGGGTTGTTTTAGGATCAAACTACATGGTCTGTTTCAGTTGAGTTTATATAGGGTTCTTGCGGCGTCGAGGAAAAAATCTAACACTCGGTTGATGGCTGATGTCATGACCCAGTTTCGGATCTCCCAAAATTGTTTTACAAAAAAATACATTTTTTTTACTAAAAAATCTAAAAAAATCAGAAATTAAAAATCCAAGAATATTTTTGGGAAATGGGGAGATAAGTCTTTGAGCTACAACAGGTCAAAAAGCCAGAAGAATAGTCACAATGCGATATTTTGACAAGACAAACTGAAGAAAGACTTAACGAAAAGAAAGTTGAGGTTGAAATCCAGACTTGACCGTAATTGAAAGAATTCATTAAGTTCAAGGACTTAATTAAATTTCCAATAGGTTTAATTGACTTAATTAAGGACTTAATTGAAGTAAAAATTATGTTTGAAAGCCAATTTGACAAAATTTTGAAGAATTAATTAATTCTATGGACTTAATTATACTTCTAATGGGTTTCGTGGATTCAATCATGGACTCAAGTGAAGAAAAAATAAAGTTTGGATGCCTAAATCAGATCAATTCGCAAAGATTGGAAGATTAGGGACACAATTAAAGTTTTGAAATGCTAATTTGGTGCCATCAGGGGCTTAATTGAAAGGAATTTAAAGTATGAGATTCAATTGAGGATCACATTGAAGAAATCCAAAAGCAAGAACAGCTTTGTAAAAAGCGCTGAAATTCGAAGGTCTTATTGAAGAGGGTGAGGGGTGAAATTGCAAGGAATCCAAAATATTAGGGTGACTGGGGGCTTCATTGCAAAGTTCCAATGGTTAAGGGGGCCAATTGAAAAGGACTATAATTCCTCTATTCATTGTCTCACCAAGAACCTTAAAATTATTAAGCTTTCATTGGAGCTCAAGACGCTATAATATTATGGATTGTAGTCAGGGGCGGAGCTAGGATTATTTGTTAGGGGTGGCCAAAAATAATATAACAATATATAATATTTGTTTTAATTTATTATACATGAGTTGTAAAAAAAAAACCTGCATTATTTAGTTTTATTCAAATAACTTATTACAAACATATAATGACCTTTGTATAAGGTAAAAGGTTTGGAGCAATACCGAATTCAGTCAAAGCAATGAAGTTAATTCCATCTTCATGATGTATCCATCACTTTAATGTTGTTGGTCTTTATACCTATCAAATATAAACATACAAAGTATAAAAGAAACATTAGCTAAAGCGAAACATTATTTATGTTTGATAAACTTTGAAATAAAATAAAAAATAATAAAGAATGATTCTTACATATTTATTTTAATTGTGCTCGTCGTTCTTTCATAGAATAAAAATCATCGATTATCATATCAATTGTGAATCTTTCAGCAATTTCTTTTTCTATGTAGACAATCAAATAATTTGTAAGAAAATCATCCTCCATCCGATTACGAAGTCTTGTTTTAACAATCTTCATCGCTGAGAAAGCTCGTTCAGTAGTTGCTGTCGAAACAGGAAGAGTCAAAATAAGCCGAATCAACCTGTCAACTAGTGGATAAATTGTTGATTTTCCTGTTTCAACCAGTCCTTGACATAAATCAACAATCGATGACATGCTCTTTAACTTTGGATGATTGGGTACATCAAGCTCATAATGCTGTAACTGACGTCTCAAATGAATTTTTTCTTGGTCAGAAAAATCTTGAGGATAGAACTTGTCAACAAGTAAGCATATATCTTCAACATTGAATAATTTATAGCTATTTCTAGGATCTAAAGCTGTGCTCAACTGAAGAAGCTAGATGGTCTGTTTCAGAGGTCAGGAAAGAATTCCTGAATGTGAAAGAAGACAATATGATGAGTTTGAAATAGTTAAGTTTAGTCCAAAAGCTATTTTTAACAATATGGTTATGAAAAAAGGTAACATAAACTTTACAATGGGGTTAATCCATTGATGTGATCTTTATAAAGAGGATTCCACATGGGAAAATTTAGAAGAGTTAGCCATCTAATTTTTAAATTTAACTAGTGATTCTTAATGATAATCTTAAAAGGAAAGGTATTGTTACACCCAGAAGAATCAACATGGCATAATCAATAAGTTAGCTTAGAGGAGAAACATTTATAGCTTGAAGGTTTATCGGTTGAATAAAAACTAGGTGCTAAATAATAATACCTATGTAGGATTAAGTTAGTTGTTAGTTACAAAATTTAATGAAGTAGTTGTATAGTTAGTTGGAATTGTTAGTTTGTTAGTTACATGGATAGTTAAACTAGTATATATTACAATTGTGTTGGAAAATTAATTTGGAATTGTTAGTTAGTTAGTTACATGGATAGTTAAAGTACTATATAACAATTGTGTTGGAAAAGTGGCAAGAGAAAGAAATTACAATTGATGCAAAATTTTATTTTCTCTTGTTCTTTTTAATACTTTTCAATCTTAATCTCAATCTCAATCTCAATCTCATTCTCATTCTTATTCTCTTTATCTATTATTCTTATTCTTCTTTCTCTCTTTCTGAAAGTATCTTTTTCTTTCTTTTTGGTCAAAGGGCACCTTCACACTATTTTCACCACCATATTGAATTCCCTCACATAATTTCTCCTATCGGCCTCATTGTTGTTTCTCTAACAATCTATTATTCTAGTATTCAAACTTTGATAGAGACAGGCGCCAAAAAGAATAGAATTAATTGGGAGAGTTTAAAACCTTTTTATTTAATTATTTTTTTTGTTGTAATTCTCTTTTATATTGATTTATAAAAAGAAAAAACAAAAAAAATCAAAAGAAAAAAAGTCAGAAGAGAGAGAGAGAGGAGAAAAAAGACAAAAAAAAGTGAGAGAAAAAAGTGACAATCGCAAAGGAGATCATTCGTACCTATATAAACAATAGCATGTGTGCTCCAAGTGGTCTATCATCATTGTACAACACATTGGTTGGTAAATAACTTAACCTTTTGACTTGTTGAATTTTACCTTTCAGTTTTTCACTTGTCATTTAAGGTTTTAATTAATATTACTTATGTACCTGAAAGAAATATATCACCTTGCATTTATATATATTATTTTTTTCTAAATAACCTCCTTTTGTTTTATTGATTTATAGCATCTAGTCCTCTTTATTCATTGCAAAGCTTGGCAAGAAAAGTGGAATGTTGTGATATTATGTTTGGTTAATCTTTTACATTTAAAAAATCTAGTATTGCATGCTTATAATTATCCTGATATATTCTATTAATGATTAATCTATATGATAAAAAAAGTTGGATTTAATTTTTTTTTGTATTATGATTTTACTTGCAAGAATTCTTTGGGATCTCAATTTCATCTCTAAGTTAGTGTTGCATCCATTTGTGTTATGATAATCTAGTAACCCAAATGATTTCTGCACCCAGTTCGATAGAAGCCAATCCATGTAGTCTCACCTTAGCTCCTTCAAAATGTCCCTTCTCTAAATTAAGGAGAGTGATTTTTTATGTCTAGGGAGGATCACTAAATTGAAGAAGGTTGTCCCTTTTCTAAAATATAATTTGCTGAGATGGAGGAAATTTAAACCCAGAAATGTCTAGAAATGTCAAAGGGAGAGAGAAGTCGCTAACTGAGTCGGGTGAGTTGGAGGCTGGGGCAGCTTGGAAGAGCTCCAGTATTTTCACAGAACCTTATGAAGCCATGAAATATATAGAAGCTAGACGCGATCAATTGAGAACTTCAAAACTTATTCACAATCTCTTGTATTGAGCTGTAGCATTTTATTACTAGTATAAGTTACAGTTAAGGTAAGATAAATACATAGGTTAAGTTCACATTAAAAAAAGAGAGTTACATAATACTTTTAACATAACTAGAGTTTGTATATTATCTATATTTGTAAACCATTTAATTGGATTATTCTATTATACTAAAACAATGAAAACTTATTGAGCAATTTTCTAAATTTATTGATTTTTTTCTTACAATTAGTCTTGATGTAATTGTAACTCATACTTAATTATGCTTGAATATGTTTCTATCAAAACCACTTGAACACTCTTTCTTAACAAGAACTAACTTCCTGAGACAGATTTCATCAACTTTTAACATACAAATATTAATCAATGCTATCAAATCAATTAAATGTTTTTTTTACTTATAAATTTGACTTGCATGATATTATTTTATTTGCATCCATCAAATTTTTATCCAAGTACAAGAATATATTGTTGTAACAAACATGGGAAGTTTTGGCAAAAACATCTCCTCAACACTGTTTCTTTTTATTGGTGTCGCACCCTCGCGAGCGGAGGGCGGCGTCGTGGCGATCCTCGATTGGTGTCAGGGTCTTTGTTTTATTGTGACTAAGGGAGTCGCCACCTAGTATTATGGTCACTAGGAAACCTAACTGGTCTTTCAGAGATTCTAAGGCAAGGGACTGGTTGCGTAAAGGGAAGGTGTTAGCACCCCTAGTACGCCTTACCTAAGGTAAGCTGCTTGGTGTTTGGTTTGTCTTATAATTGCTATGGTGTTGGTGTTTTCTAATCCCATCAGTTTTTCTTGGTTTGATTCTAACTAAATTTATTAAGATAGAAATCCAAGGAGATTCCACGTGCTTTACAAGCTCATTTTTCCCTTGGTATTTCAAGAGTTTGCGACTCGTAAATTGCAAGGAGGAGGGACAAAAATTTAGAAATCTAGAGTGCTTTAAAAAAACCTATCTTTTTTGTCTTAGTGTTTTATACTCTCACGGCTCGTAAACCGTGGAGTAAAAAATTGAAATGTCCTCGATTATAATCAGGCTTCTTTCAAGGATGTGTGCGGATTTATTATTCCTAGAAAATTATTTTGGATATTTACCACTCCAGGTTTCTTTATCCAAATATTAACAATGAATAATAACAAATTATTCCCAATAATATTTTGGATATTCATCCTTTAAGGATTTCTTTATCCAAACATTAGCGGTGAATAATAGATGAATTCCCCCCCAAAATAAGATTTTTATATTTTTTGGAATATTGGCCAATACCCTTTGGAGCTTTACAAACATGTTGTAAAATCCAGAAATGCAAGAAAACAAATTTTTTTGTGTTTAAGAAATCCATGCGAAAACACATTTTCAAAACTTCCAATATTTTTTGTATATATATAAAAAAAGCATTCAAAACATGTTAGGGTATTGGCCGTATGCAACACACAAAAAAACATTTTTTATATATTTTTTTATTAAAAAAAAACACAAGCATCATAGTTAATCGCAATTAATTGTGGGCTTGACGAGATTCAGCAAGGCTCAACCCGGTTACTGGCTCACACCAGTAACCGGTTCTGCCACTGTTGCATGCATATGCATGCTACAGTGGCAAGGTAATTAATTTAGAAAAAAACCAGTGAAAGAGAGACTTACCTGCGAGGCAACGGCTGGAGGCGAAGTGGAGGGAGACGACTGGGCGCTGCTCACGAAGGACGCCCCTGCTCGCTATTCCCAGTGGAGACAGGTTTGCTGGCTGAAAGATGATTGTCTCAATGGTGGCCCTTCGGTGTTGCTACGAACAGTGCAATTTCTGCAGGGAAAAGAAGAATGTTGCTGGAGGAGTAACCTATGGCCCTGCTGCTTCTTGATCCCGGTGCAGAGAAGAAAACACGGCTACTGCTGGGGCGATGGGGAAGAGATATGGCAAGGCAGGCGACTAGGACCAGCTGCTGGTGCAGAGGCGAGACTGGTCATAGCGCTGTTGCTGAAGGTTACAGTGCAGAGGCTGAAGCTGCTAAAGCTTGCAGTGCTGTCATGTTAATTTTTGGTGTTGCTGTTGCAGCGCTGTTGCAACGCTGTTGCAGAGGAAATAGCCAGTGAGGAGGAAGATTGCGGGAGAGCCGTTTCTGGGGGCTGTGTTGACAGAGAGGGAAGGTCGGTTGGCTAAAAGGGGAAAATGGTGGGCTGTTGATGAGAGGGAGAGGTCGGTTGGCTGAGGGGGAAAATGGTGGGCTGTTGATGAGAGGGAAAGGCTGTTGGAGGCTTGGGGGTTCTGTGACCGAAATAAAGGGGCTCTCGCTGGTGGCTGGCTTAGAGAGGAAAAAAATTAGAAAGATGGGGGCGACGACTTGGTTTAGGCCAGTAGAAAAAATTAGATTTAGGGTTTTTTATGTTTGCCCTAAATTTCTCTCTTTAAAAAATTTGTTCTCTGTAAATTTTTCTCATCTCTTAGATATATGGGATGTTCACTTATATAGAAAATCTCTACACATTTTATTTAAAGAAATATTGCAATAATTATTGAAGAGATTGTCTTCTATAACCAGCACCAACAAATCCTATATATATAGTATTTTTTATTGTAGTGATTATTTTCCATAACCAGCACGAATCAAATCATATATCTATGGTATTTTATAGTGCAATAATTATATATGATTCAGTAATTATCTCCTTGACATATTGCTTCTTTAATATTAGCCTTGATGCTCTATGTTGTCGCCACATGTAAACCCTTATTTTTATTTTTATTTTTTATTTTTTGAAAAATTATTAAAACATGGGTCAAAAATTGGGTAGCAACAATTGGTATACTTATTATTACACCAGGGTTTGCGAGTCATACCAATGAAAAAAATCCATAGCTTTCTCAACATTTGGAAGAGTGCCACACAAAGGTGACAAAACATTATGCAATAGAAATCTCTAATAGCATATACACCAACAATACTCCATCAGAATATTGTTGCCAAAAGCATATAACAACCGGGAAAGCTTGCCATGATGATTTCATAAAACTATTCATTTCAAAAATGCCTAAGGAAAAAGTAACTTTTGTTATAGCTAAGGGTGACCAAATTTGGAACCATTGTGCTGCTATTATAGCCTTGGCGCCTATTGCTTCAACCCTTTCTATCCTACCTTGAATCGTACTAGTATAAGTTGTATTCAATAATAAGTGTCTTTATGATGCACGATAACATTGAAGTCTTTGAATAACCATTTTGTTATTTTTTTTTACTATATTTCATTTTCTCATAAGACAACCAACAACTGAAAATTCTAAAATTTGATATAAATATTTATGTATACATAATTAAAGCAATGAAACTAAAAGCATTAAGAATGAACTAATAAACCCCATGATCCCTTAAATTTCTTTTATACACTTTAAGAACCAAACATGCTAATATAATCAAAATCATCAAACTTCATACACAATCATTTATATTTAAAAACAAGCATGTTTATTTGATAAATATTCAAATTTATTTATTTATAGCAAATAACTCAAAACATTCCTTTATAACATTTAAAGAACTAATATAACATAGTAGAAATAAAAACAAGAAGATAAAAATGAGTTTTATGATATTTTTTTTACGTATTTAATAATAGAGATGTCATATGATTTCTTTTATTTAGAAAAAAACTATATAAGTAGCCTAAAATTATCTCATTTGTTTAATTGTTTTTTACGAAGGTGATAATTATTGAATGCAAATTATTAATTATATCTTCTATAGGTTTTATAATTACTTGGGTTAGAAAGTAAGCAAACAAATTGTTAATTAATAATGATACTTATGCTCATATAATGGATAAAAAAATATTATGAATAAACTTGAAGTTCTTGAGCTTTCGTCGGAGCTCAAGATAGGTTTTATAATTACTTGGGTTAGAAAGTAAGCAAACAAATTGTTAATTAATAATGATACTTATGCTCATATAATGGATAAAAAAATATTATGAATAAACTTGAAGTTCTTGAGCTTTCGTCGGAGCTCAAGATAGGTTTTATAATTACTTGGGTTAGAAAGTAAGCAAACAAATTGTAATTAATAATGATACTTATGCTCATATAATGGATAAAAAAATATTATGAATAACTTAAAGTTCTTGAGCTTTCGTCGGAGCTCAAGACACAATAGAATAGCTTTCGTCGGAGCCAATAATATTGTAATAATACTTTGTTTTTTTTGCTCTAGTTTTTTTTCATTTTATTTCTTTTAAATTAGGTTGTTTTAGGATTGATCTTGATGGTTGTATCAGTTGGGTTTATATAGGGTGCTTGCAGTGTTAAGGAAAAAAATAACACTATCGATGCTTGATTTGGAAAAAAAGATTATTGATTTTTATTTAATAATTGAAGCTTTTGAGATCAAAATTGTCACGACCCGAATCCCGAGTATATGATTGGCAACACAGGACTGGTGTTGTAAGGATACCCCACCTATATTAAGTCTCAAAACTTACATATCAAAATAAATTATCTAAAGATTTTGCAGCGTTTTAATATTTTTCATAATATTATATTCTTCAAACCAATAAAATCAAAATAACTCTTCAAAAATTCTCATCATCGGATAAAGCAAAAAAAATAATCCATAATATTTATTACATTGTCAAAAACCAAACTCAATTAAAACCCAAAGATTACCGTTGTGGGAGGATGAATTGCCACAGGTTGGTGCCTCTCTCACCAGCTAGATATACAAAATACTATGTGCACATAGACTAACTACTCTTCGTTAGCATGAAGTTTTTGAAAAGTCCTATATCAAGACATCATAGATATTCATATAATTATCAAAGCAAACAAATATCATATCAAATAAAATTTAATTTAACAGAATGTGAGTGTAAAGTCAAGAATAGATGAGTACTTGAAAAATAAAGTAACACATATAAATATTCAAGAAATTAACTAGTTGTACTCATCATATAATCAACAAACATAATTATTTATACTCCAGGCATATTAAAGATTATTCTACTCAAAAAAAAAAAACAAAACCAAAAGGCAAATAGATACATAAAACACTAAAAAACAACTCAAAGCAAAATAACATAAAAGATTAAAAATATAAACTTAGAGACCAAATTGTAGTTATAAAACCAAAGTAATTCACCCAACCAATTAACCGCCTCTATAGGGTCAACTGGTTGACCGGATTGACCAACCGGTTGATCACTACACAAACCAAATGGTTAGTCGAGTTAGACCAATTGGTCGACCGACAACAACAAGTAAATTGGTCGACTGGTTGAAATCCTGACCTCTTAGTCCTCAATCTGCAGAATCAAAAAACAGACGAGTTCTTCTAAAACCCATCATTCTAGTAATCAAATTAGTTCATTTTAAGCCAAATAACACCCTAATATTTCCTAGATCATGAAATCATCAAAATCATAACAAAACCTTAATATCTTGTCTAATCATTCCATAAATAAAGCATAATAAAAAATAACAAAGAGAGAAACACTTGTTTCTTCAATAATTCTTGAATTAAACTAAAGCTTAAAAACCAAAATCCCTTTGTGTTTTTAAAGAGGAGGTCATGACAAAAAGGAAAGAAAAGAGAGAGGAAAATAAATTTCTCTTGCAACCTTTTCTTTAAATACTAAGGTTAGTTTTGTTGAGTTTGGGCTGACTTAGGCTTGAGTTTGGGTTTTACAAGAATTGAACTGAAATGAATGTTCATACCTTTATTTTGACAAATCATTGACTAAATTGAATGAAACGGGTGGTGGGGACACTGAATTCTAGACACGTCACACACAAGTGTATGATCGTTGATGATGAAGAATAACCCAATCATTGTTCATTGGTTAAGAGATTGGGCTTTAACTTGTGTTTTTAGGTTCAAATTATTTGAACTTTTAGTTGAGTTTTGTTATTAGATGTGATATTATTTTGATTTTGGGCTTCAATTTAGCTTTAGTGAGCCTCTGGCTAAATAGTTGGTTGTTTAAAGGTTTTGCAAGTTTTTTTTTTATTGTTGTCAATTATGATGATTTGATAAAAGGTTATAGACTTTTGATTTGTCAACCTTCAATTTTTCTCTATTCTTCACCTTCTTTTCTTCCAATTCTTGACTTTTTATTTCTCCTTTCTTACTTCTCTTATATATCTCTAGGTTTTTAATTCCTCTCATAATTTGCCAAAAACACCGTTAGGTCTAGGTTGGGCTTTGCCTATTGGGCCCGATGCCCAAGCCCTCACAAGGGTTGGGCTCAAGCCCAGCCTACCCATATTTGGTTGGGCTGACAGATGGCCCAACAAGCCCTATCTTATATGTGTGGGCTAGACCAACCCCTCCACACAGGTTGGGCTGAAACCAAGGTCCACCTTTATTTGATGTTCTGCATGCTCCTCTAAGAACATAATACAATTTGAAAAAAAAGGAAGAAGTCGAAACAGGGATACCTGGCTTGAGGGAGTTTTCGTTGCTGGCTTGGGTTGCTAGAGTAGCTGGTGGTTGCTGATGGCTTATAATGCAGGTGGTGGTGGTGTAACTAGTGGATGTTAGAGATGAGAAGATTCGTTGGCATGTGACACGATCAAAAGATTGATGTCTTATCTGAAGTATAGGAGTGTCGAAGTAATAAATAACTCGGCAAGACCGGGGTCAAACACAGGGAGGTGAACTATATAAAATTATGAACAACAAATGAAAAAGGAGTTGAAGAGAACTTTTGAGATGTGATATTGATGTGAGTATTAATCAAAGATAAAAGCAATTGTCAAGGTTAGAGGATCTACTAATAGTATTAAAAATAAGTATAGTATAAACTCTTTTTATTAATCAACTGGAAATCACACACAAAGGAGGTTCCAATCGGATGATTTATCCTTAATAGTTCATTATAAATTTTTAACATGATCATATTAATTATCTTATTTTAGTAACATCATACTTTTAAACATTGTCAGGAATTCATGATGTTAACTTATGTTAACAACAAATCAAGTTCCTTTCATAGCACAGGTGTCGGTTATATCATACAGTAGGCTATGAAAGTGTCAAGTATTTGTTGTACCAAGGGTTGTACAACACAAATCTAGATTAATCATTTAACAAGCAAGGTATAGGAATTAGTAAGATAAAAAGATAAGACATGCTAATAACAAACTTTCTTGGATATAAACATTGAAATCCATGTTGAGTTTATATTAGACATATTTTAACACTATTAGTGAAACCTTTTAACCAAACATATATTTTTTCAAACCAACCTTAACTAAAAGTACTTTTATAAAAAAACTTTTTTCAAACTACAACCACAACAGCTACCACAATAACCAAACACAAAAGTACTTTCATACTTCTATATTATTAAAAAACAAAAAAAAAATCATGTTTTAGACATTTAACCATGTCATCATATGTGGATATATGAAAATATTTATCTCAATTTTTTTTTCTACATGAGTTGCTATGAGGTTCTAAGAAAGCATTATGAAGAGCTATACTAGGCCTATCTTGCTATAGATGGTGGAACATGGCCAGATATGGCCCCTGGATTCTTGTAAGCTAATCATCAAGGCATGGGTCTGTTGGTAAGGAAACCAGAGCCTGAATTATGATTAAGAGTGTAAAACTTTATAGCATCATTCGACTAAAATGCTTTAAGGTTGTAGTAACTTTACACAAACAAGTTACATTACATTCATTTGCACAACAAAGACTTCAGAAATCCACTTTTTATTATACTCGTGGGTAAGGGTTGACATTGGGTTTTGTTTTGACTCAAAACAATGAAACTTTTGAGGGGAGCCCTATCCTAACCCTACCCCCTTAGTTTTTTGAAAAATATAATCATAAGAAAATACACAATCAAACTTTTGCAACAGATTACTTTATGGTAATTGATGTCAATGAGGGGACTCGATTTTGACTTACTGAATCTGTAGAGGCCCAATTAAAAAGAAAATCTTTGAAGCTTTATTGAGAATTGAATTATAATTTGAAGAACTATTTTGAGATTCGCCGAAAGTTCTTTAGGTTGTTAACAAAGAACGAAACAAAATTTTCCATTTCATGCATCTTCAAAGCCAAACCAATCTCAACACCACCAGTTCCCTCTCTACTCCTTGCCAAAGAAATTACTCCTCCCCTAGCATTTCCTGTAAACTCCACTTTGTTGGGTCTTCCCCATCCAAAATCCCAGCTGTAATCCTCAAATCGGGTGGATCCAGTAACCCCAATGATTTCTGTACCCGGTTCTATAGAAGCCAGTTCAAGTAGTCTCTCCTTGGCTCCTTCAAAAAGTCCCTTCTCTAGCCCTTTTATCATGCCACTAATCCTCTGTGCTATCATTGCAACCCCACATTCCTCCATGGAAACTCCTGCCTTGATAACAATGTGTTGGCTGGTAATACAGTTACCAATATAATTTTGTGGAATCGGAGGGTCTAATCTGCCCCTACAATCTGCTGAGAATATAAAGTAAATCTTTCTATTACTATCCCCTCCTCTGGCTTTCACCATGCAAACTACTGTATATGCACATGTAAGTACAAAAGTTGACATGTAGTCCATTTGTTTTGTTGGGTTTAGCTCTTCTTGAAGGACCTTTTCCAACTGGGACGATATTGTTTCCCTTAAGATCTCTATGTCTTCACGAGTCAACTGAAATGTGGCTCGAACTACGTCCGGTGACACTGCCATGTTTGACACCAACTTCAAGCTTCGAGAGTCGGACTTTGTATCCGGCCTGGTCAGTGCTAACCATTGGTTCAAGAAGATCATTTCAAGTCCATATGCATCCTTGATAACTCCCCTGTCCAAAAAAGGGGTTAGCTCACTAGGTAACGAAGGTTGTTGATCATATTCTAGGTGTTTGCATATATAGGCCCATGCCTTGAGGAAAGTTGTAGCAGATTTCCCATCAAGAATTCCATGATGACAAACGATGCTAATAGAAAACCCTTTGTTAGGAAACACTGTTATTTGCAAAGCGATCACTGAAGCTTTAGCGTCAGATGTAGGCAGCTCAGGGATATATGGAAACGATTCGATGGCTTGCCGAGTTTCATTCCCTGAGAGATGACTCAGGTCTGCATTTGACTCGGCTATGGTGAGTGAAATTGCATCATTTGGAGTGTATAAGAGGATGGGTTTTGGGGAGTTTTCTGGCCACACTAGATGGCCAGCAAGTGGGAGAAAGTGGAATAGTGTTTGGGAGAGTGATTTTTTGAGCCTGGGGAGGATTACTAGATTGAAGAAGGTTGGACTTGACTCGGTGAGCTCATAAAATATAATTTGTTGAGCTGGAGGAAATTTGAACCAAGCAATGTCTAGGAAGGTGAGAGGGAGAGAGAAGTCGGTGATTGACTCGGGTGAGATGTAGGCTGGGGCAACTTGGCAGAGCTCTAGTATTTTCACAGAATCTTGGGGAGCCATGAAATAGAAGCTAGATACGATCAGTTGAGAAATCCAAAACTTGTTCACAATCTCTTATATTTATATTGTAGCATTTTATTACTATAATGAGTTACAGTTAAGTTCACATTAAATAGCAAGAGTTACATAATAATATTAACATAACTAGAGTTGTATGTTATCTATACCTCTAAACCATTTAATTAGCAAGCAATGGATGTAAGAATGTTTCAAAATTTGTAAACACTTTAATTGGATTAATGCTATTATGCTAAAACAGTTAACTTATTAATTAATTTTCTAAATTTATTAATCTTTTTCTTAGAATTAGTCTTTCTGTAAATATAACTTATAATTACTTAATTATACTTGAATACATTACTATCAAAACTACTTGAACACTCCTTTTAACAAGAACTAACTTCTTGAAACGGATTTCAACAACTCTTAACATACAAATATTTATCAATGCTATCAAATTAATAAAATGTTTTGAAGTTGTTTCCTACTTATTTGCATGATATTATTTTATTTGCATCCACCAATTTTTTATCCAAGTAAAAAATATATTTGTGTAGGAAACAAGGGAAGTTTTGGCAAAAACATCTACTCAACACAAGAATATAAATGTTTATGTATACAGAACCAACTAAGAAACCCCATGATCCTTTAAATTTCTTTTATACACTTTAAGAACCAAACATACTAATATAATCAAAATCATCAAGCTTCATATACAATAATTTATATTTAAAAACAAACATGTTAATTTAATAAATAACTCAAAACATTCCTTTAGAAATTTTTAAAAACTAATATAACATAGTA
This sequence comes from Populus trichocarpa, assembly GCF_000002775.5. Taxonomy (NCBI): domain Eukaryota; kingdom Viridiplantae; phylum Streptophyta; class Magnoliopsida; order Malpighiales; family Salicaceae; genus Populus; species Populus trichocarpa. Next base: position 9,967,882 of record NC_037288.2, on the reverse strand, counting down.
GAATAAAAAATGTGTGAAGAAAACAAGTCCGCGATAACAAAAAGATAAAAACAAAGTTTTATGATCTTTTGTTTTTACCTATGTAATAACAGAGATGTCATATTATTTCTTTTATTTAGAAAAAAAACTATATAAATATCCTAAAATTATCGCATTTGTTTAATTCTTTTTGGCGAAGGTGATAATTATTGATTGCAGATTATTAATTATTGCTTGGATAAGTTTATAAGTATTTGGGTTAGAATGTAATCAAACAAATTATTAATTAATAATCATACTTATGCTCATATCATGAATATATTTAGAAAGCGATTGAGTGGATAAAAAAAAATATTACAAAAAACTTAAAGGGCTTGAGCTTTCATTCAAACTCAAGACACAATAATATTGTGGATTGTAATAAAAAAAATTTTCTCAAGTTTTATTTTCATTTTATTCTTGTTAAATTGGTGTTTTAGGATCGCACTTGATGGTTTGTTTTAGTTAGGTTTATATAGGGTTCTTGCGGTGTCAAAGAAAAAATCTGACACTCCGTTGATGCTTGATATCATAACCCAATTTTAAAGTAAAAATTATGTTGAAAGTCAATTGAGTAAAAATTAGAAGAATTAATTAAGTTTGAGGACATAATTAAACTTCTAATGGGTTTTGTGGATTTAATCAAGGACTCAATTGAAGAGAAATCAAGTTTAGAGGCTTAATTCATATCAATTCGCAAGGATTGGAAGATTAGGAACACATTTGAAGCTTTAAAAGACTAATTTGGTGTAATCAAGGGCTTAATTGATAGAAATTTAAAATATAAAGTTCAATTAAGGATCACATAGAAGAAATATGGAACAATGACAACTTTGTAAAAAGCGCTGAAATTTAAGGGTTCAATTGAAGAAAGCTAAGGGTGAAATTGCAAAGAATCTAAAAAACTAAGGCTGATTGGGACTCCGTTGCAAAGTTTTATTTCAGGGACCAAATAAAAAAGGACTATAATTTCACTATTCATTATCTTACGAAGAAACTTAAAGTTTTTAAGCTTTGATTGAAGCTTAAGACATAATAATATTGTGGATTGTAATAATGCTTTGTTTTTTTTTTTTGCTCAAGTTTTATTTTCATTTTATTCCTTTTAAACTGGGTTGTTTTAGGATCGAACTTGATGGGTTTTTTTATTATTTTTATAGGGTTCTTTCGGTGTCGTGGAAAAAATTTGAGTTGATGCTTGATTTGGAAAAATAAAAGTTGATTTTTTTGATAAATGATGAACTAAATTGATTTTTTTTTTATAATTTGAAACAGATGTTCATACCTTTATTTTGACAAATCATGAACTTAATAAAAGATAGTGGGGACACCGGATCTGAGACACGTCACACATATGTATGATCATTAATGATGGAGGACTGCTCAACCATTGTTCATTGTTTGAGAGATTGGGCTCTAATTTATGTTTTTGGGTTCAAATTATTTGGACTTTTAGTTGAGTTTTTTATTAGATTTAATAGTATTTTATTTTGAACTTCAATTTAGTTTTAGTCCTTCATCCAAATAGTTGGTTGTTTTAGGGTTTTTTTTTTTAATGTAGTTAGATTATGATGATTTGATAAAAGTTATAGACTTTTTATTTTTCAACCTCCAATCTTTTCAAAATTTTCTAGGTATGATTGGGAAGTATCTAAGTTTTTTATATGCCACGAGAGTCTTTCCTCTGCCAGTTCTGGGTTTATAATGGGAATGTCCACATGTCATACACTCGATCAGCTCAGCATTTTCAAGGTAGTATAACATGCAGAAGTTAGGGCACATGTCAATTTTCTGGTATCCTAAACCGAGGGGTTTCTCTTTCAGCCTGTTCCCTTCAGATAAAATGCTTCTCGCTCATTCGATAATCTTATCATAACCGGCCTCACTCAACCCGTGATCTGACTTGATGATGAACACCTGTGTTATGGCCGATAATTTACTGTGGTTCGTGCAGCCATCCCATAATGGTTCTTTAGAATCTTTCAACAGATCAAAAAACCTTGCTGCATCTACATTAGGTTCTTCTTCTACGATTGAACATTCACTGACATTACCTTTACTCATTCTCATTGCATTCATAACCATATTCCTGTAAGGATTACTATTCTCATTTCCAACTTCATGCATGTTGCTAGCACTAGAAGTTGACCCAACCACTATTTCTACCATGCTCTCATTAGGAACAAATAGTTCTCCGTGTGCATACCAACACAGGTAATCCTCCATGAACCCTTTGGTTAGAAGATGCATCGTTGCAACATCTTGATGCAGAAACTTTAAATTTTTACACTTCCTGCATGGACACCTAATACCGCCGTTAGTAAAATTCCTCGGGATAGATGTTGTATAATTAATAAAACTATGAACCCCGTTACAATAATCCATCCTCCGCAATCCTTGGGGTGAGTCCCGATACATCCATGAATGATCATCCATGACTTATCTCGAACCTCTATAAAATTATGACGACAACATGTATTAATTAACTACGTTACGTAAATAAACATAACAAAAATATTGGTTTTCCCCGACATTATCCAACAAACTAAAAAAACACTTATGTTAAATATTCATTATCAATTATCAACTATCAACGTCCATACAAATTTATACATATATAAATTTACAGAAATCACAACTTCGCAATAGAATTCATAACAATTAAAATAGACCCGTTAAACAAGCAATTATTTATTTCATCACAACACATCTAATTCGGTGTAATTCAAACAAAGTTTCAACAATTTACAAATAAATATAATTTGACAAAATCTAAAACAAACTATAACAACTACAAAATTATACATTCATACTACAAGTTTCTTTGACAAATAACAATCAAACAAGTACATACGTTAACAAAATACATATACTAAAAAAACAATAAAAATCACATTTAAATGTTAAAACTATATAAAAGGATAAATTTACTTAAAAAAATGATAAAATCCACAAGAATGGATGTTGTGACTACGTACAAAAGTATAAGAAACTTGAGTGCTTCTGTTTAGAAGAGGGGGGAGTTGGGATGGGTGGTTGGCTGCAGTTTAGGAGGGGAGAGGTGGGATGGGGAAGAAGAAGCAGAAACAGAGGAAGAGAGTGTTGGCAGAGTGGGTATATAATGACTTTTACTGATGGAATCACCGATAGACACGTTCTGTCGGTATACTTGTCAGTGATTCCGCCGGTGAAAGTGCCACGTCACTATACGGCTATCCCGGTTTGAATCCCTCAGCAATTCTGTTGGTAAAATCGTCTGAAAAAATCCATGTCATCACACCGCTGCAACTTTCCAAAAACACTGCATAGTTCATCGGCGATACAGTCGGTATATACCGACAAATTTGGAGACAAAATTATATCCGTCAGCAAAAATTCCTAATGGAATATTTCCATCGGTATTTCCGTTGGTTTTCGCTGATTTTCTGGTAGTGATATTATGAGTTTCAAGTATTCTGACAGCCATCAGTTGAATATTATTGCCCTTGTGTTATACTGCTGCTGAAGTCGTCAATCTAGCTTCTATTGTTAAGGATGTGTTTCTGTAGAGAGATGAAACAAAAGAGAACAAGAAGCAAGACAAATAAAGCGCACATGACACAAGAATTTACATGTTTCGGCAATTTATCCTATGTACGTAGAGTTGTAGAGATTTCACTATTACCTTGAGATTGCTACAATAATAATTTTGTCAAGCAACACATACCACCACCCCTAATCCTAGTGAGAATATAAATATTTATAGAAATTTATTTTAATTATACATATTATAGGTGAATGAGAAATTAATCTAGAAAAATCTTTGGTTTTTCTTTTAAAGAACCCTTGATTTTTCTAGATTTAATTCTTGATTTATGGTGGCTAATTAAATGTTGATAATAGTGGGAATTAATTCTTCAACCTTTTAGCTTCCAAAACTCACTATAAAAGAGGGGTGAAGGAAGAGCTTTTAACTTGAATTTTTTAGATTTTACGCACTCCTCATCTCATTTTTAGTGTTTTTTTTATGCTTTAATTTTCCTCTAAAATCTAGAGCTTAGGTTCATCTTGTTGAGATATATTTGAGTTATATAATCTTTGGTTCAAAGCCTTTTCTAGAAGCAGATCTAAACCAAGGTGATGTTGTTGGAATCTTGAGAGAAATATTGCAAACATTCTAGTTGTACAAATGAGGAACAATAATGCAATACCCTGTAATTTAATACAATTTTAAGGAACTTTAAGCCTTAACGTAAGAAGAAAGGTATTTTTTTTTTTAGAATATAACATCAGGATAGTTTCTATTCACCATCTAATAATTCTATCAATGGATACAATAATACACAATTTATCTTTACACATTAATAAGGTTTCCATGCATACATACATACATACATGTATATGTATATATAAATTATTCTATAAGTATTCATTTAAAATACAAGAGTCCCTCCCCAATGGAAGGTTAGATTGCCCAATGACACTTAAGAGGTATTGAGGCTTTCAATGGAAAAAATATTTGAAACACACACAGAACTATAAAAATCATTATAAGCATTTACATCAATGTAATTGCTAAGGATTACTAACAATACAAACAAAAACCCATTTCTTTAAATTTTTTTGTGAACTTCTCAAACTTGTGTCAATTCTCAGACTTGGTATATTCTCCTTAACTAAAGTTGAATTATCTTTTCATCATTATACACATCAATCTATCATAGTCACCTTGTAGTGAGTTATACATTTACAATCTAGCTTAGCTCCAGTCAATATGATGTATTGTTTCATCTTATTAATTTATCGGATTCATTTTAACGTTTCCATATTGTGTTCCCCTACACCTTATATTCATTTTGCATCTCGTTCACCTCACGAGCACACTTAATTTGTTATAATATCTATCATGTGATTCTCTCTCTCTCTTCTCTCTCTCTCTCTCTCTCTATCTCTAGTAATTCTAATCCCAACATCTATTATACCCATTATGGCTATCCATATAAATCGTCAAACTAGTTATGTTTTCCGGTCCAATTTTGGCTTATAAATTATATTCAACTTACATATTTCTTGTGCCAATTATGGCACATTTCAATGTTTCTTTTAGATTTTCAGTAAAATCTCCCCTTATCATGAAACCTACCATCATTTTCACAATATTCATATCAGTTTCATCTTTAAATAATATGAATACCATACATACATCAATTAATCAATCTATTTAATTCAACAACCTAATCTCATTCGGCCACCATCATGAAGGCCAAATTACATTATCCATCACTCATATTGCCGACTAATTATACAATTCTTCATTTACTTTCTCACATCATTCTATATAGTAACCAACTTACTTGTTGTTGAATACCGCGTATCTAGAATACAAAAATTTTAACCCTGGTAATTCATTTTCTTTAGATTTTAAATATTATAACAAATTGTTTTTGTGCATCTTCAATGTTTAATCCAAGCCCTCTATGATCTCGTACATTAGGTAGAACAATTGGTAGTTATTGTCGTACATCGTTTCATCACTGCTATTAGCATTTTATTACAATGTTATAATTACCACTAAATTTTTCTCATGTAATCAACAACACAAAACATCAATACAACATATTTACATTATTAGTCATAATTTCTTTGACATCCTCCATGTGCATAGTACACGATTGTTAAATTGTATCAATTACAATTCATCAAATAATTTAAAATACATCACATCTATACCGTTGAATTCCTCAATTGTACAACACCTACTATGATCAATGAACTTCTATTCTTACTTTCCAAATGATACGGTCTTCTATCCTTCACAAGGATGAATCTTCATCAATTTTATTTTTTATTTCTTCAATAATCCATAACATAAACACAATTTACTGTGATGCTTGTTTAAGACCATACAATGCTTTCTGCAACTTGCAAACACCCTTCCCCCCTATCCGTCTCTTGATCCCTCCTCGTTGTACCCAGGATCCGTTCACTATTTATTTTATTCGTTCAATCTTTTTCACATGATCGTGAATAGAATATTCGTAAGTTAAGGTTTTATTGCAAACATGGGCGGTTGTTCAAAGCCAAAACCGGACTGGATTAGATAATCCAAATCCTAATCGAAAAAGAGATCGTTTAATTCCTTGTAATGTAATGGTAGATTCTAACCACTATAAATACAAGGTAATAGCTACGACCTTCTCAACATTCATTATCACTAGCACAATATTCGTTTCTCGCTTTTGCTTACTGCTTACTTTGCTCTCAAATAATGGGTGCTGGTGGTTTTGTTGCCGGTGATGTTAAAAACTATCCCGGAAAGGTCACTCGGCATGTGGTAAATGCTTGTGTGCTAGGAGCCATGGGAGGATTAATTTTCGGATACGACCTTGGTATCTCGGGTGGTGTGACGTCTATGGCTCCCTTTTTGAATAAATTTTTCCCAGATGTTTATCGTAAGGAAGCATTAGATACATCCACTAATCAATATTGCAAGTTTAACGATATGGGGCTAACCTTGTTCACATCTTCATTATACCTGGCTGCATTAATTGCATCTTTTGGAGCTTCTTATATCACAAGGACGTGGGGTCGGAAAAGAACAATGCTCCTTGGTGGCATCATATTTTTCATCGGAGCTGCTCTCAATGCCGGTGCTGTGGACCTCTCAATGCTCATCGCCGGTCGCATTCTCTTAGGTGTTGGAGTTGGTTTTTCAACTCAGGTAATTAGCCCTTCTATCTATAATAAAAAAAAGATCAATGCTCTTTGGTGGCATCATGTTTTTCATCGGAGCTCTATATATCATGCATTCTATATGCTAAATTAATTGTAAATTTTTGTTTTGATATCGATCAGTCTGTGCCGCTCTATGTCTCCGAGATGGCTCCACAAAAACATCGTGGTGCTTTCAACATTGTGTTCCAACTAGCAATCACTATTGGCATTTTCATAGCTAATCTTGTCAATTACTTGACACCTAAGATTGCTGGAAACCAAGCATGGCGTTACAGCTTAGGCGGAGCGACCATTCCTGCAGCCCTCATCTGTCTTTCAGCACTTAAACTGGATGACACTCCAAACTCGTTGTTAGAGCAAGGGAAAGCTGAAAAAGCTCGAGAAATACATAGAAAGATACGTGGCCTTAATGACAAGGAAATTGAGGCTGAGTTTCAAGATTTAGTCACGGCCAGTGAGGCAGCCAAGCAAGTGGAGCATCCCTGGACTAGAATCCTTAAGAGACAGTATCGGCCGCAACTGACCATGGCTGTTGCTATTCCATTTTTCCAACAACTTACTGGGATGAATGTGGTCATGTTCTATGCTCCTGTTCTCCTCCAAAGTATTGGTTTTGAAAATAATGCTTCCCTCTTATCCACAGTTATCACTGGCGCTGTTAACATTCTTGCCACCGGTGTTTCAATCTATGGCAGTGATAAGTCTGGAAGAAGATCTCTGTTTCTTTCAGGTGGAGCTGTAATGTTTGTATTTCAGGTAATTAAGAATTATCTGTAGCCTGGAGATAAAATTGTTCGCTTGTAGTTTGGTTTACATATACTACTACTACTACTACTAATTTGATATCTTATGTAAATTAATGTTACACGTGCAGGTTGCGCTAGCAGTTTTAATCGGATCCAAGTTTGGAACATCTGGAGATGTGATTGAATTGCCAAAGTGGTATGCCGGTATAGTTGTAGCGTGTATCTGCATATTTGTTTCTGCCTTTGCGTGGTCATGGGGGCCATTGGGATGGCTAGTTCCAAGTGAAATATTTCCGCTAGAAATTCGATCAGCCGGGCAAAGCATCACCGTGGCAGTCAACATGTTATTCACTTTCTTCATAGCTCAGCTTTTCCTCGCAATGCTTTGCCACTTTAAATTTGGTTTGTTCATCTTCTTTGCAATCTTTGTGGCAATCATGAGTACCTTCATCTTTTTCTTTTTGCCTGAGACGATGAACATCCCCATTGAAGAGATGTCTAGAGTGTGGAAGCAACATTGGTATTGGAGGAGGTTCATGCTTGATGAAGATGATGATCGCCGAGCTTCGGATCTCATGGTCTAGGAATATCGTCTTTTAATTAGCTTCTTTTCTGGATTTTCTTTCTATTAGTTTTTTTCTATTTAATTAAACATTAGCTGCAATATGGACTTCTCAAGAAAATGTTGGAGGAGATTAAAGTTTAAACCTTAATTTTATTAGAAGTTGCAAAGCGGTCTTATGAAGAATGCAGGTGGTTTTTTTACAAGAATATAAATCTGATGCTAATTAGGCTATTTTGGAATTATTCTTTCACGCGGAGCTGAGCAAGGGAGAAAAATTCTGGTGGAGTCTGAAATTCTGAGTATGGATAGTAGACAATAAAAGACAACTAAAAGAACATTAATAAAGAGGATAGTTGTATAGATTACTAGACGCTGTAAGTGAGATGATGATCAATTTTCTATGTTACATAATTGTTATTCAATATATTATGGGTTTCAAGTATTCTGACAGCCATCAGTTGAATATTATTGCCCTTGTGTTGTACTGCTGCTGAAGTCGTCAATCTAGCTTCTCTTGTTAAGGACGTGTTTCCGTAGAGAGATGAAACAAAAGAGAACAAGAAGGAAGAAAAAGAAAGCGCACATGACACAAGAATTTACATGTTTCGGCAATTTATCCTATGTACGTAGAGTTGTAGAGATTTCACTATTACCTTGAGACTGCTACAATAATAATTTTGTCAAGCAACACACACACACCACCACCCCTAATCCTAGTGAGAATATAAATATTTATAGAAATTTATTTTAATTATATATATTATAGGTGAATGAGAAATTAATCTAGAAAAAATTTTGGTTTTTCTTTTAAAGAACACTTGATTTTTCTAGATTTAATTCTTGATTTATGGTGGCTAATTAAATGTTGATAATAGTAGGAATTAATTCTTCAACCTTTTAGGTTCCAAAACTCACTATAAAAGAGGGGTGAAGGAAGAGCTTTTAACTTGAATTTTTTAGATTTTACGCATTCCTCATCTCATTTTTAGTGTTTTTTTTATGCTTTAATTTTCCTCTAAAATCTAGAGCTTAGGTTCATCTTGTTGAGAGATATTTGAGTTATATAATCTTTGGTTCAAAGACCTTTTCTAGAAGCAGATCTAAACCAAGGTAGTGTTGTTGGAATCTTGAGAGAATCATTGCAAATATCCTAGTTGTACAAATAAGGAACAATAATGCAATACCCTGTAATTTAATACAATCATAAGAAACTTTAAGCCTTAACTTAAGAAAAAAGGCATTTTTTTTTAGAATATAACATTAGGATAGTTTCTATTCACCATCTAATAATTCTATCAATCAATACAATAATACACAATTTATCTTTACACATTAATAAGGTTTCCATGCATGCATACATACATACATACATATGTATATATAAATTATTCTAGAAGTATTCATTTAAAATACAAGAGTCCCTCCCCAATGGAAGGTTAGATTGCCCAATGACACTTAAGAGGTATTGAGGCTTTCAATGGAAAAAATATTTAAAACACACACATAACCATAAAAATCATAATAAGCATTTTCATCAATGTAATTGCTAAAGATTACTAACAATACAAACAAAAACCCATTTCTTTAAATTGTTTTGTGAACTTCTCAAACTTGTATCAATTCTCAGACTTGGTATATTCTCCTTAACTAAAGTTGAATTATCTTTTCATCATTATACACATCAATCTATCATAGTCACCTTGTAGTGAGTTATACATTTACAATCTAGCTTAGCTTCGCTCAATATGATGCATTTGTTTCATCTTATTAATTTATCGGATTCATTTTAATGTTTCCATATTGTGTTCCCCTACACCTCATATTCATTTTGCGTCTCGTTTCACCTCACGTCACGAGCACATTTAATTTGTTATAATATCTATCATGTGATTTCTCTCTCTCTCTCTCTCTCTCTCTCTATTTCTATGTCAATTCTAATCCCAACATCTATTATACCCATTATGGCTCATCCATATAAATCGTCAAACTAGTTATGTTTCCGGTCCATTTTTGGCTTATAAATATATTCAACTTACATATTTCTTGTGCCAATTTTGGCACATTTTAATGTTTCTTTTAGATTTTCAGTAAAATCTCCCCTTATCATGGAACCTACCATCATTTTCACAATATTCATATCAGTTTCATCTTTAAATAATATGAATACAATACATACATCAATTAATCAATCTATTTAATTCAACAACCTAATCTCATTTAGCCACCATCATTAAGGCCAAATTACATTATCCATCACTCATATGGCTGACTAATTATACAATTATTCATTTACTTTCTCACATCATTCTAAATAGTAACCAACTTACTTGTTGTTGAATACCGCGTATCTAGAATACAAAAATTTTAACCCTAGTAATTCATTTTCTTTAGATTTTAAATATTATAACAAATTGTATATGTGCGTCTTCAATGTTTGATCCAAGCACTCTATGATCTTGTACACTAGGTAGAACAATTGGTAGTTATTGTCGTACGTCGTTTCATCACTACTATTAGCATTTTATTACACTATCATAATTACTACTAAATTTTTATCATGTCATCAACAACACAAAACCTCAATACAACATATTTACATTATTAGTCATAATTTCTTTGACATCCTCCATGTGCATAGTACACGATTGTTAAATTGTATCAATTACAATTCATCAAATAATATAAAATACATCACATCCATACCATTGAATTCCTCAATTGTACAACACCTATTATAATCAATGAACTTCTATTCTTACTTTCCAAATGATACGGTCTTTGTCTCTATCATTCACAAGGATTAAATCTTCATCATTTTAATTTTTTATTTCTTCAATAATCCATAACATAAACACGATTTACTACTTTTGTTTAACATTTACGTTTCATCCAACATTCCATTTATAGTTCAACAAATCAGTCATCCCGATAATATTAACACCACACACGTCAATTTAACTTAAATTACATATCCCGGTCATTAGAAAAAGTGATGTCACTAGCCCATTATCGGGTAACTAATTCCTCTGCCCATTACCAGTAATTGAGTCCACCGCCCAATACCGGGCACTGGGTCCACCATCCATTACCGGGCACTAGCTCGATCTATTATCGGGTAACTAGTTTCACAACCCATTATCGGGCACTAGTCCTATTACTAGGTAACTAGTTCCACAACTCTTTACTAGACACTAGTCACATTACCGGGTAACTAGTTCATCCGTTCATTACTGGGCACTAGTCCCATTACCAGGTAACTAGTCATGTAACGGTTTCAAGCACCTACATGTGTTACCGTTATAAGGGTCGATTAATAAAATCATAAACTAGTATTTCAACACATCTTTTTATAATTCCACCATTACAGTCGATTTTATATTATATCCAATTTCTTGCCTTATAGGCGCTAGTTCTCATGATCAATAGATAATTCACATCACATATAGATATAAATCCAACTAACATTATAAAAATAGTTTAATAGTTTACAAGCTAGGTAAGGGAGATGACCTTTACCTTAAGCTTCTACTATACAAGCTCCTCAGAAGTTGGGTCCCCTTTCGAATGCTTCTCTTACGTTCCTATATAACATCCTAAATCAATATTCAAATCTTTTCAATTTATTCATAATATTCATAAATTCACAAAATCAAATACTTCCGTAAATAATTTCCATGGATGTATTTTATTTTCTTGCTTGTCATTTACATTAGAATTTATTTACACTAACATTAAATGTCCAATTAACTCAATACTTCATCGATGATTTTCAATGTCCAAAAGACATGACTTTTCGTTACTGATTTTTTTTTTGACGTCCAGAGACATGAATTCTCGTCACCGATTTTCTAATGTCCCAACACATTTAATCTATCACCAAACAATGTAATTTTAACTACAAATTTGTAAACACTTTAATTGGATTACGCTATTATACTAAGACAATGAACTTATTGAACAATTTTATAAATTTATTAATCTTTTTTCTTATAATTAGTCTTTTTATACACTACCAGAAAATCGATAAATACAAATGAAAATACCGAGGGAATATTTTCGTTGGTAAATTGCCGACGGAAAGATTTCCTCAGTATTTACTGAGGGAATTACAGTGCGAAAAAAATAATTAAAACAAAGAAAAAAAATGATGACGTGCCATTTTTACCAACGAAATTACCGACAGAATGATTAAACTCTCGTCGATAATTCCGTCGGTAAAATCGTTGGTAAATTGTCAACACTATTCATCATGTTAATTACAAAGGGAATCACCGACGGAACATTCCGTCGGTATTTTGCAAAGAGCTCTAGAACTATTCACTTTCCAATTGCACTGTTAATTACTGTTCTTTATAGACAAAATCACCAATAGATTGAAAAGTTTTCGGTGTTATTTGGCGGTTTCCTGAAAAATTTAAATTAAATATTACAGACAGAATCACCAATGGATTGAAAAGTCGTCGGTGATATTTAGCGGTTTCTGAAAAGTTTTGATTACATTCAAAATTTAAATTAAATATTACAGATATAATCACCGATGAAATGATTAAAAATATTGATATTTAATTATCCGTCGGTAAAACGCCCTAATAAAAAGTCTAGAATCCCTAATTTCACAACAGACCCATCTCATTTCTTCTTCTTCTTCTTCTTCTTCTTCTTCTCTTCTCTCCTCAACTCTTTTTCTTCTCCTCTATGCTCAGGTTTGTCTTCTTCTCCTTTCTTATGTTTCTTCTCATTTGTTTTTAATTAGTATACTTTACGAATTTGTTTTTTTTTTCTCTTCTTAGCTTCACTTGCAAATACATTAAGGTAAAAACAAATTTCTTCTTTTTTCATGTTTTTTTCACTATATTTGTTTTTTATTTTATTTTTAATTGTTTTTGTTCTTAATAATTGTATGAATGTTGTTGTAGGATTTTTTTTTTTCATATGAGATCAATTTTTAGTTGATTTATTTATAAGATTTTTTAAAAAATTTCGTATGAATTTTTTTAGTTGAATTTATTTTTTCTTGTTATATATTTGTTGCAAAAATTTTTGAGTTGGTTTTCTTCTTTTTTCCAAGCATTTTGAGTATTATAAAGTGTTGATTAATATTAATTTAATTATTTTATAGTTTTGTAAAATATATATTTTTTAAAATATTTTTAAATAATAACCGACGGAATTACATACGGTTTGTTTCTGAGGGAATTACTAACGGAATGAAATATTTTTTTTCTTGCTTTTTCCGTCAGTAAATCCATCGGTAATAATATTTTTTTATTACCGACGGACAAAAAATTACCGGTGAAAGATTCACCGACAGAGACTTTCTGTTGGTGATTTCTTTACCAACGGAATGGTAGTGCAAATACCGACAGAAAATTCCATCGGTAAATCTAAAGATTGTGGTAGTGATAAATGTAACTAATAATTACTTAATTATGCTTGAATACTTTGCTATAAAAACCGCTTGAATACTTTGTTATCAAAACCACTTCAACACTCCTTTTTAACAAGAACTAACTTCCTGAAACGGATTTCATCAACTCTTAACATACAAATATTAATCAATGCTATAAAATCAATAAAATGTTTTGAAGTATTTTCTTACCTATAAATTGGATTTGCGTGATATTATTTTATTTGCATCCATCAAATTTTTATCCAAGTACCAGAATATATTGTTGTAAAAAACATGGGAAGTTTTGGCAAAAGCATCTCCTTAACACTTTTATTTTGTATCGGTATATTTATCATTACAGCAGGGTTTGCAATTTATACTTATGAAGAAAAATCCAGAGCTTTCTCAACATTTGGAACAATGCCATGCAAAGGTGACAAAATGTTGTGCAATCAAAATCTCTAATAGTATATACAACAACAATACTCTATCAGAATATTGTTGTCAAAAGCATATAACAATTGGGAAAGCTTGCCATGATGATTTCAAAAAACTATTCATGTCAAAATTGTCTAATGAAAAAGTAATTTTTGTTGTAGGTATGGGTGACCAAATTTGGAACCATTGTGTTGCTATTGTAGATTTGGCACCTATTGCATCAACTCTTTCTATTCTACCTTAAATTGTAGTATTATAAATTGTATGCTATAATAAATATCTATATGTTGCATGATAACATTTAAGTCTTTGGATAATCATTTTGTTACTTTTTTTACTATATTTCATTTTCTCATAAGACAACCTACTACTGCAAAATCTAAAATTTGATATAAATGTTTATATATACAAATCTAACGCAATAAGACTTAAAGAATTAAAAACCAACTAAGAAACCCCATGATCCCTTAAATTTCTTTTATACAATATTGAATAATGTCCCTATCTACTATGTCTTTTTATTCCTTATTCCAATCACTATTGATGCGAATATTGAGAAACAAATCAAACCTTTTCTTTGGTTTCCTAGAATATTTAGTGTATAAGAAGATTAGGTTTCCTTGTTATCTAATATGGATATGTGTTTATGAAATTTCAGATGGAGAATGGCTCCTAGAGGAAGATAGATTGACTCATTTGATTCTTTATTCGATAAGTTGTCTGATATATTGTTATTGAGTGAAGTTGATGATAAACTAATTTGGAAACCCAATTGTAATTATGTTTATTCAGGCAAATATAATATCCTGGACAACCTAATTCATGTAATTCTTTTTATGGTGTATGGAAAAGGATTGGTTCCTCCAAAGATTGGAATTTCTTGCTAAATGTCTATTCTTATTGTGCTCTTGATTTGTTAATCTCTCTTAATAGTTTGGTTTGTCAAAAAACCATCTCAACCCAATAACTTAAGTTCCCTTAAGTAAAAACCCTATGGGCTTGAACTTGCACAGATTCACATTATCTTGTGCTTAATTTTTATCAAATAAATGAAGATGATGAGATTCGAACTCGTGACCGCTTGATCATCAAGGCTCTGATACCATATCAAAGAACCATCTCAAACCAATAACTTAAGCTATTAGGTGAAGTTACAAGATATGATTTATATTATTCTCCAACATGGTTCAATAATCAAATAATAAGAGTATTAAATCTCCCATTTAATGGTCTCCCCATGAATGTCATATGCTAAAATCTAATGTTGATGGTTCTTTTATTGGCAAACCTGAATTGGTTGATATTAAAGGGGTTCTTCGCAATCATAAAGGTTTGGGGCTTGATTTTTCCTCCACTCATATTGGAATTAAAGATTCAAATGAAGCTTGGTTGCTAGCCTTGATTAAAGTTCTTAAACTATCTTCTTAGCCAAATGATTTTGTTGGAGTAAATTTATTTTTTAATATGATTATGTTGTTGTGATAAATTGTATAAATAAGCCATTTAATATGTCATCATGGAGATTTCGTAAACTTTTAATCTATACTTTCTTCATATCTGGGTTTGATTTTTGGTTTGTCCATTTCATTTGTATTCGTTTTCACTGATCATCCATTTCTTTTTCTTTTTTTTAGGGTCAAATATTACATTTTTCTTTCTGAAAAAAAAATAGTAAACAAATCATAAACAATGATGGTGCAAAAGAATTGTATTATTATTAAACGAATCATAATCAATAATCGAATGAAAAAATGATACAACAGTAAAATAATCAAATTAAATTCTGAAACGATAATTAAACAAAACAAAGGAAAACTAGAACCATGAATTTTTATTCTTAACCACAGCCTTGAATGAATGAAGTGGTGACCAAATTCTGTTGAATTAATATTGCTGAGAGCTCTATCTTTCATCCGTGAAATCCCACTTTGCAGATGCTAACAACTTTGACTTCAGATCCTGGCGAAGGCATTCAGGCATTTCTTGGCCTTTTAGCATCCCGAACCAAACTATCTTCAATTTTCGACGTTTCATTAGAAGTAATCAGAGGATACGTCTGTGGAATAGGACTGTGGGAGTCTCTTCTAAGAAACTGCTTGAACCACTTGACTGATTGTTTAGGATATCGTTTCAAATCATTTTTGTAATCAACATAGTAGAGGCCGAACCTCACAGCATAACCACTTCCCCATTCGAAATTGTCCATTAAAGACCAAGCAAAAAATCCCTTAACATCAACACCATGCTCACTGCAATAAATAGATATTGAATCCCAGTTAGACGGATGTGGTAACTTAATAATATAATTGTTGCTATAGATTAAAAAACTTATTATCAATGATCTTTAGTTAATAAATGAAAAAAATTAACTCACTTGATGGATCTCAAAACATTCTTGAGGTGGTCTTTGTAAGATTTTTCTCTTATGGGATCATTAAGAGCTTCCTTTAGTGATGAAGCATTGTTATTTACGTCATCAACCCCTGAAAACAAATCAGTAAAATAAAGCATTAAGAACATACTTAGTGTTAGAGAAGTACTAAGAAACTTCAATGTAGCATAATGTATGATCGTTCATTTCAACCATACCATTCTCAGTAATGTAAATTGTTGGGCTCCCGTATAGATCTTTGGTGTAATTCAAAAGCCTGCTGATGCCTTCGGGATAAATATAAAGCCATTTTACACCAGCCTGTGGACCTATTGGGATTCCATTTCTCTCTCCTGCAAAATTAAGAAATAACAAAGTAAATTAATGAATTAATAATTCATAAAACATCATCTAATTGATGTTATGTAATTGAAAAAAAAAAATAAGATGAATAATAAAGAAAAGATATCAATCATTAGTTACCTGTCCAATTAGCACGAGCATCTGACATGAATCCAACACTCTGATAATTTGCATCGATATTTTGAGCATAATATGTTGTGTAGTAATTAATTCCAATAAAATCATACGATCCCTTCAACATCTTAGATTCCTCGGCAGTGAACTCGGGCAATCTTCCACCAACAAAATCATGCATGTTACGTGGATAGTCACCATTAGTTAAAGGATCCATGAACCAACCAAGCATGAAGTCGAGGCTTCTTTTGGTTGCATTTTGATCTGCTTCACTGTTTGAGTAAGGTTCAAACCAATGAGAAACAAGTGTTATCCCAATCTGTCCACCTTGACATGACTGATATTTTTCCTTGTATAGTTTCACTGCCGCAGCATGAGCAAGCAACAAATGATGGCTAACCGTATACACTTCAGTGGCACCAGTGTTTAAGGATCGGTGTGGATCATTTACAACGACAGAAATCCTACCGGGTGCCATCGTGCCCATGTCATAACCTTGAACACTGAACATCCATGGCTCGTTCAAAGTAATCCACTTCTTCACCCGGTCTCCAAAATTTTGGAAACAAAGGTCGACAAAGTCTCGGAAATCATTTCTGGAAATCAATGTTTTATGTGAGAAAATTTATAGGAATGTTTTAAATTTTAGAGAAGCATAGGTCCACAAAGTCTCCAGAATGACAGATTAGATTATAATATTTCGAAGCTACAACAAGTTTGGATATTTGAAGCATAATTAACGAAAGGTCGCTACTTACACAATGTTAGGACTTAAGAAACCACCATATTTATCTTCCAAAGCTTGTGGAGTATCCCAGTGAAAGAGAGTAACGTAAGGCTGCAAACCTATTTATTACAAAACATCATATAATCAGATGGAGCGCACAAGATAAACCATTTGTTGTATAAGAATTTTCGCATCAATTTTTGGCAAAATATTATGATTAATTGAAGGGAAGGGAAAGGTTATAACCATTCTTAAGGAGGTCATCAATGAGATCGTTATAAAATTTGATGCCTTCTTCGTTTACTCCAGCACTTAACCTGCCATCTGCATTTTCCAAAAAAAAATCCAATGGAAAGCTATATATCAAATGGAAATTCACAACAGATGTCAAAGTCACATCCTGCTAGTGTCATTACTATTACTATGTTAAGAACAAATTTCAAAGAACATAAAAACTTACGTGGTAATACTCTAGACCAAGAAATGGAGAATCTGAAAGCATCCATTCCCATTTCTTTCATTCTTTGCACATCTTCCTGTAACATTTATCAATTTGTTTTAAGAACAATCACACTTATATACATCGTATAGCTAACCACAACGAAAATATGATGAAGAACTCCCATACCTTATAGCGATGATAGAAATCAACAGCTACATTTCCGTTGCTATGATCATTTATTCTCTCTGCAAACATTGAAAATAATATTATTTTTAAAGTTAATAATGGTGGTTTTCTGAGGACATTAACATAATTCTCTTCCACGTTTTAGCGAGGGAAGTACAAATTTTAATGAGAGAGATTGGTACCTGTATGTTCCACAGTGAAAGTGTCCCATATAGCTGGTCCTCTACCATTTTTGTTTGTTTCACCTTCATACTGCATATCATAATAAAATAATAACGAAAAATTAATTAACATAACTAGTATTATTTTAAATAATGTTCTGTTGTCCCCTCCTAATTACTGCACTAGAGGCAGCAAAATTTAGAGTATGTACCTGGTAAGCTGATGAGGATGTTCCGAATACAAAATCATCTGGGAAAGAATTACGGCTGAAGTCATCAATGCTTCCCATTGCAGTCTAAGTATTGAATTAAGCTGGCACTTAGATAAATAAGGCTTGGGTTTAGTGTGTGAAACAGAGGTTTGTTTGGGTACAAAAGAATGTAACGCAAGTTTGTAAATGAGGCAGAGATTCTGTGCTTTTCCTTTTCCTCGATAGGAGAGATGGTGAGTTACAGAGCTATAGAATGTATGAAGATGTAGAGATAATTTGGTGCAAGATGGCATGGATGGAACGACCATTTTATAGGGCACTTCCAGCGTGTACAAGCAGCATTTTCTTGACTTTTTTTGTTCTTTTATTAGTTTAAATTAAGGATTAATTTCTTTGACTTTGACAAATTTATCTCATAATGCTTATCTTTTTCTCCATTTTTTTGTTGTCTTGGTGAGAACGCACAACTTCATAATTTCTAAGAAGTTTCAAATAATCAATATATATATATATTCTTACATACTCTAATAAAAATTAAACAATTTCGTTACATGTTGTTTAATATACAAAATCAAGCTGCCTCTGCCGGGTCCCATAACAATAGACTCTTTGTTTTCACCCATCCACTTGGTGGTGGCTTCCTAAAATCTTTCCTTTTCAACTTTTCCACGAAGACAATAGATTAATTCCCCCAATAAAAATTATATTCAAAATTTTTTAACTGATCGATGTTCTGTTTGTGATCAAAGAAAAGTCTTTTTTTAATAAAAAAAAATTAATAAAAAACCTAACCATTCTAATACGGATATAAAAATTAAAGGAACCATCTTCTTATTTAATATAGGGATTACATCTTACGTATAAGTTCATAATTTCAGATACTAACAGAAAACAAAATAGATTTTTTTGTATTTTAAATTTAATATCAAAAATATATCTTACGTATAAGTTCGTAATCTCATATATTAAAAAGGAACAAGATAATTTTTTTATATATTTTTGAAATATAGACAAAGTTTTAATGATATTAATAAATTAGTTATTAAATCCAAAATGCATGCAAATATATAAGACTAGTTTTTATGATTTTTTTAATATAATAAAAATATGTAAATATAATTTATTTTTGAGAGAATTGGTCATATACAAATTAAAATAAAAATTATATTTTTAAAAGAAAGAATTTTTTGTTGTTTTGTTTTTGCGGGAGGAAACTGATTCGTACGTTGACTACTGAAAAACCAGCTTGCTTTCAAATATTAAATAATGCAACCATGAGCTGCGAGGTAACTTAAGGTATTTTGACGAAGAATGAAGTGTATTTTGACGTGGAGAAACGTACTTCATAAATACTTTAAAGATACTTTTAAGGTTAATCTTGTCTGGATAAGTTTTCTTTGACTTTTATTGCACACGGTGTCTCCAACATCTTATGTCTATCTCTTTCATTTATTAAGTTATTTACTTAATTAATTAATTAATTAAGCATTGTCATCTTAAAATTAATGACACTCTAATTTACAAAGCAAAGTGCCTTGAGATATTGTTTGTTAAAAAACCATCGTATAATTTTCCATTGGTCATCGATTTCGAGCATTCAACTAGTTGAGACTGAATCTAGGCATAAAGCGTGATTCAAAAGGGGTGACTTTGGATATCTCCATTGGCACCGTAGGACCTCCCTCGTAATTTCTTCGTACTTTCAAGCTCTAACATTATCCGTAGGACCACTTTCGACAGCGGCCTGTAGGGTAGACGAATCGCTATCGTAGCTTGAATTCAATGCCCCATCTCTAGATTCGATCACATAACTTTAAAACAAAGACCCTCCATCGTAATTAAATTCTGCTGAATTAGTCAAGTCAAGCCTCTTGTACTTGTGATTTGTCGGTTACTTTCAACTTAATCCAGCAGCCACATCCCAATTGAATGTGTTTTTTATACTCTTTGGTCATAGCCAAATTAAAAGCAGGTAAAACATGAGATTTGGTAATGTAGAGTCTTTTTTGGCACGTAAGGGGTTTTATGGTAAATCTGTTAAATATTACACAATCGAATCCACATATAATATATTAAGGAATGTATATAAATTAAAGGTCGTGTTAGTGTCATTATTGCTAGTGTGAATCCACATATAAAAGATTAATTATTTTCAATATCAATAAAAAGTACAAATTACAGTCTTTATGTTACCGTGAATACATAAATGTTAAAATAATTAAGATGAAACACAAAAAGAGGGCTAAAATTCTAAATGATCCGTATATTATGAGTGCTTAATCTTAACCTAAATATAAATAAAGTATATATAGGTTAAACTGAAAGTATTATTCTACCCTTGCTAAATAAGACTACATAAATATTATTTAACATCTCCCCTCAAACTCACGATGCGGCAGCTACAAGTATCGAGAGTTTGCCAACCAGAAAACGAAACCGAGAGATGGAATGCGCCTTGGTAAAGAAATCTGCAATCTGCAAGGAAGAAGGAACAAAAGGTAAAGAAATGGTGCCATGCTTGAGATGATGACGAGTAAGATGACAATCGATCTCAATGTGCTTAGTTCGCTCATGAAAAACCGAATTGTGAGCAATCTGAATAGAACTCTGGTTGTCACAATACATAGGAGTAGGATGAGAAAAGGAAACTCTCATATCAGCAAGTAACCAACATAACCAAACAATCTCTTTGGTAGTAGATGTCATGGCACGATATTCTGCTTCGGTGGATGATTGAGAAACAATAGATTGTTTCTTGCTCTTTCAAGAAATAAGAGAATCACCTAAAAAGATACAGAACCCGGTAACAGACTTGCGATATGTGGGATCACTACCATGATCAGCATCAAAGTATGCACGCAACTCCAAGGAAGAGGTGGACGAAAGTAAAAGACTCTGCAAAACTGTACCCCAAAGATATCGCAAAATACGAAGAACAGCTGTCCAGTGAACAGTAGTAGGAGAAGCAACAAACTGACTAACAACATGAATAGCATATGAAATATCTGGATGAGTAATGGTGAGATATATTAAACTCCTAATAATAGTGCGGTATAAAGTAAGATCTATCAAAGGTAAACCATCAGAAGAAGAGTATCTCGCGTTGACCTAAATAGGAGTATCTATAGTCTTGTTATCAGTTTGTCTAGCCCGCTCAAGAATATCTGCAACATATTTCGACTGAGAAAGAAGGTAACCTCTAGGTGAGTATGCTACCTCAATATCTAGGAAATATCGAAGATAACCCAAATCCTTCATTTCAAATCATCTAGCCAACTCTGTCTTCAAGATTGAAATACCATCAATGTCATCACCAGTAATAATCATGTCATCAACATATAAAGACAGAATGATACGACCTGCATCAGTGCACTTAATAAAAAGAGCAGAATCATGACTGCTAGAAACAAAGCCAAGAGACGAGATCACAATAGAGAATTTCTCAAACCAAGCACGGGGTGCTTGTTTGAGACCATATAATGCTTTCTTAAGCTTACAAACATATCCAGACTCATGTGAAATATCAGGAGGGAGTGTCATATAAACTTCTTCTTGAAGATCTCCATTCAAGAAGGCATTTTTAACATCAATCTGAGAAATATGCCACTGACGAATAGAAGCTACGGCAATAAGAGTACGAATAGTAGTCATTTTTGCAACCGGGGCAAATGTCTCCTCATAGTCCATACCATACTATTGAGAGTATCCTTTTGCAACCAGCCTAGCTTTGTATCGCTCAATAGACCCATCAGAATTAGTCTTAATCTTATACACCCAACGACAACCAACAACACTCTTACCAGGAGGTAGAGGAACCAGATCCCAAGTATATGTCTTATGCAAAGCAGAAAGTTCCTCATCCATAGCTTGCTGCCAAAGCGGATCAAGAATTGCCTCTTTATTGGAAGAGAGCTCAAAGAGACAATGAATAGAAGCTAAAAAGGAAGTAAATGATGAAGAATAACAAGAATAAGCAAAATCTGGTAGTTTTGTGGACTTACAAATGCGGATGGACTGACGTGGAGGTGGATCCACAATCTCAGATGAAGCTTGAGGGGCTGTAGATGAGAATGGAGCTTCAGGTGTGCTAGAGAGTAAAGTACCAGTACCTGCAGAGTTATGAGTACAAATTGATCGAACATGGGGAGAGGTATCATTACTAGAATCCTCAGAAAAAGGATCTATATGAATAAGATCAGTTTTAGTCAGGCTATGAGTACTGGATGGAATAGAAAAGAAAGGTATATGCTCAAGGAAGACAACATGACGAGACACATAAAGTTTCTGAGTTATTGGATCAAAACAACGATACCCCTTTTTACCTTCACCATAATCTAGAAAGACACAAATAGCGGATCGAGAGGATAACTTACTGCGTTCTACATAAGGATGAAGAACGAAACAAGTACAACCAAAGACTCTAAATGATGATTAATCACGGACATACCCATATAACTTTTCAAAAGGAGATAGACTCGAACTATGAGAAGATGGAATCGTATTAATCAAACTTACAGCAGTAAGAACAGCTTCTCCCCAAAACTCACTAGGAACAAAAGCAGACAACAAGAGAGAACGAGCCGTTTCGACAATGTGCCTATGTTTTCTTTCAGCCACACCATTTTGCTCAGGAAAAAGGGTAAATAGGTGTTGGTTAGGTGTTGGTGAGGGACAACGTGGTTGGCTGAAACAAGCTATGGTTATCATGGTCGACAATGAGAGGGTGGTTTTTTAGTTGCGCGAGGATGATGTCGACAGCACTGCTATGTAGTGATTCTCTTTAATCTTAACCGAAATTTTTATCTTCATCTCGGTCAACCTGAGATCCAAATCTAGCGATCCTTTTTAATCAAAACAAAAATCTCAAATAGCTCTACTAACCTGAAATTCTAATCTGGCGATTTCCTTTAACCAGAACAAAATTCTTTGTCAAAAGTTCAGTCAACTTAAGATCTTAGTCTAGCGATCTCCTTTAACCAGAACCAAAATCTTTGCTAAAAGTTCGGTCAACCTAAGATCCCAATCTAGCGATGATCCTCTGTAACCAGAATAAAAATATAAAACAGTTCAGCTAACATGAAATCCCAATTTGACGATTCCTTTTAACTAGAACCAAAATCTCTATCTGCAACTCGGTTGTCCTGAAATTCTAATTCGATGATTCACTTTAACCAGAACCAAAATCTGAATTTTTTTTTGGCTAACTTGAGATCCCAATCTGACAATCCTTTTTAACCAGAACTATGAATGTGCCTTTGGTGGGGTTAACCTGAAATCTCAATCTAAAGACCCCATTTAACTAGAACCTTGGTCTTTATCTTTAGCTCCTAAGAGAATCATATTCTCACACCTATTCTCCTGCACAACTATTTTTCTTTTTAGCTTAGTTGATCTAAAATCCTGAATCTCAACGATCTCCTTTAACTATAACTTTTCGAGGGTATCTTTAATTATTTTGATTGAATCCAAAACATTTTGAAATCAGTGAAATCAGAGGCCAAATTGAAAAAAAATAAAAGTTTGATGGTCAATTGGAGGTCTAATTGAACAAATCAAAAACCAAGAACCATATTGTAAAAGACACTTAACTTTAGTGATGACAATTGAGTTTAGCAAGGGTGAAATTGCATAAAATAAAGAGTTCACAAGGCAATTATGAGTGAAATTAAAAGAAATTGCAAGAGTTGGTATTAAATTGAAATTTGCCAAATTTGAAATTAAAAACCCTAATTTATAGGATTTAGCCTAGACGATGTGTTTTTCGGCCACTGTGTGTATCTTTTTCTTCTTCCATATATAATTAAATTTACTATGATACCGAAGGAAAAAAAATAAAAACTCTAAGTTTTATATATAATGACGCATTTATGCGGCATCACAATAATCACCCTTATTGGATTAGGATTTCAGTGTTTGACAAGAATAAAGAATTTTTGTCAATAGTTCATCACAATTGTTCAGTCAAATCAAACAACCGTATTAAACTAAGGATGCATTTACAAATTAAGCCATTTCCTTCATTTCCTCCTCAATTTAAACCCCTAAACTTCAAAAGCCTTTATAACTAGATCTCTGAAAAACTTGGAAAACTTTTCTAAAATCATATCTCAACCACCAGCAATTTAAAATCCTAAAAGGCTTAGGACCCCTGTTAGTTATATCTATCATCAATGAACAGGTCTATGATTAGAAGTGAATTTAGAAGGCCAATTTCCCTTAGATCAGGTGAACTTTTTACCTAGTAAAAGTAATTCTGGCAATTCAAAAGCATTTTTGCAGTCATAAAATGCTTTCATATGACATCTGGTAGTTGTCCCACGTTTGCAATCATTAGGAAAAATAGTTTCATAAGACATCATGGTTTTGAGATGCTGGCTTTCAATTCCTCAAAAGGATTCCATAAATCTTCTTTCATAAAATTGTCATTGAAAGCACAGTTTGAACAAAATTACATTTAATATGAATTATCCCACCATTCATAGCCAGAAAAGCATTATGGACATCAAAAGTAGATGAATTCCAGACAGAGAGTAAATTGTTAGATAAACTATTGGATAAGCCCTCATGATGAATAACAAACCATAATTTAGAAATACACCCCAAATGGAATTAATAACACCATCATCAATAACCACCAGTTTAATTTCAACCACACATAACAAATCAAGATTATTCTTTAAAAAATACAGTAGTGTTTTTATGGTTGTTGCTTGTACTGGGAGTCTATCCTTCTATATTGTCTTTCAAACAGGATCTCATCTAAATATCCTATAATGGACAACAATTTCTCCATGTCATTCACAATATGATTCATCATGGTAATTCATTAGCATTAATTATTGAATAGTTTCCCTTCGTCGAGCCAACTCAGATACTTACCTAAATTCTTTAAAAAATATGTATTTTATGGAACCATGGTTTCAACTCAAAATTCTGCAATACATGATATTTATGGTTAGGCTGGCCTTCAATGCAACAAGAATATAGATGAGCATTTACCTATAGACAGGTTCTAGACATTGGTAGGTTTTTTTTTGGTCTCAAAATGATCTTGGAGACAACGTGTCCAATAAAAGCCACGTTGGAATGAAAGAGATAGACATAAGATGTTGGAGACAACGTGTGCAAGACAGCAATGATGCAATGCTGCTGTCATTCATTATAATGGTTAAGTTTCCTTTGACTTTTATTGCACACGTTGTGGACGAGATCAACAATGCTGCTGTCATTCATTGTAATGGAAACATGAAACCTTGGCTTGACATTGCAATGAACCAATACAAGAATCTCTGGAGTAATATGTAGACAATGATATGGAATTTGTTCAGACATGCAATTTTGGCCTTTAGACGAATACCGGTCCTGCTCCATCATCGGCCAGGTAGACAGCAATGAGCTGTAAGTGTTCATACTGGATTACTTCCATTTACCAAAATTTTGGATCCGATCATTAGGTGTCACTTTCAAAGTGCTGTATTCAACCAAAATGGTTTTGTACACGCAGAAATGATTCTTTTGAATGAAATATTTTTGACGAACTCTAGCGATTCACATATTGTGCTATGAGTATTTTGACATGTTACATAACTTCTATATTAACTGTAATTCCTCTTATCTTAGTTCTTTGTCTAAAAACGTCTGTGTTTACATCTGAACTTATTGAAATATGTTAAACTTTGACATTTGATAACAAACTTTGTTGAAAACAAGGCAATCAAATTTTCTAGAGTAATACCCCCAATTTAGTTGCAGGAAGGGAGGTGTTTGTAGACAAAGATTTCAATAATATGCATATATACTTGGGAACAGATCTAAGATGAATTTCTAGTTGGCAGTGCAAAATTCGTCATCTGAAGTAGAGGAAGCTAAGTATGTTAAACAATGCTTTTTAAGGGGGGCCATGGAAGCGAAAATCTCATCGATTCTTGGACTAAGCTAAAATTTGCTATATGATTCATGCAAGAACCTTTTGACTAAATTTGGCGAGTCTCACTATAGTAATTCATCTATCATTTAGTTTTCTCATTTAGTTTTGTTACATCTTTTGTGCAACTTTTTATTACTCCAATATTTTTCTTCTTGTTTGTTTTAACTTAACTGCTCCAAAGATAAGAATTGTGCAATAGACATGGGTTTGTGGACTTTGGAGGTCACTTGGCATTGTTCTATCTGTTTGTTAGACATTTAAATTGAAATCTGTAAGTAGATTGTTGATCTGGAAATTGTCGGTCTATATGCAAGGTACTATTCTTTAATTGAGAACTATAAAAGATGCTTTTGGGAAGATGGCAATGCAAGTTAGAATGCTTAGGCTGATGATGGCATAAGCAATATGATGGTGCTGAGAGTAATGGTTAGTGAACAGCATCTGAAATGAATTAGGAATTCTGGACATTCTGTTTGGAGCAATGGGCTGGCATAACCACTGTTCTGCATATTTAGAATTTTAACTTAACCTCTAGATAATTACTTACCAAGGCCAGTTACCTCACTTTTAGGGTTGCAATCTAAACTTTCTCCCTCATGGAAGCCTCCAAGAACAATTTAAGATTACTTACAAACTAGGGTTCTTATAAATCTCAAATTCTAGAAACAAACTTAGTTGCAAATATTTTCTACATGAGTTACTCTGAGGTTCTAAGAAAGCATTATGAAAACCTATAGAGTAGCACCTGCTATTGGATGATAAACCTAACTTGCCACAGATGCTGGAACACGGCCAGATATGGCCACTAGATTCTTGTAATCTAACCATCAAGGCATGGGTCTGTTGGTAAGGAAACCCGAGCCTGATTATGATTAAGAGTGCAAAACTTTATAGCATCATTCTACTACATGCTTTAAGGTTGTAGTAACTTTACACAAACAAGTTACATCGGGTGGATCCAGTAACCCCAATGATTTCTGCACCTAGTTCTATAGAAGCCAATCCACGTAGTCTCACCTTTGCTCCATCAAAAAGTCCCATCTCTAAATTGAGGAGAGTGATTTTTTGAGCCCGGGGAGGATTACTAAATTGAAGAAGGTTGTCCCTTCTCTAAAATATAATTTGCTGAGTTGGAGGAAATTTCAACCAAGCAATGTCTAGGAAGGTGAGAGGGAGAGAGAAGTCGGTGACTGAGTCAAGTGAGTTGCAGGCTAGGGCAACTTGGAAGAGCTCCGGTCTTTTCACAAAGCCTTTGGGAGCCATGAAATATATAGAAGTTAGACGCGATAAGTTGAGAACTCCAAAACTTGTTCACAATCTCTTATACTGTTCTGTAGGATTTTTTTACTGTGCTGTAGCATTTTATTACTTACAGTTAAGGTACTGCATAAGTTAAGTTCACATTAAATAACAAGAGTTACATAATAATAATAATATTAATGTAACTAGAGTTTGTATGTTATCTATATTTGTAAACCATTTAATTGGATTATGCTATTATATTACAACATGAACTTATTGAGCAATTTTCTAAATTTATTAATCTTTTTCTTAGAATTAGTCTTCATGTAAATGTAATTCATAATGACTTAATTATGCTTGAATACATTGCTATCAAAACCACTTGAACACTTTTTTTTAACAAGAACTAACTTCGTGAAACGGATTTCATTAACTCTTAACATACAAATATTAATCAATGCTATCAAATCAATAAAATGTTTTGAAGTATTTTTTTACCTATAAATTTGACTTGCATGATATTATTTTATTTGCATCCATCAAATTTTTGTCCAAGCACAAGAATATATTGCTGTAAAAAACATGGGAAGTTTTGGCAAAAACATCTCCTCAATAATATTTTTTTATCGGTATACTTATCATTACACCAGGTTTTGTGATTCATACTAATGAAGAAAATCCAGAGCTTTCTCAACATTTGGAAGAGTGCCACACAAAGGTGACAAAACGTTGTGCAATAGAAATCTCTAATAGTATATACACCAACAAGACTTCATCAGAATATTGTTGCCAAAAACATATAACAACCGAAAAAGCTTGCCATGATGATTTTATAAAACTATTCATTTCAAAAGTGTCAAAGGAAAAAGTAACTTTTATTGTAGCTAAGGGTGATCAAATTTGGAACTATTGTGCTGCTATTGTAGCGTTGGCACCTGTTACTTCAACCTTTTCTTTTCTACCTTGAATTGTACTAGTATAACTTGTATGCAAGAATAAGTGTCTATATGATTTGGATAACCATTTTGTTACTTCTTTTTTAGTATTTGATATAAATATTTATGTATTTAAATATGAAGTTTTATTTTCATTTTCTCATAAGACAACCTAATGGGTTGAGCTCAGGATTGTAATAATATATTTTTTGCTCAAGTTTTACTTTCATTTTATTCCATTTAAATTGGGTTGTTTTAGGATCAAACTTGCTGGTTTATTTTAGTTGGGTTTATATAGGGTTCTGCGGTGTCGAGGAAAAAAAATATGACACTCGGTTGATGCTTGATATCATAACCCAATTTTGAATCTCTCAAAATTGTTTTATAAAAAAATTCATTTTTTTATTTAAAAATCTAAAAATAATAAGAAATTAAAAATCCAAAAATATTTTTGAAAAACAAAGAGATAAGTCTATAAGCTTTAACAAGTCAAAAAGTCAGAAGAATAGTCACATTGTGATATTTTGACAAGACAAACTGAAGAAAGACTTAACGAAAAGAAAGTTAAGGTTAAAATCCAAACTTGACCAAAATTAAAAGAATTAATTAAGTTGAAGGACTTAATTAAATTTTCAATAGGTTTAATTGATTTAATTAAGGACTTAATTGAAGTAAAAATTAAGTTTGAAAGTCAAATGGGAAAAAATTGGCAGAATTAATTAATTCTATGGACTTAATTATAATTCTAATGGGTTTTGTGAATTCAATCAAGGACTCAATTGAAAAAAAAATAAAGCTTGAATGTCTAATTTAGATCAATTCGCAAAGATTGAAAGATTAGGGATACAAATTAAGCTGTGAAAGGCTACTTTGGTGCCATCAGGAGCTTAATTGAAATAAATTTGAAGTATGAAATTCAATTGAGGATTACTTTGAAGAAATCCAAAACCAAGCACAACTTTGTAGAAAGCCCTAAAATTCGAGGGTCTAATTGAAGAAGGCAAACAGTAAAATTGTAAGGAATCCAAAATATTAGGGCTTAATAATAGAATACATGTACCCAGAACATCATTAGTATTAGATAATAAACACATGTGCTAAATAAGATAGGGGTGAGGACGAATATGATACATGTACCAAGAACATCATTGGTATTAGATAATAAACACATGTGCTAAATAAGATAGGGGTAAGGACGAATATGTTGAGAGGTTTGAGGAGATTAAGTTCTTAATGAATGCCTTAAACCCTTCACTACCTGAATCCTAATATGTTTCTAGTTTTATCAGTGGATTTAGTGAAAATATCAAGCCAATGCCCAAAATCCGTAGGCTAACAACATTGATGCAAACATTTGAACAAGTCAAGTGGCAAGAGGAATAAAATAATGCAATAGTAAAGAAAAGCTTATTCAATATAATAACTGCTCACTCATATAGCATGGATCGACAACCATGTCAACCACCACCAAAGACTTTTAACCATTCTAAAAAAGAATAGCCTCCTAGCCCAAGACAAAACTCTAAAAATTTACATGATCAGAGAAGGAGGTTAGAGCAATGTTGGAGAAGTGTGCACCTAGGCATCAATATGCCATGAAAGAAATACATATGATAGAAGAAGTGAAAGAGGTCAGGAAAGAAGTCCAGAATGTGAAAGAAGGCAATATGATGAGCATAAAAGAGTTAAGTTTAGTCCAATAGCTATTTTTGATAAGATATGAAAAAGGGTAACGTAGCAGTTACAATGGGGTTAATCCATTGATGTGATCTTTACAAGAAGGATTCCACATGGGAAAATTTAGAAGAGTTAGCCATCTAATTTCTAAATTTCACTAGTGATTCTTAATGATAATCTTAAAAGGAATGGTATTGTTACACGTAGAAGAATCAACATGGCTTGAAGGTTTATCGGTTGAATACAAGTAACAACATTAGCATTAATATTAGCTAATAAAAACTTATGCTAAATAATAATACCTATGTAGGATTAAATTAGTTGTTAGTTACAAAATTTAATGAAGTAGCTGTATAGTTGGTGGGAATTGTTAGTTTGTTAGTTACATGGATAGTTAAACTATTATATATTACAATTATGTTGGAAAAGTGGTAGGAGGATGAAATTATAGTTGATGTAGAATTGCATCTTCTCTTGTTTGCTTTAATTCTTCTCAATCTCAATCTCAATCTCTTCTTCTTCTTCTTCTTTTTTTTCCTATCATGCTTAAAGTTTTTTTTGGTTAAAGGAGACCTTAACACTATTTTCTCCACTATATTGAATTCCCTCACATCATCTCTCCTATCAGCCTCAATGTTGTGAGGGGTAAAAAAGAATGGAATTAATTGGGAGAGTTTAAACCTTTTTATTTAATTATTCATTCTTTTTTGTTGTATTTTTCTTTTATATTGATTTATAAAAAGAAAAATAAAAAATAAAAAAACAAAAAAAATCAAAAGAAAGAGAGTAAAAAAAGAAGAGTCAGGGATCCATTTTCTAAATTTCACTATTAATTCTTGAGGATATAATCTTAAAAGGAAATGTATTGTTACATGCAAAAGAATCAAATGACATGATCAATAAGTTAGCTTAGATGAGAGACATTTGTAACTTGAAGGTTTAATAGTGGAATAGAAATAACAACATTAGCATTAATATTAGCTAATAAAAACATGTTCGTTAAGTTCACATTAGTGAACAAGAGTTACATAATAATATTAACGTAACTAGAGTTTGTATGTTATCTATATTTGTAAACCATTTAATTGGATTATGCTATTATACTAAAACAATGAACTTATTGAGCAATTTTCTAATTTTTTCTTAGAATTTTATATAAATGTAACTCATAATTACTTAATTATGCTTGAATACGTTTCTATCAAAATCACTTGAATACTTCTTTTTAACAAGAACTAAGTTCCTGAAATGAATTTCATCAACTCTTAACATACAAATATTAATCGATGCTATCAAATCAATAAAATGTTTTGAAGTATTTTCTTACCTATAAATTTGACTTGCATGATATTATTTTATTTGCATCCATCAAATTTTTATCCAAGTACAAGAATATATTGCTGTAAAAAACATGGGAAGTTTTGGCAAAAACATCTCCTCAACACTATTTCTTTTTATCGGTATACTTATCATTACACCAGGTTTTGCGATTCATACTAATGAAGAAAATCTAGAGCTTTCTCAACATTTGAAAGAGTACCACACAAAGGTGACAAAACATTGTGCAATATAAATCTCTAATATTATATACACCAACAATACTCCATCAGAATATTGTTGCTAAAAGCATATAACAACTGGGAAAGCTTGCCATGATGATTTCATAAAACTATTCATTTCAAAAGTGCCAAAGGAAAAAGTAACTGTTGTTGTAACTAAGGGTGACCAAATTTGGAACCATTATGCTGCTATTGTTGCATTGGCACCTGTTGCTTTAACCCTTTCTATTCTATCTTGAATTGTACTAGTATAAGTTGTATGCAACAATAAGTGTCTTTATGATGCACAATAACATTGAAGTCTTTGGATAACCATTTTGTTATTCTTTTTTTTTTTACTATATTTCATTTTCTCATAAGACAAACAATTACTGGAAATTCTAAAATTTGATATAAATGTTTATGTATACAAAATTGAAGCAATGAAACTTGTCATAACCCATTTTTGGGTTATTCCCAATTCACATTTTTTTTCCTCTTAAAAAAAATTAAAAAAAAATATATAAAAACATTATCAAAAAATATAAAAAAAGGATGCCAGAACGCTCAGAAAATAGTCAAAATTTGGTTGGGGAGGTTTAAAAATACAAAAATTAAAATTTGGCAGTATTTCATTGACTCATGATAGCCCTGTTGACAAAGAAAATTCAATTTGAGGAAGAAAAGTCCAAACTTAGATGTTGGTGGACTCAATTAAATTATATTGAGGGTTTAATTGAATTTATGGAGGGTTTGATTGTAAGAAAAATTGATTTTGGAGTTAATTTGGGCTTTAATTGGAAGAAATTAAAGTTTTGGGGTCAAATTATAATTTTTGAGAGTTAATTTGGTCAAATCGGGGGCTTAATTGCATAAATATAGAGGTTTGATGGCCAATTAGGGACTTGATTGAAGAAATCCAAAACCAAGGACCAAAGCTGAAAAGCGCGCAAATTGAAGGACTGACGTGAAATCTGGCACTTTGGCGCCAGTTTCCATTTAAATGAAACGGCGCGTTTTGGAAAAAACGACGCCGTTTCATGCATTTTCCAAAAAAAAAAAAAAACAAAACAGTGCCGTTTTTAGACGGCACTGTTTCTCCTTCTTCTTCCCCTGGACATGCAACAGGGGAAGAGAAGTTTTGTTTTTTTCTTCCTTGTTTCTTCCCCTTGTCTCTTCCTCCCACATGCTTTAGAGCCGAAGTCAGACGCCACCCATCTCATGATGAGATGCCAGAGCAGCTGTGTCTCGCAAGCGACGCCTCCATTGGCCACCGCTGTCGGCGCCATGGCAGAGCAGGCGACGTGCACCCTATGCATGGGCGGCGATGGGATGGGGCAGGGTCGTTCCCGCTCCCCCTGGCCCTATAAATACCGTCCGAGTGCAGAAGAAAGAAGGGGGGTCCAAAAGGAAAAAAAAGAGAGGAGAGAACGGCAGCAAACGGGGAGAGAAACCGAAAGAGAGAGAAACCGACCGAGAGAGAGAGAGGAACAACCGAAACAGAGAAACCAAAAAACCGGGGATATCGACAAGGAAACCGAGAGAGACAGTCGGGGAGAAGGAAGAAAAAGGATAAAAAGGAAAAACCGGCAGGGAAGGAAACGCCGACTGGTGTCTCTGCACAGTGGAGAAGAAGCGCCGCTGCTGTCACTGGGTCTCACCGTCATCGCCACCGCAGCGCCCCCGAGAACAGCCACCGTCATCGCCAGCTCAACCGCCCGAGATCACCGCCTCAGGTAATCTTCTTCTTCCCCCCTAGCCACCGGTCCTAATTCATCTTCTTGCCTGCAGAACGTGCACTGTGCACGTTCTGCATGCAAGAAGAAAATAATTAGTCGTTTACTGTGCATGCGCACAGTGACCGGCTACATGGGTTTCTTCCCTTCTCCAGTGGGCTGGAACATAAGCCCAGCCCACGCGGCTGGGCTGAGTCCAGCCCCTTTTTGCTCCGAGCTGGAACATCAGCCCAGCCCGCGCGGCTGGGCTGAGTCCAGCCCCTTTTCGTTTCGGGCTGGAACATCAGCCCAACCCACGCGGCTGGGCTGAGTCCAGCCCTATTAACTAAAGGCTGAGACCAGTTAGGGTTCCTAGTGACCAAAATACTAGGTGGCGACTCTCATTCCATTTTTCATCGCTAAGAGACAAAGAATTCCTTGTCTCCCCACATTTACCAGATATATATCCATTACATTTGAGGGTGGACGATCGCCGCGACGCCGCACACGTGCGACAGAATGGCGACTCCATTGGGGACCTCGTGGACTAAGCATTGTTTTGTCTGGTTTTTTTCTTTAGTTTTATGTGTGTCATTTTTAAGATGAATTTCCTTTGGTTATTTGCTCATATGCTTTAGATTTGTACATATTTGTTCATGCATTATATAATTGTGTCATGCATCATTCATTTTATATGAGAGTTTATACTGAAAAGCTTTAAGTTAAGTGGGGGACTAACAGCTTACCTTACGACTTTTAGTCAAGGTTTAAGTTTGTGTAAACCCCAACTCTTCGCTGAGTGCTTAGACTGGTAACAGTTGGTACATGTGCCATCTCATTGCCTACAAGCCCCCATATTGCCTTCATGAGGGTGATTACTGGGACAACAAGAGACCCTTTTGAGACCAGGTAGAAAGCCACCCATCCTGTAATGGCCCGAAACCTATCACTAGAGTCTGAACTCCCTAATATGCATGTATATACATTTGCACCCATATGCATACATCCATTCATTTGTAAATAACATACATACATACAACATGTTGGAATATAGGTCCCCAACGAGTCTATAACACCCGACTTAGAGCGAGAAACATGGAAGACGAAGAACGCGCTCACCGTGATGCCATTTTCAAGAAGAGTTGGAGTCTCTGAAGACAAGCATGGCTCGCCTTACTAGCTTACTCGAGCAAACACTAAGAAATGCCTCTGGTGAAGGTCCTTCTAACCGACCGATCACCTTTAATCAGACTCCAATAACAGCTCAGCCCGAAGAAAGAATGAGTGAGCAGGGTCAAGAGCCTCAACATAATCCAGCGTTTGTGCAGTCAACAACACCTGCACTAGCCCCGGCAGTCATGGATGCATTTGCTAACGAATCCCACCAGGCCAAGTCATCTGATAGCCTTGATCAAGAAAAGATAGCGGCGCTGGAAGCCAGAATCAAAGTCATTGAAGGGGTAGACTTATATGATCCAGTACGGGCAGCGGAGATGTGTCTAGTCCCAAATGTGGTTGTCCTGAAAAAGTTTCGTGTTCCTGAGTTCATCAAATATAGTGGAACACAATGCCCCATGACTCACCTCAAGTCTTATTGCAATAAAATGGCAGAAGTAGTACATGATGAAAAATTACTGATGCATTTTTTTCAGGATAGCTTAAGTGGGGCAGCATTAAGCTGGTACATGAGATTGGACAACACAAAGATCCGGAGATGGAAAGATCTTGTTGAGGATTTTGTCAAGCAACACAAGTACAACATGAACATTGCTCCTGATAGAACTAGCTTGTCCAATCTAGGGAAAAAAGGACAAAGAAAGCATAAGGGAATATGCTCAAAGATGGCGAGAATCAGCTGCTCAAGTCCACCCTCCACTTCTGGACAAAGAGATGGTTACTTTATTTGCCGACACACTAAAAGCGCCATATTACGAGCATGTGATGGGTAGTTCGGCTCAACAATTCACTGATGCTGTGGTAGTGTGCGAACGCATAGAGCAAGGCGTCAAGAGTGGTAGAATTTCTGCACCCATCGAGAAAATAGGCTTTGAAAGGAAGGAGGTCAACCATGTTGAAGATGGCTACAAGGGTAGGAAAAACTCATCCCAAAACTACCACACTCTATCCCAAATTGCCAACATCAAAAAACCTGAGCCCTTTCAAGCCAAAAGCCAAATTGGAAATTACCAAAGGGTCCAAGAACAACTACCTCCATTACCGCTCCCCTGAATGAAATGTACCAGAAGTTATTAAGCATCGGGCAAGTAGCTCCCGAACCTTTGACGCCGGTGCAACCACCTTATCCCAGCTGGTACAAGCCAGAGCTCACTTGCGAATACCATGCTGGTATTGCTGGACATAGTATCCATACTTGCAACGCCTTCAAGAGAAAACTTTTGCAATTAATCAAGGCAGGGTGGATAGAATTGGAAGACACTTCTAATGTGAACACGAACCCTCTACCTAATCATGCTTGAAGTGGTAGATCAGAAATGCACTAGTGGTGGGATGTTCAGGAAATCTGGAAGCACCGACGATTTAGGTGGGGTGTGAAAGAGGCAGCATAAATTTTGAAGGTCTCGGATCTTGACCATAGTTTTTGTGCATATTGTCAAGGAGTCCTCTACAAGAGTTGTTGTGGGGAAGCTAACCTAAGAGGGGATTTGCCAAAATGAAAGGATGAAGCCTGCCCTATTATTGTCTTTTGTTTGATCATGTCTGTTTTAACTTGTTTCAGTCTTGTTGGTAACTTGGCTCATAATGCAACAAGACTTTCTTTGTCAAAAGAGCCTTCGTGTTAATAAGATCAAGTGTTTCCCTGTGTTCATGACATGTTTTCATTTTTTTTTTGTTTCATGTAAATAACACTCTGAGCACAATATTTACTCACAAAACCACTGCACCAAGAATCCTTCAGTGTGTTTCCCTTTTCTTCCAAAGAATTTTCGAGAATTCAAAGTTTAGTACAAAAACAAAAATCATTTTGGTGTTTGTTCAAAACTAACGAGTACTGAAAATTCAAGTGATTTCTTAGGAAGGTAACCATACACCTAGAAAACCAAAAAAAAAAAAACACCATGAAGTGACTCCAAAGTTGAGTTTTATTTGAATGAATAATGAGAAATCATTTTGCATACTCGCATGAGAGCAAGACTTACCGATCTTAAGTGCATGAGTTTGAAATGAGGAAAGGCTATTTTTTATAAATCATTTCACGAGGCTAAAATATATCCTTTGTAGTCCCCTTTTGAGCCTAACTCTTTTCTTGAGATAAATAACCTTGGCTAGGATCACACCCCACACTGGGGGCAAGTGCGAGAAGAAAAGAAAAGAAAAACAATGATTAAAAGTGCCCAAGCAACACTAGGGGCATAAAAGAAAATTCTCAATCATCAAAGGTGCCCAAACAAAACTGGGGGCAATGAAGAAAAATCCAAAATATCTGAGCTTCAAAAAAAAAAATCAATATGATGATGCTCGACCAAATGAAGAAAACAAAAACAAAGAGAAAGATCTCAAGCCCAACACTAGGGGGCACGATAGACCATTTTGGGAAGATTTTCCAAAGACAAAAGGTCAGGAAACAAGCACAAGTGATCCTTAGTCTTGAAATCCCTTAAACACCTTTTGAGCTTGTAAATATCCTTTTTCTTCATAACCAACAGCCCAAGCCTACATTACATGCCTAATCAAGCCCTTTTCTGATCAAAGGCAAGCAATCTGGATCGGTAGGCAGTGCTTTCTCATGCGAACCAAATCATTATTCTTGCAAATAAAGTGAATGCTTTGAACACTGGTTCTTTGAAACCCTCAAATTAAATCTGAAACCTTTTTGACCAACCAAATGTCACTTCACATTTTCGTCAAAAGCAAAACAAAAAGTTTTCATCACATCTGAAAACCTCTCCATAGGAATCACTTGAATTTCTTCAAAATGAGTTTGCTTTGAATCAATGTCAAAATAATTTTTGTGTCTGGAATAACTTTGAAATTCCAAAAAAATTCCGCATGAAAACAACTCTTGTCGAAAACCAAATCTTCCTTCATATAGCCTCATCCCCAAACCCGAATTAAATACTTGGGGGCATGATCAAGCTGGGGGGCAATAAAAAAATGCATGGTAGGGTTGGCTCCATGATTCCCTTCTTAAGGAAAATATCGGGCAAAATTGGCAACCCTTGAGATAAAGGGGCGGAGGACAAAGAAGTATGATGATATCAAGTCTTTTCTAGAGGTCAAGGTCACAAGAGATGACTCGAGTAAGCAAGAGCGAAAAAGTCATCGAAGTCTATTGCCAACACTCCAACTTTTGAGAAAAGAAAGACACCATGAAGAAATGGGGACCTATATTTCTTAGGTAAGTATACATGCATATTGAGCATAATGCATTGCTTTCAACATTGTGAGATCTGTGTTTCATCATCACCTTTTGGGTAAGTATACATGCACAACTCGACCATTCTTCCTTTTTTTCATTTTTTGGGTAGGTCACCCATTACAACTCGACCATTCTCCATATTTTTTTTATCTGAGTAGGTCACCCATTACAATGAGACCACTCTTCATTTTTCTACTTGGGTAGGTCGCCCATGAAAATAGACCAGGGTAAGTGTGAGTGTGTGGGTTGGTCGCCCATGAAAATAGACCATTTTTTTTTCAAAAAGGGCAGGTTGCCCAAGATAATGTGATCATTCTCTTTTTTTCTTTTTTTTCTTCTTTACAAAACTTACTACGCAAAATCTTTGCTTCGTAAGCATTGTAAAGAGGGGGGCAACTGTCATAACCCATTTTTGGGTTATTCCCAATTCACATTTTTTTTCCTCTTAAAAAAATAAAATAAAATAAAAAATAAAAAAACATTATAAAAAAATATAAAAAGAGGATGCCAGAATGCTCAGAAAATAGTCAAAATTTGGTTGGGGAGGTTTAAAAATACAAAAATTAAAATTTGGCAGTATTTCATTGACTGATGATAGCCCTGTTGACACAGAAAATTCAATTTGAGGAAGAAAAGTCCAAAATTAGATGTTGGTGGACTCAATTAAATTATATTGAAGGTTTAATTGAATTTATGGAGGGTTTGATTGTAAGAAAAATTGATTTTGGAGTTAATTTGGGCTTTAATTGGAAGAAATTAAAGTTTTGGGGTCAAATTATAATTTTTGAGAGTTAATTTGGTCAAATCAGGGGCTTAATTGCATAAATATAGAGGTTTGATGGCCAATTAGGGACTTGATTGAAGAAATCCAAAACCAAGGACCAAAACTGAAAAGCGCGCAAATTGAAGGACTGACGTGAAATCTGGCACTTTGGCGCCAGTTTCCATTTAAATGAAACGGCGTGTTTTGGAAAAAACGACGCCGTTTCATGCATTTTCCAAAAAAAAAAAAAAAAAAACAGTGGCGTTTTTAGACGGCACTGTTTCTCCTTCTTCTTCCCCTGGACATGCAACAGGGGAAGAGAAGTTTTGTTTTTTTCTTTCTTGTTTCTTCCCCTTGTCTCTTCCTCCCACATGCTTTAGAGCCGAAGTCAGACGCCACCCATCTCATGATGAGATG
Source organism: Populus trichocarpa (assembly GCF_000002775.5). Lineage (NCBI taxonomy): Eukaryota > Viridiplantae > Streptophyta > Magnoliopsida > Malpighiales > Salicaceae > Populus > Populus trichocarpa. Next base: position 9,928,844 of record NC_037288.2, on the reverse strand, counting down.
CCAGAGCAGCTGTGTCTCGCAAGCGACGCCTCCATTGGCCACCGCTGTCGGCGCCATGGCAGAGCAGGCGACGTGCACCCTATGCATGGGCGGCGATGGGATGGGGCAGGGTCGTTCCCGCTCCCCCTGGCCCTATAAATACCGTCCGAGTGCAGAAGAAAGAAGGGGGGTCCAAAAGGAAAAAAAAGAGAGGAGAGAACGGCAGCAAACGGGGAGAGAAACCGAAAGAGAGAGAAACCGACCGAGAGAGAGAGAGGAACAACCGAAACAGAGAAACCAAAAAACCGGGGATATCGACAAGGAAACCGAGAGAGACAGTCGGGGAGAAGGAAGAAAAAGGATAAAAAGGAAAAACCGGCAGGGAAGGAAACGCCGACTGGTGTCTCTGCACAGTGGAGAAGAAGCGCCGCTGCTGTCACTGGGTCTCACCGTCATCGCCACCGCAGCGCCCCCGAGAACAGCCACCGTCATCGCCAGCTCAACCGCCCGAGATCACCGCCTCAGGTAATTTTCGTTTCGGGCTGGAACATCAGCCCAGCCCACGCGGTTGGGCTGAGTCTAGCCCTATTAACTAAAGGCTGGAACATCAACCCAGCCCACGCGGCTGGGCTGAGTCCAGCCTTGTAGTTGGGCCAATACAGCCCAGTCCATTTCATTTTTTTCTCCCTTTCTGTTTTTTTGTGTTTTTTTATTATATATATTTTTGAAAATTGTGATTTTCCCATGTATTTTTCTATGTCATTTTAACTAATATTGGTCTGTATTTTTATATCGTAAAAATACAAATCCGGTATTAAAAATACCCGGTTTTTTTCAAAAAAAAAAAATTTTTGTTTTCATGCATACGACCAAGTCTCTCAAAGCTAAAAAAATCATATCATATTTTAATACAACAAAGAAAACGTTTTTAAAAAGTATTATTTTAGCATGTATTTTGGCTTTAATAACCAGTTTATTAAAGTCACGAGAACTTTGGCCAATATTTCAAAAAAAATAAAATATTTTGTTTTGTTTTAATGTCTGGGATTACGAATTTATACGTAAAACGTAATCCTGATATTAAAAAGGTAGTTCTTTTATAGACATTAGACCGGTTAAGTTTCGCTTCATAAGATAAGAACCTCCTTACTGAGAAGGGTTTTTTTTGAACCATAGACGGACCAACATGATAAGACTTTAGATTTTTTTATCAGACAATAAAACAATGTAGCTTACCTTAGGTAGGGCGTATTTGGGGTGCTAATACCTTCCCTTTACGCAACTAGTCTCCGTACCCAATCTCTGAGACCAGTTAGGGTTCCTAGTGACCAAAATACTAGGTGGCGACTCCCATTCCATTTTTCACCGCTAAGAGACAAAAAATTCCTTGTCTCCCCACATTTACCAGATATATATCCATTACATTTGAGGATGGACGATCGCCGCGACGCCGCACACATGCGACAAAACTAAAAGAATTAAGAACCAACTGAGAAACCCCATGATCCCTTATATTTCTTTTATACACTTTAAGAACCAAACATGCTAATATAATCAAAATCATCAAACTTCGTATACAATCATTAATATTTAAAAACAAGCATGTTTATTCGATAAATATTCAAATTTATTTATTTTTAACAAATAACTCAAAATATTCCTTTATAAATTTTAAAGAACTAATATAACATAGTAGAAATAAAAAAAGATATAAACGAGTTTTATGAGGTTTTGTTTTTACCTATATAATAACAGAGATGTCATCTGATTTCTTTTATTTAGATAAAAAACTATATAAATAGGCTAAAATTATCTCATTTGTTTAAAGGTGATAATTAGTGATTGTTGATTATTAATTATTGCTTGTATAGGTTTTATAAGTGCTTGGGTTAGAAAGTAAGCAAACAAATTATTAATTACTAATGATATTTATGCTCATATCATGGATAAACAAATATTACGAATAAACTTAAAGTTCTTGAGCTTTCGTAGGAGCTCAAGACAAAATAATATTGTGGATTGTAATAAACTTAAACTTAATGTTTTTTTTCTTCATTTTATTGCTTTTAAATTGGGTTGTTTTAGGATCAATCTTGATGGTTTGTTTCAGTTGGGTTTATATAGGGTGCTTGCAGTGTCAAGGAAAAAAAATGACACTCCATTGATGCTTGATTTGGAAAAAAAATTATTTATTTTTGTTTAATAATTGAAGCTTTTAGGACCAAAATTGTCACGACCCGAATCCCGGGTACATGACTGGCAACACATGAGTGGTGTTGTAAGGACACCCTACCTACGTTAAGCCTCAAAACTTACATATCAAAATAAATTATATATAGATTTTGCAGCGGTTCAATATTTTTCATAATATTATATTCTTCAAAACCAATAAAATCAAATAACAATTAAAAAATTCTCATCATTGGATAAAGCTAAGCAAATAATCCATAATATTTATGACATTATCGAAACCCAAACTCAATTAAAACCTAAAGGTGACCACTGCGGGAGGATCAGTCACCACAGGTTGGTGCCTCTCTCACCAGTTCGATATACAAAATACTTTGTGCACATAGACTACCTACTCTTTGTTAGCATGAAGTTTCTGAAAAGTCCTATATCAAGACATAATAGATATTCACATAATTATCAAAGCAAACAAATATCATATCAAATAAAATTTAATTCAACAGAATGCGAGTGTAAATTCAAGAATAGATGATTACTCGGAAAATAAAGTAACACATATAAATATTCAAGAAATTAACTAGTTGTACTCATCATATAATTAACAAACATAATTATTTATATTACATGCATATTAAAGATTTCCCACTCACCCAAAAAACAAAAACAAGAGGCAAACGAATGCAGAATCTATAACGGATACATAAAACACTAAAAAATAACTCAGAGCAAAATAACATAAAAGATTAAAATCTAAACTTAGAGACCAAATTGTAATTATAAAATCGAATTAATTCACCCAATCAATTCTGAACATAACTGATTAGTACTTAAAAGTGCATTTTTATCAAGGTTTTATATCATTATTTTGCACTTGAAGTATCTATAACTCCCTAACTAAATCATGTTTTATAATAACAAGTCTGACACTATAAGATACCTTTAATTTATGGTAAATGTTCATCTTAAATGTAGGCCTATCACATAAATCAAAGGATTGATTGATGAGTTTAACTACTGAAATTGAGAAGACAAAGAGAGGGGCAAGCTTAGAAAAGAGATGTTGGTTCAGTCCAAACTGGAACACTATTCAGTCATTGGGTCATATCTGGAGCTGTAGATCTTGGATTTCAATTTGGTTTATATGGCTAGAAAGCTAAGACATAGGCCTAAAACATTCATAGGAGTCCAAGACTCAATTCTACTGTTTGGAAGTCCAAATCTTAGCAACAACGGAGAAGTCGGAATCTATCCTGCAGCCCAGACACTGTTCAGTGTTCAGCCCATATCTTGAGTTCTAGAAGTCCAAATGCATTGATTCGTTTTTTGTTGGAAAGCTGAGACAATTTCCTAGAACTTTCATGAGGACAATCTGTAAATTCTGACATTAGCAATGATGCTTTGTTTAGACAAAAAGATAAGGATTGTCACCAAGTCAAGATGTGGCCACCCATTTAACAATTAGTCATCAAATCAATAGTTCCAAATTTTAGCCTATAAAAGGAGGCATTTGCCATGCATTTAGGCATCTTGGTTTTCAGATCAAGATCATGTTCTTGCTCCCTCTCTTTATATTTTTGTAATGCTTAAGTTTGTTTATATTAATCTCTTGTTTATGCTTTTCATTTCCTTTCATTTACTTAGTTAACTTATATCTTATTTATGTTCTTATCTTGTTTATTTATGTTTCTCTCTTTCATTATGTTTAGCTAAGTTTATTATGTCAAGGTGAAAAGGTTACACTAATGGTGTAAGAATAAGTATAGTATAAACTCAACATGGACTTTAATGTTTGATACTAACATGTTTTGTATTTGTTATCTTGTTCACTTTTAATACTTTGCTTGTTAAATGGTTAATCTAGATTTATGTTGTATAACCCTTGGTACAACAAATACTTGACACTTTCATAGCCCAACTATATGGTATAACCAACTGTATGGTATAACCGACACTTTCACTTTTAATATTTATTTTATTTTCTCTTTTCACTTTTCATTTTATCTAACTTTTGTTTGTTTTGTTTTGTTTCCTTTCCTTTTCTTTTTTTCCTTTTATTCTCTTCCTACACGTGCATGAGAGTTTGGTCATGTACATTAAGTGGTAGACTTTATAGGGTATCCTCCTCATTTTCAGATAATATGGCCGAAGAAGATAACCAGTCGCTTCATAATTAGAATAATGAGAATGACCGTGTTAGAACACTTAGAGACCACATGAATCCCACAAGAACAAGTGCACCCTCATGCATACTTTCCCCCCTCTGATGCATCTCATTTTAATTTTAAGCCAGACATTATTCAACTTTTACCTTCATTTCATGGCTTAGATTTAGAAAATCCATACTTGCATTTAAGGGAATTTGAGGAGGTCTGTAACACCTATAATGACTTAAATTGTAGCATGAACACTATCAGATTAAAGCTTTTTCCTTTTTCATTAAAAGATAAAGCTAAAACATGGCTACAAAATTTGAGACCAGGATCTATTCGTGTTTGGGATGAAATGCAACAATAATTTTTAAAGAAGTTTTTTCCATCTCACAGAACAAACTCTTTCAAAAGATAAATCACCACTTTCACTCAAAAACCAGGAGAAACATTTTACCAATATTGGGATAGGTATCAAGACTTGCTTAATACTTGTCCTCATCATGGTTTTGAAACATGGAGATTGGTTTCACATTTTTATAAAGGGTTAACACCTAAAGATAGATAAATGGTGGAATTGATGTGCAATGCAACTTTTGAAGATAAAGACCCTAATGAAGTAATGGAGTACCTAGACTTGCAAACTGAAAATGCTCAAAATTAGGACACTACAGGCACTTATGAGGCACCAAGTAAAACTCAATCTCATACATCTAGTGGAGGAATGTACAACCTCAGAGAAGATCATGACCTCTAAGTCAAATTTGTATCTTTAGCTAGAAAAGTCGAGGCACTAGAATTAAAAAAGAGTGGCCAACTAAAATCTGTTCAAGACATTGTGTGTCAAATCTGTGAAACCAATGAACACTCAACCAATGACTGTCCAACTTTGCCTTCTTTTAGGGAATGCCTCCATGAACAAGCCCATGCTTTAAACAGTTTCCAAAGGCCCAATCATAACCCATACTCGCAAACATACAACCCTGGTTAGAGAAATCACCCAAAGTTCAGTTGGAAGAGTGATGCACAAACTTCACAGCTACCGTTTCAAGCACACCATAATTTCCAAAATTCTAATGGATATGCACCTCCTTATGCTCCACCTCCTAGAAGAAATCTTGAGGAAACACTGCATGCATTCATTGAAAAGCATGACAGATTTTAAAGATACTCTTGCAAAGTTCACATCTGCTCTCAGTTTTCAAGAGAAAGGTAAGTTTCCATCTTAACCACAGCAAAATCCAAAAGGGCAATACAATATAAATGCAAGTAGTTCCGGAAGCCAATACATGGATCAAGTCAAATCAATCATCACTCTTCGCAGTGGTAAGGTTATTGAAAAACTCATTCTTGAACCTTATGAGAAAGTTGATGAGTTAATCTCTGAGGGTAAGGAAGGGGTTGAATCTGAACATTACAAAGAAAAGACTGATTCCCCGCCAACACTTCCATTTCCTCATGCCATGACCAAACAAAGAAAAGTCAATCACAACTCTGAAATCTTTGAAACTTTCAAGTAGGTAAGGATCAATATACCTTTATTGGATGCTATTAAACATGTACCTTCTTATGCTAAATTTTTGAAAGATTTGTGTATTGTGAAGAGAAAACTGAATGTGAAAAAGAAAGCCTTTTTAGCCGAACAAGTTAGTGTCATTCTTCAAAACAATAATGCTTTGAAATATAAAGACCCTGGTTGTCCTACAATTTCTTGCTTTATTGGAGAACATAAAATTGAAAAAGCTTTACTTGATCTTGGAGCTAGTGTGAATTTACTTCCATATTCAGTTTTTGAAAGTCTTAATCTAGGTGAGTTAAAACCAACTTCTGTAACTCTCTTACTTGCTGATAGATCTGTAAAAGTGGTTATAGGAATAGTTGAAGATTTGTTAGTACAAGTCGATAAATTCATTTATCCTGTGGATTTTATTGTCTTGGACACACAACCTGTTGAAGCATGTAATTCATTTCCTGTTATTTTAGGATGTCCGTTTCTTGCAACTTCTAATGCATTGATTAATTGTAGGAATGGACTGATGAAGCTATTTTTTAGAAACATGACATTGGAGATGAATATTTTCAACATTTGCAAGCAACATGGAGATGATAATGATTTACAGGAAGTGGACTTTATTGAAAAATTAGTTTATGATCAATTTCAAACCACTTCCAGTGAAACTGAGATTGATGAATCTGACAATTTGCAAATGGTTTATTTTCAGGAAGAATCAAAGGCAAATAGTTGGAGACTAAAAATTGAGAAATTGCCACTATGATCAATTGAGTCCATACCTTCAAGTCTTCAACCACCAAAACCTTATTTGATTCCGTTATAATTCAATCTCAAATACTCATTTTTGGGAGAAAATGAAACTTTTTTTTGGTAATAATCTCTTCCAAACTTAATGCACATCAAGAAGGTAAGTTATTACAAACTCTGAAAATGCACAAAAATGCATTAGGATGGACCATAGCTAATATAAAAGGAATTAGTCCTTTGATTTGCACACACATGATTTATTTGGAGGAAAATGCTAAACCCTTTAGAGAAATGCAACGAAGGCTTAATCCTAATAGGAAAGAAGTAGTGAAAAATGAAGTCATTAAGCTTCTAGATAATGGAATCATTTATCTATTTCCGACAGCAAATGGGTAAGTCCTACCCAAGTTGTACCTAAGAAGTCTGGAGTCACTATGATAACAAATGAGAAAAATGAGTTAATTCCAACTAGGACTATTACTGGTTAACGCATGTGCATTGACTATAGGAAACTTAATTCAATGACTAGAAAAGATCATTTCCCTTTACCTTTCATGGATCAAATCCTAGAAAGAGTTGTAGGTCATGAATTTTATTGTTTCCTAGATGGCTATTCAGGTTACAATCAAATTGAAATTGCATTGGAAGATCAAGAGAAGACTACTTTCACATGTCCATTTGGTACTTTTGCATATCAAAGAATGCCTTTTGGATTATTTAATGCACCAGCCACATTTCAAATATGCATGCTTAGCATATTCAGTGATATGGTTGAACGTTTTCTTGAGATTTTTATGGATGATTTTTCTGTTTTTGGTGATTCATTTTATGATTGTTTGACTAACTTAGAAAAGGTTTTGAGCAGGTATGAAGAGAAGAATCTTGTACTGAATTCGGAAAAATATCACTTTATGGTAACAAACGGCATTGTACTTGGTCACATTGTTTCATCAAAAGGAATTGAGGTTGACAAATCTAAAATGAAGTTAATTGCTAACTTGCCAACACCAAAATCTATTAAAGATGTTAGATCATTCTTAGGACATGCTGGTTTTTATAGAAGGTTCATCAAAGATTTTAGTGTAATATCTAAACCTTGAGTAACCTTCTAACAAAGGATAATATTTTTGAATGGACTAAACATTGTGAAAAAGCCTTTGTTAAACTTAAAAACTTGCTTACTTCTGCTCCTGTCATTCAACCTCTTGATTGGCCATTTCCTTTTGAAATAATGTGTGACGCTAATGATTATGACGTGGGTGCTGTCTTGGGACAAAGAAAAGATAAGAAACCTTATGTGATTTACTATGCAAGTAAAACTTTAAATAGTGCTCAAATGAATTACACCACCACTAAAAAAGAATTACTTGCAGTAGTATTTGCATGTGAAAAATTCAGGTCTTATCTTGTTGGCTCACCTGTTGTTGTTTTTAGTGATCATGCAACATTAAAATATCTTCTTTCTAAGAAAGATTCTAAGGCTAGATTGGTGCGGTGGATTTTATTACTTTAAGAATTTGATATCACAATCAAAGATAAGAAAGACACCGAAAATGTTGTCGCAGATCATTTGTCAAGATTGACAACAGATTCGAGATCTGACATCACACCAATCAATGACTACTTTCCTGATGAATCCTTACTTTCCGTCTCTACAATGCCTTGGTTTGCTAATATTGTTAATTTTCTTGTTTCAGGACAATTGCCAGCTCATTGGAGTACCTAGGACAAAATAAAGTTCTTGAACGAAGTAAAGAACTTTTATTGGGATAACCCTTATTTATTCAAATATTGTTCTGATCAAATATTTTGAAGATGCATTCCTGACAATGAGGTAAGTAGTGTCATTAAATTTTGTCATTCTGAGGCATGTGGGGGTCATTTCTCATCAAGAAAAATAACTGCAAAAATCTTACAAAGTGGATTTTATTTGCCCACCATGTTCAAGGACTCATATGCATTCTGCAAGACTTGTGAAAATTGTCAAAAGTTGGGATCTATTTCAAAACATCACATGATGCATTTAAATCCTATTCTTGTTATTGAAATCTTTGACTGTTGGGGTATAGATTTCATGGGTCCATTTCCTCCATCATTTGGTTTCTTGTACATATTAGTCACAGTATATTATGTTTCAAAATGGATAGAGGCAATTCCAAGTCGAAACAATGATCACAAAACAGTGATAAAGTTTTTGAAAGAAAATATTTTGAGTCGATTTGGAATCCCTCGAGCCATGATAAGTGATGGTGGAACACATTTCTGCAACAAGTCATTTAAGTCTTTAATGAAGAAATATGGAATCACACACAAAGTTGTCACCCCTTATCATCCTCAAACAAGTGGACAAATAGAACTTGCTAATAGGGAGATCAAACAGATCTTGGAGAAAACAATGAACCCTAATAGGAAAGACTGGACTTTAAGACTTAATGATGCACTTTGGGCTTATCGAACTGCTTTTAAAACATCATTAGGTATGTCACCTTATAGGTTGGTCTATGGAAAACCTTGTCACTTGCCTCTGGAACTTGAACATAAAGCTTATTGGGCTATTAAAACTTTCAATTCTAACCTTGATGATGCTAGTCAACTGCGAAAATTACAAATAAATGAGTTTGAGGAAATAAGAATGATGCATATGAAAATTCAAGAATTCATAAAGAAAGAATCAAAGAGTTTCATGACAAGAAAATACTGAGAAAAACATTCAATGTTGGTAAAAAAGTCTTACTTTATAATTCTCGACTCCATTTATTTCCTGGAAAGCTAAGATCAAGATGGAGCAATCCATTTATTGTGAAACATGTGTATCCATATGGGGCCTGTGATATCGAGAATCCAAAGAATGACAATGTTTTTAAGGTAAATGGGCATCGTTTGAAAGTTTACTTTGACAATTTTTTAGTTGAAAATGACTCTATTGAATTGAGTGATCTTGTATATAAAGACTGATTCTTTTTCTCACATTGTTTTTGTGTTTCTTTTTGGTGTGAATTTTGTTTTGCTAGTCTCTCTCACCCCAATCAAAAGACGGATAACGGTACTCCGTGACTCTTAAGTCGGTTCTTTCAGTTTCCTATAATAACTGATATATGTGTATATATTTGTGCAATTCTTTGCTCTTTCTGCTTTCTTTGCATCTCTTCTCCAATTCTCATTTGAAAATGGACACCACTCTTGAAAAATTGAAAAAGTATTTTCCCGCTTTGCCTCCAAATGCGATTGCAAAAAATTTAACACCTAACACCCTAAAGTCAACTGGCGTACGAGCTATTGGCCCAAAGCTTGTTACATAGGTTAAGGAGAAAAGCTTAAGAGAATCAAATATTGCACTATCTGCAACTCGAGTTACTAAGCTTGTAGGGGTGTCTCAATACCTAATGCCCTAAGACCAACTAGTTTGGGAGTCATTAGCCGAAAGCTCGTTACATGGGTTAAAGATGCATTGTGTTTTAAGTTATATGTATATATATTAAAAAAAGAGAAAAAAAGAAAAAAAAAAGATAATAATCCCACCCAAGGAAGTTAACCTTAAACATTAGAACAAAATATTATTTTCTTCCAATAAAAGCCCTCATCATCTATGTTTTCATACATTGAGCACATAAAAAGGAAGGTTTATTAATATCTTGTTTAAGAAATATGAAGCAGAAATATAAATTTAATGAGAGTTTGTTTATCTGGATAGATTAATGGAAGTTGAATGATGAATGCCTTGCTTTGTGGAACTTGCAAATTGTTTTTCTATTTTAACACTTTGATTACTATGGACTAGTAATAAGCTGGTTGGGGGGTGTGATTAGTACTTAAAAGTGCATTTTTATCAAGGTTTTATATCATTATTTTGCACTTGAAGTATTAATAACTCCATAACTAAAGCATGTTTTATAATAACAAGTCTGACACTATAAGATACCTTTAATTTATGGTAAATGTTCATCTTAAATGCAGGCCTATCACATAAATCAAAGGATTGATTGATGAGTTTAACTACTGAAATTGAGAAGACAAAGAGAGGGGCAAGCTTAGAAAAGAGATGTTGGTTCAGTCCAAACTGGAACACTGTTCAGTCATTGCATCATATCTGGAGCTGTAGATCTTGGATTTCAATTTGGTTTATATGGCTAGAAAGCTAAGACATAGGCCTAAAATATTAATGAGGAGTCCAAGACTCAATTCTACTATTTGTAAGTCCAAATGTTAGCAACAACGGAGACGTCGGAATCTGTCTTGCAACCCAGACATTGTTCAGTGTTCAGCCCATATCTCGAGTTCTAGAAGTCCAAATGCATTGATTCTTTTTTTTTGGAAAGCTAAGACAATTTCCTAGAACTTTCATGAGGAAAATCTGTTCAAATTCTCATGTTAGCAATGACGTTTTGTTCAGACAAGAAGATAAGGATTGTCACCAAGTCAAGATGTGGCCACCCACTCAACAATTAGTCATCAAATCAATAGTTCCAAATTTTGGCCTATAAAAGGAGGCATTTGCCATGCATTTAGGCATCTTGGTTTTCACATCAAGATCATGTTCTTGCTCTCTCTCTTTATATTTTTGTAATGCTTAAGTTTTGTTTATATTAATCTCTTGTTTATGCTTTTCATTTCCTTTCCTTTACTTAGTTAACTTATATCTTATTTATGTTCTTATCTTGTTTATTTATGTTTCTCTCTTTCATTATGTTTAGCTAAGTTTATTATGTCAAGGTGAAAAGGTTACACTAATGGTGTAAGAATAAGTATAGTATAAACTCAACACGGACTTTAATGTTTGATACTAACATGTTTTGTATTTGTTATCTTGTTCACTTTTAATACTTTGCTTGTTAAATGGTTAATCTAGATTTATGTTGTATAACCCTTGGTACAACAAATACTTGACACTTTCATAGCCCAACCATATGGTATAACCAACACCTGTGCTATGAAAGGAATTTTTTTTTGTTAACATAAGTTATAATCATGAATACCTGACAACATTTACAAGTATTAACATTATCCGAATAAGATAACTAATGTAATTATGTTAACAATTTATAATCCGATTGGAACCTCCTTTGTGTGTGTTTTTCAATTGAGTAATAAAAAGAGTTTATACTATACTTGTTTGAAATACCATTAGTGGATCCTTTAACCTTGACACTTATTTTATCCTTGTTTAATCCTTATATCAATATCACATCTCATAGCTCTCTTCAACTCCCTTTTATGTTATTATCTATTTCTTTATTTGTAGTTTATACAGTTAACCTCCCTATGGTTCGACCCCGGTCTTGTCGGGTTATTTATTACTTCGACACTCCTACACTTGGGAGAAGACATAAATCTTTTGGTCATGTCAATAACCCAAACTGATCAAACCTAACAAACTTGATTAAGTACCACTACAAGGTCAACCAATTGACCGGATTGACCAACTGGTCAATCACTACACAAACCAACTGGTTGACCGGGTTAGACCAATCGGTCGACCAACAACAACAAGTGAACCAGTAGACTGGTTGGTCGGGATTTCCAGAATCCTGACCTCTTAGTCCTGAATCTGTAGAACAAAAAAATAGACGACTTGATCTTCGAAATCCCATCATTCCAATAATCAAATCAGTTTATTTTAAGCCAAATAACACCATAATACTTCCTAGATCATGAAATCATCAAAATCATAACAAAACCTTAATATCTTGTCTAATCATTCTATAAATAAACCATAATAAAAAATAACAAAGAGAGAAACACTTACTTGTTTCTTCAACAATTCTTGAACCAAACTAAAGCTTAAAAACCAAAATCCCTTTGTGATTTTAAAGAAGAGGTCATGACAAAAATGAAGAAAAAGAGAGAGGAAAATAAATTTCTTTTGCAACCTTTTCTTTAAATACTTAGGTTAGTTTTGTTGGGTTTGGGCTGACTTAGGGTTGGGTTTGGGCTGACAAAAATTGAACTAAAATGAATGTTCATACATTTATTTTGACAAATCATGGACTAAATTGAATGAAAAGGGTGGTGGGGACACCGAATTCAAGACACGTCACACACGCATATGATCGTTGATGATGGAGGATAGCCCAACCATTGTTCATTGGTTAGGAGATTAGGCTTTAACTTGTGTTTTTGGGTTCAAATTATTTGAACTTTTAGTTGAGTTTTGTTATTAGATATGATATTATTTTATTTTAGGCTTCAATTTAACTTTAGTGAGCCTCTAGCCAAATAGTTGGTTGTTTAAAGGTTTTGCTTTTTTTTTTTTATCTATTGTTGTCAAATTATGATGATTTGATAAAAAGTTATAGACTTTTGATTTATCAACCTTCAATTTTTCTCTATTCTTCACCTTCTTTACTTCCAATTCTTGACTTTTTATTTCTTCTTTCTTACTTCTCTTATATATATCTATGTTTTTAATTCTTCTCATAATTTGCCAAAAACACCGTTAGGTCTGGGTTGGGCTTGGCCTATTAGGCTCGAGGCCCAAGTCCTTACAAGTGTTGGGCTCAGACCCAACCTACTCAAAATTGGTTAGGGTGACAGATGGCCCAACGAGCTCTATCTTATACGTGTGGGCTGGACCCAACCCCTCCACACAAGTTGGGCTGAAACCAAGGTCCAACTTTATTCCTTATCTTCAGAAGCAGAATGTGAATTATTTGATGTTCTGCATGCTCCTTTAAGAACATAATACAATTTGCAAAAAAAAGGAACAAGTCGAAGGAGGGATACCTGGCTTGGGGGAGTTTTCATTGGCGGCTTGGGTTGCTAGAGTAGATGGTGGTTGCTCATGGCTTATAGTGCAGCTGGTGGCGGTGTAACTAGTGGCTGTTAGAGAGGAGAATGTTTGTTGGCATGGCTATTCGAGGGTGATGATAATGGCGGTGAAGGTGGTTTTTGGTAAGGTTTTTTGGTTTTCTTGGCTATAAAAAAGAGTGGTATTATTCCAAAAAGGGTTTGATTTTGGTTTATCCTTGGTTTGGTACAAAAAGGATGGCTGGTTTGAGTTTAATAATGTTGGTTATCTTTTGTTTAGGCTGGTGCAGGGGTCTCTTTTGGTTTATGTTTTTCTCCTCCCCTTTGCATGCAAAACACCCTTATTTAAAGGAGATGAAAGAAGAACATGAGGTTCAGGTCAACCTGACATGTGACCCATGCGTCAACAACTAACCTGAGCCTTATTTTACCAAAAAATGGAGAGACAATGCAAATTCATAGTCAAATTAAATGATTATTGGATGAATCTGCTTAAAAATTAAGCTTAAGGATATAATTAGATTTTTAATAGGTCAATTTGATTTAGTCATGAGCCAAATTAAAGTTTAATTATGTTTGAGAATTAATTTGGGTCCAATTAAAGAATTTAATTAGCTGCAAGGACTTAATTATACTTTAAATTGGTCAAATTAATTTTATTAGGGCCTTAATTGGTGACAAATTAAGTTTGGGATCCCAATTTAGGTCTAATTTAGAAGATTAGAACTTTAGGGAACAAAATTTAATTTTTACAAAGTCAATTAATTGAAATCAGGGGGAAAATTGCAAGAAAATCAAAGTTTTAGGGTCAATTAAGGGCTAAATTAAAGAATTTCATAGCAAAGGAGCATTTTGCAAAAGGCACTGAACTATAGAGGCTTAATTGATTGAACCCGGGGGTGAAATTGAAGAAGTTGAAAGTTTAATGGTCAATTAGGGGGTCAAATTCGAAACCGAGGATCAAAATAAAAAAGGCACTGAAATCCAGGGCTTGAATTAAAGTTTGTCAGGGGTAAAATTGAACAAAATTAAAAGTTTGAAGCTAATAAGGGGTGTAATTAGAAATAAATCACAAATCGAAGGACTAAAGCATAATTGGCCAAAACTGCGCCGTTTGGAAGATGACTGTTCATCTTCTTCTTCAGCGAGGCTGCTCGAGTGACCTCCTTCCTAAGGCATTTGACGCCTCGTTTATCCATCAAATTGGACAAAAACTTTACGAAAATGATCACCTAACACCTGACTACACGCCAGTGTGAACCGTTCGGGCTGATTGAGGTTGCAAAGGCAGTGGAACCGCCCTAAAATGGCCAACCCGACCAGCTATTTTCTTGCACAAAACTGACAGTTCATCATTGCCTTTTTTAACCAACAGTAGGGATGCTTTCGGGTCAAACCGAGGGCCAATATTTGGCACAAGTGGAGACCAAACATCCCTCTCTCATCCCCTATAAATGGATTTCGATTTCATGGTTTGAAAGAGAGAAAATTGGGTCCAAAGTCGAAAAAAAAAAAATCCTTTCCCCCCCAGCCTTTTCTTCTCTGACACCTTTTCTTCTTTCTTTCTCCACGGTGGCCTTTAGCCACCACCACTCTCACCACCAACTTGACCACCACCACTCCACCAACCTAGCTCCTCACTGACGATAAAGCAGCCGTTGCGAACTCATCTCTCTCCCCCTTTTGCGAGCATTTTCTCTTTCTTCACACAGCTGACACCGACCACCACTCCTTCCTCCAATGCCTCCTGAGCCGCCAGCCAGACCGCCTTATCACCTCCACAACCTCCAAGCTGAGCAACCCTCCTCCCTTTCTCTCTTCTCCTCCTTCTCCTTATTCTTGGTTGTGCTGCATGCAAAACGATAATTCAAGTCTGGGCCGGTCCTGTGATGGCCTAGCTTAAATGGCTGGGTCGGGTCCGACCCAGACCAAAAAAGAAAGAAAAAGAAACAGCCCATACCTGTTAGGCTGCCGGCCGGGTCTGGTTCAGCCTATATATTTAATAATAATATAATTATAATAATATAATATTATATATTATTAAAAAAACAAAAAAATTCCCAAGGGGTGTTTCAAAATATTTCTTATTTTCTCGCATGTTTTCTATTAATTTTGTATAATATTGGGTTGTATTTTTACACTGTAAGATATAAATCTGGTATTAAAATACCTAGTTTTCTCTGAAATATTTCTAAAAAAGATTAAAATAATATATCTCAAAACTTTAAATTAATTTCCCTTTTCAAAAGACATAAAAGAAAAAAAAATGTTTTGTTTTCATGCATACGACCAAATCCTAAAAAGTTTCCAAACATATTTTCATTAAAAGATAAAAAATCGCATCTTTCTCATGTTTTAAAAATCCAAAAAATGGATATCATAAGCAATTTATGATTATCTGTCAGGGTTCGATCAAAATTTCAAAAAACCTTCACCAATAATTTTATTCATTTTATATTAGGGTTTAGATGTAGACTTTAATATTTGTGGGTGTAAAACTATACAATAGAGTACACCATCAGGAATTAAATATACAAGATGTAAAATAAATGCGATACTAAAGTTTAAACTTCAGAATGGTTAGGTAGGATTAAGCCCGATGAGGTAGACTCTTTCACGAAGGGAGATTTGCCTTAAACTTTAGAAAAAAACCAACAAATAAAAACTCAACCTAGAAAAATAATAAAAAAACAATGCAGCTTATCTTAGGTAGGGTGCACTGGGGGTGATGCGTCTTCTCTTTGCACAACCAGTTCCTTACCCAAACTCTCGCAGAACATATGTTTATAGTAACCATAATACTACGTGGAGACTCCTGAACCTTAATAATAATTTCATGATTAAACCCGGAACCGTTTCCTTTCCTATTCAACACCATACCTCGCTCAGGAGGGAGGCACATTTAAAGCACGCCAAGACCAACATCATGACGATGTCACGCCTCCACATGTGACAATAATAATTGTATACATTAAAAAAAATTAAAGAAAAGAAGCTTTGCTATTTATAAAGTAAAATTCCAGTTAAAAAGTAAAGATTCAATAATTAGATTTGCTCTATCATAAATATATATTAATAAAAAATTAAAAAATATATATAAAAATGACAAAAATTTTTACTAGCAATTCCTTAAATGACAAAAATTCTCAGCAATTGCTTAACTTGGTGTAGCAAAATATAATGTTCATGCATGTATTGTAACAATGTTTTATATTTTTCATTTTCTTCAAATTCAATACTTCAAGAAATTGAATAAAATCAACTGGTTTGTGGCAATCAAATTTAAATTGATGTGTATTTGTATGTAAAACAAATTTTGGTAGTCTTCCTGTATAGGAAAGGTGCTGCTAATTTTTTTTTTCACAACAAAAATGGTTTATGGTATCCTAATCCTTTAATTTGAGTAAATGCCTAAGGGAATGTTAATAGCGCATTGCATAGACAAGATCTCTGCTAGAAGAACTAGCACCTAAGTCACATGCACCCACTCTCGATAAGGCCCTTCGAGTGCGATGTCTCCATGCCTAAGGGGGTCCCTTTAGAGTGAGATCCATTTACTAGGAAGTTTTATGCCCAGTGGAATCCTAACCATTCAATATAAGTTTGTTTTCTTTTCAGGAACTACTAAAAAATAAAGAACATGTTAATAATTTTTGAAAAATTAATTTCAATTAACGAATGCAATTTCAAGTTGATAAATATTAAGGATGTCCAAAGCATAACATCGGCGATGAAATCATCGATGGAAGTGCCATTGTTTAAATGGAGATAGGTTTTCAAGATCCTGAATGGAAACCTATGATTGATGCAAGGTTCAAAAGGTTTAAGGTTAGTATTGACTTAAACATTATTATATTAATGAAATTATTCTTTTACAATTTTGAACTGCAAGGAAATTGTTTTACGAGAAAGAGCTGACAACGTTGTTGCTAGGAGGGTAAGATTAAAATCATGATAAATTTTTTAATCCAAATGTTAAAATTTTATTTTTTATTTATTAACAGATAATTCATTTGCACCATATATGTTGTGTGATTTTTGATACGAGATGCAAAATAAAGCAAAAAAATATGCAAAAGAAAGAGAGCTTCTAGGTTGGAAGGACGTGACAGTTTGGAAGGATTTCAGACCTCCATACATATATGGGTAGAATATATTCAACAAGTGATGTTCGAGCGTTTTGTGCAACGGTCACAATCCGATACGGAGAACCGAAATTGACAGATTCACTATTCCATTACCACACACACTGGCAGATCCATTCTATTCGTTTCACATGCAAAGCGGATGGTAAGATTCTTTTTTTTATTACATCTTTTTTTTAATATGTTGCTTTAGATGAATATGTTTAACTAAAAATAATTTTCTCTTGCAGGCTACGGTTCTTGGACGTGAACCAATACTGATGGAGCTTGTTGTAGAAACACGCGTGTGGAATGATGACCATTGAAAATGGGTGCAACAGCTTGTGGATAGCCGTGCTTAACACTTTATAGTATGTTGGATTTTAACAATTTATTTTCTTAAATTACTATTTTTTTGAATTTGTTGAATTTTTTTTTAGGATACATAAAACATCTAGTTGAAGAAGAGATACGGGGACGATGCTTTGACTCATCGAGAAGTCGATCCAGATTTGTGGTTGGAAGCAGGATCGTTTAGTGGACCCGACAGAAATCGGGTGTTCAATATCTAAAACACTATAGCCGAGGATTTGTGGATGGTCCAAAGTGTTTCAACCATGGGATGCTCACAATCAGTTTCGAGCACTCAAACTTTGAAGTTCAAGTCAATTTTAAACCAACAAGTTGAAGCTTGGACGACCTATATTGCTGTTGAGACAGAACGACATAGCGGACAAACTCTGTCAATTTCATATGAAGCTGAAACATAGATGGATGGTACACGTGCTCCCTCTTATTGCCCCCATGGTCCCGACGGAGATCTGCGGCCGCCTCCTTCTCCAGCCCCTCTATTATAGATTAATTTTATTTCAACTTATAAATTTTTAAATTTGTAATAAATATTTTATTTTTATATTAATTTAATTATTTTCTATTTCTGTTTAATAATTGTTTTTTTAAAAAATATTGTTTAACCATCACTAACGGTCTTACCGACGGATTAAGTCTGTCGGTATATTCCATAGAATTCAAAAGGAATTACCGCAAATGCCATTGTGCTACTGTTGTTTATATGATTTATATTATTCTCTAACACACCCTCTCAAGTGAAAGCCCTTTGGGTTTGAAACTTGCACAGACCCACACTATCTTGTGTTTAATTTTTATCAAATAAACGGGGATGGTGAGATTCGAACTCGTGACCACTTGATCACCAAGGCTCTGATACCATGTCAAAGAACCATCTCACCCAATAACTTAAGCTGTTAGGTAAGGTCTCATGATATGATTTATATTATTCTCAAACACTCACTAACGGTTTCATTCTGTCGGTATTATTAAAAAAAAATAACCAATGGAATTGCATACAATTTTTTTGTTAGTGATTTGTTATTTTCACTGATAAAAATACCAACAAAATAAATAAACACCGATAGAATTACATATGTTTTTTTTGGCGGTGATAATCTTGGCATGCACTTGGCCTCGGATATAATCCAAGTACTAGTATGGACGAGATCAACAATGCTACTGTCATTCATTATAATGGAAACATGAAACCTTGGCTTGACATTGCAATGAACCAATACAACATTCTCTGGACTAAATATGTAGACAATGATATTATGGAATTTGTTCAGACATGCAATTTTGGCCTTTAGACGAATACTGGTCTTGCTCCATCATTGGCCAGGTAGATAGCAAAGAGCTGTAAGTGTTCATACTGCATTACTTCTATTTACCAAAATTTTGGATCCGATCATTAGTTGTCACTTTCAAAGTGCTGTATTCAACCAAAATGGTTTTGTACACGCAGAAATGATTCTTTTGAATGAAATATTTTTGACGAACTCCAGCGATTCACATATTGTGCTATGAGTATTTTGACATGTTACATAACTTCTATATTAACTGTAATTCCTCTTATCTTAGTTCTTTGTCTAAAAACGTCTGTGTTTACATCTGAACTTATTGAAATATGTTAAACTTTGACATTTGATAACAAACTTTGTTGAAAACAAGGCAATCAAATTTTCTAGAGTAATACCCCCAATTTAGTTGCAGGAAGGGAGTTGTTATCAAATAAATTTATTGTAATTTATTTGATTTGATTTAATTTATAGCACAGGCTCACAACTTGCACAATACTATCCAGATATACGGAGTTTCTTTATGACATTGGTAGTTTGACTAAACTGTTTTTGTATCTATGAAGATTAAGTTACTATTTCACTCACTCGCTGAATAATATAATACTGAACTTTGTTTGAAATTAGCAACTTGTACAGTCTCTAAAACTTTGACGTGTGAACCTTCAGTGATCTAGTTTGAAGGAAATCTCATTCAGGTTCCTTCTTCTGGTTGTTATTTTGATTTCTTAATGACATTTCATTTGAGCCTTTTGCTTATCCAGCTTAGGAATTAGAGGTCTCAATACATTGTTGATACACCCAATGGCATAACCACTGTTCTGCATATTTGGAATTTTAGCTTAACCTCTAGATAATCACTTACCAAGGCCAGTTACCTCACTTTTAGGGTTGCAATCTAAACTTTCTCCCTCATGGAAGCATCCGAGAACAATTTAAGATTACTTACAAACTAGGGTTCTTATAAATCTCAAATTCTAGAAACAAACTTAGTTGCAAATATTTTCTATATGAGTTACTTTGAGGTTCTAAGAAAGCATTATGAAGAGCTATAGAGTAGCACCTTCTATTGGATGATAAACCTATCTTGCTGCAGATGCTGGAACACGGCCAGATATGGCCACTAGATTCTTGTAATCTAACCATCAAGGCGTGGGTCTGTTGGTAAGGAAACCAGAGCCTGATTATGATCAAGAGTGCAAAACTTTATAGCATCATTCGACTGTTGGGAATTTCAACTGGTGATGTTCTGATAGTTGCCCATAATTAGAGGCTAAGCACACCGACACAATATTTAACGTGGTTCGACAAATCACTTACATCCACGAGAGAAGCCATTTGATTATATAGGGAGAGAACAAGATTTACAACAATAGAGGAGGAGGAATCATCCACTCTTTGCAACTCTCAACCTCACTCTTTTCTCTCGTTGCAGTGCTACAATGATAGCTACTGTTGGCTGCCTTTGACAGCTCACTCTCTCCTATATTTCACTCTCTCTCTCTCATTTTGCTCTCTAACTTATGCCTCTATTTATAGGCATAAATGGTAAGACAACTTGGCCATAAATTATGGCACTAATGGTGGCAGCACATGGGTTGTACCATTTTGTCAATGGTTAGTGCAACTTGTTTGACAATACCCACCTACCATTATAGCCTTTGACAATGGCAATAGGCTGCAGATGCTTCATTATCAATGGACGGTGTAGTCCATTGATGATTGTTGCACATTAATGGCAACAATCCTAACAATCACCCCCTTTGCCATTTATGTGGGGCAATTGTCCTCTTGCTTCTTCAGCACATGCTTGCATATTGCAGCTCTTCCAAGCTTACCATTCCGAGAGCGTCTTTGGCCAAGTTTACAGGTACTTGCCAAACCTTTCAATCACCAGAGTCACCCAAGCACCCCTTTGCTCACTCCAAAGGATCACTTCAACCAGATGATCTACCATATCTCATCTGAAGAGTGTTAATGCTTGTCTCTAAGACACACAACATTCCCTTTTGAGCGTATCAACCATGCTCTGTCCGAAATAATTTATCAAGCCTTACACCAAGGCTTACAACACCCCCTCAAACGGATATTCCAAAGTGCGACAGTCATTGAGTATTTCAATGTGATCATGAGCTCACGACTTTTCCAAGAGTCTACTCATCCCGGAGTTGCGTCCGCCCTCTGTTCCACTCTAGGAACCACGCCTTACTTCTCCGTGAGTCTCCTGCTCTTAGTACCAAGAGTCCAGGTAGGTCTTCACCTTTAACTATGGGGACAACCCATTAAAGGTTGATCCATATCTGTCTTCATACTCTGAGTATTACAATGCCATCACCGAGCTCACCACCTTGACAAGAGTCAACTTGTTCCCGGAACCTGCGCATGCCCTCTGCTCCTACATAGCAGTCGCGTCTTAATGCTCCACAAGTCATCCACTTATTGTCCAAGGCAAATGTCTTCTAGCTCATTGATCTTTAGCATGGAGGCAATATCCATGAAAGTCAATTTTGCATTTGTCTTCATACTCATCATAGCCACTTCATTGGCTATCCATACACCTATCCACTCATATCTAGCCATCACATTGGCTCTGGGGCGTTCTGTAATTGGGCTCCTATCATTGCCCTCACACCTTCTCCTGAGGTGTCTCCGCCTGTCATGAGGCGGTCTGTACTTATGCTCATTTCATGGCCCTCACATCTTCTGTTTGAGGTGTCTCCGCCTGTCATGGGGCGGTTTGAACCTGGGCTCATATTGTGGCTCTCACACCTTCTATCTGAGGTGTCTCCACCTGTCATCTTGAGACGGTTTGTACTTGGGCTCATATCATGGGGCACACACCTTCTGTCTGAGGTGTCTCCGCTCGTCGTAGAGCGGTTTCATCCTCCTTCAATGGGGATGACTCCAGTGGCTCTAAGATTCTCTACCACCATGTGGACTATGGGAGAGATCATTGCCACTGATCACATAGAAAGAGAAAGTTACAGTACACTCATCGCAATCTTCCATCTCATTTTCTATGTTTGGAGCTTATGCACCTTTCATCATCGCACTTAACAGCTCCACCTACACCAGCTTTTTTTTGGTGTCTTCGCCTTTCATCATAGGCGGTTGCCTTTTATCACAGGTGTTTGCACCCCTTCAATTAGGTGCCTTTGCAACAGCTCATCTTTCCATCATTGCATGCATTGGAAAGGTCCTCGCATGTTGTCTTCATCAAGAGCACAAAGACTTCCTGTTGTACAACTTTTCACACAGTCTCTACTCTGAGCTTCATTTGGGAACTCTTCTTCTCCTTGCACCTATTGTCTCATTACAGTACCTCGTTGGATCCTACGGGTACTCCTGCACAATCTCCATGTGCCCTCATGCAATTTATGTTCTCTAGATTTCTCCCAATTCTTTGCTTTTATGTTTGATAGCAGCTCATCCTGTCACAACACCTATCCAAGTCAAAATAGGGTGCCAACCTTTATCCCCTTGCTGTATTTCTCTTCCATTATCAGGGTCTTCATCAATTCTACCCTTGAGAAATCATAGTCACCGAATCTAACTTGTTTGGAGAAATCATCACTCCATCAGATCCTTGAACATACGGAACCCAATTGTTCCCTTTATGCCGTCATCTTGCTAATCTTCAACAGTTTCATTACAAACTGTTGTATGAAAATAGTACTGTGTAGATGATCCTTCAACTAAGCAAGTTCCTAGGAAAGATTTGGAGGGGTCACATTGGTCCCGCTTAAAACCAATCTCCTAGACAGAACTTCTTAGAACGTATCTATCCACCGTACTGTCTTTTCGTATATACAACCATTTACTAGCTTTGCGACGGCTTTCCATCGACCACCATAATGACCTTTAGATGCCTCCTGATCGGGCAATCTCTTTTAATAATTCACCACCACCACTTTTGGTCTCAATCTCAACGATCAGACCATACCATTGCATCCAGAACGATCAAATTAGCTGGAAACAAGTTTGAAATCATCCAAATCGCATTTCAGACGGCTAAGATTTGATCAAAACAATTCCGGTCTGATTAACGGCCCATATTCAATCTCAACTCCGGTTACACCTAGGATCAGTAACACTGGATCCTATCCCTCGGCTCGCAGCTCGGCTCGGCTCGGCTCAACTCGGCTCGGCTCGTGGCTGATGACATGGCAGGTGGGTCCTACTGTGCTGACGTGTAAGCTGATTAGTCGTTGACATGTAAGCTGATTGGTCGCTGACATGGCATGCCAACTGTGCATGCTGACGCCATGATTACATCATGATGACATCATCCTTATCTGGGTTAGTCACATGGGTCGAGTCGTCTGGTATTCGGGTCGGGTCAAGCCATCCAGGCAAAGAAGACGCGTGGCACGCATGGGCTGACACCTCGCCGACGCGTGCAGCCATGTCCGACGTCTAAATTTTTTGTCGTTTTCACCAGTGTGCTCATCTCGTCCTCCACTACACGGTGGTATGGTCAAAACATCATTTTGACAACTTCAATTTTTTAGCAAAAATTAAACACCACTTTAAACCATATGCTCTGATACCAATTGTTGGGAATTCCGACCGGTGATGTTCTGATAGTTGCCCATTAGAGGCTAAGCACACTGACACAATATGTAACGTGGTTCGACAAATCACCTACATCCACGAGAGAAGCCATTTGATTATAAAAGGAGAGAACAAGATTTACAACAATAGAGGCGGAGGAATCATCCACTCTTTGCAACTCTCAACCTCACTCTTTTCTCTCTTTGCAGTGCTGCAATGGCAGCTACTGCTGGCTGCCAAACTATATTTCTCACATCTTTGGCTCTACACTCTCTCTCTCTCTCTCTCTCTCTCATTTTGCTCTCTAACTTATGCATCTATTTATAGGCATACATGGTAAGACAACTTGACCATAAATTATGGCACTAATGGTGGCAGCACATGGGTTACACCATTTTGTCAATGGTTGGTGCAACTTGTTTGACAATATCCACCTACTATTGTAGCCTTTGACAATGGCAATAGACTGCAGATGCTTCATTGTCAATGGACGGTGCAGTCCATTGATGATTGCTGCACATTAATGGCAAGAATCCTAACATCGACTAAATGCTTTAAGGTTGTAGTAACTTTACACAAACAAGTTACATCGGGTGGATCCAGTAACCTCAATGATTTCTGCACCCGGTTCTATAGAAGCCAATCCAAGTAGTCTCACCTTAGCTCCTTCAAAAAGTTCCATGACGACATACCAAGAATTAAAGGGCTGTCTTTCCTGTTTTGCAACAATTTTCTCTTACAATCTCCATTTTCTTTTCTCTGCTCATTGCCAACTCATACAGTGTACAAAATACGAATATACAGAAACGTGTTTTTGCTTTGATTGCTTCCTCGAATTCTGTTTCTTCACTATTTTAATAACTACTCGCAAATTTTTCTTGCACCTCAAGTTGGCTCTTTAATTTATACTGCCCTCCCCCCCCCAGTCCCACACGCAAAACACACGTTCTCACTCTCTCTCTTACACAAAACAAAACATAAAACACTTGAGATTTGTTGTTGCTATTGGTTCTTGTTTAGGGTTTCAATTATAAAGACAGTAACTTCTGTCATAAGAACAAAACCGTAAATATACAAGCAAGAACTATCAGGTTATGTATTTTCTCTCATACTTTTTTCTTATATGTTCGAGGTTATGTATTTTCTCTCTTCTTTTCTTATATGTTTGATGTTGCTGTTGTGGCCACATGCTTTACTGATGTTTCTATTCTTGTTCGTCGAGCTTGAGCATGGTTATGGTAACAACTGATCACGGCATTTGTTATTGGTCAATTTGCTTGTGTTTGGCATTAAGCCCTTCTATTCTTGGAACACGGCCAAATATGGCCACTAGATTCTTGTAATCTAACCATCAAGGCCCAGTTGGTAATTGATATGAATGAGGGACTCAATTTTGACTTACGAAATCTGTTGAGAAGAAAATCTTTGATGCTTTATTGAAATTGAATTATAATTTCAAGAAACTATTTTGAGATTTGTCGAAAATTCTTTAGCTTTTAAAAAAATGAACCAAGCAAAATTTTCCATTTCATGCCTCTTCAAAGCCAAACCAATCTCAACACTACCAGTTCCCTCTCTACTCCTTGCCAAAGAAATAACTTCTCCCCTAGCATTTCCTGTAAATTCCACATTGTTGGGTCTTCCCCATCTAAAATCCCAGCTGTAATCCTCAAAATGGGTAGATCCATTAACCCCAATGATTTCTGCACCCGGTTCTATAGAAGCCAATCCACGTGGTCTCACCTTTGCTCCTTCAAAAAGTCCCATCTCTAAATTGAAAACTTGTTCACCATCTCTTATATTGTGCTGTAGCATTTTATTACTGGTACGAGTTACAATTAAGGTAAGATAAATGCACAAGTTAAGTTCACATTAAAGAACAAGAGTTACATGATAATATTAACATAACTAGAGTTTGTATGTTATCTATATTTGTAAACCATTTAATTGGATTATGCTATTATACCAGAACAATGATCTTATTGCGTAAACCCGTTCTATTCTACGTTGAATTGTACTAGTTTAAATTGTTTGCAATAATAAGTGTCTTTATGGTGGACATGATGCACGATAACATTTAAGTCTTTGGATAACCACCATTTTTTTTTTACTATATTTCATTTTCTCATAAAACAACCTAATGGGTTGAGCACTGGTAGGATTTGATATAAATTTTATGTATTTAAATATGATGTTTTATTTTTATTTTCTCACAAGACAGCCTAATTGGTTGAGCTGAAGACACCATAATATTGTGGATTGTAATAATATTTTTTTTGCTCAAGTTTTATTTTCACGTTATTCCTTTTAAATTGTGTTGTTTTAGGATCAAACTAGATGGTCTGTTTCAGTTGAGTTTATATAGGGTTCTTGCGGCGTCGAGGAAAAAATCTAACAATCGGTTGATGGTTGATGTCATGACCCAATTTCGGATCTCCCAAAATTGTTTTACAAAAATATACATTTTTTTTTTACTAAAAAATCTAAAAAAACCAGAAATTAAAAATCCAAGAATATTTTTGGAAAATGGGGAGATAAGTCTTTGAGCTACAACAGGTCAAAAAGCCAGAAGAATAGTCACAATGCGAAATTTTGACAAGACAAACTGAAGAAAGACTTAACGAAAAGAAAGTTGAGGTTGAAATCCAGACTTGACCGTAATTGAAAGAATTCATTAAGTTCAAGGACTTAATTAAATTTCCAATAGGTTTAATTGACTTAATTAAGGACTTAATTGAAGTAAAAATTATGTTTGAAAGCCAATTTGACAAAATTTTAAAGAATTAATTAATTCTATGGACTTAATTATACTTCTAATGGGTTTCGTGGATTCAATCATGGACTCAAATGAAGAAAAAATAAAGTTTGGATGCCTAAATCAGATCAATTCACAAAGATTGGAAGATTAGGGACACAATTAAAGTTTTGAAAGGCTAATTTGGTGCCATCAGGGGCTTAATTGAAAGGAATTTAAACTATGAGATTCAATTGAGGATCACATTGAAGAAATCCAAAAGCAAGAACAGCTTTGTAAAAAGCGCTGAAATTCGAAGGTCTAATTGAAGAGGGTGAGGGGTGAAATTGCAAGGAATCCAAAATATTAGGGTGATTGGGGGCTTCATTGCAAAGTTCCAATGGTTAAGGGGGCCAATTGAAAAGGACTATAATTCCACTATTCATTGTCTCACGAAGAACCTTAAAATTATTAAGCTTTCATTGGAGCTCAAGACGCAATAATATTATGGATTGTAGTAATGCTCTGTTTTTTTTTTTTCCTTTAAGTTTTATCTTCATTTTCTCCTTTTAAATTGGGTTGTTTTAGGATCGAAATTGATGGTGTTTTCAGGATTGAAGTTCATTTATACCATATCTAGACTTGCTAAGTCGGGGGAGTTGTAGCCTGGGGCAACTTGGCAGAACTCCAGTATTTTCACAGAACCTTCGTGGAGCCATGAAATATATAGAAGCTAAACCCGATAAGTTGAGAACTCCAAAACTTGTTCACAATCTCTTGTATTGTGCTGTAGCATTTTATTACTGGTACGAGTTACAATTAAGGTAAGATAAATGCACAGGTTAAGTTCACATTAAAGAACAAGAGTTACATGATAATATTAACGTAACTAGAGTTTGTATGTTATCTATATTTGTAAACCATTTAATTGGATTATGCTATTATACCAGAACAATGATCTTATTGAGCAATTTTCTAAATGTATCAATCTTTTTCGTACAATCAGTCTTCACGTAAATGTAACTCATAATTACTTAGTTATGCTTGAATACGTTAGTTGCTATCAAAACCACTCGAACACTGCCTTTTAACAAGAACTAACTTTCTGAAACGGATTTCATCAACTCTTAACATACAAATATTAATCAATGCTATCAAATCAATTAAATGTTTTGAAGTATTTTCGTACCTATAAATTAGACTTGAATGATATTATTTTATTTGCATCCATCAAACTTTTATCCAAGTACAAGAATATATTGCCGTAACAAACATGGGAAGTTGTGGCAAAAACATCTCCTCAACACTCTTTCTTTTTATCGGTATACTTATCATTACACCAGGGTTTGCGATTCGTACCAATGAAGAAAATCCAGAGCTTTCTCAACATTTGGAAGAGTGCCACAAGAAGGTGACAAAACGTTGTGCGATAGAAATCTCTAATAGTATATACACCAACAAGACTCCGTCAGAATACTGTTGCCAAAAGCATATAACAACCGGGAAAGCTTGCCATGATGATTTCATAAAACTATTCATTTCAAAAGTGCCAAAGGAGAAAGTAACTTTTGTTGCAGCCAAGGGTGACCAAATTTGGAACCATTGTGCTTCTATAATAGCCTTGGCACCTGTTGCGTAAACCCGTTCTATTCTACGTTGAATTGTACTAGTTTAAATTGTTTGCAATAATAAGTGTCTTTATGGTGGACATGATGCACGATAACATTTAAGTCTTTGGATAACCACCATTTTTTTTTTACTATATTTCATTTTCTCATAAAACAACCTAATGGGTTGAGCACTGGTAGGATTTGATATAAATTTTTATGTATTTAAATATGATGTTTTATTTTCATTTTCTCACAAGACAGCCTAATTGGTTGAGCTGAAGACACCATAATATTGTGGATTGTAATAATATTTTTTTTGCTCAAGTTTTATTTTCACGTTATTCCTT
This sequence comes from Populus trichocarpa, assembly GCF_000002775.5. Classification (NCBI taxonomy): domain Eukaryota; kingdom Viridiplantae; phylum Streptophyta; class Magnoliopsida; order Malpighiales; family Salicaceae; genus Populus; species Populus trichocarpa. The sequence goes on along the minus strand of NC_037288.2, from coordinate 9,900,506 downwards.
TTAAATTGGGTTGTTTTAGGATCAAACTTGATGGTCTGTTTCAGTTGAGTTTATATAGGGTTCTTGCGGCGTCGAGGAAAAAATCTAACACTCGGTTGATGGTTGATGTCATGACCCAGTTTCGGATCTCCCAAAATTGTTTTACAAAAAACATACATTTTTTTTACTAAAAAATCTAAAAAAATCAGAAATTAAAAATCCATGAATATTTTTAGGAAATGGGGAGATATGTCTTTGAGTTACAACAGGTCAAAAAGCCAAAAGAATAGTCACAATGTGATATTTTGACAAGACAAACTGAAGAAGACTTCACGAAAAGAATGTTCAGGTTGAAATCCAGACTTGACCGTAATTGAAACAATTCATTAAGTTCAAGGACTTAATTAAATTTCCAATAGGTTTAATTGACTCAATTAAGGACTTAATTGAAGTAAAAAATATGTTTGAAATCCAATTTGGCAAAATTTTGAAGAATTAATTAATTCTATGGACTTAATTATACTTCTAATGGGTTTCGTGGATTCAATCATGGACTCAATTGAAGAAAAAATAAAGTTTGGATGCCTAATTCAGATCAATTCGCAAAAATTGGAAGATTAGGGACACAATTAAAGTTTTGAAAGGCTAATTTGGTGTCATCAGGGGCTTAATTGAAAGGAATTTAAAGTATGAGATTCAATTGAGGATCACATTGAAGAAATCCAAAAGCAAGAACAACTTTGTAAAAAGCGCTGAAATTCGAAGGTCTAATTGAAGAGGGTAAGAGGTGAAATTGCAAGGAATCCAAAATATTAGGGCTTAATAATGGAATACATGTACCAACAACACATTAGTATTAGCTAATAAACACATGTGCTAAATAAGATAGGGGTAAGGAAGAATATGTTTATAGGTTTGAGGAGATTAAGTCCTTAATGAATGCCTTAAACTCTTCACTACCTTAATCCTAATATTTTTCTAGTTTTATCAGTGGATTTAGTGAAAATATCAAGGCAATGCTCAAAATATGTAGGCTAACAACATTAATGCAAACATTTGAATAAGTCAAGTGGTAGAAGGAATAAAATAATGCGATAGTAAAGAAAAGCTTGTTCAATATAATAACTGCTCACTCATATAGCATGGATTGAGAACTAGGTCAACCACCACCAAAGACTTTTAACCATTTTAAAAAAGAATTGCCTCCTAGCCCAAGGCAAAACCCTAAAACATTTGATGAGTAGAGAAGGAGGTTGGAGCAATGTTGGAGAAGTGTGCACTTAGGCATCAATATACCATGAAAAAAATACATATGATAGAAGAAGTGAAAGAGGTCAGGAAAGAATTCCTGAATGTGAAAGAAGACAATATGATGAGTTTGAAAGAGTTATGTTTAGTCCAATAGCTATTTACAATATGGTTATGAAAAAAGGTAACATAAACTTTACAATGGGGTTAATCCATTGATGTGATCTTTATAAAGAGGATTCCACATGGGAAAATTTAGAAGAGTTAGCCATCTAATTTTTAAATTTAACTAGTGATTCTTAATGATAATCTTAAAAGGAAAGGTATTGTTACACGCAGAAGAATCAACATGGCATAATCAATAAGTTAGCTTAGAGGAGAAACATTTATAGCTTGAAGGTTTATCGGTTGAATAAAAACTATGTGCTAAATAATAATACCTATGTAGGATTAAGTTAGTTGTTAGTTACAAAATTTAATGAAGTAGCTGTATAGTTAGTTGGAATTGTTAGTTTGTTAGTTACATGGATAGTTAAACTAGTATATATTACAATTGTGTTGGAAAATTAATTTGGAATTGTTAGTTAGTTAGTTACATGGATAGTTAAAGTACTATATAACAATTGTGTTGGAAAAGTGGCAAGAGAAAGAAATTACAATTGATGCAAAATTTTATTTTCTCTTGTTCTTTTTAATACTTTTCAATCTTAATCTCAATCTCAATCTCAATCTCAATCTCATTCACATTCTTATTCTCTTTATCTATTATTCTTATTCTTCTTTCTCTCTTTCTGAAAGTATCTTTTTCTTTCTTTTTGGTCAAAGGGCACCTTCACACTATTTTCACCACCATATTGAATTCCCTCACATAATTTCTCCTATCGGCCTCATTGTTGTTTCTCTAACAATCTATTATTCTAGTATTCAAACTTTGATAGAGACAGGCGCCAAAAAGAATAGAATTAATTGGGAGAGTTTAAAACCTTTTTATTTAATTATTTTTTTTGTTGTAATTCTCTTTTATATTGATTTATAAAAAGAAAAAACAAAAAAAAATCAAACGAAAAAAAGTCAGAAGAGAGAGAGAGAGAGGAGAAAAAAGACAAAAAAAAATGAGAGAAAAAAGTGACAATCGCAAAGGAGATCATTCGTACCTATATAAACAATAGCATGTGTGCTCCAAGTGGTCTATCATCATTGTACAACACATTGTTCGGTAAATAACTTAACCTTTTGACTTGTTGAATTTTACCTTTCAGTTTTTCACTTGTCATTTAAGGTTTTAATTAATATTACTTCTGTACCTGAAAGAAATATATCACCTTGCATTTATATATATATTTTTTTTCTAAATAACCTCCTTTTGTTTTATTGATTTATAGCATCTAGTCCTCTTTATTCATTGCAAAGCTTGGCAAGAAAAGTGGAATGTTGTGATATTATGTTTGGTTAATCTTTTACATTTAAAAAATCTAGTATTGCATGCTTATAATTATCCTGATATATTCTATTAATGATTAATCTATATGATAAAAAAAATTGGATTTAATTTTTTTTTTGTATTATGATTTTACTTGCAAGAATTCTTTGGGATCTCAATTTCATCTCTAAGTTAGTGTTGCATCCATTTGTGTTATGATAATCTAGTAACCCAAATGATTTCTGCACCCAGTTCGATAGAAGCCAATCCATGTAGTCTCACCTTAGCTCCTTCAAAAAGTCCCTTCTCTAAATTAAGGAGAGTGATTTTTTATGTCTATGGAGGATCACTAAATTGAAGAAGGTTGTCCCTTTTCTAAAATATAATTTGCTGAGATGGAGGAAATTTAAACCCAGAAATGTCTAGAAATGTCAAAGGGAGAGAGAAGTCGCTAACTGAGTCGGGTGAGTTGGAGGCTGGGGCAGCTTGGAAGAGCTCCAGTATTTTCACAGAACCTTAGGAAGCCATGAAATATATAGAAGCTAGACGCGATCAATTGAGAACTTCAAAACTTATTCACAATCTCTTGTATTGAGCTGTAGCATTTTATTACTAGTATAAGTTACAGTTAAGGTAAGATAAATATATAGGTTAAGTTCACATTAAAAAAAGAGAGTTACATAATACTTTTAACGTAACTAGAGTTTGTATATTATCTATATTTGTAAACCATTTAATTGGATTATTCTATTATACTAAAACAATGAAAACTTATTGAGCAATTTTCTAAATTTATTGATTTTTTTCTTACAATTAGTCTTGATGTAATTGTAACTCATACTTAATTATGCTTGAATATGTTTCTATCAAAACCACTTGAACACTATTTCTTAACAAGAACTAACTTCCTGAGACAGATTTCATCAACTCTTAACATACAAATATTAATCAATGCTATCAAATCAATTAAATGTTTTTTTTACTTATAAATTTGACTTGCATGATATTATTTTATTTGCATCCATCAAATTTTTATCCAAGTACAAGAATATATTGTTGTAACAAACATGGGAAGTTTTGGCAAAAACATCTCCTCAACACTGTTTCTTTTTATCGGTATACTTATTATTACACCAGGGTTTGCGAGTCATACCAATGAAAAAAATCCATAGCTTTCTCAACATTTGGAAGAGTGCCACACAAAGGTGACAAAACATTATGCAATAGAAATCTCTAATAGCATATACACCAACAATACTCCATCAGAATATTGTTGCCAAAAGCATATAACAACCGGGAAAGCTTGCCATGATGATTTCATAAAACTATTCATTTCAAAAATGCCTAAGGAAAAAGTAACTTTTGTTATAGCTAAGGATGACCAAATTTGGAACCATTGTGCTGCTATTATAGCCTTGGCGCCTATTGCTTCAACCCTTTCTATCCTACCTTGAATCGTACTAGTATAAGTTGTATTCAATAATAAGTGTCTTTATGATGCACGATAACATTGAAGTCTTTGAATAACCATTTTGTTAAATTTTTTTTTACTATATTTCATTTTCTCATAAGACAACCAACAACTGAAAATTCTAAAATTTGATATAAATATTTATGTATACATAATTAAAGCAATGAAACTAAAAGCATTAAGAACAAACTAATAAACCCCATGATCCCTTAAATTTCTTTTATACACTTTAAGAACCAAACATGCTAATATAATCAAAATCATCAAACTTCATACACAATCATTTATATTTAAAAACAAGCATGTTTATTTGATAAATATTCAAATTTATTTATTTTTAACAAATAACTCAAAACATTCCTTTATAACATTTAAAGAACTAATATAACATAGTAGAAATAAAAACAAGAAGATAAAAATGAGTTTTATGAGATTTTTGTTTTATGTATTTAATAACAGAGATGTCATATGATTTCTTTTATTTAGAAAAAAACTATATAAGTAGCCTAAAATTATCTCATTTGTTTAATTGTTTTTTACGAAGCTGATAATTATTGAATGCAAATTATTAATTATATCTTCTATAGGTTTTATAATTACTTGGGTTAGAAAGTAAGCAAACAAATTGTTAATTAATAATGGTACTTATGCTCATATAATGGATAAAAAAATATTATGAATAAACTTAAAGTTCTTGAGCTTTCGTCGGAGCTCAAGACACAATAATATTGTGAATTGTAATAATACTTTGTTTTTTTTGCTCTAGTTTTTTTCATTTTATTTCTTTTAAATTGGGTTGTTTTAGGATTGATCTTGATGGTTTGTATCAGTTGGGTTTATATAGGGTGCTTGCAGTGTTAAGGAAAAAAAATAACACTATCGATGCTTGATTTGGAAAAAAGATTATTGATTTTTATTTAATAATTGAAGCTTTTGGGATCAAAATTGTCACGACCCGAATCCCGAGTATATGATTGGCAACACAGGACTGGTGTTGTAAGGATACCCCACCTATATTAAGTCTCAAAACTTACATATCAAAATAAATTATATAAAGATTTTGCAGCGTTTTAATATTTTTCATAATATTATATTCTTCAAAACAAATAAAATCAAATAACTCTTCAAAAATTCTCATCATCGGATAAAGCAAAACAAATAATCCATAATATTTATTACATTGTCAAAAACCAAACTCAATTAAAACCCAAAGATTACCGCTGTGGGAGGATGAATTGCCACAGGTTGGTGCCTCTCTCACCAGCTAGATATACAAAATACTATGTGCACATAGACTAACTACTCTTCGTTAGCATGAAGTTTTTGAAAAGTCCTATATCAAGACATCATAGATATTCACATAATTATTAAAGCAAACAAATATCATATCAAATAAAATTTAATTTAACAGAATGTGAGTGTAAAGTCAAGAATAGATGAGTACTCGAAAAATAAAGTAACACATATAAATATTCAAGAAATTAACTAGTTGTACTCATCATATAATCAACAAACATAATTATTTATACTCCAGGCATATTAAAGATTATTCTACTCACAAAAAAAAACAAAACCAAAAGGCAAACAGATACATAAAACACTAAAAAACAACTCAAAGCAAAATAACATAAAAGATTAAAAATATAAACTTAGAGACCAAATTGTAGTTATAAAACCGAAGTAATTCACCCAACCAATTAACCGCCTCTACAGGGTCAACTGGTTGACCGGATTGACCAACCGGTTGATCACTACACAAACCAAATGGTTAGTCGAGTTAGACCAATTGGTCGACCGACAACAACAAGTAAATTGGTCGACTGGTTGAAATCCTGACCTCTTAGTCCTCAATCTGCAGAATCAAAAAACAGACGAGTTCTTCTAAAACCCATCATTCTAGTAATCAAATTAGTTCATTTTAAGCCAAATAACACCCTAATATTTCCTAGATCATGAAATCATCAAAATCATAACAAAATCTTAATATCTTGTCTAATCATTCCATAAATAAAGCATAATAAAAAATAACAAAGAGAGAAACACTTGTTTCTTCAATATTTCTTGAATTAAACTAAAGCTTAAAAACCAAAATCCCTTTGTGTTTTTATAGAGGAGGTCATGACAAAAAGGAAAGAAAAGAGAGAGGAAAATAAATTTCTCTTGCAACCTTTTCTTTAAATACTAAGGTTAGTTTTGTTGAGTTTGGGCTGACTTAGGCTTGAGTTTGGGTTTTACAAGAATTGAACTGAAATGAATGTTCATACCTTTATTTTGACAAATCATTGACTAAATTGAATGAAACGGGTGGTGGGGACACTGAATTCTAGACACGTCACACACAAGTGTATGATCGTTGATGATGAAGGATAACCCAATCATTGTTCATTGGTTAAGAGATTGGGCTTTAACTTGTGTTTTTAGGTTCAAATTATTTGAACTTTTAGTTGAGTTTTGTTATTAGATGTGATATTATTTTGATTTTGGGCTTTAATTTAGCTTTAGTGAGCCTCTGGCTAAATAGTTGGTTGTTTAATGGTTTTGCAAGTTTTTTTTTATTATTGTCAATTATGATGATTTGATAAAAGGTTATAGACTTTTGATTTGTCAACCTTCAATTTTTCTCTATTCTTCACCTTCTTTTCTTCCAATTCTTGACTTTTTATTTCTCCTTTCTTACTTCTTTTATATATCTCTAGGTTTTTAATTCCTCTCATAATTTGCCAAAAACACCCTTAGGTCTAGGTTGGGCTTTGCCTATTGGGCCCGATGCCCAAGCCCTCACAAGGGTTGGGCTCAAGCCCAGCCTACCCATATTTGGTTGGGCTGACAGATGGCCCAACAAGCCCTATCTTATATGTGTGGGCTAGACCAACCCCTCCACACAGGTTGGGCTGAAACCAAGGTCCACCTTTATTTGATGTTCTGCATGCTCCTCTAAGAACATAATACAATTTGAAAAAAAAGGAAGAAGTCGAAACAGGGATACCTGGCTTGAGGGAGTTTTCGTTGCTGGCTTGGGTTGCTAGAGTAGCTGGTGGTTGCTGATGGCTTATAATGCAGGTGGTGGTGGTGTAACTAGTGGATGTTAGAGATGAGAAGATTCGTTGGCATGTGACACGATCAAAAGATTGATGTCTTATCCCAAGTATAGGAGTGTCGAAGTAATAAATAACTCGGCAAGACCAGGGTCGAACACAGGGAGGTGAACTATATAAAATTATAAACAACAAATGAAAAAGGAGTTGAAGAGAACTTTTGAGATGTGATATTGATGTGAGTATTAATCAAAGATAAAAGCAATTGTCAAGGTTAGAGGATCTACTAATAGTATTAGAAATAAGTATAGTATAAATTCTTTTTATTAATCAACTAGAAATCACACACAAAGGAGGTTTCAATCGGATGATTTATCCTTAATAGTTCATTATAAATTTTTAACATGATCATATTAATTATCTTATTTTAGTAACATCATACTTTTAAATATTGTCAGGAATTCATGATGTTAACTTATGTTAACAACAAATCAAGTTCCTTTCATAGCACAGGTGTCGGTTATACCATACAGTAGACTATGAAAGTGTCAAGTATTTGTTGTACCAAGGGTTGTACAACACAAATCTAGATTAATCATTTAACAAGCAAGGTATAGGAATTAGTAAGATAAAAAGATAAGACATGCTAATAACAAACTTTCTTGGATATAAACTTTGAAATTCATGTTGAGTTTATATTATACCTATTTTAACACTATTAGTGAAACCTTTTAACCAAACATATATTTTTTCAAACCAACCTTAACTAAAAGTACTTTTATAAAAAAAAAATTTCAAACTACAACCACAACAGCTACCACAATACCAAACACAAAAGTACTTTCATACTTCTATATTATTAAAAAACAAAAAAAAAATCATGTTTTAGACATTTAACCATGTCAACATATGTGGATATATGAAAATATTTATCTAAATTTTTTTTTTTCTACATGAGTTGCTATGAGGTTCTAAGAAAGCATTATGAAGAGCTATACTAGGCCTATCTTGCTATAGATGCTGGAACATGGCCAGATATGGCCCCTGGATTCTTGTAAGCTAACCATCAAGGCATGGGTCTGTTGGTAAGGAAACCAGAGCCTGAATTATGATTAAGAGTGTAAAACTTTATAGCATCATTCGACTAAAATGCTTTAAGGTTGTAGTAACTTTACACAAACAAGTTACATTACATTCATTTGCACAATAAAGACTTCAGAAATCCACTTTTTATTATGCTCGTGGGTAAGGGTTGACATTGGGTTTTGTTTTGACTCAAAACAATGAAACTTTTGAGGGGAGCCCTATCCTAACCCTACCCCCTTAGTTTTTTGAAAAATATAATCATAAGAAAATACACAATCAAACTTTTGCAACAGATTACTTTATGGTAATTGATGTCAATGAGGGGACTCGATTTTGACTTACTGAATCTGTAGAGGCCCAATTAAAAAGAAAATCTTTGAAGCTTTATTGAGAATTGAATTATAATTTGAAGAACTATTTTGAGATTTGCCTAAAGTTCTTTAGGTTGTTAACAAAGAACGAAACAAAATTTTCCATTTCATGCATCTTCAAAGCCAAACCAATCTCAACACCACCAGTTCCCTCTCTACTCCTTGCCAAAGAAATTACTCCTCCCCTAGCATTTCCTGTAAACTCCACTTTGTTGGGTCTTCCCCATCCAAAATCCCAGCTGTAATCCTCAAATCGGGTGGATCCAGTAACCCCAATGATTTCTGTACCCGGTTCTATAGAAGCCAGTTCAAGTAGTCTCTCCTTGGCTCCTTCAAAAAGTCCCTTCTCTAGCCCTTTTATCATGCCACTAATCCTCTGTGCTATCATTGCAACCCCACATTCCTCCATGGAAACTCCTGCCTTGATAACAATGTGTTGGCTGCTAATACAGTTACCAATATAATTTTGTGGAATCGGAGGGTCTAATCTGCCCCTACAATCTGCTGAGAATATAAAGTAAATCTTTCTATTACTATCCCCTCCTCTGGCTTTCACCATGCAAACTACTGTATAAGCACATGTAAGTACAAAAGTTGACATGTAGTCCATTTGTTTTGTTGGGTTTAGCTCTTCTTGAAGGACCTTTTCCAACTGGGACGATATTGTTTCCCTTAAGATCTCTATGTCTTCACGAGTCAACTGAAATGTGGCTCGAACTACGTCCGGTGACACTGCCATGTTTGACACCAACTTCAAGCTTCGAGAGTCGGACTTTGTATCCGGCCTGGTCAGTGCTAACCATTGGTTCAAGAAGATCATTTCAAGTCCATATGCATCCTTGATAACTCCCCTGTCCAAAAAAGGGGTTAGCTCACTAGATAACGAAGGTTGTTGATCATATTCTAGGTGTTTGCATATATAGGCCCATGCCTTGAGGAAAGTTGTAGCAGATTTCCCATCAAGAATTCCATGATGACAAACGATGCTAATAGAAAACCCTTTGTTAGGAAACACTGTTATTTGCAAAGCGATCACTGAAGCTTTAGCGTCAGATGTAGGCAGCTCAGGGATATATGGAAACGATTCGATGGCTTGCCGAGTTTCATTCCCTGAGAGATGACTCAGGTCTGCATTTGACTCGGCTATGGTGAGTGAAATTGCATCATTTGGAGTGTATAAGAGGATGGGTTTTGGGGAGTTTTCTGGCCACACTAGATGGCCAGCAAGTGGGAGAAAGTGGAATAGTGTTTGGGAGAGTGATTTTTTGAGCCTGGGGAGGATTACTAGATTGAAGAAGGTTGGACTTGACTCGGTGAGCTCATAAAATATAATTTGTTGAGCTGGAGGAAATTTGAACCAAGCAATGTCTAGGAAGGTGAGAGGGAGAGAGAAGTCGGTGATTGACTCGGGTGAGATGTAGGCTGGGGCAACTTGGCAGAGCTCTAGTATTTTCACAGAATCTTGGGGAGCCATGAAATAGAAGCTAGATACGATCAGTTGAGAAATCCAAAACTTGTTCACAATCTCTTATATTTATATTGTAGCATTTTATTACTATAATGAGTTACAGTTAAGTTCACATTAAATAGCAAGAGTTACATAATAATATTAACATAACTAGAGTTTGTATGTTATCTATACCTCTAAACCATTTAATTAGCAAGCAATGGATGTAAGAATGTTTCAAAATTTGTAAACACTTTAATTGGATTAATGCTATTATGCTAAAATTTATTAACTTATTAATTAATTTTCTAAATTTATTAATCTTTTTCTTAGAATTAGTCTTTCTGTAAATATAACTTATAATTACTTAATTGTACTTGAATACATTACTATCAAAACTACTTGAACACTCCTTTTAACAAGAACTAACTTCTTGAAACGGATTTCAACAACTCTTAACATACAAATATTTATCAATGCTATCAAATCAATAAAATGTTTTGAAGTTGTTTCCTACTTATAAATTGGACTTGCATGATATTATTTTATTTGCATCCACCAATTTTTTATCCAAGTAAAAAATATATTTGTGTAGGAAACAAGGGAAGTTTTGGCAAAAACATCTACTCAACACAAGAATATAAATGTTTATGTATACAGAACCAACTAAGAAACCCCATGATCCTTTAAATTTCTTTTATACACTTTAAGAACCAAACATACTAATATAATCAAAATCATCAAGCTTCATATACAATAATTTATATTTAAAAACAAACATGTTAATTTAATAAATAACTCAAAACATTCCTTTAGAAATTTTTAAAAACTAATATAACATAGTAGAATAAAAAATGTGTGAAGAAAACAAGTCCGCAATAACAAAAAGATAAAAACAAGTTTTATGATCTTTTGTTTTTACCTATGTAATAACAGAGATGTCATATTATTTCTTTTATTTAGAAAACAAACTATATAAATATCCTAAAATTATCTCATTTGTTTAATTCTTTTTGGCGAAGGTGATAATTATTGATTGCAGATTATTAATTATTGCTTGGATAAGTTTTATAAGTATTTGGGTTAGAATGTAATCAAACAAATTATTAATTAATAATCGTACTTATGCTCATATCATGAATATATTTAGAAAGCGATTGAGTGGATAAAAAAAAATATTACAAAAAACTTAAAGGGCTTGAGCTTTCATTCAAACTCAAGACACAATAATATTGTGGATTGTAATAAAAAAAAATTTCTCAAGTTTTATTTTCATTTTATTCTTGTTAAATTGGTGTTTTAGGATCGCACTTGATGGTTTGTTTTAGTTAGGTTTATATAGGGTTCTTGCGGTGTCAAAGAAAAAATCTGACACTCCGTTGATGCTTGATATCATAACCCAATTTTAAAGTAAAAATTATGTTGAAAGTCAATTGAGTAAAAATTAGAAGAATTAATTAAGTTTGAGGACATAATTAAACTTCTAATGGGTTTTGTGGATTTAATCAAGGACTCAATTGAAGAGAAATCAAGTTTAGAGGCTTAATTCATATCAATTCGCAAAGATTGGAAGATTAGGAACACATTTGAAGCTTTAAAAGACTAATTTGATGTAATCAAGGGCTTAATTGATAGAAATTTAAAATATAAAGTTCAATTAAGGATCACATTGAAGAAATATGAAATAATGACAACTTTGTAAAAAGCGCTGAAATTTAAGGGTTCAATTGAAGAAAGCTAAGGGTGAAATTGCAAAGAATCTAAAAAGCTAAGGGTGAAATTGCAAAGAATCTAAAAAACTAAGGCTGATTGGGACTCCATTGCAAAGTTTTATTTCAGGGACCAAATAAAAAAGGACTATAATTTCACTATTCATTATCTTACGAAGAAAAAATTTGAGTTGATGCTTGATTTGGAAAAATAAAAGTTGATTTTTTTGATAAATGATGAACTAAATTGATTTTTTTTTTATAATTTGAAACAGATGTTCATACCTTTATTTTGACAAATCACGAACTTAATAAAAGATAGTGGGGACACCGGATCTGAGACACGTCACACATATGTATGATCATTAATGATGGAGGACTGCTCAACCATTGTTCATTGTTTGAGAGATTGGGCTCTAATTTATGCTTTTGGGTTCAAATTATTTGGACTTTTAGTTGAGTTTTTTATTAGATTTAATATTATTTTATTTTGAACTTCAATTTAGTTTTAGTCCTTCATCCAAATAGTTGGTTGTTTTAGGGGTTTTTTTTTTTTTTATGTAGTTAGATTATGATGATTTGATAAAAGTTACTTTTTATTTTTCAACCTCCAATCTTTTCAAAATTTTCTAGGTATGATTGAGAAGTATCTAAGTTTTTTATATGCCACGAGAGTCTTTCCTCTGCCAGTTCTGGGTTTATAATGGGAATGTCCACATGTCATACACTCGATCAGCTCAGCATTTTCAAGGTAGTGTAACATGCAGAAGTTAGGGCACATGTTAATTTTCTGGTATCCTAAACCGAGGGGTTTCTCTTTCAGCCTATTCCCTTCAGATAAAATGCTTCTCGTCCATTCGATAATCTTATCATAACCGGCCTCACTCAACCCGTGATCTGACTTGATGGTGAACACCTGTGTTATGGCCGATAATTTACTGTGGTTCGTGCAGCCATCCCATAATGGTTCGTTAGAATCTTTCAACAGATCAAAAAACCTTGCTGCATCTACATTAGGTTCTTCTTCTACCACTGACATTACCTTTACTCATTCTCATTGCATTCATAACCATATTCCTGTAAGGATTACTATTCTCATTTCCAACTTCATGCATGTTGCTAGCACTAGAAGTTGACCCAACCACTATTTCTACCATGCTCTCATTAGGAACAAATAGTTCTCCGTGTGCATACCAACACAGGTAATCCTCCATGAACCCTTTGGTTAGAAGATGCATCGTTGCAACATCTTAATGCAGAAACTTTAAATTTTTACACTTCCTGCATGGACACCTAATACCGCCGTTAGTAAAATTCCTCGGGATAGATGTTGCATAATTAATAAAACTCTGAACCCCGTTACAATAATCCATCCTCCACAATCCTTGGGGTGAGTCCCGATACATCCATGAATGATCATCCATGACTTATCTCGAACCTCTATAAAATTATGACGACAACATGTATTAATTAACTACGTTACGTAAATAAACATAACAAAAATATTGGTTTTCCCCGACATTATCCAACAAACTAAAAAAACACTTATGTTAAATATTCATTATCAATTATCAACTATCAACGTCCATACAAATTTATACATATATAAATTTACGGAAATCACAACTTCGCAATAGAATTCATAACAATTAAAATAGACCCGTTAAACAAGCAATTATTTATTTCATCACAACACATCTAATTCGGTGTAATTCAAACAAAGTTTCAACAATTTACAAACAAATATAATTTGACAAAATCTAAAACAAACTATAACAACTACAAAATTATACATTCATACTACAAGTTTCTTTGACAAATAACAATCAAACAAGTACATACGTTAACAAAATACATATACTAAAAAAACAATAAAATTCACATTTAAATGTTAAAACTATATAAAAAGGATAAATTTACTTACAAAAATGATAAAATCCACAAGAATGGATGTTGTGACTACGTACAAAAGTATAAGAAACTTGAGTGCTTGTGTTTAGAAGAGGGGGGAGTTGGGATGGGTGGTTGGCTGCAGTTTAGGAGGGGAGAGGTGGGATGGGGAAGAAGAAGCAGAAACAGAGGAAGAGAGTGTTGGCAGAGTGGGTATATAATGACTTTTACTGATGGAATCCTCGATAGACACGTTCTGTCGGTATACTTGTCGGTGATTCCACCGGTGAAAGTGCCACGTCACTATACGGCTATCCCGGTTTGAATCCCTCAGCAATTCTGTTGGTAAAATCGTCTGAAAAAATCCATGTCATCACACCGCTGCAACTTTCCAAAAAAACTGCATAGTTCGTCGGCAATACAGTCGGTATATACCGACAAATTAGGAGACATAATTATATCCGTCAGCAAAAATTCCTAATGGAATATTTTCATCGGTATTTCCGTTGGTTTTCGCTGATTTTCTGGTAGTGATATTATGAGTTTCAAGTATTCTGATAGCCATCAATTGAATATTATTGCCCTTGTGTTATACTGCTGCTGAAGTCGTCAATCTAGCTTCTCTTGTTAAGGATGTGTTTCTGTAGAGAGATGAAACAAAAGAGAACAAGAAGCAAGACAAATAAAGCGCACATGACACAAGAATTTACATGTTTTGGCAATTTATCCTATGTACGTAGAGTTGTAGAGATTTCACTATTACCTTGAGATTGCTACAATAATAATTTTGTCAAGCAACACATACCACCACCCCTAATCCTAGTGAGAATATAAATATTTATAGAAATTTATTTTAATTATACATATTATAGGTGAATGAGAAATTAATCTAGAAAAATCTTTGGTTTTTCTTTTAAAGAACCCTTGATTTTTCTAGATTTAATTCTTGATTTATGGTGGCTAATTAAATGTTGATAATAGTGGGAATTAATTCTTCAACCTTTTAGCTTCCAAAACTCACTATAAAAGAGGGGTGAAGGAAGAGCTTTTAACTTGAATTTTTTAGATTTTACGCACTCATCTCATTTTTAATGTTTTTTTTTATACTTTAATTTTCCTCTAAAATCTAGAGCTTAGGTTCATCTTGTTGAGATATATTTGAGTTATATAATCTTTGGTTCAAAGACCTTTTCTAGAAGCAGATCTAAACCAAGGTGGTGTTGTTGGAATCTTGAGAGAAATATTGCAAACATTCTAGTTGTACAAATGAGGAACAATAATGCAATACCCTGTAATTTAATACAATTTTAAGGAACTTTAAGCCTTAACGTAAGAAGAAAGGTATTTTTTTTTTAGAATATAACATCAGGATAGTTTCTATTCACCATCTAATAATTCTATCAATGGATACAATAATACACAATTTATCTTTACACATTAATAAGGTTTCCATGCATACATACATACATACATACATGCATGTATATGTATATATAAATTATTCTAGAAGTATTCATTTAAAATACAAGAGTCCCTCCCCAATGGAAGGTTAGATTGCCCAATGACACTTAAGAGGTATTGAGGCTTTCAATGGAAAAAATATTTGAAACACACACAAAACTATAAAAATCATAATAAGCATTTACATCAATGTAATTGCTAAGGATTACTAACAATACAAACAAAAACCCATTTCTTTAAATTTTTTTGTGAACTTCTCAAACTTGTGTCAATTCTCAGACTTGGTATATTCTCCTTAACTAAAGTTGAATTATCTTTTCATCATTATACACATCAATCTATCATAATCACCTTGTAGTGAGTTATACATTTACAATCTAGCTTAGCTCCACTCAATATGATGTATTTGTTTCATCTTATTAATTTATCGGATTCATTTTAACGTTTCCATATTGTGTTCCCCTACACCTTATATTCATTTTGCATCTCGTTTCACCTCACGAGCACACTTAATTTGTTATAATATCTATAATGTGATTCTCTCTCTCTCTCTCTATCTCTATGTCAATTCTAATCCCAACATCTATTATACCCATTATGGCTCATCCATATAAATCGTCAAACTAGTTATGTTTCTAGTCCAATTTTGGCTTATAAATATATTCAACTTACATATTTTTTGTGCCAATTTTGGCACATTCCAATGTTTCTTTTAGATTTTCAGTAAAATCTCCCCTTATCATGGGACCTACCATCATTTTCACAATATTCATATCAGTTTCATCTTCAAATAATATGAATACCATACATACATCAATTAATCAATCTATTTAATTCAACAACCTAATCTCATTCGGCCACCATCATGAAGGCCAAATTACATTATCCATCACTCATATGGCCGACTAATTATACAATTCTTCATTTACTTTCTCACATCATTCTATATAGTAACCAACTTACTTGTTGTTGAATACTGCGTATCTAGAATACAAAAATTTTAACCCTAGTAATTCATTTTCTTTAGATTTTAAATATTATAACAAATTGTTTTTGTGCATCTTCAATGTTTAATCCAAGCCCTCTATGATCTCGTACATTAGGTAGAACAATTGGTAGTTATTGTCGTACGTCGTTTCATCACTGCTATTAGCATTTTATTACAATGTTATAATTACCACTAAATTTTTCTCATGTCATCAACAACACAAAACATCAATACAACATATTTACATTATTAGTCATAATTTCTTTGACATCCTCCATGTGCATAGTACACGATTGTTAAATTGTATCAATTACAATTCATCAAATAATTTAAAATACATCACATCTATACCGTTGAATTCCTCAATTGTACAATACCTACTATGATCAATGAACTTCTATTCTTACTTTCCAAATGATACGGTCTTCTATCCTTCACAAGGATGAATCTTCATCAATTTTATTTTTTATTTCTTCAATAATCCATAACATAAACACAATTTACTGTGATGCCTGTTTAAGACCATACAATGCTTTCTGTAACTTGCAAATGCCCTTCCCCCCTATCCGTCTCTTGATCCCTCCTCGTTGTACCCAGGATCCCGCAACTTCGACTTATTCCGTCGGGACGCCAGTCATGGACTAGCTTCAACAACCGTTGATTGATATAGTTCCCAATGGCAAAAATCCGCCTTTTACCCCCTCCCTCAAAGAAAATTGCCTTTTATGTGGGACTACCAGCCAGGTGAGCCAGACGCTTAGGTTTCATCCAACATTCCATTTATAGTTCGGCAAATCAGTCATCGTGATAATATTAACACCACACACGTCAATTTAACTTAAATTACATATCCCGGTCATTAGAAAAAGTGATGCCACTAGCTTATTATCGGGTAACTAGTTCTTCTGCCCATTACAAGTAATTGAGTCCACCGCCCAATACTGGGCACTAGGTCCACCATCCATTACCTGGAACTAGCCCTATTATCGGGTAACTAGTTTCACAACCCATTATCGGGCACTAGTCCTATTACTGGGTAACTAATTCCACAACCCTTTACCAGACACTAGTCCCATTACCGGGTAACTAGTTCATCCATTCATTACCGAGCATTAGCCCCATTATCGGGTAACCAGTTCCACAACCCATTACCAGGTAACTAGTCATGTAACGGTTTTAAGCACCTACATGTGTTACCGTTAGTGGGGTCGATTAATAAATCATAAACAAGTATTTCGACACATCTTTTTATAATTCCACCATTGCAGTCGATTTTACATTATATCCAATTTCTTGCCTTATAGGCACAAGTTTTCATGATCAATAGATAATTCACATCACATATAGATATAAATCCAACTAACATTATAAAAATAGTTTAATAGTTTACAAGCTAGGGAAGGGAGATGACCTTTACCTTAAGCTCCTACTATACAAGCTCCTTAGAAGTTGGGTCCCCTTTCGAATGCTTCTCTTACATTTCTATATAACATCCTGAATCAATATTCAAATCTTTCCAATTTATTCATAATATTCATAAATTCACAAAATCAAATACTTCCGTAAACAATTTCCATGGATGTATTTTATTTTCTTGCTTCTCATTTACATTAGAAATTATTTACGCTAACATTAAATGTCCAATTAACTCAATACTTCATCGATGATTTTCAATGTCCAAAAGACATGACTTTTCGTTACCGTTTTTGTTTTTTGATGTCCAGAGACATGAATTCTCGTCACAGATTTTCTAATGTCCCAAGACATTTAATCGATCACCAAACAATGTAATTTTAACAAATTTGTAAACACTTTAATTGGATTATGCTATTATAGTAAGACAATGAACTTATTGAATAATTTTCTAAATTTACTAATCTTTTTTCTTATAATTAGTCTTTCTATACACTACCATAAAATCGATAAATACAAACAGAAATACCGAGGGAATATTTTCGTTGGTAAATTGCTGACGGATTTTACCGACAGAAATATTCTCTCAATATTTACCGAGGGAATTACAATGGGAAAAAAATAATTAAAACAAAGCAAAAAAAAGATGATGTGTCATTTTTACCAACGGAATTACCAACGGAATTACCGACGGTAAACTGCCAACACTATTCATCATGTTAATTACAAAGAGAATCACCGATGGAACATTTCATCGGTATTTTACAGAGAGCACTAGAACTATTCACTTCCCAATTGCACTGTTAATTACTGTTCTTTACAGACAAAATCACCGACAAATTAAAAAGTCATCGGTGAAAATTTTAAATTAAAGTAAATATTACATACGAAATCACCAACGGATTGAAAAGCCGTCGGTGATATTTGGCGGTTTCTGAAATTGTTTTATTAAATTAAAAATTATAGACGGAATCCCCGATGGAATTATTAAAAATATTAATATTTAATTATCCATCGGTAAAACCGGTGGTAAAACGCCCTAATTTCACAACAGTCCAGTCTCCTTTCTTCTTCTTCTTTTTCTTCGTTTTCTTCTCTTCTCTCCTCAACTCCTTCTGTTCTCCTCCATGCTCAGGTATGTCTTCTTCGTCTTTCTTTTTCTTCTCTTCTCTCCTCTCCTCTCCTCAACTCCTTCTCTTCTCAACTCCTTCTCTTCTCCTCCATGCTTAGGTATGTCTTCTTCTCCTTTTTTATTTTTTCTTCTCATTTTTTTTAATTAGTATACTTTACGAATTTGTTTTTTTTTTCTCTCCTTAGCTTCACTTGCAACTACATTAAGGTAAAAGAAACAATTCTTTTTTTTTTTTCATTTTTTTTTCACTATATTTGTTTTTTATTTTATTTTTAATTGTTTTTGTTCTTAATAATTGTATGAATGTTGTTATAGGATTTTTTTTTTATATGAGATCAATTTTTAGTTGATTTATTTATAAGATTTTTAAATTTTTTTCATATGAATTTTATTAGTTGAATTTATTTTTTCGTGTTATTTATTTGTTGCAAATTTTTTGAGTTGATTTTCTTCTTCTTTTTTCCAAGCATTTTGAGTATTATAGAGTGTTGATTAATATTAATTTAATTATTTTATAGTTTTGTAATATATATATATATATTTAAATAATTACCGACAGAATTACATACAGTTTGTTTCTGAGGGAAGTACCGACGGAATGAAAAAAAAAATCTCGTTTTTTCTGTCAATAAATTCATCGCTAATAATATTTTTTTATTACCAATGGACAAAAAATTACCGATGAAAGATTCACCGACGGAGACTTTCCGTCGGTGATTTCTTTACCAACAGAATGGTAATGCAAATACCGACGGAAAATTCCGTCAGTAAATCTAAAGATTATGGTAGTGATAAATGTAAATAATAATTACTTAATTATGCTTGAATACTTTGCTATCAAAACCACTTAAACTCTCTTTTTTAACAATAACTAACTTCCTGAAACGGATTTCATCAACTCTTAACATACAGATATTAATCAATGCTATTAAATCAATAAAATGTTTGGAAGTATTTTCTTACCTATAAATTGGACTTGCGTGATATTATTTTATTTGCATCCATCAAATTTTTATCCAAGTACCAGAATATATTGTTGTAAAAAACATGGGAAGTTTTGGCAAAAGCATCTCCTCAGCACTATTTTTCTATATCGGTATACTTATCATTACACCGGGGTTTGCAATTCGTACTTATGAAGAAAATCCAGAGCTTTCTCAACATTTGGAACCATGCCATGCAAAGGTGACAAAACGTTGTGCAATCGAAATCTCTAATAGTATATACAACAACAATACTCCATTAGAATATTGTTGCCAAAAGCATATAACAACCGGGAAAGCTTGCCATGATGATTTCATAAAACTATTCATGTCAAGATTGCCTAAGGAAAAAGTAACTTTTGTTGTAGCTAAGGGTGACCAAATTTGGAACCATTATGCTGCTATTGCAGCTTTGGCATCTATTGCATCAACTCTTTCTATTCTACCTTAAATTGTACTAGTATAAATTGTATGCTATAATAAATATCTTTATTATGATAACATTTAAGTCTTTGGATAACCATTTTGTTACTTTTTTTTACTATATTTCATTTTCTCATAAGACAACCTGTTACTCAAAAATCTAAAATTTGATATAAATGTTTCTATATACAAATCTAAAGCAATGAGACTTAAAGAATTAAAAACCAACTAAGAAACCCCATGATCCCTTAAATTTCTTTTATACAATATTGAATAACATCCCTATCTACTATCTCTTTTTATTCCTTATTTCAATCGCTATTGATGCAAATATTGAGAAACAAATCAAGCCTTTTCTTTGGTTTGGTGAGGAGGGAGGTAAAAATTATGCAATGTTAAATGGACCTTTATTGTTCTTCTAAGAAAACAGGAGGGCTGGGTATAGGTTCTTTTACTAGTGAAAAACAAAGCCTTGCTTTTTTAAATGGCTTTGGAGGTTTGGGAGCTCTGATTCATGATTATGGAAGGATATTATCTACAATATTCATAATAAGGAATCAGCTTTAAATATGTCTTCCCTCAGTTTAAATTCCAATGGTAGTGCATGGTCTAGGATTGTTAATGTTTGTGTTTTGGTTGGTAATGATCATGATTCTAGCTTTCGGAGCGATGAGTGGTTGGGGATAATTGTCTCGTTGTCCAGTTTCATAGAATTTTTAGTGTATAAGAAGATTAGGTTTCCTTGTAATTTAATATGGGTATGTGGGATGAATATTCATGGTTATGAAATTTCAGATGGAGAATGGCTCTTAGAGGAAGATAGATTGACTCATTTGATTTTTTATTCGATAAGTTGTCTGATATATTGTTATTGAGTGAAGTTGATGATAAACTAATTTGGAAACCCAATTGTAATTGTGTTTATTCAGGCAAATATAGGTGTAGTATTTTATAATATCCTAGACAACCTAATTCATGTAATTCTTTTTATGGTGTATGGAAAAGGATTGGTTCCTCCAAAGATTGGAATTTCTTGCTAAATGTCTATTCTTATTGTGCTATTGATTTGTTCATCTCTCTTAATGGTTTGGTTTGTCAAAAAATCATCTCAACCCAATAGCTTAAGCTGTTAGGTGAGGTTTCAAGATATGAGTTATATTATTCTTCAACACACCTCCTCAAGTAAAAGCCATTTGGGCTTGAAACTTGCACAGACCCACATTACTTTGTGCTTAATTTTTATCAAATAAATAGGGATGATGAGATTCGAACTTGTGACCGCTTGGTCATCAAGGCTCTGATACCATGTCAAAGAACCATCTCAACCTAATAGCTAGGTAAGGTTTCAAGATATGATTTATATTATTCTCCAACATGGTTCAATGATCAAATAATAAGAGTATTAAATCTCCCATTTAATGGTCTCCCCATGAATGTCATATGCTAAAATCTAATCTAATGTTGATGGTTCTTTTATTGGCAAACCTGAATTGGTTGATATTAAAGGGGTTCTTCGCAATCATAAAGGTTTTTTTTTATTATCCATTTCTTTTATTTTTTTTAGGGTCAAATATTACGTTTTTCTTTCTGAAAAAAAAAAATAGTAAACAAACCATAAACAATGATGGTGCAGAAGAATTGTATTATTATTAAACCAATCATAATCAATAATGTAATGAAAAAATGATACAACAGTAAAATAATCAAATTAAATTCTGAAACCATAATTAAACAAAACAAAGGAAAACTAGAACCATGAATTTTTATTCTTAACCACAGCCTTGAATGAATGAAGTGGTGACCAAATTCTGTTCAATTAATATTGCTGAGAGCTCTATCTTTCAGCCGTGAAATCCCACTTTGCAGATGCTAACAACTTTGACTTCAGATCCTGGCGAAGGCATTCAGGCATTTCTTGGCCTTTTAGCATCCCGAACCAAACTATCTTCAATTTTCGACGTTTCATTAGAAGTAATCAGAGGATACGTATGTGGAATAGGACTGTGGGAGTCTCTTCTAAGAAACTGCTTGAACCACTTGACTGATTGTTTAGGATATCGTTTCAAATCATTTTTGTAATCAACATAGTAGAGGCCGAACCTCACAGCATAACCACTTCCCCATTCGAAATTGTCCATTAAAGACCAAGCAAAAAATCCCTTAACATCAACACCATGCTCACTGCAATAAATAGATATTGAATCCCAGTTAGACGGATTTGGTAACTTAATAATATAATTGTTGCTATAGATTAAAAAACTTATTATCAATGATCATTAGTTAATAAATGAAAAAAAATTAACTCACTTGATGGATCTCAAAACATTCTTGAGGTGGTCTTTGTAAGATTTTTCTCTTATGGGATCATTAAGAGCTTCCTTTAGTGATGAAGCATTGTTATTTACGTCATACGTTGTGTAGTAATTTGCATCGATATTTTGAGCATAATATGTTGTGTAGTAATTAATTCCAATAAAATCATACGATCCCTTCAACATCTTAGATTCCTCGGCAGTGAACTCTGATAATTTGCACGAGCATCATGCATGTTACGTGGATAGTCACCATTAGTTAAAGGATCCATGAACCAACCAAGCATGAAGTCGAGGCTTCTTTTGGTTGCATTTTGATCTGCTTCACTGTTTGAGTAAGGTTCAAACCAATGAGAAACAAGTGTTATCCCAATCTGTCCACCTTGACATGACTGATATTTTTCCTTGTATAGTTTCACTGCCGCAGCATGAGCAAGCAACAAATGATGGCTAACCGTATACACTTCAGTGGCACCAGTGTTTAAGGATCGGTGTGGATCATTTACAACGACAGAAATCCTACCGGGTGCCATCGTGCCCATGTCATAACCTTGAACACTGAACATCCATGGCTCGTTCAAAGTAATCCACTTCTTCACCCGGTCTCCAAAATTTTGGAAACAAAGGTCGACAAAGTCTCGGAAATCATTTCTGGAAATCAATGTTTTATGTGAGAAAATTTATAGGAATGTTTTAAATTTTAGAGAAGCATAGGTCCACAAAGTCTCCAGAATGACAGATTAGATTATAATATTTCGAAGCTACAACAAGTTTGGATATTTGAAGCATAATTAACGAAAGGTCGCTACTTACACAATGTTAGGACTTAAGAAACCACCATATTTATCTTCCAAAGCTTGTGGAGTATCCCAGTGAAAGAGAGTAACGTAAGGCTGCAAACCTATATATTACAAAACATCATATAATCAGATGGAGCGCACAAGATAAACCTTTTGTTGTATAAGAATTTTCGCATCAATTTTTGGCAAAATATTATGATTAATTGAAGGGAAGGGAAAGGTTATAACCATTCTTAAGGAGGTCATCAATGAGATCGTTATAAAATTTGATGCCTTCTTCGTTTACTCCAGCACTTAACCTGCCATCTGCATTTTCCAAAAAAAAATCCAATGGAAAGCTATATATCAAATGGAAATTCACAACAGATGTCAAAGTCACATCCTGCTAGTGTCATTACTATTACTATGTTAAGAACAAATTTCAAAGAATATAAAAACTTACGTGGTAATACTCTAGACCAAGAAATGGAGAATCTGAAAGCATCCATTCCCATTTCTTTCATTCTTTGCACCTCTTCCTGTAACATTTATCAATTTGTTTTAAGAACAATCACACTTACATACATCATATAGTTAACCACAACGAAAATATGATGAAGAACTCCCATACCTTATAGCGATGATAGAAATCAACAGCTACATTTCCGTTGCTACGATCATTTATTCTCTCTGCAAACATTGAAAATAATATTATTTTTAAAGTTAATAATGGTGGTTTTCTTAGGACATTAACATAATTCTCTTCAACTTTTTAGCGAGGGAAGTGCAAATTTTAATGAGAGAGATTGGTACCTGTATGTTCCACAGTGAAAGTGTCCCATATAGCTGGTCCTCTACCATGTTTGTTTGTTTCACCTTCATACTGCATATCATAATAAAATAATAACGAAAAATTAATTAACATAACTAGTATTATTTTAAATAATGTTCTGTTGTCCCCTCCTAATTACTGCACTAGAGGCAGCAAAATTTAGAGTATGTACCTGGTAAGCTGATGAGGATGTTCCGAAAACAAAATCATCTGGCACTTAGATAAATAAGGCTTGGGCTTAGTGTGTGAAACAGAGGTTTGTTTTGTAAAGATATCAAAGGCTCTAGTCCTGCCACATGTCAAAAGATTAGAGAATGAAATGGTTAGAATGTTGTTAGTAGTTGTTAGTCTTGTTTGTCAGTTAAGAGAATTAGTTAGTATTGTTTAGTGAAGAATAGATAACGTGAATAAGCTTCTTACTGTAGCAATATATAAACTGATGTCAAATAAGGGAACAAAATTCACTTAATAAAACAGTGAATCAAAAACAGAATTTCTTCTTCCTCTCTGTTTAACAGAATCCTTCTCTGCTTTTCTTCATCTCTCTCTATTTCTCTTTTCTGTGTAAATCTTACTATCCTAACATGGTATCAGAGCTTAGGGATTCTTGAGCTTGAGACCTTAGCTTCTGCACTCTATGATTTCTTACTCTTGTTTCTGATTCTGGCTTCATTCTCATCTTATCAATGAAATTCTTCTGTATTCGTTGATGTGTCTATTATTTGTTTGATATATTGTCAAACTAAAAAATTCTTCTTCAAATCTTCAACTTTCTGCAAGATTCTTCCTTCTCAATCTTTGATTCTCTTCTTTTCTATTTCTTGCACTCTAAAAAATGGTGATTACTTCTCAACTTCAGATTGTTCAATCTCCTATTACCTGTTTGCTTCCTACGGTTTCTACTGTTGTGACAATCAAGCTTGATGATACAGATTATCTCATATTGCACTTTCAGATGCAAATTCTTCTGGAGAGTCATGGAATTTTAGGATTTGTTGATGGCTCAAGAAAATGTTCAAGTCGATTTGATGCAGATTCTGATCTTGAAGGTGTTGGAACTAATGATCATCAGCTTCGAAAAATGCAGGATCGAACTACAGACCTTCAGTTTACAAGACCTCCAGATTGATTATCATTTTGTATCAAGGGACTACTGTTACAATCTCATGCTTGGCTCCTCCAAGCCTGCGATTGAGGGGGAATGTAAAGATATCAAAGGCTCTAGTCCTGCCACATGTCAAAAGATTAGAGAATGAAATGGTTAGAATGCTGTTAGTAGTTGTTAGTCTTGTTTGTCAGTTAAGAGAATTAGTTAGTATTGTTTAGTGAAGAATAGATAACGTGAATAAGCTTCTTACTGTAGCAATATATAAACTGATGTCAAATAAGGGAACAAAATTCACTTAATAAAACAGTGAATCAAAAACAGAATTTCTTCTTCCTCTCTGTTTAACAGAATCCTTCTCTGCTTTTCTTCATCTCTCTCTATTTCTCTTTTCTGTGTAAATCTTACTGTAAAGATATCACAGGCTCTAGTCCTGCCACATGTCAAAAGATTAGAGAATGAAATTGTTAGAATGCTGTTAGTAGCTGTTAGTATTGTTTGTCAGTTAAGAGAATTAGTTAGCATTGTTTCAGTGCAAATAAAGAGAGACTAGATAACGTGTATAACCTTTCTACTATAGCATATATAAACATATGTGAGATAAGAGAATAGTAAGCAATTAATAAAAAGAATCAGTGCTAAAGTTCTTCTTCTTCTTCTCTGTTTTTCTTCATCTCTATTCTCTGCTTTTCTTCATCTCTATTCCTTTTCTACGTAAATCTTACTGTCCTCACATGGTATCAGAGCTACTGCATTCTTGATCTTGTGGCCGTTAGCTTCTGAATTCTAGCTTTATTCTCATTCTTTTCATGAAATTCTGGTGTATTTGTTAATCTGCCTATCATATGTTTGATATATTATCAAACTGAAAAATTCTTCAACTCTCTTCTCAAATCTGTGATTCTCTTCCTCTCTGTCTCTTGAACTCTAAAAATGGTGATTACTTCTCAACTTCTAATAACTTGCTAATCTCTGTTTCTGGCATTATTATCGCCCTATTAAACCAATTCTTTCATAATAATCAATCTGCCTATCATCTGTTTGATATATTGTCAAACTGAAAAATTCTAGCTTCTTCAACTCTCTTCTCAAATCTGTAATTCTCTTCCTCTCTGTCTCTTGAACTCTAAAAATGGTGACTACTTCTCAACTTCAAATTGTTCAATCTTCTATTACCTGTTTACTTCCTACGGTTTCAACAGCTGTAACAGTCAAGCTGGATGACACAAATTATCTTATATGGAATTTTCAGATGCAAATTCTACTTGAGAGTCATGATATTTTAGGATTTGTTGATGACTCAAGAAAATGTCCAAGTCGATTTGATGCAGATTCTGATCTTGAAGGTGTTGAAATTGATGATCATCAGGTTTGGAAAATGCAGGATCGAACTAAAGACCTTCAGTTTACAAGACCTCCAGATTGATTATCATTTTGTATCAAGGCACCACTGTTCCAATCTCATGCTTGGCTCCTCCAAGCCTGCGATTGAGGGGGAATGTAAAGATATCACAGGCTCTAGTCCTGCCACATGTCAAAAGATTAGAGAATGAAATTGTTAGAATGCTGTTAGTAGTTGTTAGTATTGTTTGTCAGTTAAGAGAATTAGTTAGCATTGTTTCAGTGCAAATAAAGAGAGACTAGATAACGTGTATAACCTTTCTACTATAGCATATATAAACATATGTGAGATAAGAGAATAGTAAGCAATTAATAAAAAGAATCAGTGCTAAAGTTCTTCTTCTTCTTCTCTGTTTTTCTTCATCTCTATTCTCTGCTTTTCTTCATCTCTATTCCTTTTCTACGTAAATCTTACTGTCCTCACACTTACTATCCTAACATGTTTGGGTACAAAAGAATGTAACGCGAGTTTGTAAATGAGGCAGAGATTCTGTGCTTTTCCTTTTCCTCGATAGGAGAGATGGTGAGTTACAGAGCTATAGAATGTATGAAGATGTAGAGATTTGATGCAAGATGGCATGGATGGAACGACCATTTTATAGGGCACTTCCAGCGTGTACAAGCAGCATTTTCTTGACTTTTCTTTCTTTCTTTTTTTTAGTTTAAATTAAGGATTAATTTCTTTGACTTTGACAAAGTTATCTCATAATTTCTAAGAAGTTTCAAATAATCAAAATAAATAAATATATATATTCTTACATACTCTAATAAAAATTAAACAATTTCGTTACATGCGTGCGTTCCTCGTTTGCCAATTACCACTAGCTATGGATAAACCGTGCATATATACAAAATCAAGCTGCCTCTGCCGGGTCCCATAACAATAGACTCTTTGTTTTCACCCATCCACTTGGTGGTGGCTTCCTAAAATCTTTCCTTTTCAACTTTTCCACGAAGACAATAGATTAGTTCCCCCCAATAAAAATTATATTCAAAATTTTTTTAACTGATGTTCTTATTGTGATCAAAGAGAAGTTTTTTTTTAATAAAAAAATTCTTATCTTATCAGCTAAAAACTTAACCATTTTAATACTGATATAAAAATTAAAGGAACCATCTTTTTATTTAATATAGGGATTACATCTTACGTATAAGTTCATAATCTCAGATACTAACAGAAAACAAAATAGATTTTTTTGTATTTTGAATTTAATATCGAAAATACATCTTACGTATAAGTTCGTAATCTCATGTATTAAAAAAGAACAAGATAATTTTTTTTATATTTTTGAAATATAGACCGAGTTCTAATGATATTAATAAATTAGTTATTAAATCTAAAATGCATGCAAATATATATAAGACTATTTGTTGTGATTTTTTTAATATGATAAAAATATGCAAACATAATTTATTTTTGAGAGAATTGGTCATTTGCAAATTAAAATAGAAATTGTATTTTTGAAAGAAAGAATTTTTGGTTGTTTTGTTTTTGCGGGAGGAAACTGATACGTTTACTACTAAAAAACCAGCTTGCTTTCAAATATTAAATATGAAAGCATGAAAACAAAAGTGGGGAAATCAAAATTGATTGTAAAATTGCCATTAAACCTTTGAAAATTTTACTAAAGTCATATTAGACGAAACACAATAATATATTTTAAATTGAAGATATGAATTTAAAAATAAATTATTTATTATTTGAAATTGACTCAAAAGAAACCAAACACCAAACTTAAACATAAATCTAAAACGGGGTAATTGATAGACTTCCAACAAACATTCTACATAATCTATCTCCCTTTTATATGCCCCAGAGATTAGTTCCTAAGTATAGTGATCTACATGTTTTTGGATGTAGTTGTTATTATTTACTCTCACCATGTGAAAAACATAAGCTTTGTTTTAAAAGTAAAAAATGTATCAAAACTTTTTACTCCACAAAACATCCTTTTCATGTGTTGTCCACTATTTCTCATGAACCAGAACTCACTTGCATTGCATAGGCTATGTCTGTCTCTGAATGATGAAACGCTATGGGACGTGAGTTTGATACATTAATAGCCAATGACACATGGTCTCTCTATCCACGATCTCTTTTATAAACCTGTGGTTTATAACTAATGGGTATATGAAATTAAGAGAAAGCAGGATGACAATATAGAGAGATAACTGATGGGTATATGACAAAATGATATTCCATTGATGGGCTTGCGGATTTTATTGATTGAAAACTCTAGATGAGGTAATTCTTAGGATCTACTCCATGGTCAGGACACTAATGCAACCATGAGCTGCGAGGTAACTACTCTTACTATTATACGAAGAATGAAGTGTATTTTGACGTGGAGAAACGTACTTCATAAATACTTTAAAGATACTCTTAAGGTTAATCTTGTCTGGATAAGTTTCCTTTGACTTTTATTGCACACGTTGTCTCCAACATCTTATGTCTATCTCTTTCATTTATTAAGTTATTTACTTAATTAATTAATTAATTAAGCATTGTCATCTTAAAATTAATGACACTCTAATTTACAAAGCAAAGTGCCTTGAGATAGTGTTTGTTAAAAAACCATCGTATAATTTTCCATTGGTCATCGATTTCGAGCATTCAACTAGTTGAGACTGAATCTAGGCATAAAGCGTGATTCAAAAGTGGTGACTTTGGATATCTCCATTGGCACCGTAGGACCAGCTCCCTCGTAATTTCTTCGTACTTTCAAGCTCTAACATTATCCGTAGGACCACTTTCGACAGCGGCCTGTAGGGTAGACGAATCGCTATCGTAGCTTGAATTCAATGCCCCATCTCTAGATTCGATCACATAACTTTAAAACAAAGACCCTCCATCGTAATTAAATTCTGCTGAATTAGTCAAGTCAAGCCTCTTGTACTTGTGATTTGTCGGTTACTTTCAACTTAATCCAGCAGCCACATCCCAATTGAATGTGTTTTTTATACTCTTTGGTCATAGCCAAATTAAAAGCAGGTAAAACATGAGATTTGGTAATGTAGAGTCTTTTTTGGCACGTAAGGGGTTTTATGGTAAATCTGTTAAATATTACACAATCGAATCCACATATAATATATTAAGGAATGTATATAAATTAAAGGAAGGGATGAGGCTATGGTTTCTGGTTATGGTAGTCGGTCATGGTTGATCCTGGCTTAATGAGAGAAAAAGGGTTTTTTTGGGTCTGTTTCTGGCTTGGCTGACAGTGGCTGGTAGATGAGGAGCTGTTGTTGGTGGAAGGGCTAATATCTGATCAGTAGGTTGTAGGTGATGGTGATAGTGAAGGTGAAAACGACTCAGAGAGGAGAAGATAGGGGGTTTCGGCTGAAAGTGTGGGTTACTGGTTTTAGCAGTGATTATAGCTAAAGGAAAAAGGGGAAATAGGTGTTGGTTAGGGACAACGTGCATGGTTGGCTGAAACAAGCTATGGTTATCGTGGTCGACAATGAGAGGGTGGTTTTTTAGTTGCTCGAGGATGATGTCGACAAAACTGCTATCTAGTGATTCTCTTTAATCTTAACCGAAATTTTTATCTTCATCTTGGTCAACCAAAGATCCTAATCTAGCGATCCTCTTTAATCAAAACAAAAATCTCAAATAGCTCTACTAACCTGAAATCCTAATCTGACGATTTCCTTTAACCAGAACGAAATTCTTTGTCAAAAGTTCAGTCAACTTGAGATCTCAGTCTAGCGATCCTCTTTAACCAGAACCAAAATCTTTGCTAAAAATTCAGTCAACCTAAGATCCTAATCTGGCAATCATCCTCTGTAACCAGAACAAAAATATAAAACGGCTCAGCTAACATGAAATCCCAATATCACTACCAGAAAACCGGCGAAAACTAACGGAATTACCGATGAAATTTTTTCATCGGTAATTATTACCGATAGAAATAATTATGTCTCCAACTCTGACGGTATATACCGACCGTATCGTCGACAACCTATACAGTTTGTTTGGAAAGTTGCAATAGTGTGGTGACGTGGATTTTTTTCAAACGATTTTACCGACAGAATGACCGATGGATTCAAACCGAGATAGCCATACAGTGACATGACACTTTCACCGTTGGAATCACCGATGGAATCACCGACGGAATGTATCCGTCGGTGATTCCATCGGTAAAAGCCATTATATACCTACTCTACCGACACTCTCTTCCTCTGTTTCTCCTTATTCTTCCCCTTCTTCTTTCCCATCCCACCTCTCCCCTCCCAAACTGCAGCCAACCACCCATCCCAACTCTCCACTCTTCTCAACACAAGCACTCAAGTTTCTTATACTTTTGTACGTGGTCACAATATATGTTCTTGTGGATTTTATCATTTTTTGTAAGTAAATCTATCCTTTTTAGTTTTAACATTTAAATGTGAATTTTATTGTTTTTTTAGTATATGTATTTTGTTAACGTATGTACTTGTTTGATTGTTATTTGTCAAAGAAACTTGTAGTATGAATGTATAATTTTGTAGTTGTTATAGTTTGTTTTAGATTTTGTCAAATTATATTTGTTTGTAAATTGTTGAAATTTTGTTTGAATTACACTAAATTAAATGTGTTGTGATGAAATAAATAATAGCTTGTTTAACGGGTCTGTTTTAATTGTTATCAATTCTATTGCGAAGTTGTGATTTCTGTAAATTTATATATGTATAAATTTGTATGTATGAACGTTGATAGTTGATAATTGATAATGACTATTTAACATAAGTGTTTTTTTAGTTTGTTGGATAATGTCGGGGAAAACCAATATTTTTGTTATGTTTTATAGAGGTTCAATAGAAGTCATAGATGATCGTTCATGGATGTATCAGGACTCACCCCAAGGATTGCGGATGATGGATTATTGTAACGGGGTTCGGGGTTTTATTAATTTCACAACATCTATTCCGAGGAAGTTTACTGATTGCGGTATTAGGTGTCCATGCAGGAAGTGTAAAAATTTAAAGTTTCTGCATCAAGATGTTGTAATGATGCATCTTCTAACCAAAGGGTTCATGGAGGATTACCTGTGTTGATATGCACATGGAGAACTATTTATTCCTGATGAGAGCATGGAAGAACAGGTGGTTGGGTTAACTTCTAGTGCTAGCAACATGCATGAAGTTGGAAATGAGAACAGTAATCCTTACAGGAATATGGTTATGGATGCAATGAGAATGAGTGAAGGTAATGTCAGGGAATGTCCAATCGTAGAAGAAGAACCTAATGCAGATGCAGCAAGGTTTTTTGATCTGTTGAAAAATTCTGATGAACCATTATGGGATGGCTGCACGAACCACAGTAAATTATCAGTCGTAGCACAGGTGTTCACCATCAAGTCAGATCACGGGTTGAGTGAGGCCGGTTATGACAAGATTATCGAATGGGCGAGAAGCATTTTACCTGAAGGGAACAGGTTGAAAGAGAACTTCTATGCTGCCAAGTCCATGATGAAACCCCTCGGTTTGGGATACCAGAAAATTGACATATGCCGTAACTTCTGCATGTTATACTACCTTGAAAATGTTGAGCTGACCGAGTGCATGACATGTGGGCATTCCCGTTACAAATCCAGAACTAGTAGAGGGAAGACTCTCGTGGCATATAAAAAACTTAGATACTTCCCAATCACACCTAGACTGCAGAGGTTATTCATGTCACCAAGGACTGCTGAGCACATGACATGGCACCAATCACATCATGCGGTTGATGGAGTGATGGTGCATCCTTCTGACGGTGAAGCCTGGAAACACTTTAACAGCGTGCATCCTCACTTTTCAGCTGAATCAAGGAACGTGCGTCTTGGGTTGTGTACAGACGGATTCAACCAATTCGGGTCATTTGCTGCTCCTTGTTCTTGTTGGCCGGTCATACTGACGGTTTATAACTTGCCACTGGGGATGTGTATGAGGTCGGAGTTCTTTTTTTTTCTATGGTCATACCAGGTCTGAGCAGTCCGGGGCGGAATATAGATGTTTGTCTTCGTCCGTTGATTGATGAGTTGACGCAGTTGTGGTCCTCTAAAGCTTTGAATTATGACATCTCGAGGAAACAGAATTTTGTTATGAGAGCGGCTATGATGTGGACTATCAATGATTTCCCAGCTTATGGAATGGTTTCTGGTTGGAGCACACATGGAAAGCTAAGATGTCCATACTGTATGGAGAACAACAAGGCATTCACGTTAATAAACCGGGGTAAAGCTTCTTTTTTTTACTGTCACCGTCATTTCTTGCCACTGAATCACAGGTACAGAAAGAACAGAAATGATTTCTTTATTGACAGAGTTGAAAAGGATGTTGCACCCCCGCGTCTTTCCGGTGAAGAATTGTTTGATGTTGTGTCAGAGTACGGTGACATTGTGTTTGGTCTCCAATCAGGTAAACAGAAGTTTCCTGGTTTTGGTTTGAGCCATAATTGGGTGAAGCGAAGTATCTTTTGGGAGCTTCCTTATTGGAAGTCCAATCTTCTCCGCCATAACCTTGACGTCATGCACATTGAAAAGAACATGTTTGAGAACATTTTCAACACCGTCATGGATGTGAAGGGGAAGACAAAGGACAACATCAAGGCTAGATTGGATGTAGCGTTGTTCTGTAACCGTAAAAATATGGAGTTGGTTTGTGATGGGTCACGGGTCCAAAACCAAGAGCAAGTTTCCTGTTAGAGAAAAACGCACAACTACTAGTCTACAAATGGCTTAAGAGTCTGTGTTTCCCCGATGGATATGCCTCAAACATATCAAGGCTAGTTAATATGGAGGAATGTAGATTATATGGAATGAAGAGTCATGACTGCCATGTGTTTATGCAAACACTCATCCCATTAGCTTTTCGTGATTTGTTGCCAAAGGGGATATGGGATGCACTAACGGAGATCAGTCATTTCTTCAGAGATATATGCTCCAGCAAATTGAATGTTGATCACATTAAAAGGCTTGAAACGAATATCGTCGAGACAATATGCAAACTTGAGATGATATTCCCTCCATCATTTTTTGACTCAATGGAGCATCTACCCGTACATTTACGGTTTGAGGTAAAAGTTGGAGGACCGGTCCAGTACAGATGGATGTATCCATTCGAGAGGTTAGATATTATAGGAGCTATGTAATTCATAATTAAATGTTTTTTTTTAAATTGATAATTTTTTATTAATTATATATATATATATATATATATATATATATGCAGGTACTTGTTCAATCTTAAAAAAAAAAGTTAAGAACAAGGCGCATGTTGAGGCGTCAATATGTGAGGCCTATATTGTTGAGGAGATCTCAACATTTATCTCATACTGTTTTGAACCTCATTTGAGAACGAGGATCAACCGTGTTCCACGACATGATGATGGTGGTGAAGTGCCTTCAAGTGGGAACTTGTCAATATTCTTCAATCCTGGACGACCCACACCTAAAAATGCCGTGAGGGGAAGATATTTGTCTGAAATAGAGTTCAGACAAGCACACAATTATGTCATATTTAACTGTAATGAGCTGAGACCTTTTATTAAGTAAGTAGATGTTCGACTTAAACTTTGTCAAGAGTGTACTATTTATGTTTTGTTATACCATAAACTCATATAATTTGGAACAACCTTGCAGGCAACATCGATAATACTTACTGTCCAATAACTCACAGCTGACTGAATCCCAGATCTTTCAATTACAAGATGAACAATTTGCCACATGGTTTAGAACACATGTAAGTCCTATCACAAACTAATTATCTCTTGCAATGTAATTAATTGTAGTCAATATTACATAATATCCGTTTATTGATTATTGTTGTATTTAATTTACAAGCTAGGTTTATCAAATGGGAGGTAGTGCTGCTATTTCACTATCTTTACTAGGCCTGGGCCCTGAAAGAAAAGTCAAGTGCTATAACGGGTATTTTGTCAATGGATATGTCTTTCATACTGAAGAATATGGGCATGGAAGAAAGACATACAACAACGGTGTTTGTATTAAGGGATCGACTTCTAGTGAGTTTGAAGTTGACTACTATGGTAGATTGGAAGAGATCATTGAACTGCAATATCATAGCGAGCAAAATAGAGTGTTTTTATTCAAATGCTTTTGGTATGACACAACTGACAGAGGAATCAGAGTAGATCCTCACTATGGTCTCGTTGAAATCAACTCAAAAGCTAGACACCGCAACGTAAACGACGTCTTTGTTTTCGCAAAGCAATGCCAACAAGTTTATTACACATACACCCCTTTCTTTAGAAAGGACCGATCAAGAGTTGATTGGTTATCCGTTTTAAAAACAAAACCCAAGGGTCGTGTCGAGGTTGTTCAGGATGAGAACGAAGACACAAGTGTGATAAATGAAGTCTTTCAAGCTAGTGAGTTGGTTGAACCATACCAAGTTGCTCCTTCGATTGACTTGGAAGAAAATTTGAATTTTCATGTTTTCAACAATAGTCTTGTTGATGTTGACGCAGAGGAGTTGAATGTTGTTTTGAGCTCTACTAGTGGAAAAGAGAATATTGTTGAAGAAGATGATAACCACATTGAAGAGTGCGATGAAGCTGATGATAACAATTCAATTGAGGACGAAGATGAAAATTCTGACTAACTAAACATGTTGTAAAGCCTTATTTTTATAATGTAATATTTTGGAGCATGAAATATTTATTGTTCTTTAATTGTCAGCTCTTGTTATTGTGTTGTGTGTGCTGTAAGTTTGCAATTCAAGATTTTGTGAAGGGGATACACAAAAAAAAAAGAAATATTGACGGTTTCACCGATGGCTACACCGACGGCCTATAACCCGTTGGTATTTCACAAAGAGTTGAAAAAAATTTACGGGATTGTGCCACAATCACCGACGGCCATACCGATGGACTTTAACCCGTCGGTATTTCACAGGGAGTTGAAAACAATTTACTGGATTGTGCCACAATCACCGACGGCTTCACCGATGTATATTACCGACAGATTCACCGATGGTTTACGCACATCCTGAAGCGCATGCATGTCAGAGGCACAATTACTGACGGATCGAAAAGTTTGGCGGGATTTTTGAATTTTTTTGGTGCGAATATCAATTAATTACCGACGGAATTTAATGCCACCGACAACAATAAATGTCCGTCGGTAATACCATCAGAAAAATTAATATATAAAAACCCCCTCCCCCCATTTGGTTCATTTTTTCTCTTGGCTCTTCGTCTTCATTTCTCTTCTCCTCTCCGTTTCTATTTAGTTTTTGGAAGAGATTTTATTGTTTTGGTGGTAGTTTTAAACATATTAAAAGGTATGTATTCTTTTTTCTTTATCTTTGTATTTTTTTTATTTTAATTATGATTATTTTTTTTGTTGTTCTTTGCTTTGTGTATTGTTTGTAGATAAAATCTTAAAATCAACACACTATTAAGGTAAGCATTTTTTATTCCTAAATTTAGTTTGAATTGATGTATTGTTTTTTAGTTTTGTGTATTGTTTGTTTTGTATAGTGTTTTTTAGTTTTTTCATTTTATTTATTAATTTTATGATATTATTGTTTGTATTGCCATAACTGTTATTGTTGAATTTATGTTTTAAATGTTAATTAATATATAGAATTAAATTTAATTAGTTTATCTTAATTTAGGATATTATTTTTTGTATTGCTATAATTGTTATTGTTGAATTTATGTTTTAAATGTTGATTGAAATATAGAATTAAATTTAATTAGTTTATCTTAATTTTAGGATATTATTGTTTGTTATGTTGTTTATTATTTTTATTAATTTTAATTGTTATTTATGAATTTGTATTGATTTTAGTTGAAAATATATAGATGTTGAATTTCTATAGATGTTAGGTTGTATAGAGTTGATTTTGCAATATTTGTAGGTATGAAAACTGTGGGTAGTCTCTAATATAGGGGAGGAGCTGTCGAATTTTTTTAAATGATTGAATTTCTATATATGTTAGGTTGTATATATGATGTTGCTGGAGTCAATTGGTTTGTGGTTATTATAAAGATTTGCAGGTTTGAAAACTGTAGGTAGTCTTCAGTATACGAGAGGTGTTGTCGAATTTTTTTTTAAAATAATCAAAGTTAATTATGTAATTATTTGTATAAATTTGTATAGATGCGTAAAATGAAATCTACAACACGTCGTCAGCAGACGGTTGCAGCTAGTTCTTCTAGCAGCGAGGAGGACGTATCCTTAGGTGCTGATCAGGGCGAGGAATCTGCGCCAACTTGTGATGCTGCATCTTCTAGCACGGTTTCACAGCGCAGAAGCAGTGTGCCTTAACACCGGGGTCAATTCACCCGCAAGTACCAGACATAATGAAAGGATGACCTCTCAATGTAAGTTTGTTTAGGTTTTAGTTTTTTTTTATATACTAATAACATAATTTATCAACAACTAATTAATATTATTAATTTTATTTAATTTCAGGTTCACAAACATTGAGGCTGCAAGGGCTATAACATTGGCGTTTAAATCGTTGATGGAGATTCCGTTGTTTCAATGGAGCCAGGTTTCCAGACATCCTGAGTGGAAACCTAATATCGATGCATGATTTAAGCGATTTCAGGTCGGTGTTAACTTTTAATTTCCAGCTTATTTTTAATAAATTATTTTTATAATTTTATATCTTGTACTATTTTTATTTTATATGAATTATTTATATACACATAACAAATTTGAGTGGGATAAGGCGAACAACAATGTTGTAAGGAGGGTATGGGAGAATCACACAACAACTAGTTATATCGAAAATAATATTTATTTTTGTTTTATAATTTTATGTTCTAAATTCTAATTTATTACTATGAAAGTAGGTTGCATGATTTTTTGTATCACACCCAAAAAAAATCAAAAAGACATGCGAGGGATAACGGTCTTGAAGGATGGAATAAGGTGGCGGTTTGGTGGGAATTCAAACTGCCATTCATCTCGGGGGAAATATGGATGGCATATATTGAGCACGTGACCTCAGAGCGATTCTCACGGCGCTCACAATCCGGCGCCAACAACCGGAATCGGCAAATTCATGGTTCGATGACCACGCACACTGGCGGATCCGTCCCATTCAGCGTACATGCAAAGCAGATGGTAAGATTAATTTTAATGAAATATATCGTTAATTAATTTGTCGTTCCTTATAATATATTTAACTTGCAACCTATTTTTTCCTTACAGGCTGCTCTCTTGGACGTGAGCCGAGTCCAATGGAGCTGTTTGTAGAGACGCATGTGCAGAGTCAAGACCGCCAAAAGGGGGTGCAACAGTTCGTGGACAATTGTGCTCAGCACTTCGTGGTATGTTCGTTCATTCATTTTATTTTGTAAGTTATTATTTTCTTGAATTGAATATGATGATTTTTTAAAAAAAATTCAGGAGACCTATAATAGCCGGTTGAGGGAGAGATATGGGGACAATCCTTTGACCCATCCAGATTTCGATCCAGATTTGTGGATGGAGGTGAGATCGTCTGGTGGACCCGAAAAAAATCAGGTCTACGGGCTCTCCAACACTACGGCCGAAAACTTGCGGTCGGCCCGTAGTGTCTCAACCGTTGGGAGCTCTCCATTAGTATCGAGCACCCAGTCTGAGGAGTTCATTGCCTTGAAACAACAATATCAACAACTCTCGATGAATTATGATCAGCTCCGTCAAATGGTCATAGAGATGAGATCAAAGATGGGTGATGATACATGTGCAGCTCTTTTTTGGCCATACGGTCCCGGGAACAACCAGCCTCCTCCTCCTCCTCCTCCTCCGTCGCTATTCTAGTTTAATTTTGTTTTTTAAACACATTCAATTTGTAATGAATATTTGGATGAATATTATTTAACATTATTTTTATATTTTTAATGTTTAATCCAATTTTATTCTTTTATTAAGCTTTTTTACTATTAATAAATTATTTTTTATATATATTTTAAATACATATCGATGGCTTTACCAACGGATAATTTTCGTCGGAATTTCACAGAGAGTTGCCAAACAATTACCACCATGCCATAATTACCAATGGAATATTTCCATCGGTGTTTACCATAACTATTACCGACGAACTATCCGTCGGTACTTACCGTTGAAAATTCAAACGGATGTAGTTCGTCGGTAATGTTCTCGAGGGAAATTTTTTTTTTGCCGCACGTATCCGTTTGTAAGACCGTCGATGTTTCGTCGGTGGGTGGTTTTTTTTATTTGCGACAGAATTAGCGATGGAAAGGGGAATTACCGACGATTAGTATACCGATAGACGAAGGCCGTCGGTGAGACCGTCGATAATAATTTCACCAACGGAGTTCATGCCTTACACCGACGGAATTATTCTGTCGGTAAAACTGTTTAATTGTGTAGTGTTTGACGATTCCCTTTAACTAGAACCAAAATCTCTATCTACAACTCGGTTGACCTGAAATTCCAATTCGATGATTCACTTTAACCACATCCAAAATTTGAAAAACATTTTGGCTAACTTTAGATCCCAATTTGACAATCCTTTTTAACCAGAACTATGAATGTGCCTTTGGTGGAGTTAACTTGAAATCTCAATCTAGAGACCCCATTTAATTAGAACCTTGGTCTTTATCTTTAGCTCCTAAGAGAATCATATTCTCACACCTATTCTCCTGCACAACTATTTTTCTTTTTAGCTTAGTTGATCTAAAATCCTGAATCTCAACGTTCCCTTCAACTATGACTTTTCGAGGGTATCTTTAATTATTTTGATTGAATCCAAAACATTTTAAAATCAGTGAAATCAGAGGCCAAATTGAAAAAAATTAAAGTTTGATGATCAATTGGAGGTCTAATTGAACAAATCAAAAACCAAGAATCATATTGTAAAAGGCATTTAACTTTAGGGATGACAATTGAGTTTAGCAAGGGTGAAATCGCATAAAATAAAGAGTTCACGAGGCAATTATGAGTGAAATTAAATTTTTTTTGCAAGAGTCGGTATTAAATTGAAATTTGCCAAATTTGAAATTAAAAACCCTAATTTGTAGGATTTAGCCTAGGCGATGTGTTGTTTGGCCACTGTGTATCTTTTTCTTCTTCCATATATAATTAAGTTTATTATGATACCGAAGGAAAAAAATAAAAAAAATAAAAAATCTAAGTTTTATATATAATGACGCATTTATGCGGCATCACAATGATCGTCCTTCCTAGATTAGGATTTTAGTGTTTGACAAGAATATAGAATTTTTGTCAATAGTTCATCACAATTGTTCACCCAAATCAAACAACCGTACAAAACTAAGGATGCATTTGCAAATTCAGCCATTTCCTCCATTTCCTCCTCAATTTAAACCCCTAAACTTCAAAAGCCTTCATAACTAGATCCCTGAAAAACTTGGAAAACTTTCCTAAAATCATATCTCAACCACAAGCAATTTAAAATCCTAAAAGGCTTAGGACCCCTGTTAGTTATATCTATCATCAATGAACAGGTCTATGATTAGAAGTGAATTTACACTACAACATTATCCAGTTTTACCGACGGACTCATTCCGTTGGTAAAAGCAATGAAATCCGTTGGTGAAAATAATACCGACGGACTCACCGACGGAACACGTCCGTCAGTATAACAGTCGTCGGTAAATCCCATTTCCGTCGCTAATTCTGTCGCAAATAAAAAAAACCACCCACCGACGGAAACACCGACGTTAATACAGACGGATACGCGCGCGCCAAAAAAAAGTTTCCCGCGGGAACATTACCGACGGAATAAATCCATCGGTAATTTCAAGGGTAATTACCGACGGCATTACCGACGGAAAATCCGTCGGTAATTATGGCATGGCTGGTAATTTTGTTGCAACTCTCTGTGTAATACCGACGGATACTATCCGTCGGTAATGTCGTCAGAATTTAATCACCGACGGATATTATCCGTCAGTGATGCCGTCGGTAAAGATGGCATGGATGGTAATTCTTCGGCAACTCTCTATTAAATACCAACGGATAGTATCCGTCGGTATATCCGTCGGTAGGTATTTAAAATATATAAAAATAATAATTGATTAATTGTAAAAAACCTTAATAAACAAATAAAAATGCATTAAACATTAAAAATGTAAAAGTAATGTTAAATAATATTCATTACAAATTTAATGTGTTTAAAAACAAAATTAAACTAGAATAGCGGCGGAGCTGGAGGAGGAGGCGGAGGAGGAGGAGGCTGGTTGTTCCCGGGACCATATGGCCAAAAAGAAGCTGCACAAGTATCGTCACCCATCTTTGATCTCATCTCCATGACTATTTGACGGAGCTCATCATAATTCGTCGAGAGTTGTTGATATTGTTGTTTCAACGCAATGAACTCCTCAGACTGGGTGTTCGATACTGATGGAGAGCTTCCAACAGTTGAGACACTACGAGTTGAACGCAAGTTGTCAGCCGTAGTGTTGGAGAGCCCGTAGACCCTATTTTTATCGGGTCCACCAGACGATCCCGCCTCCATCCACAAATCTGGATCGAAATCGGGATGGGTCGACGGATTGTCCCCATATCTCTCCCTCAACCGGCTATTATAGGTCTCCTGAAAATTCCAATCGGTAAAAAAATCATCAAATGCAATTCAAGATGCAATTCAAGAAAATAATAACTTACAAAATAAAATGAATGAACGAACATACCACGAAGTGCTGAGCACGGTTGTCCACGAACTGCTGCACCCCCTTTTGGCGGTCTTGACTCCGCACATGCGTCTCTAGAAACAGCTCCATTGGACTCGGTTCACGTCCAAGAGACGCAGCCTGTAAGGAAAAAATAGGTTGAAAGTTAAATATATTATAAGGAACAAAAAATTAATTAACGATATATTTCATTAAAAATAATCTTACCATCCGCTTTGCATGTGCGCTGAATGGGACGGATCCGCCAGTGTGCGTGGTCACCGAACCATAAATTTGCCGATTCCGGTTGTCGGCGCCAGACTGTGAGCGCCGTGAGAACCACTCTGAGGTCACGTGCTCAATATATGCCGTCCATATTTCCCCCGAGATGAATGGCGGTTTGAATTCCTGCCAAACCGCCACCTCATTCCATCCTTCAAGACCGTTATCCCTCGCATGTCTTTTTGATTTTTTTTGGGTGTCATACCAAAAATCACGCAACCTACTTCCATAGTAACAAATTAGAATTTAAAACATAAAATTATGAAACAAAAATAAATATTATTTTCGATGTTACCTAGTTGCCGCGTGATTCTCCCATACCCTCCTCACAACATTGTTGTCCGCCCTATCCCACTCAAATTTGTTCTATGTATATAAATAATTCATATAAAATAAAAATAGTACAAGATATAAAATTATAAAAATCATTTATTAAAAATAAGTTGGAAATTAAAAATTAACACCGACCTGAAATCGCTTAAACCATGCATCGATATTAGGTTTCCACTCAGGATGTTTGGAAACCTGGCTCCATTGAAACAATGGAATCTCCATCGACGATTTAAACGTCAATGTTATAGTCCTTGCAGCCTCAATGTTTGTGAACCTGAAATTAAATAAAAGTAGTAATTAATATTAATTAGTTGTTCATAAATTATGTTATAAGTATATAAAAAAAAAACTAAAACCTAAACAAACTTACATTGAGAGGTCATCCTTCCATTGTGCCTGGTACTTGCGGGTGAATTGACCCCGCTGTGAAGGTACACCGCTTCTGCGCTGTGAAACCGCGCTAGAAGAGGCAGCATCACAAGTTGGCGTAGATTCCTCGCCGTGATCAGCACCTAAGGATACGTCCTCCCCGCTGCTAGAAGAACTAGCTGCAACCGTCTTCTGACGACGTGCTGTAGATTTCATTCTACGCATCTACACAAATGTATACGAATAATTACATAATTAACTTCGATTATTTAAAAAAAAATTCGACAGAGTCTCCCCTGTACTGGGGGGTCCCAAGTTGTCGACAAAATCATATTACACTTCCAATTTTATTTCACATCCCGATCCAATCATCCTGGATCTCAACCCAACTCATCATCATCAACACAACATTTTATTCAATAACATCATATAGAATTACAACTATGAACATTCATTGTTATACGCTTAAACCATGCATCGATATTAGGTTTCCACTCAGGATGTTTGGAAACCTGGCTCCATTGAAACAATGGAATCTCCATCGACGATTTAAACGTCAATGTTATAGTCCTTGCAGCCTCAATGTTTGTGAACCTGAAATTAAATAAAAGTAGTAATTAATATTAATTAGTTGTTCATAAATTATGTTATAAGTATATAAAAAAAAAACTAAAACCTAAACAAACTTACATTGAGAGGTCATCCTTCCATTGTGCCTGGTACTTGCGGGTGAATTGACCCCGCTGTGAAGGTACACCGCTTCTGCGCTGTGAAACCGCGCTAGAAGAGGCAGCATCACAAGTTGGCGTAGATTCCTCGCCGTGATCAGCACCTAAGGATACGTCCTCCCCGCTGCTAGAAGAACTAGCTGCAACCGTCTTCTGACGACGTGCTGTAGATTTCATTCTACGCATCTACACAAATGTATACGAATAATTACATAATTAACTTCGATTATTTAAAAAAAAATTCGACAGAGTCTCCCCTGTACTGGGGGGTCCCAAGTTGTCGACAAAATCATATTACACTTCCAATTTTATTTCACATCCCGATCCAATCATCCTGGATCTCAACCCAACTCATCATCATCAACA
Source organism: Populus trichocarpa (assembly GCF_000002775.5). Taxonomy (NCBI): domain Eukaryota; kingdom Viridiplantae; phylum Streptophyta; class Magnoliopsida; order Malpighiales; family Salicaceae; genus Populus; species Populus trichocarpa. Next base: position 9,857,356 of record NC_037288.2, on the reverse strand, counting down.
CAACATTTTATTCAATAACATCATATAGAATTACAACTATGAACATTCATTGTTAAATTGGTACTTAGAGTTACAAACATTAGATTTAAGTCATACATTCAAATTTACGGATTAATATAACATTTTTAACATAAATTCAACAATAACAATTATAGCAATACAAACAATAATATCCTAAATTAAGATAAACTAATTAAATGCAATTCTATATATATAAATTAACATTTTTAAAATAAATCAACAATAACAATTATATTTATAAATTAACATTTTTAACATAAATTCAACAATAACAATTATAGCAATACAAACAATAATATCCTAAATTAAGATAAACTAATTAAATGCAATTCCATATATATAAATTAACATTTTTAAAATAAATCAACAATAAAAATTATATTTATAAATTAACATTTTTAACACAAATTCAACAATAACAATTATAGCAATACAAACAATAATATCCTAAATTAAGATAAACTAATTAAATGCAATTCTATATATATAAATTAACATTTTTAAAATAAATCAACAATAACAATTATATTTATAAATTAACATTTTTAACACAAATTCAACAATAACAATTATAGCAGTACAAACAATAATATCAAAACTAAAAAACTAAAATTAATAAATAAAATTAAAAAACTAAAAAACACTACACAACACACAACATAAACACAAAACAAACAATACACAAAACTAAAAAACATTATATCAATTCAAAATAAATTTGGGAATAAAAAATGCTTACCTTAATAATGTGTTGAATTTAAGATTTTATCTACAAGCAATATACAAAACAAAGAACACCAAAAAAAATAATCATAATTAAAATAAAAATAAAATACAAAGATAAAGAAAAAAAAATACATACCTTTTAAAACTACCACCAAAACAATAAAATCCTTCTAAAAGCTAAATATAAATGAGAGAAGAAGAGCAAGGGAGAAGAGAAAGGGAGAAGAGGAGAAGAGGAGAAGATGAACAAAGTGGGGGGATGGGCGGTATATAAAGCAATATTTCCGACGGAAATTAATTGCTGTCGGTGCAATTAATTTCCGTCGGTAATTCCGTCGGAAATTAATTGAAATTCGCACAAAAAATGTTCGAAAATCCCGCCAAACTTTTCGATCCGTTGGCAAATCCGTCAGAAATTCCGTCGGTAATAGTGCAGACGGACACGTGTCAGACATGCATGATCCGTCGGTAATGTCGTCGGTATTGGACGTCGGAAATTCCGTCGGTAATTGTGTAGACGGACACGTGTCAGACATGCGTGATCCGTCGGTAATGCCGTCGGGTTTGGACGTCGGAAAAGACGTCGGTAATTGTGCAGACGGACACGTTTCATACATGCGTGCGCCAACCCGTCGGTGAGTCCGTCGGTATTGGCATCGGAAAAGCCGTCGGAAATCCGTCGGAAATTCGTCGGTGAATGTGGCAAAATCCCGTAATTGTTTTTGCAACTCTCTGTGAAATACCGACGGTTTATATTCCGTCGGTATATCCGTCGGTGACCGTCGGTGAATTTTCTCATTTTTTTTATGTAACCCTCTCAAAAAATCTTGAATTGCAATCTTACAGCACACACAAGACAATAACAAAGGCTGACCCTTAAAGAAGAATAAATATTTCATGTTTCAAATTATTACATTATAAAAATAAGGCTTTATAACATGTTTAGTTAGTCGGAATTTTCATCTTCGTCCTCTATTGAATTGTTATCATCAGCTTCATCGCACTCTTCAATTCCGTTATCATCTTCTTCAACAACATTCTTTTTTCCACTAGTAGAGCTCAGAACAACATTCAACTCCTCTGCGTCAACATCAACAAGACTATCGTTGAAAACACGAAAATTTGAATTTTCTTCTAAGTCAATCGACGGAGCAACTCGGTATGGTTCAACCAACTCACTAGCTTGAAAGACTTCATCTATCACACTTGTTCTTCGTTCTCATCCTGATCGGTCCTTTCTAAAGGAAGGGGTGTATGTGTAATAAACTTGTTGGCATTGCTTTGCGAAAACAAAGACGTCGTTTACGTTGCGGTGTCTAGCTTTTGAATTGATTTCAACGAGACCATAGTGAGGATCTACTCTGATTCCTCTGTCAGTTGTGTCATACCAATAACATTTGAATAAAAACACTCTATTTTGCTCGCTATGATATTGCAGTTCGATGACCTCTTCCAATCTACCGTAGTAGTCAACTTCAAACTCACTAGAAGTCGATCCCTTAATACAAACACCGCTGTTGTATGTCTTTCTTCCATGCTCGTATTCTTCAGTATGAAAGACATATCCATTGACAAAATATCCATTATAGCACTTGACTTTTCTTTCAGGGCCCAGACATAGTAAAGACAGTGAAATAGCAGCACTACCTCCCATTTGATAAACCTAGCTTGTAAATTCAATACAACAATAATCAATAAACGAATATTATGTAACATTGACTACAATTAATTACATTGCAAGAGATAATGAGTTTGTGATAAGACTTACATGTGTTCTAAACCATGTGGCAAATTGTTCATCTTGTAATTGAAAGATCTGGGATTCGGTCAGCTGTGAGTTATTGGACAGTAAGTATCGTCGATGTTGCCTGCAAGGTTGTTCCAAAGTATATGAGTGTATGGTATCACAAAACATAAATAGTACACTCTTGACAAAGTTTAAGTCGAACATCCACTTACTTAATAAAAGGTCTCAGCTCACCACAGTTAAATAGGACATAATTGTGTGCTTGTCTGAACTCTATTTTAGACAAATATCTTCCCCTCACGACATTTTTAGGTGTGGGTCGTCCAGGATTGGAGAATATTGACAAGTTCCCACTTGAATGCACTTCACCACCATCATCATGCCGTGGAACACGGTTTATCCTCGTTCTCAAATGAGGTTCGAAATAGTATGAGATAAATGTTGAGATCTCCTCAACAATATACGCCTCACATATTGACGCCTCAACATGCGCCTTGTTCTTAACCTTTTTTTTAAGATTAAACAAGTACCTGCATATATATATATATATATATATATATATATATTAATAAAAAATTATCAATTAAAAACATTAAAATAAAAATAAAAACATTTAATTATAAATGTCATAGCAACTGTAATATCTAACCTCTCGAATGGATACATCCATCTGTACTGGACCGGTCCTCCAACTTTTACCTCAAACGGTAAATGTACGGGTAGATGCTCCATTGAGTCAAAAAATGATGGAGGGAATATCATCTCAAGTTTGCATATTGTCTCGACGAAATTCGTTTCAAGCTTTTAATGTGATCAACGTTGAATTTGCTAGAGCATATATCTCTGAAGAAATGACTGATCTCCGTTAGTGCATCCCATATCCCCTTTGGCAACAAATCACGAAAAGCTAATGGGATGAGTGTTTGCATAAACACATGGCAGTCATGACTCTTCATTCCATATAATCTACATTCCTCCATATTAACTAGCCTTGATATGTTCGAGGCATGTCCATCGGGAAAACACAGACTCTTAAGCCATTTGTAGACTAGTAGTTGTGCGTTTTTCTCTAACAGGAAACTTGCTCTTGGTTTTGGACCCGTGACCCATCACAAACCAACTCCATATTTTTACGGTTACAGAACAACGCTACATCCAATCTAGCCTTGATGTTGTCCTTTGTCTTCCCCTTCACATCCATGACGGTGTTGAAAATGTTCTCAAACACGTTCTTTTCAATGTGCATGACGTCAAGGTTATGGCGAAGAAGATTGGTCTTCCAATAAGGAAGCTCCCAAAATATACTTCGCTTCACCCAATTATGGGTCAAACCAAAACCAGGAAACTTCTGCTTACCTGATTGGAGACCAAACACAATTTCACCGTACTCTGACACAACATCAAACAATTCTTCACCGGAAAGACGCGGGGGTGCAACATCATTTTCAACTCTGCCAACAAAGAAATCCTTTCTGTTCTTTCTGTACCTGTGGTTATGTGGCAAGAAACGACGGTGACAGTCAAAAAAAGAAGCTTTACCCCCGTTTGTTAGCGTGAATGCCTTGTTGTTCTCCATACAATATGGACATGCTAGCTTTCCATGCGTGCTCCAACCAGAAACCATTCCATAAGCTGGGAAATCATTGATAGTCCACATCAAAGCCGCTCTCATAACAAAATTTTCTTTCCTCGAGATGTCATAAGTCAAAGCTCTAGAGGACCATAACTGCGTCAACTCATCAATCAACGGACGAAGACAAACATCTATATTCCGCCCCGGACTGCTCGGACCTGGTATGACCATAGATAAAAACATGAACTTCGGCCTCATACACATCCCTGGTAGCAAGTTATAAACCGTCAGTATGACCGGCCAACAAGAATAAGGAGCAGCAAATGACCCGAATGGGTTGAATTCGTCTGTACACAACCCAAGACGCACGTTTCTTGATTCAGCTGAAAAGGGAGGATGCATCCTGTTAAAGTGTTTCCAGGCTTCACCGTCAGAAGGATGAACCATCACTCCATCAACCGCATGGTGTGATTGGTGTCATGTCATGTGCTCAGCAGTCCTTGGTGACATGAATAACCTCTGCAGTCTAGGTGTGATTGGGAAGTATCTAAGTTTTTTATATGCCACGAGAGTCTTCCCTCTACCAGTTCTGGGTTTGTAACGGGAATGCCTGCATGTCATGCACTCGGTCATCTCAGCATTTTCAAGGTAGTATAACATGCAGAAGTTAGGGCATATATCAATTTTCTGGTATCCTAAACCGAGGGGTTTCATCATGGACTTGGCAACATAGAAGTTCTCTTTCAGCCTGTTCCCTTCAGGTAAAATGCTTCTCGCCCATTCAATAATCTTGTCATAACCAGCCTCACTCAACCCGTGATCTGACTTGATGGTGAACACCTGTGCTACAGCTGATAATTTACTGTGGTTCGTGCAGCCATCCCATAATGGTTCGTCAGAATCTCTTAACAGATCAAAAAACCTTGCTGCATCTACATTAGGTTCTTCTTCTATGATTGGACATTCCCTGACATTACCTTCACTCTTTCTCATTGCATCCATAACCATATTCCTGTAAGGATTACTGTTCTCATTTCCAACTTCATGCATGTTGCTAGCACTAGAAGTTGACCCAACCACCTGTTCTTCCATGCTCTCATCAGGAACAAATATTTCTCCGTAAGCATACCAACACAGGTAATCTTCCATGAACCCTTTGGTTAGAAGATGCATCGTTACAACATCTTGATGCAGAAACTTTAAATTTTTACACTTCCTGCATGGACACCTAATACCGCCATCAGTAAAATTCCTCGGAATAGATGTTGCGAAATTAATAAAACCCTGGACACCGTTACAATAATCCATCCTCCGCAATCCTTGGGGTGAGTCCCGATACATCTGTAAATCCTGAGAAAAACCAAGGCTGGATTAAATTAAAGAAAATAAACTAAACTAAAAAGAAGTGGGGGTAAGAACCAATACACTTAAAGAAAATGGGGCCTAAATGCAAATAAGATTAATTATAGAGCATAAATACTCCTATTCTCACCAAAAACAGATCTGCAGCTACGTAAAGAAAGAAAAGAGGGAGTTTTTATATCTATTTTTAGAAATTAAGAGAGAAAAACCAAAATTTCAAGAACCCATCCCAGATTGAGGGTTATAGGTAAAATAAACCCTGGTGGGAAAGGGATTAACAAGAAAAAATTGAATAAGAAGAGAAGAGGGGAGGGTCGGCTGTCATTAGAAAGAAAAGGAGGGTTTGAAGCCTTGATTCGCATCAGGTAAGATATTCTAAACCTAGTCTTATGAGTCATTTCAAGTCGATTATGAATTGATGCCTGGATGTTAATTTATATATATTGAGTTCTTAGACTTGAATTGAGGAAAAAGTAAGAGTTGTTAAAGTAAAAAACTTCATGTGTTGTGTGTAAATGGAAAGGTTGATGAATCTGGACAGTTTCGTCTCTTGACCTTCAAAGAGATTTTGGGTAGGAGAATGAAGGAATTAGGATCAAGTTCCTTCATAGAAATTGTAGTTTTGGATGTTTATTAATGAGTGATTTTGACTACCTTAGAGGAAGAACTGGGTTCTTCCCAAAACATAGAACTTGTAGCCTCATGTCTTACCTTTCCAACGCCATAAATTTTGCTTGAATCGGAGTTCTATAACTCCAGATATAGTTAAAAATCTGAGGAGAGGTCAGACAGTAACAGTTCAAAAATGGACAGTAACAATTCAAAAATGGACAGTAACAGTTGGACAGTAACAGTCCAAGTGTTTGTTAATGAGCGATTTTGACTACCTTAGAGGAAGAACTGGGTTCTTTCCAACAAATAGAACTTGTAGCCTCATGTCTTACCTTTCCAACGCCATAAATTTTGCTTGAATCGGAGTTCTATAACTCCAGATATAGTTAAAAATCTGAGGAGAGGTCAGACAGTAACAGTTCAAAAATCGACAGTAACAGTTGGACAGTAACAGTCCAAGCGTTTGTTAATGAGTGATTTTGACTACCTTAGAGGCAGAACTAGGTTCTTCCGAAAACATAGAACTTGTAGCCTCATGTCTTACCTTTCCAACGCCACAAATTTCGCTTGAATCGGAGTTCTATAACTCCAGATATAGTTAAACATCTGAGGAGAGGTCAGACAGTAACAGTTCAAAAATGGACAGTAACAGTTGGACAGTAACAGTCCAAGCGTTTGTTAATGAGCGATTTTGACTACCTTAGAGGCATAACTAGGTTCTTCCCAAAACATAAAACTTGTAGCCTCATGTCTTACCTTTCCAACGCCACAAATTTCGCTTAAATCGGAGTTCTATAACTCCAGATATAGTTAAAAATCTGAGAAGAGGTCAGACAGTAACAGTTCGAAAATGGACAGTAACAGTTGGACAGCACAGTCCAAGCGTTTGTTAATGAGAAATTTTGACTACCTTAGAGGCAGAACTGGGTTCTTCCCAAAACATAGAACTTGTAGCCTCATGTCTTACCTTTCCAACGCCACAAATTTCACTTGAATCGGAGTCCTATAACTCCAGATATAGTTAACAATCTGAGGAGAGGTCAGACAGTAACAGTTCAAAAACGAGGCAGTAACAGTTGGACAGTGAAAGTCCAAATATAAAGAAAGGAATGATAACTAAGATTGGACAAAGAACGACAGTAATCATGAGTGAGATGAGAAAAACATAAAGTACTAAGAAATGACTGAAAGAAAGACTTATTGGTTGTTGATATGGTTATTATAAAACATATCCTTGAGTAAGAAAATTTATGAGATAAACCTGTGATTTGCAGGAGGGACCACAGACGTGGTGCAACAGCAGCAGCAGGGGAGCACGAGTAGAGCTTCTATTGCAGGTAGGTGTTTCACACCTATGCTTCCTAGTTAAATTCCATGATTTAATATATTTTGATGTGAAATGTGAAATTACTAAATGTATGTGTATTCAAGGTGAAAAGTTGTTATGTGAATTGTCAAGTGATGAAATTATCACTGAAAAAGGAAAATATTAGAAGTGTGATTTGAGGCATAAACTAGCATACATTGAGTGTATGTTAGGATCCCGGGTAAGGGGATCACCATGTTTTGTCTAGCATACATTGAGTGTATGTTAGGATCCCAGGTAAGGGGATCACCATGTATTGTCTAGCATACATGTAGTGTATGTTAGGATCCCGGGTAATGGGATCGTCACGAATGGACTAACATACATTTAGTGTATGTTAGGATCCCGGGTAAGGGGATCTCCACGTATTGGCTAACATACATTCAGTGTATGTTAGGATCCCGGGTAAGGGGATCACCATGGAATGGCCAGCATACATTTAGTGTATGTTAGGATTCCGGGTAAAGGGATCGCCTTATATCGACTCCTATGGGGTGGTGATGACAATACCAGTGAAATTGGTATCGGTAATGTGATAAGCAAAAGTAATCACGTTGATCTTATAAAGTCTGGAATGAAGGTTGATAGTGGCAGAGGGAACGGTTATTAATGGTTTGAATAAGGAAGAGATTTTTAAATAAATAAAAAACTAAAAAACTAGAAGGGAGAAGTAAATGAAATATGAATGCATGTTACCCTGTTGAAATTATTAGATATTCATATTGTTATATTTATGGAAATATTCACCTTGCAATAATATGTATTTTGTTTCAGGATCATCGCATGCACGACAGGAGTAGATCCTAGCTTATGTTTCCTTTTTGAAGTCTAGGTTCTAGGGAGTATACCCTTGTATTTTGTAAACATGAAAATGGTTGTATAACTTAATTTGTATAATAAATGTTTAAACTTGATTGGATGAATTTAACGTTGTAGTTTATATAACCATATTTCATGTCTATGCATTTATATTTATTTAAATTATCCATCCATAATGATATTTTTGTTATATAATGCATATCATAAATATTATGGTTGATAGGTGTGAGTATAATTGTGGAATTGAAACCCAGGATGATTGGGTCGGGAATTAAGTTATGAGATGCGAACTGTTAGAAGTGTAAACAGGTTACATGTCGATAACTTGGGACCTTCCGGTATAGGGGGGACTCTGTCGAAATTCTGGTAGATGTTAATACGAAGACCATGAATATGTATATATATATATATATATATATATATATATATATATATATATATAAATTAACTACTCTGTTTTTCTATTGACATGAGATTGTGGTTTTATCCCAGAAATGGGGGGTGTTACATTTTGGTATCAGAGCCCAGGTTACTATTCTGGGGATAGGAATGATTATATGGTTTTGGAATGTGTTTCAGGATGGTGAGAACAAGGCAAGGAGCCAGGACTGATCCATCCCCAGTTCGGGGAAGTGGCCAGAGTATTCATAATGAAAGTGATCCAGACTGGGATCCCTTGGCAGACACCTCCTCTCATATACCTGCAGCATCAGGGTACTCAGAAGGGGGCGAGTCAGTGAGACTTCGAGATGATTCATCGTTCCGTCAGGCAGATGTATCCATGCCCGAGGGATCAGACAAACAGGGGGGAGATAATATACCTCCACCAGCGGCACCGGTAGCTGAATCAAACCTATTTTCGGATCCTACTTTTATGGAACATATAGTGAGAGCTGTGGCAGCAGGAATGGTAGCGGGGGCCTCCAATACGACTCCTAGATCAGGGGGAATAGTCACCATAGTGCAATGGGTGAAGGGTATGAGAGAGATGGGTTGTATGACTTACCGGGGTGAAGAGCATGCTGAGGTTGCTGGGCATTGGCTGAGGAAAGTGGAAAGAGTTATAAATCAGATGCAGGTGCCAGAGGAGCTACAGGTGGATTGTGTGACTCAGCTATTGGTTGAAGGTGCCCACTCTTGGTGGGAGACCATTAGAGAAAGGAGATTAGGGGAGGTATTGAGATGGAGGGATTTTCGTGAAGAGTTTGAGGAGAGGTACTATTCTTGGGAGCATAAGAGGGAGAAAGAACAGGAGTTCTTGGAATTGAAGCAGGGAGATTTGACAGTGCTGGAGTATGAGAGGAGATTTCAGGATTTAGCAGCTTTTGCCTCCACTTACCTTCCCACAGAGCGCCACAGGGTGGAGAGGTTCCGTGATGGACTGAGGCGGGAATTGAGGATGATATTGATAGCGATGCAGTTTCAGTCGGTACGGGAATTGGTACGTGCTGCTCAGGGTATGGAGAGGGTAATAAAGGATACCCCGAAGCCAGTGGTCGAGCAGAGTCAGGCAATGGGAGCTAAGAGGAGAGATTTTGAGTTTATAACTGGGAGACCTCCTCTCCCAAAGAAGGGGAAGAGCGGGCCATCATCAGAACAGTTCCAGAGAAGGGGTGGGAGGTTCACCCCAGGAGGGAGCTCAGGAGGATCTAGACAAGTCAGTGGAAGAGGAGCTTGGGGAGGACAGTCTAGACAGGGAGTCAAAACTGCTGGAGGGTCTACAGAGCAAAAGGGACCAGTATATCCGTTTTGTCAGAGGTGTGAGCAGCGACACCCGGGAGATTGCTCTGCGATGCCGGGGAGATGTTATATCTGTAGAAGTGAGGGGCATCGATGGAGAGAGTGCCCGCATGTAGGAAGAGGTTGTTACTATTGTGGGGACACGAGTCACCGAAAGAAGGATTGTCCTCGTAGAACTACCGAGGGAGCCCATGGTCAGAGGATTGAGGTTCAGAGCCAACAGCAATCGGTGACAGTCAATCGTCTTATCAGGCCTACCCAGTCAGGCACGAGTGCTACACGTGGGAGGCCCAGAAATCAGGAGGGGAGGACTCAGGGTCGGGTATATCACATGACCTACGAGGATGTGGGAGCTGTACCTGATGTGGTGGCAGGTACTTTACAGTTAGATACAATGCAAGTTTATGTTTTAATTGATCCTGGAGCTAGTCATTCCTTTGTATCTTATAGAATTGTGAATAACTTGCATGTGTTATCTAGTAACTTGGGAGTAGGGGTGACGGTTAGTACACCTTTGGGAGAGAATATACATATTGATGATATTTATAGAGGGGTAAAACTATATATTGGAGGATTAGAGTTGAGGGCAGATCTTATGCCGTTAGAGTTATATGATTTTGATGTGATCCTGGGCATGGATTGGTTAAGTAAACATAAGGCACAAGTGGATTGTTTCACCAAGACGGTGACAATCCAAGGAATAGGTGATAAAAGAGTAGTGTTTAAAGGGGAAAGAAAGGTAATTCCAAGTTGTGTAATCTCAGTCTTGGTGGCTAGAAAATTAGTGAGGAAAGGTTGTTCTGCTTGGTTAGCCCATGTAAGAGAGCTGGAAAAGGGTAGCATAGGTTTGGCTAGTATTCCTGTTGTGAGGGAGTTTCAAGATGTATTCCCAGAAGAGTTGCCTGGATTACCTCCAGTTAGAGAAATTGAAGTTTCCATAGAAACTATTCCAGGAGTTTCTCCTATAGCCCAGTCTCCTTATAGGATGGCACCTATGGAATTGGCGGAACTGAAGGTCCAGCTTCAGGAATTGTTAGATAAAGGCTTCATCCGGCCTAGTAACTCACCTTGGGGAGCTCCGGTATTGTTTGTAAAGAAGAAGGATGGCACCCTTCGTTTGTGCATTGATTATCGTCGATTGAATAAAGTGACGGTGAAGAACAGGTACCCACTCCCACGAATAGATGACTTGTTTAATCAGTTGAAGGGTGCTAGGGTATTTTCTAAGATAGATTTGAGATCTGGATATCACCAGTTGAGAATCAAGGAACAAGACATACAAAAGACTGCCTTCCGAACCCGTTATGGGCATTACGAGTTTTCGGTGATGCCATTTGGGTTAACCAATGCTCCGGCCATGTTTATGGACTTGATGAATCGGGTGTTTCGGCCTTACCTGGACCAATATGTGGTTGTATTTATTGATGATATTTTGGTGTATTCAAACTCTCATTTGAAGCATGAACAACATCTAAGGGTTGTGCTACAGACTTTAAGGGAAAATCAATTATATGCAAAGCTGGATAAGTGTGAGTTCTGGCTCGAGGAAGTGGTATTTTTGGGCCATGTAATATCCGCAGAAGGAATATTTGTAGATCCAAGAAAGGTTGAGGCCGTGTTAAAATGGGAAAGGCCTACCAACGTGACAGAAATCCGAAGTTTCTTGGGTCTTGCTGGATATTACCGAAGGTTTATTGAAGGATTCTCCACCATAGCATCACCTTTAACTAAGCTGACCCGCAAGGAAGTCCAGTTTGTTTGGTTGGAAGAGTGTGAAGCAAGCTTTCAAGAACTGAAGGAGAGACTCACTTCTGCTCCTGTGTTGGCCCTTCCATCAGGGACAGAAGGGTTTGTGGTATATAGTTATGCCTCAAAAAGGGGTCTGGGATGTGTATTGATGCAAAATGGGCGTGTCATTGCTTATGCATCAAGAGAGTTAAAGTCGCATGAGGTGAATTACCCGGTTCATGACCTAGAACTTGCAGCGGTGGTGTTTGCCTTGAGAGTATGGAGACATTATTTATATGGGACACAAGTTCAAATCTTTACAGACCATAAAAGTTTGAAGTATTTGATGTCACAGAAGGAGTTAAACATGCGGCAGAGAAGATGGGTAGAGTTAATAAAAGATTACGATTGTGTTATTGATTACCATCCTGGTAAGGCTAATGTAGTAGCCGATGCCTTGAGTAGGAAGGGAAAAACAGTGATGAATGATATGGAGCTTAAGGAACAAGAAAGTATAGTGGAATTAAAGAAAATGGGCTTGCGGCTAAGTGTAGGGCCCGAAGGATCACTGTTAGCTCAGTTAAAGATCCGATCTGTGCTTCGAGACAGGGTCTTGGTGGCTCAACAAGCAGATGGGAAAGTAAAAGAGATCAAGGAGAGGGTAAACAAGGGTATAGAGACATCATTTCAAATGTTATTCGATGGGCTAATAGCTATGGGTAGGCGAATTTATTTGCTTGAGGATAAGATTTTGAAAGATGAAGTATTAAGAGAAGCTCATGAATCTCGATTTGCTACTCATCCTGGGAGTACAAAGATGTATAGGGATTTAAAGGAAAACTACTGGTGGCCAAATATGAAGAGGGAAATAGCAGAATTTGTGTCGAATTGTGGGATCTGTCAACAAGTAAAGATAGAACACTAGAAACCTGCAGGGGAATTACAGTCATTATCAATTCCGGAATGGAAATGGGAGGATATTTCTATGGATTTTGTGACGGGATTACCCAGGGGAAAGAAGGGGAATGATGCCATATGGGTGGTCGTGGATCGACTAACAAAATCTGCTTTGTTTTTGACAATAAAGAAGACTGATTCGGTGGATAAGCTGGCAAAATTGTATGTAAATGAAGTAATCAGACTTCACGGAGTGCCGGTTTCAATTATATCGGATCGGGATCCAAGGTTCACATCAAGATTGTGGCCTAGCTTACAAAGGGCAATGGGGACAAAGTTGAATCTGAGCACGGCATTTCATCCTTAGACGGATGGTCAATCTGAAAGGACCATCCAAACTCTTGAGGATCTATTGAGGTCATGTGTGCTGGAGTTTGGAGGAAATTGGGAGGATCTCCTGCCATTGGTGGAGTTTGCTTATAATAATAGCCATCAAACTACTATTGGTATGGCTCCATATGAAGCATTGTATGGGAGGAAATGTCGTACCCCAATTTGTTGGGAGGAAGTAGGAGAAAGGAAGCTTTTGGGACCTGAGATGGTGCAACTGACAACTGACAAGGTGAGGGTGATCAAAAAGAGAATGAAGGAAGCCCAGGATAGACAAAAAAGTTACGCAGATCACCGAAGAAGGCCGTTGGAATTCCAAGTAGGGGATAAAGTATTTTTGAAGGTGGCTCCTTGGAAAGGCATCATTCGATTTGGAGTAAAAGGGAAATTAGCCCCGAGATATATTGGCCCTTTTGAGATTAAAGAAAGAATCGGGCCAGTTGCATATCGATTAGAATTGCCTGTATATTTGGATAAGATTCACAATGTGTTCCATGTATCATTGCTACGAAAGGCCAAGATAGACCCCTCACGGGTATTGCCACAAGTTCCTATGAAGATTAAAGGGGATCTAACCATGAAAACTAAGCCCGTCAAGATCTTAGATCGAGATGAGAAATTGTTGAGGAATAAAAGAGTTCCCTTGGTGAGAGTATTGTGGAGAAGCTCTCAAATAGAAGAAGAAACATGGGAAAGAGAATCCGAGATGAAGGGAAAGTTTCCGCACTTATTCTCCGACATAGGTACGTAACTTGAATTTCGAGGACGAAATTTTTATTAGGAGGGGAGATTGTAAATCCCGAGAAAAACCAAGGCTGGATTAAATTAAAGAAAATAAACTAAACTAAAAAGAAGTGGGGGTAAGAACCAATACACTTAAAGAAAATGGGGCCTAAATGCAAATAAGAATAATTATAGAGCATAAATACTCCTATTCTCACCAAAAACAGATCTGCAGCTACGTAAAGAAAGAAAAGAGGGAGTTTTTATATCTATTTTTAGAAATTAAGAGAGAAACACCAAAATTTCAAGAACCCATCCCAGATTGAGGGTTATAGGTAAAATAAACCCTGGTGGGAAAGGGATTAACAAGAAAAAATTGAATAAGAAGAGAAGAGGGGAGGGTCGGCTGTCATTAGAAAGAAAAGGAGGGTTTGAAGCCTTGATTCGCATCAGGTAAGATATTCTAAACCTAGTCTTATGAGTCATTTCAAGTCGATTATGAATTGATGCCTGGATGTTACTTTATATATATTGAGTTCTTAGACTTGAATTGAGGAAAAAGTAAGAGTTGTTAAAGTAAAGAACTTCATGTGTTGTGTGTAAATGGAAAGGTTGATGAATCTGGACAGTTTCGTCTCTTGACCTTCAAAGAGATTTTGGGTAGGAGAATGAAGGAATTAGGATCAAGTTCCTTCATAGAAATTGTAGTTTTGGATGTTTATTAATGAGTGATTTTGACTACCTTAGAGGAAGAACTGGGTTCTTCCCAAAACATAGAACTTGTAGCCTCATGTCTTACCTTTCCAACGCCATAAATTTTGCTTGAATCGGAGTTCTATAACTCCAGATATAGTTAAAAATCTGAGGAGAGGTCAGACAGTAACAGTTCAAAAATGGACAGTAACAGTTCAAAAATGGACAGTAACAGTTGGACAGTAACAGTCCAAGTGTTTGTTAATGAGCGATTTTGACTACCTTAGAGGAAGAACTGGGTTCTTTCCAAAACATAGAACTTGTAGCCTCATGTCTTACCTTTCCAACGCCATAAATTTTGCTTGAATCGGAGTTCTATAACTCCAGATATAGTTAAAAATCTGAGGAGAGGTCAGACAGTAACAGTTCAAAAATGGACAGTAATAGTTCAAAAATGGACAGTAACAGTTGGACAGTAACAGTCCAAGCGTTTGTTAATGAGCGATTTTGACTACCTTAGAGGCAGAACTAGGTTCTTCCCAAAACATAGAACTTGTAGCCCTCATGTCTTACCTTTCCAACGCCATAAATTTCGCTTGAATCGGAGTTCTATAACTCCAGATATAGTTAAAAATCTGAGGAGAGGTCAGACAGTAACAGTTCGAAAATGGACAGTAACAGTTGGACAGTAACAGTCCAAGCGTTTGTTAATGAGCGATTTTGACTACCTTAGAGACAGAACTAGGTTCTTCCCAAAACATAGAACTTGTAGCCCTCATGTCTTACCTTTCCAACGCCACAAATTTCGCTTGAATCGGAGTTCTATAACTCCAGATATAGTTAAACATCTGAGGAGAGGTCAGACAGTAACAGTTCGAAAATGGACAGTAACAGTTGGACAGTGAAAGTCCAAATATAAAGAAAGGAATGATAACTAAGATTGGACAAAGAACGACAGTAATCATGAGTGAGATGAGAAAAACATAAAGTACTAAGAAATGACTGAAAGAAAGACTTATTGGTTGTTGATATGGTTATTATAAAACATATCCTTGAGTAAGAAAATTTATGAGATAAACCTGTGATTTGCAGGAGGGACCACAGACGTGGTGCAACAGCAGCAGCAGGGGAGCACGAGTAGAGCTTCTATTGCAGGTAGGTGTTTCACACCTATGCTTCCTAGTTAAATTCCATGATTTAATATATTTTGATGTGAAATGTGAAATTACTAAATGTATGTGTATTCAAGGTGAAAAGTTGTTATGTGAATTGTCAAGTGATGAAATTATCACTGAAAAAGGAAAATATTAGAAGTGTGATTTGAGGCATAAACTAGCATACATTGAGTGTATGTTAGGATCCCGGGTAAGGGGATCACCATGTTTTGTCTAGCATACATTGAGTGTATGTTAGGATCCCAGGTAAGGGGATCACCATGTATTGTCTAGCATACATGTAGTGTATGTTAGGATCCCGGGTAATGGGATCGTCACGAATGGACTAACATACATTTAGTGTATGTTAGGATCCCGGGTAAGGGGATCTCCACGTATTGGCTAACATACATTCAGTGTATGTTAGGATCCCGGGTAAGGGGATCACCATGGAATGGCCAGCATACATTTAGTGTATGTTAGGATTCCGGGTAAAGGGATCGCCTTATATCGACTCCTATGGGGTGGTGATGACAATACCAGTGAAATTGGTATCGGTAATGTGATAAGCAAAAGTAATCACGTTGATCTTATAAAGTCTGGAATGAAGGTTGATAGTGGCAGAGGGAACGGTTATTAATGGTTTGAATAAGGAAGAGATTTTTAAAAAAAAAAAAAAAAAAAAAAACTAGAAGGGAGAAGTAAATGAAATATGAATGCATGTTACCCTGTTGAAATTATTAGATATTCATATTGTTATATTCATGGAAATATTCACCTTGCAATAATATGTATTTTGTTTCAGGATCATCGCATGCACGACAGGAGTAGATCCTAGCTTATGTTTCCTTTTTGAAGTCTAGGTTCTAGGGAGTATACCCTTGTATTTTGTAAACATGAAAATGGTTGTATAACTTAATTTGTATAATAAATGTTTAAACTTGATTGGATGAATTTAACGTTGTAGTTTATATAACCATATTTCATGTCTATGCATTTATATTTATTTAAATTATCCATCCATAATGATATTTTTGTTATATAATGCATATCATAAATATTATGGTTGATAGGTGTGAGTATAATTGTGGAATTGAAACCCAGGATGATTGGGTCGGGAATTAAGTTATGAGATGCGAACTGTTAGAAGTGTAAACAGGTTACATGTCGATAACTTGGGACCTTCCGGTATAGGGGGGACTCTGTCGAAATTCTGGTAGATGTTAATACGAAGACCATGAATATGTATATATAAAAAAAAAAAATTAACTACTCTGTTTTTCTATTGACATGAGATTGTGGTTTTATCCCAGAAATGGGGGGTGTTACAACATCCATGAACGATCATCCATGACTTCTATTGAACCTCTATAAAACATAACAAAAATATTGGTTTTCCCCGACATTATCCAACAAAGTAAAACAACACTTATGTTAAATATTCATTATCAATTATCAACTATCAACGTTCATACATACAAATTTATACATATATAAATTTATAGAAATCACAACTTCGAAATATAATTGATAACAATTAAACAAGACACTTAAACAAGCTATTAATTATTTATTTCATCACAACGACACATTTAATTCGGTGTAATTCAAACAAAATTTCAACAATTTACAAACAAATATAATTTGACAAAATCTAAAACAAACTATAACAACTATAAAATTATACATTCATACTACAATTTTCTTTGACAAATAACAATTAAACAAGTACAAACGTTAACAAAATACATATACTAAAACAATAAAATTCACAATTAAATATTAAAACTAAAAAGGATAGATTTACTTACAAAAAAATGATAAAATCTACAAGAAACGGATATTGTGACCACGTACAAGATATAAGAAACTTGAGTGCTCGTGTTGAGAATAGTGGAGAGTTTGGGATGGGTGTTTGACTGCAGTTTGGGAGGGGAGAGGTGGGATGGGAAAGAAGAAGAAGGAGAAACAGAGGAAGAGAGTGTCGGCAGATGGGTGCATATAATGGTTTTTTCCGACGGAATCACCGACGGAAGTAATCCGTCGGTGATTCCATCGGAGATTCCGTCGGTGACAGCGCCACGTCACTGTACGGCTATCTCAGTTTGAATCCCTCGGTAATTTCCGTCGGTAAAATCGCCTGACGTCACCATGCCGTTGCATATTTTCAGACGAACTGTGTACCTCGTCGGCGAAACCGTCGGTATATACCGACGGAAATATTCTGTCGGTATATACTGATGGAATTACCGACGGAATAAATCCGTCGGTATATACCGACAGATTTGGAGACGGAATTTTTTCCGTCGGTATAAATTATCGACGGAAAAATTCCGTCGGTAATTTCGTTGCTTTTCTCCTGCTTTCTGGTAGTGTTAGGAGGCCCAAGGAGGTAAAAAGAAGTTTGTTCAACCAATTAGTAGATAAAAAAAAAAGTCATATCAATACAATTAGCCCAATTTCCCTTAGATCAGGTGAACTTTTTACCTAGTAAAAGTAATTCTGGCAATTCAAAAGCATTTTTGCAGTCACAAAATGCTTTCATATGACATCTGGTAGTTGTCCCACGTTTGCAATCATTAGGAAAAATAGTTTCATAAGACATCATGGTTTTGAGATGCTGGCTTTCAATTCCTCAAAAGGATTCCATAAATCTTCTTTCATAAAATTGTCATTGAAAGCATAGTTCGAACAAAATTACATTTAATATGAATTATCCTACCATTCATAGCCAGAAAAGCATTATGGACATCAAAAGTAGATGAATTCCAGACAGAGAGTAAACTGTTGGATAAACTATTGGATAAACCCTCATGATGACTAACAAACCATAATTTAGAACTACACCCCAAATGGAATTAATAACACCATCATCAATAACCACCAGTTTAATTTCAACCACTCGTAACAAATCAAGATTATTCTTTAAAAAACACAGTAGTGTTTTTATGGTTGTTGCTTGTATGAGTCTTATTAATTGAGTTATCCTTTTATATTGTCTTTCAAACAGGATCTCATCTAAATATCCCATGATGGATAATAATTTCTCCATGTCATTCACAATATGATTCATCATGGTAATGTGTGGTAATTCATTAGCATTGATTATTGAATAGTTTCCTCCATGGAGAGCCAACCCAGATACTTACCTAAATTCTTTAAAAAATATGTATTTACCTAAATTCTTTAAAAAATATGTATTTTATGGAACCATGGTTTCAACTCAAAATTCTGCAATACATGATATTTATGGTTAGGCTGGCCTTCAATGCAACAAGAATATAGAGGAGCATTTACCTATAGACAGGTTCTAGACAATGGTAGGTTTTTTTTTGGTCTCAAAATGATCTTGGGGACAACGTGTGCAATAAAAGCCACGTTGGAATGAAAGAGATAGACATAAGATGTTGGAGACAACGTGTGCAAGACAGCAATGATGCAATGCTGCGCTGTCATTCATTATAATGGTTAAGTTTCCTTTGACTTTTATTGCACACGTTGTGGACGAGATCAGCAATGCAGCTGTCATTGATTATAATGGAAACATGAAACCTTGGCTTGACATTGCAATGAACAATACAAGAATCTCTGGAGTAATATGTAGACAATGATATGGAATTTGTTCAGACATGCAATTTTGGCCTTTAGACGAATACCGGTCCATCATCGGCCAGGTAGACAGCAATGAGCTGTAAGTGTTCATACTGGATTACTTCCATTTACCAAAATTTTGGATCCGATCATTAGCTGTCACTTTCAAAGTGCTGTATTCAACCAAAATGGTTTTGTACACGCAGAAATGATTCTTTTGAATGAAATATTTTTGACGAACTCCAGCGATTCACATATTGTGCTATGAGTATTTTGACATGTTACATAACTTCTACATTAACTGTAATTCCTCTTATCTTAGTTCTTTGTCTAAAAACGTCTGTGTTTACATCTGAACTTATTGAAATATGTTAAACTTTGACATTTGATAACAAACTTTATTGAAAACAAGGCAATCAAATTTTCTAGAGTAATATCCCCAATTTAGTTGCAGGAAGGGAGTTGTTTGTAGACAAAGATTTAATTATGATTCATGCAAGAACCTTTTGACTAAACTTGGCGAGTCTCACTATATCATGCTTAACTAAATAGCATAAAGGCCAACCTTAGTAATTCATCTATCATGCCATCATGTGCATTTTTCTCATTTAGTTTTGTTACATCTTGATTCCTCTATCCTTATGACCCTCGTAAACATCTTTTGTGCAACTTTTTATTACTCCAATAATTTTCTTCTTGTTTGTTTTAACTTAACTGCTCCAAAGATAAGAATTGTGCAGTAGACATGGGTTTGTGGACTTTGGAGGTCACTTGGCATTGTTCTATCTGTTTGTTAGACATTTAAATTGAAATCTGTGAAGTAGATTGTTGATCTGGAAATTGTCGGTCTATATGCAAGGTACTATTCTTTAATTGAGAACTATAAAAGATGCTTTTGGGAAGATGGCAATGCAAGTTAGAATGCTTAGGCTGATGATGGCATAAGCAATATGATGGTGCTGAGAGTGATGGTTAGTGAACAGCATCTGAAATGAATTAGGAATTCTGGACATTCTGTTTGGAGCAATGGGCTGGCATAACCACTGTTCTGCATATTTAGAATTTTAGCTTAACCTCTAGATAATTACTTACCAAGGCCAGTTACCTCACTTTTAGGGTTGCAATCTAAACTTTCTCCCTCATGGAAGCCTCCAAGAACAATTTAAGATTACTTACAAACTAGGGTTCTTATAAATCTCAAATTCTAGAAACAAACTTAGTTGCAAATATTTTCTACATGAGTTACTCTGAGGTTCTAAGAAAGCATTATGAAGACCTATAGAGTAGCACCTGCTATTGGATGATAAACCTAACTTGCCACAGATGCTGGAACACGGCCAGATATGGCCACTAGATTCTTGTAATCTAACCATCAAGGCATGGGTCTGTTGGTCAGGAAACCCGAGCCTGATTATGATTAAGAGTGCAAAACTTTATAGCATCATTCTACTACATGCTTTAAGGTTGTAGTAACTTTACACAAACAAGTTACATCGGGTGGATCCAGTAACCCCAATGATTTCTGCACCTAGTTCTATAGAAGCCAATCCACGTAGTCTCACCTTTGCTCCATCAAAAAGTCCCATCTCTAAATTGAGGAGAGTGATTTTTTGAGCCCGGGGAGGATTACTAAATTGAAGAAGGTTGTCCCTTCTCTAAAATATAATTTTCTGAGCTGGAGGAAATTTGAACCAAGCAATGTCTAGGAAGGTGAGAGGGAGAGAGAAGTCCGTGACTGAGTCGGGTGAGTTGCGGGCTAGGGCAACTTGGAAGAGCTCCAGTCTTTTCACAGAACCTTGGGGAGCCATTAAATATATAGAAGCTAGACATGATAAGTTGAGAACTCCAAAACTTGTTCACATTTTCTTATATTGTACTGTGGCATTTTATTACTAGTATGAGTTATAATTAAGGTAACATAAATGCATAGGTTAAGTTCACATTAAAGAATAAGAGTTGCATAATAATATTAACATAACTAGAGTTTGTATGTTATCTATATTTGTAAACCATTAAATTGGATTATGCTATTATACTAAAACAATGAACTTATTGAGCAATTTTCTAAATTTATTAATTTTTTTTCTTAGAATTAGTCTTTATGTAAATGTAACTCATAATTACTTAATTATGCTTGAATACGTTTCTATCAAAACCACTTGAACACTTCTTTTTAACAAGAACTAACTTCCTGAAATGGATTTCATCAACTCTTAACATACAAATATTAATCAATGCTATCAAATCAATAAAATGTTTTGAAGTGTTTTCTTACCTATAAATTTGACTTGCATGATATTATTTTATTTGCATCCATAAAATTTTTATCCAAGTACAAGAATACATTGGTGTAAAAAACATGGGAAGTTTTGGGAAAAACATCTCCTCAACACTAATTCTTTTTATCGGAATACTTATGATCATTACACCAGGGTTTGCGATTCGTACTAATGAAGAAAATCCTGAGCTTTCTCAACATTTGGAAGAGTGCCACACAAAGGTGACAAAACGTTGTGCAATAGAAATCTTTGATAGTATATACACCGATAATACTTGTCGCACCCTCGCGGTGGGTTGCGGCGTCGCGGCGACCCTCGATTGATTTCGGTTTATTTGTTTTTTTGTGTAAAAGGGAGTCGCCACCTAGTATTAAGGTCACTAGAAACCCTAACTGGTCTTTCAGAGATTCTAAAGCAAGGGACTGGTTGCGTAAAGGGAAGGTATTAGCACCCCTAGTACGCCCTACCTAAGGTAAGCTGCTTGGTGTTTGGTTTGTCTTAAAATTGCTATGGTGTTGGTGTTTTCTAATTCCATCAGTTTTTCTAAGTTTGATTCTAACTAAATTTATTAAGATAGAAATCCAAGAAGATTCCATGTGCTTTAAAAGCTCATTTTTCCCTTGGTATTTCAAGAGTTTGCGACTCGTAAATCGCAAGGAGGAGGGACAAAAATTTAGAAATCTAGGGCACTTTAAAAGCCTATTTTTACCTTAGTGTTTTATACTCTCACGGCTCGTAAACCGTGGAGTAAAAAATTGAAATATCCTCGATTATAATCAAGACTTCTTTCAAGGATGTGTGCGGATTTATTATTCCTAGAAAATTATTTTGGATATTTACCACTCCGGGTTTCTTTATCCAAATATTAACAGTGAATAATAACAAATTATTCCCAATAATATTTTGGATATTCGTCCTTTAAGGATTTCTTTATCCAAACATTAGCGGTGAATAATAGATGAATTCCCCCCAAAATAAGATTTTTATATTTTTTGGAATATTGGCCAATACCCTTTGGAGTTTTACAAACATGTTGTAAAATCCAGAAATGCAAGAAAACAATTTTTTTGTTGTGTTTAAGAAATCCATGCGAAAACACATTTTCAAAACTTCCAATATTTTTTATATATAAAAAAACATTCAAAATATGTTAGGGTATTGGCCGTATGCAACACACAAGAAAACAAATTTGATATATATGTATATTTGTCACATTGCTTAAAAAAACAAAAACGGGTATTCTAAACACAAGACTAATATTTTTTACAACAAAAAAAATTCAGACCTTAAAATAAATATACCAAAAAAATCATAAATCACTTTCTCTTTCTTTTATTTTTTTGAAGAAAAAAAAGGGGGGGTTCTGGCCGGGTCACTTGCCCAAGCAAGTGACCCGGCTGGACACAAAAGGGGTGCAGCTCTCTTTTGTGAATGGAGAGCTACTGTTCAAGTGAATTAATTCACTTGAACAGTACAGACACATACATTACAAAGAAAAAGACCACACTAAAGTGCAAATACAAAGCAAAAGAAAGCATGCAACAGGTGAATAGAAAACCAACCTGGAGACGAAGAAACTGCAGTGGCGTTGGAAGAGTGATGGTTGCTGGGTTTGCGTCTGTCCTTCTTCTTATGTTCTGTGTTTGGGTCTGCCTATTGCCTCCTTCTTTACTCTGCGCCTCCGTCACTTTCTCTGCTGATTCCTAACTTTCTTTTCCCGTTTCTGCAGTTTTTATTTGTAGAAAACAAATGGAGCAAAGGCGTCTTTCTTGTTTTTCTTTTGCTGTCTCTCTCCCGTTCTCTATTCTCTCCTCTCTTTTTCCTATTTTTCTGCTCTCTTTTTCCTATTTTTCTGCTCTCTTTCTCCTCCCCCGTTAGGTCATTAGAAGGGCTTATATATAGTCTAAATATGTCTCAATTTAGGAAGGATTCAATGCATTAATCCTAGGACGCAAATCCCTACTGATTTGCAGTAAAAAAAACGCAAAAGGAAACTGCAATATTCTGATTTTGTGTTGGTGCTTTACATCTGATTTCTTTCCAGTTTTAGAGGAGGGTGTGGCTCTTTTCTTTCCTTCCATAGGGCCAGCTGCTCCCTTTGAAATGAGGCAAGAAAAAACGTGGTTGCGGCTCCAAAAATCAGGCATGATGATAAAGGAAAAACAGCAGGAATTTGCAGCGAAAAAAGGAAAGAAATCAGATGGAGGGTGCAGCTGCAAAGTCTCATTTTCCTTATTCGGCGTGGAAAAAATCCAGTCATTTATGATGATCCAGCCCCCCTCTCCAGCTTTCAATATCATTCTTCAATTCAAATCCCTCATTTTAACACTTTTCGATTCAGTCCTTGGTCCAAAAGAAATCCTTCGAATCAGTCCCGCGAACTTGGGCTATATCCTTCCCGCGGCAGAATTTTCTGCCCTCACGTTAGATATTCAAATGGGAATATCTTGAGCTTCTGATATCGAAATCAAGTGATTCAAAAGCCCAAATTCATCTACGCGTCTAGGAATAAAACTTTGATGAAGAAGTCGAAGTGAGATAAAATCGTTTTACATAACAGAAACTGGTAGTAATCTAGTTGGTCAAAAAGGTTCTTGATCTGACAATACTGAGCATCCAAATCTGACTGAGAATCTGCTCTAAGAACAATGATCCCTAGGACCTAATAAAGGTACACGTCAATTTTTCAACAGGTAATGAGTGACAGAATATATCTAGGATGGTCAGATATCGTTCGAAACTGAGTTAGAATCAGAGCCTAAGTTGAAACAAAAAATTGAGACAGCAGCAGAACTATTTTTTAGTGCAAATTCTGAGGAATTTATTCAACCTTAAAGACCAGATAAAAAAGAATGAATTTAGCATTATGAAGACTCCTGATCAACCTAAAAAAAACCTGATGATTTTGGTGGTAAAGGGGAAGGATAAAAAAAAAAACAGAAAACAGCTCAAACAAGGTTAAAAAAACAAAATATTTCTTTCTGTGCTTTTGTCAATCTTCTGGCGAATATGAGCTAAACTCCTACACTGTTCAAAAGAGGTATACACCGTCTCCAGCACGTAGGGTCCAAAATTGAGTAACAACAATACTCCATCAGAATATTGTTGCCAAAAGCATATAACAACCGGGAAAGCATGCCATGATGATTTCATAAAACTATTCATTTCAAAAGTTCCAAAGGAAAAAGTAACTTTTGTTGCAGCTAAGGGTGACCAAATTTGGAACCATTGTGCTGCTATTGAAGCCTTGGCACCTGCTGCTTTAACCTTTCCTATTCTACCTTGAATTGTACTAGTATAAGTTGTATGCAATAATAGGTGTTTTTATGATGAACGGTAACATTGAAGTCTTTGGATAACCATTTTGTTACTTCTTTTTTTACTATGTTTCATTTTCTCATAAGACAACCTAATGGGTCGAGCACTTGTTGGATTTGATCTAAATGTTTATGTATTTAAATATGAAGTTTTATTTTCATTTTCTCATAAGACAACCTAATGGGTCGAGCATTTGTTGGATTTGATATAAATGTTTATGCATTTAAATATGAAGTTCTATTTTCATTTTCTCATAAGACAATAGGTCGAGCACTTGTTGGATTTGATATAAATGTTCATGTATTTAAATATGAAGTTTTATTTTCATTTTCTCATAAATGGGTTGAGCTCAAGACACAATAATATTGTGGATTGTAATAAAATTATTTCTGCTCAGGTTTTACTTTCATTTTATTCCTCTTAAATTGGGTTCTTTTAGGATCAAACTTGATGGTCTGTTTCACTTGGGTTTATATAGGGTTCTTGCGGTGTCGAGGAAAAAAATCTGACACTCGGTTGATGCTTGATATCATAACCCAATTTTGGATCTCCCAAAATTGTTTTATAGAAAAGTACATTTTTTTAATTTAAAAATCTAAAAACAAAATTAAAAATTAAAAATCCAAAAATATTTTTGAAAAACGAGGAGATAAGTCTATAAGCTTTAACAAGATAGAAAGGCTGAAGAGTAGTCACATTGTGATATTTTGACAAGACAAACTGAAGAAAGACTTAACGAAAAGAAAGTTGAGGTTGAAATCCAATCGTGACCAAAATTGAAAGAATTAATTAAGTTTAAGGACTTAATTAAATTTCCAATAGGTTTAATTGACTCAATTAAGGACTTAATTAAAGTAAAAATAAAGTTTGAAAGTCAATTGGGCAAAAATTGGAAGAATTAATTAATTCTATGGACTTAATTATACTTTTAATGGGTTTCGTGCATCCAATCAAGGACTCAATTGAAGAAAAATAAAGTTTGGATGCCTAATTCAGATCAATTCGCTAAGATTGGAAGATTAGGTACACAATTGAAGTTTTGAAAGGCTAATTTGGTGCCATCAGGGGCTTAATTGAAATAAATTTAAAGTATGAAATTCAATTAAGGATCACATTGAAGAAATCCGAAACCAGGCATAACTTTGTAAACAACCCTGAAATTCGAGGGTCTAATTGAAAAAGACGAATAATGAAATTGCAAGGAATCCAAAATATTAGGGCGTAATAATGGAATACATGTACAAACATCATCATTAGTATTAGCTGATAAACACGTGTGCTAAATAAGATAGGGGCGAGGAAGAATATGTTGAGAGGTTTGCGGAGACTAAGTCCTTAATGAATGCTTTAAACCCTTCACTACCTGAATCCTAATATGTTTCTAGTTTTATTAGTGGATTTAGTTAAAATATCAAGCCAATGCTCAAAATCCGTAGGCCAACAACATTGATGCAAACATTTGAACAAGTCAAGTGGCAGGAGGAATAAAATAATGCAATAGTAAAGAAAAGATTATTCAATATAATAACTGCTCACTCACATAGCATGGATTGACAACGAGGTCAACCACCACCTAAGACTTTTAACCATTCTAAAAAAGAATTGCCTCCTAGCTCGAGACAAAACTCTAAAACATTACATGAGTAGAGAGAAGGAGGTTGGAGCAATGTTGGAGAAGTGTGCACCTAGGCATCAATATACCATGAAAGAAATACATATGATAGAAAAAATGAAAGCGGTGAGGAAAGAATTCCTGAATGTGAAAGAAGGCAATGTGATGAGTATGAAAGAGTTAAATTTAGTCCAATAGCTATTTTTGACAAGATGGTTACGAAAAAGGGTAACATAGCAGTTACAATGGGGTTAATCCGTTGATGTGATCTATACAAGGAGGATTCCGCAAGGGAAAATTTAGAAGAGTTAGCCATCTAATTTCTAAATTTCACTATTGATTCATAACGATAATCTTAAAAGGAAAGGCATTTTTACACGCTTAGAGGAAAGACATTTATAGTTTGAAGGTTTATAATTTGAATACAATTAACAACATTAGCAATAATATTAGCTCATAAAAACATGTGCTAAATAATAATGGCTATTTAGGATTAAGGTAGTTACAAAATTTAATGAAGGAGCTGTATAGTTAGTTGGAATTGTTCCTTTGTTACTTACATGGATAGTTAAACTACTATATATTATAATTGTGTTGGAAAAGTAGTAGGAGGATGAAATTACATTTGATGCAGAATTACATCTTCTCTTGTTCGCTTTAATTCTTTCCAGTCTCAATCTCAATCTCAATCTCTTCTTTTTCTTATTCTTTTTTCTATCTTTCTTAAAGGTTTTTGTTTTTTGTTAAAGGAGAGCTTAACACTACTTTCTCCACCATATTGAATTCCCTCACATCATCTCTTCTATCAGCCTCAACGGTGTGAGGGGTCAAAGAATAGAGTAAATTCGGAGAGTTTAAAACCTTTTTATTTAATTACTATTCTTTTTTTTGTTGTATTTTTCTTTTATAATGATTTATAAAAAGCAAAATTAAAAAACAAAAAACAAAAAAAATCAAAAGAAAAAGTCAGCGATCGAATTTCTAAATTTCACTATTGATTCTTGCGGATAATCTTAAAAGGAAATGCAGTGTTACAGGCAAAAGAATAAAATGACATGATCAATAAGTTAGCTTAGATGAGAGACATTTGTAACTTGAAGGTTTAATAGTGGAATACAAATAACAGCATTAGCATTAATATTAGCTAATAAAAACATGTTCTTTAAGTTCACATTAAAGAACAAGAGTTACATAATACTATTAATGTAAGTAGAGTTTGTATGTTATCTATATTTGTAAACCATTAAATTGGATTATGCTATTATACTAAAACAATGAACTTATTGAGCAATTTTCTAAATTTATTAATTGTTTTTCTTAGAATTAGTCTTTATGTAAATGTAAGTCATAATTACTTAATTATGCTTGAATACGTTTCTATCAAAACCACTTGAACACTTCTTTTTAACAAGAACTAACTTCCTGAAATGGATTTCATCAACTCTTAACATACAAATATTAATCAATGCTATCAAATCAATAAAATGTTTTGAAGTGTTTTCTTACCTATAAATTTGACTTGCATGATATTATTTTATTTGCATCCATCAAATTTTTATCCAAGTACAAGAATATATTGGTGTAAAAAACATGGGAAGTTTTGGGAAAAACATCTCCTCAACACTATTTCTTTTTATCGGTATACTTATGATCATTACACCAGGGTTTGCGATTCGTACTAATGAAGAAAATCCTGAGCTTTCTCAACATTTGGAAGAGTGTCACACAAAGGTGACAAAACGTTGTGCAATAGAAATCTCTGATAGTATATACACCGACAATACTCCATCAGAATATTGTTGCCAAAAGCATATAACAACCGGGAAAGCATGCCATGATGATTTCATAAAACTATTCATTTCAAAAGTTCCAAAGGAAAAAGTAACTTTTGTTGCAGCTAAGGGTGACCAAATTTGGAACCATTGTGCTGCTATTGAAGCCTTGGCACCTGCTGCTTTAACCTTTCCTATTCTACCTTGAATTGTACTAGTATAAGTTGTATGCAATAATAGGTGTTTTTATGATGAACGGTAACATTGAAGTCTTTGGATAACCATTTTGTTACTTCTTTTTTTACTATATTTCATTTTATCATAAGACAACCTAATGGGTCGAGCACTTGTTGGATTTTATATAAATGTTTATGTATTTAAATATGAAGCTTTATTTTTATTTTCTCATAAGACAACCTAACGGGTCGAGCACTTGTAGATCTTGTATTTCAATTTGGTTTATATGACTAGAAAGCTAAGACATGGGCCAAAAACATTCATGGGAGTCCAAGACTCAATTCTACTATTTGGAAGTCCAAATCTTAGCAATAATGGAGATGTCAGAATCTGTCCTGCAGCCTAGACACTGTTCAATGTTCAACCAATATCTCGAGTTCTAGAAGTCCAAATGCACCGATTCGTTTTTTGTTGGAAAGCTGAGACAATTTCCTAGAACTTTTAATATGTTCAAATTCTGACGTTAGCAATGACGTTTTGTTCAGACAAGAAGATAAGGATTGTCACCAAGTCAAGATGTGGCCACCCACTCAACAATTAGTCATCAAATCAATAGTTCTAAATTTTCGCCTATAAAAGGAGGCATTTTCCATGCATTTAGGCATCTTGGTTTTCAAATCAAGATCATGTTCTTGCTTTATATTTTTGTAATTCTTAAGTTTTGTTTATATTAATCTCTTGTTTATGCTTTTCATTTCCTTTCCTTTACTTAGTTAAGTTATATCTTATTTGTGTTCTTATCTTGTTTATTTATGTTTCTCTCTTTCATTATGTTTAGCCAAGTTTATTATGTCAAGGTGAAAAGGTTACATTAATGGTGTAAGAATAAGTATAGTATAAACTCAACATGGACTTTAATGTTTGATACTAACATGTTTTGTATTTGTTATCTTGTTCACTTTTAATACTTTGCTTGTTAAATGGTTAATCTAGATTTATGTTGTATAACCCTTGGTACAACAAATGCTTGGCACTTTCATAGCCCAACCGTATGGTATAACCGACACTTGTGCTATGAAAAGAACTTGATTTGTTGTTAACATAAGTTATAATCATGAATACCTGACAACATTTACAAGTATTAGCATTATTCAAATAAGATAACTAATGTAATCATGTTAACAATTTATAATCCGATTGGAACCTCCTTTGTGTGTGGTTTCCAGTTGAGTAATAAAAAAGAGTTTATACTATACTTGCTTGAAATACCATTAGTGGATCCTCTAACCTTGACAATTATTTTATCCTTGTTTAATCCTTATATCAATATCACATCTCAAAGCTCTCTTCAACTCCTTTTCTGTTACTATCTATTTCTTTATTTGTAGTTTATACAGTTAACCTCCCTGTGGTTCGACCCCGGTCTTGCCGGGTTATTTATTACTTCGACACTCCTACACTTGGGAGAAGACATCAACTCTTTGGTCGTGTAAAGTTTTTGGCGCCGTTGCCGGGGAGGTAAATTCTTGTATAAATTATAATATTTATTTTATTTTCTCTTTTCTCTTTTCATTTTATCTAACTTTTGTTTCTTTTCTTTCCTTTTCTTTTCTTCCTTTGATTCTCTTCTTACACGTGCATGAGAGTTTGGTCATGTACATTAAGTGGTAGACTTTGTAGGGTATCCTCATTATTTTTAGAAAATATGGCCGAAGAAGATAACTAGTCGCTTCATAATGAGAAGAATGAGAATAACCGTGTTAGAACACTCAGAGACCACATGAATCCCACAAGAATAAGTGCACCCTCATGCATAATTTCCCCCCCTGATGCATCTCATTTTAATTTTAAACCAAGCATTATTCAACTTTTACCTTCTTTTCATGGCTTAAATCTAGAAAATCCGTACTTGCATTTGAGGAGGTCGGTAACACCTATAATAACTTAAATTGTAGCATGAACACCATTAGATTAAAGCCTTTTCCTTTTTCATTAAAAGATAAAGCTAAAACATGGTTACAAAATCTTAGGTCATTATCCATTCGTGCTTGGGATGAAATGCAACAACAATTTTTATAGAAGTTTTTTCCGTCTCACAGAACAAACTTTTCCAAAAGATAAATCACTACTTTCACTAAAAAATCTGGAGAAACATTTTACCAATGTTGGGATAGGTATCGAGACTTGCTTAATACTTGCCCTCATCATGGTTGGTTTCGAAACATGGAGATTGGTTTCATATTTTTATGAAGGGTTAACACCTAAAGATAGACAAATGGTGGAATTGATGTGCAATGGAACTTTTAAAGATAAAGACCCTAATGAAGCAATGGAGTACCTAGACTTGCTATTTGAAAATGCTCAAAATTGGGACATTACAGGCACTTATGAGGCACCAAGTAAAACTCAACCTCATACATCTAGTGGAGAAATGTATAACCTTAGGGAAGATCATGACCTCCAAGCCAAGTTTGCATCTTTAGCTAGAAAAGTCGAGGCACTAGAATTGAAAAAGAGTGGTCAATTAAAATATGTTTAAGACATTATGTGTCAAATCTGTCAAAAAACAATGAACACTCAAGCAATAACTATCTAACTTTGCCTTCTTTTCAAGGAATGCATGCATGAACAAGTTCATGCTTTAAACAGTTTCCAAAGGCCCAATCATAACCCACACTCGCAAACATACAACCCTGGTTGGAGAAATCACCCAAATTTCAGTTGGAAGAGTGATGCACAAACTTCACAGCCACCATTTCAAGCACACCATAATTTTCAAAATTCTAATGGATATGCACCTCCTTATGCTCCACCTCCTAGAACAAATCTTGAGGAAACATTGCATGCATTCATTGAAAAGCAAGAGACAATCAACACTCAACTTGCTCAAAGAATTACAGATTTTAAAGATATTCTTGCAAAGTTCACATCAACTCTCAGTTTTCAAGAGAAAGGCAAGTTTCCATCTCAACCACAACAAAATCCCAAGGGGCAATACAATGTGAATGCAAGTAGTTCTGGAAGCCAACACATAGATTAAGTCAAATTAGTCATCACTCTTCGCAGTGGTAAGGTTATTGAAAAACCCATTCTTGAACCTTGTGAGAAAGATGATGAGTTAATCTCTGAGGGTAAGGAAGGGGTTGAATCTGAACATTGCAAAGAAAAGACTGATTTCCCGCCAGCACTTCCATTTCCTCATGCCATGACCAAACAAAGAA
The DNA here is from genome assembly GCF_000002775.5 of Populus trichocarpa. Lineage (NCBI taxonomy): Eukaryota > Viridiplantae > Streptophyta > Magnoliopsida > Malpighiales > Salicaceae > Populus > Populus trichocarpa. The sequence continues at coordinate 9,825,835 of NC_037288.2, read as the reverse complement.
AAGTCAATCACAACTTTGAAATCTTTGAAACTTTCAAGCAGGTAAGGATAAATATACCTTTGTTGGATGCTATTAAACAGGTACTTTTTTATGCTAAATTTTTAAAAGATTTGTGCATTGTGAAGAGAAAACTGAATGTGAAAAAGAAAGCCTTTTTAGCCGAACAAATAAGTGTCATTCTTTAGAATAATAATGCTTTGAAATATAAAGACCCTGGTTGTCCTATAATTTCATGCTTTATTGGAGAACATTAAATTGAAAGAGCTTTACTTGATCTTGGAGCTAGTGTGAATTTACTTCCATATTAAGTTTTTCAAAGTCTCAATCTAGATGAGTTAAAACCAACTTCTATAACTCTTTTACTTGCTGATAGATCTGTAAAAGTGCCTAGAGGAATTGTTGAAGATGTGTTAGTACAAGTTGATAAATTCATTTATCATGTGGATTTTATTGTCTTGGATACACAACTTGTTGAAGCATGTAATTCATTTCATGTTATTTTAGGACGTCCGTTTCTTGCAACTTCTAATGTATTAATTAATTGTAGGAATGGACTGATGAAGCTATCATTTGGAAACATGACATTGGAGATGAATATTCTTAATATTTGCAAGCAACCTAGAGATGATAATGATTCACAGGAAGTAGATGTTATTGGAGAATTAGTTTATGATCAATTTGAATCCACTGTGAGTAAAACAGAGTTTGATGAATATGCAGATTTGCAAATGATTTATTCTGAAGAAGAAATCGAGGACAAGAAAGGCACCAAAAATGTTGATACGGATCTTTTGTCAAGATTGACAATAGATTCAACATCTGACATCACAACAATCGATGATTACTTTCTTGACAAATCCTTACTTTCTCTTAGTCCAATGCCTTGGTTTGCTAATCATATAAATTTTCTTGCAATGGGAGATTTGCCAGCTCACTGGAGTACCGAAGACAAAGAAACGTTTTTGAACGAAGTGAAGGACTTTTATTGGGATGACCCTTATTTATTCAAATATTGTCCTGATAAAATATTTTGAAGATGCATTCCCGACAATGAAGTAAGTAGTGTCATTAAACTTTGTCATTCTGAGGCATATGAGAGTCATTTCTCGTCAAAAACGATGACTGCAAAAATCTTACAATATGGATTCTATTGGCCCACCATGTTCAAAAACATGCATGCATTCTCGACTCCATTTATTTCCTGGAAAGCTAAGATCAAGATGGAGCGGTCCATTTATTGTGAAACATGTGTATCCTTATAGGGCCTTGATATTGAGAATCCAAAGAATGACAATGTTTTTAAGGTAAATGGACATCGTTTGAAAGCTTACTTTGATAATTTTCTTAGTGAAAATGAATCCATTGGTTTGAATGATCCTATATATAAAGGTTGATTTTTTTTTCTCACATTGTTTTTGTGTTTCTTTTTGGTGTGACTTATGTTTTGCTAGTCTCTCTCACCCCGGTCAAGTGGTAGATAATGGTACTTCATGACTCTTAAGTCGGTTCTTTCAGTTTCCCATAATAATTGATATCTGTGTATATATTTGTGCAATTCTTTGCTCTTTCTCCTTTCTTTGCATCTCTTTTCCACTTCTCATCTAAAAAATGGACACCACTCTTGAAAAATTGAAAAAATATTTTCCCTCTTTGCCTCAAAATGCGATTACAAATATTTATCGAGCTAGGTGTGAAAGATTGAGGTTGTTAATGAATCATGGAATTCCTGAAGATATTCATTGGCTAATTGAAGCAAAGGTCTGATTATCAGGTGAGTCCTCCAATTCTTTCATTTCATACATGCCTGGAACAAGTAAAAGCACTTTTGCAAAGAAACGTCGTTTCATAATGAGAAGAATGAGAATAACCATGTTAAAACACTCAGAGACCACATGAATCCCACAAGAACAAGTGCACCCTCATGCATAGTTTTCCCCCCTGATGCATCTCATTTTAATTTTAAGCCAAGCATTATTCAACTTTTACCTTCTTTTCATGGCTTAGATCTAGAAAATCTGTACTTGCATTTAAGGAGGTCTGTAACACCTATAATAGCATGAACACCATCAGATTAAAGCCTTTTCCTTTTTCATTAAAAGATAAAGCTAAAACATGGTTACAAAATCTTAGGTCAGGATCCATTCGTGCTTGGGATGAAATGCAACAACAATTTTTAAAGAAGTTTTTTCCGTCTCACAGAACAAACTCTTTCAAAAGACAAATCACCACTTTCACTAAAAAACCAGGAGAAACATTTTACCAATATTGGGATAGGTATCGAGACTTGCTTAATACTTGCCCAATACTTGCCCTCATCATGGTTTTGAAACATGGAGATTGGTTTCACATTTTTATGAAGGGTTAACACCTAAAGATAGACAAATGGTGGAATTGATGTGCAATGGAACTTTTGAAGATAAAGACCCTAATGAAGCAATGGAGTACCTAGACTTGCTAGCTGAAAATGCTCAAAATTGGGACATTACAGGCACTTATGAGGCACAAAGTAAAACTCAACCTTGTATATCTAGTTGAGGAATGTACAACCTTAGGGAAGATGATGATCTCCAAACCAAGTTTGCATCTTCAGCTAGAAAAGTCGAGGCACTAGAATTGAAAAAGAGTGGTCAATTAAAATCTGTTCAAGACATTGGGTGTCAAATCTGTGAAACCAATGAACACTCAACCAAAAACTGTCCAACTTTGCGTTCTTTCAAGGAATGCCTCCATGAACAAGTCCATGCTTTAAACAGTATCCTAATATGTTTCTAGTTTTATGAGTGGATTTAGTTAAAATATCAAGCCAATGCTCAAAATCCGTAGGCCAACAACATTGATGCAAACATTTGAACAAGTCAAGTGGCAGGAGGAATAAAATAATGCAATATAATAACTGCTCACCCACATAGCATGGATCGACAACGAGGTCAACCACCACTAAAGAATTTTAAACATTCTAAAAAAGAATTGCCTCCTAGCCCAAGACAAAACTCTAAAACATTACATGAGTAGAGAGAAGGAGGCTAGAGCAATGTTGGAGAAGTGTGCACCTAGGCATCAATATACCATGAAAGAAATACATATGATAGAAGAAGTGAAGGAGGTGAGGAAAGAATTCCTGAATATGAAAGAAGGCAATGTGATGAGTATAAAAGAGTTAAGTTTAGTCCAATAGCTATTTTTGACAAGATAGTTACGAAAAAGGGTAACATAGCAGTTACAATGGGGTTAATCCGTTGATGTGATCTATACAAGGAGAATTAGTTTGGTTGTTTTTTTGTGAAAACCAAACCAAATAAAAAATAATAACTTGTATTTCTATTAATCACCCTAAAATAATAATGAACCTCAGCAATGAAGGCCAAATTAAGCAAGGGGAACTTATATAATCACTCCATTTTTTAAAATTAATATGGAATTAAATGGTAATATAGGCTGTAAATAACTATTCCTCCAAGCTTTTTATTACAATGATTGGCATTCTTCTTTCCATGCTATTTTTAAAACCCCAACATCAAGCAAGAAATAATATTTTGTTCTATGGACTTAATTATACTGCCAATGGGTTTCGTGCATCCAGTCAAGGACTCAATTGAAGAAAAATAAAGTTTGGATGCCTAATTCAAGTCAATTCGCTAAGATTGGAAGATTAGGGACACGATTGAAGTTTTGAAAGGCTAATTTGGTGCCATCATGGGCTTAATTGAAATAAATTTAAAGTATGAAATTCAATTGAGGATCACATTGAAGAAATCCAAAACCAGGCATAACTTTGTAAACAACCCTGAAATTAGAGGGTCTAATTGAAGAAGGCGAACGGTGAAATTGCAAGAAATCCAAAATATTAGGGCTTAATAATGGAATACATGTACAAACAACATCATTAGTATTAGCTAATAATCACATGTGCTAAATAAGATAGGGGCGAGGAAGAATAGGTTGAGAGGTTTGCGGAGACTAAGTCCTTAATGAATGTCTTAAACCCTTCACTACCTGAATCCTAATATGTTTCTAGTTTTATGAGTGGATTTAGTTAAAATATCAAGCCAATGCTCAAAATTCGTTGGGCCAACAACATTGATGCAAACATTTGAACAAGCCAAGTTGCAGGAGGAATAAAATAATGCAATATAATAACTGCTCACTCACATAGCATGGATCGACAACGAGGTCAACCACCACCAAATAATTTTAAACATTCTAAAAAGGAATTGCCTCCTAGCCCAAGACAAAACTCTAAAACATTACATGAGTAAAGAGAAGGAGGCTGGAGCAATGTTGGAGATGTGTGCACCTAGGCATCAATATACCATGAAAGAAATACATATGATAGAAGAAGTGAAGGAGGTGAGGAAAGAATTCCTGAATATGAAAGAAGGCAATGTGATGAGTATGAAAGAGTTAAGTTTAGTCCAATAGCTATTTTTGACAAGATGGTTACGAAAAAGGGTAACAAAGCAGTTACAATGTGGTTAATCCGTTGATGTGATCTATACAAGGAGGATTTCACAGGGAAAAATTTAGAAGAGTTAACCATCTAATTTCTAAATTTCACTATTGATTCTTAACGATAATCTTAAAAGGAAAGGTATTTTTACACGCTTAGAGGAGAGACATTTATAGTTTGAAGGTTTATAATTTGAATACAATTAACAACATTAGCAATAATATTAGCTCATAAAAACATGTGCTAAATAATAATGGCTATTTAGGATTAAGGTAGTTACAAAATTTAATGGAGCTGTATAGTTAGTTGGAATTGTTCCTTTGTTACTTACATGGATAGTTAAACTACTATATATTATAATTGTGTTGGAAAAGTAGTAGGAGGATGAAATTACATTTGATGCAGAATTACATCTTCTCTTGTTCGCTTTAATTCTTTCCAGTCTCAATCTCAATCTCAATCTCAATCTCTTCTTTTTCTTATTCTTTTTTCTATCTTTCTTAAAGGTTTTTGTTTTTTGTTAAAGGAGAGCTTAACACTACTTTCTCCACCATATTGAATTCCCTCACATCATCTCTCCTATCAGCCTCAACGGTGTGAGGGTAAAAAAGAATGGAATAAATTGGGAGAGTTTAAAACCTTTTTATTTAATTACTATTCTTTTTTAGTTCTATTTTTCTTTTATATTGATTTATAAAAAGCAAAATTAAAAAACAAAAAACAAAAAAAAATCACAAGAAAGAGTCAGCGATCCAATTTCTAAATTTCACTATTGATTCTTGCACATAATCTTAAAAGGAAATGCAGTGTTACATGCAAAAGAATCAAATGACATGATCAATAAGTTAGCTTAGATCAGAGACATTTGTAACTTGAAGGTTTAATAGTGGAATACAAATAACAACATTAGCATTAATATTAGCTAATAAAAACATGTTCGTTAAGTTCACATTAAAGAACAAGAGTTACATAATACTATTAACGTAAGTAGAGTTTGTATGTTATCTATATTTGTATACCACTAAATTGGATTATGCTATTATACTAAAACAATGAGTTTATTGAGCAATTTTCTAAATTTATTAATTGTTTTTCTTAGAATTAGTCTTTATGTAAATGTAACTCATAATTACTTAATTATGCTTGAATACGTTTCTATCAAAACCACTTGAACACTTCTTTTTAACAAGAACTAACTTCCTGAAACGGATTTCATCAACTCTTAACATACAAATATTAATCAATGCTATCATATCAATAAAATGTTTTGAAGTGTTTTCTTACCTATAAATTTGACTTGCATGATATTATTTTATTTGCATCCATCAAATTTTTATCCAAGTACAAGAATATATTGGTGTAAAAAACATGGGAAGTTTTGGGAAAAACATCTCCTCAACACTATTTCTTTTTATCGGTATACTTATGATCATTACACCAGGGTTTGCGATTCGTACTAATGAAGAAAATCCTGAGCTTTCTCAACATTTGGAAGAGTGCCACACAAAGGTGACAAAACGTTGTGCAATAGAAATCTCTAATAGTATATACACCAACAATACTCCATCAGAATATTGTTGCCAAAAGCATGTAACAACCGGGAAAGCATGCCATGATGATTTCATAAAACTATTCATTTCAAAAGTTCCGAAGGAAAAAGTAACTTTTGTTGCAGCTAAGGGTGACCAAATTTGGAACCATTGTGCTGCTATTATAGCCTTGGCACCTGCTGCTTCTACCCTTCCTATTCTACCTTGAATTGTACTAGTATAAGTTGTATGCTATAATAGGTGTCTGTATGATGCACGGTAACATTGAAGACTTTGGATAACCATTTGATTACTTCTTTTTTTACTATATTTCATTTCTCATAAGACAACCTAATGGGTCGAGCACTTGTTGGATTTGATATAAATGTTTATGTATTTAAATATGAAGCTTTATTTTCATTTTCTCATAAGACAACCTAATGCGTCGAGCAGTTGTTGGATTTGATATAAATGTTTATGTATTTTAATATGTAGTTTTATTTTCATTTTCTCATAAATGGGTTGAGCTCAAGACACAATAATATTGCGTATTGTAATAAAATTATTTTTGCTCAAGTTTTACTTTCATTTTATTCCTTTTAATTTGGGTTGTTTTAGGATCAAACTTGATGGTCTGTTTCACTTGGGTTTATATTAGGGTTCTTGCGGTGTCGAGGAAGAAATCTGACACTCGGTTGATGCTTTATATCATAACCCAATTTCGGATCTCCCAAAATAGTTTTATAACAAAGTACATTTTTTATTTAAAAATCTAAAAACAAAATTACCAATTAAAAATCCAAAAATATTTTTGAAAAACGATGAGATAAGTCTATAAGCTTTAACAGGACAAAAAGGCAGAAGAATAGTCACATTGTGATATTTTGACAAGACAAACTGAAGAAAGACTTAACGAAAAGAAAGTTGAGGTTGAAATCCAAACGTGACCAAAATTGAAAGAATTAATTAAGTTTAAGGACTTAATTAAATTTCCAATAGGTTTAATTGACTCAATTAAGGACTTAATTGAAGTAAAAATAAGGTTTGAAAGTCAATTGGGAAAAAATTTGAAGAATTAATTAAGTCTATAAGTTTAAGGACTTAATTAAATTTCCAATAGGTTTAATTGACTCAAGGAAAAGAAAGTTTATTATGTCAAGGTGAAAAGGTTACACTAATGGTGTAAAAATAGGTATAGTATAAACTCAACATGGACTTTAATGTTTGATACTAACATGTTTTGTAGTTGTTATCTTGTTCACTTTTAGTACTTTGCTTGTTAAATGGTTAATCTAGATTTGTGTTGTATAACCCTTGGTACAACAAATACTTGGCACTTTCATAGCCGAACCGTATGGTATAACCGACACTTGTGCTATGAAAGGAACTTAATTTGTTGTTAACATAAGTTATAATCATGAATACCTGACAACATTTACAAGTATTAGCATTATTCAAATAAGATAACTAATGCAATCATGTTAACAATTTATAATCCAATTGGAACCTCCTTTGTGTGTGGTTTCCAGTTGAGTAATAAAAAGAGTTTATACTATACTTGTTTGAAATACCATTAGTGGATCCTCTAACCTTGATAATTATTTTATCCTTGTTTAATCCTTATATCAATATCACATCTCAAAGCTCTCTTCAACTCCTTTTCTCTTATTATCTATTTCTTTATTTGTAGTTTATACAGTTAACCTCACTGTGGTTCGACCCTGGTCTTTCCAGGTTATTTATTACTTCGACACTCCTACACTTGGAAGAAGACATCAACTCTTTGGTCATGTCATGTAGTACAAAAGTAAGGGGTGAGGATGGTGTCTTTTTTGGAGGAGAAATGTAGTATTAAATGGCCTTAAAAAAGCAAGTTGTTTTGGTCAAAACAAGACCAAAACATATTGTTTCATTTAAATAAAATAATGTTGTTTTTTAGGTTTTTGACCTAAATTAGGTCATTAACAACGTTTTAATTTCACCCCTAATCTTTTAATTTATTTAATTAAGTCCTTAATTGAATTTTAATTCTCTGAATTAATCAATTTTACCCCTACCAAGTTTTAAATGAACCCCTGAGTTTAGCGCCTTTTTCATCTTGGTTCTTGATTTTAGATATTTTCAATAATGTTTTTTTTTTTAATTTGACCTAAATTAATTCTTAAACTTACTTAAATATTTGGGTCTATGATTAAATTAAATTGGCCTATTAAAACTCTAATTAAGTCCACATACTTAATTTTTATAGAGATTCGTCTAATAATAATTTAATTTGACATTGAATCTGTATTGTCTTTCAATCTAAGATACAATTAGGTTCCTGATTTTATCCAAAATCTCAATTTATTCCAACATACATTTGAAACCCTTCTCTGCTCGGTCTTGCCAAGTTGCCAATCTTTTTTCATTTTTTTTTCTTCATTTCATTTCATTTTGTTTTATTTTTTAGTTTAATTTTAAAAGAAAAGAATAATTTTGGGGGAAATCTAAAATTGGGTTCTGACAATAATAACTACTTTTATTCTTACGCTGACTCGGGCTTTACCTTAGATCGACCTTCGAGTTGGGTTTTAAAACTATGATAAGAAACTTTTTTATCCTTACTTGTCTTCATTGGAAAATTTTGGAATTAAAAGGTTTTTACAAGCATATTTTAGAAATAAAAAATAAAAAATATTGTCTTTAGAGACATATCTTGTACGTACCTCCTATTTTGAAAGTTTAGAAATTCACTCTAAAATTATCATATACTCTAAAATTTTCCTAGACATATATTTATTTTTATGTCTCTATTTCTATATCTTCAACCAAGCATTGCCAGATAATTGGCAAATACAAATGAAATAGTCTGTCGGTAGATTATGGTGAACTTTACTAACAGAATAGTCCCTCACTGTATCCATTGGTAAACATCGACAAAAATATTTTCTCAGTATATACCAAGGTAATTATAGTGGGAAAAAAAGGTATTAAAACAAAGCCAAAATATATAATAACATGTCATTTATACAGACAGAATAACCTACAAAATTAACCCGTTGATGAAATCCATATGATGTCATCATTAATATTTAATTTATGACCTGGTAAGCAACCCCCTCCCCCATTTCATCTTCTTCATCCTAACTCTGCAACAAACAACATATCCCCCATAATTTTAGCACAAATTAACCTCGAACCACAAATTCAGCAAACCCAACACTCAGTTTGTCAGCATCTCTGTTCTGATTCAAATTTTATTGAGGATTCCCCACATCATGTAAAGAAGTTACCCATATTTTCTTTGAACTCAATTTTAAAATGTTAATTTTTATTGCATATTTTGTAATATATGTATTTTGTTTGGGTGTTTACTTGTTTTATAGCTTTTTTCCATAGAAATTTATTGTATGAATGTATGATTTGTACATGTTAGAGTTTGTTTGAGATTTTGAAAAATTATATATATTTTTTAAATTGATGAAATTTATTTTGAATTTTTGACTTAGGTGTTTTGTAATGAAATAAATAATGTCTTATTTAACAAGTTTGTTTTATATTTTGTCAATTTTTTTGTTAAGTTGAAAATTTCAGTAAATGTATAGAAATTTGAATTTATGTGATACTGCATTAAGAGTACTATTAAAATAGATTGAATAAATTTGAATTAAACCAATGTTAGCTAATTTATTTAGTTTACATAATTAATTAATACATGTTGTCATCAATATTCTATCAGGTTTGATATAAGTAATGGATGATCATTCATGGATGTATCGAGATTCACTCAAAATGTTGTATAGGATGGATTATTGTAATGGAGTTGAGGGTTTTATTAATTATATACTATCTAATCCAAGAAATGTCAGTGGAGATGGTATTAGATGTCTATGTAAGAGGTATAAAAATAAAAAGTTTGAAAGTCAATTGGGCAAATATTGGAAGAATTAATTAATTCTATGGGTTTCGTGGATTCAATCAAGGACTCAATTGAAGAAAATAAAGTTTGGATGCCTAATTCAGATCAATTCGCTAAGATTGGAAGATTAGGAACACAATTGAAGTTTGGAAAACATGCCTTAAGGACCTCAACAAGTCACCATTCCTTGAACAAAAATGGGGTGTGCGAAACATGCCATTAGGTTTGGGTTGGGGTTGGCCTAGACACATAGGCTGAGCCTATTGGGCTCGAGGCCTAAGCCCACGCAATTGTTGGGATGAGGCCCAACTCAACCAAATTCGATTAGGCCTATAGATGACCCAATAGACCCCATTTTATATGTATAGGCTGGACCCAACCCTTTTACATGGGTTGGGCTAAAACCAAGGTCTAACTTTATTTTTTTCTTTAGTAGCAGAACGTGAATTATTTCATGTTCTACATGATTTTTCTAAGAACATAAAACAACTTGAAAAACAAAAGGAAGAAGATGATGGAAGGATACTTGGCCTAGTGGGTTTTTGTTGTTGGCTTGGGTTGCTAGAGTAACTGATGGTTTCTGATGGATTACAGTGCAGCTGGTGGTGGTGCATTTAGTGCCTTTGGGAGATAAGAAAACTCGTTAGTGTGGCTATTGAAGGGTGATGATAATGGTGGTAGAGGTGGTTGTTGGTAAGGTTTTTGGTTTTATTGGCTGTAAAAAGGAGTGGTATTATGCCAAAGAGGGCTTGATTTCAGTTTATCCTTGGTTCGGTACAAAAATGGTGGCTGGTTTGAGTTGAATAGTGTTGGTTTTCTTTTGTTTAGGCTGGTGCAAGGGTCTCTTTTGACTTATTATTTTCTCCTCGTCTTTGCACGAAACTCACCTCTATTTAGAAAGGATGAAAAAAGAACATGAGGTGTTTCTTGGGCATGGTTTGTGGCCATTGATTTACTTGGGAATGATCCCAACCATTGGCTATAAACCAATAACCTGGTACTACAAAACAAAATTGTCAAAGGTGGTTAGGTCAATGGTTTTAGGCGTTTATTGTATTGGTTGTAGGGCTGCAAACCTGCGGAGAAAGGACTAAGGGTGTAGTACAAAAGTCAGGGGTGAGGATGGTGTCTTTTTTGCAGGAGAAATGTAGTATGAAATGGCCTTAAAAAAGCAAGTTGTTTTGGTCAAAACATATTGTTTTATTTGAATAAAATAATGTTGTTTTTGGGTTTTTGACATAAATTAGGTCATTAACCCCGTTTTAATTTAACCCCTAATCTTTTAATTTATTTAATTAAGTCCTTAATTGAATTTTGATTCTCTAAATTAATTCAATTTTACCCCTGCCAAGTTTTAAAATGACCCCTTGAGTTTAGCGCCTTTTTCATCTTGGTCCTTGAATTTAGATATTTTCAATAATTTTTTTTATTTGACCCAAATTAATTCTCAAACTTACTTAAACCTTTAATTGGGCCTATAATTAAATCAAATTGGCCTATTAAAACTCTAATTAAGTCCACATACTTAATTTTTATGCAGATTCGTCCAATAATCATTTAATTTGACATTGAATCTGTATTGTCGTTCAATCTAAGGTACAATTAGGTTCCTGATTTTGTCCAAAATCTCAATTTGTTTCAACATGCATTTGAAACCCTTCTCTGCCCGGTCTTGCCAAGTTGCCAATCTTTTTTTCATTTTTTTTGTTTTTTTTCATTTCATTTTGTTTTATTTTTTAGTTTTATTTTTTAAAAGATATGCGAGGCTTTGATATGCGAGGCTTATATTTTTTAAGAGATCTTAACATTTATCTCATATTATTTCGAGCTTTACTTGAGAATAAGATTAAACTGCGTTCCAAGGCATGACGATGGTGGGGAAATGCCTTCGAGTAGGAACTTGCAATATTCTTCAATCCTGGATGACTTGTACCAAACAATATTGTGAGTGGAAGATACTTGACAAAAATCAAATTCAAACATGCACATAATTATATACTATTTAACTGCGATGAATTGAAACCTTTTATTCAGTAAGTATAATAATTAACATGTTGTTACTTTCAAATAACATATCTCTTAGAATATCATAAATTAATAGATTGTTAAGTTCCTCCTAGCTAACATCATCAATTTTTACTATCTCAAAACTCACAGTTGATTGAATTCTAAATATTTTGATTACAAGATGAATAATTTTCCATGTGGTTCAGAACACATGTAGGGACTATTTCATTATTCTTGTCTCTCGATATGCTTAATTTCATTACACATTTCTTGTTAACTGTTAATGGTTGTAATTCATGTACCAGGTTCATCAATTGGGTGAGAATGCTAGTGTTACTTTGAATTTACTAAGTCTGTCTCCTACAAGATAGGTGAAGTGCCACAATAGGTATTTTGTCAATGAACATGTTTTTCATACTGAAGAGTATGGTCAGGGTAGAAAGACATATAACAATAGAGTATGTGTTTAGGGATCGGTTTCTAATGAGTTTGAGGTTGACTACTATGAAAAGTTAGAAAAGGTCATTGAATTGCAATTTCATAGTGACCATAATAGAGTTTTCTTATTCAAATGTTATTGGTAGGATACCACTGATAGAAAAATCAAAGTAGATCCCTATCATGGTTTCATCAAAATTAATACAAAGGCTAGACCCCACAACGTCAATGATGTCTTTGTTTTCTCCAAACAATGCCAGCAAGTTTATTACACACAAACTCTTTCTTTTAGAAAGGATTGTTCAAGAGTTGATTGGTTATCTATAGTGAAAACCAAACCCACATGTCGTGTCCAAGTTGTTTAGGATTGTAACGATGAAGTAACTATGGGAGATGATGTCTTTCAGTTTGATGACTTAGTTGATCCATATCAAGTTGCTTCATCTACCGACTTAATTAAAAGAAAATTTAACCTTTTGGATCACTGAGAATACTTTTATTGATGTTAATTTTGAGGAGTTAAATGATGTTTTCAGAACTAGCAGACATACATAAGTTGATGAAGATAATGATAATGACGAAATCAAAATAGAAGATTGTGATGACAAAGATAAAATTGAAGAAGAAGAAGACAATTATGATTAATATGCACAACATGGATTTGTAATGAAATTAACTATAATGTAATATTTCTGGATGAAATTAACTTTGATGTAATGACAATAACGTGAATTTATTATTACAAGACAAGGAAACATTTACTTTTTATGATTTTATTATTATACACAAAACCTATGTTATTGTATTGTGTGTGCTGTTGAGATTTTAAGTATTTACAAGATAGATAGATAAGGAATACATATATAATTTGGCCATATAAACTATTTGATATTGATGGAATTACTAACAAACCGTAAAATACCAATAGATACACTGACAAATTAAGTATGTCGGTATATTCCAGAGAGTTTTGGAACTATTCACTTCTCAATGGCACTGTTCATTGTATTCTTCACACACCACATCACCAAAGGATTGCATCTGTCAATATATTGTATTTACATATGGCATCACCGACGGATTAAGTCTTTCTGTATTTTCCCAAGCGTTTTGGAACTATTCACTTCTCAATGGCACTGTTCACTATGTTCATTCCATACGACATCATTGATGAATTAAGTCCGTCAGTATTTTCTTGAGAGCTTTGGAACTGTTCACTTCTCAATGACACTGTTAATTATTATTCCTTACAGATAGAATCACCGATAGACTGAAAAGTCATTGTGATATTTGAGAGGTTTCTAAAATTTTTTATTAAATTGAAAATTTCAATTAAATGTTATAGATGGAAACACCAAAGTAAATGTTAAAAATATTAATATTTAATTATTTTTCAGTAAAAAAAGCCCAAATTAAAAGGCAAAAATCCTTAATTTCATAACAGGCGAGCATTTCTTCTTCTTCTTCTCTCTTCCTTTAATGCAAAATACGAAAACATCTCAATTTTTCTTTCTCTTCTGTCTCTCCTTCTCTCCTCCTTAACTCTCTTTCTGCTATTTTGTTCTCTGCCATGCATGTCAGATATGTCCTTCTCTTCTATTCTTCTTTTCTATTCTTATTTTTACCTTTTTTTTTGGTTAATTAACGTCTCTCTCTTCTCTTTTTTTTTATTTGTTTTTTTTTCTCTTCTCATCTTTAATCTCAACAAAATTAAGGTAAGATTTTTCTTATTTATTCTCTTTTTTGTGTTTTTTTCCATTATATTTTTTTTTTGTTTTTGAATTTTTTTGTTTTTAATAATTGTTGGAATGTTTTTCATCTGAGAACAATTTTGTTGTATTTTGATGATGTATTAGAACAAGAAGCTCATTTAAGAGCAAGAAAAAATGATTTCAAACTTGATTGATGTTTTCTAGCTTATTCTTCCAATCATATGTGAAATTATCAAAGACAAAAATGGTTGAGAAATCTCAAATACAACAGAACTGCAGTTGAGCTGTAAGCATCGATTTTGGATGTTTAAACTCATTTATGGTTTAGGAAACAGTCTAAGAGTTTTTCTAGAAGATGATGTTTGTATTAACAACTGCCTTCCCCATTTATGAAGGCATGTAATTGATTGACTATACTCAAGTTTAGGTTACTTGTCCTCATAATCACAAAAATCATGCTCGCTGATAAAAGTAGTTTTGAGATTTCTGGTTTTTGTTTGAAGAGTTCTCATGCTTACATGTTTAATAATTGTCATGTAGACTAAAGATTCAATAATTAGGTTTGCTCTATCATATATATATATATATATATATATATATATACACACACACACACACAAAAATTGAAAAAATAATAATATAAAAATAATTAAAATGATCATAATAGAATCTAATAGCAATTCTTTAAATGAAAAAATTCCTAGCAATTGCTTAACTTGGTGTAGCAAAATATAATGTTCATGCATGTATTGTAACAATGTTTTATATTTTTCATTTTCTTCAAATTCAACACTTCAAGAAATTGAATACAATCAATTGGTTAGTGGCAATCAAATTTAAATTCATGTGTATTTGTGGGTGTAAAATTTTTTTGGGTAGTCTCCCGTATAGAAAGGTGTTGCCAAATGTTTTTTCAAAATAGAAATGGTTTATGGTATCTTAATATTTTAATTTGTATAGATACTTAGGGGAAAGTCAATAATGCATCATATAGACAGGATCACTATTAGAAGAACTAGCACTTAGGTAACATGCACCCATTCTCGACGCGGGCCCTTCTAATGCGATGCCACCAAGTTGAGGGGTATCCCTTCAAAACGGGATCCATTTATTAGGAAATACCATACCAAGTGGAATCTTGACCACTCAATGTAAGTTTGTTTTCCTTTCATGCACTACTAAAAAATAAAAAACATGTTAATAATTTTTGAAAAATTAATCTCAATTAACAAATGCAATTTCAGGTTGATAAATATCCAGCAGATTCAATGTTCCATTACCACACAAACTAGCAGATCAATTCTGATTGTTTCACATAGGAAGCGAATGGTAAGATTTTTTTTTATTACATCAATTTTTTCTTAATTTGTTGCTTTTGATGAATATGAAAGCAGGATCGTCTGGTGGACCCGAGAAAACTTAGATTTTTGATATATCAAATGTAAACCCTCGGTTATAATTTTTCTGGGTATTTAAAAGATGAGAAATTTAACCAATAGTAAAATGGGTTAAATTAAATTAAAGAAACCTAAATCAAGATAAAAATAGTGAAATTAATGAAATGAAAAGTGAATATAGTACTAAATCATTGAAAAGAAAAACATTTGTGAGGACAAAATGAATACGTAAGATCAAGAGAGGTGAATATTCAAATAATAGAAGGTTGGGAGTTTATGTATAAATGATAAAAAGGGGTGGGGATAAATGTGCAATTAACAAGATGTTAGAACTATAAATATCATTCTATTTTCTCTCTTGGAGGAACTGGCAAGAGTAAGAGAGAGTTTAGAGAGAGGCTGGAGAGAAGATATATTGATGGTAAATCAACCGACAGCTATAACTCCACCTTCCACCATTGGATCAGCACGATATTCAGGTATGTTGTTCTCATCTATGTCATGTACATTTTCACCGTAGGGATTTACTATATCAGTCCCCGTTTGAGAGATACTGAGGGAGGAAAATATCTAGGAAAATACACTTTTGAACAGTCTTCTTTGCTGTCTGTTTTCTCCTTCGGCCACCGTTGGATTAGGCTATAACTTGGATATGTTGTTCTTCCTGATTTCGTCTAGATTCTGAACGGTGGAGATTTGAAACAAACATTCGGTATAGAAGTTGTGTATCTCGCACAGTAGGTCTGCAAGTTTGAGGTCAGTTTGGTTAAACCCATATTTCTGGAAATTTCACCATTTGATGAAGTTAATATTTGAATATGGTATACTCATAATAATGCATTATAACTTGACAGTATAGATTGTTTGGAATATTATTCGTTTGTTATTTATGGTTGATAGAAACTATGTCAAGGATTGTGTTTAGAAGAATATTGTTCGGAAAGTTTGTAAAATCGACAAGAATGCTTTATTTTGACGTTAAGAGGGAAGATTGAAATAAATAAGATAAATTGGATCTTATAAAGATATTCTTTTTTTACAGTCTTAAACGATATGTGATATGGCCAGGGGTTGAGATGATAGAGAAAAAAGTTAAATTGTGGATGTTGTGTGTAAATGAAAAGGTTGATGAATCTAGATAGATTCGTCTCCTAACTTTTAGAGAGAATTCGAGTAGAAGGATGAGAGAATTAGGATCAAGTTTCTTCATAATAATTGTAGTTTTGGATGTTAGCTAACTAAGAAATTGGTCTTGCTCAATATGGACCTGTAGAACCCCAGCTATGGGTCATCAACTGAGATTGGGTCTTGATAGACCATGTAGGGTAGTGTTTGTTGATGAGCAATTTTGACTATCTCAAAGGCAGAACTGCGTTCTCCTTCCTTCAAAGAACTTGTAGCCTCGTGTATTAGCTTTCTAACGAGACTAATCTCGCTTGAAACAGAGTTCTATAAGTCTAGATATAGTTAAAAATCTGATAAGTGTTCAGACAGTAACAATTCAATGTCTAGACAGTAACAGTTGGATAGTAACAGTTCAATGTCTAGACAATAACAGTTGGATAGTAACAGTTCAAATGTCTAGACAGTAACAGTTCAAAGTGTAAACAGTAACAGTTCAAATGTCTAGACAGTAACAGTTCAAAGTCAAACAGTAACAGTTGGAAAAGTCAAACAGTAACGGTTCAAAGTCAAACAGTAACAGTTCAAAGTCAGACAATAACAGTTGGAAATTGGACAGTAACAGTTCAAAGTTAGACAGTAATAATAGACTTTCACGTGAATAGTATATAAAAGAATTGAGTCATATGAACACTTGCACATTTAGATACTAACTCTGAAAATATACATGATATATGTATGTATGTTATTATGAGGAAATGAACATGCATAAGAAAGTAACATATGAGTAATGGATGAATATGGATTCTCTATAATATCGGCCTAAAGGAATGATAACTATGGTTGGATAAAGGATAACAACATTAATGGGTGTAATGAGAAAAACATAAGATATAAAGAAAGAAATGATTAAAAGAAAGATTTATTAGCTATTGATATGATTATTATAAAACATATCCTTGAATGAGAAAAATTTAAGAGATGAGTCTGTGACTGCAGGAGGGACCACCGGTGTAGTGCAACAGCAGCAACAGGGGAGCACGAGTAGAGCTTCTACTGCAGGTAGGTGACTTTCACCTTCCTTTTAAATAATGTTGAATAATGAAAAAACTTTATCATGAATGTTACTGTATTGTGTTAATTCAGATACCAGACTGTCAAATGGTTAAATGTTAACAAATGGTTGATTAGCTTTGGCTAAAAGCATCTGAAGAGATGACCTTGAACAATGAAATACCTTATCATGAACGTTGTCGTATTGTGTTAATTCAGATATCAGATAGCCAAATGCTTAAATGTTGACAAACGATTGATTAGCTTCGGCTAATAGTATCCGAATAGATGACCGGGACAAACAATTGATTAGCTTCGGCTAATGGCATCCGAATGGATGACTGGGACATCAAACGCTACAACTGAAAACTTACGGATGATCCAGAGTATTTCAACCATGAAATGCTTGCAATCAATTTTAAGCAATCAAGTCAATTTAATGTTGTTGGTAAAAATCGAGCCAATGGACTAAGTGTATAAATACGAACATAATATTATTTTTTTTGATAAAAGTCGAGCCGAGAGACTAAGTGTATAAATTTCTCTATTGTCTTTGTTTTTTATGTGTTGGTAAGCTTGTCATTAAAAGTTGAGCTGACAAACTGAGTGAATAAATACCAACAAAATATTTCATCTAAAAATTAAAAAAATCTAGTAGTAAAATACATTTAATGTTGTTTTCTAACGATGTATAGATTTCTGTATGTGAGCTCGTCATTAAAAGTTGAGCTGACAAACTGAGTATATAAATACCAACAAAATATTCTATCTAAAAATTAAAAAAATCTAGTAGTAAAATACATTTAATGCTGTTGGTAAAAATCGAGCCAATAGAATAAGTGTATAAATACAAACATAATATTTTTTCATAAAAGTCGAGCCGAGAGACTGTGTATAAATTTCTGTATTGTCTTTGTCTTAGCTATCTAAGGAATGTGGTGGAAATAGAATTATTTGAGGTCTTTCATTTAATGCCGAGATCTTTTCAAAGTCTTATTGCATGTTGATAGAGGTAAAAATTTTATAAGTTGTTAAACTACTATATTTGAAAACGTATTTTGTAGGGGCCCAATTAAAAAGAAAATCTTTGAAGCTTTATTGAGAATTGAATTATAATTTGAAGAACTATTTTGAGATTTGCCTAAAATTCTTTAGGTTGTTAACAAAGAACGAAACAAAATTTTCCATTTCATGCCTCTTCAAAGCCAAACCAATCTCAACACCACCATTTCCCTCTCTACTCCTTGCCAAAGAAATTACTCCTCCCCTAGCATTTCCTGTAAACTCCACTTTGTTGGGTCTTCCCCATCCAAAATCCCAGCTGTAATCCTCAAATCGGGTGGATCCAGTAACCCCAATGATTTCTGCACCCGGTTCTATAGAAGCCAGTTCAAGTAGTCTCTCCTTAGCTCCTTGAAAAAGTCCCTTCTCTAGCCCTTTTATCATGCCACTAATCCTCTGTGCTATCATTGCAACCCCACATTCCTCCATGGAAACTCCTGCCTTGATAACAATGTGTTGGCTGCTAATACAGTTACCAATATAATTTTGTGGAATCGGAGGGTCTAATCTGCCCCTACAATCTGCTGAGAATATAAAGTAAATCTTTCTATTACTATCCCCTCCTCTGGCTTTCACCATGCAAACTACTGTATAAGCACATGTAAGTACAAAAGTTGACATGTAGTCCATTTGTTTTGTTGGGTTTAGCTCTTCTTGATGGACCTTTTCCATTGTTTCCCTTAAGATCTCTATGTCTTCACGAGTCAACTGAAATGTGGCTCGAACTACGTCAGGTGACACTGCCATGTTTGACACCAACTTCAAGCTTCGAGAGTCGGACTTTGTATCCGGCCTGGTCAGTGCTAACCATTGGTTCAAGAAGATCACTTCAAGTCCATATGCATCCTTGATAACTCCCCTGTCCAAAAAAGGGGTTAGCTCACTAGGTAACGAAGGTTGTTGATCATATTCTAGGTGTTTGCATATATAGGCCCATGCCTTGATGAAAGTTGTAGCAGATTTCCCATCAAGAATTCCATGATGACAAACGATGCTAATAGAAAACCCTTTGTTAGGAAACACTGTTATTTGCAAAGCGATCACTGAAGCCTTAGCGTCAGATGTAGGCAGCTCAGGGATATATGGAAACGATTCGATGGCTTGCCGAGTTTCATTCCCTGAGAGATGACTCAGGTCTGCATTTGACTCGGCTATGGTGAGTGAAATTGCATCATTTGGAGTGTATAAGAGGATGGGTTTTGGGGAGTTTTCTGGCCACACTAGATGGCCAGCAATTGGGAGAAAGTGGAATAGTGTTTGGGAGAGTGATTTTTTGAGCCTGGGGAGGATTACTAGATTGAAGAAGGTTGGACTTGACTCGGTGAGCTCATAAAATATAATTTGTTGAGCTGGAGGAAATTTGAACCAAGCAATGTCTAGGAAGGTGAGAGGGAGAGAGAAGTCGGTGATTGACTCGGGTGAGTTGTAGGCTGGGGCAACTTGGCAGAGCTCTAGTATTTTCACAGAATCTTGGGGAGCCATGAAATAGAAGCCAGATACGATCAGTTGAGAACTCCAAAACTTTTTCACAATGTCTTATATTGTAGCATTTTATTACTATAATGAGTTACAGTTAACTTCACATTAAATAGCAAGAGTTACATAATAATATTAACATAACTAGAGTTTGTATGTTATCTATACCTCTAAACCATTTAATTAGCAAGCAACAGATGTAAGAATGTTTCAAAATTTGTAAACACTTTAATTGGATTATGCTATTATGCTAAAACAGTTAACTTATTAAGTAATTTTCTAAATTTATTAATCTTTTTCTTAGAATTAATCTTTCTGTAAATATAACTTATAATTACTTAATTATACTTGAATACATTACTATCAAAACTACTTGAACACTCCTTTTAACAATAACTAACTTCTTGAAACGGATTTCATCCACTCTTAGCATACAAATATTTATCAATGCTATCAAATTGAAGTTGTTTCCTACTTATAAATTGGACTTGCGTGATATTATTTTATTTGCATCCATCAATTTTTTATCCAAGTAAAAAATATATTTGTGTAAGAAGAAGTTTTGGCAAAAACATCTACTCAACACAAGAATATAAATGTTTATGTATACAGAACCAACTAAGAAACCCCATGATCCTTTAAATTTCTTTTATACACTTTAAAAACTAAACATACTAATATAATCAAAATCATCAAGCTTCGTATACAATAATTTATATTTAAAAACAAACATGTTAATTTAATAAATAACTCAAAACATTCCTTTAGAAATTTTTAAAAACTAATATAGCATAGTAGAATAAAAAATGTGCGAAGAAAACAAATCCGCAATAACAAAAAGATAAAAACAAGTTTTATGATCTTTTGTTTTTACCTATGTAATAACAGAGATGTCATATTATTTTTTTTATTTAGAAAAAAATACTATATAAATATCCTAAAATTATCTCATTTGTTTAATTCTTTTTGACAAAGGTGATAATTATTGATTGCAGATTATTAATTATTGCTTGGATAAGTTTTATAAGTATTTGGGTTAGAATGTAATCAAACAAATTATTAATTAATAATCATACTTATGCTCATATCATGAATATATTTAGAAAGCGATTGAGTGGATAAAAAAAAATTTACAAAGAAACTTAAAGGGCTTGAGCTTTCATTCGAACTCATGACACAATAATATTGCGGATTGTAATAAAAAAATTTCTCAATTTTTATTTTCATTTTATTCATGTTAAATTGGTGTTTTAGGATCGTACTTGATGGTTTGTTTTAGTTAGGTTTATATAGGGTTCTAGCGGTGTCAAGGAAAAAATATGACACTCCGTTGATGCTTGATATCATAACCCAATTTTAAAGTAAAAATTATGTTTGAAAGTCAATTGCGTAAAAATTAGAAGAATTAATTAAGTTTGAGGACATAATTAAACTTGTAATGGGTTTTGTGGATTTAATCAAGGACTCAATTGAAGAGAAATCAAGTTTAGAGGCTTAATTCAAATCAATTCGCAAAGATTGGAAGATTAGGAACACATTTCAATCTTTGAAAGATTAATTTGGTGTAATCAAGGGCTTAATTGATAGAAATTTAAAATATAAAGTTCAATTAAGCATCACATTGAAGAAATATGAAACAATGACAACTTTGTAAAAAACGCTGAAATTTAAGGGTTCGATTGAAGAAAGCTAAGGGTGAAATTGCAAGGAATCTAAAAAACTAAGGCTGATTGGGACTCTATTGCAAAGTTTCAATTCAGGGACCAAATAAAAAAGGACTATAATTTCTCTATTCATTATCTTACGAAGAAACTTAAAGTTTTTAAGCTTTGATTGGAGCTTAAGACATAATAATATTGTGAATTGTAATAATGCTTTGTTTTTATTTTTTTTTTACTCATGTTTTATTCCTTTTAAACTGGGTTGTTTTAGGATCAAACTTTATGGTTTTTTTTTTATTATTTTTATAAGGTTCTTTCGGTGTCGTGGAAAAAATCTAAGTTGATGCTTGATTTGGAAAAATAAAATTTGATTTTTTTGATAAATGATGAACTAAATTGATTTTTTTTTTATAAACTGAAACAAATGTTCATACCTTTATTTTGACAAATCATGAACTAAATTGAATGAAAAAGATAGTGGGGACACCGGATCTGAGACATGTCACACATGTGTATGATCATTGATGATGGAGGACTACTCAACCATTGTTCATTGTTTGAGAGATTGGGCTCTAACTTAGGTTTTTTTGTTCAAATTATTTGGACTTTTAGTTGAGTTTTTTATTAGATTTAATATTATTTTATTTTGAACTTCAATTTAGTTCAGTCCTTTGTCCAAATAGCTGGTTGTTTTAGAGTTTTTTTTTATAAAAATGTAGTTAGATTATGATGATTTGATAAAAAGTTATAGACTTTTTATTTTTCAACCTCCAATCTTTCTCTATTCTTTAGCTCCTTCACTAATTCTTGGCTTTTTATTTCTCATTTTTTACTTCTCTTATATCTCTCTTTTATCCTGCATCAACTTTGGTGTCAAAGCTAAGGTTTTTAATTGTTCTCATAATTAAATTATCAATGGCTTGTTCAAATTCTTAACATTCAATCGAGTTCATAAATCCTAAATTAATGGGAGGTCTCACCAACATATGATTTAAAAAAACAATGCCTTTTTCCATATATATATATATATATATATATATATATATATATATATATATATATACACAACGAAAATCGGACCTGGACAAGGCCAACATGAATACTGACTTTTATGATCTAAAAGAGTTTAGTACGTGGCGTTGTTATACCTGAGAATGATCTAAAAGATTGGGTCACAGGTTTCCAGCCTATATACTGATTTTATAAAAGAACAAGAACAAAGAAAAGAGGAATATAAACAGATTTCTGATGCGAATGAACAAGGCAAGACCAACAATGTCAGGATCCTTGATCAAACACAGAGCATACTCAAATATAACAGGAATAAAAAGAATAAGAACAGATATAACAAAAATGTAGACAAAAATAAGATTAGCTTACTTAAATTTGTAATGAAAATTAATACAGGAGATATTGGTTACAGAGGAGAACGGAGATGGGTTACATATATGAGGTACAGGGGAGAGTAAAATTTTCTGGGAAAAAATTAGTCTGCCTTCTAAGGATTTTGAAGTGGCCCTTTATAGACGAATTGGCATGGAAGGGGCCAAAATGTCCTGTTGAAAAAGCTCTTCAGCACCCATGTGAACCCATGAGGTATTGTCTGCCTTGATTGGATGACGACAAAATAGAAATTGTCCATGTTTTTTGTGAAGCTTCCTTTGTTGTCGTCTTACCACCGACACTTGATTTGTTGGTTTGTAATAGCAGGTAACATTTGCAGAAAAAGGCCTAAAACAGATGGGCCTAAAGACGAAAAGGACTCAAAACATATGAGTCTAAAAGAAATGGGCTCTAAATAGATGAGCCTAAAAAAGCCTGAAATACTCTTCTTCTTTTTTAACGTCGCGTGATTGGTGGCAGGATACCAAAACAGTCATCTTCATTATCATTGCCAAGGGAAATGGCAGGAGATGTCGAGCCAGATGAGCTGGATTGGGACAAGACCGTTTCCGGGTCTTGGCTTTGTATAATTCCTTTTACTATTTGTAGGTATTCTTCCTCAGTTCTAGCAGAGGCAAGGAGAGCTGTCGTTTGAGCCTTTCGGGCTAAAAACTTTGATTGAGGATGAGGATCAATGATGGGAGCTGTTTGATGTTTTTGTAACCATTCCGTAACAGCTAATTTTGAACTTTTGGACTCAGCTGCAAAGGAATCCCACCACTTGATTTTGAATTTGCGAACAAGTACTGGATGTCCGTTTTGTAGATTATAATCATAGAACCATGAACATACCCACGGAACAAAACATTTTGTACAGAAGATAAGGAGGGAAGAAAACTTTCTTTCAAAAGGAGCTGGTTGGAAATTATTTTTGAAATGTAAATAACCATTTTCAACTAAAAGATGTTCTTTAAGGTAGTCAACATGACAACCGTAAAAGTCCCACCATTGAAGGAACCAGAGGGGGAGATTTGTAGTATTCATGGTACTGTGGAAGTAGAAAAGCCAAGAATGGCTATGATTTTGATTTTGTATGAGGAAGGCATTAAACTATGCCTGTTGGTAATCCCAATATGTGTAGGTAATATTGAAGTCTTGGGGGCTTGTTCGGTAGTGTATGGGGAAGGAGAGAGGTTGATGCAAGGGTTGCCCCCAATCTTTAGGGTGGATGACTTTGTGAATAATGCATGTAGAGTATGTCGGTTCAGTGTGATCAGAATGTAGTTTGAAGTGTTTGAATTTGACAGAATCGGTAATCTCAAGGATGGTTGCATAATAGGATTGTGGTTGAGCTAGATTCCAAGGTTTGTAGTACCATTTTGGAGGGAAAATTTTTTGAAGCAGCAATGGAAGGGTTTTCATGGTAAAATCCTTCTTCCATAGTTAAAATATTTTGGAAAGCAGTTTTGAAAATATATTTGGATTTGATTTTTGCAAAACTGGTTTGTTGTAAGGAAAGGAGGGGTTTTGAAGATGAAATGCCTCCTTGGGGTTTTGAAAGTGATTTGGAAATACTACCTGTTTGAGATACGGAGTCACTAGAGGCTTGTTGGGACACTTTTTGCAATGCCAGGAGTAATTCTGGCGATTTGGATATAATGTCAACCCAATGTTGAACTGCGTCTGTTTGTACCTGTGGTTGTTTTGTAGTTTCTTCGTCTTCAATAACTGCCTCATACCAAGATTTGATAGGGTTGGCAGCTAGGATGGCTGAAGACATGAGTTTTGTAGAAGGCTTGGGGCTCTCTGGTTTTGTAGGCTGTGTTTGAGGGGCTTTTCCCTTGTCTTTGGCTTTTACTTTAGGAGGCATCAAGACGTGTTTTGAAGGAATTCTCGGGTTAGGAAATCAGGGATGGAATTTGATTCTCCTTTAATGTAAACAATATCGAAATCAAAAATACTTAAAATGGCTTTAATGTTAACAATATCGAAATCAAAAATACTTAAAATGGCTTGCCATTGGGCAAAAATCTGTTTGGAAGCAAGATTTTGGACATCTTTTTGGAGAACTTGTTTTGTAGATTTGCAGTCAACACGTAAGAGAAATTTTTGATTTAATAAATCACTTTGAAATTTTGTAATACAAAGAACAATTGAAAGGATCTCCTTTTTTATAGTAGAGTAATTTTTCTGGCAGTCATTCCAGTGGGCAGATGTGTATTGGAGTATTTGTTCTTTGTTATCTTGTAGCTGTTTAAGAATCCCACCATACCCTAGGTCAGAGGCGTCAGTCTCTACAATCTTAGTAGCTAAAGGGTTAGCTAAATGGAGGAGAGGAATAGTTTGGACCTGTTTCTTAATCTGTTTAACCAGGTTGGTATGGAGGTCAGACCAAGGAATGGGGTTGGTTTTTAACCTGTCATGTAAGGGTTTGGATAGACGACTAATATTGGGATAGTAGTCTAAAACATAATTAAGACTGCCTAAAAATCTTTGCAATTGGGTTTTATTAGTGATTTTGTCAGGAAACTTATTTGTAAAGTTTAAAGATCTCTCTATTGGTGTTACAGTACCTTGGCAGATGTAATGACCTAGGAAACGGACACGGGTTTGAAAAAGAGAAATTTTTGTTTTAGAAACAACTAAACCATTTTGTTTGGCAGTATGGAAGAAGGTATGTATGGAACATGCTTTAATCAAATTTAAATTTCTAGTCTTAGATTTTTCTAAGAATGGAAAAACAAGTTTGGTGTTATTGATTTTGGAAGTAATACAATTATGATGTGCTTGATATGGAGTAATCATGTCAATAAATGGAGTGCCAAGAATGATGGTATGATTGATGCCTTTTGTAACAACAAAAAATGTTTTAAGAGAAATTTTGTTGAAATTCGGAGGGTGCATTTTTTAAGCCAAAGGGCTTTACATTCCATTCCTATTGGCCAAAAGGAACTGTAAAAGCAATTTTGTATCTATCTTTGGGATCAATCTAGACTTGCCAAAATCCAGATTTCATGTCAAACTTAGAAAATATGAATGTGGAGTGCAATTTTTATAATAAATCTTTTTTGTTGGGGATTGGATACCTGATCCATTTTAAAGTAGAATTTAGAGGCTTGTAGTTGATCACAAGTCTTGGTGTGCCCCTTTCGATTTCAGAATTTTTATTGACATAAAAGGCCGCACACGACCAGGGTGATCAAGACTTTTGGATAAGACCTTTAGACTCGAGATCGCGGATTTCAAGTCTGCAATGCTGCTCTAAATCAGCATTCATTTGTATAGGTCTTACTTTTGTAGGTATGAGTTTTTCTGAAAATGTATCTTCATAAGGAAGATCAACGATGTGTTGTTTTCGCTTCCAGAAAGCATTAGGTAAGTCTGAACATATCTGTTGTTCAATCTTATTTTGGAAATCAATGATTTTCTTTTGTAAATCAGAACTTTGTAATTGTTTATTGATACGACAAAAAGAAACATGGTTTTGTAAATCATGTAGATGGAATTGTTTTTCATGAATCAGTGCATTGATATGATAGGTATGTATGGAACATGCTTTAATCAAATTTAAATTTCTAGTCTTAGATTTTTCTAAGAATGGAAAAACAAGTTTGGTGTTATTGATTTTGAAAGTAATACAATTATGATGTGCTTGATATGGAGTAATCATGTCAATAAATGGAGTGCCAAGAATGATGGTATGATTGATGTCTTTTGTAACAACAAAAAATATTTTAAGAGAAATGCCTTTGTTGAAAACAGAGGCTTGGGTTTTTCCTGCAATATATAATTTGGAATTATTAGCAGCAGAGAGTTTTTCGGAGGTATTTTGTAAAAATCATTTTGGAACCACGCTTTCTTTGATGCAGTTTAAATCTGCACCTGTGTCAAATAAGGCAATAGTGTCAAGCTTGAAATCTTCTGAGAAAACAAGAGTAATTCTAATTAAATATTTCTTGGAAGATATTTGGGTTAGTATGTTTAAGAAATCATCTGGAATATGCTCAATATTTGTAAGTGTATGTGGTAATGCATGAGATTCAATGGTTTGATCTTCTGTATCAGACTGGCTTTTAATTTTGGACAGAAGGTGTTGTAGTATGGCAGAGTCTTTCTGTTGGGCCTGTTTGAGGGTTTGCAATTCGGATTTGAGGGTTTTTATCTCAGAATGTAATTCTGGAATGGTGATTGTGGTTTTAGATTTCTTTTTGCCAAGGATCTTTGTAAGGTCATAGGTATTGGTGCTGGTAGAAGGTAATATCGAGCGGTTAGACGGGGGGTGCTCCGGTTGGCTGAAGCCTTTCAATAATTTATCCAAATAGGTTTTTTGAAGTTGAGGATCATCAAGTAGTTTGATAGCCTCAAGAATGAATTCCTGATCTTGGGTCAAGACGTTGATTTGTTTGGAATTTGTAGAGGCATCTGAAGTAGCACTGGTGGTTGCTATTTCATCGATTTGAAATTCTTCTTCAAAAGTGTTTGAAGGAGAGTGGTCAGTGTATGTAGCCTCAATGTAGAGATTTTGTATTTGGTTGATGGTATCTTTATCTATTTGGAGTTCATGAAGTTTAGTATTGACCTTGCAGAAACGGGATGTATGTCCTTTCTGGTTACATTTATAACACGTAATGTTTTTGGGGTCAAATTTTGTTTTGGGTTTCAACTAGAAAGGTTTGTGGGGCTTGGTAAATTTGTAGGGCTTTTTGTAGTAAGGTTGATCTGGTTTAGAATAGAATTGTTGTCGGTTTTTATGTACTGATCGTCTATAAGGAGGTCTCTGGCTTGAATATTTTTTGGGTTGTGAACAGTTTCCACTGCAGGAGGGTTTTTTGGTAGAAAGGTCGAACTGGTGACAGAAACTACCAAGTTCTTGTCTGGTACGTTTCATTTCCCACTTTAGGTGCTTCTGGAGTTTAAGATCCTGACAGATCTTCAGACCTTCTTTTTTAGTAAAGCTTACAAGTTCACCATATGTGAGCTGGTCATATGGTATTGTTTTTGTTGTAAATGTATCTTTGATTTTGTTTCTAACCTTTTCTCCTAAGAGAATAGGTAGTCCTACAAGGAATTTTTCTTTCTAAAAGGGTTGGTTTGAATCTTCCCTAAGCATGACACGGGTAAGGAAGATGTTTTTGTACCATTAAAAGTCACTTAGCTTCTTACATCTAAGGTTGGAAAGGAGTTCAGCATTTTTGTCTTTCAAATGGGAAGGGTCTCCAACAAAATGTAAGGAAATTGTAAGAATAAGGGTTGACACAGCGTCTTGGATAGTGTTTCCGGATGGGTCAAGGATGGGTGTTTGGTCTTTATATGTTTGGAAAGAGTTTGGGATATGTAGGTGATCGGTTTCAGTGAGATGGTAATCCCACCATCCTTTTAATTGGCTAGAGAAACCAGCAATAAGGAGCTCAGCAATAAGGAGCTCAGCAATAGCTTTATCTGGGGTTCCTGTCTGGGTTTTGTAGGCATTGGCTGCCATAGTCATTTGTTGGAGGGTGTTGAGGATATTATATTCAGACATTCCATCTATATTCCATTCATAGAGGGAAGAGGCATTATATTTGTGTTGAGTAAGGATAGTTGGTTCAGTAGTCATGGAAATGTCTGGGGCAATGGTTGTTTTGGGAGTTTGCCAGGTAAGTCTGTTTAGGGTAAGAGGTTGGTTTGAAGAAGTACCTTCATCAGAAGACTCCCCGGGGCCATTTTGTAAAGTATTGACTTGATTTGTGGAGGTAGAAGGGTTGGTTATTTGTGGTGTGTTTGGGACAGTTAAAGACGAACTGTCAAGGTGCTGTAGATGTGTTTTAATAGCTTTAAGAAAATCTGTTTGGTTTTCTTGGATTTGTGTTTGGCTTGTTTTTGTAATTTGGTAAGGTTTGAAGACTGGGTTTTTTAGTTTTAAGTCAGTTGAGGTTTTAATGCCAACTGAACTTGTAGTAGTTCTTTGTATTTGTTTCTCTAGTCGTGTAAGCTGCTTTCCCAAGGTATTAAGGTTGGTGTTTGTAAAGTTGTTTTGGTTAATGATGTGTTTTGTATTGAAAAGGGTGTCATCAGTGGATAATTTTTAAGGAGCTGCCTCGACAGTCTGGTTATTGTGGGTTATTTGGATATTTCTCAAAGGTGGATGTTCAGACTCAACTATAGGTCCACTGGTGAGGTTCCATACAGGGGTTTTTGACCTTGATGTGACCGGGCATGCATGTTTAATGGATGCAAAAGGATATGGAATGTGATGGTCAGATGCATAATATAATTCGAACCAATCAAAAAATAGAATCTGTATTTTGTGTAACTCAATGAAATTATAAAATTGTTTTTGTATTTCACTTCTGTGTTCGAGAAAGTTTTGAAAGAACCAAATTCCTTTTGTAGAGTTACAGGCCGAATAAAAATCCTTTTTGAAGAGAGTTTTTTCAAGAACAAAATGTTTCTCTGAAGTCAAAACATTCAGCTCGTTTTGGATATTTTCAGTAATAGCTAAAAAGGTTGGTGAAGTTGGAGGAGATGGTTGCTTAAGGTTTGTATAGACATGTTTTGGTATATTTGTAGTATAGTCTGCATTTTGGAAACTAGAAGAAGGGATATCGGATGTAGATTTTCTTGGAAGGTTTTCGTGATAAGGGATATTGATAACAGAAGGGATTTTGGAAATTCTTCCCAGATCTATTGTACTGGAAGAAGAAGAGGCTTATGAGAATCTGGAACTTGTAGAGTGTCGGTGGAAAGAACAAGAGACCATTAGACTATAGGTATGCAACTGAATGGTGTAAGTCCTGTCTGAGTTTTAGGGCAATAAATCCATATAACCTGCAGCCTGTTTCCTAGTTTATCTTTCTAAGAATACTGACTTTTATGTTACTATTCCTACCCAGATCCCAGTAGGCTCTGATATCCAAAAAAATAAGAACAGATATAACAAAAATGTAGATAAAAATAAGATTAGCTTACTTAAATTTGTAACGAAACTTAATACAGGAGATATTGGTTACAGAGGAGAACGGAGATGGGTTACAGGGCAGAGTAAAAGTTTCTATATATATATATATATATATATATATATATATATATATATCACTCTCATCCAAACATACCCTCAAATCGATTTTCCCCCTCAAAAAAACCATAGCTACTATTCATTATCTTCACTAATAAACCAACCACCACTCTAGAGACAACCACATCACTAGTGACCCAACCACCAACTCACTCACATCAGCCATCAATTGTCATCCCAACCACCAAATAGTACTTAACTAGTGCCGAACCACCACAAACCCAACAACCATATCACTTCATGACCAAAACAACCACTCGATATTTAACCACCAAACCAACAACTCAACCACACTAGCTCTCCCCCATCATAAAAAACATCACGGCACACCTTGCAGCCCAAGAACACCCTATCTAGACATGCTCAACAGAACACAATGGATTAGATCAAGTTAGTCTAACAACCACACAATTACCAAACAATCCACCCAGCACAACAACATCACACCAGTAAAGCCAGCAAAACCAGTAGCCTTAGCCACTAGTTCTTCTATGGAATGGTCAATAGGTTACCTTGGATGAGAGGCATTTATAGTCTCATGGCTTAATAATGGAATACATGTACCAACAACATCATTAGTATTAGCTAATATACATATGTGCTAAATAATAATGCATATGCAGAATTCAGTTAGTTGTTAATTTCAAAATTAGTTAGGGAGCTATATAGTTAGTTGGAATTGTTAGTTACTTACTTACATGGATAGTTAAAATTGCTATATATAACAGATGTATTAGAAATAAAGGAGGAAGAAATTACATTTGATGCATAATTGCATTTTTTTTCTTTCTTTTTAATGCTTCTCAATCTTTATCCCTTTTCATCTCATTCTCTCTTATTTCTATTATTATTTTTATCCTTCCTTAAAGTTTCTTTGTTTTATTAATGGAAACCTCAATAACCTGTATCATAGCTGATCCAAAGCCATTAACAATTCTTGTTTAAAACTTAAGAAAATGGTGGAGAACACTATGACTGATATAAAGGAGCACTATAGGAAACTTGATGAACAAATGCAAGAAGTTCATAAAATAAGGAAAGATGGATGGAACAGGATAAAAGGACTAATTAAAAAAAAATTAAAGATTGAAGCATTGACAAATCAAAACCAAATCCAATATTTCTTGGCTAATCAAATGGTAGAGAAAGAAGTTGGAGCTAATTTTAGGGGAAACTTAACTAATCTAGCAACACAAAGATAAGTTGGAGTTAATTGCACCCAAGAAGGAATATTACCCGGATTCAAAAGCCATAGTAATGGAGATAACATGGGAAGTCAAAATATATAATCATAATAGTCGATATAATCCAACATTGCCAAGAGTTGATCGACCGACTTTATAGGAAGATAATCTTAAGGGTTAGGTAAGGAAGTGCAAGAAGGTCTATAAGATAAACTTCATTGCTATACATTAATGGGTGGAGTTGGCTTCACTATATCTTGATAGTGAAATATATATGTGTGAAAAAGAGTACTTAGGTAATTAGAAGGAGTTTCCAAGGGCATTTGCAAAAGAGTTGGTAGTAAAGAGGATATTGTGAAAAAAATTAATAAACTTGTGTAAGATAGAGGCAAGAAAGAATATGTTGAAAGGTTTGATGAAATTAAGTCCCTAATGAATGCCTTAAACCCTTCATTGCCGGAATTGTATTATGTTTCTAATTTTATCAGTGGGTTTAGGGAAGATATCAAGCCAATGCTCAAAATACATAGGCCAATAACATTAACATAAATATTTGAACAAGTCAAGTGGCAGGAGGAATCAAATAATGCCATAGCTAAGAAAACCTTATATCATGGATCAACAACTAGGTCAACCACCACCAAAGACTTTTAACCATTCTAAAAAAAAACTGCCTCATAACCCAAGACAAAACTCTAAAATTTTATATGAATAGAGAAGGAGGTTGGAGCAATATTGGAGAAGCATGAAAGAAATACATGAGATAGATAAAGTGAAAGAGGTTAGGAAAGCATTCATTAATGTGGAAAAAGATAAAGTGATGATTATGGAAGAGTTAAGTTTAATCCAATAGCTATTTTTGACAAGATGGTTATGAAAAATGGTAACTGAGCAGTTATAATGTGGTTGATCCATTGATGTTATTTTTACAAGGAGGATTCCACTTGGAAAAATTTAGAAGAGTTAGTCATCCAATTTCTAAATTTCACTATTGATTCTTGAGGATAATCTTAAAAGGAAAGGTATTGTTCCACATAGATGAATCAATATGGCATGATCAATAAGTTAGTTTAGATGAGAGACATTTATATTAGCTAACTTAAAGGTTTAATAGTGGAATACA
This sequence comes from Populus trichocarpa, assembly GCF_000002775.5. NCBI lineage: Eukaryota > Viridiplantae > Streptophyta > Magnoliopsida > Malpighiales > Salicaceae > Populus > Populus trichocarpa. The sequence goes on along the minus strand of NC_037288.2, from coordinate 9,793,289 downwards.
AGTAACAACATTAGCATTAATATTAGCTAATAAAACCATGTGGTAAATAATAATGCATTTATTGGATTCAATTAATTGATAGTTACAAAATTAATTAGTTCCTTCCTCCTGTTTCTTCCTACTCATAACAACCCACCAATCCTGCTCTTACGTCACCACATGCATGTTCCTCTAATAATCATGTTGTAGGTACAAGTTCAACCCCTTCTGAATTGAAACATGACAGGCCTGATGTTGTTTCTCCCAGGTCTCCTGCTGTTGATTCTTCAATGTCTAACAGTGATGCCTCTACTACAAGCTCTACCTCCCAGTCTAGTTATGTTGTTGGATTAAATTTGGTTGTTAACCTCTCCTTTTATCTGTTGCAGCATCATCAGAGCTCTCCCTACCTCATTATCTATGGTTTGTTGACATCATATAGTTCTTCATCCTCGACTGCCAAAGACAGCTACTCTGACAGCTTCTTTATCCTCCTTTGATAGTCATAAATCTCGGGTAGTCTTTAATCTTGTCCATGAACCACTTATTATTTCTAATGCTGACAGGTATGAGGATTGACGAGATGCTATAAAGGCTGAAATTCAGGTGTTGTGTTCTAACGGTACTTGGTTTGTGGTTTGTTTTCATCATTCAACGAATGTTGTTGGTTGTCATTGGGTGTACAAGATCAAGCGTTGTGCTGATGGTAGCATTGAACGCTATGAGGCTTAGTTGGTTGCAAAAGGTTTTAGTTAGCAGGAAGGTATTGATACTTTGAGTCGAGTTGTTAAGCAAGCCACTGTTAAGTTAATTTTCACAGTTGTAGTGTTGTGTGGTTGGAAAATTAATCAATTTGACATTCATAATGACTTTCTCAACAAGACACTTAATAAAGAGGTCTTCATGCAGCAACCTCCAGGTTTTGTTGATTCTAATCACTCTTCTTATATGTGACGGTTGCATAAATCCTTATATGGCTTGAGACAAGCTCCTCGGGCATGGTACACTCAGCTTAATGATTATCTTTTCTCTATTGGCTTTCATGCTTCTAAAGTTGACACATCATTATTCATTTTGTTTGTGAGTGGTGATATTTTTTATCTTTTAGTTTACGTTGATGATAGTGGTTAACTAGAAGCAATTAAGTCTTGCTTCACTGATTGATTCAGTTGTTGCACTCAAATTTTAAGCTTCGGGATTTAAGAGTTGTTCATTATTTTTTTGGAATTAAGGTTCATCCTACTACTATGGGTATCATGCTATGACAAGATAAGCATATTCTTGGCATCTTTCATGAGCATGTATGTCTTATTGCAGGCCTATTGATACACCTATTTCTACATCAAAGTTTGCTAAAGTGTCTGATTGCTTGTTTTCTGACCCTATATATTTTCAAAAAATTATTGGTGCTCTTCAATATTTTACTTTTATGAGACTAAATATTTTTTTTATTGTTAACAAAGTCTGTCAGTATATGCATGCTCCTACAGATGCACATTGGGCTGTCGTTAAACGCATTATACATTATTTTAAGGGTATAGTTTCCTTTGGTCTTCATATCACATGTAGCTCTTTCTTTTCCTTGCATGGTTTTACAGATGCTGATTGGGCTCGTAGTGTGTGATGATCGTAAATCTACAAGTGAATATCTTGTTTTTTTAGACACACACTAATATCTTGAAAGTCGGGGAAACAACACAACATGGCTCATAATTCTTCTATCAAGGCTGGGTATAAAGCCTTAGTCAATGGCATTTCTGAGGTTATATTGCTTCAATATTTGTTGTCAGATCTGTAGATCACTCCTTTTTCTATGCCTATGATTTGGTGTGATAATGTGGGTGCTACTTATTTATCTGCTAAACGTATCTTACATGCTCATACTAACTATGTTGAGGTTCAAGTTGCAGACGTTTTCCCAAAACCTCTCTTCACCTTTTCTTTTACTGTTTTTAGGTTCAAGTTTCAGGTTAAACCCCCACCCTCAGCTTGAGGGGGCGTATTATAGTATATTATGTATTATAGACTTGTATATATTTAGGAAAGGTTTATTATTCTTGTGTTGTAATCTTTAAATGGACTATTGTACATTACCCTACATATATAAATAGGATAGGTTGCCTAACTAATAAGTTAAGCCTCCTATTATTCTCAACTGTTTTTGTGTTTGGAACTATGTTTAGGTGCATTTCAAAAGTATGTTAGGCTTGAAAAAATATCAAATCGATATATTTTTTTAATATTTTATGATGATTTTGATGTACTAATGTTAAAAATAAAAAAATAAAAAAATCATCTTAATGCTTTTTCAAGTAAAAAGTACTTTTGAAAAACATTCAGCAATACAATACCAAACACTCGTAGTCTACATCTACATTACTAAATTCACTAGCTTTTCAATTCATGTATTTAGATTTATAATCAAAACTTGATTACATTGCATAAACTTTTAGGTTTAGATAGTTTTTTGACATAGTATCAGAATCTGGTTGACCAAGTAGTCACAAGTTCAAATCTCATCGTCCCTATTCTAATTAAGAAAAATTAAGGACAACGTAATGTGGACATATGCAAGTTTCAAGATCAAAAGATTTTTACTTGTGTAGATGTGTTAGAGAATAATATAATATTATTCTTAAGACATCACCTAACATCTTAAACTATTAAATTGAGATATTTTTTTGACAAATTAATCTTTTATTATAACCGATCAAAATTGATTTTGATAACTGTAAGATCATATAACAATACCTATGCTTGTTAAAGATGTCAAAGACTATATATATATATATATATTGACGGTCGATTTCATATCATAAGGTCTTTGGCCCATTAATAATAAGTTTTGTGAAGAGATCACGGTCCAAATCATTCCTCATAATTTTAATTTAAAAAGTAAGACAATAAATTTTATAATTCTTTTTTTGTTTTTTTGAAATGATACCAATTACTTACATAAGTCCCCTATCTATAAGCTAATTGTCAATTGGATTATTATCCTAGTACCCTTTCAAAAACTCATTAGTGTAAATTTTTAATAAATTAGGTATTTTTTAACTTTTCTTAGAACTTTAAATGGAAAAATATATTGGATTATAATTTCTTATTAAGAGGAAAACCTTGACTGATTTAGATGGGACCTGGATGAAGATTTACCATACATTGGGGATCCAATTGAAAAACAATTTTAAACTTCCTACGAGATAGTAAGGTTTGGGATTAGATGAGTTGCATAACATCACATGTTCAATTTCAAGTTCGGTATACTTCCTACGAGAAAATGGAGTCAATTAATATGGAGTCGAAGTCCTTGTCCAAATAATACTGTACTACGTCCTTCCTATTAATTAGGACAAGTAGTTGTAATATTAATTTCATATTACTCCTCTAATTATTTTATTCGTTCAATCTTTTTCACATGATCGTGAATAGAATATTCGTAAGTTAAGGTTTTATTGCAAACATGGGCGGTTGTTCAAAGCCAAAACCGGACTGGATTAGATAATCCAAATCCTAATCCAAAAAGAGATCGTTTAATTCCTTGTAATGTAATGGTAGATTCTAACCACTATAAATACAAGGTAATAGCTACGACCTTCTCAACATTCATTATCACTACTAGCACAATATTCGTTTCTCGCTTTTGCTTACTGCTTACTTTGCTCTCAAATAATGGGTGCTGGTGGTTTTGTTGCCGGTGATGTTAAAAACTATCCCGGAAAGGTCACTCGGCATGTGGTAAATGCTTGTGTGCTAGGAGCCATGGGAGGATTAATTTTCGGATACGACCTTGGTATCTCGGGTGGTGTGACGTCTATGGCTCCCTTTTTGAATAAATTTTTCCCAGATGTTTATCGTAAGGAAGCATTAGATACATCCACTAATCAATATTGCAAGTTTAACGATATGGGGCTAACCTTGTTCACATCTTCATTATACCTGGCTGCATTAATTGCATCTTTTGGAGCTTCTTATATCACAAGGACGTGGGGTCGGAAAAGAACAATGCTCCTTGGTGGCATCATATTTTTCATCGGAGCTGCTCTCAATGCCGGTGCTGTGGACCTCTCAATGCTCATCGCCGGTCGCATTCTCTTAGGTGTTGGAGTTGGTTTTTCAACTCAGGTAATTAGCCCTTCTATCTATAATAAAAAAAAGATCAATGCTCTTTGGTGGCATCATGTTTTTCATCGGAGCTCTATATATCATGCATTCTATATGCTAAATTAACTGTAAATTTTTGTTTTGATATCGATCAGTCTGTGCCGCTCTATGTCTCCGAGATGGCTCCACAAAAACATCGTGGTGCTTTCAACATTGTGTTCCAACTAGCAATCACTATTGGCATTTTCATAGCTAATCTTGTCAATTACTTGACACCTAAGATTGCTGGAAACCAAGCATGGCGTTACAGCTTAGGCGGAGCGACCATTCCTGCTGCCCTCATCTGTCTTTCAGCACTTAAACTGGATGACACTCCAAACACGTTGTTAGAGCAAGGGAAAGCTGAAAAAGCTCGAGAAATACTTAGAAAGATACGTGGCCTTAATGACAAGGAAATTGAGGCTGAGTTTCAAGATTTAGTCACGGCCAGTGAGGCAGCCAAGCAAGTGGAGCATCCCTGGACTAGAATCCTTAAGAGACAGTATCGGCCGCAACTGACCATGGCTGTTGCTATTCCATTTTTCCAACAACTTACTGGGATGAATGTGGTCATGTTCTATGCTCCTGTTCTCCTCCAAAGTATTGGTTTTGAAAATAATGCTTCCCTCTTATCCACAGTTATCACTGGCGCTGTTAACATTCTTGCCACCGGTGTTTCAATCTATGGCAGTGATAAGTCTGGAAGAAGATCTCTGTTTCTTTCAGGTGGAGCTGTAATGTTTGTATTTCAGGTAATTAAGAATTATCTGTAGCCTGGAGATAAAATTGTTCGCTTGTAGTTTGGTTTACATATACTACTACTGTTGGGTATACGACCAAAGTCCCACATTGGCTAGAAATGGGGAGGATCATGGGTATATAAGGATGGACAAATATCTCCATTGGTATGAGGCCTTTTGGGTATAGCCCAAGAGCAAATCCATGAGGGCTTAGGCCCAAAGTGGACAATATCATACCAATGTGGAGATAGGTGGTGTCCATAGTCCTTACAAGTGGTATCAGAGCCAGGCCCCAGAGTTAGCCATGATGGATGAATCCTCGGAATGCCGAACAAAAGGTGGTGGGCCCCCAATCACGATGTAATCCATGGATCAGCTCTATTGGATAGGCGGTGTGCTCCCGATGCTTCATGGACGTGTCCTGATCCCAACACGGTGAAGAGGAGTTGACCTAGAAAGAGCAAAAACTCTCAAGTCAGGTAGTGCTCTCCGGATGCTTCATGGACGTGTTCTGACCCCCAACACGGTGAAGTAGAGAATGAAGAATCCTGGTTGGTAGAGAGTGGACGGATGAATGATCGGTTTGAGGGGAGGCTCGGTGGTCCTTTGTTCGAGGGGAGGATTGTTGGGTATACGACCAAAGTCCCACATTGGCTAGAAATGGGGAGGATCATGGGTATATAAGGATGGACAAATATCTCCATTGGTATGAGGCCTTTTGGGTATAGCCCAAGAGCAAATCCATGAGGGCTTAGGCCCAAAGTGGACAATATCATACCAATGTGGAGATAGGTGGTGTCCATAGTCCTTACAACTACTACTACTACTAATTTGATATCTTATGTAAATTAATGTTACACGTGCAGGTTGCGCTAGCAGTTTTAATCGGATCCAAGTTTGGAACATCTGGAGATGTGATTGAATTGCCAAAGTGGTATGCCGGAATAGTTGTAGCGTGTATCTGCTTATTTGTTTCTGCCTTTGCGTGGTCATGGGGGCCATTGGGATGGCTAGTTCCAAGTGAAATATTTCCGCTAGAAATTCGATCAGCCGGGCAAAGCATCACCGTGGCAGTCAACATGTTATTCACTTTCTTCATAGCTCAGCTTTTCCTCGCAATGCTTTGCCACTTTAAATTTGGTTTGTTCATCTTCTTTGCAATCTTTGTGGCAATCATGAGTACCTTCATCTTTTTCTTTTTGCCTGAGACGACGAACATCCCCATTGAAGAGATGTCTAGAGTGTGGAAGCAACATTGGTATTGGAGGAGGTTCATGCCTGATGAAGATGATGATCGCCGAGTTTTGGTTCTCATGGTCTAGGAATATCATCTTTTAATTAGCTTCTTTTCTGGACTTTCTTTCTATTAGTTCTTTTCTATTTAATTAAACATTAGCTGCAATATGGACTTCTCAAGAAAATGTTAGAGGAGATTAAAGTTTAAACCTTAATTTTATTAGAAGTTGCAAACCGGTCTTATGAAGAATGCAGGTGGTTTTTTTACAAGAATATAAATCTGATGCTAATTAGGCTATTTTGGAATTATTCTTTCACGCGGAGCTGAGCAAGGGAGAAAAATTCTGATGGAGTCTGAAATTCTGAGTATGGATAGTAGACAATAAAAGACAACTAAAAGAACATTAATAAAGAGGATAGTTGTATAGATTAGTAGGCGCTGTAAGTGAGATGATGATCACTTTTCTATGTTACATAATTGTTATTCAATATATTATGGGTTTCAAGTATTCTGACAGCCATCAGTTGAATATTATTGCCCTTGTGTTGTACTGCTGCTGAAGTCGTCAATCTAGCTTCTCTTGTTAAGGACGTGTTTCCGTAGAGAGATGAAACAAAAGAGAACAAGAAGGAAGAAAAAGAAAGCGCACATGACACAAGAATTTACATGTTTCGGCAATTTATCCTATGTACGTAGAGTTGTAGAGATTTCACTATTACCTTGAGACTGCTACAATAATAATTTTGTCAAGCAACACACACACCACCACCCCTAATCCTAGTGAGAATATAAATATTTATAGAAATTTATTTTAATTATATATATTATAGGTGAATGAGAAATTAATCTAGAAAAAATTTTGGTTTTTCTTTTAAAGAACACTTGATTTTTCTAGATTTAATTCTTGATTTATGGTGGCTAATTAAATGTTGATAATAGTAGGAATTAATTCTTCAACCTTTTAGGTTCCAAAACTCACTATAAAAGAGGGGTGAAGGAAGAGCTTTTAACTTGAATTTTTTAGATTTTACGCATTCCTCATCTCATTTTTAGTGTTTTTTTTATGCTTTAATTTTCCTCTAAAATCTAGAGCTTAGGTTCATCTTGTTGAGAGATATTTGAGTTATATAATCTTTGGTTCAAAGACCTTTTCTAGAAGCAGATCTAAACCAAGGTAGTGTTGTTGGAATCTTGAGAGAATCATTGCAAATATCCTAGTTGTACAAATAAGGAACAATAATGCAATACCCTGTAATTTAATACAATCATAAGAAACTTTAAGCCTTAACTTAAGAAAAAAGGCATTTTTTTTTAGAATATAACATTATGATAGTTTCTATTCACCATCTAATAATTCTATCAATCAATACAATAATACACAATTTATCTTTACACATTAATAAGGTTTCCATGCATGCATACATACATACATACATATGTATATATAAATTATTCTAGAAGTATTCATTTAAAATACAAGAGTCCCTCCCCAATGGAAGGTTAGATTGCCCAATGACACTTAAGAGGTATTGAGGCTTTCAATGGAAAAAATATTTAAAACACACACATAACCATAAAAATCATAATAAGCATTTTCATCAATGTAATTGCTAAAGATTACTAACAATACAAACAAAAACCCATTTCTTTAAATTGTTTTGTGAACTTCTCAAACTTGTATCAATTCTCAGACTTGGTATATTCTCCTTAACTAAAGTTGAATTATCTTTTCATCATTATACACATCAATCTATCATAGTCACCTTGTAGTGAGTTATACATTTACAATCTAGCTTAGCTTCGCTCAATATGATGCATTTGTTTCATCTTATTAATTTATCGGATTCATTTTAATGTTTCCATATTGTGTTCCCCTACACCTCATATTCATTTTGCGTCTCGTTTCACCTCACGTCACGAGCACATTTAATTTGTTATAATATCTATCATGTGATTTCTCTCTCTCTCTCTCTCTCTCTCTCTCTCTCTCTCTCTCTCTCTATTTCTATGTCAATTCTAATCCCAACATCTATTATACCCATTATGGCTCATCCATATAAATCGTCAAACTAGTTATGTTTCCGGTCCATTTTTGGCTTATAAATATATTCAACTTACATATTTCTTGTGCCAATTTTGGCACATTTTAATGTTTCTTTTAGATTTTCAGTAAAATCTCCCCTTATCATGGAACCTACCATCATTTTCACAATATTCATATCAGTTTCATCTTTAAATAATATGAATACAATACATACATCAATTAATCAATCTATTTAATTCAACAACCTAATCTCATTTAGCCACCATCATTAAGGCCAAATTACATTATCCATCACTCATATGGCTGACTAATTATACAATTATTCATTTACTTTCTCACATCATTCTAAATAGTAACCAACTTACTTGTTGTTGAATACCGCGTATCTAGAATACAAAAATTTTAACCCTAGTAATTCATTTTCTTTAGATTTTAAATATTATAACAAATTGTATATGTGCGTCTTCAATGTTTGATCCAAGCACTCTATGATATTGTACACTAGGTAGAACAATTGGTAGTTATTGTCGTACGTCGTTTCATCACTACTATTAGCATTTTATTACACTATCATAATTACCACTAAATTTTTATCATGTCATCAACAACACAAAACCTCAATACAACATATTTACATTATTAGTCATAATTTCTTTGACATCCTCCATGTGCATAGTACACGATTGTTAAATTGTATCAATTACAATTCATCAAATAATATAAAATACATCACATCCATACCATTGAATTCCTCAATTGTACAACACCTATTATAATCAATGAACTTCTATTCTTACTTTCCAAATGATACGGTCTTTGTCTCTATCATTCACAAGGATTAAATCTTCATCATTATAATTTTTTATTTCTTCAATAATCCATAACATAAACACGATTTACTACTTTTGTTTAACATTTACGTTTCATCCAACATTCCATTTATAGTTCAACAAATCAGTCATCCCGATAATATTAACACCACACACGTCAATTTAACTTAAATTACATATCCCGGTCATTAGAAAAAGTGATGTCACTAGCCCATTATCGGGTAACTAATTCCTCTGCCCATTACCAGTAATTGAGTCCACCGCCCAATACCGGGCACTGGGTCCACCGTCCATTACCGGGCACTAGCTCGATCTATTATCGGGTAACTAGTTTCACAACCCATTATCGGGCACTAGTCCTATTACTAGGTAACTAGTTCCACAACTCTTTACTAGACACTAGTCACATTACCGGGTAACTAGTTCATCCGTTCATTACTGGGCACTAGTCCCATTACCAGGTAACTAGTCATGTAACGGTTTCAAGCACCTACATGTGTTACCGTTATAAGGGTCGATTAATAAAATCATAAACTAGTATTTCAACACATCTTTTTATAATTCCACCATTACAGTCGATTTTATATTATATCCAATTTCTTGCCTTATAGGCGCTAGTTCTCATGATCAATAGATAATTCACATCACATATAGATATAAATCCAACTAACATTATAAAAATAGTTTAATAGTTTACAAGCTAGGTAAGGGAGATGACCTTTACCTTAAGCTTCTACTATACAAGCTCCTCAGAAGTTGGGTCCCCTTTCGAATGCTTCTCTTACGTTCCTATATAACATCCTAAATCAATATTCAAATCTTTTCAATTTATTCATAATATTCATAAATTCACAAAATCAAATACTTCCGTAAATAATTTCCATGGATGTATTTTATTTTCTTGCTTGTCATTTACATTAGAATTTATTTACACTAACATTAAATGTCCAATTAACTCAATACTTCATCGATGATTTTCAATGTCCAAAAGACATGACTTTTCGTTACTGATTTTTTTTTTGACGTCCAGAGACATGAATTCTCGTCACCGATTTTCTAATGTCCCAACACATTTAATCTATCACCAAACAATGTACAACACATTTAATCTATCACCAAACAATGTAATTTTAACTACAAATTTGTAAACACTTTAATTGGATTACGCTATTATACTAAGACAATGAACTTATTGAACAATTTTATAAATTTATTAATCTTTTTTCTTATAATTAGTCTTTTTATACACTACCAGAAAATCGATAAATACAAATGAAAATACCGAGGGAATATTTTCGTTGGTAAATTGCCGACGGAAAGATTTCCTCAGTATTTACTGAGGGAATTACAGTGCGAAAAAAATAATTAAAACAAAGAAAAAAAAATGATGACGTGCCATTTTTACCAACGGAATTACCGACAGAATGATTAAACTCTCGTCGATAATTCCGTTGGTAAAATCGTTGGTAAATTGTCAACACTATTCATCATGTTAATTACAAAGGGAATCACCGACGGAACATTCCGTCGGTATTTTGCAAAGAGCTCTAGAACTATTCACTTTCCAATTGCACTGTTAATTACTGTTCTTTATAGACAAAATCACCAATAGATTGAAAAGTTTTCGGTGTTATTTGGCGGTTTCCTGAAAAATTTAAATTAAATATTACAGACAGAATCACCAATGGATTGAAAAGTCGTCGGTGATATTTAGCGGTTTCTGAAAAGTTTTGATTACATTCAAAATTTAAATTAAATATTACAGATGTAATCACCGATGAAATGATTAAAAATATTGATATTTAATTATCCGTCGGTAAAACGCCCTAATAAAAAGTCTAGAATCCCTAATTTCACAACAGACCCATCTCATTTCTTCTTCTTCTTCTTCTTCTTCTTCTTCTTCTCTCCTCAACTCTTTTTCTTCTCCTCTATGCTCAGGTTTGTCTTCTTCTCCTTTCTTATGTTTCTTCTCATTTGTTTTTAATTAGTATACTTTACGAATTTGTTTTTTTTTTCTCTTCTTAGCTTCACTTGCAAATACATTAAGGTAAAAAAAAATTTCTTCTTTTTTCGTGTTTTTTTCACTATATTTGTTTTTTATTTTATTTTTAATTGTTTTTGTTCTTAATAATTGTATGAATGTTGTTGTAGGATTTTTTTTTTTCATATGAGATCAATTTTTAGTTGATTTATTTATAAGATTTTTAAAAAAATTTCGTATGAATTTTTTTAGTTGAATTTATTTTTTCTTGTTATATATTTGTTGCAAAAATTTTTGCGTTGGTTTTCTTCTTTTTTCCAAGCATTTTGAGTATTATAAAGTGTTGATTAATATTAATTTAATTATTTTATAGTTTTGTAAAATATATATTTTTTAAAATATTTTTAAATAATAACCGACGGAATTACATACGGTTTGTTTCTGAGGGAATTACTAACGGAATGAAATATTTTTTTTCTTGCTTTTTCCGTCAGTAAATCCATCGGTAATAATATTTTTTTATTACCGACGGACAAAAAATTACCGGTGAAAGATTCACCGACAGAGACTTTCTGTTGGTGATTTCTTTACCAACGGAATGGTAGTGCAAATACCGACAGAAAATTTCATCGGTAAATCTAAAGATTGTGGTAGTGATAAATGTAACTAATAATTACTTAATTATGCTTGAATACTTTGCTATAAAAACCGCTTGAATACTTTGTTACCAAAACCACTTCAACACTCCTTTTTAACAAGAACTAACTTCCTGAAACGGATTTCATCAACTCTTAACATACAAATATTAATCAATGCTATAAAATCAATAAAATGTTTTGAAGTATTTTCTTACCTATAAATTGGATTTGCGTGATATTATTTTATTTGCATCCATCAAATTTTTATCCAAGTACCAGAATATATTGTTGTAAAAAACATGGGAAGTTTTGGCAAAAGCATCTCCTTAACACTTTTATTTTGTATCGGTATATTTATCATTACAGCAGGGTTTGCAATTTATACTTATGAAGAAAAATCCAGAGCTTTCTCAACATTTGGAACAATGCCATGCAAAGGTGACAAAATGTTGTGCAATCAAAATCTCTAATAGTATATACAACAACAATACTCTTTCAGAATATTGTTGTCAAAAGCATATAACAATTGGGAAAGCTTGCCATGATGATTTCAAAAAACTATTCATGTCAAAATTGTCTAATGAAAAAGTAACTTTTGTTGTAGGTATGGGTGACCAAATTTGGAACCATTGTGTTGCTATTGTAGATTTGGCACCTATTGCATCAACTCTTTCTATTCTACCTTAAATTGTAGTATTATAAATTGTATGCTATAATAAATATCTATATGTTGCATGATAACATTTAAGTCTTTGGATAATCATTTTGTTACTTTTTTTACTATATTTCATTTTCTCATAAGACAACCTACTACTGCAAAATCTAAAATTTGATATAAATGTTTATATATACAAATCTAACGCAATAAGACTTAAAGAATTAAAAACCAACTAAGAAACCCCATGATCCCTTAAATTTCTTTTATACAATATTGAATAATGTCCCTATCTACTATGTCTTTTTATTCCTTATTCCAATCACTATTGATGCGAATATTGAGAAACAAATCAAACCTTTTCTTTGGTTTCCTAGAATATTTAGTGTATAAGAAGATTAGGTTTCCTTGTTATCTAATATGGATATGTGTTTATGAAATTTCAGATGGAGAATGGCTCCTAGAGGAAGATAGATTGACTCATTTGATTCTTTATTCGATAAGTTGTCTGATATATTGTTATTGAGTGAAGTTGATGATAAACTAATTTGGAAACCCAATTGTAATTGTGTTTATTCAGGCAAATATAATATCCTGGACAACCTAATTCATGTAATTCTTTTTATGGTGTATGGAAAAGGATTGGTTCCTCCAAAGATTGGAATTTCTTGCTAAATGTCTATTCTTATTGTGCTCTTGATTTGTTAATCTCTCTTAATAGTTTGGTTTGTCAAAAAACCATCTCAACCCAATAACTTAAGCTCCCTTAAGTAAAAACCCTTTGGGCTTGAACTTGCACAGATTCACATTATCTTGTGCTTAATTTTTATCAAATAAATGAAGATGATGAGATTCGAACTCGTGACCGCTTGATCATCAAGGCTCTGATACCATGTCAAAGAACCATCTCAAACCAATAACTTAAGCTATTAGGTGAGGTTACAAGATATGATTTATATTATTCTCCAACATGGTTCAATAATCAAATAATAAGAGTATTAAATCTCCCATTTAATGGTCTCCCCATGAATGTCATATGCTAAAATCTAATGTTGATGGTTCTTTTATTGGCAAACCTGAATTGGTTGATATTAAAGGGGTTCTTCGCAATCATAAAGGTTTGGGGCTTGATTTTTCCTCCACTCATATTGGAATTAAAGATTCAAATGAAGCTTGGTTGCTAGCCTTGATTAAAGTTCTTAAACTATCTTCTTAGCCAAATGATTTTGTTGGAGTAAATTTATTTTTTAATATGATTATGTTGTTGTGATAAATTGTATAAATAAGCCATTTAATATGTCATCATGGAGATTTCGTAAACTTTTAATCTATACTTTCTTCATATCTGGGTTTGATTTTTGGTTTGTCCATTTCATTTGTATTCGTTTTCACTGATCATCCATTTCTTTTTCTTCTTTTAGGGTCAAATATTACATTTTTCTTTCTGAAAAAAAAAATAGTAAACAAATCATAAACAATGATGGTGCAAAAGAATTGTATTATTATTAAACGAATCATAATCAATAATCGAATGAAAAAATGATACAACAGTAAAATAATCAAATTAAATTCTGAAACCATAATTAAACAAAACAAAGGAAAACTAGAACCATGAATTTTTATTCTTAACCACAGCCTTGAATGAATGAAGTGGTGACCAAATTCTGTTGAATTAATATTGCTGAGAGCTCTATCTTTCATCCGTGAAATCCCACTTTGCAGATGCTAACAACTTTGACTTCAGATCCTGGCGAAGGCATTCAGGCATTTCTTGGCCTTTTAGCATCCCGAACCAAACTATCTTCAATTTTCGACGTTTCATTAGAAGTAATCAGAGGATACGTATGTGGAATAGGACTGTGGGAGTCTCTTCTAAGAAACTGCTTGAACCACTTGACTGATTGTTTAGGATATCGTTTCAAATCATTTTTGTAATCAACATAGTAGAGGCCGAACCTCACAGCATAACCACTTCCCCATTCGAAATTGTCCATTAAAGACCAAGCAAAAAATCCCTTAACATCAACACCATGCTCACTGCAATAAATAGATATTGAATCCCAGTTAGACGGATGTGGTAACTTAATAATATAATTGTTGCTATAGATTAAAAAACTTATTATCAATGATCTTTAGTTAATAAATGAAAAAAATTAACTCACTTGATGGATCTCAAAACATTCTTGAGGTGGTCTTTGTAAGATTTTTCTCTTATGGGATCATTAAGAGCTTCCTTTAGTGATGAAGCATTGTTATTTACGTCATCAACCCCTGAGAACAAATCAGTAAAATAAAGCATTAAGAACATACTTAGTGTTAGAGAAGTACTAAGAAACTTCAATGTAGCATAATGTATGATCGTTCATTTCAACCATACCATTCTCAGTAATGTAAATTGTTGGGCTCCCGTATAGATCTTTGGTGTAATTCAAAAGCCTGCTGATGCCTTCGGGATAAATATAAAGCCATTTTACACCAGCCTGTGGACCTATTGGGATTCCATTTCTCTCTCCTGCAAAATTAAGAAATAACAAAGTAAATTATTGAATTAATAATTCATAAAACATCATCTAATTGATGTTATGTAATTGAAAAAAAAAATAAGATGAATAATAAAGAAAAGATATCAATCATTAGTTACCTGTCCAATTAGCACGAGCATCTGACATGAATCCAACACTCTGATAATTTGCATCGATATTTTGAGCATAATATGTTGTGTAGTAATTAATTCCAATAAAATCATACGATCCCTTCAACATCTTAGATTCCTCGGCAGTGAACTCGGGCAATCTTCCACCAACAAAATCATGCATGTTACGTGGATAGTCACCATTAGTTAAAGGATCCATGAACCAACCAAGCATGAAGTCGAGGCTTCTTTTGGTTGCATTTTGATCTGCTTCACTGTTTGAGTAAGGTTCAAACCAATGAGAAACAAGTGTTATCCCAATCTGTCCACCTTGACATGACTGATATTTTTCCTTGTATAGTTTCACTGCCGCAGCATGAGCAAGCAACAAATGATGGCTAACCGTATACACTTCAGTGGCACCAGTGTTTAAGGATCGGTGTGGATCATTTACAACGACAGAAATCCTACCGGGTGCCATCGTGCCCATGTCATAACCTTGAACACTGAACATCCATGGCTCGTTCAAAGTAATCCACTTCTTCACCCGGTCTCCAAAATTTTGGAAACAAAGGTCGACAAAGTCTCGGAAATCATTTCTGGAAATCAATGTTTTATGTGAGAAAATTTATAGGAATGTTTTAAATTTTAGAGAAGCATAGGTCCACAAAGTCTCCAGAATGACAGATTAGATTATAATATTTCGAAGCTACAACAAGTTTGGATATTTGAAGCATAATTAACGAAAGGTCGCTACTTACACAATGTTAGGACTTAAGAAACCACCATATTTATCTTCCAAAGCTTGTGGAGTATCCCAGTGAAAGAGAGTAACGTAAGGCTGCAAACCTATATATTACAAAACATCATATAATCAGATGGAGCGCACAAGATAAACCTTTTGTTGTATAAGAATTTTCGCAACAATTTTTGGCAAAATATTATGATTAATTGAAGGGAAGGGAAAGGTTATAACCATTCTTAAGGAGGTCATCAATGAGATCGTTATAAAATTTGATGCCTTCTTCGTTTACTCCAGCACTTAACCTGCCATCTGCATTTTCTAAGAAGTTTCAAATAATCAATATATATATATATTCTTACATACTCTAATAAAAATTAAACAATTTCGTTACATGTTGTTTAATATACAAAATCAAGCTGCCTCTGCCGGGTCCCATAACAATAGACTCTTTGTTTTCACCCATCCACTTGGTGGTGGCTTCCTAAAATCTTTCCTTTTCAACTTTTCCACGAAGACAATAGATTAGTTCCCCCAATAAAAATTATATTCAAAATTTTTTAACTGATCGATGTTCTGTTTGTGATCAAAGAAAAGTCTTTTTTTAATAAAAAAAAATTAATAAAAAACCTAACCATTCTAATACGGATATAAAAATTAAAGGAACCATCTTCTTATTTAATATAGGGATTACATCTTACGTATAAGTTCATAATTTCAGATACTAACAGAAAACAAAATAGATTTTTTTGTATTTTAAATTTAATATCAAAAATATATCTTACGTATAAGTTCGTAATCTCATATATTAAAAAGGAACAAGATAATTTTTTTTTATATTTTTGAAATATAGACAAAGTTTTAATGATATTAATAAACTAGTTATTAAATCCAAAATGCATGCAAATATATAAGACTATTTTTTATGATTTTTTTAATATAATAAAAATATGTAAATATAATTTATTTTTGAGAGAATTGGTCATATACAAATTAAAATAAAAATTATATTTTTAAAAGAAAGAATTTTTTGTTGTTTTGTTTTTGCGGGAGGAAACTGATTCGTACGTTGACTACTGAAAAACCAGCTTGCTTTCAAATATTAAATAATGCAACCATGAGCTGCGAGGTAACTTAAGGTATTTTGACGAAGAATGAAGTGTATTTTGACGTGGAGAAACGTACTTCATAAATACTTTAAAGATACTTTTAAGGTTAATCTTGTCTGGATAAGTTTTCTTTGACTTTTATTGCACACGTTGTCTCCAACATCTTATGTCTATCTCTTTCATTTATTAAGTTATTTACTTAATTAATTAATTAATTAAGCATTGTCATCTTAAAATTAATGACACTCTAATTTACAAAGCAAAGTGCCTTGAGATATTGTTTGTTAAAAAACCATCGTATAATTTTCCATTGGTCATCGATTTCGAGCATTCAAC
This sequence comes from Populus trichocarpa, assembly GCF_000002775.5. Classification (NCBI taxonomy): domain Eukaryota; kingdom Viridiplantae; phylum Streptophyta; class Magnoliopsida; order Malpighiales; family Salicaceae; genus Populus; species Populus trichocarpa. The sequence continues at coordinate 9,776,220 of NC_037288.2, read as the reverse complement.
TAGTTGAGACTGAATCTAGGCATAAAGCGTGATTCAAAAGGGGTGACTTTGGATATCTCCATTGGCACCGTAGGACCTCCCTCGTAATTTCTTCGTACTTTCAAGCTCTAACATTATCCGTAGGACCACTTTCGACAGCGGCCTGTAGGGTAGACGAATCGCTATCGTAGCTTGAATTCAATGCCCCATCTCTAGATTCGATCACATAACTTTAAAACAAAGACCCTCCATCGTAATTAAATTCTGCTGAATTAGTCAAGTCAAGCCTCTTGTACTTGTGATTTGTCGGTTACTTTCAACTTAATCCAGCAGCCACATCCCAATTGAATGTGTTTTTTATACTCTTTGGTCATAGCCAAATTAAAAGCAGGTAAAACATGAGATTTGGTAATGTAGAGTCTTTTTTGGCACGTAAGGGGTTTTATGGTAAATCTGTTAAATATTACACAATCGAATCCACATATAATATATTAAGGAATGTATATAAATTAAAGGTCGTGTTAGTGTCATTATTGCTAGTGTGAATCCACATATAAAAGATTAATTATTTTCAATATCAATAAAAAGTACAAATTACAGTCTTTATGTTACCGTGAATACATAAATGTTAAAATAATTAAGATGAAACACAAAAAGAGGGCTAAAATTCTAAATGATCCGTATATTATGAGTGCTTAATCTTAACCTAAATATAAATAAAGTATATATAGGTTAAACTGAAAGTATTATTCTACCCTTGCTAAATAAGACTACATAAATATTATTTAACATCTCCCCTCAAACTCACGATGCGGCAGCTACAAGTATCGAGAGTTTGCCAACCAGAAAACGAAACCGAGAGATGGAATGCGCCTTGGTAAAGAAATCTGCAATCTGCAAGGAAGAAGGAACAAAAGGTAAAGAAATGGTGCCATGCTTGAGATGATGACGAGTAAGATGACAATCGATCTCAATGTGCTTAGTTCGCTCATGAAAAACCGAATTGTGAGCAATCTGAATAGAACTCTGGTTGTCACAATACATAGGAGTAGGATGAGAAAAGGAAACTCTCATATCAGCAAGTAACCAACATAACCAAACAATCTCTTTGGTAGTAGATGTCATGGCACGATATTCTGCTTCGGTGGATGATTGAGAAACAATAGATTGTTTCTTGCTCTTTCAAGAAATAAGAGAATCACCTAAAAAGATACAGAACCCGGTAACAGACTTGCGATATGTGGGATCACTACCATGATCAGCATCAAAGTATGCACGCAACTCCAAGGAAGAGGTGGACGAAAGTAAAAGACTCTGCAAAACTGTACCCCAAAGATATCGCAAAATACGAAGAACAGCTGTCCAGTGAACAGTAGTAGGAGAAGCAACAAACTGACTAACAACATGAATAGCATATGAAATATCTGGATGAGTAATGGTGAGATATATTAAACTCCTAATAATAGTGCGGTATAAAGTAAGATCTATCAAAGGTAAACCATCAGAAGAAGAGTATCTCGCGTTGACCTAAATAGGAGTATCTATAGTCTTGTTATCAGTTTGTCTAGCCCGCTCAAGAATATCTGCAACATATTTCGACTGAGAAAGAAGGTAACCTCTAGGTGAGTATGCTACCTCAATATCTAGGAAATATCGAAGATAACCCAAATCCTTCATTTCAAATCATCTAGCCAACTCTGTCTTCAAGATTGAAATACCATCAATGTCATCACCAGTAATAATCATGTCATCAACATATAAAGACAGAATGATACGACCTGCATCAGTGCACTTAATAAAAAGAGCAGAATCATGACTGCTAGAAACAAAGCCAAGAGACGAGATCACAATAGAGAATTTCTCAAACCAAGCACGGGGTGCTTGTTTGAGACCATATAATGCTTTCTTAAGCTTACAAACATATCCAGACTCATGTGAAATATCAGGAGGGAGTGTCATATAAACTTCTTCTTGAAGATCTCCATTCAAGAAGGCATTTTTAACATCAATCTGAGAAATATGCCACTGACGAATAGAAGCTACGGCAATAAGAGTACGAATAGTAGTCATTTTTGCAACCGGGGCAAATGTCTCCTCATAGTCCATACCATACTATTGAGAGTATCCTTTTGCAACCAGCCTAGCTTTGTATCGCTCAATAGACCCATCAGAATTAGTCTTAATCTTATACACCCAACGACAACCAACAACACTCTTACCAGGAGGTAGAGGAACCAGATCCCAAGTATATGTCTTATGCAAAGCAGAAAGTTCCTCATCCATAGCTTGCTGCCAAAGCGGATCAAGAATTGCCTCTTTATTGGAAGAGAGCTCAAAGAGACAATGAATAGAAGCTAAAAAGGAAGTAAATGATGAAGAATAACAAGAATAAGCAAAATCTGGTAGTTTTGTGGACTTACAAATGCGGATGGACTGACGTGGAGGTGGATCCACAATCTCAGATGAAGCTTGAGGGGCTGTAGATGAGAATGGAGCTTCAGGTGTGCTAGAGAGTAAAGTACCAGTACCTGCAGAGTTATGAGTACAAATTGATCGAACATGGGGAGAGGTATCATTACTAGAATCCTCAGAAAAAGGATCTATATGAATAAGATCAGTTTTAGTCAGGCTATGAGTACTGGATGGAATAGAAAAGAAAGGTATATGCTCAAGGAAGACAACATGACGAGACACATAAAGTTTATGAGTTATTGGATCAAAACAACGATACCCCTTTTTACCTTCATCATAATCTAGAAAGACACAAATAGCGGATCGAGAGGATAACTTACTGTGTTCTACATAAGGATGAAGAACGAAACAAGTACAACCAAAGACTCTAAATGATGATTAATCACGGACATACCCATATAACTTTTCAAAAGGAGATAGACTCAAACTATGAGAAGATGGAATCGTATTAATCAAACTTACAGCAGTAAGAACAACTTCTCCCCAAAACTCACTAGGAACAAAAGCAGACAACAAGAGAGAACGAGCCGTTTCGACAATGTGCCTATGTTTTCTTTCAGCCACACCATTTTGCTCAGGAAAAAGGGTAAATAGGTGTTGGTTAGGTGTTGGTGAGGGACAACGTGGTTGGCTGAAACAAGCTATGGTTATCATGGTCGACAATGAGAGGGTGGTTTTTAAGTTGCGCGAGGATGATGTCGACAGCACTGCTATGTAGTGATTCTCTTTAATCTTAACCGAAATTTTTATCTTCATCTCGGTCAACCTGAGATCCAAATCTAGCGATCCTTTTTAATCAAAACAAAAATCTCAAATAGCTCTACTAACCTGAAATTCTAATCTGACGATTTCCTTTAACCAGAACAAAATTCTTTGTCAAAAGTTCAGTCAACTTAAGATCTTAGTCTAGCGATCTCCTTTAACCAGAACCAAAATCTTTGCTAAAAGTTCGGTCAACCTAAGATCCCAATCTAGCGATGATCCTCTGTAACCAGAATAAAAATATAAAACAGTTCAGCTAACATGAAATCCCAATTTGACGATTCCTTTTAACTAGAACCAAAATCTCTATCTGCAACTCGGTTGACCTGAAATTCTAATTCGATGATTCACTTTAACCAGAACCAAAATCTGAATTTTTTTTTGGCTAACTTGAGATCCCAATCTGACAATCCTTTTTAACCAGAACTATGAATGTGCCTTTGGTGGGGTTAACCTGAAATCTCAATCTAAAGACCCCATTTAACTAGAACCTTGGTCTTTATCTTTAGCTCCTAAGAGAATCATATTCTCACACCTATTCTCCTGCACAATTATTTTTCTTTTTAGCTTAGTTGATTTAAAATCCTGAATCTCAACGATCCCCTTTAACTATAACTTTTCGAGGGTATCTTTAATTATTTTGATTGAATCCAAAACATTTTGAAATCAGTGAAATCTGAGGCCAAATTGAAAAAAAATAAAAGTTTGATGGTCAATTGGAGGTCTAATTGAACAAATCAAAAACCAAGAACCATATTGTAAAAGACACTTAACTTTAGTGATGACAATTGAGTTTAGCAATGGTGAAATTGCATAAAATAAAAAGTTCATGAGGCAATTATGAGTGAAATTAAAAGAAATTGCAAGAGTAGGTATTAAATTGAAATTTGCCAAATTTAAAATTAAAAACCCTAATTTGTAGGATTTAGCCTAGACGATGTGTTGTTTATCCACTGTGTATCTTTTTCTTCTTCCATATATAATTAAATTTATTATGATACCGAAGGAAAAAAAAAAAAAAAAACTCTTAAGTTTTATATATAATGACGCATTTATGCAGTATCACAATAATCACCCTTATTGGATTTAGGATTTCAATGTTTGACAAGAATAAAGAATTTTTGTCAATAGTTCATCACAATTATTCAGTCAAATCAAACAACCGTATTAAACTAAGGATGCATTTACAAATTAAGCCATTTCCTTCATTTCCTCCTCAATTTAAACCCCTAAACTTCAAAAGCCTTCATAACTAGATCTCTGAAAAACTTGGAAAACTTTTCTAAAATCATATCTCAACCACCAGCAATTTAAAATCCTAAAAGGCTTAGGACCCCTGTTAGTTATATCTATCATCAATGAACAGGTCTATGATTAGAAGTGAATTTAGGAGGCCCAAGGAGGTAAACAGAAGTTTGTTCAACCAATTAGTAGATAAAAAAAAAAGTCATATCAATACAATTAGCCCAATTTCCCTTAGATCAGGTGAACTTTTTACCTAGTAAAAGTAATTCTGGCAATTCAAAAGCATTTTTGCAGTCACAAAATGCTTTCATATGACATATGGTAGTTGTCCCACGTTTGCAATCATTAGGAAAAATAGTTTCATAAGACATCATGGTTTTGAGATGCTGGCTTTCAATTCCTCAAAAGGATTCCATAAATCTTCTTTCATAAAATTGTCATTGAAAGCACAGTTTGAACAAAATTACATTTAATATGAATTATCCCACCATTCATAGCCAGAAAAGCATTATGGACATCAAAAGTAGATGAATTCCAGACAGAGAGTAAACTGTTGGATAAACTATTGGATAAGCCCTCATGATGAATAACAAACCATAATTTAGAAATAAACCCCAAATGGAATTAATAACACCATCATCAATAACCACCAGTTTAATTTCAACCACACATAACAAATCAAGATTATTCTTTAAAAAATACAGTAGTGTTTTTATGGTTGTTGCTTGTACTGCGAGTCTATCCTTCTATATTGTCTTTCAAACAGGATCTCATCTAAATATCCTGTAATGGACAACAATTTCTCCATGTCATTCACAATATGATTCATCATGGTAATTCATTAGCATTAATTATTGAATAGTTTCCCTTCGTCGAGCCAACTCAGATACTTACCTAAATTCTTTAAAAAATATGTATTTTATGGAACCATGGTTTCAACTCAAAATTCTGCAATACATGATATTTATGGTTAGGCTGGCCTTCAATGCAACAAGAATATAGAGGAGCATTTACCTATAGACAGGTTCTAGACATTGGTAGGTTTTTTTTTGGTCTCAAAATGATCTTGGAGACAACGTGTCCAATAAAAGCCACGTTGGAATGAAAGAGATAGACATAAGATGTTGGAGACAACGTGTGCAAGACAACAATGATGCAGTGCTGCTGTCATTCATTATAATGGTTAAGTTTCCTTTGACTTTTATTGCACACGTTGTGGACGAGATCAGCAATGCTGCTGTCATTCATTATAATGGAAACATGAAACCTTGGCTTGACATTGCAATGAACCAATACAAGAATCTCTGGAGTAATATGTAGACAATGATATGGAATTTGTTCAGACATGCAATTTTGGCCTTTAGACGAATACCGGTCCTGCTCCATCATTGGCCAGGTAGACAGCAATGAGTTGTAAGTGTTCATACTGGATTACTTCCATTTACCAAAATTTTGGATTCGATCATTAGGTGTCACTTTCAAAGTGCTGTATTCAACCAAAATGGTTTTGTACACGCAGAAATGATTCTTTTGAATGAAATATTTTTGACGAACTCCAGCGATTCACATATTGTGCTATGAGTATTTTGACATGTTACATAACTTCTATATTAACTGTAATTCCTCTTATCTTAGTTCTTTGTCTAAAAACGTCTGTGTTTACATCTGAACTTATTGAAATATGTTAAACTTTGACATTTGATAACAAACTTTGTTGAAAACAAGGCAATCAAATTTTCTAGAGTAATACCCCCAATTTAGTTGCAGAAAGGGAGTTGTTATCAAATAAATTTATTGTAATTTATTTGATTTAATTTAATTTATAGCACAGGCTCACAACTTGCACAATATTATGCAGATATACAGAGTTTCCTTTATGACATTGGTAGTTTGACTAAACTGTTTTTGTATCTGTGAAGATTAAGTTACTATTTCACTCACTCGCTGAATAATAGAATACTGAACTTTGTTTGAAATTAGCAACTTGTACAGTCTCTAAAACTTTGACGTGTGAACCTTCAGTGATCTAGTTTGAAGGAAATCTCATTCAGGTTCCTTCTTCTGGTTGTTATTTTGATTTCTTAATGACATTTCATTTGAGCCTTTTGCTTATCCAGCTTAGGAATTAGAGGTCTCAATACATTGTTGATACACCCAATGGCATAACCATTGTTCTGCATACTTGGAATTTTAGCTTAACCTCTAGATAATTACTTACCAAGGCCAGTTACCTCACTTTTAGGGTTGCAATCTAAACTTTCTCCCTCATGGAAGCATCCGAGAACAATTTAAGATTACTTACAAACTAGGGTTCTTATAAATCTCAAATTCTAGAAACAAACTTAGTTGCAAATATTTTCTATATGAGTTACTGTGAGGTTCTAAGAAAGCATTATGAAGAGCTATAGAGTAGCACCTTCTATTGGATGATAAACCTATCTTGCTGCAGATGCTGGAACACGGCCAGATATGGCCACTAGATTCTTGTAATCTAACCATCAAGGCGTGGGTCTGTTGGTAAGGAAACCAGAGCCTGATTATGATCAAGAGTGCAAAACTTTATAGCATCATTCGAATGTTGGGAATTCCGACTGGTGATGTTCTGATAGTTGCCCATAATTAGAGGCTAAGCACAATGACACAATATTTAACGTGGTTCGATAAATCACCTACATCCACGAGAGAAGTCATTTGATTATATAGAGAGAGAACAAGATTTACAACAATAGAGGAGGAGGAATCATCCACTCTTTGCAAATCTCAACCTCACTCTTTTCTCTCTTTGCAGTGCTGCAATGACAACTACTGTTGGCTGCCTCTGGCAACCCACTCTCTCCTATATTTCTCACATCTTTGGCTCTGCACTCTCTCTCTCTCTCATTTTTCTCTCTAACTTATGCCTCTATTTATAGGCATAAATGGTAAGACAACTTGGCCATAAATTATGGCACTAATGGTGGCAGCACATGGGTTGCACCATTTTGTTAATGGTTGGTGCAACTTGTTTGACAATACCAACCTACCATTATAGCCTTTGACAATGGCAATAGGCTGTAGATGCTTCATTGTCAATGGATGGTGCAGTCCATTGATGATTGCTGCACATTAATGGCAACAATCCTAACAATCACCCCCTTTGTCATTTATATGGGGCAATTGTCCTCTTGCTTCTTCAGCACATGCTTGCATTCTACAGCTCTTCCAAGCTTACCATTCCGAGAGCGTCTTTGGCAAAGTTTACTGGTACTTGCCAAACCTTTCAATCACCAGAGTCACCCAAGCACCCCTTTGCTCACTCCAAAGGATCACTTCAACCAGATGATCTACCATATCTCATCTGAAGAGTGTTAACGCTTGTCTCTGAGACACACAACATTCCCCTTTGAGCGTATCAACCATGCTCGATCCGGAATAATTTATCAAGCCTTACACCAAGGCTTACAACACCCCCTCAAACGGATATTCCAAAGTGCGATAGTCATTGAGTATTTCAATATGATCATGAGCTCACCACTTTTTCAAGAGTCTACTCATCCCGGAGTTGTGTCTGCCCTCTGTTCCACTCTAGGAACCACGCCTTACTTCTCCGTGAGTCTCCCGCTCTTAGTCCCAAGAGTCCAGGTAGCTCTCCACCTTTAACCATGGGGACAACCCATTAAAGGTTGATCCATATCTGTCTTCATACTCTGAGTATTACAATGCCATCACTGAGCTCACCACCTTGATAAGAGTCAACTTCTTCCCGGAACCTGCGCATGCCCTCTACTCCTACATAGCAGTCGCATCTTAATGCTCCACAAGTCATCCACTTATTGTCCAAGGCAAATGTCTTCTAGCTCATTGATCTTTAGCATGGGGGCAATATCCATGAAAGTCAATCTTGCATTTATCTTCATATTCATCATAGCCACTTCATTGGCTATCCATACACCTGTCCACTCATATCCAGCCATCACATTGGCTATCCATACACATGTCCACTCATATCCAGCCATCACATTGGCTCTGGGGCGTTCTGTAATTAGGCTCCTATCATGGCCCTCACACCTTCTCCTAAGGTGTCTCCGCCCGTCATGAGGTGGTCTGTACTTGGGCTCATTTCATGGCCCTCACATCTTCTGTTTGAGGTGTCTCTGCCTGTCATGGGGCGGTTTGAACCTGGGCTCATATTGTGGCCCTCACACCCTCTATCTGAGGTGTCTCCACCTGTCATCTTGAGACGGTTTGTACTTGGGCTCATATCATGGCCCACACACCTTCTGTCTGAGGTGTCTCCGCTCGTCGTAGAGCGGTTTCATCCTCCTTCATCGGGGATGACTCCAATGGCTTTAAGATTCTCTACCACCATGTGGACTATGGGAGAAATCATTGCCACTGATCACATAGAAAGAGAAAGTTGCAGTACACTCATCACAATCTTCCATCTTATTTTCTATGTTTGGAGCTTATGCGCCTTTCATCATCGCACTTAACAACTCCACCTACACCAACTCTTTTTTGGTGTCTTCGCCTTTCATCATAGGCGGTTGCCTTTTATCACAGGCATTTGCACCCCCTTAATTAGGTGCCTCTGCAATAGCTCATCTTTCCATCATTGCATGCATTGGAAAGGTCCTCGCATGTTGTCTTCATCAAGAGCACAAGAGACTTCCTGTTGTACAACTTTTCACACAGTCTTTGCTCTAAGCTTCATCTGGGAACTCTTCTTCTCCTTGCACCTATTGTCTCATTACAGTACCTCGTTGGATCCTACGGGTACTCCTGCACAATCTCCATGTGCCCTCATGCAATTTCTGTTCTCTAGATTTCTCCCAATTCTTTGCTTTTATGTTTGACAGCAACTCATCCTGTCACAACACCTATCTAAGTCAAAATAGGGTGCCAACCTTTATCCCCTTGCTGTATTTCTCTTCCATTATCAGGGTCTTCATCAATTCTACCCTTGAGAAATCACAGTCACCGAATCTAACTTCTTTGGAGAAATCATCACTCCATCAGATCCTTGAACATACGGAACCCAATTGTTCCCTTTATGCCGTCATCTTGCTAATCTTCAACAGTTTCATTACAAACTGTTACATATACAAAAATAGTACTGTGTGGATGATCCTTCAACTAAGCAAGTTCCCATGAAAGATTTTGAGGGGTCACATCGGTCTCGCTTAAAACCCAATCTCCTAGACAGAACTTCTTAGAACGTATCTATCCACCGTACTGTCTTTCTGTATATACAACCATTTGCTAGCTTTGTTGCGGCTTTCCATCGACCACCATAATGACCTTTAGATGCCTCCTAATCGGGCAATCTCTTTTAATAATTCACCACCACCACTTTTGGTCTCAATCTCAACGATCAGACCATACCATTGCATCCGGAACGATCAAATTAGCTGGAAACAAGTCTGAAATCATCCAATCGCATTTCAGACGGCTAAGATTTGATCAAAACAATTTTGGTCTGATTAACGACCCATATTCAATCTCAACTCTGGTTGCACCTAGGATCAGCAACACTAGATCCTATCCCTCGGCTCGCAGCTCGGCTCGGCTCAACTCAGTTCGGCTCGCGGTTGATGATATGGCAGGTGGGTCCCACTGTGCTGACGTGTAAGCTGATTGGTCACTGATATGTAAGCTGATTGGTCGCTGACATGGCATGCCAACTGTGTATGCTGACGCCATGATTACATCATGATGACGTCATCCTTATCCGGGTTAGTCACATGGGTCGAGTCGTCTGGTATTCGGGTCGGGTCAGCCCATCCAGGCGAAGAAGACACGTGGCACGCGTGGGGGTGGGTTTGCGCTCGTGGGCTGACGCCTCGCCGGCGCATGCAACCATGTCCGACGTCTAAATTTTTTTGTCGTTTTCACCAGTGTGCTCATCTCGTCCTCCTCTACACGGTGGTATGGTCAAAACATCATTTTGACAACTTTCATTTTTGGGCAAAAATCAAACACCACTTTAAACCATATGCTCTGATACCAATTGTTGGGAATTCCGACCGGTGATGTTCTAATAGTTGCCCATTAGAGGCTAAGCACACTGACACAATATTTAACGTGGTTCGGCAAATCACTGTTGCGATGTCGCGGTCGCACAAATTAATTACCCTAGCTTAAAACACAGCACACAAGATAGTATAGAGCAAGCAAGGGGTCGATTCCACAAGGAAGATTTAGTTCAGATTTATATGCTATACGTTATGCAATTGGGGGGTTTTGATTTGTGATGATCTAAACTATGGAAGAAATTAAACTAGCAAACAAAATCAATTGAAACCGAAATTTATCAAGAAAACAAACCTTGGTCGCAAGCACACATTCACCAACGAAATTTATATTCTGAATTTTTATCTTTTCTTAACATTGGTTAATTAACGGATCCGCCGTATAACTAACCCTAACCAACAAACAATCACAATGTCCGCATTAATGATTTAGTTCAATGGCAGCCCTAAGAACTAGATAAATTGATTGATCTCTTGACAACCAAGCTGTCCGCAGCTTGTGTTTCCTTTGTTTGAGTGTTCTCCCTAAGTTTAATAACGTAGTTCCGCCACAATTATCAAGCTTAGTTGCTTCACAAGTTCATATATCACAACTCCGGTTTTGATATCAAACTTAGCAATAGATTGTTCACAATAATAACTTAGAGTCCGCTCTAGCAATTATCAACAACAATCATAGAAAATATGCATAGGAAAACAATCATACTTATTCATAATATAAACTGAAAATAAAAGGAAGAATAAATCTCACGGTTCTTGAAATCCGAAGGTTTGTTGTGTCCTTGCAACCAAGAAAACGAGCTTAGCCTTGCATATCTATGGAACAACTACTCTTAAAGATAGAAGAAAGCATTATTTCTGGTTTATAGAGAGGAGAGTTTGTGTTTCTTCACTTTTGGCTGCTGCCTCCTTTCTTTTATTCTACTGCACTCTCTCTCCCTCTCTCTTGGCTCTCTTAATAGCATAAACTTAGCTGCCTATTTATACACAAATTGTAAGTAAGAAAAATCAAAGTTCAAGTGTGAACATCAATAGATGGTGGTAGTGCGAAGGCGGCTGGCGCCTGACCGCTGGTTTGTGGGTGGTGGTTTGAGGTTGGTGGCTGCCTTCCTTGACATTCTGGATTGATTTACTAGAGGAGCTAAATTGCTGAAATAAAAACTTGGATGTCGGTTTGGATGCTTCGGGATGTAATATGGATTCGTTTCTTCACGAAACCTGTTTGCTGGCAGAATTCAGTTTTCATCTTTGAAAAATCATATCTCCCTCATATGAAATCTTTTTTGGCTGCAATTTGGAGCGTTTGTAGGCCTTTGAGTCAGGAATCCAAAACAATTGAGTTTGCATCAATTGGACTTCTGCAAGTCCAGATATTGAATTTTTAATGACCAAAGGTCAACACTAGCAGAATGCGAGATTTGACTTTGAACACTGATATTTCCATGCTCTTCCTTATTTTATTTTTCTTGACTTAGATTTCCAGAAAGGTATGGATGTTATCTTTCTAATGCCACTGGAATCACTTCATTTCAACTTCTAGAACTCACGCTCTGCACAAAACATCGACTGAGGATCAAATCTGCCAATTACCTCCAATTTACTCCTTTTTGCATCTTTCATCCAAAAGTGCCTTCAAAACATAAAACAAAGAATATTAAGGCATTTTATATAAATAACATAGGCAAAACACTAGTTAAATGTGGGTGAAACTATCGAATAATATGGTTGCATCAATCACCTACATCCACGGGAGAAGCCATTTGATTATAAAGGGAGAGAACAAGATTTACAACAATAGAGGAGGAGGAATCATCCACTCTTTGCAATTCTCAACCTCACTCTTTTCTCTCTTTGCAGTGCTGCAATGGCAGCTACTGCTGGCTGCCTTTGGCAGCCCACTCTCTCCTATATTTCTCACATCTTTGGCTCTGCACTCTCTCTCTCTCTCTCTCTCTCTCTCTCTCTCTCTCTCTCTCTCTCTCTCTCTCTCTCTCTCTCTCTCTCTCTCTCTCTCTCTCATTTTGCTCTCTAACTTATGCATCTATTTATAGGCATAAATGGTAAGACAACTTGGCCATAAATTATGGCACTAATGGTGGTAGCACATAGGTTGCATTATTTTGTCAATGGTTGGTGCAACTTGTTTGACAATACCCACCTACTATTGTAGCCTTTGACAATAGCAATAGACTGCAAATGCTTCATTGTCAATGGACGGTGCAGTCCATTGATGATTGCTGCACATTAATGACAACAATCCTAACATCGACTAAATGCTTTAAGGTTGTAGTAACTTTACACCAACAAGTTACATCGGGTGGATCCAGTAACCTCAATGATTTCTGCACCCGGTTCTATAGAAGCCAATCCAAGTAGTCTCACCTTAGCTCCTTCAAAAAGTCCCATGACGACATACCAAGAATTAAAGGGCTGTCTTTCCTGTTTTGCAACAATTTTCTCTTACAATCTCCATTTTCTTTTCTCTGCTCATTGCCAACTCATACAGTGTACAAAATACGAATATACAGAAACGTGTTTTTGCTTTGATTGCTTCCTCGAATTCTGTTTCTTCACTATTTTAATAACTACTCGCAAATTTTTCTTGCACCTCAAGTTGGCTCTTTAATTTCTACTGCCCTCTCTCCCCCAGTCCCACACGCAAAACACACGTTCTCACTCTCTCTCTTACACAAAACAAGACATAAAACACTTGAGATTTGTTGTTGCTATTGGTTCTTGTTTAGGGTTTCAATTATAAAGACAGTAACTTTTGTCATAAGAACAAAACCGTAAATATACAAGCAAGAACTATCAGGTTATGTATTTTCTCTCATACTTTTTTCTTATATGTTTGAGGTTATGTATTTTCTCTCTTCTTTTCTTATATGTTTGATGTTGCTGTTGTGGCCACATGCTTTACTGATGTTTCTATTCTTGTTCGTCGAGCTTGAGCATGGTTATGGTAACAACTGATCACGGCATTTGTTATTGGTCAATTTGCTTGTGTTTGGCATTAAGCCCTTCTATTCTTGGAACACGGCCAGATATGGCCACTAGATTCTTGTAATCTAACCATCAAGGCCCAGTTGGTAATTGATATGAATGAGGGACTCAATTTTGACTTACGAAATCTGTTGAGAAGAAAATCTTTGATGCTTTATTGAGAATTGAATTATAATTTCAAGAAACTATTTTGAGATTTGTCGAAAATTCTTTAGGTTTTAAAAAAATGAACCAAGCAAAATTTTCCATTTCATGCCTCTTCAAAGCCAAACCAATCTCAACACTACCAGTTCCCTCTCTACTCCTTGCCAAAGAAATAACTTCTCCCCTAGCATTTCCTGTAAATTCCACATTGTTGGGTCTTCCCCATCTAAAATCCCAGCTGTAATCCTCAAAATGGGTAGATCCATTAACCCCAATGATTTCTGCACCCGGTTGTATAGAAGCCAATCCACGTGGTCTCACTTTTGCTCCTACAAGAAGTCCCATCTCTAAATTGAAAACTTGTTCACCATCTCTTATATATATTGTGATGTAGCATTTTATTACTGGTACGAGTTACAATTAAGGTAAGATAAATGCACAGGTTAAGTTCACATTAAAGAACAAGAGTTACATGATAATATTAACGTAACTAGAGTTTGTATGTTATCTATATTTGTAAACCATTTAATTGGATTATGCTATTATACCAAAACAATGATCTTATTGAGCAATTTTCTAAATGTATCAATCTTTTTCGTACAATCAGTCTTCACGTAAATGTAACTCATAATTACTTAATTATGCTTGAATACGTTAGTTGCTATCAAAACCACTCGAACACTCCCTTTTAACAAGAACTAACTTTCTGAAACGGATTTCATCAACTCTTAACACACAAATATTAATCAATGCTATCAAATCAATTAAATGTTTTGAAGTATTTTCGTACCTATAAATTAGACTTGAATGATATTATTTTATTTGCATCCATCAAACTTTTATCCAAGTACAAGAATAACAAACATGGGAAGTTTTGGCAAAAACATCTCCTCAACACTGTTTCTTTTTATCGGTATACTTATCATTACACCAGGGTTTGCGATTCGTACCAATGAAGAAAATCCAGAGCTTTCTCAACATTTGGAAGAGTGCCACAAGAAGGTGACAAAACGTTGTGCGATAGAAATCTCTAATAGTATATACACCAACAAGACTCCGTCAGAATATTGTTGCCAAAAGCATATAACAACCGGGAAAGCTTGCCATGATGATTTCATAAAACTATTCATTTCAAAAGTGCCAAAGGAGAAAGTAACTTTTGTTGCAGCCAAGGGTGACCAAATTTGGAACCACTGTGCTGCTATAATAGCCTTGGCACCTGTTGCGTAAACCCGTTCTATTCTACGTTGAATTGTACTAGTTTAAATTGTTTGCAATAAGAAGTGTCTTTATGATGGACATGATGCACGATAACATTTAAGTCTTTGGATAACCACCATTTTTTTTTTACTATATTTCATTTTCTCAAAAAACAACCTAATGGGTTGAGCACCGGTAGGATTTGATATAAATTTTTATGTATCTAAATATGATGTTTTATTTTCATTTTCTCACAAGACAGCCTAATTGGTTGAGCTGAAGACACCATAATATTGTGGATTGTAGTAATATTTTTTTTGCTCAAGTTTTATTTTCACGTTATTCCTTTTAAATTGGGTTGTTTTAGGATCAAACTTGATGGTCTGTTTCAGTTGAGTTTATATAGGGTTCTTGCGGCGTCGAGGAAAAAAATCTAGCACTCGGTTGATGGTTGATGTCATGACCCAGTTTCGGATCTCCCAAAATTGTTATACAAAAAAAAACATTTTTTTTTTACTAAAAAATCTAAAAAAATCAGAAATTAAAAATCCAAGAATATGTTTGGGAAATGGGGAGATAAGTCTTTAAGCTACAACAGGTCAAAAAGCCAGAAGAATAGTCACAATGCGATATTTTGACAAGGCAAACTGAAGAAAGACTTAACGAAAAGAAAGTTGAGGTTGAAATCCAGACTTGACCGTAATTGAAAGAATTCATTAAGTTCAAGGACTTAATTAAATTTCCAATAGGTTTAATTGACTTAATTGAAGTAAAAATTAAGTTTGAAAGTCAATTGGGCAAAATTTTGAAGAATTAATTAATTCTATGGACTTAATTATACTTCTAATGGGTTTCGTGGATTCAATCATGGACTCAATTGAAGAAAAAATAAAGTTTGGATGCCTATTTCTGATCAATTCGCAAAGATTGAAAGATTAGGGACACAATTAAAGTTTTGAAATGCTAATTTGGTGCCATCAGGGGCTTAATTGAAAGGAATTTAAAGTATGAGATTCAATTGAGGATCACATTGAAGAAATCCAAAAGCAAGAACAGCTTTGTAAAAAGCGCTGAAATTCGAAGGTCTAATTGAAGAGGGTGAGGGGTGAAATTGCAAGGAATCCAAAATATTAGGGTGATTGGGGGCTTCATTGCAAAGTTCCAATGGTTTAGGGGGCCAATCGAAAAGGACTATAATTCCACTATTCATTGTCTCACGAAGAACCTTAAAATTATTAAGCTTTCATTGGAGCTCAAGACGCAATAATATTATGGATTGTGGTAATGCTCTGTTTTTTTTTTTTTTTTTCCTTTAAGTTTTATCTTCATTTTCTCCTTTTAAATTGGGTTGTTTTAGGATCGAAATTGATGGTGTTTTTAGGATTGAACTTCATTTATACCATATCTAGACTTGCTAAGTCGGGGGAGTTGCAGCCTGGGGCAACTTGGCAGAACTCTAGTATTTTCACAGAACCTTCGTGGAGCCATGAAATATATAGAAGCTAAACCCGATAAGTTGAGAACTCCAAAACTTGTTCACAATCTCTTGTATTGTGCTGTAGCATTTTATTACTGGTACGAGTTACAATTAAGGTAAGATAAATGCACAGGTTAAGTTCACATTAAAGAACAAGAGTTACATGATAATATTAACGTAACTAGAGTTTGTATGTTATCTATATTTGTAAACCATTTAATTGGATTATGCTATTATACCAAAACAATGATCTTATTGAGCAATTTTCTAAATGTATCAATCTTTTTCGTACAATCAGTCTTCACGTAAATGTAACTCATAATTACTTAATTATGCTTGAATACGTTAGTTGCTATCAAAACCACTCGAACACTCCCTTTTAACAAGAACTAACTTTCTGAAACGGATTTCATCAACTCTTAACACACAAATATTAATCAATGCTATCAAATCAATTAAATGTTTTGAAGTATTTTCGTACCTATAAATTAGACTTGAATGATATTATTTTATTTGCATCCATCAAACTTTTATCCAAGTACAAGAATAACAAACATGGGAAGTTTTGGCAAAAACATCTCCTCAACACTGTTTCTTTTTATCGGTATACTTATCATTACACCAGGGTTTGCGATTCGTACCAATGAAGAAAATCCAGAGCTTTCTCAACATTTGGAAGAGTGCCACAAGAAGGTGACAAAACGTTGTGCGATAGAAATCTCTAATAGTATATACACCAACAAGACTCCGTCAGAATATTGTTGCCAAAAGCATATAACAACCGGGAAAGCTTGCCATGATGATTTCATAAAACTATTCATTTCAAAAGTGCCAAAGGAGAAAGTAACTTTTGTTGCAGCCAAGGGTGACCAAATTTGGAACCACTGTGCTGCTATAATAGCCTTGGCACCTGTTGCGTAAACCCGTTCTATTCTACGTTGAATTGTACTAGTTTAAATTGTTTGCAATAAGAAGTGTCTTTATGATGGACATGATGCACGATAACATTTAAGTCTTTGGATAACCACCATTTTTTTTTTACTATATTTCATTTTCTCAAAAAACAACCTAATGGGTTGAGCACCGGTAGGATTTGATATAAATTTTTATGTATCTAAATATGATGTTTTATTTTCATTTTCTCACAAGACAGCCTAATTGGTTGAGCTGAAGACACCATAATATTGTGGATTGTAGTAATATTTTTTTTGCTCAAGTTTTATTTTCACGTTATTCCTTTTAAATTGGGTTGTTTTAGGATCAAACTTGATGGTCTGTTTCAGTTGAGTTTATATAGGGTTCTTGCGGCGTCGAGGAAAAAAATCTAGCACTCGGTTGATGGTTGATGTCATGACCCAGTTTCGGATCTCCCAAAATTGTTATACAAAAAAAAACATTTTTTTTTTACTAAAAAATCTAAAAAAATCAGAAATTAAAAATCCAAGAATATGTTTGGGAAATGGGGAGATAAGTCTTTAAGCTACAACAGGTCAAAAAGCCAGAAGAATAGTCACAATGCGATATTTTGACAAGGCAAACTGAAGAAAGACTTAACGAAAAGAAAGTTGAGGTTGAAATCCAGACTTGACCGTAATTGAAAGAATTCATTAAGTTCAAGGACTTAATTAAATTTCCAATAGGTTTAATTGACTTAATTGAAGTAAAAATTAAGTTTGAAAGTCAATTGGGCAAAATTTTGAAGAATTAATTAATTCTATGGACTTAATTATACTTCTAATGGGTTTCGTGGATTCAATCATGGACTCAATTGAAGAAAAAATAAAGTTTGGATGCCTATTTCTGATCAATTCGCAAAGATTGAAAGATTAGGGACACAATTAAAGTTTTGAAATGCTAATTTGGTGCCATCAGGGGCTTAATTGAAAGGAATTTAAAGTATGAGATTCAATTGAGGATCACATTGAAGAAATCCAAAAGCAAGAACAGCTTTGTAAAAAGCGCTGAAATTCGAAGGTCTAATTGAAGAGGGTGAGGGGTGAAATTGCAAGGAATCCAAAATATTAGGGTGATTGGGGGCTTCATTGCAAAGTTCCAATGGTTTAGGGGGCCAATCGAAAAGGACTATAATTCCACTATTCATTGTCTCACGAAGAACCTTAAAATTATTAAGCTTTCATTGGAGCTCAAGACGCAATAATATTATGGATTGTGGTAATGCTCTGTTTTTTTTTTTTTTTTTCCTTTAAGTTTTATCTTCATTTTCTCCTTTTAAATTGGGTTGTTTTAGGATCGAAATTGATGGTGTTTTTAGGATTGAACTTCATTTATACCATATCTAGACTTGCTAAGTCGGGGGAGTTGCAGCCTGGGGCAACTTGGCAGAACTCTAGTATTTTCACAGAACCTTCGTGGAGCCATGAAATATATAGAAGCTAAACCCGATAAGTTGAGAACTCCAAAACTTGTTCACAATCTCTTGTATTGTGCTGTAGCATTTTATTACTGGTACGAGTTACAATTAAGGTAAGATAAATGCACAGGTTAAGTTCACATTAAAGAACAAGAGTTACATGATAATATTAACGTAACTAGAGTTTGTATGTTATCTATATTTGTAAACCATTTAATTGGATTATGCTATTATACCAAAACAATGATCTTATTGAGCAATTTTCTAAATGTATCAATCTTTTTCGTACAATCAGTCTTCACGTAAATGTAACTCATAATTACTTAATTATGCTTGAATACGTTAGTTGCTATCAAAACCACTCGAACACTCCCTTTTAACAAGAACTAACTTTCTGAAACGGATTTCATCAACTCTTAACACACAAATATTAATCAATGCTATCAAATCAATTAAATGTTTTGAAGTATTTTCGTACCTATAAATTAGACTTGAATGATATTATTTTATTTGCATCCATCAAACTTTTATCCAAGTACAAGAATAACAAACATGGGAAGTTTTGGCAAAAACATCTCCTCAACACTGTTTCTTTTTATCGGTATACTTATCATTACACCAGGGTTTGCGATTCGTACCAATGAAGAAAATCCAGAGCTTTCTCAACATTTGGAAGAGTGCCACAAGAAGGTGACAAAACGTTGTGCGATAGAAATCTCTAATAGTATATACACCAACAAGACTCCGTCAGAATATTGTTGCCAAAAGCATATAACAACCGGGAAAGCTTGCCATGATGATTTCATAAAACTATTCATTTCAAAAGTGCCAAAGGAGAAAGTAACTTTTGTTGCAGCCAAGGGTGACCAAATTTGGAACCACTGTGCTGCTATAATAGCCTTGGCACCTGTTGCGTAAACCCGTTCTATTCTACGTTGAATTGTACTAGTTTAAATTGTTTGCAATAAGAAGTGTCTTTATGATGGACATGATGCACGATAACATTTAAGTCTTTGGATAACCACCATTTTTTTTTTACTATATTTCATTTTCTCAAAAAACAACCTAATGGGTTGAGCACCGGTAGGATTTGATATAAATTTTTATGTATCTAAATATGATGTTTTATTTTCATTTTCTCACAAGACAGCCTAATTGGTTGAGCTGAAGACACCATAATATTGTGGATTGTAGTAATATTTTTTTTGCTCAAGTTTTATTTTCACGTTATTCCTTTTAAATTGGGTTGTTTTAGGATCAAACTTGATGGTCTGTTTCAGTTGAGTTTATATAGGGTTCTTGCGGCGTCGAGGAAAAAAATCTAGCACTCGGTTGATGGTTGATGTCATGACCCAGTTTCGGATCTCCCAAAATTGTTATACAAAAAAAAACATTTTTTTTTACTAAAAAATCTAAAAAAATCAGAAATTAAAAATCCAAGAATATGTTTGGGAAATGGGGAGATAAGTCTTTAAGCTACAACAGGTCAAAAAGCCAGAAGAATAGTCACAATGCGATATTTTGACAAGGCAAACTGAAGAAAGACTTAACGAAAAGAAAGTTGAGGTTGAAATCCAGACTTGACCGTAATTGAAAGAATTCATTAAGTTCAAGGACTTAATTAAATTTCCAATAGGTTTAATTGACTTAATTGAAGTAAAAATTAAGTTTGAAAGTCAATTGGGCAAAATTTTGAAGAATTAATTAATTCTATGGACTTAATTATACTTCTAATGGGTTTCGTGGATTCAATCATGGACTCAATTGAAGAAAAAATAAAGTTTGGATGCCTATTTCTGATCAATTCGCAAAGATTGAAAGATTAGGGACACAATTAAAGTTTTGAAATGCTAATTTGGTGCCATCAGGGGCTTAATTGAAAGGAATTTAAAGTATGAGATTCAATTGAGGATCACATTGAAGAAATCCAAAAGCAAGAACAGCTTTGTAAAAAGCGCTGAAATTCGAAGGTCTAATTGAAGAGGGTGAGGGGTGAAATTGCAAGGAATCCAAAATATTAGGGTGATTGGGGGCTTCATTGCAAAGTTCCAATGGTTTAGGGGGCCAATCGAAAAGGACTATAATTCCACTATTCATTGTCTCACGAAGAACCTTAAAATTATTAAGCTTTCATTGGAGCTCAAGACGCAATAATATTATGGATTGTGGTAATGCTCTGTTTTTTTTTTTTTTTTTCCTTTAAGTTTTATCTTCATTTTCTCCTTTTAAATTGGGTTGTTTTAGGATCGAAATTGATGGTGTTTTTAGGATTGAACTTCATTTATACCATATCTAGACTTGCTAAGTCGGGGGAGTTGCAGCCTGGGGCAACTTGGCAGAACTCTAGTATTTTCACAGAACCTTCGTGGAGCCATGAAATATATAGAAGCTAAACCCGATAAGTTGAGAACTCCAAAACTTGTTCACAATCTCTTGTATTGTGCTGTAGCATTTTATTACTGGTACGAGTTACAATTAAGGTAAGATAAATGCACAGGTTAAGTTCACATTAAAGAACAAGAGTTACATGATAATATTAACGTAACTAGAGTTTGTATGTTATCTATATTTGTAAACCATTTAATTGGATTATGCTATTATACCAAAACAATGATCTTATTGAGCAATTTTCTAAATGTATCAATCTTTTTCGTACAATCAGTCTTCACGTAAATGTAACTCATAATTACTTAATTATGCTTGAATACGTTAGTTGCTATCAAAACCACTCGAACACTCCCTTTTAACAAGAACTAACTTTCTGAAACGGATTTCATCAACTCTTAACACACAAATATTAATCAATGCTATCAAATCAATTAAATGTTTTGAAGTATTTTCGTACCTATAAATTAGACTTGAATGATATTATTTTATTTGCATCCATCAAACTTTTATCCAAGTACAAGAATAACAAACATGGGAAGTTTTGGCAAAAACATCTCCTCAACACTGTTTCTTTTTATCGGTATACTTATCATTACACCAGGGTTTGCGATTCGTACCAATGAAGAAAATCCAGAGCTTTCTCAACATTTGGAAGAGTGCCACAAGAAGGTGACAAAACGTTGTGCGATAGAAATCTCTAATAGTATATACACCAACAAGACTCCGTCAGAATATTGTTGCCAAAAGCATATAACAACCGGGAAAGCTTGCCATGATGATTTCATAAAACTATTCATTTCAAAAGTGCCAAAGGAGAAAGTAACTTTTGTTGCAGCCAAGGGTGACCAAATTTGGAACCACTGTGCTGCTATAATAGCCTTGGCACCTGTTGCGTAAACCCGTTCTATTCTACGTTGAATTGTACTAGTTTAAATTGTTTGCAATAAAAGTGTTTTTATGATGGACATGATGCACGATAACATTTAAGTCTTTGGATAACCACCATTTTTTTTTTTACTATATTTCATTTTCTCAAAAAACAACCTAATGGGTTGAGCACCGGTAGGATTTGATATAAATTTTTATGTATTTAAATATGATGTTTTATTTTCATTTTCTCACAAGACAGCCTAATTGGTTGAGCTGAAGACACCATAATATTGTGGATTGTAGTAATATTTTTTTTGCTCAAGTTTTATTTTCACGTTATTCCTTTTAAATTGGGTTGTTTTAGGATCAAACTTGATGGTCTGTTTCAGTTGAGTTTATATAGGGTTCTTGCGGCGTCGAGGAAAAAATCTAACACTCGGTTGATGGTTGATGTCATGACCAAGTTTCGGATCTCCCAAAATTGTTTTACAAAAAAATACATTTTTTTTTACTAAAAAATCTAAAAAAATCAGAATTTAAAAATCCAAGAATATTTTTGGGAAATGGGGAGATAAGTCTTTAAGCTACAACAGGTCAAAAAACCAGAAGAATAGTCACAATGCGATATTTTGACAAGACAAACTGAAGAAAGACTTAACGAAAAGAAAGTTGAGGTTGAAATCCAGACTTGATCGTAATTGAAAAAATTCATTAAGTTCAAGGACTTTATTAAATTTCCAATAGGTTTAATTGACTTAATTAAGGACTTAATTGAAGTAAAAATTATGTTTGAAAGCCAATTTGGCAAAATTTTGAAGAATTAATTAATTATATGGACTTAATTATGCTTCTAATGGGTTTCGTGGTTTCAATCATGGACTCAATTGAAGAAAAAATAAAGTTTGGATGCCTAATTCAGATCAATTCGCAAAGATTGGAAGATTAGGGACACAATTAAAGTTTTGAAAGGCTAATTTGGTGCCATCAGGGGCTTAATTGAAAGGAATTTAAAGTATGAGATTGAATTGAGGATCACATTGAAGAAATCCAAAAGCAAGAACATCTTTGTAAAAAGCGCTGAAATTCGAAGGTCTAATTGAAGAGGGTGAGGGGTGAAATTGCAAAGAATCCAAAATATTAGGGCTTGATAATGAAATACATGTACCAACAACACATTAGTATTAGCTAATAAACACATGTGCTAAATAAGATAGGGGTGAGGAAGAATATGTTTATAGGTTTGAGGAGATTAAGTCCTTAATGAATACGTTAAACCCTTCACTACCTGAATCCCAATATTTTTCTAGTTTTATCAGTGGATTTAGTGAAAATATCAAGGAAATGCTCAAAATATGTAGGCTAACAACATTAATGCAAACATTTGAATAAGTCAAGTGGTAGGAGGAATAAAATAATGCGATAGTAAAGAAAAGCTTGTTCAATATAATAACTGCTCACTCATATAGCATGGATTGAGAACCAGGTCAACCACCACCAAAGACTTTTAACCATTTTAAAAAAGAATTGCCTCCTAGCCCAAGGCAAAACCCTAAAACATTTGATGAGTAGAGAAGGAGGTTGGAGCAATGTTGGAGAAGTGTGCACCTAGGCATCAATATACCATGAAAAAAATACATATGATAGAAGAAGTGAAAGAGGTCAAGAAAGAATTCCTGAATGTGAAAGAAGACAATATGATGAGTTTGAAAGAGTTAAGTTTAGTCCAATAGCTATTTTTAACAATATGGTTATGAAAAAAGGTAACATAGACTTTACAATGGGGTTAATCCATTGATGTGATCTTTATAAAGAGGATTCCACATGGAAAAATTTAGAAGAGTTAGCCATCTAATTTTTAAATTTAACTAGTGATTCTTAATGATAATCTTAAAAGGAAAGGTATTGTTACACGCAGAAGAATCAACATGGCATAATCAATAAGTTAGCTTAGAGGAGAAACATTTATAGCTTGAAGGTTTATCGGTTGAATACAAGTAACAACATTAGCATTAATATTAGCTAATAAAAACATGTGCTAAATAATAATACCTATGTAGGATTAAGTTAGTTGTTAGTTACAAAATTTAATGAAGTAGCTGTATAGTTAGTTGGAATTGTTAGTTTGTTAGTTACATGGATAGTTAAACTAGTATATATTACAATTGTGTTGGAAAATTACTTTGGAATTGTTAGTTAGTTAGTTACATGGATAGTTAAAGTACTATATATAACAATTGTGTTGGAAAAGTGGCAAGAGAAAGAAATTACAATTGATGCAAAATTTTATTTTCTCTTGTTCTTTTTAATACTTTTCAATCTCAATCTCAATCTCAATCTCATTCTCATTCTTATTCTCTTTATCTATTATTCTTATTCTTCTTTCTCTCTTTCTGAAAGTATCTTTTTCTTTCTTTTTGGTCAAAGGGCACCTTCACACTATTTTCACCACCATATTGAATTCCCTCACATAATTTCTCCTATCGGCCTCATTGTTGTTTCTCTAACAATCTATTATTCTAGTATTCAAACTTTGATAGAGACAGGCGCCAAAAAGAATAGAATTAATTGGGAGAGTTTAAAACCTTTTTATTTAATTATTTTTTTTGTTGTGATTCTCTTTTATATTGATTTATAAAAAGAAAAAACAAAAAAAATCAAAAGAAAAAAAGTCAAAAGAAAGAGAGAGAGAGGAGAAAAAAGACAAAAAAAAGTGAGAGAAAAAAGTGACAATCGCAAAGGAGATCATTCGTACCTATATAAACAATAGCATGTGTGCTCCAAGTGGTCTATCATCATTGTACAACACATTGGTCGGTAAATAACATAACCTTTTGACTTGTTGAATTTTACCTTTCAGTTTTTCACTTGTCATTTAAGGTTTTAATTAATATTACTTCTGTACCTGAAAGAAATATATCACCTTGCATTTATATATATTATTTTTTTCTAAATAACCTCCTTTTGTTTTATTGATTTATAGCATCTAGTCCTCTTTATTCATTGCAAAGCTTGGCAAGAAAAGTGGAATGTTGTGATATTATGTTTGGTTAATCTTTTACACTTAAAAGATCCAGTATTGCATGTTTATAATTATCCTGATATATTCTATTAATGATTAATCTACATAATAAAAAAAATTGGATTTAATTTTTTTTTGTATTATGATTTTACTTTGCATCCATTTGTGTTATGATAATCTAGTAACCCAAATGATTTCTGCACCCAGTTCGATAGAAGCCAATCCATGTAGTCTCACCTTAGCTCCTTCAAAAAGTCCCTTCTCTAAATTAAGGAGTGATTTTTTATGTCTAGGGAGGATCACTAAATTGAAGAAGGTTGTCCCTTTTCTAAAATATAATTTGCTGAGATGGAGGAAATTTAAACCCAGAAATGTCTAGAAATGTCAAAGGGAGAGAGAAGTCGCTAACTGAGTCGGGTGAGTTGGAGGCTGGGGCAGCTTGGAAGAGCTCCAGTATTTTCACAGAACCTTAGGAAGCCATGAAATATATAGAAGCTAGACGCGATCAATTGAGAACTTCAAAACTTGTTCACAATCTCTTGTATTGAGCTGTAGCATTTTATTACTAGTATAAGTTACAGTTAAGGTAAGATAAATACATAGGTTAAGTTCACATTAAAAAAAGAGAGTTACATAATACTTTTAACGTAACTAGAGTTTGTATATTATCTATATTTGTAAACCATTTAATTGGATTATTCTATTATACTAAAACAATGAACTTATTGAGCAATTTTCTAAATTTATTGATTTTTTTCTTACAATTAGTCTTGATGTAATTGTAACTCATACTTAATTATGCTTGAATATGTTTCTATCAAAACCACTTGAACACTCTTTCTTAACAAGAACTAACTTCCTGAGACAGATTTCATCAACTCTTAACATACAAATATTAATCAATGCTATCAAATCAATTAAATGTTTTTTTTACTTATAAATTTGACTTGCATGATATTATTTTATTTGCATCCATCAAATTTTTATCCAAGTACAAGAATATATTGTTGTAACAAACATGGGAAGTTTTGGCAAAAACATCTCCTCAACACTGTTTCTTTTTATCGGTATACTTATCATTATACCAGGGTTTGCGAGTCATACCAATGAAGAAAATCCATAGCTTTCTCAACATTTGGAAGAGTGCCACACAAAGGTGACAAAACATTATGCAATAGAAATCTCTAATAGCATATACACCAACAATACTCCATCAGAATATTGTTGTCAAAAGCATATAACAACCGGGAAAGCTTGCCATGATGATTTCATAAAACTATTCATTTCAAAAATGCCTAAGGAAAAAGTAACTTTTGTTATAGCTAAGGGTGACCAAATTTGGAATCATTGTGCTGCTATTATAGCCTTGGCGCCTGTTGCTTCAACCCTTTCTATCCTACCTTGAATCGTACTAGTATAAGTTGTATTCAATAATAAGTGTCTTTATGATGCACGATAACATTGAAGTCTTTGAATAACCATTTTTTTATTTTTTTTTTTACTATATTTCATTTTTTCATAAGACAACCAACAACTGAAAATTCTAAAATTTGATATAAATATTTATGTATACATAATTGAAGCAATGAAACTAAAACATTAAGAACGAACTAATAAACCCCATGATCCCTTAAATTTCTTTTATACACTTTAAGAACCAAACATGCTAATATAATCAAAATCATCAAACTTCATACACAATCATTTATATTTAAAAACAAGCATGTTTATTTGATAAATATTCAAATTTATTTATTTTTAACAAATAACTCAAAACATTCCTTTATAACATTTAAAGAACTAATATAACATAGTAGAAATAAAAACAAGAAGATAAAAATGAGTTTTATGAGATTTTTTTTTTTACGTATTTAATAACAGAGATGTCATATGATTTCTTTTATTTAGAAAAAAACTATATAAGTAGCCTAAAATTATCTCATTTGTTTAATTGTTTTTTACGAAGGTGATAATTATTGAATGCAAAGTATTAATTATATCTTCTATAGGTTTTATAATTACTTGGGTTAGAAAGTAAGCAAACAAATTGTTAATTAATAATGATACTTATGCTCATATAATGGATAAAAAAATATTATGAATAAACTTAAAGTTCTTGAGCTTTCGTCCAAGCTCAAGACACAATAATATTGTGAATTGTAATAATACTTTGTTTTTTTGCTCAAGTTTTTTTCATTTTATTTCTTTTAAATTGGGTTGTTTTAGGATTGATCTTGATGGTTTGTATCAGTTGGGTTTATATAGGGTGCTTGCAGTGTTAAGGAAAAAAAATGACACTATCGATGCTTGATTTGGAAAAAAGATTATTGATTTTTATTTAATAATTGAAGCTTTTGGGATCAAAATTGTCACGACCCGAATCCCGAGTATATGATTGGCAACACAGGACTGGTGTTGTAAGGATACCCCATCTATATTAAGTCTCAAAACTTACATATCAAAATAAATTATATAAAGATTTTGCAGCGTTTTAATATTTTTCATAATATTATATTCTTCAAAACCAATAAAATCAAATAACTCTTCAAAAATTCTCATCATCGGATAAAGCAAAACAAATAATCCATAATATTTATTACATTGTCAAAAACCAAACTCAATTAAAACCCAAAGATTACCGTTGTGGGAGGATGAATTGCCACAGGTTGGTGCTTCTCTCATCAGCTAGATATACAAAATACTATGTGCACATAGACTAACTACTCTTCGTTAGCATGAAGTTTTTGAAAAGTCCTCTATCAAGACATAATAGATATTCACATAATTATCAAAGTAAACAAATATCATATCAAATAAAATTAAATTTAACAGAATTTGAGTGTAAAGTTAAGAATAGATGAGTACTCGAAAAATAAAGTAACACATATAAATATTCAAGAAATTAACTAGTTGTACTCATCATATAATCAACAAACATAATTATTTATACTCCAGGCATATTAAAGATTATTCCACTCACAAAAAAAACATAATAAAATCACAATATAATTATTTAAGCCAAATAACACCCTAATATTTCCTAGATCATGAAATCATCAAAATCATAACAAAACCTTAATATCTTGTCTAATCATTCCATAAATAAAGCATAATAAAAAATAACAAAGAGAGAAACACTTGTTTCTTCAATAATTCTTGAATTAAACTAAAGCTTAAAAACCAAAATCCCTTTGTGTTTTTAAAGAGGAGGTCATGAAAAAAAGGAAAGAAAAGAGAGAGGAAAATAAATTTCTCTTGCAACCTTTTCTTTAAATACTAAGGTTAGTTTTGTTGAGTTTGGGCTGACTTAGGCTTGAGTTTGGGTTTTACAAGAATTGAACTGAAATGAATGTTCATACCTTTATTTTGACAAATCATGGACTAAATTGAATGAAATGGGTGGTGGGGACACTGAATTCTAGACACCTCACACACAAGTGTATGATCGTTGATGATGAAGGATAACCCAATCATTGTTCATTGGTTAAAAGATTGGGCTTTAACTTGTGTTTTTAGGTTCAAATTATTTGAATTTTTAGTTGAGTTTTGTTATTAGATGTGATATTATTTTGATTTTGGGCTTCAATTTAGCTTTAGTGAGCCTCTGGCTAAATAGTTGGTTGTTTAAAGGTTTTGCAAGTTTTTTTTATTGTTGTCAATTATGATGATTTGATAAAAGGTTATAGACTTTTGATTTGTCAACCTTCAATTTTTCTCTATTCTTCACCTTCTTTTCTTCCAATTCTTGACTTTTTATTTCTCCTTTCTTACTTCTCTTCTATATCTCTAGGTTTTTAATTCCTCTTATAATTTGCCAAAAACACCCTTAGGTCTAGGTTGGGCTTTGCCTATTGGGCCCGATGCCCAAGCCCTCACAAGGGTTGGGCTCAAGCCCAGCCTACCCATATTTAGTTGGGCTGACAGATGGCCCAACAAGCCCTATCTTATATGTGTGGGCTAGACCAACCCCTCCACACAGGTTGGGCTAAAACCAAGGTCCACCTTTATTTGATGTTCTGCATGCTCCTCTAAGAACATAATACAATTTGAAAAAAAAGGAAGAAGTCGAAACAGGGATACCTGGCTTGAGGGAGTTTTCGTTGCTGGCTTGGGTTGCTAAAGTAGCTGGTGGTTGCTGATGGCTTATAATGCAGGTGGTGGTGGTGTAACTAGTGAATGTTAGAGATGAGAAGATTCGTTGGCATGTGACATGATCAAAAGATTGATGTCTTATCTCAAGTATAGGAGTGTCGAAGTAATAAATAACTCGGCAAGACCGGGGTCGAACACAGGGAGGTGAACTATATAAAATTATAAACAACAAATGAAAAAGGAGTTGAAGAGAACTTTTGAGATGTGATATTGATGTGAGTATTAATCAAAGATAAAAGCAATTGTCAAGGTTAGAGGATCTACTAATAGTATTAAAAATAAGTATAGTATAAACTCTTTTTATTAATCAACTGGAAATCACACACAAAGGAGGTTCCAATCGGATGATTTATCCTTAATAGTTCATTATAAATTTTTAACATGATCATATTAATTATCTTATTTTAGTAACATCATACTTTTAAATATTGTCAGGAATTCATGATGTTAACTTGTGTTAACAACAAATCAAGTTCCTTTCATAGCATAGGTGTCGGTTATACCATACAGTAGGCTATGAAAGTGTCAAGTATTTGTTGTACCAAGGGTTGTACAACACAAATCTAGATTAATCATTTAACAAGCAAGGTATAGGAATTAGTAAGATAAAAAGATAAGACATGCTAATAACAAACTTTCTTGGATATAAACATTGAAATCCATGTTGAGTTTATATTAGACCTATTTTAACACTATTAGTGAAACCTTTTAACCAAACATATATTTTTTCAAACCAACCTTAACTAAAAGTACTTTTATAAAAAATACTTTTTTCAAACTACAACCACAACAACTACCACAATACCAAACACAAAAGTACTTTCATACTTCTATATTATTAAAAAACAAAAAAAAATCATGTTTTAGACATTTAACCATGTCATCATATGTGGATATATGAAAATATTTATCTCAATTTTTTTTTTCTACATGAGTTGCTATGAGGTTCTAAGAAAGCATTATGAAGAGCTATACTAGGCCTATCTTGCTATAGATGCTGGAACATGGCCAGATATGGCCCCTGGATTCTTGTAAGCTAATCATCAAGGCATGGGTCTGTTGGTAAGGAAACCAGAGCCTGAATTATGATTAAGAGTGTAAAACTTTATAGCATCATTCGACTAAAATGCTTTAAGGTTGTAGTAACTTTACACAAACAAGTTACATTACATTCATTTGCACAATAAAGACTTCAGAAATCCACTTTTTATTATACTAGTGGGTAAGGGTTGACATTGGGTTTTGTTTTGACTCAAAACAATGAAACTTTTGAGGGGAGCCCTATCCTAACCCTACCCCCTTAGTTTTTTGAAAAATATAATCATAAGAAAATACACAATCAAACTTTTGCAACAGATTACTTTATGGTAATTGATGTCAATGAGGGGACTCGATTTTGACTTACTGAATCTGTAGAGGCCCAATTAAAAAGAAAATCTTTGAAGCTTTATTGAGAATTGAATTATAATTTGAAGAACTATTTTGAGATTTGCCTAAAGTTCTTTAGGTTGTTAACAAAGAACGAAACAAAATTTTCCATTTCATGCATCTTCAAAGCCAAACCAATCTCAACACCACCAGTTCCCTCTCTACTCCTTGCCAAAGAAATTACTCCTCCCCTAGCATTTCCTGTAAACTCCACTTTGTTGGGTCTTCCCCATCCAAAATCCCAGCTGTAATCCTCAAATCGGGTGGATCCAGTAACCCCAATGATTTCCGTACCCGGTTCTATAGAAGCCAGTTCAAGTAGTCTCTCCTTGGCTCCTTCAAAAAGTCCCTTCTCTAGCCCTTTTATCATGCCACTAATCCTCTGTGCTATCATTGCAACCCCACATTCCTCCATGGAAACTCCTGCCTTGATAACAATGTGTTGGCTGCTAATACAGTTACCAATATAATTTTGTGGAATCGGAGGGTCTAATCTGCCCCTACAATCTGCTGAGAATATAAAGTAAATCTTTCTATTACTATCCCCTCCTCTGGCTTTCACCATGCAAACTACTGTATAAGCACATGTAAGTACAAAAGTTGACATGTAGTCCATTTGTTTTGTTGGGTTTAGCTCTTCTTGAAGGACCTTTTCCAACTGGGACGATATTGTTTCCCTTAAGATCTCTATGTCTTCACGAGTCAACTGAAATGTGGCTCGAACTACGTCCGGTGACACTGCCATGTTTGACACCAACTTCAAGCTTCGAGAGTCGGACTTTGTATCCGGCCTGGTCAGTGCTAACCATTGGTTCAAGAAGATCATTTCAAGTCCATATGCATCCTTGATAACTCCCCTGTCCAAAAAAGGGGTTAGCTCACTAGGTAACGAAGGTTGTTGATCATATTCTAGGTGTTTGCATATATAGACCCATGCCTTGAGGAATGTTGTAGCAGATTTCCCATCAAGAATTCCATGATGACAAACGATGCTAATAGAAAACCCTTTGTTAGGAAACACTGTTATTTGCAAAGCGATCACTGAAGCTTTAGCGTCAGATGTAGGCAGCTCAGGGATATATGGAAACGATTCGATGGCTTGCCGAGTTTCATTCCCTGAGAGATGACTCAGGTCTGCATTTGACTCGGCTATGGTGAGTGAAATTGCATCATTTGGAGTGTATAAGAGGATGGGTTTTGGGGAGTTTTCTGGCCACACTAGATGGCCAGCAAGTGGGAGAAAGTGGAATAGTGTTTGGGAGAGTGATTTTTTGAGCCTGGGGAGGATTACTAGATTGAAGAAGGTTGGACTTGACTCGGTGAGCTCATAAAATAAAATTTGTTGAGCTGGAGGAAATTTGAACCAAGCAATGTCTAGGAAGGTGAGAGGGAGAGAGAAGTCGGTGATTGACTCGGGTGAGTTGTAGGCTGGGGCAACTTGGCAGAGCTCTAGTATTTTCATAGAATCTTGGGGAGCCATGAAATAGAAGCTAGATACGATCAGTTGAGAACTCCAAAACTTTTTCACAATCTCTTATATTGTAGCATTTTATTACTATAATGAGTTACAGTTAAGTTCACATTAAATAGGAAGATTAACATAACTAGAGTTTGTATATTATCTATACCTCTAAACCATTTAATTAGCAAGCAATGGATGTAAGAATGTTTCAAAATTTGTAAACACTTTAATTGGATTATGCTATTATGCTAAAACAGTTAACTTATTAAGTAATTTTCTAAATTCATTAATATTTTTCTTAGAATTAGTCTTTCTATAAATATAACTTATAATTACTTAATTATACTTGAATACATTACTATCAAAACTACTTGAACACTCCTTTTAACAAGAACTAACTTCTTGAAACGGATTTCATCAACTCTTAACATACAAATATTAATCAATGCTATCAAATCAATAAAATGTTTTGAAGTTGTTTTCTATTTATAAATTGGACTTGCATGATATTATTTTATTTGCATCCACCAATTTTTTATCCAAGTAAAAAATATATTTGTGTAAGAAACAAAGGAAGTTTTGGCAAAAACATCTACTCAACACAAGAATACAAATGTTCATGTATATAGAACCAACTGAGAACCCCATGATCCTTTAAATTTCTTTTATACACTTTAAGAACCAAACATACTAATATAATCAAAATCATCAAGCTTCATATACAATAATTTATATTTAAAAACAAACATGTTAATTTGACAAATATTCATTTTTTTAATAAATAACTCAAAACATTCCTTTAGAAATTTTTAAAAACTAATATAACATAGTAGAATAAAAAATGTGTGAAGAAAACAAGTCCTCAATAACAAAAAGATAAAAACAAGTTTTATGATCTTTTGTTTTTACCTATGTAATAACATAGATGTCATATTATTTCTTTTGTTTAGAAAAAAAATATAAATATCCTAAAATTATCTCATTTGTTTAATTCTTTTTGACGAAGGTGATAATTATTGATTGCAGATTATTAATTATTGCTTGGATAAGTTTTATAAGTATTGTCATAACCCAATTTTTGACCATTTTATTTTAATTATTATTATTATTATTTTATTTACTGAAAATGATAAAAAAATGAT
Organism: Populus trichocarpa; assembly: GCF_000002775.5. Classification (NCBI taxonomy): domain Eukaryota; kingdom Viridiplantae; phylum Streptophyta; class Magnoliopsida; order Malpighiales; family Salicaceae; genus Populus; species Populus trichocarpa. The sequence continues at coordinate 9,743,095 of NC_037288.2, read as the reverse complement.
GATAATGATGAAAAAACAAGTAAAATGAAATAAATGAAGAATGAATTAAATTTTGGGTTAAAGGCAACATGATTGGAAGTTTTGGGGTTTTGAAATTAATTTAATTAATCCAATTAGGGGTTTAATTGGAGAATTGATAAGTTTTGAGACTTAATTGAGCTTGGAATTAATTTAATTAATCAAATTAAGAGTTTAATTGAAGGATTAATAAGTTTTGAGACTTAATTGAGTTTGGAATTAATTGAATTAATGAAATCAGGGACTTAATTGAAGAAATAGCAAAGTTTTAGGGTTAATTGGGGGTCTAAATTGCGAAATTAAAATCCAAGGACTACATTGAAAAAGGCGCGCAAATGCAGGGGGCCAATTACAGTTCAAACCAGGGGTTTAATTACAAGACTTTCAAAACTGCATGGATCGAAACCAAAAATGGCTGAACGACGTCGTTTTGAAGACGCTGTTCATCTTCTTCTCCTTTAAGCCTATGACCGTTTTCTACAGTGAAAGAGGCCGAACGTTGCAGCAGTAATCGTCGTCCGTTAGCTTCAGTTATGGGCGCCTTAATGGTGGCCGACCGTTGGCCTACCGTCCGTTATCAACCCGCCGAGCCCTATATAAACCGAGCAGCACCGAAGAACAGGGGGTTGGAGAGAGGGATAGAGAAAGAAACAGAGGGGGGAGAAAAGAAAGAAAGCCATGCACGGCAGGGAGAGAGACTAAAACCAAAGGAAAACCGGGGAGGGACAGAACCAAGGGGCAGTGTTGGTGGGATAGCCCTTCTACACTTTCATCGTCTTCTGCAACTACCAGGAACAGGAACCACAGCGTTTCTTTCTTTCTTTGAGAACGGAGGCAGAGAGAAACGGAGAGAAAAACAGAACCGAGAGACTGAAAAAACCTGGGGAAAACTGAGAGAAGAGGAGACCCAGAACCAGGGAGAAGAAAAAGCCACGAAGGGCAGGGGAGACTAAAAAACGGGGAAAACAGAAACAGAGGAAGAACTGAAAAAATGGAGGAACAGACCAAGAACCACAGAAAAATGAAGGACGAACAGTGACCAGAAAAAGAAGAACCACCCGAGAGAACCGGCTTTGTCTTCATCTTCAGGAGCAGCGTCTTCATCTTCAGGAGCAGCAGACCAGGTAAGTAAACTTCTCTTTCCCTGCTTTTCATTTTAATTCACCGGCTACTGTTTACTTTGAATTTTAATTCACACATTCTAACTCATTTCCTCTATTCTGCTCATGCACGCGTGAAATCACTTCACGCGTGTTTTCTTTGATTTTTGCCCAGCCGGATCACTGGCTTGGGCCAGTGATCGGGCCGGGCTGGCTGGGTCCAGCCCAACCCATGTGGGCTGAGCTGGGCCCAGCCCCCAAAATAATAAAAAATAAAAAAATAGGAGAAATAGAAAAATAGAAAAATATATGTATGCATGAATAAAAATAATATAAATTTACCGGTTTATTCACCAACGCCAGAGTCGGGAGTAAAATAGTGGTTTAAGTTTATATTATTTTTATTCGTTATATTTTATTTTATTTAGCAAGAAAAAATATATGTGCATGTATGAAAAATAAATTTATTTATTTATTTATTTATTCACTGACGCCAGAGTCAGGAATAAAAACATTGATTTAATTTTTTTTTTAACTACATAAGAAAAAATAGAAAAATATGTGAATGCGTAATAAAATGAATTTAGTTTATTTGTTTATTCACTAGCGTTAGAGTTAGGAATAAAAAAATATTAATCTAAATTTATTTTATAGCTACGTAATAATTACCAACGCCAGAGTTGGAATTATCCGTAGTCGAATATTCACTGACGCCAGAGTCAGGAATATCGTGAATAAATCATCAGAATGTAAACCAATAAATGTTTAGCAATTTAAGACAAAACCAACAATGCAGTCTGCCTCAGGCAGAACGTTTAAGGGGTGATAATATCTTCCCTTTTACGTAACCAATCCCGTACCATAGAATCTTTGTTGACCAGTTAGGGTTCCTAGTAACCATAATACTAGGTGGCGACTCCTTAAACAAGGCCTTTTTCCTAAAAGAACAAGATGCCAGAAATCTGTTCTTTTTCCATAAATCAAGAATTATTTTTAGGGCCGCCGCGATGTCGGGTGCGACAAGTATTTGGGTTAGAATGTAATCAAACAAATTATTAATTAATAATCATACTTATGCTCATATCATGACTATATTTAGAAAACGATTGAGTGGATAAAAAAATTATTACAAAGAAACTTAAAGGGCTTGAGCTTTCATTCGAACTCAAGACACAATAATATTGCGGATTGTAATAAAAAAAATTTCTCAAGTTTTATTTTTATTTTATTCCTGTTAAATTGGTGTTTTAAGGTCGCCTTTGATGTTTTGTTTTAGTTTATATAGGGTTCTTGCGGTGTCAAGGAAAAAAATGTGACACTCCGTTGATGCTTGATATCATAACCCAATTTTAAAGTAAAAATTATGTTTGAAAGTCAATTGAGCAAAAATTAGAAGAATTAATTAAATTTCAGGACATAATTAAACTTCTAATGGGTTTTGTGGATTTAATCAATGACTCAATTGAAGAGAAATCAAGTTTAAAGGCTTAATTCATATCAATTCGCAAAGATTGAAAGATTAGGAACACATTTGAAGCTTTGAAAGACTAATTTGGTGTAATCAAGGGCTTCATTGATAGAAATTTAAAATATAAAGTTCAATTAAGGATCACATTGAGGAAATATAAAACAATGACAACTTTGTAAAAAGCGCTGAAATTTAAGGGTTCAATTGAAGAAAGCTAATGGTGAAATTGCAAAAAATCTAAAAAACTAAGGCTGATTGGGACTCCATTGCAAAGTTTCAATTCAGGGACCAAATAAAAAAGGACTATAATTTCACTATTCATTATCTCACGAAGAAACTTAAAGTTTTTAAGCTTTGATTGGAGCTTAAGACATAATACTATTGTGGATTGTAATAATGCTTTGTTTTTTTTTTTTTTGGCTCAAGTTTTATTTTCATTTTATTCCTTTTAGAATGGGTTGTTTTAGGATCGAACTTGATGGGGTTTTTATTATTTTTATAGGGTTCTTTCGGTGTCGTGGAAAACATTTGAGTTGATGCTTGATTTGGAAAAATAAAAGTTGATTTTTTTGATAAATGATGAACTAAATTGATTTTTTTTTTGATAATTTGAAACAGATGTTCATACCTTTATTTTGACAAATCATGAACTTAATAAAAGATAGTGGGGACACCAGATCTGAGACACATCACACATGTGTATGATCATTGATGATGGAGGACTGCTCAACCATTGTTCATTGTTTGAGAGATTGGGCTCTAATTTATGTTTTTGGGTTCAAATTTATGTTTTTGGGTTCAAATTATTTGAACTTTTAGTTGAGTTTTTTATTAGATTTAATATTATTTTATTTTGATACTATCTATCTCTATGCCAATTCTAAATCTATTATACCCATTGTGGCTCATCCATATAAATCGTCAAACTAGTTATGTTTCCGGTCCAATTTTGGCTTATAAATATATTCAACTTACATATTTCTTGTGCCAATTTTGGCACATTCCAATGTTTCTTTTAGATTTTCAGTAAAATCTCTCCTTATCATGGAACCTACCATCATTTTCACAATATTCATATCAGTTTCATCTTCAAATAATATGAATACCATACATACATCAATTAATCAATCTATTTAATTCAACAACCTAATCTCATTCGGCCACGATTATGAAGGCCAAATTACATTATCCATCACTCATATGGCCGACTAATTATACAATTCTTCATTTACTTTCTCACATCATTCTAAATAGTAACCAACTTACTTGTTGTTGAATACCGCGTATCTAGAATACAAAAATTTTAACCCTAGTAATTCATTTTCTTTAGATTTTAAATATTATAACAAATTGTTTTTGTGCGTCTTCAATGTTTGATCCAAGCCCTCTATGATCTCGTACATTAGGTAGAACAATTGGTGGTTATTGTCGTACGTCGTTTCATCACTGCTATTAGCATTTTATTACAATGTTATAATTATCACTAAATTTTTATCATGTCATCAACAACACAAAAACCTCAATACAACATATTTACATTATTAGTCATAATTTCTTTGACATCCTCCATGTGCATAGTACACGATTGTTAAATTGTATTAATTACAATTCATCAAATAATTTAAAATACATCACATCTATACTGTTGAATTCCTCAATTGTACAACACCTACTATGATCAATGAACTTCTATTCTTACTTTCCAAATGATACGGTCTTTGTCTCTATCGTTCACAAGGATAAATCTTCATCAATTTTATTTTTTATTTCTTCAATAATCCATAACATAAACACAATTTACTACTTTTGTTTAACAGTTAGGTTTCATCCAACATTCCATTTATAGTTCGGCAAATCAGTCATCGTGATAATATTAACACCACACATGTCAATTTAACTTAAATTACATATCCCGGTCATTAGAAAAAGTGATGCCACTAGCCCATTATCGGGTAACTAGTTCCTCTGCCCATTACCAGTAATTGAGTCCACCGCCCAGTACTGGGCACTAGGTTCACCGTCCATTACCGGGCACTAGCCCTATTATCAGATAACTAGTTTCACAACCCATTATCGGGCACTAGTCCTATTACCGGGTAACTAATTCCACAACCCTTTACCGGACACTAGTCCCATTACCGGGTAACTAGTTCATCCGTTCATTACCGAGCATTAGCCCCATTATCGGGTAACTAGTTCCCTAACCCATTACCGGGCACTAGTCTCATTACCAAGTAACTAGTTATGTAACGGTTTCAAGCACGTACATGTGTTATCGTTATTAGGGTTGATTAATAAAATCATAAACAAGTATTTCGACACATCTTTTTATAATTCCACCATTGTAGTCGCTTTTACATTATATCCAATTTCTTGCCTTATAGGCACAAGTTTTCATGATCAATAGATAATTCACATCACATATAGATATAAATCCAAAACATTATAAAAATAGTTTAATAGTTTACAAGCTAGGGAAGGGAGATGACCTTTACCTTAAGCTCTTACTATACAAGCTCCTTAGAAGTTGGGTCCCCTTTCGAATGCTTCTCTTACATTTCTATATAACATCCTGAATCAATATTCAAATCTTTCCAATTTATTCGTAATATTCATAAATTCACAAAATCAAATACTTTCGTAAACAATTTCCATGGATGTATTTTATTTTCTTGCTTCTCATTTACATTAGAAATTATTTACGCTAACATTAAATGTCCAATTAACTCAATACTTCATCGATGATTTTCAATGTCCAAAAGACATGACTTTTCGTTACCGATTTTTTTTTTGATGTCCAGAGATATGAATTCTCGTCACCGATTTTCTAATGTCCCCAGACATTTAATCGATCACCAAACAATGTAATTTTAACAAATTTGTAAACACTTTAATTGGATTATGTTATTATACTAAGACAATGAAATTATTGAACAATTTTCTAAATTTACTAATCTTTTTTCTTATAATTAGTCTTTCTATACACTACCATAAAATCGATAAATACAAACGGAAATATTGAGGGAATATTTTCGTTGGTAAATTGCCGACGGATTTTACCGGCGGAAATATTCTCTCAGTATTTACCGAGGGAATTACAGTGGGAAAAAAATAATTAAAACAAAGCAAAAAGAAAGATGATGTGCCATTTTTTCCAACGGAATTACCGACGGAATGATTAAACTTCCGTCGGTAATTCCGTTAGTAAAATCATTGGTAAACTGTCAACACTATTCATCATGTTAATTACAAAGAGAATCACCGTCGGAACATTTCGTCGGTATTTTACAGAGAGCTCTAGAACTATTCACTTCCCAATTGCACTGTTAATTACTGTTCTTTACAGACAAAATAACCGACAAATTGAAAAGTCATCGGTGTTATTTGGTGGTTTTCTGAAAAATTTAAATTAAATTAAATATTACATACGAAATCACCAATGGATTGAAAAGTCGTCAGTGATATTTGGCGGTTTCTGAAATTTTTTTATTAAATTCAAAATTTAAATTAAAAATTATAGACAGAATCCCCGATGGAATGATTAAAAATATTAGTATTTAATTATCCATTGGTAAAACCGGCGGTAAAACGCCCTAATTTCACAACAGTCTCGTCTCCTTTCTTCTTCTTCTTTTTCTTCGTTTTCTTCTCTTCTCTCCTCAACTCCTTCTCTTCTCCTCCATGCTTAGGAATGTCTTCTTCGTCTTTCTTTTTCTTCTCTTCTCTCCTCAACTCCTTCTCTTCTCCTCCATGCTTAGGCATGTCTTCTTCTCTTTTTTTATTTTTTCTTCTCATTTTTTTTAATTAGTATACTTTACGAATTTGTTTTTTTTTTCTCTTCTTAGCTTCACTTGCAACTACATTAAGGTAAAAAAAACAATTCTTCTTTTTTCGTGTTTTTTTCACTATATTTGTTTTTTATTTTATTTTTAATTGTTTTTGTTCTTAATAATTGTATGAATGTTGTTATAGGATTTTTTTTTCATATGCGATCAATTTTTAGTTGATTTATTTATAAGATTTTTAAATTTTTTTCATATGAATTTTTTTAGTTGAATTTATTTTTTCGTTATTTATTTGTTGCAAATTGTTTTGAGTTGATTTTCTTCTTCTTTTTTCCAATCATTTTGAGTATTATAGAGTGTTGATTAATATTATATTTTTTTAGTTTTGTAAAATATATATATATATTTAAATATTTTTAAATAATTACCGACATAATTACATACGGTTTGTTTCCGAGGGAATTACCGACGTAATGAAAAAAAATATTTCTTGCCTTTTCTGTCAGTAAATTCATCGCTAATAATTTTTTTTATTACCAACGGACTTACCGACGGATAAAAAATTACCGATGAAAGATTCACCGACGGAGACTTTCCGTCGGTGATTTCTTTACCAACGGAATGGTAATGCAAATACCGACAGAAAATTCCGTCAGTCAATCTAAAGATTATGGTAGTGATAAATGTAACTCATAATTACTTAATTATGCTTCAATACTTTACTATAAAAACCGCTTGAATACTTTGCTATCAAAACCACTTAAACACTCTTTTTTAACAATAACTAACTTCCTGAAACGGATTTCATCAACTCTTAACATACAGATATTAACTAACTTCCGGTCCAATTTTGGCTTATAAATATATAAATTGGACTTGCATGATATTATTTTATTTGCATCCATCAAATTTTTATCCAAGTACTAGAATATATTGCTTTAAAAAACATGGGAAGTTTTGGCAAAAGCATCTCCTCAACACTATTTTTCTGTATCGGTATACTTATCATTAAACCGAGGTTTGCAATTCGTACTTATGAAGAAAATCCAAAGCTTTCTCAACATTTGGAACAATGCCATGCAAAGGTGACAAAACGTTGTGCAATTGAAATCTCTAATAGTATATACAACAACAATACTCCATCAGAATATTGTTGCCAAAAGCATATAACAACTGGGAAAGCTTGCAATAATGATTTCATAAAACTATTCATGTCAAGATTGCCTAAGGAAAAAGTAACTTTTGTTGTAGCTACGGGTGACCAAATTTGGAACCATTGTGTTGCTATTGTAGTTGTGGCACTTATTGCATCAACTCTTTCTATTCTACCTTAAATCGTAGTAGTATAAATTGTATGCTATAATAAATATCTTTATGTTGCATGATAACATTTAAGTCTTTGGATAACCATTTTGTTACTTTTGTCATAACCTATTTTTGGGTTATTCCTCAAATTCATATTTTTTCTCTCTTCAAAAAATACAAAAAAATAAAAATAGTATCAAAAAAATATAACAATGAAAAATGGATGCCAGAGCACTCTAAAAATGGTCAAAAATTGGTTGAGGAGGTTAAAAAATTCAAAGATTAAAATTTGATAGTATTTTGCTGACTAATGAGAGCCTTGTTGACAAAGAAAATTTAATTTGAGGAAGAAAAGTCCAAAATCAGATGTTTATGGACTCAATTGAAGGTTTAATTGAATTTATAGAGGGTTTGATTGCAAGAAAAATTGATTTTGAAGTCAATGTAGGCTTTAATTGGAAGAAAATAAAGTTATGGGGTCAAATTATAATTTTTGAGAGTGAATTTGGTCAAAGCAGGGGCTTAATTGCATAAGTATTGAAGTTTGAAGGCTAATTAGGGACTTAATTGAAGAAATCCGAAACCAAGGACCAAACTGGAAAAGGCGAGTAAATAGAGGGGTTGTAATTAAAACCGAATCAGGGGGCCAAATTGAAGAAAGTAGAAGTTTATTGATCAATTGAGGGTTAAATTGCAAAAATCAGAAGGCCGCTGTTTGATTTTTGGCAGGGATGCAATTGCATTGATTGTTAAATCAAAATTACAATTGAGGACTTGATTGAACAAATCACAAATTAAGGACTGATTTGGAATTTGACATGATTTTGCCGCCATTTCCTTTTAAATAGAATGGTGCGTTTTGTCCAAAACGGCGCCGTTTCATACACTGTTCATTAAAAAAGAAGAAGAAGAAGCCCGAAACGATGCCGTTTTGGACGACACTGTGGGTCTTCTTCTTCCCTGGATGCGCGAAGCAGGGGAAGAAGATTTTCTTACTCTATTTTCACCGACTCCCTCTCTCTCCTAAACCTCAAAAAGATGTCGACACAACCCACTTACTTGCCACGTGGTGGAAGAATGGAGGGGACGTACCCCTTGGGCGGTTCGAGGGGGCAGCACAGTGGTCGCCCCAGCCATGTCTCTCCCCTGTTTTCCTATAAATACAGGGGAGAAGGAGAGCACAAGGAGGGAGCGAGAAACGAGAAGAGAAACGGGGAAAAAAAGAGAAGAGAGGGAAAATACCGAAAGAAAGAAAGAAAAGAAGACCCGAAGAGGAAGAAAGAAGAGAAAAACAGAGAGAAAGAAAAAAAACAAAGGAAAACAAAGAGAGAGAGAAGAGGTTGCAGCCACTACGAACCACTGTCACCGCCATCGTCGCCGCCACTAACAGCCACGCTTAGGCTGCACCACCCCTAGGTAACCTCCTGCTGCCCTGTTTATTTCCTTCTTGCTTCTCCCTTGCCTCCATTTGCATATAGAACGTGAATAATTCACGTTCTGCAGCAAATGAGGTAGGGGCTGGTTACTGTGCATAAGCACAGTAACCAGCCCCTTTAGTTTTGGGTCGGGTTCGACCCGCTTCTGGAATAAAAAAAACGTTTAAAAAATATTTTTCGGATTTTACAATTTTCCCGCGTATTTTTTAAGTCATTTTGATTAATATCGGGCAGTATTTTTATGTTACTAAAAATACAAAATCCGATACGACAATACCCGGTTTTTGTCAAAACTTCCAAAAATACAAAAACATTTAAAAAAAGAAAAAAAATATTTTTGTGCATACGGCCAAGTGTCTCAAAGCTAAAAAATCATATTGTGTTTTTTTCATACATAAAAAAAAAACAATGTTTTAGCATGCATTTTGGCTTTAATAACCAGTTTATTAAAATCAAGAGAACATTGGCCAAAATTTCAAAAACAACAAAAATTTTATTTTTTTGTCTTTTAGTATCCGGGGTACGACATTATACTTAATACGTATTATGGATATTAAATTCTATTTTTTTTGCGGACGCTAGAACAATTAGGTTTTACCCTATTAAGATAAATAACCTCCTTATTAAGGAGGGCTTTTCTTGACCCTTTAGACGGACCAACAATTAGAAAGGCAACCAAAACCTTAGATTTTATCAGACAATAAAACAATGCAGCTTACTTTAGATAGGGCGTAGTTGGGGTGCTAATATCTTTTCTTTACGCAACCAGTCTTCATACCCCATCTGTGAGACCAGTTAGGGTTCCTAGTGACCAGAATAGTAGGTGGCGACTCTCAGTCCATATTTTACTGATAAGAGACAAGAATTCATTGTCTCTCCATATTTTCCAAGTAGACCTTTACATTTTCTTTAAGGGTGGATGATCTTCGCGACGCCGCATACGTGCGATAACTTTTTTTACTATATTTCATTTTCTCATAAGACAACCTACTACTGAAAAATCTAAAATTTGATATAAATGTTTATATATACAAAGCTAAAGCAATGAGACTTAAAGAATTAAAAACCAACTAAGAAACCCCATGATCCCTTAAATTTCTTTTATACAATATTGAATAATATTGTCGCTATCTACTATCTCTTTTTATTCCTTATTCCAATCACTATTGATGCCAATATTGAGAAACAAATCAAACCTTTTCTTTAGTTTGGTGAGGAGGGAGGTAAAAATTATGCAACGTTAAATGGAACTTTATTGTTCTTTTATTGTTCTTCTAAGAAAACAGGAGGGCTGGGTATAGGTTATTTTACTAGTGAAAAACAAAGCCTTGCTTTTTTAAACGACTTTGGAGGTTTGGGAGCTCTAATTCATGATTATGGAAGTATATTATCTACAATATTCATAGTAAGGAATCAACTTTAAATATGTCTTCGCTCAGTTTAATTGTTAATGTTTATGTTTTGGTTGGTAATGATCATGATTCTAGCTTTCGGAGCGATGTGTGGTTGGGGATAATTGTCTCGTTGTCCAGTTTCATAGAATTTTTAGTGTATAAGAAGATTAGGTTTCCTTGTTATTTAATATGGGTATGTGGGATGAATATTCATGGTTACGAAATTTCTGATGGAGAATGGCTCTTAGAGGAAGATAGATTGACTCATTTGATTCTTTATTCGATAAGTTGTCTGTTATATTGTTATTGAGTGAAGTTGATGATAAACTAATTTGGAAACCCAATTGTAATTGTGTTTATTTAGGCAAATATAGGTGTAGTATTTTATAATATCCTGGACAACCTAATTCATGTAATTCTTTTTATGATGTATGGAAAAGGATTGCTAAATTTCTTGCTAAATCTCCCATTTAATGGTCTCCCCATGAATGTCATATGCTGAAATCTAATGTTGATGGTTCTTTTATTGGCAAACCTGAATTGGTTGATATTAAAGGGGTTCTTCGCAATCATAAAGGTTTGGGGCTTGATTTTTCCTCCACTCATATTGGAATTAAAGATTCAAATGAAGCTTGGTTGCTAGCCTTGATTAAAGTTCTTAAACTATCTTCTTAGCCAAATGATTTTGTTGGAGTAAATTTATTTTTTAATATGATTATGTTGTTGTGATAAATTGTATAAATAAGCCATTTAATATGTCATCATGGAGATTTCGTAAACTTTTAATCTATACTTTCTTCATATCTGGGTTTGATTTTTGGTTTGTCCATTTCATTTGTATTCGTTTTCACTGATCATCCATTTCTTTTTCTTCTTTTAGGGTCAAATATTACATTTTTCTTTCTGAAAAAAAAAAAATAGTAAACAAATCATAAACAATGATGGTGCAAAAGAATTGTATTATTATTAAACGAATCATAATCAATAATCGAATGAAAAAATGATACAACAGTAAAATAATCAAATTAAATTCTGAAACGATAATTAAACAAAACAAAGGAAAACTAGAACCATGAATTTTTATTCTTAACCACAGCCTTGAATGAATGAAGTGGTGACCAAATTCTGTTGAATTAATATTGCTGAGAGCTCTATCTTTCATCCGTGAAATCCCACTTTGCAGATGCTAACAACTTTGACTTCAGATCCTGGCGAAGGCATTCAGGCATTTCTTGGCCTTTTAGCATCCCGAACCAAACTATCTTCAATTTTCGACGTTTCATTAGAAGTAATCAGAGGATACGTATGTGGAATAGGACTGTGGGAGTCTCTTCTAAGAAACTGCTTGAACCACTTGACTGATTGTTTAGGATATCGTTTCAAATCATTTTTGTAATCAACATAGTAGAGGCCGAACCTCACAGCATAACCACTTCCCCATTCGAAATTGTCCATTAAAGACCAAGCAAAAAATCCCTTAACATCAACACCATGCTCACTGCAATAAATAGATATTGAATCCCAGTTAGACGGATGTGGTAACTTAATAATATAATTGTTGCTATAGATTAAAAAACTTATTATCAATGATCTTTAGTTAATAAATGAAAAAAATTAACTCACTTGATGGATCTCAAAACATTCTTGAGGTGGTCTTTGTAAGATTTTTCTCTTATGGGATCATTAAGAGCTTCCTTTAGTGATGAAGCATTGTTATTTACGTCATCAACCCCTGAGAACAAATCAGTAAAATAAAGCATTAAGAACATACTTAGTGTTAGAGAAGTACTAAGAAACTTCAATGTAGCATAATGTATGATCGTTCATTTCAACCATACCATTCTCAGTAATGTAAATTGTTGGGCTCCCGTATAGATCTTTGGTGTAATTCAAAAGCCTGCTGATGCCTTCGGGATAAATATAAAGCCATTTTACACCAGCCTGTGGACCTATTGGGATTCCATTTCTCTCTCCTGCAAAATTAAGAAATAACAAAGTAAATTAATGAATTCATAATTGATAAAACATCATCTAATTGATGTTATGTAATTGAAAAAAAAAAGATGAATAATAAAGAAAAGAAATCAATCATTAGTTACCTGTCCAATTAGCACGAGCATCTGACATGAATCCAACACTCTGATAATTTGCATCGATATTTTGAGCATAATATGTTGTGTAGTAATTAATTCCAATAAAATCATACGATCCCTTCAACATCTTAGATTCCTCGGCAGTGAACTCGGGCAATCTTCCACCAACAAAATCATGCATGTTACGTGGATAGTCACCATTAGTTAAAGGATCCATGAACCAACCAAGCATGAAGTCGAGGCTTCTTTTGGTTGCATTTTGATCAGCTTCACTGTTTGAGTAAGGTTCAAACCAATGAGAAACAAGCGTTATCCCAATCTGTCCACCTTGACATGACTGATATTTTTCCTTGTATAGTTTCACTGCCGCAGCATGAGCAAGCAACAAATGATGGCTAACCGTATACACTTCAGTGGCACCAGTGTTTAAGGATCGGTGTGGATCATTTACAACGACAGAAATCCTACCGGGTGCCATCGTGCCCATGTCATAACCTTGAACACTGAACATCCATGGCTCGTTCAAAGTAATCCACTTCTTCACCCGATCTCCAAAATTTTGGAAACAAAGGTCGGCAAAGTCTCGGAAATCATTTCTGGAAATCAATGTTTTATGTGAGAAAATTTATAGGAATGTTTTAAATTTTAGAGAAGCATAGGTCCACAAAGTCTCCAGAATGACAGATTAGATTATAATATTTCGAAGCTACAACAAGTTTGGATATTTGAAGCATAATTAACGAAAGGTCGCTACTTACACAATGTTAGGACTTAAGAAACCACCATATTTATCTTCCAAAGCTTGTGGAGTATCCCAGTGAAAGAGAGTAACGTAAGGCTGCAAACCTATATATTACAAAACATCATATAATCAGATGGAGCGCACAAGATAAACCTTTTGTTGTATAAGAATTTTCGCAACAATTTTTGGCAAAATATTATGATTAATTGAAGGGAAGGGAAAGGTTATAACCATTCTTAAGGAGGTCATCAATGAGATCGTTATAAAATTTGATGCCTTCTTCGTTTACTCCAGCACTTAACCTGCCATCTGCATTTTCCAAAAAAAAATCCAATGGAAAGCTATATATCAAATGGAAATTCACAACAGATGTCAAAGTCACATCCTGCTAGTGTCATTACTATTACTATGTTAAGAACAAATTTCAAAAAATATAAAAACTTACGTGGTAATACTCTAGACCAAGAAATGGAGAATCTGAAAGCATCCATTCCCATTTCTTTCATTCTTTGCACGTCTTCCTGTAACATTTATCAATTTGTTTTAAGAACAATTACACTTACATACATCATATAGTTAACCACAACGAAAATATGATGAAGAACTCCCATACCTTATAGCGATGATAGAAATCAACAGCTACATTTCCGTTGCTATGATCATTTATTCTCTCTGCAAACATTGAAAATAATATTTTTTTAAAAGTTAATAATGGTGGTTTTCTTAGGACATTAACATAGTTCTCTTCAACTTTTTAGCGAGGGAAGTACAAATTTTAATGAGAGAGATTGGTACCTGTATGTTCCACAGTGAAAGTGTCCCATATAGCTGGTCCTCTACCATGTTTGTTTGTTTCACCTTCATACTGCATATCATAATAAAATAATAACGAAAAATTAATTAACATAACTAGTATTATTTTAAATAATGTTCTGTTGTCCCCTCCTAATTACTGCAAAATTTAGAGTATGTACCTGGTAAGCTGATGAGGATGTTCCGAAAACAAAATCATCTGGGAAAGAATTACGGCTGAAGTCATCAATGCTTCCCATGGCAGTCTAAGTATTGAATTAAGCTGGCACTTAGATAAATAAGGCTTGGGCTTAGTGTGTGAAATAGAGGTTTGTTTGGGTACAAAAGAAGGTAACGCAAGTTTGTAAATGAGGCAGAGATTCTGTGCTTTTCCTTTTCCTCGATAGGAGAGATGGTGAGTTACAGAGCTATAGAATGTATGAAGATGTAGAGATTAATTTGGTGCAAGATGGCATGGATGGAACGACCATTTTATAGGGCACTTCCAGCGTGTACAAGCAGCATTTTCTTGACTTTTTTTGTTCTTTTATTAGTTTAAATTAAGGATCAATTTCTTTGACTTTGACAAATTTATCTCATAATGCTTATCTTTTTCTCCATTTTTTTGTTGTCATGGTGAGAACGCACAACTTCATAATTTCTAAGAAGTTTCATATCGGTTTCCATCAAGAAGTTTCAAATAATCAAAATAAATATATATATATATATATATATATATATATATATATATATATATATATATATATATATATTCTTACATACTCTAATAAAAATTAAACAATTTCGTTACATGCGTGCGTTCCTCGTTTGCCAATAGATTAGTTCCCCCAATAAAAATTATATTAAAAAAATTTTAAGTGATCGATGTTCTGTTTGTGATCAAAGAAAAATTTTTTTTTTTATAAAAAAATTATTATCTTATCAGTTAAAAAATCTAACCATTCTAATACTGATATAAAAATTAAAGGAACCATCTTTTTATTTAATATCGGAATTATATCTTACATATAAGTTTATAATTCCAGATACTAACAGAAAACAAAATAGATTTTTTTGTATTTTGAATTTAATATCAAAAATGCATCTTACATATAAGTTCGTAATCTCATGTATTAAAAAGGAATAAGATAATTTTTTTTTATATTTTTGAAATATAGATCAAGTTCTAATGATATTAATAAACTAGTTATTAAATCCAAAATGCATGCAAATATATAAGACTATTTTTTGTGATTTTTTTAATATAATAAAAATATTCAAATATAATTTATTTGTGAGAGAATTGGTTATATACAAATTAAAATAAAAATTATATTTTTAAAAGAAAGAATTTTTAGTTGTTTTGTTTTTGCGGGAGGAAACTGATTCGTTTACTACTGAAAACCAGCTTGCTTTCAAATATTAAATAATGCAACCATGAGCTGCGAGGTAACTTAAGGTATTTTGACGAAGAATGAAGTGTATTTTGACGTGGAGAAACGTACTTCATAAATACTTTAAAGATACTTTTAAGGTTAATCTTGTCTGGATAAGTTTTCTTTGACTTTTATTGCACACGTTGTCTCCAACATCTTATGTCTATCTCTTTCATTTATTAAGTTATTTACTTAATTAATTAATTAATTAAGCATTGTCATCTTAAAATTAATGACACTCTAATTTACAAAGCAAAGTGCCTTGAGATAGTGTTTGTTAAAAAACCATCGTATAATTTTCCATTGGTCATCGATTTCGAGCATTCAACTAGTTGAGACTGAATCTAGGCATAAAGCGTGATTCAAAAGTGGTGACTTTGGATATCTCCATTGGCACCGTAGGACCAGCTCCCTCGTAATTTCTTCGTACTTTCAAGCTCTAACATTATCCGTAGGACCACTTTCGACAGCGGCCTGTAGGGTAGACGAATCGCTATCGTAGCTTGAATTCAATGCCCCATCTCTAGATTCGATCACATAACTTTAAAACAAAGACCCTCCATCGTAATTAAATTCTGCTGAATTAGTCAAGTCAAGCCTCTTGTACTTGTGATTTGTCGGTTACTTTCAACTTAATCCAGCAGCCACATCCCAATTGAATGTGTTTTTTATACTCTTTGGTCATAGCCAAATTAAAAGCAGGTAAAACATGAGATTTGGTAATGTAGAGTCTTTTTTGGCACGTAAGGGGTTTTATGGTAAATCTGTTACATATTACACAATCGAATCCACATATAATATATTAAGGAATGTATATAAATTAAAGGAAGGGATGAGGCTATGGTTTCTGGTTATGGTAGTCGGTCATGGTTGATCCTGGCTTAATGAGAGAAAAAGGGTTTTTTTGGGTCTGTTTTTGGCTTGGCTGACAGTGGCTGGTAGATGAGGAGCTGTTGTTGGTGGAAGGGCTAATATCTGATCACTAGGTTGTAGGTGGTGGTGATAGTGAAGGTGAAAACGACTCAGAGAGGAGAAGATAGGGGGTTTCGGCTGAAAGTGTGGGTTACTCGTTTTAGCAGTGATTATAGCTAAAGGAAAAAAGGGAAATAGGTGTTGGTTAGTGTTGGTGAGGGACAACGTGCATGGTTGGCTGAAACAAGCTATGGTTATCGTGGTCGACAATGAGAGGGTGGTTTTTTAGTTGCTCGAGGATGATGTCAACAACACTGCTATCTAGTGATTCTCTTTAATCTTAACCGAAATTTTTATCTTCATCTTGGTCAACTAGAGATCCTAATCTAGCGATCCTTTTTAATCAAAACAAAAATCTCAAATAGCTCTACTAACCTAAAATTCTAATCTGACGATTTCCTTTAACCAGAATGAAATTCTTTGTCAAAAGTTCAGTTAACTTGAGATCTCAGTCTAGCGATCCCCTTTAACCAGAACCAAAATCTTTGCTAAAAGTTCAGTCAACCTAAGATCCTAATCTGGCAATCATCCTTTGTAACCAGAACAAAAATATAAAATAGCTCAGCTAACATGAAATCCCAATTTCACTACCAGAAAACCGGCGAAAACCAACGGAATTACCGACGGAATTTTTTCATCGGTAATTATTACCGATGGCAATAATTCTGTCTCCAACTCTGACGGTATATACCGACCGTATCGCCGACGGCCTATACAGTTTGTTTGGAAAGTTGCAACGGTGTGGTGACGTGGATTTTTTTCAAACGATTTTACCGACAGAATGACCGACGGATTCAAACCGAGATAGCTGTACAGTGACATGACACTTTCATCGTCGGAATCACCGATGGAATCACCGACGGAATGTATCCGTCGGTGATTCCATCGGTAAAAGCCATTATATACCTACTCTGCCAACACTATCTTCCTCTGTTTCTCCTTCTTCTTCCCCTTCTTCTTTCCCATCCCACCTCTCCCCTCCCAAACTGCAGCCAACCACCCATCCCAACTCTCCACTCTTCTCAACACAAACACTCAAGTTTCTTATACTTTTGTACGTGGTCACAATATCCGTTCTTGTAGATTTTATCATTTTTTGTAAGTAAATCTATCCTTTTTAGTTTTAACATTCAAATGTGAATTTTATTGTTTTTTTAGTATATGTATTTTGTTAACGTATGTACTTGTTTGATTGTTATTTGTCAAAGAAACTTGTCGTATGAATGTATAATTTTGTAGTTGTTATAGTTTGTTTTAGATTTTGTCAAATTATATTTGTTTGTAAATTGTTGAAATTTTGTTTGAATTACACCGAATTAAATGTGTTGTGATGAAATAAATAATAGCTTGTTTAACAGGTCTGTTTTAATTGTTATCAATTCTATTGCGAAGTTGTGATTTCTGTAAATTTATATATGTATAAATTTGTATGTATGAACGTTGATAGTTGATAATGACTATTTAACATAAGTATTTTTTTAGTTTGTTGGATAATGTCGGGGAAAATCAATATTTTTGTTATGTTTTATAGAGGTTCAATAGAAGTCATAGATGATCGTTCATGGATGTATCGGGACTCACCCCAAGGATTGCGGAGGATGGATTATTGTAACGGTGTTCAGGGTTTTATTAATTTCGCAACATCTATTCCGAGGAAGTTTACTGATGGCGGTATTAGGTGTCCATGCAGGAAGTGTAAAAATTTAAAGTTTTTGCATCAAGATGTTGTAACGATGCATCTTCTAACCAAAGGGTTCATAAATGATTACCTGTGTTGGTATGCACACAGAGAACTATTTGTTCCTGATGAGAGGATGGAAGAACAGGTGGTTGGGTCAACTTCTAGTGCTAGCAACATGCATGAAGTTGGAAATGAGAACAGTAATCCTTACAGGAATATGGTTATGGATGCAATGAGAATGAGTGAAGGTAATGTCAGGGAATGTCCAATCGTAGAAGAAGAACCTAATGCAGATGCAGCAAGGTTTTTTGATCTGTTGAAAGATTCTGACGAACCATTATGGGATGGCTGCACAAACCACAGTAAATTATCAGCCGTAGCACAGGTGTTCACCATCAAGTCAGATCACGGGTTAAGTGAGGTTGGTTATGACAAGATTATCGAATGGGCGAGAAGCATTTTACCTGAAGGGAACAGGCTGAAAGAGAACTTCTATGCTGCCAAGTCCATGATGAAACCCCTCTATTTAGGATACCAGAAAATTGACATATGCCCTAACTTCTGCATGTTATACTACCTTAAAAATGTTGAGCTGACCGAGTGCATGACATGTGGGCATTCCCGTTACAAACCCAGAACTGGTAAAGGGAAGACTCTCGTGGCATATAAAAAACTTAGATACTTCCCAATCACACCTAGACTGCAGAGGTTATTCATGTCACCAAGGACTGCTGAGCACATGACATGGCACTAATCACATCATGTGGTTGATGGAGTGATGGTGCATCCTTCTGACGGTGAAGCCTGGAAACACTTTAACAGCGTGCATCCTCACTTTTTAGCTGAATCAAGGAACGTGCATCTTGGGTTGTGTACAGACGGATTCAACCCATTCAGGTCATTTGCTGCTCCTTATTCTTGTTGGCCGGTCATACTGACGGTTTATAACTTGCCACCGGGGATGTGTATGAGGCCGGAGTTCATGTTTTTTTCTATGGTCATACCAAGTCCGAGCAGTCCGGGGCGAAATATATATAGATGTTTGTCTTCGTCCGTTGATTGATGAGTTGACGCAGTTGTGGTCCTCTAAAGCTTTGACTTATGACATCTCGAGGAAACAAAATTTTGTTATGAGAGCGGCTTTGATGTGGACTATCAATGATTTCCCAGCTTATGGAATGGTTTCTGGTTGGAACACGCATGGAAAGCTAAGATGTCCATACTGTATGGAGAACAACAAGGCATTCACGCTAACAAACGGGGGTAAAGCTTCTTTTTTTTACTGTCACCGTCATTTCTTGCCACTAAATCACAGGTACAGAAAGAACAAAAATGATTTCTTTGTTGACAGAGTTGAAAAGGATGTTATACCCCCGTGTCTTTCCGGTGAATAATTGTTTGATGTTGTGTCAAAGTACGGTGACATTGTGTTTAGTCTCCATTCAGGTAAGCAGAAGTTTCCTAGTTTTGGATTGATCCATAATTGGGTGAAGCGAAGTATCTTTTGGGAGCTTCCTTATTGGAAGACCAATCTTCTCCGCCATAACCTTGACGTCATGCACATTGAAAAGAACATGTTTGAGAACATTTTCAACACCGTCATGGATGTGAAGGGGAAGACAAAGGACAACATCAAGGCTAGATTGGATGTAGCGGTGTTCTGTAACCGTAAAAATATGAAGTTGGTTTGTGATGGGTCACGGGTCGCAAAACCAAGAGCAAATTTCCTGTTAGAGAAAAACGCACAACTACTAGTCTACAAATGGCTTAAGAGTCTGTGTTTCCCCAATGGACATGCCTCGAACATATCAAGGCTGGTTAATATGGAGGAATGAAGATTATATGGAATGAAGAGTCATGACTGCCATGTGTTTATGCAAACACTCATCTCATTAGCTTTTTGTGATTTGTTGTCAAAGGGGATATGGGATGCACTAACGGAGATCAGTCATTTCTTTAGAGATATATGCTCTAGCAAATTCAACGTTGATCACATTAAAAGCTTGAAACGAATATCGTCGAGACAATATGCAAACTTGAGATGAAATTCCCTCCATCATTTTTTGACTCAATGGAGCATCTACTCGTACATTTACCGTTTGAGGTAAAAGTTGGAGGACCGGTCCAGTACAGATGGATGTATCCATTCGAGAGGTTAGATATTACAGGAGCTATGTAATTCATAATTAAATGTTTTTTTTAATTGATAATTTTTGATTAATTATATATATATATATATGCAGGTACTTGTTCAATCTTAAAAAAAAAGTTAAGAACAAGGCGCATGTTGAGGCGTCAATATGTGAGGCCTATATTGTTAAGGAGATCTCAACATTTATCTCATACTATTTCGAACCTCATTTGAGAACGAGGATCAACCGTGTTCCACGGCATGATGATGGTGGTGAAGTGCCTTCAAGTGGGAACTTGTCAATATTCTCCAATCCTGGACGACCCACACCTAAAAATGCCATGAGGGGAAGATATTTGTCTGAAATAGAGTTCAGACAAGCACACAATTATGTCATATTTAACTGTGATGAGCTGAGACCTTTTATTAAATAAGTAGATGTTCGACTTAAACTTTGTCAAGAGTGTACTATTTATGTTTTGTTGTACCATAAACTCATATAATTTGGAACAACCTTGCAGGCAACATCGACGATACTTACTGTCCAATAACTCACAGTTGACTGAATCCTAGATCTTTCAATTACAAGATGAACAATTTGCCACATGGTTTAGAACACATGTAAGTCCTATCACAAACTCATTATCTCTTGCAATGTAATTAATTGTAGTCAATATTACATAATATCCGTTTATTGATTATTGTTGTATTTAATTTACAAGCTAGGTTTATCAAATGGGAGGTAGTGCTTCTATTTCACTATCTTTACTAGGCCTGGGCCCTGAAAGAAAAATCAAGTGCTACAACGGGTATTTTGTCAATGGATATGTCTTTCATACTGAAGAATATGGGTATGGAAGAAAGACATACAACAACGGTGTTTGTATTAAGGGATCGACTTCTAGTGAGTTTGAAGTTGACTACTTCGGTAGATTGGAAGAGGTCATCGAACTGCAATATCATAGCGAGCAAAATAGAGTGTTTTTATTCAAATGCTATTGGTATGACACAACTGACAGAGGAATCAGAGTAGATCCTCACTATGCTCTCGTTGAAATCAACTCAAAAGCTAGACACCGCAACATAAACGACGTCTTTGTTTTCGCAAAGCAATGCCAACAAGTTTATTACACATACGCCTTTCTTTAGAAAGGACCGATCAAGAGTTGATTGGTTATCCATTTTAAAAACAAAACCAAAGGGTCGTGTCGAGGTTGTTCAGGATGAGAACGAAGACAAAAGTGTGATAGATGAAGTCTTTCAAGCTAGTGATTTGGTTGAACCATACCGAGTTGCTCCTTCGATTGACTTGGAAGAAAATTCAAATTTTCATGTTCAATGATAGTCTTGTTGATGTTGACGCAGAGAAGTTGAATGTTGTTTTGAGCTCTACTAGTGGAAAAGAGAATGTTGTTGAAGAAGATGATAATCACATTGAAGAGTGCGATGAAGCTGATGATAACAATTCAATTGAGGACGAAGATGAAAATTCTGACTAATTAAACATGTTGTAAAGCCTTATTTTTATAATGTAATATTTTGGAGCATGAAATATTTATTCTTCTTTAATTGTCAGCTCTTGTTATTGCGCTGTGTGTGCTGTAAGTTTGCAATTCAAGATTTTGTGAAGGGGATACACAAAAAAAAAATATTGACGGTTTCACCGATGGCTACACCGACGGCCTATAACCCGTCGGTATTTCACAGAGAGTTGAAAAAAATTTATGGGATTGTGCCACAATCACCGACGGCCATACCGACGGACTTTAACCCGTCGGTATTTCACAGAGAGTTGAAAAACATTTACAGGATTGAGCCACAATCACCGACAGAGTCTCCAACGGCTTCACCGATGTATATTACCAACAGATTCACCGATGGTTTACGCACATCCCGAAGCGCACGCATGTTAGAGGCACAATTACTGACGGATCGAAAAGTTTGGCGGGATTTTCGAATTTTTTTGGTGCGAATATCAATTAATTACCGATGGAATTTAATGCCACCGACAACAATAAATGTTCGTCGGTAATACCGTCGGAAAAATTGATATATAAAAACCCCCTCCCCCCATTTGGTTCATTTTTTCTATTGGCTCTTCATCTCCATTTCTCTTCTCCTCTCCGTTTCTATTTAGTTTTTGGAAGAGATTTTATTGTTTTGGTGGTGGTTTTAAACATATTAAAAGGTATGTATTCTTTTTTCTTTATCTTTGTATTTTTTTATTTTAATTATGATTATTTTTTTTGGTGTTTTTTGTTTTGTGTATTGTTTGTAGATAAAATCTTAAAATCAACACACTATTAAGGTAAGCATTTTTTATTCCTAAATTTAGTTTGAATTGATGTATTGTTTTTTAGTTTTGTGTATTGTTTGTTTTGTATTTAGGTTGTTTTGTATAGTATTTTTTAGTTTTTTCATTTTATTTATTAATTTTATGATATTATTGTTTGTATTGCCATAACTGTTATTGTTGAATTTATGTTTTAAATGTTAATTAATATATAGAATTAAATTTAATTAGTTTATCTTAATTTAGGATATTATTTTTTGTATTGCTATAATTGTTATTGTTGAATTTATGTTTTAAATGTTAATTGAAATATAGAATTAAATTTAATTAGTTTATCTTAATTTTAGGATATTATTGTTTGTTATGTTGTTTATTATTTTTATTAATTTTAATTGTTATTTATGAATTTGTATTGATTTTAGTTGAAAATATATAGATGTTGAATTTCTATAGATGTTAGGTTGTATAGAGTTGATTTTGCAATATTTGTAGGTATGAAAACTATGAGTAGTCTCTAATATAAGGGAGGTGCTGTCGAATTTTTTTAAATGATTGAATTTCTATAGATGTTAGGTTGTATATATGATGTTGCAGGAGTCAATTGGTTTGTGGTTATTGTAAAGATTTGCAAGTTTGAAAACTGTAGGTAGTCTTCAGTATAGGAGAGGTGCTGCCGAATTTTTTTTAAATAATCAAAGTTAATTATGTAATTATTCGTATAAATTTGTATAGATGCGTAGAATGAAATCTACAACACGTCGTCAGCAGACGGTTGCAGCTAGTTCTTCTAGCAGCAAGGAGGACGTATCCTTAGGTGCTGATCAGGGCGAGGAATCTGCGCCAACTTGTGATGCTGCCTCTTCTAGCGCGGTTTCACAGCGCAGAAGCAGTGTGCCTTCACACCGGGGTCAATTCACCCGCAAGTACCAGGCACAATGGAATGATGACCTCTCAATGTAAGTTTGTTTAGGTTTTAGTTTTTTTATATATACTTATAACATAATTTATGAACAACTAATTAATATTATTAATTTTATTTAATTTCAGGTTCACAAACATTGAGGCTACAACTATAACATTGGCGTTTAAATCGTCGATGGAGATTCTGTTGTTTCAATGGAGCCAGGTTTCCAGACATCCTGAGTGGAAACCTAATATCGATGCATGGTTTAAGCGATTTCAGGTCGGTGTTAACTTTTAATTTCCAGCTTATTTTTAATAAATTATTTTTATAATTCTATATCTTGTACCATTTTTATTTTATATGAATTATTTATATACACAGAACAAATTTGAGTGGGATAAAGCGAACAACAATGTTGTAAAGAGGGTATGGGAGAATCACGCGGCAACTAGTTAATATCGAAAATAATATTTATTTTTGTTTTATAATTTATGTTCTAAATTCTAATATTTTACTATGAAAGTAGGTTGCATGATTTTTGGTATCACACCCAAAAAAAATAAAAAAGACATGCGAGGGATAACGGTCTTGAAGGATGGAATGAGGTGGCGGTTTGGTGGGAATTCAAACTGCCATTCATCTCGGGGGAAATATGGATGGCATATATTGAGCACGTGACCTCAGAGCGGTTCTCACGGCGCTCACAGTCCGACGCCAACAACCTGAACCGGCAAATTCATGGTTCGATGACCACGCACACTGGCGGATCCGTCCCATTCAGCGTACATGCAAAGCGGATGGTAAGATTAATTTTAATGAAATATATCATTAATTAATTTGTCGTTCCTTATAATATATTTAGCTTGCAACTTATTTTTTCCTTACACGCTGCGTCTCTTGGACGTGAGCGGAGTCCAATGGAGCTGTTTGTAGAGACGCATGTGCGGAGTCAAGACCGCCAAAAGGGGGTGCAACAGTTCGTGGACAATTGTGCTCAGCACTTCGTGGTATGTTCGTTCATTCATTTTATTTTGTAAGTTATTATTTTCTTGAATTGAATATGATGATTTTAAAAAAAAAATTCATGAGACCTATAATAGCCGGTTGAGGGAGAGATATGGGGACAATCCTTCGACCCATCCAGATTTCGATCCAGATTTGTGGATGGAGGTGGGATCGTCTGGTGGACCGGAAAAAAATCGGGTCTACGGGCTCTTCAACACTACGGCCAAAAACTTGCGGTCGGCCCGTAGTGTCTCAACCGTTGGGAGCTCTCCATCAGTATCGAGCACCCAGTCTGAGGGGTTCATTGCCTTGAAACAACAATATCAACAACTCTCGACGAATTATGATCAGCTCCGTCAAATGGTCATAGAGATGATATCAAAGATGGGTGATGATACATGTGCAGCTCCTTTTTGGCCGTACGGTCCCGGGAACAACCAGCCCCCTCCTCCTCCTCCTCCTCCTCCTCCTCCAGCTCCGCCGCTATTCTAGTTTAATTTTGTTTTTTAAACACATTCAATTTGTAATGAATATTTGGATGAATATTATTTAACATTATTTTTATATTTTTAATGTTTAATCCAATTTTATTCTTTTATTAAGATTTTTTACTATTAATAAATTATTTTTTATATATATTTTAAATATATACCGACAGCTTTACCAACGGATAATTTCCGTCGGAATTTCACAGAGAGTTGCCAAACAATTACCACCATGCCATAATTACCAACCGAATATTTCCGTCAGTGTTTACCATAACCATTACCGACGAACTATCCGTCGGTACTTACCGTTGAAAATTCAGACGGATGTAGTTCGTCGGTAATGTTCTCGAGGGAAATTTTTTTTTTGTCGCACGTATCGTATTCGTTTGTAAGACCGTTGGTGGGTGGTTTTTTTTATTTGCGACAGAATTAGCGACGGAAAGGAGAATTACCGACGATTAGTATACCGATGGACGAAGGCCGTCGGTGAGACCGTCGGTAATAATTTCACAAACGGAGTTCATGCCTTACACCGACAGAATTATTGTCGGTAAAACTGTTTAATTGTGTAGTGTTTAACGATTCCCTTTAACTAGAACCAAAATCTCTATCTACAACTCGGTTGACCTGAAATTCCAATTCGATTATTCACTTTAACCAAATCCAAAATTTGAAAAACATTTTGGCTAACTTTAGATCCCAATTTGACAATCCTTTTTAACCAGAACTATGAATGTGCCTTTGGTGGAGTTAACCTGAAATTCCAATCTAGAGACCCCATTTAACTAGAACCTTGGTCTTTATCTTTAGCTCCTAAGAGAATCATATTCTCACACCTATTCTCCTGCACAACTATTTTTTTTTTTAGCTTAGTTGATCTAAAATCCTGAATCTCAACGATCCCCTTCAACTATAACTTTTCGAGGGTATCTTTAATTATTTTGATTGAATCCAAAACATTTTAAAATCAGTGAAATTAGAGGCCAAATTGAAAACAAATTAAAGTTTGATGATCAATTGGAGGTCTAATTGAACAAATCAAAAACCAAGAACCATATTGTAAAAGGCACTTAACTTTAGGGATGACAATTGAGTTTAGCAAAGGTGAAATCGCATAAAATAAAGAGTTCACGAGGCAATTATGAGTGAAATTAAAAGAAATTGCAAGAGTAGGTATTAAATTGAAATTTGCCAAATTTGAAATAAAAAACCCTAATTTGTAGGATTTAGCCTAGGCGATGTGTTGTTCGGCCACTGTGTATCTTTTACTTCTTCCATATATAATTAAGTTTATTATGATACCGAAGGAAAAAAATAAAAAAAATAAAAAATCTAAGTTTTATATATAATGATGCATTTATGCTGCATCACAATGATCGTCCTTCCTAGATTAGGATTTTAGTGTTTGACAAGAATAAAAAAAATTTGTCAATAGTTCATCACAATTGTTCACTCAAATCAAACAACCGTACAAAACTAAGGATGCATTTGCAAATTCAGCCATTTCCTCCATTTCCTCCTCAATTTAAACCCCTAAACTTCAAAAGCCTTCATAACTAGATCCCTGAAAAACTTGGAAAACTTTCCTAAAATCATATCTCAACCACAAGCAATTTAAAATCCTAAAAGGCTTAGGACCCCTGTTAGTTATATCTATCATCAATGAACAGGTCTATGATTAGAAGTGAATTTAGGAGGCCCAAGGAGGTAAACAGAAGTTTGTTCAACCAATTAGTAGATAAAAAAAAAAGTCATATCAATACAACTAGCCCAATTTCCCTTAGATCAGGTGAACTTTTTACCTAGTAAAAGTAATTCTGGCAATTCAAAAGCATTTTTGCAGTCACAAAATGCTTTCATATGACATATGGTAGTTGTCCCACGTTTGCAATCATTAGGAAAAATAGTTTCATAAGACATCATGGTTTTGAGATGCTGGCTTTCAATTCCTCAAAAGGATTCCATAAATCTTCTTTCATAAAATTGTCATTGAAAGCATAGTTCGAACAAAATTACATTTAATATGAATTATCCTACCATTCATAGCCAGAAAAGCATTATGGACATCAAAAGTAGATGAATTCCAGACAGAGAGTAAACTGTTGGATAAACTATTGGATAAGCCCTCATGATGAATAACAAACCATAATTTAGAAATACACCCCAAATGGAATTAATAACACCATCATCAATAACCACCAGTTTAATTTCAACCACTCGTAACAAATCAAGATTATTCTTTAAAAAACACAGTAGTGTTTTTATGGTTGTTGCTTGTATTGAGAGTCTTATTAATTGAGTTATCCTTTTATATTGTCTTTCAAACAGGATCTCATCTAAATATCCCATGATGGATAATAATTTCTCCATGTCATTCACAATATGATTCATCATGGTAATGTGTGGTAATTCATTAGCATTAATTATTGAATAGTTTCCCTTCGTCGAGCCAACTCAGATACTTACCTAAATTCTTTAAAAAATATGTATTTTATGGAACCATGGTTTCAACTCAAAATTCTGCAATACATGATATTTATGGTTAGGCTGGCCTTCAATGCAACAAGAATATAGAGGAGCATTTACCTATAGACAGGTTCTAGACATTGGTAGGTTTTTTTTTTGTCTCAAAATGATCTTGGAGACAACGTGTGCAATAAAAGCCACGTTGGAATGAAAGAGATAGACATAAGATGTTGGAGACAACGTGTGCAAGACAGCAATGATGCAATGTTGCGCTGTCATTCATTATAATGGTTAAGTTTCCTTTGACTTTTTTTTTTATCAAATGCAAAAAATATATAGATCAAAAATAGCAAGATAAGCTTGCAATACAAGCTGAAAACCAGCAGAACATTACAGACAGCAGCAGCAGCCAAGGAGAACATATGCCCTTGGAAAACTAAAGCAAAAAGATCTTGCTGAACATAAGAAAACAAAAGGCTTATGTTGGGGAACAGCCTCCCCTGAACAAGCAACCAGACCATAAAGCAAAGAAACCAAAGCAAGCTTAGCTTGCAAAACAAGTACAACACAAAGGCGTGTGCAGGGGAACAGCCTCCCCAGGACAAGCACACCGAAAATCACTAGGGAACATGCGCCCTTATACAAACAGAAGGTCTGATCCAGCAGACCAGCCAAACATCCCAAAAAAGGGGAACAGGCTTCTACAGCAAAAGCAACAAGCAGCAAGCCAGCAACCAGCAAGCCACATCCAGCTACAAGCCAAACAGCAAGCAACAGGCCTGACAAGCAAGGCAGAGAGGAGCAAGCAACAGCCAGCAACCAGCAAGCTACATCCAGCAACAAGCCAAACAGCAAGCAAAATAGGGAACACAATGTATCTCCCAGGAGAACAGGGCAAGAAATTGCAACCAACAGTGGGGCAACCCCCAAACAAAATCGAGAGGATCAGACTCCCGCAAAGCCAATGCAAGACAAATGTAGCATCAAAAACCAAGGGCAACAAGCCAGCAATAAAGAGCCGGCATGCAGGATCAGCAAATGAGAACTAACATCAATCCAGCAGGATTAAACAAGAAGCCAAATGAAAAGGCTACATACAGTGCCAGAATTGCACCTGCACCATTAAAACAGGCAAGAACAAAACATAAAACTTCACCGCAACAGGCAGAAATATATGACTGCACTAAAAAAATAAGCCGACAAAGGCAACACCAGAATACAATACTATAATAACCCAAAATAGACACAAGGAGATATTCCTTGACCAATATTCCGCAAGAACATAATATATCAAAGGGAGAAGGATGGAGTTGAAGCTGAGCTGCCCTGGATCCTGAAGTCAGCCGAGGAGGAGCTGTTGGAAGGACCCCTCTTTCCAAACATGCCTGAGCATCCAAAGGCAAAGGAGGCAGCGACTTTGCTCCTTGTCAAGTTTCCTTTGACTTTTATTGCACACGCTGTGGACGAGATCAGCAATGCAGCTGTCATTCATTATAATGGAAACATGAAACCTTGGGTTGACATTGCAATGAACCAATACAAGAATCTCTAGAGTAATATGTAGACAATGATATGGAATTTGTTCAGACATGCAATTTTGGCCTTTAGACGAATACCGGTCCTGCTCCATCATCGGCCAGGTAGACTGATAGATCCCACTTACAAAATGTAATGGGTTAATGATATTTGTTTTCTCTTCGGGTGAGAAAGAACCACAAGTTAAATGCAATTTTTCTTTTCCTTTTTCTTTGAAAGCTTTAGCTGCTTAAATAAGCAAATTACAAACAAACTGAATTACAAAGACAAGCTAACCGTAAGCAAATATATTCTGCCCACGTACTACATAATTAACAAAGTAAAACAACATAATAAGTAAAACATAATACTAAAATAACGTAGTCCTGCACCATGATCCCACCATGCAAGTTCCTCTTCCACGTTCTGCAGCACATGTGCATGTTCCCACGTTCACTGCTTAACCCAAATATTTGGAATTTGGCTTAGGACTTCGTGCAGAACGTCGTGGCTTAACAATACCCTCCACATTAAGTGGACGCTTGTCTGCAAGGTCCATGGAAGGAAATCGTTCCTGCAAAGAGTGATATGGCTCCCAGGTGGCATTATCAACCGAAAGATGCTTCCACTGTACTAGACAGTCTACTTCAAATTTATTGCCGCGGTTGACCCAACGAGTATCTAAAATGTGATGAGGCTCGAGGATAACCACCCCCTCATTGGTAACGGGTGGTAACTCTGTTGCAGGCATGGCAGAGTCACCCACATATTTTTTTAAGAGCGATACATGGAACACCGGATGAATTCGAGCATCGTCTGGCAACTGAAGTTTGTATGCTACTGCCCCCATTTTTTGCAGCACTGGATATGGACCATAGAAGCGGCTGGCGAGCTTTTGGTGGGCACGTTTGAAAACGGTCTGTTGCCTGTAAGGATGCAGCCGAAGAAACACTAAATCCCCCACCGCGAAAGAAACATCCCGACGTTTTTGATCCGCAAATTTTTTCATGCGATTAATGGAACCCGCCAGATTACTTTTGAGTTGACGTAACAAATCATCACGAGCTGTTAAACTGATGTCAACCTCCTGAACTAAAGAACCGCCCTGATGGTAGAGGGGAATTGTAGGAGGTAGACGGCCATACAAGGCTTGAAAAGGGGTCATCCCAGTGGATGCATGATATGTCGTATTGTACCAGAGCTCAGCCCAAGGAAGATAGGTGCTCCATCGTCGTGGCCATTGATGAACCATTCCCCTGAGGTACTGTTCAACACAACGATTAACCACTTCTGTTTGTCCATCCGTTTGAGGATGGTAAGCTGAACTGAGTTGTAGCTTTGTGCCAGACATGTGAAAGAACTCCTGCCAGAATTTGCTTATAAATATAGGATCCCGATCGCTGATGATGGTCTTAGGTAAACCATGCAGTTTAACGACACCTTCAACAAACCGTTCGGCCACAATTTTAGCAGTAAAAGGATGGGTCAATGAGATAAAATGAGCAGACTTACTCAAACGATCAACCACCACGAAAATGGTGTCTTTGACGTGAGATGTTGGAAGGCCCTCAATGAAATCAAGGGTGATGTCATCCCAAACTTGAAATGGAATAGGTAACGGCTGTAGGAGGCCTGCTGGAGATAATGTTTCAGATTTCACCCGCTGACAAGTATCACATTTCTTTACATAATCTTGCACCGCCTGATACATCTTAGGCCAGTAAAACTGTTGGGATAATTTCTTGAACGTGCGTAAGACCCCAGAATGTCCTCCAATCTTTGTATCGTGCATTTCATGAAGTAACTGGGATCGCAGGTCTGCCTGAGAAGGAATGACCACTCGGCCTTTAAAGTAGAGCAACTCATTGCGCCATGCATATGGACCATCTTGTGGCATAGTTGTCATGTCAGGGAGATATTGAATGTAAGAGTCACCTGCATACGCCTTCCGAATGTCAGCCCATATGTTCACTGTTGGCATATGTAAATGGTGGAGAATTGGACTATCAGCTCTGCGTGAAAGGGCATCCGCCGCAGAATTCTCTCTACCTGGTCGGTAAACAATCTCATAATCATAACCCAAAAGCTTGATCACCCACTTCTGTTGTTCAGGTGTAGCAACCCGTTGCTGGAGGAAATATTTTAAGCTGCAGTGGTCAGTGAGAATGAAGAATTTCCTCCCCAGGAGATAAGGGCGCCATAAACGTATGGCCTCCACAATGGCAAGCATTTCCTTGGCGTAAGTCGACCAGGATTGTTTAGTAACCCCCAAGCCTCGACTCATGAAAGCTATTGGCCTGCCCTGTTGAGATAAAATGGCTCCAATACCGTCCCCAGATGCATCGGTTTCAATGGTAAAGGAGTCATTAAAATTAGGCATAGCCAATATAGGTGTAGTTGTCATCGCCTGCTTGAGTGCTAGAAAAGCTGTGTCGGCATCTTCATTCCAGCCAAATTTTCCCTTCTTAAGGAGATTGGTCAAGGGTCTTGCAATGATACCGTAGTTCTGCACAAATTTTCTGTAATATCCGGTTAGACCTAAAAACCCACGTAGCTCAGAAATAGTTGTGGGCGGTGGCCATGCAACCATTGCTGCAATCTTACTGTTATCAACCTTCACTCCTCGATTTGTGACAATATGCCCCAAATATTCTAGTTCCTGCTGACCAAACACGCATTTGCTATCTTTGGCAAAGAATTGATGTTGTCGCAAGATGTCCAATGTTTGTTTAACATGCAACAGATGTTCATTCCAAGTGGGACTATAGACTAAAATATCATCAAAAAAGACCAAAATAAACTTGCGGAGGTAAGTCCGAAATATTGAGTTCATGATGGCTTGAAATGTTGAAGGTGCGTTACAGAGGCCAAAAGGCATTACGAGATATTCGTAATGACCGTTATGAGTGCGAAAAGCAGTTTTGTTAACATCAGAAGGATTGACTCTTACTTGATGATAGCCGGCTCTGAGATCTAATTTGGTGAAGTAAGCTGCACCATATAATTCTTCCAACATGTCATCCACTGTCGGTATAGGAAAACGATCCTTGACAGTAACAACATTGAGTGAACGGTAATCTGTACAAAACCTCCAACTGCCATCTTTTTTCTTTACCAATAACACCGGTGATGAGAATGGACTAGTGCTAGGATGGATAAGTCCTGAATCTAGCATTTCCTGAACCTGTTTCTCAATTTCAGTTTTTTGAAAGTGAGCATACCTGTACGGACGCACATTAATAGGCTCAGTACCTTCTTTCAACGTAATACAGTGATCCACTTCACGTGCAGGTGGTAATCTTGAAGGCTGTTGAAATACATCTGCATATTCCTGTAACAAACAGTGCATATCCTGACTATCATCGTTCATTGAGATTGCAGTCAGTGCGGTTTCCTCTGTTGGCTGGAAACACACAGCAAAGAGTGCATGTCCACGGCGAAATTCCTTTGCCATTTCTGTTGGTGACGCCGCCTGAATGGTTTGCACATCCACCCCTTGCAGTCTACAGTTTTGATTTTCCCAAACGAAATCCATGGTCAGTTGTTTCCAGTTACAGACCACAGATCCCAGCATTTCCAGCCATTGAACTCCCAGTACAAGATCAAGACCTGTTAAGGGCAATGAAAAAAAAGTGAGGTAAAATGTTGTTCCTTGTAACTCCACCTGCACCTTGTCATAACGCCCTTGGCATGTTAACCTTTCCCCATTTGCCACCCGGACATGGAAAGATTCTGTTGGTATGACTGGTAACCTGAGCATGCTTGCTAAATGATTGCTGATGAAATTATGTGTCGATCCGCTGTCAATTAAAACCGTTACTTCATGTGACCCCATTGTTGCCGATACACGCATAGTTTTAGGGGCTGTCCATCCTGTTAACGCATGCAATGTTATTTCTGGTTCAAGTTCAGGTTCCTGCACCACAACTGTATCTCCCCTGTGACCACCTTCCAACATATGTTGTTCCATAATATTCTCACACAACAAGTTATCTGTGTAGCCCTCCAATAATAACAGCTGTGGTTTTTGACACCTATGGCCTGCTGTAAATCTCTCATTGCAGTTGAAACAGAGGCCTTGTGATCTTTTCCTCTGCATTTCTTCCCAAGATAAACGTTTGAAAGGATCCTTAGGTGTAGCAGGAACTGCACGAGTTATTTGCGGAGGAGGTAGAGGTGGTCGTATGAACTTCTTTTGCCGTGTGAGTTGGTTGTCTCTCATTCGTGCTAAGTTAATGGCCTCCTTGAGTGACTGTGGTTTGAACATTCTGATACCATCTGCTATTTCTGTCTTCAAACCGCCCATGAATGTGCCCACCAACGCTTTCTGAGTCCATCCTTGAACCCTGTTACCCAGCTTTTCAAACTCGCACTGGTAATCACGCAAATTACCTTGTTGTTTGATACGCGAAAGAGCCTCGTCAAAATCTTCACACTCCGAGGGTCCAAAACGAGCCCAGAGCTCTTCCTCAAATCTATCCCAAGAAAGCACGTGTCCCTCGTCCCTAAATGTCCTTCGAATCCATTGCCACCATTGATTAGCCTCCCCTTCTAAATGGTATGCTGCCATGGAAACCTTCTGGGCGTCTGTTGTGCCTTGATACTCAAAAAACTGATGCACACGGTTGAACCATTCGGTTGGGTCATCCCCCGCGAATCGTGGAAATTCTAACTTTGTTGTTTTAGCGGAAATGATCTGGCGACCTCCATCGTTGTTTGGATGATTGTTGTGGTTGTTATTATTGTGATTGGGAATCAGCACAGTCGACAGTCGATTGAGTGTCTCCTCCATTCGCAGCAGTCCTTCCTGAACTAAACCAAGTTCAGACTCCAAATGCTCAATTCGTTCTTTGTTGGTTCCCATTGAAAACCTGGCTCTGATACCAATGATAGATCCCACTTACAAAATGTAATGGGTTAATGATATTTGTTTTCTCTTCGGGTGAGAAAGAACCACAAGTTAAATGCAATTTTTCTTTTCCTTTTTCTTTGAAAGCTTTAGCTGCTTAAATAAGCAAATTACAAACAAACTGAATTACAAAGACAAGCTAACCGTAAGCAAATATATTCTGCCCACGTACTACATAATTAACAAAGTAAAACAACATAATAAGTAAAACATAATACTAAAATAACGTAGTCCTGCACCATGATCCCACCATGCAAGTTTCTCTTCCACGTTCTGCAGCACATGTGCATGTTCCCACGTTCACTGCTTAACCCAAATATTTGGAATTTGGCTTAGGACTTCGTGCAGAACGTCGTGGCTTAACATAGACAGCAATGAGCTGTAAGTGTTCATACTGGATTACTTCCATTTACCAAAATTTTGGATCCGATCATTAGGTGTCACTTTCAAAGTGCTGTATTCAACCAAAATGGTTTTGTACACGCATAAATGATTCTTTTGAATGAAATATTTTTGACGAACTCCAGCGATTCACATATTGTGCTATGAGTATTTTGACATGTTACATAACTTCTATATTAACTGTAATTCCTCTTATCTTAGTTCTTTGTCTAAAAACGTCTGTGTTTACATCTGAACTTATTGAAATATGTTAAACTTTGACATTTGATAACAACCTTTGTTGAAAACAAGGCAATCAAATTTTCTAGCGTAATACCCCCAATTTAGTTGCAGGAAGGGAGGTGTTTGTAGACAAAGATTTAATTATGATTCATGCAAGAACCTTTTGACTAAACTTGGCGAGTCTCACTATATCATGCTTAACTAAATAGCATAAAGGCCAACCTTAGTAATTCATATATCATGCCATCATGTGCAGTTTTCTCATTTAGTTTTGTTACATCTTGATTCCTCTATCCTTATGACCCTCGTAAACATCTTTTGTGCAACTTTTTATTACTCCAATAATTTTCTTCTTGTTTGTTTTAACTTAACTGCTCCAAAGATAAGAATTGTGCAATAGACATGGGTTTGTGGACTTTGGAGGTCACTTGGCATTGTTCTATCTGTTTGTTGGACATTTAAATTAAAATCTGTAAGTAGATTGTTGATCTGGAAATTGTCGGTCTATATGCAAGGTACTATTCTTTAATTGAGAACTATAAAAGATGCTTTTGGGAAGATGGCAATGCAAGTTAGAATGCTTAGGCTGATGATGGCATAAGCAATATGATGGTGCTGAGAGTGATGGTTAGTGAACAGCATCTGAAATGAATTAGGAATTTTGGACATTCTGTTTGGAGCAATGGGCTGGCATAACCACTGTTCTGCATATTTAGAATTTTAGCTTAACCTCTAGATAATTACTTACCAAGGCCAGTTACCTCACTTTTAGGGTTGCAATCTAAACTTTCTCCCTCATGGAAGCCTCCAAGAACAATTTAAGATTACTTACAAACTAGGGTTCTTATAAATCTCAAATTCTAGAAACAAACTTAGTTGCAAATATTTTCTACAAGAGTTACTCTAAGGTTCTAAGAAAGCATTATAAAGACCTATAGAGTAGCACCTGCTATTGGATGATGAACCTAACTTGCCACAGATGCTGGAACACGGCCAGATATGGCCACTAGATTCTTGTAATCTAACCATCAAGGCATGGGTCTGTTGGTAAGGAAACCAGAGCCTGATTATGATTAAGAGTGCAAAACTTTATAGCATCATTCTACTACATGCTTTAAGGTTGTAGTAACTTTACACAAACAAGTTACATCGGGTGGATCCAGTAACCCCAATGATTTCTGCACTTAGTTCTATAGAAGCCAATCCACGTAGTCTCACCTTTGCTCCAAAAAGTCCCATCTCCAAATTGAGGAGAGTGATTTTTTGAGCCCGGGGAGGATTACTAAATTGAAGAAGGTTGTCCCTTGTCTAAAATATAATTTGCTGAGCTGGAGGAAATTTGAACCAAGCAATGTCTAGGAAGGTGAGAGGGAGAGAGAAGTCGTTGACTGAATCGGGTGAGTTGCAGGCTAGGGCAACTTGGCAAAGATCCAGTATTTTCACATAACCTTGGGGAGCCATGAAATATATAGAAGCTAGACGTGAGAACTCCAAAACTTGTTAGCTACATAATACTATTAACGTAAGTAGAGTTAATTTGTATGTTATCTATATTTGTAAACCATTTAATTGGATTATGTTATTATATTAAAACAATGAACTTATTGAGCAATTTTCTAAATTTATTAATTGTTTTTCTTAGAATTAGTCTTTATGTAAATGCAAGTCATAATTATTTAATTATGTTTAATACGTTTCTATCAAAACCACTTGAACACTTCTTTTTAACAAGAACTAACTTTCTGAAACGGATTTCATCAACTCTTAACATACAAATATTAATCAATGCTATCAAATCAATAAAATGTTTTGAAGTGTTTTCTTACCTATAAATTTGACATGCATGATATTATTTTATTTGCATCCATCAAATTTTTATCCAAGTACAAGAATATATTGGTGTAAAACATGGGAAGTTTTGGGAAAAACATCTCCTCAACACTATTTCTTTTTATCGGTATACTTATGATCATTACACCAGGGTTTGCGATTCGTACTAATGAAGAAAATCATGAGCTTTCTCAACATTTGGAAGAGTGCCACACAAAGGTGACAAAACGTTGTGCAATAGAAATCTCTAATAGTATATACACCAACAATACTCCATCAGAATATTGTTGCCAAAAGCATATAACAACCGGGAAAGCATGCCATGATGATTTCATAAAACTATTCATTTCAAAAGTTCCAAAGGAAAAGGTAACTTTTGTTGCAGCAAAGGGTGACCAAATTTGGAACCATTGTGCTGTTATTGTAGCCTTGGCACCTGCTGCTTCAACCCTTCCTATTCTACCTTGAATTGTACTAGTATAAGTTGTATGCAATAATAGGTGTCTTTATGATACACGGTAACAATGAAGTCTTTGGATAACCATTTTGTTACTTCTTTTTTTACTATATTTCATTTTCTCATAAGACAACCTAATGGGTCGAGTACTTGTTGGATTTGATATGAATGTTTATGTATTTAAATATGAAGATTTATTTTCATTTTCTCATAAGACAACCTAATGGGTCGAGCACTTGTTGGATTTGATATAAATGTTTATGTATTTAAATATGAAGTTTTGTTTTCATTTTCTCATAAGACAACTTAATAGGTCGACCACTTGTTGGATTTGATATAGATGTTTATGTATTTAAATATGAAGTTTTCTTTTCATTTTCTCATAAATGGGTTGAGCTCGAGACACAATAATATTGTGGATTGTAATAAAATTATTTTTGCTCAAGTTTTACTTTCATTTTATTCCTCTTAAATTGGGTTGTTTTAGGATCAGACTTGATGGTCTGTTTCACTTAAGTTTATATAGGGTTCTTGCGGTGTCGAGGAAAAGATCTGACACTCAGTTGATGCTTGATATCATAACCCAATTTTGGATCTCCCAAATTTGTTTTACAAAAAAAGTACATTTTTTTGTTTAAAAATATAAAAACAAAATTACAAATTAAAAATCCAAAAATATTTTTGAAAAACGAGGAGATAAGTCTATAAGCTTTAACAGGACAGAAAGGCAGAAGAATAGTCAGATTGTGATATTTTGACAAGACAAACTAAAGAAAGACTTAACGAAAAGAAAGTTGAGGTTGAAATCCAAACGTGACCAAAATTGAAAGAACTAATTAAGTTTAAGGACTTAATTAAATTTCTAATAGGTTTAATTGACTCAATTAAGGACTTAATTGAAGTAAAAATAAAGTTTGTAAGTCAATTGGGCAAAAATTGGAAGAATTAATTAATTGTACGGACTTGATTATACTTCTAATGGGTTTCGTGCATCCAATCAAGGACTCAATTGAAAAAAAATAAAGTTTGGATGCCTAATTCATATCAATTCGCTAAGATTGGAAGATTAGGGACACAATTGAAGTTTTGAAAGGCTAATTTGGTGCCATCAGGGGCTTAATTGAAATAAAATTAAAGTATGAAATTCAATTAAGGATCACATTGAAGAAATCCGAAACCAGGCATAACTTTGTAAAAAGCCCTGAAATTCGAGGGTCTAATTGAAGAAGGCGAACGGTGAGATTGCAAGGAATCCAAAATATTAGGGCTTAATAATGGAATACATGTACAAACAACATCATTGGTATTAGCTAATAAACACATGTGCTAGATAAGATAGGGGCGAGGAAGAATAAGTTGAGAGGTTTGCGGAGACTAAGTCCTTAATGAATGCCTTAAACCCTTCACTACCTGAATCCTAATATGTTTCTAGTTTTATCAGTGGATTTAGTTAAAATATCAATCCAATGCTCAAAATCCGTAGGCCAACAACATTGATGCAAACATTTGAACAAGTCAAGTGGCAGGAGGAATAAAATAATGCAATTGTAAAGAAAAGCTTATTCAATATAATAACTGCTCACTCACATAGCATGGGTCGACAACGAGGTCAACCACCACTAAAGACATTTAACCATTCTAAAAAAGAATTGCCTCCTAGCCCAAGACAAAACTCTAAAACATTACATGAGTAGAGAGAAGGAGGCTGGAGCAATATTGGAGAAGTGTGCACCTAAGCATCAATATACCATGAAAAAAATATATATATATATTGTCGCACGTCGGAAAAATCCGCGCGGCGTCGGCTGGCGATTTTTTCTGTCGTTTTGCTTTGATTTGATTCGTTGGAGTCGCCACCTAGTATTTAATTGAAGGCTACTAGGAAACCCGGGTACTGGTCTTATCAGAGATTCACGGGTAAGGGACTGGTTGTGGTTAGGGAAAATATTAGCACCCCTAACACACCCTACCTGAGGTAAGCTGCTTCGTGGACTTGATGTGCTAAAGAAGTTTTAAAAATTTTGTTCTTTCATCGAATTTAGAAATACGACTTACATGTAAGTTCATAATTCTTTATCCTTGAGCAAATCAAAATATTAAATTCTTCTTTAATCTTTGCAATTTTATCCTAAATAAAATATAACAAAACATCCATAACAAAAAAAATACAAACAACACATACACCTTCACTGTATTTTTTTCTTTTCTTTTTCTTTACTGTATTTTTTCTTTTCTCTTTCTTTTTCTTTCTTTTTTTTGTTACATCAACATTACAAATTATAAAAATTCAATACTAAAAATTAAAATTACATCAAACAATTTAAAATTACAAAACAACCCCTAAAACAGAATCAGGAACAGTGTAGCCACGGGTGAACAGTGTCGGAGGCTTCTGGGTGCCGGAACAGTGGCGGCGCGTGGGCCTCACGCGCCACCGCCGGTGAAGACCAGCAAGCTGGTAGATCGGGATCGTCTCCTTCTTCTCAGTCTCCCTACGCCGGCGGTGACCTGCAAAGCAACCGAACACACCACAGGCAGTTGATTTTAATTTTTCTTTCTTTTTCGGATCTGTTTTGGTCTTCTCCTTTTTCAAATCTGCTTCACTTCTGTTTTCTCCCTTCTTCAGGTGGCGGTCGGCTCTGAGGTCAGGGCGTCTGCTTCTCCTCTGCTTCGGTTGGCAGATAGGGCGGTGCTGCCGTGTCCCAGCTGCGGTAGAATGCTGGCCGGCGAGAGGAGAGTGAGCGGGCGGCGTTGCTGTGATGGGAAGGAGACGTCGCTGCTGGACCTGTTTCAGGTGGCTGGTGGATCTGTTTCTTCGGGCGGCGCTGATGTAGAGACACCGCTGGTTTCCCCAAATGGTGGGCGACTGGAGTGAGGGTAGGTCTGGCGAAGGGGCTGCAGCCGAGAGAGGGATGGCGCTGTTGCGGCTGACGGTGAAGACCGTGGGTCTGTGGTGAGCGGCTGAGGAAGAGGAGTGACCTGGAGAGAGGAAAATGGCCGATGGCCAGGGGGTTCTCTGGCTGAGTCTGTTTGGTGGAGGTGGAAATGGCCGAGAGGGGGATGACGGGGAGAGGCTCTGAAATGGCCGGCCTCAGGGGAGAAAAAAACAGAGGAAGAGGGGGACTTTTGTTCTCTGGTTCTCTTTTGGCCAAGGGAAGGGAGGGGTTATGGCTTTTTTTTTTTGTGAGGGAGAGCAAGACTTGCCCGGCTGAAGGGAGAAGAAACCGAAAATCAAAACCCCCTTCAGCCAGGGGTCTCTCTAGTTTTGGTTCCCCGAGAGAGGAAGGGTGGCCAGCTGCTCTCGTTTTTTTCAAAGGGAGGGTTTCTCCCGTTTTCTTTCCCAAGACCAAGGGGAGAAAGGGGGCGGCCTCTTGGTTTCAAAGGGTGGCCCTGCAGAGAAGATGAAAGCTTGGGTTTCTTACCTTTTGGGTGGCTGCAGGGGGAAAAGTGAAGCTTGTGTGCCAGGGGAAGGATGAGAGACAGGAGCTCGTGGGTCTCTGCCCACTGCTGTGGGGAAGAAGCCAAAATGAAAAAAAACCCTCTTCCTGGTGTAGCTGGGGATGAGAAGAAATAGGGGTTCCCCCGAGCCTCCATTGTCGGCTGGAGAAGAAAGAAAAGAAAAGAAAAAAAAGTGGGGGGGCTGAGTTCCTGATTTTCAGCCGAAAGAGAGGAATCAGATGGTCTTGGGCAGGGGGAGCGGCTGGTTTCGGGTGAAGGAAAAAAGTTTTTTAGGTTTCCTCTTTTTTTGTGTTGTCTCTCCCTCCAACATTCAAAATTCCCTATACATAGGCAAAATATTGTTTGGGCCTCAAAATTGATTCCTCAACTTTTTTTTTTTGTAAATTTGATTTTTCTTAATTTTTTTGTATTTTTGAAAACGAGCAATATCAACGTCGACTCAATGAGGAAAATCAATGATTTTAAAATTAACGCGTTAAAGGTTGAACGCGTTCCAAATGTCTTTGAAAATTTAAATTCTTTTGAGACGATGCTAAAAATACTAAAAACGATGCAAATGTATTAAAAATGTATTTTTTTTAGATTTTCAATGTTTTTCGCTATTTTTGGACATTTTCTGAAAATTTATCAAAACATGGGTCAAAAATTGGGTAGCAACATATATGATAGAAGAAGTGAAAGAGGTGAGGAAAGAATTCCTGAATGTGAAAGAAGGCAATGTGATGAGTATGAAAGAGTTCAGTTTAGTCCAATGGCTATTTTTGACAAGATGGTTATGAAAAAGGGTAACATAGCAGTTACAATGGGGTTGATCCGATGATGTGATCTTTACAAGGAGGATTCCACAGGGGAAAATTTAGAAGAGTTGGCCATCTAATTTCTAAATTTCACTATTGATTCTTAAGGATAATCTTAAAAGGAAAGGTATTTTTACACGCGTAGAGGAGAGACATTTATAGTTTGAAGGTTTATCAGTTGAATACAAGGAACAACATTAGCAATAATATTAGGTAATAAAAACATGTGCTAAATAATAATGTCTGCGTAGGATTAAGGTAGTTACAAAATTTAATGAAGGAGCTGTATAGTTAGTTGGAATTGTTCGTTTGTTACTTACATGGATAGTTCAACTACTATATATTACAATTGTGTTGGAAAAGTAGTAGGAGGATGAAATTACATTTGATGCAGAATTACATCTTCTCTTGTTCGCTTTTATTCTTTCCAGTCTCAGTCTCAGTCTCAATCTCAATCTCAATCTCAATCTCAATCTCAATCTCTTCTTCTTCTTCTTCTTCTTCTTATTCTTTTTCCTATCTTTCTTAAAGTGTTTTTTTTTTTGTGTTAAACATATTGAATTCCCTCACATCATCCCTCCTATCAGCCTCAACGCTATGAGGGGTAAAAAAGAATGGAATTAATTGGGAGAGTTTAAAACCTTTTTATTTAATTATTTATTCTTTTTTTTTGTTGTATTTTTCTTTTATCTTGATATATAAAAAGCAAAATAAAAAAAATAAAAAATTTCAAAAGAAAAAAAGTCAGAAGAAAGAGTCAGCGATCCAATTTCTAAATTTCACTATTGATTCTTGCGGATAATCTTAAAAGGAAATGTATTGTTACACGCAAAAGAATCAAATGACATGATCAATAAGTTAGCTTAGATGAGAGACATTTGTAACTTGAAGGTTTAATAGTGGAATACAAATAATAACATTAGCATTAATATTAGCTAATAAAAACATGTTCGTTAAGTTCACATTAAAGAACAAGAGTTACATAATACTATTAACGTAAGTAGAGTTAATTTGTATGTTATCTATATTTGTAAACCATTTAATTGGATTATGCTATTATACTAAAACAATGAACTTATTGAGCAATTTTCTAAATTTATTAATTGTTTTTCTTAGAATTAGTCTTTA
The DNA here is from genome assembly GCF_000002775.5 of Populus trichocarpa. NCBI lineage: Eukaryota > Viridiplantae > Streptophyta > Magnoliopsida > Malpighiales > Salicaceae > Populus > Populus trichocarpa. Next base: position 9,700,867 of record NC_037288.2, on the reverse strand, counting down.
TGTAAACGTAAGTCATAATTACTTAATTATGCTTTAATATGTTTCTATCAAAACCACTTGAACACTTCTTTTTAACAAGAACTAACTTCCTGAAACGGATTTCATCAACTCTTAACATATAAATATTAATCAATGCTATCAAATCAATAAAATGTTTTGAAGTGTTTTCTTACCTATAAATTTGACATGCATGATATTATTTTATTTGCATCCATCAAATTTTTATCCAAGTACAAGAATATATTGGTGTAAAAAACATGGGAAGTTTTGGGAAAAACATCTCCTCAACACTATTTCTTTTTATCGGTATACTTATGATCATTACACCAGGGTTTGCGATTCGTACTAATGAAGAAAATCCTGAGCTTTCTCAACATTTGGAAGAGTGCCACACCAAGGTCACAAAACGTTGTGCAATAGAAATCTCTAATAGTATATACACCAACAATACTCCATCAGAATATTGTTGCCAAAAGCATATAACAACCGGGAAAGCATGCCATGATGATTTCATAAAACTATTCATTTCAAAAGTTCCAAAGGAAAAGGTAACTTTTGTTGCAGCAAAGGGTGACCAAATTTGGAACCATTGTGCTGCTATTGTAGCCTCGGCACCTGCTGCTTCAACCCTTCCTATTCTACCTTGAATTGTACTAGTATAAGTTGTATGCAATAAAAGTTGTCTTTATGATGCACGGTAACAATGAAGTCTTTGGATAACCATTTTGTTACTTCTTTTTTTCCTATATTTCATTTTCTCATAAGACAACCTAATGGGTCAAGCACTTGTTGGATTTGATATGAATGTTTATGTATTTAAATATGAAGTTTTATTTTCATTTTCTCATAAGAAAACCTTATAGGTCGACCACTAGTTGGATTTGATATAGATGTTTATGTATTTAAATATGAAGTTTTCTTTTCATTTTCTCATAAATGGGTTGAGCTAGAGACACAATAATATTGTGGATTGTAATAAAATTATTTTTGCTCAAGTTTTACTTTCATTTTATTCCTCTTAAATTGGGTTGTTTTAGGATCAGACTTGATGGTCTGTTTAACTTGGATTTATATAGGGTTCTTGCGGTGTCGAGGAAAAGATCTGACACTCGGTTGATGCTTGATATCATAACCCAATTTTGGATCTCCCAAATTTGTTTTATAAAAAAAGTAAATTTTTTTGTTTAAAAATATAAAAACAAAATTAAAAATTAAAAATCCAAAAATATTTTTGAAAAACGAGGAGATAAGTCTATAAGCTTTAACAGGACAGAAAGGCAGAAGAATAGTCACATTGTGATATTTTGACAGGACAAACTGAAGAAAGACTTAACGAAAAGAAAGTTGAGGTTGAAATCCAAACGTGACCAAAATTGAAAGAACTAATTAAGTTTAAGGACTTAATTAAATTTCTAATAGGTTTAATTGACTCAATTAAGGACTTAATTGAAGTAAAAATAAAGTTTGAAAGTCAATTGGGCAAAAATTGGAAGAATTAATTAATTGTACGGACTTGATTATACTTCTAATGGGTTTCGTGCATCCAATCAAGGACTCAATTGAAAAAAAATAAAGTTTGGATGCCTAATTCATATCAATTCGCTAAGATTGGAAGATTAGGGACACAATTGAAGTTTTGAAAGGCTAATTTGGTGCCATCAGGGGCTTAATTGAAATAAAATTAAAGTATGAAATTCAATTGAGGATCACATTGAAGAAATCCGAAACCAGGCATAACTTTGTAAAAAGCCCTGAAATTCGAGGGTCTAATTGAAGAAGGCGAACGGTGAGATTGCAAGGAATCCAAAATATTAGGGCTTAATAATGGAATACATGTACAAACAACATCATTGGTATTAGCTAATAAACACATGTGCTAGATAAGATAGGGGCGAGGAAAAATAAGTTGAGAGGTTTGCGGAGACTAAGTCCTTAATGAATGCCTTAAACCCTTCACTACCTGAATCCTAATATATTTCTAGTTTTATCAGTGGATTTAGTTAAAATATCAATCCAATGCTCAAAATTCGTAGGCCAACAACATTGATGCAAACATTTGAACAAGTCAAGTGGCAGGAGGAATAAAATAATGCAATAGTAAAGAAAAACTTATTAATATAATAACTGCTCACTCACATAGCATGGGTCGACAACGAGGTCAACCACCACTAAAGACATTTAACCATTCTAAAATAGAATTGCCTCCTAGCCCAAGACAAAACTCTAAAACATTACATGAGTAGAGAGAAGGAAGCTGGAGCAATGTTGAAGAAGTGTGCACCTAGGCATCAATATACCATGAAAGAAATATATATATATATATCATACGAGTAAGTTCAATATGAACATTGGACTAAACTTAACTCTTTCATACTCATCACCTCTTTCACTTCTTCTATCATATATATATATATATATATATATATATATATTGTGTGGATTGTATGAAGTGTTGAATAATGATGATTGAAACAAGGTCCATGATGGGTTGATTGAGTAAATTGATAGTAGTCGATAACTTGGGATGTCCTAAATACAAACGAAACTCTGCTGAATTTTTGGTAGATTTCAAAAAAAAAAATCACCCTCAAATTCAGAGCATATGTTGAGATCTTTTAACATTGATCAAGTCGTACAGTCGGGTCTGTTGCAGTAGTTACCATGTAAAAATATGTATGGAAGTGGTTAGTAAGACATGATTATCTAAAGTTATTATCAGCTACTATTTTCGTACAGTGTTGTTAGAGGTAAAAGTTGGCCAAAAAAAGAGATTTGAAGGCTTAAACAAGACAAATTAAAGCTAAAAATAGAAAGCAAAGTTGAGAAGACAAATAAACCATATGAGTTCGTGAGTTTAAAGAGTGAAAATAAAGTAGGCTTTAATGGAAAAATAAGAGAGGATAGAAAAGACTTAGATTTGGTTAAGGGAGAAAAAAAATCAATTAAAACCAAGAGTGAATAGAAGAAAATAAGGATGAGAAAAGAAGAGAGTGTAGAAAATATAGGTAATTATTGAGTTTCTATATAAAATAGAATGAGATAAAAAAATATTTATTTTTCTGAGATCATATAATTTTATTTGTGTATAAGGAGATATATATTAACACTAAAAATCTTGATTCTTTTATTTCTAGTCTTGTTATAGATTATAGATTGTAATGATTAATATTAAACTAAAAGAGCTTTGTAATTAAAAAAAAAAAAACAAACGAAGAGTGAAAAAAAGCATGATAAAAAACCTATAATGAAGTATTTGCTTGTTTTGATTACAACTTTATTACTCTTTTGTATCTCATACAGGCAGCATGTGACAAGTTGCATAATGATAAAAGGCGACTTGAAGAAGAGATCAAACATTTGAAGACGTTAACCTGCTGGTAAGAAAATAATTTATGAAGGAGTAGAAACAAAAAAGCATAGCTTGCTTCTTCATTTATTTTTGTGTCTCTTTTTTAAAGTATTGGTTGCGATCAGTGGAAATCCTCCGGAAGTTGGGAGGAGATAGAGCAAATATATATATATATATATATATATATATATATATATATATAAAATCTGAAATATATATTTACTTTATTTTCTTGAATTTGTTTGTTTTTGTTGTTTTTTAATAATAATTTTTATTTTTATTTCATGTCTTTATTTTTATTTTTATATTTGTATAAATTTACATTGCTACTCGTAAGTTTTTTCTTGAATTTTATTTTAAAAAGTTTAAATAATTATTGATTTTTTAATCTTTATGATATATTGTATACTGTAATTTAAATACGTAACTCATATTCATCGACCAATTAGCATAGCAGTTATCTTTACTTATAAAGCCCGTCTTGCTCATAATTATCAGATTTAGCTTGGTGTTTGACCCAAAAAAAAATCTAGGTTATTGGTTTCTTGGGAATGATTTTTATTTTATTATTAAAAGGGCATTGTTTCATTTTTCTATATATTTGGTGTTCATAAGCCAAATTTAAATTGAGTTTAGTCCAATTAATTTAGTCACGGGTTAATTGATTTAGCCAAATCAATATCTTTTTATTTAAATTTAATAACTATGATTTCACTAGGGTGTTGATTGAAAACTTTCAACACTTGATAAAGGTATGTTATTGGTTGGATTTTATAAGTATTATATGAATTTTTTTAACAAAAAAAAAATTAACTAAAAGGCATTAGTAATTCATTATAGAATATAAGGGAAAGCACTCTAGATTTGCACAGTGCTTTCCTCGTTTTTTAGTCCTTTATTATTATTTATTACTTTTTTTTCAATATGATCTATTTATATTGAGTTTATTTGGAATTTAATTTGATAATTTGTTTTTGTTAACTTGATTTGGGATTCTTGCAATATTAGAAAAATGTTCTTGCATTAATTTGATGCTCGATTTGGTATTGATTAAAATAATTAAAATTTGGGGATTGAAATTGACTCTGAAACAAACATCCATTCTCTCTTTTTTTTACCTTATACATTAGGTCATTTTGAAGTAATTTGGTCTCCAAAGTCTTCTTATTTTGCCTTTTTCATCCTTTTTTTCCCAAGGTTTTGAGACCACGATAATCCTATAGAAAACAAATTAAAATAAATTATGAAGTTCAATTCAAAATAAATCAAATATTGAAGGATAAATACTGAAAAAGAAAGGTCAATAAAAAAAAAATCAAAGGCAAAAAATATATTTGGTGTTCATAAGCCAAATTTAAATTGGGTTTAGTCCAATTAATTTAGTCATGGGTTAATTAATTTAGCCAGATCAATATTTTTTTATTTAAATTAAAATTCAACTCAGATTAGACCGAATTAAACAAGTAAACATACTTGTCAAAAAACAAACATAAACTTTCTTATCATAGTAAAATCATCTTAGCAATCAGGCCTGTAGTAGTGTTGGTTCACAAAATTTTGAACCCAAATTTTCCTAAAATTAGCATTTTTTGTCATAAATGCTTTTGCCAACATTTCATGTTGGACCAAGTGATCAAATGCATCCCCAAGAGTGATCTCATCAAAGCCTTCAATTTTCATCACTTTTGTATATAGCTCATTAACATCAAGTTGATTTTTGCTAAGGTTTTGAATTGCAAATACTACATCTGCAATCTTTTTAGACAACTTTTCAACACCATCATCTTCATACAAGCGATTTCTCTTCCTATGTTACCTCTTGTGTGCAAGTTTGTCAATTCCATTCCGTTCCGTCCGGAATGGCCGAAACATTCCATACCAATTCAAAAAACGGAACAAAACGGAACAAATTTCATCTCATTTTAAATCTCGGTCCGTTCCGGATTTTTCGGCTAAATTCCGCCCAGAACGTTCCGGTTCCATTCCACATGTTCTGTTCCGCTCTTGAAAAGCCAATGAATTAAATTGAATCAAATTGAACCTTATTCAATTTAATTAATTAAACCACCCAATTATAAAAAAAAAAAAAAAAAAAAACTATTTTTCTTACTATTTTCTATAACAATGATATTAATAATAATATTGAAAATTATTATTACTATTTTTATTAACAATGATATTAATTTTTTAAAATTAGATTTATCACTAATATATATGGTTTATATTCATGTTGTTTTTTTCATGTTTATACTTTGTAGGAATTTGAGCAAAACAAGGGATGCTTTAGATTCCATTAGCCTTCATAACATTGACCTAACTTTATATTTAAAATATTTGTGTTAAAACATTTTACTTTCATAATTTTTGATATTTTGTTTAAGTTGAATTACTTTAAGTTAAAGATCTATTTAATCTTGACTATTTAGAAATATTTTAAATTTTGAAATTATATTTGTTTGGCATTGTGTTTGTATTGCATAATTTATAATTAATTTATATTGAATTTGAATTATGTTTGTTGAATATATATATATATATATATATATATATATATATGAACAGTACAACCCCGAAACGGCACGCCGAAACACTCCGAAACTGAAACATTCCATTCCAATTGAAAAAACGAAACACCTACCGAAACGGAATTGACAACCTTGCTTGTGTGCACTAGAGGAAGATGTCTCTTTTTCTTTTGAAGTTTCTTCATATTCCCCTTCATTTTCAATTGAAATTGATTGCTCTTCAGCGTTCTCTTCCAAGTTGACATCAGCATATGATTTGGCATAATTTCTGGTTGCCATGTCTTTTCCAACAATAATTGTCATTGCCTCGTACATATCAAGTTTTTTGTTGAATACTTGTCATGATTGAGATGTGTCTGTTCATAAAGTTTAGAATATGCAAGTTTTTAGTTCCTTGTATAACATTTTGGAAACAAAAGTAAATATAAAAATTATAAAGAGTATAATATTTATCATACTTTTACTTCTTCATCATATACATCTTTTGAAACTGTAATCATCTTCAAACAATCATCCCAATTTTATTTTTAAGTTTGGTTATTATTCCCCATTCTTTTTTCACAGTTTTGAGATGATTGCCCACATACTTAGGCTCGCATTGCACGTTGAACTTTTGACTAATTTTTGTAGCCACCTTAACAAAAGATTCTGCTTTAAAGGTGGAAGAAGGTTTGTTTCCTTTAAGTGTCTCCTCAGCTAATATCTCAAGTAGCATGTGAGACATAAGCTTAGACCATGTGAAGTGTTTGCCCTTGCATTTTTCATTCTTTGTGGTACTCATTTCTACAAAAAAAAAATTCAAATTTATACAAAATAAAATCATACAATATTTAGATTTAATAAATTTAATATAAAAACTACAATTAATATTTAAAAGAGAATACATAAAATACATAAGAAATTATAATAAAGTCAACAAACAATCCAAATACATAACAAAGATAATACAAAGTCAAGCAAGACATAATAAAAACAAACACATATAATTAACACTCAATTACTAGTTTCTTTTAGTGTTATAATCATTCCAAATGGTTGATGCAATCATTTCTCATTTTGTTATCCACTCTTTATTCTCTTCCCTCTCCTCTCGTTGACTTAAGTTGATTGTTCGTCTAATTGGTTCACTTTCCGAACATATTTCTTTTATAAGAAAGTCATAAGGATCAACTCCCATTATGTGATTATGAATAATACAACATGTAAGCACAACATCTACTTGTGTTTCATAAGACCAAAAAGATTTTTCATTAATTGATCTAAAACGACTCATCAAAATACCAAACCCTCGCTCAATAGCGGTTCTCAACGAAGAGTTTCGAAGATTAAATAGCTCCTTTTTATTTTCTGGTGAATGTTCTGTAAACTCATTCAAGTGATATCGAACTCCATGAAAAGGAGAAATGATTCCTTTTCGAATACTGTAACCAGCTGACACGACCAAAAGATTGATGTCTTCTCCCAAGTGCAGGAGTGTCGAAGTAATAAATAACCCGGTAAGACCGGGGTCGAACCACAGGGAGGTTAATTGTATAAATTATAGATAACAACAATACAACAACAACAATAATAATAATAGTGAAGAAGAAGAGGAAGAAGTTGATGAGAACTTTGAGATGGAAGATTAACGTAAGGATTAAACAATGATAACAACAAATGTCAAGGTTAGAGGATCCACTAATGGTATTTCAAACAAGTATAGTATAAACTCTTTTTATTCAATTGGAAACCACACACAAAGGAGGTTCCAATCAGATTATAAATTGTTAACATGATTACATTAGTTATCTTATTCGAATAATGCTAATACTTGTAAATGTTGTCAGGCATTCATGATTATAACTTATGTTAACAACAAATCAAGTTCCTTTCATAGCTCAGGTGTCGGTTATACCATACAGTATGGGCTATGAAAGTGCCAAGTATTTGTTGTACCAAGTGTTATACAACATAAATCTAGATTAACCATTTAACAAGCAAAGTATTAAAAGTGAACAAGATAACAAATATAAAGCATGTTAGTATCCAACATTAAGGTCCATGTTAAGTTTATATTATACTTATTCTTACACCATTAGTGTACCCTTTTCACCTTGACATAATTAACTTAGTTAAACATAATCAAAGAAAGAAACATAAAGAAACAAGGAAAGGAAATGAAAAGCATAAGCAAGAAATTAATATAAGCAAAACTTAAGCATTACAAAATATAAAGAGAGAGCAAGAGCATGATCTTGATCTGAAAACCAAGATGCCTAAATACATGGCAAATGCCTCCTTTTATAGGCCAAAATTCGGAACTATTGATTTGTTGACTAATTGATGAGTGGGTGGCCACATCTTGACTTGGTGACAATTCTTATCTTCTTGTCTGCCAAAAACGTCATTGATGACGTCATAATCTGAACAAACTTCAATCATGAAAGTTCTAGATAATTGTCTCATCTTTCCAGGGTAAAAATTTGAGATCATTTGGACTTCTAGAACTCGAGATATGGGCTGAACACTAAACAGTGTCTGGGCTGCAGGACAGATTCGGACTTCTTTGTTGTTGCTGCAATTTGGACTTGAAAACGGCCTTTTTAAATCTTGGGCTCCACATGAAAGTTGTAGGCCTATGTCTTATCTTTCCATCCATATAAAATGGACCTAAATCCAAGATCTGAAGCTCCAGATATTACCTGATTACCGAACGGTATTCAAGTTTGGACTGCACCAATCATCTCTTTTCTAAGTTTGCCCATCTCTTTGTCCTTTCAATTGCAGTACTTCAACTCATCAATCAATTCTTTCATTTATGTGATAGGCCTGCATTTAAGATGAACATTTACCATAAATTAAAGGTATCTTATATTATTAGATATGTTATTATAAAACATGCTTTAGTTAAGGAGTTATTGATACTTCAAGTGCAAAATGATGATATAAAACCTTGATAAAAATGCACTTTTAAGTACTAATCATACCCCCCAACCAGCTTATTACTAGTCCCTAGTAATCAAAGCGTTAAAGTAGAAAAACAATTTGCAAATTCCACAAAGCAAGGCATTCATCATTCAACTTCTATTAATCTATCCAGATAAACAAACTCTCATTAAATTTATATATCTGCTCAATACCTCTTAAACAAAATATTAATAAACCTTCCTTTTTATGTGCTCAATATATGGAAACATAGATGATGGGGCTTTTATTGGAAGAAACAATATTTTGTTCTAATGTTTAAGGTTAACTTCTTGGGTTGGGATTTTTTTTCTTTTTCTCTTTTTTTTTTTTTTTTCTTTTTCTCTTTTTTTTTTTTTTCTTTTTCTCTTTTTTTTTTTTGGTATTTTTTTTCAATATATATATACATATACTTAAAACACAATGCATCTTTAACCCATGTAACGAGCTTTCGGCTAATGACTCCCAGACCAGTTGGTCTTAGGGCATTAGGTGTTGAGACACCCCTACGAGCTTAGTAACTCGGGTTGCAGATACTGATACGTAGATAGTGCAATGTTTGATTCCCTTAAGCTTTTCTCCTTAACCCATGTAACAAGCTTTGGCCCAATAGCTCCCAAGTCAGTTGACTTTAGGGTATTAGGTGTTAAAACACCCCTTCGGGCTTAATTGCTTAGGTTAGGGAGGCTACGAAACCAAACTTATCTACGCTTTTATTATCATCAATTTTTGTTGTTTTTTTTTTTTTTTTTTTTTTTAAATTATAGACTATCCCTATCCCTTAGTTGTTACCTTTAACAAAAGAACATAAATAATGTAATAATCTAATGTGCAACCCACAATCATATGTTAAAGTGTGTGTGTGAAAATGAAGGTTTAAGAATACTTGTTAAATGAGTATATGAGCAGAATCAAGTGATAACAATGCGAGAGTTTGTAAACCTGAATATTTCAAGAAGTATTCTAATAGGCCTTGTTATGAATATTGCAAATGACCATTAGAAAATGTTTACTAAGATGCGTCTCAAGAGTCAATAAAATTCCCCCTTACTCTGCCATCCTAGTAAGAACAGTTTAGCCAAATGGTTTTTTTTTTTTTTTTTTTTTTAAATACTACTACCCTCTCCCCCCCAACCAAAACGAGACATTGTCCTCAATGTCCTAAGGTAGAAAGATAGAGTATAGAAGACATCACCTGAAACAACGAACACTGACAAACCTGAAACATACTTAAACAAATATAAGAAATAACAAAACAAAATAATATGCTAATAATAAAACCAAAAGACACAAGGATTCACAAACGAAGGCTCAAATCCAATCGAAGCTTTTTACGGCTTTCTGTAGTTGACCAATTTATGCGACTCATGGAAGGATCAATTACAGGGGTGAAAGATTGTAGTTTGTCGATCAATTGTTCAGCAGTAACAGCAGAGATTATGATTTGTCGTGCCGAAGATGTTAGAAATTCCTGTTCCACAGCTTGATCAAGAAAAGACAACAAATTATCATAAAAACCATTAACATTGAGCAAACCTATAGGTTTATGGTGAATGTGAAGTTGGGTCCAAGAGGAAATATGAAAGATCTCTTCCAATGTGCCCAAACCACCTGGTAAGGCAATGAAGGCATCAGCATGGTTAAACATTGCATTCAATCGATCAGACATTGTGGAGACCTGTAGTTCCTCTCCAATTGTTCTTCCAATGATGTCCCCTTTTGTTAAAGCTTCGGGGACGACCCCCAAAACTTGACTACCTCCTAAAAATGCAGCTATTGCCACACCCCCCATTAACCCAAGGCTGCCTCCCCCATACACTAAATGAATCTTTTTCTCAGCTAGTACCTGACCAAGATGATTTGCTGCTTCCAAAAAAGCTATTTCCTTCCCAGGACTGGATCCACCGAAAACACAAATATTTTTTATGTGATAACTTGAGGGACCTGCCATTTCTACACACTTCTATATCTGTCTAATGTAAGGGTTGAGTAGAAATGAGGGGAAGGAAGAGAAGATTTTATAGATGAGGATTTGAAAATGCAATCATATCACCTAGATATAGGCCAGCTGGAGTCTCACACTCTCTCTCTCTCTTTATGTATTTATTTATTTATTTATTTTGAAAAGCATGTGTATGTACAGGTAGTTGTGATTGTGGCTCACATCTTCCCTTGGTTTTACGTCCAAGAACGGCTTAAACGCCCTCTATGGGTCGGGGATAGGCTTCCCATCCAGTTTTCTTAAAAACTGGCAAACAGGGTCTTTTTTAGTCAGATTTCCAAGACTAAGTCGATCATGTTCTTTATGGAATTGTGGCCATAAATCATGAATAGCACGATGCACATCTCCACTAGGATGCGTCTCAAGGGTTAATAGAAGATTATCTAAAGACCCCTTACTCAGGCCATCCTTAATGAATTGTATTTTATCTTCACGATTTATAGATACCATTCCTAAAGAACGACATGTTGCATTACAAGTCCATCTGGCACATCGGTGACAGACTTTCAGTCGTTTTGCACGACGTTTCTTTGCAAAAGTGCTTTTACCTGTTCCAGGCATGTGTGAAATGAAAGAATTAGAGGAATCACCTGATAATCGGACCTTTGCTTCAATCAGCCAACGAATATCTTCAGGAATTCCATGATTCATTAACAACCTTAATCTTGCACACCTAGCACGGTAAATTTTTGTAATCGCATTCTGAGGCAGAGCGGGAAAGTACTTTTTCAATTTTTCAAGAGTGGTGTCCATTTTCAAATGAGAATTGGAGAAGAGAGTCAAAGAAGGGAGAAAGAGCAAAGAATTGCACAAATATACAGATATCAGTTATTATGGGAAACTGAAAGAACCGACTGAAGTCACGGAGTACCGTTATCCGCCATTTGACCGGGGTGAGAGAGACTAACAAAACAAAATTCACACCAAAAAGAAACACAAAACAATGTGAGAAAAACAAAATACTCAACCTTTATCTATAGGATCATTCAAACCAATGGATTCATTTTCACTAGGAAAATTATCAAAGTAAGGTTTCAAACGATGTCCATTTCCCTTAGAAACATTGTCATTCTTTGGATTCTCAATATCAAAGGCCCCATAAGGATACACATGTTTCTCAATAAATGGACCGCTCCATCTTGATCTTAGCTTTCCAGGAAATAAATGGAGTCGAGAATTATAAAGCAAAACTTTTTGACCAGTATCAACTTTTTGATAATTTTCACAAGTTTTGCAGAATGCATGTGTGTCCTTGAACATGGTGGGCCAATAAAATCCATTTTGTAAGATTTTCACAGCTGTCTTTTTTGACGAGAAATGACTCCCACATGCTTCAGAATGACAAAGTTTAATGACATTACTTACCTCATTGTCAGGAATGCATCTTCGAAATATTTGATCAGGACAATATTCGAATAAGTAAGGGTCATCCCAATAAAATTTCTTCACTTCGTTCAAAAACTTACCTTTGTCTTCGGTACTCCAATGAGTTGGCAAATCTCCTGTAGAAAGAAAATTGATATTTTTAGCAAACCAAAGCATTGAACTAAGAGAAAGTAAGGATTCATCAGGAAAGTAATCGTCGATTGGTGTGATGTCGGATGCTGAATCTGTTGTCACTCTTGACAAAAGATCCGCATCAACATTTTCGGTGTCTTTTTCATCCGTGATTTCTTCCTGAGAATACATCATTTGCAAATCTTCAGATTCATCCAATTCAATTTTACTCAAAGTAGATTCAAGTTGATCATAAACTAATTCTTCAATAGAATCTACTTCTTGTAAATCATTATCATCTCCAGGTTGCTTGCAAATGTTGAAAATATTCATCTCCAATGTCATGTTTCCAAAAGATAGCTTCATCAACCCATTCCTACAATTAATCAATGCATTAGAAGTTGCAAGAAATGGACGTCCTAAAATAACAGGAAATGAATTACATGCTTCAACAGGTTGTGTGTCCAAGACAATAAAATCTACAGGGTAAATGAATTTATCGACTTGTACTAACACATCTTCAACTATTCCTCTAGGCACTTTTACAGATCTATCGGCAAGTAAAAGAGTTACAGAAGTTGGTTTTAACTCACCTAGATTGAGACTTTGAAAAACTGAATATGGAAGTAAATTCACACTAGCCCCAAGATCAAGTAAAGCTCTTTCAATTTTATGTTCTCCAATAAAGCATGAAATTGTAGGACAACCAGGGTCTTTATATTTCAAAGCATTATTGTTCTGAAGAATGGCACTTACTTGTTCGGCTAAAAAGGCTTTCTTTTTCACATTCAGTTTTCTCTTCACAGTGCACAGATCTTTCAAAAATTTAGCATAAGAAGGAACCTGTTTAATAGCATCTAGCAAAGGTATATTGATCCTTACCTGTTTGAAAGTTTCAAAGATTTCAGAGTTATGATTGACTTTCCTTTGTTTGGTCATGGCGTGAGGAAATGGAAGTGCTGGCGGAGAATCAGTCTTTTCTTTGCAATGACCAGATTCAACCCCTTCCTTACCCTCAGAGATTGACTCATCATCGTTCTCACAAGGTTCAAGAATGGGTTTTTCAATAACCTTACCACTGCGAAGAGTGATGACTGATTTTACGTGATCCATGTGTTGGCTTCCCGAACTACTTGCATTTGCATGGTACTGCCCCTTGGGATTTTGTTGTGGTTGAGATGGAAACTTACCTTTCTCTTGGAAACTGAGAGCAGATGTGAACTTTGCAAGAGTATCTTTAAAATCTGTCATGCTTTGAGCAAGTTGAGTGTTAATTGCCTCTTGCTTTTCCATAAATGCATGCAATGTTTCCTCAAGATTTCTTCTAGGAGGCGGAGCATAAGGAGGTGCATATCCATGAGAATTTTGGAAATTATGGTGTGCTTGAAATGGTGGCTGTGAAGTTTGAGCATTATTGTTCTCACTCTTCCAATTGAAATTTGGGTGATTTCTCCAACCAGGGTTGTATGTTTGCGAGTATGGGTTATGGTTGGGCCTTTGAAAATTGTTTAATGCATGGGCTTGTTCATGGAGACATTCTTTAAAAGAAGGCAAGGTTGGACAGTCATTGGTTGAATGTTCGTTGGTTTCACAGATTTGACACGCAATGTCTTGAACAGATTTTAATTGACCACTCTTTTTCAATTCTAGTGCCTCGACTTTTCTAGCTAAGGATGCAAACTTGGCTTGGAGGTCATGATCTTCCCTAAGGTTGTACATACCCCCACTAGATGTATGAGGTTGGGTTTTACTTGGTGCCTCATAAGTACCTGTGGTGTCCCAATTTTGTGCATTTTCAGCTAGCAAATCTAAGTACTCCATTGCTTCATTAGGGTCTTTATCTTCAAAAGTTCCATTGCACATCAATTCAACCATTTGTCTATCTCTAGGTGTTAATCCTTCATAGAAATGTGAAACTAATCTCCATGTGTTCAAGTTTGGACTGCACCAATCATCTCTTTTCTAAGTTTGCCCATCTCTTTGTCTTTTCAATTGCAGTACTTCAACTCATCAATCAATTCTTTCATTTATGTGATAGGCCTGCATTTAAGATGAACATTTACCATAAATTAAAGGTATCTTATATTATTAGATATGTTATTATAAAACATGCTTTAGTTAAGGAGTTATTGATACTTCAAGTGCAAAATGATGATATAAAACCTTGATAAAAATGCACTTTTAAGTACTAATCACCAGCATCACCAAAATAATATTTCCCTACAAATTAGAAAAAAAAAAACCTATTACTATCTTTATCTAATTAAACATTTTATATGTTTATTTCATATAATAAATACTTTATTATATACCTTCTTGAATTTTTAGACCATTAGGTCTTAATAATGCATCACCTAAAACCCGTGAATCATGTGCACTTCCTTCCCAGCCAGCTAAAACATATATAAACTTCAAATCAAAAGTTATAGTTGCTAAAACATTTTGTGTTGTTCCTTCTTTTCGACCTCGAAACTTTCCTTGAATCTCAACAGGAACATTTGCAAGAACATGGGTACCATCAATTGCTCCCACACAATCCTATATAAACATGAAAAAATAATTTATAACCTTTTCTTCTAGATGTAATTAATTAATATATAAAAATATTGGTATTGTTCTCATACCTTAAAATAAGGATAGAATCTTCGATTATTCATTATCTTTGCGGGAACTGTATCCCCTGGGTCTTTAATAAGGTGTTTGTATAACTTAAGAACTGCTTTTAAAACAATTTTAAAGTAATGATGGATAGTTTCAACAGACCTATAGTATATACCACTAATAAAACAAAATCTTTGGTTTTGGCCTACAATTTGTAAGAACACAATTACTTGCCCCCTAATAGACACATTTTGAGTTGATCGTAATAGGTTACAACTTGCGAGAACATCACACAAATTATATAAGACAATTGGTTTCATACGAATTTGTTCAATGCAATATATATCACCTCGATTCAAAATGCTATCAATATAGAATTTTCGTTGAGCAATTGCATTTATACATTATTCTCTTGGTATATAATTTTTATTTCTTTCTTGTTCAATAATAGCTACCCCTGTAGCTATCACAGTTACAGCTGCTCTCATACATGCTGGATGAATAATCTTACTATCCAGAACAAGAAAGTGAAGTTTTCCGATAACAAAACCTAAAAATTTAGGGAAATAAACATTAAAAAATCATATAAAATACTAACATAATCAATACAAGAAATTATGCTCAAAGAAGCTGACAATGTATAATAGTTATGGCAATAATATCTGATTCCCTAGACAAATAAGGCCTTAAAGTATATTATTTTATAAATTCTCAAACTCGTGTTTCACGGTTTGAACATATAATTTTATTGCAAGATTATATGTTCAAACCCTTTATGATTTTTCTACCAAACCATTTCAATTTTTCTAACACATAACATCGTTGTCATCTCTATTCATTTGCCTCAAAATATCGAAATAGAAAACGCACATCACGCACATCATCAACAGAGACCCAAACTTTAATCATGGAAATGCAGATTTTCTTGCCAACACCACATAATCTCAAAATTTATAGGAAAGCAGAAGAGAAGGAGAAGGAGAGCTCAAAGTAGCAAATTTGGGAACGGGACAGATTTGGGATTAACTTCTGGAAATAAGGGTGTTTTTCCATTTAGGATGGGAGAGGATGGAGAGAAGGTGATGGGAGGAGACATCACCGGGTGTTTTTTTTCCACAGAAACCAAAAAAAATGGGTTTGCCGTGTTTGAAATGGTTTTGATGTTTTGTTTGGTTTCTGTGAAAAAAACAGAACATAGGTTTACTGTGTTTTTTTCACGGTTTCTGTGAAAAAAACACAACAAATTAAACAAGATCACAAGATTTATGCCATTATTATAATTACAGAGCTAAACAAAGAAGATGAAAACATAAGGCAAATAATAAATAGACATTTGAGGAAAAAGAGTTACCTAAAATAAAAGAAATATGCTTCAATTGTTCCTGGTAAAGAGATATGCTTCAATTGTTCTAGTAAAGAGATTTGAGAGAGAGAGAGAGAGAGAGAGAGAGGAAAGTGATTTGTATTCTGTATCAATGTTATGTTTTTTTGTAAAAGAAGGAAAATACTTTCTTGTCATAAAGCTTTAATTTTTCCTTTGACCGGAATTCATTTTTCTTGACCAACTTTCCGTATGTTTACCAAATATAGAAAAGTGAGGAAAATAGTTTCCATGAAAGTATTTTTCTAGAAACAAACAAGGCAAAACTTAAAGTAAATAGTTGTATATATCATTTGGGAACAGTATGAGATATGATATGTGAATAGGACTAAAACAATAACACTAAATATTTAGATTCAAACTAGATGGGTGGTCTGCATTGTGATGTGAGCTGACTAAAATGTTTTTTAATGTAAATTTTTTTTGCAAATACTACTAAAACATTTCTAATAAAGCAAAAAAAATAAAAATAAAAACTTAGATCATTGTCTGACTATATTTAATAAGCTCGACTGATTTAAATAACATTAATAAAAAAAATACAACTACAATAAATAAACTAAAAAGAAAAAAAAATAACAATGAAAAAGGGATGTTTAGGAGAAACTAAAGCTTTTAAAGAATAAGAAAAATCTGAGAGTCAAATCATTGATTTGACTGGGTTTAATAAACTTAGTTAATTTAAGAATATGATTAAAAAAATAGATATCAACAATAAATAAAGTGAAAAAATGACAATAATTAGCTATGAAAAATGAGTTGTCAATATAATACACGAGAGGAGAAGAAAGAAAAGCATATTTGGAGAATCATCGTTACTCTATAATAGATACCGTCTTACCACTAGAAAGAACTCACCGAGACGGTTCCAATGCCATTGCGAGAGGCTAGATGATGACATCGAAAGAGGTCGTACGCATTGTAAGAGCAACGACTCATAAAGCAAACTAAATAAAATATCATAAAGGAAGCATCTCATACTTATATTTAATCAATTAATTTAATTTAACAAAAAAAATCCCTAAAAAGCTAAATTTAACAACGAACGACAAATAAAAAGACTTCAGATAACTCAAGTCTTTTCAAAACCAGTGAAAATTCTTATAGAAAGCAAATAAAAAAATAACAGAGCTTAATCTTCAATTAAATAAATGTCAAATGATGAAACTAAAAAAAACATGAAATTAAAAAAAAAAATCTCCTTATATTTTTTGTATTTTTTTACATTAAATTCTTAGTAGTAAAATTAATAGAACAAATAGTAGTTTTACTACTAAATTATACCTATTATGATACAATTATTGTATATAAACAAACTTTTTGTTGAGTAAAAAAATCAATAAAATCATAAAAGAAAAACTATTATAAAAATTAAAGCGTTGAAGTATTGTATTTCCTTATGAAACCTAATTAGGATTAGAAAAAAAAACTCATTGTGTTGATTCTATATTAGATAAAAGAATGGAAAGAATCCTATTCTTTCAATAATCAAATTTTTTTTTATCTTATGTAATTTGTTGCAACAAAAAATGGCTTCTAACGCAGTTAGGATGCGGAAATAAAAAAAATCAGATAAAATGAAGAAAAATTTAAAAAAAAAACATAATTCTAATCTTAAAACTAGAATATTATATGTATAAAAATATATATTTTTTATAATAAAAATATAAATTTAAAAGAACTATACATGCATCAAAGTATATATGTGTTGAATAAGATATGCATTGAACATGCTAGACGTGTTATATGTCATATTCTATTACCCTTGTAAGTTCTAATCAACAGTTCTAATCATTTCCCATAGAAGAAATAATGCGAATAGTACCTCTAAACATAAATACTTGCCTTTAACGAATAATTAAAATTTATAAAATTCTCTTTCGTTCAAAAGAAGGTCAATGAGTAGAAATTTAAAATACTTAATTAGCGACCACCAATAATTATTTAAAAGGTCATTTTAAAGATAGAAACAAGTATAAAAATAAAAGAAAAATAATATTTATACTCGTAAAAAATAATAAAAATATCTTTATCTAGCCATAAAATAACCTTTTCAATTCTCTTGTTTATTTCTCTTTTCTCTTTGTATTTATCTCTCTCATGTTAAATAAGTATTGATAATTATTTTTTGATAAAATTTCTCCGTCCACAAGTAACATGACTTATGTCATATGGATGAGGGAAAAATTAATTTTCTTTCCATTATAAATTCCATTCAACCTCTTAAAAATTTAAAAATTAGGTAAAAATCCCAAGTTCTAATTTGTTTCCTTTGAAATAAACTCAAGACATTTCTTTTAAAATAAAATAAAAATGTCAACTTAAATTAATGACATTCTTCTCGATTCAAGCATTTTCTTTCGAAATAAAAGAAACCAACCATGGGCACTTAAAGATAGGTAGCCCATCAGTCACCCCTACTAAAAATTGGGCTCATGATATGGAAAAGGTAGCAAAATCAAAGGCAACGGTCACCAACTCCCATTTCCTACCAACCAATTAGAGAATACTATAGGTGGCCAAACTTGACCCGCTTATTAATTCAGACAAATGAAGAGCAGATCATCATCAAGTCTTTTTTGTTATTTCCACCCGGTAAGCAATTGCTACTCTTATGTACCTTCCCTTCTTTCTTTCTTTTTTCAACATTATTGTTGTCAACTATCAATAATTTCTCTTGTCTTTTCGATTCCCAGATCTTTGATTTTCCTGGGTTTTCCTTAATTTCTCCGGAATTCCATTTCCAAGGTGCGTACTCTTTTTTGTTTGTTTGTTTGACAAAGATGGTACTTTCTTAGTATATTCTTGTCTTGTATTTTTTTTTTTTTTGCTTTAGAGATCTGAGCGGAGAATTCAAATCAGAAGTGTTCAGGATTTAGTTTATAACAACTCCTATTAGCTTCCAAGTTTGGCTTTTGATTTTTTAATGTTTCTGGGATTTATTATGGAATTGGTGATCTGGGATTTGCAGGTCTCTGCATGATCTTGCTAGTGAATTTGGTTTTGTTGTGATCATAGTACAGTTTGAAAAGTCAAAGTTTTTAATGATTTCTTTGATGAGCTTGGGAAATTCTTGATCAGATTCTTGTTGAACAGCTTCGTTGGTTCTTCTCATTTTTTTAAAGTTGATTACTTTCAAATTAAACGGATTGATCCATTGTTTTTTTTTCTAATCATGGCCTTCTGAGTAGCAGCTTGAATTAAGTTTCATTTGAAAATCTTACCGTCATTTGTTTTGATCTTTAACTTTAGGCCTCGCAATATGTTCCAAAATTGAAAGGAATGTGAAAGAAATATGTTTGCTAGCATTTATTTAACAATCCAAACTCTTTATTTATTTATTTATTTTTGCCAAGATTCTTGAATTGCTTTTAGCGTTTCACAAACTTTTGGAATTTATCTCATTAGAGATCATATTGTCAGGCTAGCTATGGCTGCTCCCACAAAGCCAACAAGAATAGGCCTCGCTGGTCTGGCTGTCATGGGCCAGAATCTGGCCCTTAATATTGCAGAGAAAGGCTTCCCCATTTCGGTTTATAATCGGTCTACCTCCAAAGTTGATGAGACTGTTGAGAGGGCTAAAAAAGAGGGAGATCTTCCCTTATATGGCTTCCATGATCCTGAATCTTTTGTGAAGTCAATCCAAAAGCCTCGAGTGATAATTATGCTTGTCAAGGCAGGGTCACCTGTTGATCAAACCATAAAGACTCTTTCTGCCTACTTGGAGAAGGGAGATTGTATCATTGATGGTGGAAATGAGTGGTATGAGAACACTGAGAGGAGAGAAAAGGCTATGGCTGAATTGGGCTTGCTCTACCTTGGAATGGGAGTTTCAGGTGGTGAAGAGGGTGCACGTAATGGACCTTCAATGATGCCTGGAGGTTCCTTCGAGGCTTTCAAGTACATCGAAGACATTCTTCTTAAAGTGGCAGCTCAAGTTCCTGATAGTGGCCCTTGCGTGACTTACATCGGCAAAGGCGGTTCTGGTAATTTTGTCAAGATGGTTCATAATGGAATTGAATACGGGGATATGCAGTTGATTGCTGAAGCTTATGATGTACTAAAATCAGTTGGAAAGTTGTCAAATGAAGAACTCCGTAGTGTTTTTGCAGAATGGAACAAGGGTGAGCTTCTTAGCTTCTTGATTGAAATCACCGCAGATATATTTGGAATTAAAGATGATAAGGGGGAAGGATATCTGGTTGACAAGGTTTTGGACAAAACCGGCATGAAGGGTACAGGTAAATGGACTGTGCAGCAAGCTGCTGATCTATCAGTAGCAGCTCCTACAATTGCATCTTCTTTGGATGCAAGGTTCCTCAGTGGTTTGAAGGAGGAACGCGTTGAAGCTGCTAAAGTCTTCAAAGCAGGTGGTTTTGGGGATATTTTAACTGGCCAAGTGGTGGATAAGAAGCAGTTGATTGATGATGTCAGACAAGCTCTTTATGCATCCAAGATTTGTAGTTATGCACAGGGGATGAATCTGATCCGTGCAAAGAGTATTGAGAAGGGATGGGACTTGAAATTGGGAGAACTGGCTAGGATTTGGAAGGGTGGTTGTATTATCCGAGCTGTATTTCTGGACTGGATCAAGAAGGCATACGATAGGAATCCTGATCTTGCTAACCTTCTAGTGGATCCAGAGTTCGCAAAGGAAATTATTGAGCGCCAGTCTGCGTGGCGCAGGGTTGTGTGTGTTGCAATCAGCTCCGGTATTAGCACTCCTGGTATGTCATCCAGCCTCGCTTATTTTGACACCTACCGGAGGGGAAGGTTGCCTGCTAATTTGGTCCAAGCTCAAAGAGATTATTTTGGTGCTCATACATACGAAAGGGTTGATGTGGAAGGATCTTTCCATACTGAATGGTTCAAGATTGCCAGGCAGTTGAAGAATTAAACCTTTCCTTAGTTCTATCAAAGCTTAATCAAGACTTTCGATAAGACAATAACTTCTCCCCTGGACTCTATGCTGGGTACAACTTTCGCCACCCAATTTCATGAGATGCATCTCGATCCATTTGAATATTTAGACACTTTTTCGATCTTCTATATGTTGTGGTTTTTCTTGGCGGTTCTACTGCTTTGTATTTTAGCGCCACCAGGTTCCTCGTTTAAGCTTCGTGGCTCTTTTCTGGTTTTAAGGGATATGTGATGGTGCTTTTGAGGAGTAGTTTGAAATCAGATATTCGAGCAATAATTTCTCTTTCGGTGGTATTCCTTGCTTCGCTATTCTTCAGCAATTTATTTACTTTACAATATTGCCATACAATGGATGTTGGTTTATACCTTTCCGACTTTACGTTTGAATTTATTATCTATAAGGCGGGGAAAATGTTTGAATGCTGCAACAATTACTTGATTTCAATTGTTATATAGCCAGATAAACCCATGCTATGCTAACTTTTCACCAAGTAACAATCTTATCTTGAAAACATACCACATCAGGGTTTTTTTTTTTCCAGAAACAGAGCTGAAGATGAGGCTCATGGCATTTCTGTTTAAATATATTGATATTAAAAATAATTTTTTAAAATAAAAAATATTATTTATTTTAATATATCATAGATGAAAAAAAAAAAACAAAACAAAACGGAGGTTGGCGTGATAGCGATTATCAAGTTTATTTTTATCCAAAAATCAGGAGGTTCTGTTCTCTCGGCATGAAAACAACAGTTCAGTAATGGAATTCAAAGCTCGAGCATCTTTGCATTCAACCTTTTACAAAATTTAAAGTTAATATTGGGGTGTGGTGAAGTTCTAAATTTATTTTTCAAAAATTACTATTTTAAATTTTATAAATTTCAGGTTATTAAAAATTTACATGAAATAGATATAACTTATTAATCCATCCATAATAATAATAATAAAAAAATTCATACGTTAGGTAAAAAACCAAGGTCACATCCAACTCCCAGTTCCCACCTACCAATCAGCTCATGGTACGGAGAATTAAAATAATATATAAATTCAGACAAATGAAAAGCTCCATCATCAAGTCTTACGTTTCTGAGTATCACTTCTACGCGGTAAGCGACTGCTACTCTTACGTGCACCTTCCCTTCTTTCTTTTTCTTTAATATTGTTGATGTCAGCTATCTACTAATTTCTCGTCTCTTCTTCCATTCCCAGATCTTTAATTTTTCAGAACCCATTTCCAAGGTGTGTGCTTTTTCTTATTTGTTTGACAAAGATGTGACTTTTTTTTTTTAGTAGTTATTGTTTTGTTTTTTTTTTTTTTTTTCCTTCGGATATCTGAGTGGAGAAGAAAAATGAGAAGGGTTTACTCATTTAGCATTATCTAAAAACCATACTAGAAAGACAAGATATAGATGCTGATTAAGATTCTTATTTTTTTGCTGCAATAAACTACTTAATTTATTTATTTATATATCAATATTTTTTTTAAGAAATATAATAATTTAAATTCCATGGAAACAAAATAATTTACTATTGTAATCCCTTCTTTTCTTATCAATTTGTTTTCCTCTAAAACAAATATAGCTTTTATGTGCTATGAGCTTTATTTGATAAAACATAAAACAATTAGAATAAATATCAAATAAAATTTGGACCCTTTGAAATAATGGTTGGTAAAAAAGAAAAAGCAAATCTCTAATCAAAACCTCATTATCTTATTAATGCACTTCCTCTTTTTTTTGGATTGTTTTCCTAAATATTAAAAAAAAAAACAAAAGCTTATCAGAATTAAAAAAAAAAGTAACTTTTAATAAATAAATAAAAATTATTTTGATAGTGTCAATGTGTATGAATTAAAAATATAAGAATAATAGACTGCTTACACCAACGTTTTGTAGTCTAATTTGCTATCTAATTATACGTGTGTGCAGGAAACATAGAATAAAAATAGACATGTGCAGGAAACACAACTAATAAAGCTTTAGAAAAAACAAAACAAAATAGTAATGATGGGTTGTACAAAAAGAGCTCTAACTAATATTATAAAACAATGTCTTTATATTATTAAAAAAAAATAGAACAATATTTAATAGAATAATATGCTTAACATATTCTTAATTAATTTGTTTTAACAAAACTTAATTAAAATAGAAGAAAAACAACATTAAAGCTTTAACAAAAACAGACCAAATGTCTGGCCTGGTGGACCAGCAAATGATACATTGTTAGCTTTTTTTTATTTATTTTAAAAAAACAAATGACATTGTCTACTCTCGAGCTCTCACACCTAATAAACTTATTTTTCAAGCTTTTTTCACATGAAAAAATATATTAAAAAAACTCATGTAGCTTAACAAACCCATATATAACCTTTTTAATCGGTCAAAAAACTGAAAAAAATATCCCGAATAAAAAGATTCGCGAATTCTAATCTATTTTACTAACAAGATAAATGATTAAAAAACACCATAATGAAACAAATCTCATCAAATGAAATTAATTGATACTAAGATTGATTTTTTTTATTGATAGAATGTTGTCAGCCGATAACTTTCTCTTTGAATCCCTATCTTCTGGCGACTTTCTCTCTCTTATCTCAAACTCAGGGACTAAAATGTAATAAAATAAAGTTTTGGTCCAAAACATAAAATGCTAAAAATAAAGGGACCAAAAGAGAAGTTAATGGAGAATATGTAGACAAAAAGAGAATTTCTTTCATGAATTTTAGTTGAGCCATACTGATTTTTTTTTGGTTTTTAGTTTGATATTTTCTTTTTTAATTGCATCTTTATGCTACGAATTTAAAATTCATCTCATTAAATCGGCCTCTAATCAAGTTTGAAAATCTGATCGAAACCTTTAACTCTAAAGAATACGCAAATAAAAGAGATCATAAACTAAAAAAAAAAAAAAAAACCACAGACAATGCATGCAATGGTATAGTTAAAAAAGTTTGAGGACGAAAAAGATACTGTTGTAATTAATTCATAATAAACTGTGAGAAGAAGCACTATGTAACTCATTATAGTTAAAGCATTACCTCTTTTAGTTTGTAATATATTTTTACTTGTAATTGTAATTGCAATGTTATGTTTTTGGTATTTATTGAGAAATTGGTGATCTAGGATCGGCATGTCTTTACATGATCTTGCTAGTGAAATTGGTTTGGCTGTCATTATTTCAAGCACTACTAGAAAATTAAAAAATACTAACAAAATATTTTGTCGGCATATAGAGAAATTTTGTCGGTATTAAGAATTATCGACAAACACTATGATAGAATACGAGTCAAAAAAATAACTCATGGTTTTTTTATACCATCAAAATTTTCAATACCAATAGAACCATCGATAAAATCTTTGCACATAAAAATAAACTTTTACAGGCCATTTTACATCAAAAATTTCATTGTTGTTTATTTCTCTGACAGAAAATTCTATCAGCCATTCCTTTACCAAGTTGATATACATTCAATAAGTTTAACCAAAAGTTTCAGGAAAGGTAGGAACATTTTGGTGGAATTTCTAACAAACATTCCGATAGAATATTGGTTCTGTTTGAGATTTTTTTTTATTATTATTATTTGTTATGATCTAAAGCCAATAATTGTTTGCTTACAATAAATCCACAACCATAAATAGTGTAAATTCATATACAATAAATCCATAACAAAAAGCATAACGAGTGAAGTATATCCACAACAATCTTAAACCATAAATAGTGCAAACTCATCTCCAAAAATTAACTTATATAAATTTTAAAATGAATAATGCTAAATGAGTAAACCTATGAGTTCTTACAATTGGAAAATTTAAGTAGCAAATTCATATAAATAGTGCACAATATTGAGATGGATAGAATCCATACACAAATATTAAAAAAGAAAAGGTAGAAATAAACATGAAGAGATACAAGTAGAAAACCATTCAAATTCCAATTGAGATACAGTCAGATCAACAAGGTGAAGTATACTTGGTACATTACATCGAAGGTGATGAAGGGGGAGTGGAGGGGGAGGAAATGATGTTGAACTAGAAGGTCCAAAAGCAGGAGAATAAGATACACACATACCTGCTCTTAGTTAAGCCCACTACATCTTATTTTGTTCTTGGAATTATGCACTCATCTTTTCCATCTTAATAACCATTTTTTATGAATTTTTTTTATGTACAATCTCATTAAATTCCTATGATCAATAGTTTGAGATGGAATGTAGTGTGCCTATAGCCAAAACAATGTGACCCTTCCTCAGTTCTCGGATTAATGCTATAGAAAAAAGTATAAACATGATTCTTCTAGGGTTTATCACTTGTAGCAGCCTTCAACTACACTAGAGGATCATGACGAGGATGGTTGGAAGTGTTATAACCAATTTTTTAACCATGTTATCTCTCCTTTGAAAAAAAGAAGTTTCAAAATCCAATTATATTTTATATTATTGATGAAAATTAACAATCTTAACCAATGATAACTATCAAAACACTTACAACAAATGCATCCGCTCGTTTATCAACAAAAGTTTAATTTTTCTTACCCCAATCTCCATTTTTTATATGAGTTTCCTCAAATAACTCCATTGATGTTGGTTCTTGACCCAACTGTTTTTTTCCTACAAGTTAAATAGTTTATTGGAAGTCTCATTAATAAACTCATAATTAAAAATTCAAGAGATATAATAAAATATATCACAATAAACTCTTACTATGCACTTTGCATGGTGAGTAAATGGAATCACTCCTCTGGTGTGCTTGCTCATCAAACCATAAGTTTCTTTATTTTGATTTTGTTTACTCGATCTTGAGCGCTTTGTAAGACTTTATAATTCCACAAATTCAAGATTTATTGCTCAATTATTGTATGTGACATACTTCAGTTTATACCTTTTTCACATCTCTATGTCATTCAAATTGGCCTTCTTCATTGCTTTGGTATAGGAATCGTACAAAAAATCATGCAACATGGTGCAACCAATAGTTAACTCAAATATGATTTAAATTTATTATATAAAAATTAGATAAGAAAATAAAAGAAAATAGGTTTAGAATAATATAACATTAACATAACACCTAACTATATGAATATTAGTTTTTTAAACTTACCTAATTGTACCGTGGTTTTCCCATACTCTCTTCACAAATGCCTCTTGTTCCACCAATTTTTTTTTTAATTAATTTCATACATGAATTAGTTTTCATAATTTAAAAACTAGTTACTTTAATTTGAGATTATTCATCTAACCTTAAACTTTCTTCACCAAACATCTATCATATACGTATTTTCAAGATAGTCATCAAGTTGACTTCATTGAAATAATAGTTCTTTCAGTGATCACTCCATCGCAGATGTTATAAAATGAGCAATTTTAACATTGATAAACATGAAAGTCAATTTATGAAAGCCATTTTCATATAATTATAAAACTTAAAATAACTCAATAAAAATAATTAACTTCATCAAACAAAACATTTACATT
The DNA here is from genome assembly GCF_000002775.5 of Populus trichocarpa. Classification (NCBI taxonomy): domain Eukaryota; kingdom Viridiplantae; phylum Streptophyta; class Magnoliopsida; order Malpighiales; family Salicaceae; genus Populus; species Populus trichocarpa. Next base: position 9,674,179 of record NC_037288.2, on the reverse strand, counting down.
AAGAGGTCACCCTTCTATTATGCTATCAATTTGCTTGTGACGGGCTCTATCAATGAAATGATGCTCAATATGTCCTCAATAGTTGAGCTTTAGTCGATAACTTTTACACTAGATGTCTCTTCACAATCCTCCCTTATATTCACAACACGATCACTAACACTGCTACTTGATAAAGTAGGAACGCTTTTATTGGACTTGAACTTTTTTTCTCTCTTGAAAACATGATACATAAAAGAAATCAATAAACAGAAATTAGAAAAATATACAACAAAATTATCCAAAAAATATAAATATAACAAATTCTACTATTTATTAAACATAAATTATAATTAGCCTACACAAACCAACCAAAAACTTAATAACCCATCATTTATTTAATTCCAGAGTGACTCAATTCTTCCCATTTAGAAAAATGTAATTCTTAATCCAATAACTATTAAACACTTTATAAGTTGAAACATATTTAATCCTTAATCGTTATCAATTCCACACAATATCAATTTTCCCTAAAATTTTAAGTAAACCATAAAATTGAAAAAACAAATTGATACCCAACTAACTATCCATTATTTATTCAATTCAAGAATAAAATAAATAAATTAATATCCTAATTATTATCAACTACATATTAAGTTAATTTTTCCTAGATTTTAAACAAAACCCTTAATTGACTAAAATTATTTGCCATCATTTCTTCAATTCAAATTTATTCAACCTAAATTAATGCCTATAATTATTATCAATTCCACACAAAATTAGTTTTCCTCAAATTTTCAACTTAACCATAAAATTGACAAAAAAAAATAATAATAATAATTGGTAGCCAATTACCCATCATTTATTCAATTCTAATACATTTAAGTTACAAAATCACGTTCAATTTTATCAATTGACATATTAAATCCATTTTACCCAAATCCTAAACAAATCCTAAAATACATTAATACAAAAAAATATCATTATAAAAAAAATAAAACACTTAAATATACAAGCAAATTATAAATATTACAAGCAAATTTCAATATATTAAAATAAAACATAAATGGATAGGTTTGCTTACATGGTGGAATAAAGCTTGACAAGAAATGAAACCAAGGGAGGGAAGTTTAGGCCTTTGGAGAGATGTTTTGTTGACGTCGGCAAGTTGTGGTGGCTAGATTTCTGGAGCTTATAAAGGTGGCTATCAGTCGAGTTTTAGGGAGAGAAAGAAAGAGGGTTTGAGTGATTGTTTTGAAAGAACAAGAGGAAAATGTGTTGTATAGAGCCACTATCAAGTTTTAATTTCTCTTAAAATCACCGTTGGGATTTACATCTATATTTATGTCAATAATTTGACACATTTGCAATGCTGATGATTTTTTTTAAATTTTGTTTTTATTCCATCATCATTTCTGTCTGAAATTACTAAAATAAATTTTCCATTGCATTTTCCATCATTAAAACATGACATAATATTTTTTGTGTTTCTGTTATTTTTTTTCAATTTTCTAGTAGTGAAATTAACATGAATGATTCATTATTTTGTTGTTAATCATGCTCTTTTGAGTGTTAACTTGAAATTAAAGTTTTATTTGAAGAGCTTATTGTCATTATGTTTCAATCTTTAACTTTAAACCTCACAGTATGTCCCAAAATTGAAACAATATTGAAAGAAACGTGAAGGCAATATATTTGCTAGCCTTTATTCAAGAATCCATACACTTTATTTATTTGTTTTTTCACTAGCTAACTTACTTGCACTACACTACAGGTCATATCAAAAATTATTTTTTAACATAAAAAACAATTTAAAAGTGTGAGCACCTTACCCTCAACTTGCTTTATAGCTTGGATATTTTTTCATTAATTTTATCTGAACAACTAATTCTTGTCACTAATAATAAATGGTTTCCATTTTTATATGAAATTGATACAAATACATCTAATTCGTATAACAAAGAAAATTCAAGATAAATCAAACGTCTAAACTTTTCAAATTATCACGCAACTAAAAAAATATTAAAAGATTAATCACTATTTATAAAACAAAGCTGATTTAATTTGTTTAAAAAATAAGAGAAATGACATAAATCAATATTTAAATATAAATAACTAATGAAAAAAGATTAAAAAAATACAAAAAGACCAGGTGTTGATGGGCTAGGTCCACACACTTGGCATTAATTAAAAGCTCATGCCTGCACTTTGTTTTCCTCGTTACCCGCTCCTATAATTATTATTATTTTTAAAGAGGGTGATAGGTCATTTGCAATGATAAGTGGTCCATTGCTAACTAGTCTTTTTCTAGTCACCTTTAATGATTGGAAAATCAAGAGTCCATGTTTTTCAATCCCTTAAACTCAATTTTCTACTTGTTTTTACCTAATAACATCTTCATAACATAATATAAACCTAAAAAAATCACTTAATAAACCAAAAACACCTCAAAATCACTCTAAAAAAATAAAAATCAACCATATGAAAAAATCAAATGAAACTTGATCTATTTTTTCCATCATGTTTAAAGAAAAAAACCATATTTTTTGCATTTCTCTCAAGAAGAGGAATCCATTGACATAAATATCCTTACTTTTAGTGGCTAAAATTTGAATAACCAACTACTTTCACTTCCTTTTACTATATTTTTGGCGAGTTTCTCTTTCATATCTCAAACTGAGGAACTAAAAAGCGGAATAATATGAACTAGCCATGTATTTTTTGCTTGTTTTACATTTTCATCATCTCTCTTTTAATTTTTTTTTCTTTCCACTACAATTTAAAATTTTATTTCAAATAATTATGTCACAAAAGAATTAAATGCAAAAAGAAAAAAAATATAAGGATAAAATTTTTAAAACAATGAAAAAAAAGTTGGTTACCAATGTAAAAAGATCTTTTGCTCGTGATATGCTGAAGATCGGTTCATTTTTTTATAATGTAAAAAAAATCCAAGTGTTGCTAATGTTTTTCTTGTAGGAAAAAAAAAAAACCTTATGGGAGTTGACCCAAAGTAACTCAGTTGGGTTGACGGATCCAAAGACAACTCAAACAACCAATAAAATTGTAATTTAACTACAAAAATTCAAGATGATTATTTTTTAAAAAATATTAAGATGACAACATATTAGATGGAGTTGGGTCAACCCAGGTTAACCTGCAAAGCTCACGAACCAAGTCACAAGATCATGATAAACTCACCGTATATAAAACAAATAGAAATTAAGTTATGAAGCTCAATTTCAAATTAATCTAATATTAAAGGATAAAATTAAAAAAAAATATCAATTAAAAAAATGATATAAGTCAACATGAGTTAACATACAAAGCCCATGACCCCCAATGTTGAAGGCTAGAAATAAATAAAAAAAAAAACAGCTAATTAAAAAAATAAGTCAACCAAGTTAGTATGTCAAACTTGCAACACAAGTCATGAGTTTGGAATAACCACTTAAAAAGCAAACCACAAAAAAATAATGAACAGTAAAAGGGAAAAAAAACATAGATTGAAAAAAAAAATCAAAGAAAAAAACACTATTATAATGAATAGTATTTTTGTGATGTGGAGCATAGTAAAAACAACGTATCTTTTAGTGTTTTACTAGCTATTTGACCCATATTTTCCCACAAATCAGATTATTTTTTTAAGTAAAAAATAGAATATACAGGCTTTTCCAACGTGTTTTTAGATATAAAAAAAATTCTCAATCATAAATCAAAATAGTTATAGATGCATTTAATTAAATAAATCAATATTTGATCAAGATATAATTAAAACTAAGATATTTGATCTTGCAACATGAGTCATGCACTCAATTGTATTTAATAACTTTGTTTCTTAAAATAATTTTTTTATTTTTCCAAATGATTATTCATGCCAATAAAATGTAAAAAAAGGTTATTAATGAAAGTGAATTGAATAAAAATATGAAACTCAACTATTAAACAACTCAATATTGAATGGTGAAACTATAAGAAAATCAATAATAAAAAAAAAGAAGATCTAGGTCAACATGGGTTTACCTGCTCACTCGACAACCATGGCACAAGATTGGGATAACACCATAGAAATGAAAGTGAAAAAAAAGTACAAAGATCTATTTCAAAAAAATAAAATGTTGAAGGATGAAATTGAAAAAAAAATCTATTTAAAAAAAGACTAAAGTCAACATGTCTTAACATTCAAAACTAATGATTGTGGTTATGAGGCTAGGACTGACCACAAAGAAAGCAAACAAAAAAAATAAAGCAAACATCTCAATAAAAAAATGTTGAGTGATGAAACTTAAAAATATTATTTTAAAAATAAAAAATGAAAAAAGAATATTCGAGTCAACTCGAGTTAACCAACCAACCTCGAGATGATGTATATAAGATTGAGATAACCCTACAGAAAGGAAAGTAAAAAAAAAGACCAATACATAAAAATTAAATGTTGAAGAATAAAATTTAAAATAAATCAATTTTATAAAAGGACCTTAAAAATAAAAAGTCAACCCGTGTTAAGTTTTAAAACTCGTTACACTAGTCACGAGGCTAGTACTAACCCTATAGAAGGCAAACAAAAAACAATTCTTAATAAAAAAAATATTGAGGGATGAAATTAGAAAATATGCAATAAAAAAGATACATAAAATAGCAATAAAAAGAATAAGAACCAAACTCAATATAAAAATAAATTAAATTTAAATGTTATGGGATGCAATTGAAAAAAAAATTCAATTAGTAAAATGGTTAAAAAATAAAAAGAATGAGGATCAAGTTTGATATAACAATCAAATTAAAAAAAATGATGAGAGGGGGAAATGAAGAAGAAAAATAAATAAAAATAAAATAAAAAATAAAAAATAAAACAAACAACAATAAAAAGAATGAGGATTAAATTGGATATAAAAAAATGATAGGACACTTTCATACTTTGACAAGGAGAAAAGAGAGAAAGAGGGAGGAAAAGAAAAAAAATTTACCATAGCCCAATTGTTTTTCCATCGCGCGCGTGCATACACACACTATACCACTAGGAAAAGATCAAAAAGCCCGCCTTGCGAGAAAGTTTTAAATTTCTTGATCTCGAGGACAGGGATGTAATTTCTCTTTGCATAAAAAATGAAAATGTCTTTAAAGTCACTACACATCAATTCATTATTTATTGATCCTAATGTTATTTAAGTGATTGTATTTTTCCCAAATAATATTAAATGACTGATCTAACCCCAAAACCTAATGTTATTTATTGATCCTTCTCTTACGCAAATTGAGGTTTTCATTATGAAATGCTAAGTAAAAACCATATGTGTTTTAGGTTTTCTGTTAATTAATATTAATTAATTTTTCAAAGTTATGGAATTTATCCTCAGATAATTTTGGACAGGGTAACGATGGCCGCACCCCCAAAACCAACAAGAATAGGCCTCGCTGGTCTGGCTGTCATGGGCCAGAACCTGGCCCTTAATATTGCGGAGAAAGGCTTCCCCGTTTCTGTTTATAATCGGTCCACCTCAAAAGTTGATGAGACTGTTGAGAGGGCTAAAAAAGAGGGAGATCTTCCCTTATATGGCTTCCATGATCCTGAATCTTTTGTGAAGTCAATCCAAAAGCCTCGAGTGATAATTATGCTTGTCAAGGCAGGGTCACCTGTTGATCAAACCATAAAGACTCTTTCTGCCTACTTGGAGAAGGGAGATTGTATCATTGATGGTGGAAATGAGTGGTATGAGAACACTGAGAGGAGAGAAAAGGCTATGGCTGAATTGGGCTTGCTCTACCTTGGAATGGGAGTTTCAGGTGGTGAAGAGGGTGCACGTAATGGAATTTCATTGACGCCTGGAGGTTCCTTCGAGGCTTTCAAGTCCATCGAAGACATTCTTCTTAAAGTGGCAGCCCAAGTTCCTGATAGTGGCCCTTGCGTGACTTACATCGGCAAAGGCGGTTCTGGTAATTTTGTCAAGATGGTTCATAATGGAATTGAATACGGCGATATGCAGTTGATTGCTGAAGCTTATGATGTACTAAAATCAGTTGGAAAGTTGTCAAATGAAGAACTCCGTAGTGTTTTTGCAGAATGGAACAAGGGTGAGCTTCTTAGCTTCTTGATTGAAATCACCGCAGATATATTTGGAATTAAAGATGATAAGGGGGAAGGATATCTGGTTGACAAGGTTTTGGACAAAACCGGCATGAAGGGTACAGGTAAATGGACTGTGCAGCAAGCTGCTGATCTATCAGTAGCAGCTCCTACAATTGCATCTTCATTGGATGCAAGGTTCCTCAGTGGTTTGAAGGAGGAACGCGTTGAGGCTGCTAAAGTCTTCAAAGCAGGTGGTTTTTGGGATATTTTAACTGGTCAAGTGGTGGATAAGAAGCAGTTGATTGATGATGTCAGACAAGCTCTTTATGCATCCAAGATTTGTAGTTATGCACAGGGGATGAATCTGATCCGTGCAAAGAGTATTCAGAAGGGATGGGACTTAAAATTGAGAGAACTAGCTAGGATTTGGAAGGGTGGTTGTATTATCCAATCTGTATTTCTGGGCAGAATCAAGAAGGCATACGATAGGAATCCTGATCTTGCTAGCCTTCTAGTGGATCCAGAGTTTGCAAAGGAAATTATTGAGCGCCAGTCTGCGTGGCGCAGGGTTGTGTGTCTTGCAATCAGCTCCGGTATTAGCACTCCTGGTATGTCATCCAGCCTCGCTTATTTTGACACCTACCGGAGGGGAAGGTTGCCTGCTAATTTGGTCCAAGCTCAAAGAGATTATTTTGGTGCTCATACATATGAAAGGGTTGATGTGGAAGGATCTTTCCATACTGAATGGTTCAAGATTGCTAGGCAGTGTAAGAATTAAACCTTTCTCTAGTTCTATCAAAGCTTAATCAAGACTCTCAATAAGACAATAACTTCTCCCCTGGACTCTATGCTGGGTACAACTTTCGCCACCCAATTTCATGAGATGCATCTCGATCCATTTGAATATTTAGACACTTTTTCGATCTTCTATATGTTGTGGTTTTTCTTGGCGGTTCTACTGCTTTGTATTTTAGCGCCACCAGGTTCCTCGTTTAAGCTTCGTGGCTCTTTTCTGGTTTTAAGGGATATGTGATGGTGCTTTTGAGGAGTAGTTTGAAATCAGATATTCGAGCAATAATTTCTCTTTCGGTGGTATTCCTTGCTTTGCTATTCTTCAGCAATTTATTTACTTTACAATATTGCCATACAATGGATGTTGGTTTATACTTTTCCGACTTTACGTTTGAATTTATTATCTATAAGGCGGGGAAAATGTTTGAATGCTGCAACAATTACTTGATTTCAATTGTTATATAGCCAGATAAACCCATGCTATGCTAACTTTTCACCAAGTAACAATCTTATCTTGAAAACATACCTGGCATCTGGGTTTTTGTTCTTTCTTTTTCCAGAAACAGAGAAGTGATGGCAGAAGATACAGCCGCATGGCATTTCTGTTTAAATATACTACTGATGTTAAAAGTAATGTTTTTTAAAATAAAAAATATTATTTATTTTAATATATCATAGATAAAAGAAGAGGAAGGATGGCGTGATCGCAATTATCAAGTTTATTTATATCCAAAAATCAGAAGAATTCGAAGCTCGAACATCTTTGCATTCTTCAACCTTTTACAAGATTTAAAGTTAGGTAAAAACCCCAAGGTCACAATCCAACTCCCAGTTCCTACCTGCCAATCAGCTCATGGTACGGAGAATTAAAATAATATATAAATTCAGACAAATGAAAAGCTCCATCATCAAGTCTTACGTTTCTGACTATATCACTTCTACCCGGTAAGCAACTGCTGCTCTTACGTGCACCTTCCCTTCTTTCTTTTTCTTTAATATTATTGTTGTCAGCTGTCTACTAATTTACTAGTGCAGTCCCTTCTTTTCTTATCAATCTGTTTTCCTCTAAAACAAATATAGCTTTATTTGATAAAAACAAAAAACAATTAGAATAAATATCAAATTATTACTCTTTTGGTGCTCATAGAAATGAAAGGGTTGATGTGGAAGGATCTTTCCATACTGAGTGGTTCAAGATTGCAAGGCAGTTGAAGAATTAAACCTTTCTTTCTCTTGTGCTAGCAAGCTTGATCAAGACTATCAATAAGACAATAACTTCTGCCGGTGGATGCTTCTATAGATAGTACAATTAATAGTCGGTGGATGCTTCTATAATTTATAACCAGCTAGCTGGCCCGCTGCTGCTACATCAAAAAATTTGTTTAAATGTAATAAAAAGAACGTGAAACAATGTGTTTCCTACCACCATAATTTATTATTATTATTATTATTATTATTATATATATATATATATATATATATATATATATTTGTTAACACTCACATGAAGCTATAAAGTATTTTTTTTTTAATTAATCATATGGTAATAAGTTTTTTTTTTTTTTTGCTGTAAAAAATAGTAATAACTTCATTAAAACAAAAAAAAGTTATATTTTCTTATCAATATATTTTTTTCCACAAAAATACAACTTTTTTGTTCAATATTATTTATTTTAAAAAATAAAAATTAAGAACAAGTTATATATATATATGATGATAACATCTTGTATCGTCTCTAACCAATCTAAGTTAACCAACCAAAGCCACTACTCGAGAAGTGGATGTTGTTGTGTTGTATAACTTTGGTTTTTGAAAATTATTTTTGATTTAATAATAAAATAACTAAAATAGACATTTGCAAAAAAATCACCACATAAATGTTTTTTTAAAAGCATTATGAATGGTTGTATGAAAAAAAAAAACACTTATTAATGTTACAAAAAGAATGCTATAATTTTCTTGAAAACCAAAGTCAAAATTGAACAATATTTAAAATAAATTTTTAATTAATTTATAGTAATAAATTATAATAAAAATTGAAGGAAAAAAGGCAAAGGCTAAAAAAAGTTCAGGCGCGTGGGCCTATAAAGTGAGTTTCGGCACCTAGCCTTTTTTTTTCTTTTTTCTCATAATGGATGGATGAGGTATTGTCCATCTATTATTTAAAAAAAAAAAACAGAGAGCGGATGATGTTTCGTCGGCAATTATAGGTGACACATCATCTACTTTTCACATTTTAACCATCGAAAAGGTATTTGAAAAATCATGTTGGGTTTTTCCATCTATAAACTATTTTCAATTTATTTTCACCAAAACACCTAAAAAATACTCTTGGAATCTTAATAAACACATTTCTCAACTCAAAACACCTTCTAAATCGGTAAAAGAACACAAATATAAATAATAAAAAATTCTTTCTTAAGCCTGATATACTTTTTTATGACAATACGGAAGTTCAAAAACACCTCAACAACACTTTTCTCTTAAAAAAAACATATTGACATCAAATTTAGCTTTATTTTGTTCATTATATCTCACCAACCAAGCGCTTTCTCTCTTTTCCGTTGTTTTTAAGCGACTCTCTCTTCTCTGTTAAATTCGAGGGCTAAAATGTAAACAAAATAAAATCTTGAACTAAAAGATAAATGCTTCAAACTAAAGAAACAAAAAGGGATTCTGGAAGATTTATGGAGGCAAAAATCTTTAAAAAGGCGTTATGTGAACAATTTGTTTTTTAAAAAAACCTCTATATTTTTCTCCTTGTCAATTTTGGTCATTGTATTTTTTATTTTTTGCAATAATAAAATCAATTTGTTTTTACAAAATCAAGTATTAAACAAATATTAGGATTGATAACTTTATAAAAAGCAAATCGAAACAAATTATCAAATCCAATTCCCAATCAATATAATAAAGTTGTAGGAAAAAATAGATATATTTTTTTTAAAAAAATTAATTTTAATGAGGATGATCTAATTGGATAAAACCTTGATGTAAAAACAAAAAAAGTGAATAGCCTAGAGAGCTCGAATTAATTTTAATAATTTGATAAAACCTTTATGCAAATTTGACCTAAACCCTTTGTACAAGTGGAGCTCTCTAGTCTAATCTCACCTTTTTTTTTCTTTTCGTTCTTGTCTCTCATAAAATATGCTAATTCTTTTTTTTCTCTCTCTCTTTGTTTTCATTTGAAGAATAGAGGCTTCCTGAATTAAGTGCTCGTTTGGTAACGTGGCTGCGGGTGAGGTTTACCCGCAGCCACATATAATATCATTTGGTTAAGAAGGAAAAAATGCTGAACGCTGGTAGGACCCATTAAAAACAACGATTGTGCTGCAGGTTTTGAGAAGCAGAGGAACCACAATAGTGGAGCATGGCTCCACTGTTCAGTGAACAGTGGAGCCATGCTCCACTGTCGCACTGTTCACTAAAGTGCACAGTTTTTTTTTCTCGAAAAACCAGTGCGAGTGAATTAATTCACTCGCACTGTTCACGTGAAAAGTTTAGTTTTTTTTTTTCCTGAAAAACCAATATAGTTAATTGATTTCACTTGCACTGTTTACGTGAACGTGAACAGTAATTTTTTTTTTAAAAAAAATTGGTTTAAGGTGAATTAAATTTACTCGTACTGTAATCTCAATTTTAATCTCAATTTTATTCTTGATAATATTTTACCTAATTTTATTGAACGCTAAAAAAATTATGAAAACTGTAGTTCTTGTCGAATGAATTTTGTACATAATGAAATTGTAATGTTTTTTAAAAAATTGAGTTTTACTCGAAAAAAAGTATTTAATATTATTTAATAACACTATATAAATTAGAAGGATATCGCATGATGACGTAGCATTTGTGAAATTTGATCGCAATTCCAATTATGTTCATGCCGGGTCCGACCCAGTTAAAAATAAATTAAGTTTTTATTTTTATTTTAATTGTGTTTTATTCAAAAAATTAGAAGGAGATCGCTTGATGACGTAACCAAAAATTCAGTTTTTGTTGTTGCGCGCTTAAGAAACCATGGAAAATATAGTCCTTGTTGGATAGATTTCGTATGTGATGACTTTGCATATAGTTTAATGGAATAATAAAAAATATTTGATATCAATATTATTTATTTCATGATGTAATAACAGTAGTTAAATCTACAATATTTAATTAAAAATCATTAATATTAATATATATATATATATATTTAATTATGTTATAACCTCAATTTGAAAAGTATTTTTTTAACCAAACACATTAAACTATTTTTTGTTCAACCTCAATTTCAACCACAGTTTTAACCAAATATATATTTTTTCAAACCAACCTCAACTAAAAATATTTTTTATAATATAAGTGTTCTATTATAGTGTGCTTTTGTAATATTGCTTTGCTTTTGAAGGACAGCCCATACTCTGTAGTTTCCTAGCTGTTGCTCTTGCATCCCTTGTTCGAAGGTTTGGTTATGTAAGGAGCAATTATTCTGTCACTGGAAATGTGCACGTTGCTTCTCATGGTTGGCATTTGTCCTTCTAGGTCGATCACTCTTCTTTCCAGCACAACATACTCTGTTCATTCATCGCACGCACCCACAAAGACATGACAGAAACAATATACAATGCATTGTATCGAGAAGTTTTTGCCGAAAAATTATTGTTTTCTTGTAAACTAACTTGGAATCATTTTATCCTTGAATCTCAATCAACCAAACCAATATTCAATACTCACCATGCTGATCTCTCTTCTTTCCTCCTGCCAGAACGGAAAAAAGAAAAAAGAAAAAAGAACTTATTTCGTTCCAGAAGAGCACACACTATAGGTTAAATGGATGGAATTTGATGCAATGATCAATATGTACTGATTGTAGTCAGACAGTAAATCAGATTTATAAACAGTGTATGCTGTTAAATTGAATAGGTGAGAAATAGTTTCTATATTTTGTATCATTTGAATGTGCAGGTCTCAGATTAATTTCATCGAGCCAAAGAATCTTGAACATAAATATTTTGGAGATAATATCTGGAGTATGTTGCCACTCTTTAAGAGTATCTATGATAAAAATTACATTGTTCCCATCTGTCTGTGTGCTTCAAATTTTGTGAATCTTGCTCTCTGCTAAAGGAACCACTACTTGTGTTTTCTGTGAGCATCAAGTTTCCGGCTCTTTTTGGCACTGTTCTTATCACTCTTCTTGTCTTTTTTCTCTGGTTTGGCCATGGAGGAAAGGAGGTTGAAAAGACCACCCTTGCTGAACTTAAAATGTACTACCCCATGACCATTCTCATGGGTGTTTTGATGATGGGGACCAGAGGAAGCATCAGAAGCCATGGAGTCATCACTGTCTCCATCAGCAGCAGAGCGATAATTTTTACTCACATCGTGAGCATTGTAGTCATTAACATCATAACTGCATTGATCATCATCATCTTCTTGCATGGGAGAGGTGAGGTACATTGTCCACCCAGATTCGCTGCTGCTGCACCCTTCAGAGCCTAAAATATGTTTGGATGAATCCATTCTGCCGAGGGCAGAGTTGACTGAAGCTGAGAAATTCTTGCTGGGAAAATTACTTCTGCTGTCTTTATGCTTGGGATGGCCAAAGAAGGGAGGGAGAGACAAACTTGAGAAACAAAGTTGTATTTTGAGGACTACACAAAACCCCTTTTTATGGTGAGCTAGAGTGAGCTTTAACGCACATTCATGCCTTCTATTTTTTTTCCCCTTCATTATTGACAAAAGCTATCCTTTTTAACAGCCAAAATACAGGTTATCATAACTAAAAAATAAAGGTCTGAAACAACTGAGGTTCTCTGTTGGTCTTTATTTAATTAAAAAACTAAAATAATAAAAGCATTTTCATTTTGTCACTGTCCTCCTAAATGTGAAGCCAGCTTTTAGTGCAGAAGTGCTGAGCCCATTTCATAAACATAAGAATATCTCTTTTAATCAGTTCTGTCTTGTAATCAGAACGCAGAAAAACCCATTCCTCAGCTCTGGAAGAATATGAGACCCATGTCCTTAAGCATGTTAGGGCATAGCCTCCACACTTCTTATTTTCCTTTCATGCCTTTAATTCTCTGTCTTGTCAGAAAGAAAGGTCATATCGCAGAGAGGTACCTAACAGATTAGAAATATGGGAGGCTACCTAAGATCTGCTTGCTTTTGTTCTGTCATTTCTTGTTTTCTGCTTTTAAAGCTGGCTTGTGTCTTCTAGTTACCTGGATAAGAATGGAGCTAAAGTTTCTTGTTGGTCTCACTGGATCATAGTTAAAAAGTGAAATTAATCAAACAATCCTACTGTAAGAATATTTACGTTACACTTTTCAGTTTTGTTCAGATGTAAGAAAGTTGGAAGAAAATAAATGGGAAATGCTTGATAGCGGCTTTGTTACATCAGGATGACTTGTTTTTTTGTGTTCTTATTCTCTGTTTCCACCAGGGATTGAACAAAAACTTTGCGGTAGAACTGGAATGGAAGATGACTCTTGTGCTGATTGGTCGGCCAATTTGGTGTGCTAGGTAGTTGGCAGGTTTATGTTCCTTTAGACTAATAATTCAAATGGAAAAAAAAAAAAAAGCAAAAAGCAATGTTGTATTTTTCTTTTTTTCCCAACATTATATTGCTTGGAAAATAAATTTTGAATTTTTTTAATTTATTTTATATAGAGTTATTCTGATCTTATAACTAGAATCGTGAATTTCACATGTTGACCCGAGTTAATTTTATTTATTTTTGGATCCTTTTTTAATAAAATATTTTTTTATTGGGGCTTGTAATTTTCTTCGATTTGTTTTTTACGAGATTATCTCAATTTTATAACTCAAATCGCGAGTTTGACAAATTGACCCAGGTTGACTCAGTTTATTTTTTAAATCTTTTTTTATTGAATTGTTTTCTTCAATTTTACCTTGCAACAACTCAGTCTTTTTTTTTATTTAGTTTTTTTTTTCAATTACATCCTTTAATATTAGATTTTTTTAGAAATTAGACTTAATATTATTTTTTTCAATTTATTTTTTGTGGAGTTCTCCCGATCTCATGAATTTAATTTTTTTTTCTCGAATTTAACTTTTAACATTAGATAAAACCTCATAATTTTTATATTTATTTTTTATGAAATTATTATAAAATTATTTTTTAGTGGTCTCGTAAATTTAGTTTTTTAAATTATTTTTTGGTCCAACTCAGGCAAAGGGCGGGCCGACTAGTTTTTGGCATAAAAAGGAACAAAACAGAAAGGCATATGGCCTCAAAACACGCACACAATATAGCAGCGTCAATATCTCCCATCAGTCTATGACCAAATAGCATAGGAGGAAAAATATAGGTTTCAAAGGATGAAGATAATGAAGTCCCCAGCTAATGAAAAGAAAGAATTCAGTGTGTGTATATTATGAGTGGTGTATATGAATATTTAATTTTTACTGTTGTATTTTTTTAAAAAAAAACTTTAAATTCTTTGAATTTATTTAAAGATGTAATATTCTCATTAAATCTGACTCAATAGATTACCATGATGATCCACTAATTTAATATCTAATTTAGACTGGATATTATATTAAATCAGGAGGGATTTGATTGTTTAAATATTTTTTCAAAATAATAATATTTTATTTTAAAATTATATTATTTTAAAATTATATATATTAAATTTGGGTGGGATTCGATCCTATCTTATGATGAATCATGGGTACTATTAGGGGTGTTCAAAAAAACCGACCAACCGATTAAACCGAAAAAACCAAGAAAAAATTAACTGAAAAAACCGAACCGATAGAAAAAACCGAATAAACCGATTAATAAATAAAAAAAACCAGCCGGTCCGGTTCGGTTCCGGTTTAAAAAAGCTTAAACCGATTGAACCGGACCAAACCGAACCGGTTTAAAAAAAGTATAAAAAGAACAATTCCTAACCCTAAATCACTTTCCCCCTTAACAGCCGTCAACCCCCCCTCCCCCTCCAGCCTTTCCCTTTTCCCCTTCCTCTTTCCTTTCCCCTTCCCATAACCCTAAATCACTTTCTCCATTTCTAGCCGCCAACCCCCCTCCCTCTCCAGCCTTCCCCTTTTCCCCTTTCCCTTCCTCTTCCCAGAACCCTAAATCATTTTTCCCCTTTCCAGCCGCCACCCCGCCTCAAGCCTTCCCTTCCATTTCCCCCTTCCCAGCCTTCCCCATCCAGTTTAACAATCCAGATGCGAGGGAACCATTATTCAAGAAATCTTGCCTTTGATGGTGATACAATATAACTTATACTAGTTCCATCCTTGTGCTGGGAGAATGCAAGCTTTGAGATTTATGGTCAATCAGCTCTCTCGGGACCTCCCTTCCCCTTCCCTTCCCCTTCCCAGCCCATCTCTTCCCCTTCTCAGCCCCTATGTGAAAAACTTTGATTGTTGGTTGCTTTTTCCGGTTGCTTTTCTTGAATTTTCAAGTGGTTGCTGTGATTAATAGCTTAGATTAATATTTGATGTCAAATTTTTCCTTTGATTTAGTTCAGTGATGAAGATGAGTCCGGTTTTTCTGGTTTTTATGCTAAAAAACCGACCCGAACCGAACAAAACCGGTTCGGTTTGAACCGGTTCTCGGTTCGGTTCGGGTTATATTAATAAGAAATACTATTTTCCGGTTCGGTTGAATTTTTGGGTTAAAACCGGACCGTGAACACCCCTAGGTACTATGATTGCCTCTCGGCCCACTCCAACTTGATAGCTATAGCGCGGGCCAGGAACAAACGACCTTGTATTCTATTTTCCATTTGTGTAAACGACTTGTCTTCTAATGACTTGTCTTAACTCTTCACCAGTTTGTCTAGTGCTACCACCAAACATGTCTTCCAGTGGTAGAAAATAATCATTTCTCTTAAACAGTATAATTCAAAACCCTTTTTCAATAGTATGCTTTATTTTTTAAAATAACTTGTCACTACTGTATCCAACCATTTTATTTACTAAAATGATGTAACATCTTAACTTAAATTGATTTAATAATCCGTTCATTGTATTTTCTTTTTAATATTTAATAATGTCATGAAAAATAATTTTCAGAAAAATAAATTCCTTTTCAATATTTAATGAAAAATTATATGAAATCATTTTCTGGTGTTCAAATATATCAAAGAAAATAGGTTGGAAAATAGTACATTTTGAGTTATTAACTTTTTAAAATAGCAAAATTGTTTTCCTAGATATTTTTTTGTGTTTGGAGAATATTGAAAATATTTTTTTTTCTATGGTATCCTAACTTTATAACACAATTTATATGATTTAAAATGTATGATTATTATATAATATAATATGATTTGTATTCAAATGTATTTTCTAGTAATATTATCTAAATTAAAGTATTATATGCACTAATATATCAAATTAATATACTTTTATATTGTATATTAATATATCCTAACATATTATTAATTTATAATATTATATTTTAAAGTATTATATATATAAGAATAATGATGTACCACTTTGTTTTCTAGATTTCTCATGGAAAATATTTTTTTATTATTAGAAAGTAAATTTTATTGACTAGTTGTTCATAACATAACTAAAAATAAAAAAAGTAGGAAAATATTAAAAAAAAAAAAAACATTTTTCAGCAAGCAACAAACAAGGCCTTAGAAGGTCTTTTTTGCTCTTA
The DNA here is from genome assembly GCF_000002775.5 of Populus trichocarpa. Taxonomy (NCBI): domain Eukaryota; kingdom Viridiplantae; phylum Streptophyta; class Magnoliopsida; order Malpighiales; family Salicaceae; genus Populus; species Populus trichocarpa. The sequence goes on along the minus strand of NC_037288.2, from coordinate 9,657,716 downwards.
CAAATTTTTCAACAAACAGGCTGCTATCTCTAATAAGTTGGTAATGATTTTCAATAATTCAGAGGTGAACTTATCTTATAATGATCAATTTATCCCACAATTCACTTACAAAACTATCTAATATATTAATATATGAACCTGGCTAGATCAATTTAATGATAGATTAACCTTTTTCTTAACGGATTGAACATTTTTGTCCAATTCTTAAAATACTTTATTTTTTTATTATTATTATCCAAGCTTATATAGCCATGCTTTTTCTTTTTTAAATTAGTTTAGGAGGTCTTTTTCGCTCTTACAAATTTTCAACAGACAGGCTGCTATCTTAAAATTATCATATCTTGATCAATTTCATCATATCTTGATCAATTTCAACCCACAATCGCTTTGTTCGATTAAGTGGGGCCCTCTTGTTCAATAGTGACAATCATGCATCATTGCTACGCAATATCGATGTTTTCATGTTATTCTAGCAGGAACACCAGCCTTCCAAGCTTCATGAAAGCATGGACTATATCTTAAGATATGTTAGCAAATATTTCCCTTTGATTTCATGCCATCCAAATGATGTAATCACACGTAGACAGAATTTGTACATCAGCTCCAGCTAGAGCAACAGCGTAAATGCCCCCCCACCTCCATTATGCACAGTTCACTTACGACCTTTTTCTCAGTCAATTTCAACTAGAACATCATTAACCCTTTTGCGCTTTCATGCCGCCGCGTCCACTAACATTAAGCAATATTCTCAATCACCAACACTTTTAAATTCGGCAATTAGCATATAAATTTTCTCAGTCAATTAGCATATTAAGTAACCTTAGCGAAAAGAATACTACCCTTTGAGACAATATCATCCATTGATTTTTAAATAAAAGAAGCGAGATTACAAAAGGCAACATAGATAGCAGTGGTGGGCCTCTTCTCCTGATAGAATCGATTATGAAGCATTAATTTTAAGCTTTTTCTCTCTTTATTGCTCTGAAATTCTTTCTTTTCTTTTTTTTCTAACCTACAGTATGAAATCTAAAGTACATGTTCACATACATGCTTGGGTGGACTTTTGGTTGGATTGGTTAGATAATTGTTATTGTTATGGTGGTGGTAAAAGAGGTGGAGGAGTTACTATTTATGGTGGTGACGGAGTAGGAATGGTGGAGGAGATAGGAAGATAAGGTAGGTTGGGAGTGGTGGGAATTGTTTCTGTGATTTTCCTCCTCTTTAACCTGGTATTTTTCAAATAGTATTATTTCTCAACAGTTTCATGCTATTGTGCTATTTGTTTTTTTTAAAAAAGAAAAACTTCTGCTGATAAATATGTATGTCAATGACTTAAAAATCGTCTGAAGATAAAGGCTTTCACATGCCTAGATGCCTTGTTATCCAATGATATTTCCCAGGGTTTCCTTGAAGGAAAATCTCTGTGACTTTGCGGCAGAAGATCATTCTATCGGCATAGTTCACGATCAAGGGCCAGTTCTTCTGCAATGGGTAATATACTGAGAATGTTTAAGTTGATACTGCAATTAATTAATCAGATATCTCTTCAATGGTTTGAGATGGTTCCCGGCCCTATGCTACCACATTTCTCTACCAGAATCTCATTAGTCTATGATTGGTTTGATAGAGATTTTATTTTATTTTTATTATAAAGAGACCATTAAGTTATTTTGCCAATATCAATATATATATATTTACATAATAACTACGTATTGCTGCCAACACCATCTTTTAACAAGATTTGGCGAACTTCGAAGTATGAAATTCATATAAATTTAAGGTCACAAACTCACAATGAAGGAAGATTCTACTTAAAAGATTTACTATAGTACTCATGATTCATTGAATCAAGACATTTCACATTAAATCCGAGATCCTTTCTGTAAGTTGTGGTGTAACATCTTCCATCCACTTAAGTCTCAAGTAATCATGTGTTCATGCTACAAAATCTCATTAGTTTCAAAGTTTGCTTCAAATGTAAGACCATATTTTTAAAAAAAATTAAAAGAATTATGGCTTGTTCTAAATTTTTTTACATAAGAACTTGGGGAAGGAACAAATATGTCCACAAACTATCATGTATGTTCCAATTGGGTCCTCCGCCTACAGATTATCCCAAGTGAGTTCTCCACCTATTCAAATTTTGATCATTTAATTAACCATGCCAGGATATAAGGTAACTTTTTGAACCAAAATTCTTAAGCAAATTTGGACGTGTAAGATTTTTACCACTCAAGATTTTGCTAACAAAGAGATAAATTTTAGAGTCCGCAACTTTCACCAAGACTCATAAATAAGATTTTAGAGTCCGCAACTTTCACCAAGACTCATAAATAACCTTTTAGTGAAAAAATAATAATCTTATGAGCCCGAATTTTGAGTCAAAACTTGGCTAGAAGAGAATCAATTTAGAAAATCGATAGGGAGGGCTTCTAATTGGAACGGGTATGAGAGTTTGAGAGGAGATTTGTAGTTTCTCCTACCAAACTATGTCCTTCTCATTTCATCGTTAGCTTGTACACATAAGTCAACATTATTAACAGTCAATCCAAGTGTACGGGGGCCTGGCTCTGCCGACATAGTAGTAATTAAAGCATTATAAATAGTCATCTCCCCGTACGTGGGAGATGATTTGTACCATCAAGTGTAATAATTTTTTACTGTTTCTTTTATTAAAAATAAAATTAAATCAGGTTGGGGATAATTTGATATGATCCAATTAATTTAGCAGGTTTTAAAAATAATATGGATAATTGATAAAAAAATATAATTTGATTAAAAAATTTAAGATATTTTTTTGAAAATAAATATTGAGACAAAAATATATTGGATTAACTTGGATTAATCAAACAAATTTGTGACCCAATTCATGCAACTTTGATAACATAATATAAAGCAAAACTTATGACCTGAGTCATGAGACTAGGATAATCTCATAGAAAGAAAATTAAAATAAATTATGAAGCCTAATTCCTAATCAACTCAATTTTAGAGGATGAAATTAAAAAAAAATCAATTAAAAAAAGAACACGAACAAAATGACCTGATTCAACTCAGGTTAACTCGCCAAGCTCATAACCAATGTCATGAGACCCAGATAATCTCATACAAAGTAAACTGAAAAAATGACCCGATTCAATCTAGTTAAGCTGTCAAACTCGTGACCTAGATCCATGAGACTGGTATAACCTCATAGCAAGCAAATCAAAATAAATTATGAAATTAAATTCTCAATCAATTCATTGTTGAATGATGAAATTGAAAAAAAAATCAATATAAAAAAGGACAAAACAAAAAAACATGAGTTTACCCGGGTTAACACGCAAAACCCGAGTTAAGAGACCAAAATAAACTTATAAGAAGCAAGCTGAAACAAATCATGAAGCCTGATTCCTAATTAACCTAATGTTGAAAGATTCAATTAAAATAAAATAACATGAGTTAATTGAATTAACTTGTCAAACCTGCGACACGAGTCTTGAAATTAAGATGATCTTATAAAAAACAAACCGTAATAAATTATGAAGATAGTTTCATACTAAACCAAACAGTGAATGATATAATTAAAAAAACATTATTACAATGAATAGTATTTTATGAAGTGGTACAAAATTAAAGTAAAAATACCACCTCTTTTAGTTTTTGTTAATAAAAAATAATTAATTAATAATAGCATTATAATAGTCATTTCATTCCCTCGGTGGGAGATGATTTGGGAAAAGTAGGGGGGGTAATGAGGAGGAAGGCAAACAAAAACTGAAGATGTTAAGAAGAACAAATCGAGATATAACTAGAGGAGAAATTCATCAAATCCATGTGAAAATAAAAGAGGAAATAGATAATTTCTCAGTGATCACCACGATAAGAATAAGTGAATTTTCATGTTTCCATGAGAGGTAAACCAGCAACATTGTGCAAAATGAAAAAGTCCCAGATAGAGGATGCAAAAGTTAATCATTTATAGCTGGCTAAATATCTTAATAATCTTGATTAACTGGGAAAAAAAAAAAGAATACAGGTTTAGCAAATTTGAACAAAGTGAGAGGGAAATAGTGTTCTTGCATTAGGTTAATCAATACTCTATTTTTTCAGAAAAAATGAAAAATCCGTTGCTACTCAACAATTATATTTTACGTATTTCCTGCAAATGCTAATACAAATTAAACAAAAGATCAAAAAGAAGAAGAAGAAAGCATCGTAAAACTTTGTTAGATTATGATTAATACAATATATACAATATTGATTACATATTGGCCATTGACATTGAACCAAGAAATGATCAGAAAGCTATCCCAGCTGGTTACAATTCATGGCTGAAGAATTGATTGGTGTTGCTAGATATGCTGGCTTGTTCTCTCCGGCCATGATGACAACAATCTTTGGCTCTGCATCAAGAACCGGCATCCTTATAGGTATTGCGGCCGGCTTTTCTTGTTCATCACTTGAAGAATTCCTCGAGTGTTTTCTGTAGTAAGAACATGCTAAAGTTATCAATGCTACAACAATGATTGATAACAATATGCCTAAGCTGCCAAAGAGGTAAGGTATTGGAGAACGCCATAGATTTATGGTTGATGTAGGATCATTTGAAGCCCTCATCTTTCTCTCTTTTTGTGGATTCTTGGTATCTATTTATTTATCTTCTAGAGATAGAGAGAGGGTTTCGCAAGTGCAATGAGATGAGGTAGGTGACTCATGTATATATATAGAGGAAAATTTAGTTTGCTTGGGATTTCATTTGGACACCTTAATTATTTAGGTTACTACTATATATATCATTGCAAGTTTGATTAATTTTTTTTAAAATATAAAAAAATATCCAAGTGTTGTTAGAGTGTTTTCTAGTAAAAAAAAAATTAAATTATATGAAGATTGATTTGGTGTGATTTGGTCAACTTTGTAGATTTAAATACAACCCACACGACCTATAAAAAAATAGTTTGACTTAAAGATGATTTCTTTTTTAAAATATTAAAATAATAAAATATTAGATCAATTTAGGTTAATTTGTCAAATTCAATATTGATGAGACAAGAATAACCTTATAAAATACAAATCAAAATAAATTATAAAACCTAATTCTTAATCAATTCAATATTGATGGATGAAATTGAAAAAAAAAATTAACTAAAAAAGAAAAAAAAAACTCGAGTCAATCGGCTTAACTCGTGGCCCGAGTCATAAGACCATGATAACTCCATAGAAAGAAAATAAAAAAAAGGTTATGAAGTCCAATTCCAAATCAACCCAATATCGAATGATTAAATTGAAAAAATAAAATAAAATAAATAACTTGTGTCAACCTGGGTTAGGAGATCGAGACAACTCAATAGAAAGTAAATAAAAAAAATTATAAATTTTAATTATCAATCAACTAAATGTTGAAGGTTGAGATTGAAAAAAATATTCAATTAAAAAAAAATCGAGTCAAATTGGCTAATACAAACTCGAGATCCTGATCATGAAACCATGAAAACCCATAAAAAACAAATCAAAAAACAATTATGAAGCTCAATCTACAAGTAACTCAATGTTGAATGATGAATTTGAAAAAAAAAATAATTAAAAAATAACAAAAAAAAACTAAAGTCAACATGACTAACCTACAAAACTCGTGATCCGGGTCATAAAACCAGGTAATTTCATAAAAAGTAAATTAAAATAAATTATGAAGTCTAATAATCAATAAACCCAATATTAAAGGATGAAGTTAAAAAAAAAACTTAGTTTGAAAAAAAAAATCCTCACAAATGTAAGGATCAACTTGAAGAAAGACCTGGCTTTTCATTGTTAATTGCTGTTAATTGCTGCCATAGTACTAAAATGTTAATTAATAATATTGCATTTGCATTTGAGGAGAAGATTCCTTGTGCTTTCACTATATGCCAACTTTGTTAATGGTGAGTGATATCATTAGCATTTGTTTCATGCTCCCTAATTATGTTTATAAGGAGTTGTGATTAAATGCTAGAAACTTTTGAACTTCCTGGTGTTTTTGGTTTTTCAGCCGAAATTAAAGTGAATCAACTCTATATATTTTGTAAAATAAATTAGTGGAATCTGTATGATCTCATATCAAGAACTTAAAAGCTTCATTTTAAAAAATTTCAAGCACTTTTTTTCCTTATTATCCATAAATTTTATGTCAACATTTTTTAATGTTCATAATGTTTCAAATTTTTAATCAGTTTGTAAGAAGTTTAATTGAATTATTTTTTTTTTTTGTAAAAAAAGTGAACTTATTGGGAAATTTTTTATTTTCTTAGAAATCTTTGTAGGTGTCACTGAAGATTACTCATTTATGATCGAATATGTTGTCATCCTTCACTATCTATGAAACCACACAAATACCACTCTTTAAAGAACTAACTTCCTAGAATGGATTTTATTAACTTTTAATGTACAAACATTAATAAGCATAATAAATGATATCAAAATCAATATATAAAAGTTTTAGAAGTATTTTCTTACCTATAAATTGGACTTACATATATTTTATTTGCATCCAACAAATTCATATCCAAGTATAAGAATATATTATTTTAAAAACATGAAAAGTTTTGGTAAAAACATTTCCTTAGAACTAATCTTTTTGTTCAGTAAACTTGTTATTTCGCTAGCACTTACAATTCATACTTTTTAGAGAACATCTAGAGCTTTTTGAATATCTGAAGGAGTGTCACACAAAGATGACAAAACAATATGCAATAGTATATATGTTGACGAAACTTTATCAAAATATTGTTGTCAAAATCTTATTATGAGAATTGTGGTATATAGGTAAACATGTTGGCTATAGTTTTAGTTCAGGCATTTATCGGTGGTGAATATGATAGTGGGGTATAGCTTGTTCTACCTTGAGAAAAATAAGTATGATAAGGCCTCCATCGATTGTTTTACATCCTTTTGGTTAAGAAACCAAACCATCAACATGGTGCACTTCAATATCCTTTTTTTGCTAAAATTTCCTCCTTTCTTTGGCACGGGTTTGCCTCGAAAGCCTTTTCTATTTGATAACTTACTCTACTCCTTTAACCATGTGCATAATTTGAACAAACTTGATGGCCCATTTCCTAAAAAATATTCAAAACTTTTACAATGCATTATGGTGGGGTTTTGAAATTTTGACACTTTAAATTTCTTGGCACCACTACATTTGGTGTTAAACATATCTCAGCTACTCTAACTAGGTCATATAAATCAAATCCCTCAACAACCCTAAATCTATCCTCCAAGTGAGCCCTCTTTTCGTTCTCCATCCTTTCACGAAACTTGGTATTGTAGACTTTGACAGGGGACCTATATTCCAAATATCTTTCATGCACATTTCATAATTCATAAATGTAGATGCATATGGATGTATGATTATACATGATGATGTATGTTTGATATAGATTAACTATACCCTGAGCTGATATATGGTCACCATTCCTTTATAAACAGGTAGGGTTCTGATCTTTTCGTAGCTGCCAAGACAATTTAATATGAGTCAATGCTTAATAAAAATACACTCATTATAAAGAGATATTGCTTATAAGATTGAGTCTTAACCCTTTTCATTAATACTTGATGAAAACTTTTACATTTGAAATCTATTCTACTCATCATCATCATTTACAGGCAGAAAGGCAAAGCCTTTGTTTTCTATATCCCTAAGAAAAGTATCAGTCTCAACGATGTTTTATTGATATCGGTGGACATCCCTTCCAACTTGTTGGGCATTGTGGCAGATTCTTCAGGCATAGACAAATGCCTAGTCAATCTGCCCATCCATATTTCTCATCTTTTCCTAAAGGAACATGTTGTTCCTATTCAGTTTATTGTTGTTTGTGTTAATCATCTAGTTGTGGTGCTCGAGAAGTTTGTTCTTTTCTTCCAAATGCTTTGCTCTAGCCTTTTCTTTGTTGAGCTTCTTCTCTAGCAGGTTAATCTTATTTCTCATTTTATCCAAATCAATTTTGTAGACCCCGACAAGCTTTCCTTTGGCTTTTGCTTCAGCTAGCTCATTTTCCAGCATCATATGCTTCTTGTATAGCCTTTCATAACGCTCAATCTGGCTTTCTAATTTAGCTTGAGTTGTTGAAGACATATCAACCCTTTCTTGGCCATTATTAAAATTGGTTTTCAAAGCCTTTAGCTCAGTACTGGTTTATATCCAATGTGTTTCCATTTCTTGTCGCTCTTGCTTAGCTTGGTTTTTAGCTGTCTTTTCTCTCTCTCTATTTGCTTCTATAAGGATATGATTTTCTTGTCCTTTTCCTCCAACTATTGCTCTGCAAACTTTTTCAATTTCTCTTCAGTGAGGATTTGCTTCTTAAGGGATATCCTAAGAGCTTTACCGATGCCCACCTCTATTTGGAGTATTTCTAGTTGTTCTCTCAACGTTTTCTTTTTGTTAATCCTCTTTTCCTCCAACTATTGCTCTGCAAACTTTTTCAATTCTCTTCAATAAGGATTTTCTCCTTGAGGGATATCGTAAGGGCTTTATCGGTGCCCACCTCTATTTGGAGTATTTCTAGTTGTTCTCTCAGCTCTTTCTTTTTATTAATCATCTTTATTTTAGTAGGTTCAACAGCTTGTGAATTCTTGGCTTCAAATCCAAGAGTCATAGGAATGGTGACTAGTGATACATTTCTCCACCCTCGATACTTTTCACTAGTAACCGGATCTCTCAAATCATTTGATTCCTTCTTGACCAATATCAGAAGCTTCCAGTCTTGTTTGATGTTCTTCATAACTTCCAAAGCAAGTTGATCCTTGAATAACACAGAGAATTAAGATAACATGATCATCCTTGGAATATGTTGTACCCCCCAAGTTTCCTCACAATCAAAACAGGTGTGTAGCTAACATATCCGGTCACTCCCATCAGAGGCACTTATTGTCTTTGCTCACAACTCATCAAGCAATTTTTTGTTCTCATCTATGGGGCTTTCCATTTTACTTCTCCTTACGAGATTCCTTACAATTTTACTTTCCAGTTTTCCTTGCTCAGATCCTTTCATTCCTCTTCTTTAACTATCTCCAATGATCTTTGACTAAATCACCAGAAGTTGGTAAATATCGGCCTCTCAATTTCTATATGGCTAATCAATCATATGTATAGCAAATTTTCACAACATCTCATTGATCCCTTGCCAACCCTCCTACAATGGTTGAGTGTTAAGATAGTTTTTACTGGTATCGCTATAATGAAATTTATCTAAGTGTTCTCATATACAACTATAGTTGCAGCTGCCTCTAACTGATTATTCCATTGAGGTTTGGAAATAACACCAACCCAAGGATTCCTAAAGCAAGTATTCTACCCTTTTCTTCAACAAATCTAGAATCATTCTTTCTCTTTTCAAATACCTCTTCGATCATCTTTCACTTTAAACCAATAACACTTTTCTTCAATATCTTATAGAGATCTAGAACTTTGATCAATTCAGTCAATTTAGGTAGCACTTTATCATGCCTTTAGTGGAAGTAGAATTTGTATAGATTTCGAGGGAATTTGGTTAGTAAACCATATTATTCTAGAGTATGTCACATGTCTATATTCCTAAAAGTGAAGCATCGGTACTCATGGTCCTAAAAATACATCAAGGCCTTAATTGCTGAATTCTGTACGGATACCTTCGTGATTTCCACTATCCTCTTATATTTCTTTAAAAACTCATCCTCGTGGATGTTTTTCATGTGTGAGATAAGCTTCTTCAAGTTGTTTCCAGAGCAACTCACATTTCTAATGGATGGTAATTTACTATCATTTAGTCTTAGGCAATCTCCTTCTAACAGTTGTAGGGATTCAGAATCCAACTCATATTCAACAGAGGTCATCTCTTTAATGGTGGTTATGTTATCAGCCCTAAGTTTTACAAATCAAGATGCCTTTTAGGGTTAAGCATGTCTTAATCCAACAATGTTTATTTGTGGAACATACTTGCTACATGCATGTTCTATGTCCTTTAATGTGAGATATTGAGGTAAGTACTATCTAGTTTCAATAGGGTCTCTTGCTTTCCAGTGATTATCTATGTGAAGGTAAAGCCGTTACTTCCCCACCCAACTTAAAATGTCCACGTGTGTGTATTTCAAAGCAATATATCATAAATAAATTAGTGATGTATGAAGACATTCATCCATATCCAACATACATGCATGCACTGGATAAAACATGCTAAAGCGTAAAAATAAATAAATAAACTAAATGCTAAAATTTAAACACATCAATTCAAATAAACCACATAAAACACACAAAACCTAGTCCAAAATTGTGAAAGAAAAAAAAGAAGAAATTCTCCAGTGGAATCATTATTCTGTTGTATGTGGGCACGCGGCTTAACAAGATGTCGGGGTCAATAAGTCACCAATTTTGTTAATCTTGTATATTTTGGTCCTCCAACTTTTTCACTTGTCATTTTGATCCTTCACCACCGACTTGGGCAACCTTCTAGGCTTTCTTCACACCTCTTGAATTTTTGGATTTCTTTTCTATTTTTTCCTATTATTTTCTTGATTTTTTTGTGGAGTAAAAAATGGGTAACAATAGAAAATTATGTTTTTTTTCTTTTCCAAAACTTTTTTTTAGTTTTTAGCTTACGTTTTCTTTTTTCAATTTCATCCTCTACCACTAAGTTTACTAGGTAATAAACTTCATAATTTGTTTAGATCTACTTTCAATGAAGTTATTCCGATCTTATGATCCAGGTCGCTAGTTTTGAGGGTTAGTTGTGTTGACTCGGGTTTTATCCTATTTTTAACATTTTTTTCTTAACTTCATCTTTTAAAATTAGATTGATTTGGAATTAAGCTTCTTAATCATAATGTTTTTTTCAATTGATTTTTTTTATTTTCATCATTTAACATTAGATTGATTAGGAATTAGACTTTATAATTTTTTTTATTTGCTTTCTATGGAGTTATCCTAGTCTCTTTACCCATGTTGACTTGCGTTATTGTTTTTGTCCCTTTTATTTGATTTTATTTTCAATTTAATCATTTAAAATTGGGTTAATTGAGAATTAATTTTTATAATTTGTTTTTTTATTTGCTTTCTACGAGGTTATCATAGTCTTATAACCCAAATCGCTAGTTAAGCCGGATTGACTTGGGTTATTTTTTGTCCCTTTTTTAGTTGATTTTTTTTCAATGTCATCCTTCAATATTGGATTGATTGGGAGCTAGGTTTCATAATTTGTTTCAGTTTTCATTTTATGAGATTATCCTGGTCTCATGACTCAGGTCACGAGTTTGTTCGGTTGACTTGGGTGGTTTTTTGTGTGCTTTTTTTTTTTTTATTTCATCATTCAACATTGAGTAGGTTATAAATTGAGTTTATAATTTATTTTGATTTTCTTTTTATGGGGTTCTCCTAGTCTCATAACTCAGGTTTAGAAGGTTAACTTGGGTTGACTCAACTTATTTTTTTAGTTGAATTTTATTTTCATTTTCATCTTTAAACATTGGGCAGCATAACTTTTTTTTTACTTTCTATAGGGTTATCAGGGTCTCATGATTTAGGTAATAAATTTGACAGATTAATCTGAGTTGATTCGAGTCTATCTAACATGTTATTGTTTCAATACTTAAAAAAACAATGTCTTGATTTTTTATAGTTGAACTATATTTTTATCGGTCATTTGGATTATTTTTGGACCTGCCAAGTCGACTAAGTCACATCAAGTCAATCCCTATATATTTTTAATTTTTTTCTACTGAAAACACATTAACGACACCTAGATATATTTTTATGTTAAAAAACAATAATTCGAGCATTAACATAGCATGGGAAATTATCTAGTTAACTATAGAAGAGGAGAGGGTTTTAGTTACCCCTCCTCACAAAGCATTATTCATTAGAATAGTGCTTGCTCTTTTCTTTTTCTTTGATTTTTTTTCAATATCTTTTTTAATTTTATCCTTTAATATTAGATTTTTTTTACTAAGTTATCACTCTCTCATGACACGGATTGCGGGTTTGACAATGTAACCGGGTTTGGCAGGTTACCTCGATTGACTTAGTTTTTTTTTTTTATTAATTGTTTTTTTAATTTCATCCTTTAATATTGAGTCGATTGAGAATTAGACTTCATGACTAGTTTTGTTTGCGTTCTTTTATGTTATTTTGGCATCATGACTCATGAATAATACTTAATGGGTTAACCCGAGTTGACTCATGTTATTTTTTTTTCTTGTTTTAATTTTTTTTTAATTTTATCATTCAACATTGGGTCAGTTGAGAATTGAACTTAATAATCTGTTTTCATTTCCTTTCTATGAGAATATCTTGGTCTCACGATCAAAGCTGCAAGTTTTGACGTGTTAACCTCGGTTAAATCGATCATTTTTTTTTATTTCTCTTTCTAAGAGTTTATCTGGATCTTATTACCCAGGTCACAGGTCTTTCAACATTAGATTCGTTTTTTATTAAGTTATCTTTATCTCACCTTCAACATTAAATTTACTTTTTATTAAATTATCCTCATCTCATGACCCGAATTATAGGTTTAACAAGTTAATCTAATTATTTTTTTTATTTGATTCTTTTAAATTTCATCATTTAATATTATATTTAATGAAAAATTAATTTTTCTAATTAATTTTTAACTTATTTTTTATAAAATTATCATCTCATGACAAAAAAATAATCCTTAACATGTTTATACAAATTGACATGGCTCTTTTTGTCATTTTTTTTTCAAATTTCATTGTTTAATATTAACGCCAACAGGAGTGATTGAGAATTAAACTTCACTAGCTACATGACTCGTGCTTCATCACGGGTCTTATAAAAAATTTATAAGACATAGATAGCTAGTTTAAATTGATATAGAGTGATTTGATAATATAAGTATGCAAAGATTCCATTTGTTGTAAATATGCAAGGTAATGTAAATCTAGTACGTGTGTTGTAACCCAATTTTGGATCCACCAAGATTTTCTCAAATGTTATTTTATTTCTATTATTATTTATAAAAATCCAAAAAAATTAAGAAAAAGGAAAATTCAAAAATATATTTTTCTCGAGTCAACCGCATCTTTCCATAAGAACCGATTCCACCGAGTCAATACGGGTCAAAACATGTCGACCAGGGTAAAAAATGAGTTTCAAGTCGTTTCGGGTCAAAACCGTCATTTTCGGTCAAAACCGAGTCCACCGAGTCAATACGGGTCAAAACATGTCGACCAGGGTAAAAAATGAGTTTCAAGCCGTTTCGGGTCAAAACCGTTATTTTCGGTCAAAACCGAGTCCACCGAGTCAATACGGGTCAAACCATGTCGACCAGGGTAAAAAATGAGTTTCAGGCCGTTTTCGGGTCAAAACCGTCATTTTCGGTCAAAACCGAGTCCACCGAGTCAATACGGGTCCAACCATGTCGACTGGGGTAAAAAATGAGTTTCAGGTCATTTTGGGTCAAAACTATTATTTTCGGTCATTAAAATTAATTTTTAGCGGTTGAAACGAGGTTTTTCTAATACTGAATTGAGTTTTTAATTTTACCTATATAAATATATATTATTATACATAATAAAAAATAAAATAAAAAATTTTGTCAAACGGGCAGTTGCGCCGAAAGCAAACGGTGATTTAAAAATAAGATTTGTGGAAATTTAAGATTTGCAAGTCGCCTGTCATTGGCTATAAATAGCCAGTGATAGTTCGCCAGAGAGGAGATGGAGGGGAAGAAGAAACGAAGAGAAAGAAAAAGGAGAGAAGAATAGAGAGACGATATCCTATATCACTATTCATGTTTTTTCTTCATGCGAGTAAGATATTGATTTTGATTAAAAACAATCTGAAAATACCAAAAATATCCTAACAGTTAGATTTAATAGTGTTTAGATCTGAACCGTTGATTTAATAGAATACAATAGGGCTTACCACACTAGATTAAAACCCAAGCACATCTTAGCCCTTGAAATATTCCAAGATTTGATCCCGTTGCGCCACGTCATCCGGTGTACCGAGCTTTCGGTGCACCGCATCACACCCGATCAAACCTCCGTTCATCCGGACCGTCCGATCAACCTGCAGATCGGGCCAATCACAGCCGCACGATCTTTCCATCAGAGATCCAACGGATCACAGGCCTCCGCTGCACCGGTGTACCGTTCTAGCGTTCTCACCGTAGCGTAACCCAGAGCATCTCTCTCCTCTCGCCGGCGACTCCCTCTCTCTCCTCCGATCTCCCATCTCCGGCCATCTCAAGCTTCCAAACCACCACATAAAGGTCGCTATCCTCATATAAAGCGAAACCCCGGCTGGGTTCAGCGTTTTCGCCGCCCCATGTGGCCGGAAAAGGGCCGCGATCGTCGGCTGCCACCGAAGCTTCAAGTCGTCGATTCTCGCTCATCAGCCATCAACGACCGTCAAGACCACCACCATAACAATCCTCGACATCAGATCTACCAGGATCGACCATCGGTTGGCCAGAAATCTCGCCGGAAAATCTACCCGCGCCAACAGTAGCCGCGCGTGTGCCACACGCGCCGCCAGTGGCATTTTCGTAATTTTCAGAGAAATTCGAGGGTATTTCAGTATTTTACCTATACAGTGACACTCAAGTAATTTTTTGGGTTTCTACTGGTATTTTTGATATTTTTTTCATATATAAATGCTTGTAAATTTTCTTGCATGTTGTAAAAAAATACAAAAACCAAAGTCGACACGTCTCTTTTTTTAAAAGGACCGATGTCAAAAATGTAAATACCAAATATGGATTATGTCCATTATTTCTTTTGGTAACTCAGACGTAACTCTCCTTTTTAGGGTTAAAACATCATATTTTAGACAAGTCTTCTAATTTTTAGGGACTGATGTCATTTTTAACGTGCCTCCTATTTTTAGGGACCGACGTTAACCATTTAAAAAAAACAAATTACCAATAAACCCAAAATATAATGGATTATATCCATTATTTCTTTTGGTAACTCAGACGAGTCTCCTAATTTTTAGGGACTGATGTCATTTTTAACGTGTCTCCTATTTTTAGGGACCGACGTTAATCATTAAAAAAAGAATTACAAATAAGCCCAAAATATAATCGCATTTGAATCAAATAAAAAACACACAAGTAAGGGTAACCTTTCTTTTGAAAGGATGTTTTAAGGGTGGTGTCTACCTTCCCTTAATCATAACTAACCCCGTATCCAAATCTCTGGGACCAGTGTCTAATTTGGGATTTCTAGTTCCCTCAAATTACTAGATGACGACTCCAATAAAATCTTTATTTCCCTTAATCAAAGAAAAAAACCCTTTTTGTTAAATAAACAAAAAAAAGCGGGAGCCGCCGCCCGACGTCGTGTATCGACAACGTGCATCATTGAAAAAATAACAAAACATTGTTTAAACTAAGAATTGATAGTGACCAAAAAGCTGCATCGACTTAAAGTAAACAGTGAACATCCAATTCTAGCAGTAGTACCCATGAGGAGATGTAGTCCAACAGTACTAAAAAAGAAGCAGTGAGCAAATATAGAAATTAGCAAAATGATCCCGGTGTCTATTGTTGTTTTCTTGTAGCTTTGCTGCCTGCAACAACATTTAAGTCGTTAATATACGTGGATGAAAGATGGACTTCATCATTAAATCAATAGAGTGGAGGAATATGTAAACCTTGTATCGAAATAAATAAATAAAAAGGGTAAAAAAAAAAAACAGTGGCTTAAAATGTTGAGGTTGATATAAAATTATAGAGCCTCAATTAGTTCATCCCAATCCAAAAACTGATGACAATCTAGAGGACCAAAAAGCAAAGCTTGATGATGCCGAACAGAGTACATGGCAAGTCATCAACCAAATTATGCTTTTAAAAGTGTTTTTAAAAAAAATTAATTTTTTTTATTTTAAATTAATATTTTTTTGGTATGTTCAGATCATTTTAATATGCTGATATAAAAAATAATTTTTAAAAAATATAAAAAAATATTATTTTGATATATTTTTTAATAAAAAATATTTTAAAAAACAAACGCAACCAAACTCCCCCAGAAAATTGATAGAAACCACAAGTCAAATGTTATTAAGTAATAACTGGAAAGTTGTGTTGCTGTTTTTTTCGAATCTAGTCAAGCATTGTCTACAATCATTTTATAAACTTTGCAATTACAAAGCAATACGTTTTGATAATTTGAAATGAATTGTTAAGAGCGTTTTTTATATATATAAATGGGGGATGCATGAAAGGCACAGGCAAAACAACAGCAATCAAACAAAATGGAGCAGGAAAAAAAAAATAATCCTTGGCATAGCTATGATCTAGATTTTTTGTTTTTTTTCAAGATGCAAAACAATAAAGCATCTGGCATGAGCTGCAGACAAAAGCCTTTTTCCATCAGACATTTTGCGAATCGGAGTCAAAATAAATCACAAATAATATGAGCTATAGTGTATGAGCATAATGTCATTACAATGGAAAATCCCATTGAAAAACATTAATTAAGTTGTTGTCATTGGAATCAAAACAGGGCAAAGAAAATGTTGAGCAACAAAACCCTTCGCTAAGCTCGGCAGAGTAAGCAACAGAAACCCAACCTCCCACGCCCTACCCGAAACAAACTTGCAGCATTACAAAATTTGAGAAAACAAAAGTTCCAGGCCATCATATCTATGATAAGAAAATTGCAGTCAAAATGCCGTGCAAAGACCAAGGAAAAACCAAAACTAATCTATCACATAAAGCAAACAAACGTTGTTGCCTGAAAAAAAATAAACCACCCACACCTCTAAAGACATAACGACAGTAAGTCAAGAAGAATTTAAAAATCCAAAGTCAGTAAGACAAAAAAGAATTCCAAGAAGAATTCAGGCAGTATCAAAACAGAGAAAGCACATCCAAATCAACCCCAAAAGAAAGCAAAAAAGATCAAGCAGCAATGAAGCCAAAAACCCGCTAATAGAATAATATTGCGAAGGGCGTCCAGTCGAGGCAACCTTTTCACACGAAAGTAAACATGCACAAAATCATGAAACAACAGAGAAAAATTAAATGGAAGTTGCTGGCTTTAATTGTTTTACTGACAGACTCCAACAACAATGAACCATAACAATATTGAAACAACCTCAGAAGGCAAAAGCTTACATAGCAAAATCATTAGCAAAAAAACAGATGTCAATCGTCCTTAACACAGCAGCCAAGACTGGGGAAAAGGGAAAAAAAAACTTGCAAACAAAATATTTTCAAGTCCATTCAGCAAGGCAAATCCATCACATGAAACTTAGCATGCACAAAACAATGAAACAGTAGAGACAAATCGAAACATGGAAGCTGCTGTTCCCTGTTTAATTTTTTGACAGACTCCAACAACAACGAAAAAGAAGAGTAATGAAACCACCAGCAACAAACATCCTTAGCATGCAAAAAGCATACATAGCAAAACCATTATCAAAAAATGTTGTTAACTGCCCCTAACACAGCAGCAAAGCTAGGCATGAAAAAAAAAAGCCAAGAACACAACACTGGCAGCAAACTAATCCTTCAACGACATAACGAAGGCTATCAAAAAATGCAGCAAAGAATGATGCCAGGGCGAAGTAAAAGAACTCGACAGAGGTGAAAAACAAACCTGGCAATGTAGATTATTTGCAAACAAAACCATAATGGCTCTAGCAAAATCCAACGCTGGAGAGAACACATCAAAACCAGAAAGAATAAAAAAAAACTAACTTTAAAAATACCAGATGAAAAGAAAACCAAAAAGCAATGAAATCAGTAGGCAATTTTGATCACCAGAAACTAAAAGAACCGCCCCTTCGTACCGACTGCCCTCTGCCAAGGCTGGAATGAATAAAAGACAGCCCTACAAACCATATGGAGAACACATATAAATACAGAATGATTTTTTTTTTAAAAAAAAAAACATTGAAAAGAGCAGTTGAAAAGAAAGACAAAAAGCATTGAAATACCCTGGCAATTTTGACCTCCAGGAGCCAAACAAAAAGCTGCTGCTAATCGAGTGTTCTCTTGAGTGCAATGGAAGAAGTAAGCCATTCAAACCACCTTGAAAGAGGCCAAACAACCCGTGAGTTGAAAAAAAAATAAGAAGCCACGAAAACCACAAAAACATAGTCTTTAAAATCAGACGAAGTGGGAAAATAGCAGAGGAGATCAAAAAAATAAAAGAAAGAAAGAACCCACACCAATCAGAGCAGTTGAAAAAAGACCATAGCTGAAGGCAACCAAGAGCACTTGCACTTTCAAGAGACTTAAAAATGACGTTTAAGCATGGGAAAAACAAGGAAAACAGTGGCATGTCTGGCTCTAGAAATTAGCTACGTAGGGCTTGACATATCAGCAAACCAAGCTTTTAAATCTACCATTATGGGCTCGGCCACACCATGCCGAGCCCAAGTGGTTATAAGTTTAATAAATTACTAAACCCAGTGCTCTTAAGTTTGGATGTGCGTCGAGCCTAATTGATTTGGAGATCATTATAAACCCATGTTGGGACAATAAATCTCCTTTTTGTTAAGACTTGTAACATATAAAGTTAATGTTAGGAATACTCATTTCACTACACTCATAGATGTATAAAAAATCTCTCAATGGCATATTATGTTTCCATTTTATTAATGTTGTATAAGGGATATATGTTCCTCATTAATCTTGTGTTTTATCCCTCATTAATGTTATTAAAAGGAAATAACTCTTTTAGCCCCTCCATTACATCAAAATGACAAGGTTTAAAGATTCTAAATACCCTCTGAACCACCTAGGTAAAGGGTTCATAATTTTTATTCTTTAAATATTAATACTTTTAAAATCCTAGAGCATTTATCATATCAAAACAAGAACAAACACTTTATTCTTAGAAGTTACATTCTCTCATTTATTGTAATTCATTAAAAGTTATTGACTTAATTATCTAAGGGTCCGTAATCCCCATAAAAAAAAATTATTGTTTTGTAGTTGTTAGGCCTTCTACCACAATCATCTGCCTCTTAAGTTCTGAAGAAGAGAATATTAATATGAACGTATGATTATCCACTATGTAAACAATACAAAACATCATTATTAAACTCTAAAATTATTATTTTGTAGTTGTTAGGCCTTCTTCCACAATCATCTGCCTCTTAAGCTTTGAAGAAGGGAATAATAATGTTGCAATTATTATAGTGAAACGCCATTTATTTTTAGTGTAATATTTTTTCAAGAAAAATGTGTAAAGAGAAAAAAAAAGAGGAAAAAATTACAAATGAATGAAGATAAGACAAAAAATTAATGGTATAATAGGCCAAGTGTATAGTGATAAATATTCAAAGTGTAAAAATAAAAAAATCATATTTTTTCAAAAAAAATTATAAAAATAAAAAAGAGGAAAAACTAAAAAAATATTACAAAAGAACGAAGACAAGAACAAAATGGTTATAAATAGGCCAAGTGTAAAATGATAAATATGTAAAGTATAAAGAAAAAAAGAGAAAAAATCTAAGAATTTTTATCCTAAAAAAACTAAAAGGTTACAGGTTTTCCATCACTACAGTACCTAACATGGTAAAGAAAATTGAAAAAATTTCAATTATATCATTTCTGCAATGAAAAAGGGTTTCTGATGTGAACCCTATAGATATAAGGATCCGCGAACCCATAAAAAATAGATTTCCTCCTAAGAAAACTAAGACCAAGTTTGAATTTGAGCTTGATCTAGCAAGAACTTTGTCATGAAGAACCAAGACTATAAAGAAGACAACCCCCACCTCACACCTATATCGAGACGCGAACAAGAAACATAAAAAATACCATGAAGATTGGTCATCATTCGATAAGTTTGAGTAGTTCAATTAAGAATCAAAGTATGAGAATCACTCACCACACACAGAACACACAAAATATGCAGCAACTTTGTTATTATTGTCAAAAGTGAATAAAATACTTACATAAGAGTATTTATATGTGAACTCTAAAACTAATGGGTCAGATATGCATCTAATTTAAATAAAACTCAAACTAGTTAAAATTAGGTTTAAAATAATTAAGACATTAATCTAAGATTATTTTTCATCATTTGCCTCGTATGATATTGAAAAATACTCAAGAGAAACATTTGTTGAAGAATTCTTTGTGAACAAAAGTCTAATGCCTTATAAAATAAAAATTAATTTCTGACAATTTAATTATTCTTATTTGATATGAAATCCTTATAAACAAGTAAGCCAAAAGCTACAACATGAATTCCTAGTAGCATTAAAGACTCCTTTAAATGAATGAAAGGTATAACTCTTAAGAAAACAATGTTTTTTTCTATTTTCACATTTTGTTAGCAGATTCTAAACCTAATTTCAAATATATTGTTCTCTTTTGTTCCGATGAATTAACGAGATTACCATTTATAATTAGAAAGGTACAAATATCTAGTTATTAACACAATTTAAATCGCATCCAAACTCTTCATATAGCTCCAGATTTGATTTGAGAAGTAGAGAAAGGTCCAAATTGGTATATTTTAACCTTTTTAATCCAAGCTTATTGACTTAATCCATTGAAATCTTATGAGATACACTTTAATCTAGGTCTTATTAGAATAGACTCAATAAACACTCCTAGTAGATTTTTTGAATTCGTCCAATGGACATTCCTAATGAATTTTTTGAGTTTGTAGCTAGGATGACATCAGTTTCCTTATATAATGATATAATAATGTTGATAGATATTGGTCCCAATTTTTTCTGTTTGCACATTTTTGCCATGCCAGTTCTGCCGTAAAAGTAAACCAATGGAAATTGTTGCATTAGACAATTAGCTTTTGTGTGTGGTTACTAGACATGTTTTTGTTTTTGTTTTTGTTTTTTTGTTTTTTTGTTTTTGGCATTAAAAGAAGAGATAGCTAATGACGCAACTGGAAATTATATGTTGGGAACCCTACCAATACATTAAAATATAAAAGCATTCATACATACACATAAAAAATTATTTAGAAGTAGTAGCAAATTAGGAATTAAAAATTAATTTTCTTTTTTACAACGATCCTTATGTATAAAAATACGTGTTTGCCGTGGTTATTTATAGATAGTATAATTAAGTATCTTCACATTTACAAAATAATAAAATAAGATTTGTGACATTAATAAGTGTATAGTATTAATGAATATGCTATGTAGCCAATCAGTTACACATAACACTTATTTTATTCATGTAGAATATATATATTATTAATACAAAAATAATTTTATCTTTAATATTTATTTATATTTGATTAATGAATCTAACATTTGAATAATGAATCTAAAGTAAATATAAAGTCCATGAGATAAAATTAATTTATAAAGAAAATTATAAAGATGTTATGATTATAAGATTTATATTGCATAAAAGCATTGTTTTTAAATATTCATGATCAACATTCTATTAAAACTAGACATTAATTAGAGTTATTGAAACCGGTAGATAATGTGTTTCTTCATTTATGAAAGCAAGTAGTTGCTCTCATAAGTTGAGTTATGAGGAATACCTGGAACTAATATGTAGGTACTTGTTAGATGATACATACATTGAACTAGCCTGCATAAAAAAAATCATATGAAGAGATCACCTATGTTCATGGAAAGGATCATATGATAGTTGTGTAAGTGATCATTAGACATAAGATCACTAAGTTATCTCATAGAGAGTATTATGCTTTGTTCCTAGCTACATGGTGTCCTAATTAAGGATAACAAATGATTATATATTGAGTATAACATAGATTATATAAAGATATTTAAGTAATCATGATAGAATTCATCACCCTAGATGAATTAGAAAAAAATGTTACATATGTTCTTAGATTGCATTGATTGTGAAATCATTGGCCAAGGTAGAATGAGATTTGAAAATAGTTTCAAACCTTATTCAAATAATCAATGACTATAGTGTTGAGAACAAAAATAATTTAACAAAGAAGACATACTTCATTCTATAACATCTAAATCGGAACATTCTTGATGAAAGGACAATAATTACACTGAGAAACTGCTCACTGAAAGGTTAAGTCAAACCACTTATAACTTTCCTAATATTTAGGAGATTATGATAGGTTGCTAGATATTGTACTTGATCTTTAAATATAAATTAATTAATTATTGAATTAATAATAAATTAAATTATTTATTTTATTTTATTTTATTTAGGATTATGATTTATATTTTTGGCCAATTTATTAGGGAACCTAATGGGTCACACACAAAAGAACCATTAGTCAATAACTAAAATGAAATGATTAATCAAGTGTGACTTGATTGTAAATAAGTTTTAGAAATTGAGGACTAGAATGTAATTAATACAAGGGATTAAATTAGGGTTATCGACTAATCATTTGTCATTTTTTATGTTGTCTTTATGAAGAATTACATAATACATTCAATTCTAAGGTTACCAACTACACATCATTACGCAGCAACTCATTTTCTCAATTTTTGATTCCTCGATCGACTAATTAATATCAAGGTGTCGAGCACTCACCTTGATCTTGTGTGCATGTTGTCTCTCTTTGCTGTTGTCATATCCCTTTAGCCTCACATAAAAACTATATATGAATAATAGGTGCACATTTTTTGTGATGGGATCCACAATGCAAGCATGCACAATGAATACCTTTTAGTTTCCTTTATAATGTATCAATGATTATAGGTATCAACACCGATGGCCAAATTCCGTCGGTATCTACCGACAGAATTACGGACAGAATGTTGAGAATATATAAAAAAGGGCGGTTCGCTGACGTGGAGGTTATTGCAGGTATTTTTTATCGACGGAATCACCGAGGGATTCAAAACGTCAGCTCCGTACAGTGACGTGACCGATTCACCGATGAAAATGCCAATAGAATCACCGAGGGATTCAAAATGGCAGCTCCGTACGGTGATGTGCCCTGTTTACCGTCAGACGAGCTGACATAATCACAGATGGAATAGTTCCGTCGGTGAAGCCGTCGGTGAAAGTTAATATATCCCCTCTCTAGCGACCCTCTCCTTCCCTATTTCTCCTTCTTCTTCCCCATCTCAACTCTCCCCAACTACAAACAACTAGCCCCCCCAAAAAAAAAAATCTCCCTCTTCTCTGCACAACAAGTCATATTTCTTGAAGTCTTCTCATCACAGCATCCATGTTCTGATTTACCAACAGATTTTTATCAGTTTTTGTAAGTAATTCTATCTTTTTAAATTTTAACATTTAAATGTGAATTTTATTGTTTTTTTAGTATATGTATTTTGTTAGTAGATGTACATGTTTTATTGTTATTTCTCAAACAAACTTGTAGTATATGAATGTATAATTTTATACTTGTTATGGTTTGTTTTAGATTTGTAAGATTATATTTGTTTGTAAATTGTTAAAACTTTATTGAATTACCGAATTACATGTGTTGTTTTGAAATAATTAATAGCTTGTTTAATGGGTCCGTTTTAATTTTTATCATCAATGATATTGCGGAGTTGTAATTTCTGTAAATTGATATATATGTATTAATTTGTATGGACGTTGATAATTGATAATGAATATTTAATATTTATGAGAAGTTGTAATTGGTTTGTTGGATAATATCGAGGTAAACCAATATTTTTGCAAATTTATTTACCTAACATAGTTAATTAATACATGTTGTCATTATAATTTTATAGAGGTTCAATAGAAGTCATGGATGATCGTTCATGGATGTATCGAGATTCACCCCAAGGATTGCGGAGGATGGATTATTGTAACGGGGTTCAGGGTTTTATTAATTTCGCAACATCTATTCCCAGAAATTTTACTGGAGGCGGTATTAGGTGTCCATGCAGGAAGTGTCAAAATAAAAAGTATCTACATCCAGATGTTGTAACGATAAATCTTCTACACAAAGGGTTTATGGAGAATTACCAGTGTTGATATGCATACAAAGAAGTATTTGTTAGCAAGAGGAGAATGGGAAAAAGGGTGGTTGGGTCAACTTCTAGTGCTAGCAACGTGCATGACATGAATATGGTTATGGATGCAATGAGAATGAATCAAGGTAATGTCAGTCAATGTCCAATTGTAGAAGAAGAACTTAATGCAGATGCAACTAGGTTTTTTGATTTGTTGAAAGATTCTGACGAACCATTATGGGATTACTGCGAGAACCACAGTAAATTATCGGTCGTAGCATAGGTGTTCACTATCAAGTCAGATCACGAGTTGAGTGAGGTCGGGTATGAAAAGATTATTGAATGGGCGAGAAGCATTTTACCTGAAGGGAACAGGCTGAAAGAGAACTTCTATACTGTGAAGTCCATGATGAAACCCCTCGGTTTATGATACCAGAAAATTGACATGTGCCCTAACTTCTGCATGTTATTCTACCTTGAAAATACTGAGATGACCGAGTGTATGACATGCGGGCATTCCCGTTACAAACCCAGAACTGGTAGGGGAAAGACTCTAGTGGCATATAAAAAACTTAGATACTTCCCAATCACATCTAGACTGCAGAGGTTATTCATGTCACCAAGGACTGCTGAGCACATGACATGGCACCAATCACATGATGTGGTTGATGGAGTGATGGTGCATCCTTCTGATGGTAAAGCGTGGAAACACTTTAATAGTGTGCATCCTCACTTTTCAGCTGAATCAAGGAACATGCATCTTGGGTTGTGTACAGACGGATTCAACCCATTCGAGTCATTTGCTGCTCCTTATTCTTGTTGGGCGGTCATACTGATGGTTTATAACTTGCCACTAGGGATGTGTATGAGGCCGAAGTTCATGTTTTTATCTATGGTCATACCAGGTCCGAGCAGCCCGGTCCGGAATATAGATGTTTGTCTTCGACCGTTGATTGATGAGTTGGCGCAGTTGTGGTCCTCCGGAGCTTTGACTTATGATATATCGAGGAAACAAAATCTCCTTATGAGGGCGGCTTTGATGTGGACTATCAATGATTTTCCAGCTTATGGAATGCTTTCTGGTTGGAGCACGCATGGGAATCTAGCATGTCCATACTGCATGGAAAATAACAAGGCATTCACGCTAACAAATGGAGGTAAAGCTTCTTTTTTTGACTATCACCATCGTTTCTTGCCACATAATCACAGGTACAGAAAGAACAGAAAAGATTTCTTTGTTGGCAGAGTTGAAAAGGATGTTACACCCCCACGTCTTTCTAGTGAAGAATTGCATGATGTTGTATCAGAGTATAGTGACATTGTGTTTGGTCTCCAATCAGGTAAGCAGAAGTTTCTTGGTTTTGGTTTGACCCATAATTGGGTAAAGCGAAGTATTTTTTGGGGGCTTCCTTATTGGAAGACCAATCTTCTCCGCCATAACCTTGACATCATGCATATTGAAAAGAACGTGTTTGAGAACGTTTTCAACACCGTTATGGATGTGAAGGGGAAGACAAAGGATAACATCAAGGCTAGATTGGATGTAGCTTTGGTCTGTAACCGTAAAAATATGGAGTTGGTTTGTGATGTGTCACGGGTCGCAAAACCAAGAGCAAGCTTCATGTTAGAGAAAAACGCACAACTACTAGTCTACAAATGGCTTAAGAGTCTGTGTTTTCCGAATGGACATGCCTCGAACATATTAAGGCTGGTTAATATAGAGGAATGCAGATTGTATGGAAAAAAGAGTCATGACTGTCACGTGTTTATGCAAACACTCATCCCATTAGCTTTTCGTGATTTGTTGCCAAAGGGGATATGGGATGCACTCACGAAGATCAGTCATTTCTTTAGAGATTTATGCTTCAGCAAGTTGAATATTGATCACATTGAGGCTTGAAACGAATATCGTCGAAACACTATGCAAACTTGAGATGATATTCCCTCCATCATTTTTTGACTCAATGGAGCATCTCCCCATACATCTACCATTCTCACGTATGGTTGCAGCTAGTTCTTCTAGCAGCAAGGATGACGTATCCTTAGGTGCTTCTCAAGAAAAGGCACCTACGCCACCTGTGCTGTCAACCGATGCTACCTCTTCCAGCGTGGGTTCACATCGCAGAGGTGGCATGCCTTCGCAGCGGAATCAATTCACCAACAAGTACGAGTCACAGTGGAAGGACGACCTTTCAATGTAAGTTTGTTAAGGTTTTAGTTTTTCTTTTAAATTATAACATAATTTATGAACAACTAATCAATATTTCATTAATTTAATTTATTTTCAGGTTCACAAACATTGAGGCCACCCGAGTAATATCATCGGCGTTTAAATTGTCGATGAAGATTTCATTATTTCAATGGAGTTAGGTATCCAGACATCTTGAATGGATACCTTAAATCGATGCATGGTTTAACAGATTTGAGGTTGATGTTAATTCTAATTTCCAGCTTATTTCTAATAATTGATTAATATAATTGTAAATGAATTATTATTTTTATTTATCTAATTATTTATACACAACACAAATTCGCCTGGGACAGGGCGCATGACAAAGTTATGAGGAGGGTGTGGAAAAATCACGCGGCAACTAGATAACATTGAAAACAATACAAGATTGTTTTATGTTTCAACGTCTAATTTCTCGTTATGGAAGTAGGTTGCGTGATTTTTGGTATGAATCACAAAAAAGGCAAAAAACCCGCGAGAGATAGGGGTCTCCAAGGCTGGAACGACGTGGCGGTTTGGAGGGATTTCAAACCGATATACATCCCAGAAGATATATGGTCGCGCTATCTTGAGCACGTGATGTTTGAGCAGTTCACACAACGCTCACAGTCCGGTGCTGGCAACCGGAATCTGCCAATTCATGGCTCGATGACAACGCACACCGGCGGCTCCGTTCCATTTGCTACACATGCGAAACATATGGTAAGATTAATTTAAATGAAATATACGTTAAATTAATTTGTTGTTAATTAATCTTTTTTCATTATAGGCTACGTCTCTTGGACGTGAGCCGAGCCCGATGGAGTTGTTTGTGGAGACGCACGTGCGGAGTCAAAACCACTAAAAGGGAGCACAACAGTTCTTTGACAACCGTGCTCAACACTTCGTGGTATGTTTGTTCAACCATTTTATTTTGTAAGTTATTATTTTTATTGAATTGAATATGATGATTACTTTTTTTATTTTGATGAGAGCTATAATAGCCGGTTCAGGGAGAGATATGAGGACGATCCTTTGACCCATCCGGAATTCGATCCGGATTTGTGGATGGAGGTTGGATCGTCTGGTAGACCCGATAAAAATCGGGTTTATGGGCTCTCCAACACTACGGCCGAGAATTTGCGGGCGGCCCGTAGTGTTTCAACTGTTGGGACCTCCCAATCAGTATCGAGCACCCAATCTAAAGAGTTCGTGGTCTTGCAGCAACACACGGCTCAGCTCACCAAAAAATACGACCACCTATCAGCAGAGTATGCACAACTCAAAGCGGAGTATACACAACAAAAAATGGATCATGAACAGCTTCGCGAAATGGTCATGAACATGGCAGTGGAGCATATGCTGTAAACTTAATGTACATAGATAGTTTTTTTTTTTTTTTGGAAGAGACATGCAAATAAACTTAATTATAACATCTTGCAACGCACTTACAATTTTGTTATACAAGGCAGTTTAATTAAACTTTGAAATTACTATCGATGAACAGATTAAATGATTATTTATGTGCCTATCGTGTTTGAAGAAGTGGAAAAAATGACACTAGCTTTGAATTTCTGTAAACGATTTCGGGACAGGATGGTTAAATTAATTTTTATTTGATAATATATTAAAATCATATTTTTTATTTTTAAAAATTTATTTGTAATTTTAACATATCAAAATAATTCAAAAATATAAAATAATTAAAATAAAATAAAATTTAAATTTTTCAAAAACAACATTAAACCGCAATGCCAAAACAACACCTTCATGCCTCAAAGATAGCATTGATGTGTTTTTTTTTTATTAAAAAAAAAGAGAAGCTTTTACGCTATGCAGCTGATGCCCAATTCCTAATAGCTTAAGCTAATGAAGATGTGAAAGAAACATTATGTCATAGCTGTAATTTGATGTGTGACAGATTGACCCATAAAAGATCATATTTACATCATCAATATTTTCGAGTACTCCATGGTATCTTGACCTAGCAGTTTTGTCCGCTGCTTTCGTTGATCCCTTTCTCTAGCTAATTTCTTCTTCAAATTCTGATACAAATCAATGTGAACAACCTTAATTTAACGGAGAAAATGTTGAAGACTAGCCTTTGTATTTTTTCCTCTTCCTGTGCTGTTAACGTTTGACTGCTTCCTCAAGCCTGCAAACATTCTTTACCATTAACTCTTTTTCCAAATTCAGAGATGGATTTGATGAATTTGACTTACTATTGCAGCTTGATTCTTGCTCTAATCATATGATATCAAATAAACATTAAACAGAACAATCCCAAAATTCAATAACCAATAAAAATGGAAATGAAAAGGAATGATTATACCATCAAGAAAATATCATCACTTGATTTCTATACTCATGATTTTGCATATTCCGCAAATTTAAAAAACAAAACAAAAGCCAAAACTGAATCACTACAAAAGCAAATTAAAGAGAGGAACTACAAAAGAAGGGTGTCTTCAGTTCATAGTTGAAGCTAGACGGATATATAGCTAGATCAGCTTAAACTTGTTCACTGGGACAATTGCAAGAGACAGGCTTGGCCAAGTATGTGGGATTATCATCCCCAGCCATGATCACAACAATATTTGGCTCAAATTCCACCTGTATTTCCACTTGTTTTGCTGATTTTTCATCTTCAGCCTCGCTTGTTGATGAGTTGGACAAAGATTTTCCAGAGGAGCAAGCAAGAATTATTAATGATACTGTGATAAGACCCAACATGAATGCTAGACCAACGAAGACGTAAGCTACAGGGGAATTCCAATGCCAGAATCCCCCATGAGCAGAACCTACAGCTGTTGAGTTGGTAGAAGGTCTCATTTCCAATAAAGTCCCTCTCTCTTTTTCCCTATCTCACTAGTTTTTTTACTTCTATTTTTCGGTGCAATATAATGGGGTTGATAGACTTTGTATTTATAGCATGAAAGTAATTAGACTTCCACAGCGAATATTGGATTAGAACAAAGAAATAATGGTTCCGTGCAGTTACCAAGAAAAGAAGCTATTGGTTTTGTAAAGAAAAGATTGATTCTTTCTTGGGGAGAACTATTTCGGCCACAAATGTCTCATTTTGTCAAGACCCATTTTCCTACCTAATTCAAGCAGAGAATGATCGAAATGTTTGCGTTTCCAAGCAGCCGTGTCCACTAATAAATTCAGCATATAATATGAAAAAAGAAAAGAAAAGAAAAGAAAAGAAAAGGACAACTTTTGATGACAAAAGAAATAAATAAAATAGAAAAATTAAAGTTAAAGAAAAACAATACTGTGTAATCATAAAAGAGAAGGTTCATGAGAGTTGCCTGGCTAGTTAGAAGCGTTTGCTGCGCAATTATGACTAAAAGGTGATTATGTAATTGTTGGGTTTTTTGAAAAATATATACATAATAGAAATTATAATTTAAAAATTTTAAGAGTCTCACAGATTAGACAAATTTAAAGTTATTTATGATTTATATAAAAATTATATGAAGACAAAATATTTGTTTGGCTTTGAATAATTGTTTCTGGGCTGGATTGTCGCAAACTACAAGTCATCCAAATATTCAGTCTCTAAAGGTAATTCACGCAAACTACTAGTGAGAAATCTCTTAAATTCTTTTAGGAGAGAAGAATTGATATATCTTAAAGTACTAACTCTTTTCTTTTGTGTTTTAGGTGTTTCTATACTATACTCTAATATTCACCTTCTTATAAGAAATAAGAGACATAACATTTTATTTATAGAAAAATCTAAACACCCTAAAAATAGAAAAATATCAATTTGCCCCTTGAATAATATTACATATATTATTTCAAGACAATTTTAGAAATTTATTCAATTAAGTCCTTTCTTGATTTTTTTAGGTCTGGAATTGCGATGTTCTATATTAATTACATTCTAATTCTTAATTTCTAAAAATTATTTACAATCAAGTCATACTTGATTAATCATCACATTTTCATTTCTAACCAAGGTTCTTATATGTGTGCTCATTAGGTTTCCTAATAAGTTGGCTCAAATATAAATTATAATCCTAAATAAAATAGAATTAAATAATTTAATTTATTATCAATTCAACAATTGATTGATTTATATTTGAAGATCAAGTACAATGTCTAACAATTTGACATGATCCTCCAAATATTAGAAAAGTCATAAGTGGTTTGACTCAACATTTCAGTGATAATTTTCTTAATGTATTTATTATTCGTTCATCATGAATATTACGATTTAGACATTATAACATGTAGTATGTTTACTTTGTTAAATCATATTAGCTCTCAACACTATAGTAATTGAATATTTAAATAAGATTTAAAACTCTTTCTAAATCTTATTCTATATTGATCAAAGATTTCACAATCAATACTATTTGAGAATAGTTGAAATATTTTCTGTAATTCATTTAGGATAATGAATCCTCCCTTGATTACACAAATACCTTTATACAGTTTATGTTATACCTAGTTAAAATTTAATTGAGAGATAGTTTTGTATAATTGTATAGGTTGCTTAAGGGTAGCAGCTATCCTTTGTATTTATACTTGTAGGGTTGTGTACAATATAATGGTGGGATGTATTCTATACAATAACTATTCCTATATAAGAGTGTTTACATTGTATAGGGTCTCTTTCCTTAATACACCCCGTCAAGCTGAAGGCGGAGATTCGACCCGAAGCTTGGATCGAAAGTAAGCAAACGAGACTGGAGGAAGAGGCTTGGTAAGGACATCGGCTAGTTGATCTTTGGAAGAGATAAACCGTACCTGAATTTCTTGCTTAGTAACCCGATCACGGACAAAGTGATAATCAACTTCAACATGTTTAGTACGAGCGTGAAATACTGGATTTGCAGATAAGAAAGTGGCCCCTAAATTATCACACCATAACGTGGTCACAGTTGAAGAAGGGACCCGAAGTTCTGTCAATAATGAGCGAATCCATAAAATCTCAGCAGTACCATCAGCTAAGGCTTTATATTCCGCTTCAGTAGAAGACCTCGTAACAGTGCGTTGTTTCCCGGATTTCCATGAGATAGCGGTAGAGCCAAGGTACACAAGATAACCACCTGTGGATTTGCGATCGTCAATACTACTAGCCCAATCAGCATCTGTGAAACCATGAAGAGACAAGGGAGAATCCCTAGTGATGTGCAGACCATAAGTGGCTGTAGCCTGGAGGTAACGCAGAATGCGTTTAACAGCAGACCAATGATCCTCAGTTCTAGTGAAGGTAAGATATTGTAATGCCCTAACAATTTGTCGATACCGTGTGGGATCAGAGTAGAGAGTACCCGGTATGAGTGCTAATTTTGAGGAGGCAGATAGAGGAGTATCAACTGGTTTGCACGAAGTCATACCTGCTCGTTGGATGATATCAAGGGCATATTTATGTTGGCTTAATAAGATACCCATAGCAGTAGATTTAACTTCAATACCCAAGAAGAAATGAACAGAGCCCAAGTCCCGAAGCTTAAATTCTGATTGTAGCAAAGTAATCAATCTATGAAGCACAACTGAGTTACTCCCGGTTAATAAAATATCATCAACATACACAAGCAAGTAAATCATAGCACCATTATGAGAGAGAATAAACAGAGAAGTATCACCCTTGGATGCCTGAAATCCAATAGAGAGTAAGAACTCACTCAACCGGTTGTACCAAGCACGAGGGGCTTGTTTCAAACCATACAGAGATTTATGGAGACGACACACATGAGAAGGGAGTGCAGGATCAACAAACCCAGGCGGTTGCGCCATGTATACCTCTTC
The DNA here is from genome assembly GCF_000002775.5 of Populus trichocarpa. Lineage (NCBI taxonomy): Eukaryota > Viridiplantae > Streptophyta > Magnoliopsida > Malpighiales > Salicaceae > Populus > Populus trichocarpa. The sequence continues at coordinate 9,625,932 of NC_037288.2, read as the reverse complement.
CTGAAGAATGCCATTTAGGAAAGCATTATGAACATCCAACTAATGAATGGTCCAACCATATGAGACAGCAATAGTGAGCACAAGGCGAACTGTTGTAGGCTTAATCACTGGACTGAACGTCTCCAAATAATCAATCCCTTCTTGCTGAGTGAAGCCACGGGCAACTAATCGTGCTTTATATCAGGCGACCTGACCATCAGCATGTCTTTTTATTTTGTAAACCCATCTACTGCCAATCACATTCATAGTTGGATGGGGAGTGTAACAACCCGGCTTTTCCAAGCCCAAAATAACAGTAAATTTTTTTTTTATATATATATATATACCTAACACACATGGTGCCAGTAATCAGCGAACCTGATCCCTTATATAATCAAAATACAATCCATACATTCCACATTTCATTTAAAAGTGAATCTTATATAAACACGTAATATTATGGTTGCATGATTAGAAGTTCATATTAAAAAATATACATACATAGACATGAGTTTGCATTCCTATCCTACTAATAGCCATTACAAATTTAAACAAAAGGATCTAATAAAAGTTATACATTCAGTACATTGATTCATACAAAATACATTGTGATCTAGAATGCATCTACATGATTCCTTGCAAAAGTAGGTTCCCGTGTATCGGGTTCCCTAGACATCTCGTGGGTGTGACGTCCCTGCAGCAGTACAAAACATTTAAGAGAATGTAATTACTTAATAATAATGATAATGGTAACTAAACGGTCTGGCAGTTAAATGAAGCATTAACATTTATAATTTCCTCATGTACTTGGTATAAACAGCTTGTAGTGCATATAAATGCACCACTTTTTGCAATCAACCATAATCTTAAACCCGGCTATCCTCTTAAGGCATCATTTGCTAAGGTTAACCGTTCACTCACCCCGGTCATCCTCTTCGGATGTCATTAGCCGAAGCTAATCATTCTTTGTCCCGGCCATCCATTCGGATGCCATTAGCCGAAGCTAATCAATCATTCATCCCGGCCATCCATTCGGATGCCATTAGCCGAAGCTAATCATGCTTTGTCCCGGCCATCCATTCGGATGCCATTAGCCGAAGCTAATCAATCATTCATCCCGGCCATCCATTCGGATGCCATGAGCCGAAGCTAATCATTCTTTGTCCCGACCATCCATTCGGATGCCATTAGCCGAAGCTAATCAATCGTTCATCCCGGCCATCCATTCGGATGCCATTAGCCGAAGCTAATCATCCATTTGTCAACATTTAAGCGTTCGACAATTTAATATCGGTTCTAACACAATATGGTAATATTCATGTTAAAGTATTTCATTATTCAACGTATGAAAAAGGAAGGTGCAAGTCACCTACCTGCTCCACCTGTGGGTTGTTCTTGTCTTGACGATGGTCCAATCCCGACCGCACCACCTAAGACATCAATGGTCATAAATCAGTACATTTGTATTTTTGAATCACATTCGTCACCACACTTATTTCAAGAGTTCATATGTTCACATTCAAGTGTTCCACATTTTACACCATCATACAATGAAATTGTTACTAGCATTTAAGTCATTTATGCCTAGGAGGCTTATTGTAGAAATCGGCAGTGAGAACTGGTTCGCTGCAGGCTGCCCAATTCGACAGCGAAAACTGTTTCGCTGCAGGCAGCCAGTTCGGCAGCGAGAACTGGTTCGCTGCAGGCTGCCCAATTCGGCAGTGAAAACTGTTTCGCTGCAGGCAGCCAGTTCGGCAGCGAAAACTGTTTCGCTGCAGGCAGCCAGTTCGGCAGCGAGAACTGGTTCGCTGCAGGCTGCCCAATTCGGCAGCGAAAACTGTTTCGCTGCTGGCGCCACATATTCGGCAGCGAATCACAATTTCGCTGCAGCCAACTCAACTTCGGCAGCGAATCGCAAGTTCGCTGCAGAACACGCCACTCGGCAGCGAATTGTTAATGCGCTGCAGACGACACAGTTTCGGCAGCGAATCACAATTCGCTGCAAAACACACAATTCGACAGTGAATGTTAATTCGCTGCAGCCGACACAGTTTCGGCAGCGAATCAGAGTTTCGCTGCACAACACACAACTCGGCAGCGAATGCTAATTCGCTGCAGAAGACTCCGTTTCGGCAGCGAATCAGAAATTCGCTGCAGACAACTCAGTTTCGGCAGCGAATGCTAATTCGCTGCAGCTGACACAGTTTCGGCAGCGAATCAGAGTTTCGCTGCACAACAGACAATTCGGCAGCGAATACTAATTCACTGCAGAAGACTCCGTTTCGGCAGCGAATCACAAATTCGCTGCAGACAACTCAGTTTCGATAGGGAATCACAAATTCGCTGCAGAAAACTCAGTTTCGGCAGCGAATCACAGTTTCGCTGCACAACACACAACTCGGTAGCGAATGCTAATTCGCTGCAGAAGACTCCGATTCGGCAGCGAATCAGAAATTCGCTGCAGACAACTCAGTTTCGGCAGCGAATGCTAATTCGCTGCAGCTGACACAGTTTCGGCAGCGAATGCTAATTCGCTGCAGCTGACACAGTTTCGGCAGCGAATCAGAGTTTCGCTGCACAACACACAATTCGACAGCGAATACTAATTCACTACAGAAGACTCCGTTTCGGCAACGAATCACAAATTCGCTGCAGACAACTCAGTTTCGGTAGGGAATCACAAATTCGCTGCAGACAACTCAGTTTCGGCAGCGAATCACAGTTTCGCTGCACAACACACAACTCGGCAGCGAATGCTAATTCACTGCAGAAGACTCCGTTTCGGCAGTGAATCACAAATTCGCTGCAGACAACTCAGTTTCGGCAGCGAATCACAGTTTCGCTGCACAACACACAACTCGGCAGCGAATGCTAATTCACTGCAGAAGACTCCGTTTCGGCAGCGAATCACAAATTCGCTGCAGACAACTCAGTTTCGGCAGCGAATGCTAATTCGCTGCAGCTGACACAGTTTCGGCAGCGAATCAGAGTTTCGCTGCACAACACACAATTCGGCAGCGAATCGCAAGTTCGCTGCAGAACACGCCACTCGGCAGCGAATTGTTAATGCGCTGCAGACGACACAGTTTCGGCAGCGAATCACAATTCGCTGCAAAACACACAATTCGGCAGCGAATGTTAATTCGCTGCAGCCGACACAGTTTCGGCAGCGAATCACAGTTTCGCTGCAGACAACTCAGTTTCGGCAGCGAATGCTAATTTGCTGCAGCTGACACAGTTTCGGCAGCGAATCAGAGTTTCGCTGCACAACACACAATTCGGCATGAACACACACCACACATGCTGTAACAACCCCAGCCTATACACTGTCACTAAGTTCCAGCAGAACACACACATTGAAACCATCAATTTCAGCACCTAATCCTTCAACAAAATCCCAGCAGAACACACACATTGAAAACCATCAATTACAGCATATAATCTTTCAATAAATTCCAGCAGAACACACACATTGAAACCATCAATTTCAGCACATAATCCTTCAACAAATCCCAATAGAACACACACATGCATGCTAGCCAACCCCATAGTTAAAGTCAGCCCTCTACCATGATTTGTTATTTCCATTTTATACATTTTTCTTTGTTAGATGTTCTGAAATTGGCTTCATTTCATTTCTGTTTCCTTGTTCTCCTAGTTAATTTTAGTTTCCTTCACAGCTAGCTTAGGTTAGTGTTCCAGCTTTCTTTTTCCTTTCCTCTCACGTTTTCCAGCTTTCTTTTTCCTTTCCTCTAGGGTCCAATCTTCTCTCAAGGTCTCATCTTTCCCTCACACGTTCACAAGCACTCTCTACTGGTTTGGTTTAGGTTTCTGCTGTGAAAGAGGAAGGGAAGAACGACATGCAGCTGCTGTTTTGGGAAGAGGATGGATCATCCTATCTCTCTCCTCCTTGTATTTATACTCCCCATGAAATGAGGTGGGTTGTTTGGGGGTTGGTTTAGATGTGTTCTTATCCTTGTTTTGGTCTATCTAAAACCGGTTTTACCCCTCCCTCCCAGCTCCTTAAGTTAATTAATTTTTTTTTAAAACAGACACTGCGTCGCTGCCGATGCAGAAATCGGTAGCGAAAACTGCGTCGCTGCCGATGCAGAAATCGGCAGCCAAAACTGCGTCGCTGCCGATCATGAAATCGGCAGCGAAAACTGCGTCGCCGCCGATGCAGAAATCGGCAGCGAAAACTGCATCGCTGTCGATCATAAAATCAGCAGCGAAAACTGCGTCGCTGCCGATGCAGAAATCGGCAGCGAAAACTGAGTCATCATTTCATATATATTATATACATATATTTTCTCTTGGGTGTTTACAGGGAGGCACCAACGTGCAAGTTTGATTAGAGTGAAGTGCCCGAAGTTCCTCCTGCATGGCAGTGTCCCAAGTAACATACCTGTTTGCGTCCTTAAAGGAAAACGGCTCCTCCTGAGGTAAGGTCGTGACTCGTGAGACAGCCGCAATGCTAAGATTAGCATTTTTTGCTGGCCGCGGTCGAAGCACCATAGGATGGGTGCGAACCCGCTGAGATGGAGGAGAGACAGCGGTAGGGACATGCTGAAGATTGAACTTAGAAAGATCAACACATACGGTAATACCAGGAGGGGAAAGAGAGGCAGAACCTGTATCAGACTGTGAAGGAGACCCAGCAGAAGAAGCACCCACAACAGGGGAGCGAACAGGGGATAAAATAGGGGAGCTGGCAGCAGCATCGGGTGACGCCTGTGAGTGTGACGAATCTGAACCTGCAATTGAAGAATGATCATAATAACATGCAGATAATGGTAAGTGAGTCGGAGGAAGTGTAGGCAGTGTAGGGGGCAGTGGTGAAGGGACTAAAGAGGGTTGCATGAGAGGATGTAAAGTGACGGGTATAGAGGGAGCAGAGGGCTGTTTGGGTGTTGCTGCAATCTGTTCAATTTTATCAAGAGGAAAAACATTTTCATGAAACCGGACATGACGAGCAAGATAAATTTGTTTGGATGACAAATCAAGACATCGATAACCGACATGCGAGGTACTATATCCTAGAAAAACACAAGGAGTGGACCGAAAGTCTAACTTGTGAGCATTGTATGGACGAAGAAAAGGAAAGCAGAGACACCCGAAAGTACGAAGAAACGCATAATCAGGTGTTGATTTTAGAAGACATTCAAACGGTGTCTTATTATTAAGAACTGGAGTGGGCATGCGATTAATCAAATAAACAGAACTTTCAAAAGCATAACTCCAATATTTAAGGGGAGCGTGACACTGCCCAAGGAGAGTTAGTCCAGTTTCAACAATATGTCTATGACGGCGTTCAACCATGCCATTTTGTTCATGAGTGTGCGGGCAGATCACACGATGATGAATACCAATCGTTTTAAAATATGTATTTAGTTTTCGATATTCACCACCCCAATCAGTTTGAACAGACTTAATTTTTAAGGAGAATTGGCGCTCCACAAGCGCCTGAAACTGATGAAAAATGGCAAAAACATCAGACTTAGCAGTCAAAGGATAAAACCATATAAACTTTGTATGAGCATCCACAAAAATAACAAAATAGCGAAAACCATCAGATGACAACATAGGGGATGGACCCCAAACATCACTAAAAATCAAGTCAAGGGGAGCTCGAGTTTGATGACCCGTAGTTTTTAGAGTCAGACGTGATGACTTGCCTAGAGGGCACGCAGGACAATGAAAATTAAACTGAGTGGACGTACATGACACTTTTTTTATTTTTCACCAACAAATGCAGAATACATGGACTAGGATGTCCAAGGCGACGGTGCCAGACATCAGCTGAAGTAGATAGACAGGTAGAGGAAAAAGCTTGAGGCAACGACGTTGCGGACGATTCGGACAAAACATATAGACCATCTCTACTCTAACCGGAAAGAAGAACTTCCTTTGTCATGAGATCCTTAACATAAAATAGAGAGGAATGAAATTCAAAAAAGACCTTATTCTCAAGACAAAATTTTTGAACAGATAGCAGAGGTTTTTTAATGGTAGGAACATGTAAGATATTGGATAAAGTAAACATGCGGTTTGGTGAGCGAATTTTAGAGTGAGCAATATTTGAGATAACAAGGCCCTTACCATCACCAACATGCAGATGATCATTTCCAAGATAGGGTTCTGAACTCGTCATACTTACAAGGTCCGGCGTGACATGATGATTTGCACCTGTATCAGGAAACCAAGTAACAGGAGTAGTGGAAGAGGCAGTATTAAATGCAAGATTAGCATTAGCTTGCATATGATGAGTAGCCAACTGAGAACACTGTTGAGCAGTATGCCCATATTCATAACACAGCTGACATTTTATATTGCGAGTATAGCCAGAAAAACGATTTCCTTGCTGCCCAAAACTGCCTGTTGGCCGTGAGGAAGTGCCAGAGGAGAACTGGTTTCCTTGTGGGCTATAGTGTTGTCCTGAAGTATAACTGTGAGTTGGTCCATTGCCACGATAGAAATTGCTGCGATTGTTAGGTCTCTAGCTCCCACGAAAACGACCCCGTCTGCCAGATTGATGCTGCACAAAGAACGCAGCTGGCTGCTGCGTTGGAGTTGGTAACAGAGGAGCTGTTATAGATGGCTGGACAGAGACTTTGTGAAGAAACTCATGTGTAAGGAGGCTGCTATGGAGATCAGTATAGGTGATGGGAGCATCCTTAGTGGACAGGCTGGTGACGAGATCCTTAAACTCACTACGTAACCCTCGAAATACATACAAGTTAAATTCTGCCAGGGAGATTGGTCTGCCAGCGGCAGCCAGTTCATCAAACAAGGCCTTTGCCTTCTGCAAGTAAATGCTAGCAGAATCATCATTCTGTCGTAAATCCTGGAATGAGCCATGGAGCTGCATAATCTTGGAATTTGAGGGAGATGCAAAAGTTGTTTCCAGTGTTGTCCAGATGGCATGGGAAGTGTTACAATCTACAACCAAGTGCAGAACTTCCACCGAGAGAGAAGATAGGAGGGCACTCATGATTAGGTGATCTTGCTGCTTCCATGACAAATAGGCAGGGTTGACAGAGAATGTAGATGTCTCGGTTGCTGCCAGATGTGAAGGAGGACATGATGATGTACCATCAACAAATGAATAAACGCATTGGCCCAAGAGAAAATGTTTCATCTGCATCCTCCAATATAGGAAATTATGGTTGGATAGTTTTAAAGAGACTACCTGGTGTGTGTTAGGAAGAGAAATAATGGTGGGATGTATTCTATACAATAACTATTCCTATATAAGAGTGTTTACATTGTATAGGGTCTCTTTAGGGTCTCAGTATGTTGAAGTTCTTGATTGTCCATGTTGCTAGGGAGGAGAAGTTGCAGTTCTTTTAAGGATGCTGATGAGAAGTAACAGAGGAAGAGGATGACTGATATCTGCTGAGAAAAAAAAGAACTGTTGTTGGCGACTATAATAGAGGAAGAACGGTTGCTAAGAAGAAAGAATGGCTGCTGGTTGAAACAATTACGCAGGAGAGTTGCAGCTTTTTGCGGAAGAAGGCTGCTGAACAATAACCGCAGCTCTGATACCAAGTTAAAATTTAATTGAGAGATAGTTTTGTATAATTGTATAGGTTGCTTAAGGGTAGCAGTCATCCTTTGTATTTATACTTGTAGGGTTGTGTACAATATAATGGTGGGATGTATTCTATACAATAACTATTCCTATATAAGAGTGTTTACATTGTATAGGGTCTCTTTCCTTAATATACCTAATATTTGCCTTTATGTTACCCTTGATTAGGACAACATGTAATCAGTATCAAAGTATTACACTTCATATATAAGATAACTTTGTGATCTTAAGTCTAAAGATCACTTACACAACCATTACTTGAGCTTTTTCATAGACATGAGTGATCTTTTTATATGGAATCCTCATGCTAGTAAGTTCAGTGTACATGTCATCTGAAAAACACTTGTATATTAGTTTTAAGTATCTCTCGTACCTTAATTTATAAGAGCAGCTGCTTCATTTCATAAAAGAATGAATATAATATACATTGGTATTAACAACTCTAATTACTATTTAATCTTAATAGAATATTAACTAGGAATATTTAGGAACAATGTTTTGATGTAATAGAAATCTTATAATTATAACAATTTTATAATTTTGTATGCAAAGTTTTTTTTTTATAGACTTTATTTTTATTCTAAATTTATTAATTAAATATTAGATTCATTAATCAAATATAATTAAATATTTTTTTTTATTAATAATAAATAAAATCTACACAAATAAAATTAATATTACGTACATTAACTAACCAATTATCTATAGAGCATATTAATTAACGGTAATCACACGTTTCATGAAAGGGGTTAATTTGTCCTTCATGACGTATATCATTATGAGAATGTTTAATCTTCCTGACCATGCAAACTGAATTTTATATGAACATAACTAATAATAATAATAATAATTTACAAAAAAATAAGACAATTACACTGTAAAAGTTTAATGTAGTGTTGGATTATGCTTACAGGATGAAAACTTTATTATTATTATATATTAAATAAATTAAAAGAAAATAGTGTTTTCACTATGCGTTACCATGCTTTCTCTCATAGTTTATTGTAAACGGTGTTGTTTAATGAACAATGATTTTTTATTTTTCATTTTGATCATTAAACCTTTTTATTTTAAGTTTGTGATATTTTATGTGTTGAGATTTTCTTCTCTTTGCATATTCTTGAGAATTTGAAATGTTTTATAAAATTTTAAAATTCAATTAAAGGCCAATTTAATTAAATAAGATTTAGATTTGTAGTAAAAAAAACAATTAAAAGAAGGAATAAAACAAAAACAACAGGGCCTTTTCAAATTCAGGCGATATGGTATTTTTTGTCCAACAATTCTTTACTTTTAGGATTTTATGTTTAGATTCTATAATTTTTTAACATTTAAATCTATGAATTTAAGAGAGGAGAGATAAAGCAGCTGTAAAATGGAAAAGTAATTGGTTTGTCATATTCTGGCAATATAAAAAATTGGTATTAGTGTTAATAAATTCTCAGTACCACCAAGGTGTTTTGGTATTTTGATATGTTCGATTCTCATCGCCAGCCATGATCACAACAATCTCTGGCTCAAAATCCACTTGCTTTGCTGGCTTTTCATCCGATTCAGCCTCAGTTCCCGATGATGAATTAGACAAAGATTTTCTATAAGAGAAGGCAAGAATTATCAAAGCTACAGTAACAAGCCCCAGCATAAATGCTAGACCAACAAAGAGGTAAGCAGCAAGTGAATTCCACTGCCAGAATCTCCAATGAACACCACCACCTCCAATAATTGAGTTGGTAACGGGCCTCATTTCCAATAAGTACTACTCCCTCTCCTCTCTCTTTTTATCTCTCTTGTTTTGTTTTTTGACAAGTGCAGTGTAATGAGGTTGATGAACAGATGGGCCTGGATTAGAACAAAGAAGTTTCTTTTGTTTAGTTACAAAGAAGCCATTGGTTTTGTAAAGAAAAAAGATTGATTCTTTCTTGCGGTGCACTAATTCTGCCACTGTTGTCTCAGACCCATTTTCCTAAGAAGTTCAAGAAGGCAATGATTCAACTGCTTGCATCTCCAAGCAGCTACGTCCACTAACAAAATTCAGCAACATTATAAAAGATAAAAAAAAAATCCATGAGAGAGATGCCTGGCTAGCTAGATTCCCTTTCTAGCCCAAGATATGACTATGTTAAGGAAATATTTCATTGAGGGGGTTGGTACTTTATGAAGGAATATCTTTCTGAGAATGTTTAATCTGCTTGACGGTGCAGAAGGTGAAACCATGGCCATATACGTGATATATTATTCAAATATGAGATGAGGCAGATATAAGACTTGTCCGGTGTGTGAAGAAGCTGAACGAGCTTACAATTTTTTTTTTAATTTGTTCTAAACATTAAAAAAAATTGTTTTTGGCTGAAAAATTGCGGTTTAGTTTTTTATTCACAATCTAATTTAAATTTAAGTTTGATTTTTTAACCCCTATAATTTTAGATAAAAATTACATATAGTCCCTCTACTTTTATATATTTTCAAATCAATTCCTTTTATAAATCTGCTCAACCCTTCTTTTCTAATTAAACGAAGTTTTGGATCATGTTTAAATTCCAGCATATCATATGGAATTCATTTGGACATTGATTTTGTAGGAAAGTTTGATGCTTGGGCTTAAATTGCCTTTTAAATGCAGGATACAAGGTTCATAAAGGGCTTGATTTACCCAAATGTAGATAACAGCGACACCAGCAGTTACCATCAATCAATCAAAGTGTAAAGCATAGCGTAGCTCACAACTGTTTCATTGCAATATTGGTTCTAAACTTGCAATAATTAATCAAATATCATGTTTATTGAAGTCGTGGTTCTGAACAACTATATCAATTATATTTCAATCTCATTAAAAAGAACGATCTAATCTACCGGTTCATAATAGTCAATAAACTAGTCAAATAGTTGACACTAAAATACAGAAATAACCTACTATGTGAACAATAAATTCTTGATATTATAATTGGAGTAATGTTTTTAGTCTACAAAATATATATTTTGACTTATAAAATATATTTAGAAGAAAAGGTTAACAAAATCATAGTTTTTGTATGAACCGGTCAACCATTTCATACAACAGGATCAATCAGCCGACTGGTTGAACTAGAGGATTGGTAGAGAGGCTACTGTCATTCCCAGCTCGCTAGACCCATATGTATTTAGCCTTAGCATGGAGCTAAATCCAAGAATGTAGAACTTAGAAGCAAACCAGACTCATGTCATCTGGACTTGGCATTCTGTCTAGCCTAATAACAATAGTGGTTTTTCAATACACAAACACTAATATGAATAGTTCTTATGTTATCACAACACATTTTTTTCTTAAACTCAACCTAAAATTTTACATAAAACAAAACTTAAACTACAATATTTTATCATCATTTTTATCATCAAACAAAACAATAAATCACCAAACCTCAAACTCATAATTGAGGGTGCAATATTTTATCATCATTTTTATGTATTAATTATAATCCCAAATTAATGTGTGTTATTTATAACATGTAATGCATTAATTTGATAATGGCAATAAAGAAACATAACAATGTGTATTTTTTTAATCTATAAATGGATTATTTGAAACTTTAAACAACTTGTTCACGATGTTTAGATGTTCATCTGTTAATTAATTATTTTAATTCATGCTTATCTAAAATAAATATGAAAATATATAAGATGTAAGACAACATTAAAATTAACATGATAATTAACTAAAACAATATTACAGAAGTAATAAAAATAAAAATAACTCATAACTAAGAAAATAACACAACATAATAATATATCTGAGTCTATCTTTGTCTTATACAATGACAAGTGGATGGGTCGGCTTAATCAGTAGCACGACTTTCACCTGTCTATGTGGTCTTATCCTCAGAGACAATATCATCTAAGCTTAATATATCTCCTAACAAGTCAAGTGTAGTATGGCATGTCTTGAACCAAGAAGATGCATAAGAACGAGCAAGTCCATCATTATCATCGAGATTACAAAGATTAGCAGCAGCATGTCGACCATCATGTAACAATTACAAACCTAATATTAAGCAAATAAAAATTATTAATCCATAAATAAAATGAAACGACTTCATCCAAGTTTATAAAAAGTAATAAATACTTACATCATTTTGAATTCAACGTGCACGTGGCTCATACTCTATTTCCTCGCATGAAGGAACCTGCTCTATGTTTGGTGTAATGATTCAACGTGTTATACTCAAGTACCAGCCCATGTATTCCACCTCGGAAATTACAAGATGCACATTTCTAAAAATAAAATTTTTTTGTGCATCTCACATCAATATATAGTAGAGATGGTAGATCATCCAATTATAATCAATGTTCCTACTCAAACGACTAATTTAATGCAATTGATCACTCGTATCTATGTCAGATAGAATGTGTTGTTTAAAGCCAAATTATCATGTTACACGGTCTGAGTAATGCATCTCAACAAACTTGAAAAATATGAGGGGGACAATTGGTATCCATAAATTGATGACCAATATGAGGGGGAAAATTGGTATCCATAAATTCATGACCAATATGCGTATAATAGGAGCAGCTGACATATTATCTTCATAATAAAGATTTCACACAACCTATTAAAACATCAACAATGTAATTAATTTCTATCATTTATCAACATCAACCTATGCAATTATTTCCCAACATTTTTTAGTAACAAAAAAAAAATTAATCAACAATGCAATTATTTCTCATCGTTATTTCTAATTAAGAATGCAATTCTTTCTTATCATTTACCAACATCAATTTATACAATTATTTCTGAACACTTGTCAATATCAAGAATTTTCAACATCAACAATGCAATTATTTATCATCATTTACTAACATCAACCTATGCAATTATTTCCCAACATTTTTCATTATAAACAAATTTCAACAACAATGTCAAAAATTATTTCTAACCACTTATCAACATCAACACAAATAATTATTTATCATCATTTACCAACATCAACCTACAATTATTTCCCAAAATTTTTCAATATCAAAAAATTTCAACATCAACACAAGTAATTATTTCTCATCATTTACCAACATCAACACAAACAATTATTTCTCATCACTTACCAATATGAACCAATCTTATTACTTCTCAATATTTTCTAACATCAAAAAATTATCTCATCATTTTTCAACATCAATTTTAACATCAACATTGCAATTTATTATAACATACCTGATTTGACTATTGTCTATCTAACTCGCTACGATAAAATGACAAAACGTTGGTTGGATTATTTTCAAAGTATATACTCTCACACCATTTGCTAATAAATAAGCAATGAAACTTATTAAATAAGGTTTCCATAAAAATATTCTTAATCTAAATAACATAATTTTTATTATCAATAGCATATTACTTATATCCTAAAGAAAATTGCAACTCAACCTCCAAAACCTAAATAAAAATAACAAGTTTAGACTTAATTTATTGTTACCCTAAGCATAAGTAAATGCTTCCATGATTGTACCTTTATGTACAAAAAACATATAACAATTAGTAACCAACTCAAACATAAAAAAAATAATATGAAAATATAAAAAACAAAACTTTGTACATTTATTTTACTTGTAAAAGCAATAAACATTCTCCAACATGCTTTGCTTTTTTCAAACTAGCTTGACACAAATGCCTATAGAAACATGTAAGGATGCCTAAACCTTAACTATATCATGGAATGGATTGAAGTTCTTGAGCAGTGGTGGGTAGAACAAAGGCACATGCATGCCACTAAGATTCATGAAAAGTATACTTTCAAACATATAAAATATGTACATTCTAGCATATCTGCACAATAGAATATCAAATTCATATCAAATATAAACAAATCAACATGTTAATTGTATTATTAATCCATATTAACATACCATTGTAAAATCTTATCATCATCGGGTAATTTAGAAAAGTTTTCTCAAAGTCATTTTCTGCATAAAGCATTCCCCTTGAACATGTTAAGAGGGGTACTTGTCCAAATATATGCTCATATAGAGTGACCTTATTATGGACATGCACGACAGTAAATGCTCATCGTTCTATAAGTAAGCCAAGCAGAATAACAATGTCTTGTAATGTAAGACTCATCTCCCCTTTATGAAGGTGGAATGTGTGAGTCTCCCATCTTTATCTCTCAATAGGTGTCGTAAGTAAGTAATGACCCATCATTATATGCTAAAGACATGTAATGTAATAAAAAGTTGCTTGCATGATGCATGGGATCATAGGATCTAAAAGCAATATTAAATTATAGAATTTGTAATACATTTTACCCAAATCCTGCATAATAAAAGAAAATGTTTGATGTATTAACATACATTATAAGATAATCAACATAATAATTAATCATTTTTTTATATGAAAACAAACATTCATTCTTATTATATATAGTCTCTGATCTATGTAACTCCTGCAACCATAGAACACAAGAATCAATTGTACCAGGATCTATGTACTGAGAAACTCTATGTGTAGATGAAGACAACATACCTCGTATTTATGACATCCTAACCAAGTATACCTATAAAATACAAAATATCATTCAAAATTAGAAAATAAATATTAGAAGCAATTACAATACAAACAATAATAAATAACAATATAATTGAGTATCTTGTTACATACATTGTATGTTACATACATTGTATGTTTTCACATGTTTTTTTGTAATGCCTTGTTTGACCGCAAATGGCATATCTATATTGGGAATGCCCCTCTTGCATCCATCTCATTATGTAACTAAGTTGACTTTTGTTGACCTCAAAATTGTTTTCTTTTTAGAAAGGTTTGGGTATACTTGAGGACTAATATATTCATTCCATTATAATTCATCAGGTAAAGGATGGAATGGAGTCCCATATGTGTTTTTATACATTTAAAAACTATAATTTTGGTCAACATACTGAGTAATATCAAGATGTTTTTTTGCATAATATGCAAGAATATATGAACAAGGTCAATTAGAACTCTACCATTTACCATAAATGCATGTTCCATCCACCAACTTATCTATTTTTCTAACTTCTTTTTGACACTTGATGCATGCAAACCTCATGATCATGGTCACACAACCCATAATAAGATTGATAATGAATTTTGAAAAGCTGAAACAGGTCTGATAAGAGTGTGACACAATAAAAACCTATCCCAAGACACCAACACTATTGATATAAAAACCACAACCCTATAAATACCAATTTGTGAACGAAAAGTATAAGGAAGACGCCACGAAGCCAATTAATCATCAATAAGTTAATTTAGTTCGTTAGAGAACGAAAGAATATGAGAATCTCTCTCTCACAAGCTGAATAAATTCAACAGCAATAGTATTATCAAGTCTTCATATTTTATCCTTATAAAGAGTATTTATACTATTGAAAATAAAAACCTTAATGGATTTATCCTTGTAGGCTAAATTGACTCACTTACAAGCTGACCAAAAAACTATAATAATAAACTTGAATGTACGGAACCAAACAAGCCTTGGGCTATAATTAAGGACTAATTATTAATTAAGCCCAAACAAGCCTTGGGTCTTAACTAATTAATCAAACCCATGCCCAATATGAACTAAGCCTATTAGAAATAACAAAAATAAAACCCATGAGAATAAATTATTTTTACTGTCGTAAGAGAAGAAGAAGAAAGGGAAAAAAAATAAAACTGAAACAAGGCTTTATATGGAGCCTTGTTGTCACCACTATTGTCCTTGAAAACAAGAAAAACTTGTCACCTTTTACTTCTTTATTTTGGAGAAGTTGCTGCCACTTTGTTTCCTCTTCAAGCATGAACTCCTTTAAATAGTCTCATATAATCTCCTTTTTGAATAAAAAAATCCTATAAAATAAGGAAAAGAACAAAAAAAGAATCCCAACCCTCCTTGCGACCACCTACATTCAATAATGGATATGGAATCATTGTAAACTATGGATAATAGTTGCTACAATAAATATCTCTATATTTGGCATGGAGTCCTTGTAAAATAGATAATCCAATAGTTGTCACACATGATTCCAAGAGCATTAAGAAATCCTTGTATTGACTAGAATTCATAACACACAAGGATCAAAACAATATTTCTTCAATTCTCACACATTCATGACAGATTTTAGCCTTGACTTCAAATATGTTGTTATCTCTTATTTGGGTGAATTAGCAGACCTTAAATATATCTACGGAAATGTATGAATGTCTACTTTCCAATCCAACTGGAATCTTAGTGGAATTCTTTTTTTAGCTCTAGATATAATCCAAACAATAGACAATGGTCTAGACATACATATTTGACAAGATTCGTCCAATGACTTTGACCATTTGAAATAATCTCTTACCAAACTCTGATTGACCTAAACCTTTAAACCAATGTAGAGCAACATGTCTAGAAGCTCTTGTAAAAATATTAACTCAATCCAACGATCAAGTTGAAAATTATATTTAATAATGTAAAACTGGACAATAAAACAGTTACACCAAAATCTGAATCTTATTACTTGATTTATAAGGGGAGTAAGCCTGAAAAATATCATCATCAACATTAAAAAGTACTATAGTATGATCTCTAGATCTAGATATATTGGCATCCATTTCCAGCTGAATAATAGGAGGCCATAATTTCCCACGTGCAATGTAATCATATGCATTCCCTTTTTGTGTAACAAAATAAGCATTATTCCTAAAAAAAATGTCAATTGGTCTAAAGCAGAAATAGGCATAGCACGTGCACCTTTCAAAACATGATTAAAATATTAAAAAATATTTGTTTTCAAGTTACTATAACGATGACCCCTATTACAAGAAATTGCCTATTTTGCTTTTGGTTCGTGCTCAAGCCACTCTTTCTATTCTAGGTGACTATTACCCATATCATCAAACCATACATCAAATTTATGCTTTTAAGCTTCATAACATATCCTAAGCAACTCATTTTTAGCTGACAAATCTTTAAATTTATGATTAAAGTTGCTTGCTAGGTGTTTAACATAATATCAACAATATCCAATCGATTCAGGCCAAATTTCTATCATTACATGCTCAATACTAGAATGCATATCCAATATTATACATATACCATTACGACCACATGTAATGTGACATTGAATAAGTAGTAAAAACCATCTCTAGTTGATGTTATTTTCTTCTTTAACTAGTGCATAGTCAAAGGAAAAACCCCATTATCTGCATCAAAAGCAACTATAATCAACAACTTTCCACTGAACCTTTCATAACCTTCCATATAGATGGGTGCCATCCACACTAATAATTGGCCTACAAGATTTGAAACCTCTCAATTGCAGGACCAAATGCCTAGAAAACTCAACCCAAAATAACTATTTCATTATCAAGTTGTCCATTATGTTTCCACTTAACAACTATCCAAAGATTTGATTCTTCTAAAGCCAAAAAAAATCTAGGTAACATTTCAAATGAATCCCCATGTGTTCCAAAACGTTCCTCAAATATCTCTTGTTTTGCAGCCCATGCCTTTTAGTAAGAAATTTTAAACTTATAGTGCAATTTGATGTCTTCTTTTATACTGAAAACTAGGTTATCTTGAACACATTACTTTTTTGGACTAACTTTTTTAGGAAAAAAATATGGCATCACATGCAATTGGTATAGAAAAATACTAATGTTCCCTAACAAGACACCTCCAAGTGATATCTATTTCAACATCATTATAATTCAACTCAATTCTTCCACATATAACTTTTTTGATATCTTCAAATAACATGCCTCTAGTAGCATTCAAGAATACATCACTTTGTCAAATAAATGATACTATTATTCGTATCAAGAACAATAGTACCACTATAATGACATAACATAAAAAAGTTTGAAGATACATTCTGTAAAATAAAAATACTCATTTCATCAAAAATAAATTATCTCACAATTCAATGCAAACCCTAATTGCTATTACTTTGAACTTAATAATATCAATTAAAAACTAAATGATATTAATTGAATAAAATCCTCAATTACAAAAATTCAACGCAGGCTCTAGCTGCTATGATTTCGACCATAACTTTATTAATAACATCAATTCATTAAAAGTCTATCTAATTGCATCTATTAAAACAAAATTTATCTCAATTCAAACAATATTATTAAATATGAAAAGTAACTCAATAATCAATTTGAACCCTAATTTCTCTAATTCAAACCTAACTAATTCCATAAATAACATCAATTGTATTAAAAACACATAATTACAACACTCAAAACCCAAAAGTATCTTAACATCAATAAAATACCTAATTCTCAAACATAACACAAATAGTCATAAATCAAAACTCAAAATTTATCAATTCAATAATGAAACCCATAAAACTAAGAGGCAATGCAATTGTTTTACCTTGATGTCTAAGTGGTGGTTCCACTTGTTGTAGCGGCGGGGAGGCTGTCAACAGAAGCTTGGGCTAATAGCTTACAACAACAACAAAAATAGTAGAAAGACTTGTGGAGACAAGAGGATTGGAGGTTGTTTTGGGTGATTAGAGGCTGGTTTTGTTCGGGGCTTTTTAGTTGTTAGGGTTTTTTCTTCTCATGGAGCGACTACCATAGAGAACAAATGAGGGATTATATACTCATTATAACCGCGATTCAGAATCGTGATTGTATTATGTAACCGTTATTTAGAATTGTAGTTTATATTAAAATTTTAATTTTGAATTGTTGTTTATATCAAAAACATGATTCTGAATAGAAGTTGTGTTAAATTATGTTATTTTTTCAAAACTTTTTTAAATGGTGTTATCCTCCTAAAAATTTATTCTATCTGTGTCATTTTTTAAAACAATTCCATATTATAAAAGATAAAAAGTCCATGAGAGAGATGTCTGGCTAGCTAGATTCCCTTTCTAGCCAAAGACAAGACTATGTTAAGGACACATTTTATTGACGGGGTTGGTCCTTTATGAAGGAATATCTTTATGAGAATGTTTAATCTGCTTGACGGTGCAAAAGGTGAAACCATGGCCATATACGTGATATATTATTCAAATATGAGAGGAGGCAGATATAAGACTTGTCCGGTGTGTGAAGAAGCTGAGCCAGCTTACAATTGTTTTAATTCACAATCTAATTTAAATTAAAATTTGATTTTTTTTAACCCTTATAATTTTAGTTAAAAATTGCATATGGTCCCTCTACTTTTATATATTTTCAAATCATTTCCTTTTTTAAAGCTGCTCAACCCTTCATTTCTAATTAAACGAAGTTTTGGTTCATTTTCAAATTTCCAGCATATTCATTTGGACATTGATTTTGTAGGAAAGGTGGATGCTAGGGCTTAAATTGCCTTTTAAATGCAGGATTCAAGGTTCATAAAGGGCTTGATTTCACCAAATGTAGAAAACAGCAGTTACCATCAATCAATCAAAGTGTAAAGCACGGCAAAGCTAGACGTTCTTGTCAATCATGTAACATCAGCTAATGTCATTCTAGTTTTGGGGAATGCCAACAATTCAAATTGAATTATAATGCGCACACTTTGTCATGTCACTTTGAGTTAGGGATTTTTTTGAAGATCACGAAAGCCTCCATATCCTGCTGATAGGTACAGTGCTGGGAAAAAGGAAAGAAAGATAATTTGAACTTCGGCTGCGCGCTCGCTAACACGTTTGGGAATTTAAATTTTTTTTTTTTTTTTTACTAAAATTTAATATGGTTTGTATGGTTTGGATCGTTTTAATGTGCTGATGTCAAAAATAATTTTTAAAAAATAAAAAAACATCATTGGCATGTATTTTGGCACAAAAAGTTATTTGAAAAACACCCGCAACCACACTGCCAAACATGCTCAAAATATGGCGTGCGTTTGACATTTCCGTCAAAAACATCATTGGATTAAATTTTGATTTTTTTTTAAAAAAAAATCATTTTTCATGTTTTATAAATTATTTTAATATATTAATATCAAAAATAAATTTTAAAAAATAAAATAATAATAATATTTTAAGACATTTATAATCAAAAAATATTTTGAAAAAAACCCGCAACGGTAATGTTAAACAGGCCCAAGGTCTAAGACACTATTTAGTAGTGTAATAATTTATGTTTTTGAACTCATCATATAAAAAGTAGTTTGGTTAGCTAAATAATTTTTGCTTTTTACAATAAGCTCCTTACCTAATTGTATTTCAAACTTTAGTTTTGTAAAAAATTAAATAATTTGATTTTTTATTTACGGTGTCCTGCTTTTTATTTATTTTATATGCAAAAAATCATCTTATAGCAATTTAAAAAAAAAACACATAAATTTTTACACCTACTTTTTTAAAACCACAACTAAAATTTTTTTTTAAAAAAATCTTTTTTTAAAAAACTATAACAACAAAAATTACTACAAGATAATGATGTTACAAAATTCAATATGCTTAATAGACACGTAGACTAATTATCCTTGTTCAACAACATTAATGTTTTTGACTTGAAAGTTAAATAAGTTATTTTACAATTTCTAAAAATAAAAATAAAAGTTATATATACTCCTGGTCAAATATATAATTACAAATAGTCCATGCTAAAATACTCCTAACCTTCAAGGATTTGATTTTTCTTGGAGGGGCAAAAAAGCAACTTTACTTTATCAATGAATAATAAATTTAATTTGTGTGTGCGGTGTTTTGTACAGTTTTTTGGCTATGCAATTTAGGTTTACGTTAATATATGGAAGTTTAGGTCAAGTTCTAGATGAATGCATTCATTAGAGATGAGAGAAATTCGTTTGGAAACGGACAGTTTATTATGTCTTTCACTAACCAGAATTAGTTGAATTGAAAAACCTCGATGGCTTCATTCTTTAGACTATTCAAAGAGCAATAATCTACCGTGCAGACATTCTAAGTGCATGCCATCACTCACGTCGTTTTTCTTTTTAAAAAAATAATAATCACAAAAGACCTCTCGTTATTCTTTAATCAAGTTATTGGCATTATTGTAGTGCATATCTTATGTATATTTTTTGAATACTAGAAAATTCATGATTTATAATAGTAAAATGCCTATGCCCTTAAGGCCGGTATAATTTTCCCTGTGAAAAGCTTGTATAAGTTGGGTTGCAAAGCATAATGCTGCAAACTATGGGCGCACATCAGTTTGATGATCATGCATAATTCCATCTTAGTATGTCCAGCATCCGTCCATGACAGAAAGAGGGGGAAAGAAAGGTAAACATGTGTCATTTCTACCCTGTATTTAGAATTTTCTATTATTAAATGGAAGTTAAAAAAACATCAAATTGAACTTTGGCCTTTCCAAGATTTATGATATGGGTTTTGGAAGATTTTTTGTTTTACTGGGCTCATGGCTCATGTAGTCCTCCAAAACAAGTTTTTTTATCAAAATAAGAGACTCTTCAATACTTGAATTAGTAAACAGTAGAAGAAAAACCTATAAAATGAGAACGTATAAATGTGTTTGTTGTGATTGTTGTGTGTGGTATTGTATTGTGGTATGTTGTAGACATACCATGAGGGAGTAATCACAAAGAGTAATTACCTTTACCGCCAGATAACCTATAAAATGAGTTGTCCATGCAGGTTTCACACTTGCTAGGGTAGGTGTTGTGATAGTCATTGGGGAGAAAGGTTGGAGTCGCAATAAGACAAGTAGGCGTTGGCACTAACAATTTGTTTGTTGATGCACATGCAATAATAACTTTGCATCAAAGAATTAGGTTTGATCTTTGTAATACTAGTAGGCAGTTGCGCGAACCATGCTAACAATATGTGTGCCCAGAGAATTAGTTCTGCACCATGTAATGCTAATAGGTGAGGACATTGTGTGACTAATATTAAGCCTGAATTAGAAAGATCTTGGGTCCATGAATTCAATTAAATTATGCTTAGGGTTTGCATCATAATGCTAATTGGATGTTATAAACAAAAAAAATTGAAATCTACAAATGGATATGTCTTCACACTTGGTGGAGTAGATGCGTCATGAAAATCCTTCAAGCAAACATGTATCGTTAGATCCAATATATAATCAAAGTTTATTTCTATTGATAAAACTGGAGAGAAAGCCAAATGAATTTAGAATTTCTTAGAGGATATTTCATATTGGCTAAAACTAGTGTTAGTTATTTGTGTCAATTGTGATAGTCAGTCAGCAATTGGAAGGACATAAGGCAATATATATAATGATAAATCTAGACATATATGTTGTAAACATAGTACCATTAAACACTTACTCTTGAATGAAATTATGTTCATTGACCATGTAAATTCAAAGGAAAATATTGAAGATCCGCTACCCAAAGGTTTATCGAGAGAACTTATGTTTAATTCATCTAGGGGAATGGGCTTAAAGCCTTTAAAAGATGAAAGAGTGTAATGATAGTAACCATACCTAGTTGATTGAAGATCCCAAAATAAAGGTTTAAATGGAAAACTAAGTCATTTAACATTCTCGCACTGAAAAATTATTATTTATTACTTATTTCTATAATGAAATAAGTGTTAGCTACAATGTGATAAAGGGTGAGATGAGTTCTTAATGACTTCCATGTCTTGATACATCAAGTGGAGTATAGCAAAATACTTTTAATGAAAAATCACCAATATAAGTTAGAAATATACTTATTTCTTTGAGAATCTCGATAAAGGTTGAATTCTTTAAAACAATTATCAATCCAAAAGTTGTTCCAGAGTCAATATGAACATAATAGTGAGAATCAAAACAAATCTCTAGGTGAACAACTATATGATTACTATTGACTTAGTTTACACAAAAAGGCTAAATAGTTCAAGACGTTGCGTTCACTATTTAGCCTAGTAAATATGATAGTATATCACTAAGAAGGGTTCAAAGTTAAACGCTACCTATCCTGATGTAGTAATCTTCCAAATAAGTATCTCTCAACAAATCTTTGAGTAGTTTTCAAACTGATGAGATAATTTCAATTCATGTGAGGGATTGTTGAAAATTTGTTTTAATTAACATGATTTAAACAAATTATAAGTGAATGAGAAATTAATCTCAAAGAACCCCTTAGTTCTTCTAGATTTAATTCTTGATTTATAGTAGTTAATCAAAGGCAGGTAATTGTGAGAATTAACTCTTTAACATTTTAACTTTCAAAATTCACTATAAAATAGGAGGTGAAGGAAGAATATCTAATTGAATTTTTTATATTTTTACATACTCTTTCTCACCTCAAATTTTAGGGTTTTGTTCTCATTTTAAGCTTTGGTCTTCCTTCCAAATCTAGAGCTTAGGTTCATCTTGTTGAGAGATAATTGAGTTTGATATTCTTTGGTTCAAATACCTTGTATAAAAGTGCATCTAAACTAAGATGATGTTGTTGGAATCTTGGGAGACATATTGTAAACATCTTAGTTATACAAGTGAGCAGCATTAAAGTCTGAAGGACAAAGGATTTATCTTTGACTACAACAAAAGTTTTATTATTTTAAAGTGTTTTAACAAGTAAGTACCTTCCTTTATTTTAATTTAAATATTGATATTTTTTACTACTAGAATGCATAATAGAACTTTGAATTAATTTTAATTTCAATTTTGATTATATGATTGGTATGCATGCTAGATTTCTTTTTACTATATTTATATTAAAAGCATGGTTGTCATGAGGTATGCTTTGTATGCTTATAATTTTAAATGTGTATAAATTGTAGGTTTTTGTTGGACATCTTTTGCTTAGCATGTATTTGTGATGATAAATTAAATATCTTTACTTAATAATCTAATATATTTACAAACTTTGATCTATGGTTAAGCCTATGGCTCTACAACTTCACTAGACAACACTGCTCAATTTTTTTTCTTGAACCTTTTTGCCCATCTTTGTCTAAGTAGCTTTCAAAAATTGTCATTTTTTCTTTTACTTTCCTCTCATGTCCCCATCTTTATGGTATTATATATCTCATAAAAACCTAAAATTACTTGAAAACTAGATTTATGATGTATTTGTATGGAAATGCTCCAAATTTAAGAGGAAAAAAAAAAGAACATAACTGGAGTGGAGTACAAACAAGTTGAAGATGCACTACTACATTTAACAATTTTACCGATAGAATTTTTTGTCGATATTTACTCTATCATTCCATCGGGGAGAATTTTACCGACTGATTCACGAACAGAAATCGTCTGTCGGTAATTTCATTTGGAGTACTTTTATTCCAACCCTCTGTAAAATACTAACGAAATTATTCCGTCATTGATGTAATAGATGAAGTGACATGCAATAATTTTTTTCCTAACTCTCTGGAATATACCGATGGATTGAGTCCATTGGTAACGTTGTCTGTAATGATTAAAAAATATATTTTTAAAAAAATCTATTCAAGAAAAATAAAATTGTATAAAATTCAAGTATGTAAAAATAAATTATCTTAATATAAAAGCCAAATATTCATTATAAATTTATATGTTCAAATAAAATTAAACTAGAACAATGGCGATGCTGGAGGAGGATGAGGAGAAGGCTGGTCGTTTCCGAGACCATATGGCCAAAAAGAAGGCGCACACATACCACCCATTTGTGATCTCATATCCATGACCATTTGACGGAGTTGTTCATAATCTTCAAAGAGTCGCTCATATTTTTCAGTGAGATTGGTCGTATGTTGTTATAAGGCCACAAACTCCTGAGACTAGGTGCTCAATACCGATTGCAAGTTCCCGACGATTGAGACACTACGGGCCGTCTGCAAGTTCTCGAACGTAGTGTTAGAGAGTCTGTACACCTAATTTCTATCAGGTCCACCATACTATCCTACCTTCATCCACAAATCCGGATCAGAATCCGGGTGGGTTGAAGGATCGTGCTCGTATCTCTCCCTCAATCGACTGTTATATGTCTCCTGAAAATTAAAAATAAAATCATCAAATTCAATTCAAGAAGATAATAACTCACAAAAGAAAATGGTTGAACGAACATACCACAAAGTTTTAAGCGCGGTTGTCAACAAACTGTTACACCACTTTTTAGCGATCTTCACTCCGCGTGTGCGTCTCCACAAAAAGCTCAATTGGGCTTGGCTCACGTCCAAGAGTCGTAACTTGTAATAAAAAATATTGCAAGTTAAATATATTTGTAAACAATAAAAAATTAATTTAAGATAAATGTGATTAAAATTAATCTTACCATTCGTTTCGCACGCGAAATGAACGGAACGGAGCAGCCAATATGCATAGTAACCGAATCATGAATTTGCTGGCTCTGGTTCCCTGAAACGAACTGTGAGCGTCGTGTGAACTGTTCAGACGTCACATGCTAAATATATTCCGCCCATATATCATCCAGGATGTATGGCAGCCTGAAATCCTTCCAGACTGCCATGTCATTCTAGTTTGGTAGAGTTTTTTCTCTGTCATATTTTTTAGATTTTTTTTTGCCTCATACCAAAAATCACGTAACCTATATGATACAAACATATTCTATATGAGTTAATGACAAATGAAATTTTAATACATAAAATTAAAAAAATATATATTATATTATTTTCGATGTTACCTTGTTGCAGCGTATCCCAAATCCTTCGAGCAACATTATCATTTGCTCTATCAATACCTTGCATTAAAAATTTATAAAAAATAAATCAATAATTTCAATAGATTAAAGGAATTAACATAAAAATAGTTAAAATTTTAAGTTAACACTTACCTTAAATCTTGTAAAGCATGCCTCGACATGAGATTTCCAATTAGGATGTTTGGAAACCTGGCTCCTTTGAAACAAAGAAATTTTCATCGATTATTTAAACGTCGATGTTATTACTTGGGTGGCCTCAATGTTTGTGAACCTGAAAATCGATAAAATTAATGAAATATTAGTTGGTCATAAATTGTTAAACACAAACCAACTCAAAGGAAAAAAAAAAATTACATTGAAAAGTCGTCCATCCAATGAGCCTCGTACTTGTAGGTGAATGAATCCCACTGTAAAGGGACACCAAATCTACATTGTGGAACTGCACTCGAAGAGGCAGCATCGTAAGTCGACGCAGGTGCCTCTTCTTGGTCGGCACCTAAAGACACGTTGTTGTCATCATCACTTCTAGAAGAACTAGCTGTGATCATGTGCTCACGACATGTAGTTGATTTCCCCTATGCATCTACACAAATTTGATGAATATTTGCATAATCAATTTTGATTTTAAAAAAAAAAATTCGGCAGCACCTCCCCTATATTGAAGACTACCTAAAATTTTCAATCCTGCAAATATACAAAATATATGCCACAAACCAGTTGATTTTATTTCTACCAACAATTTTGGATTATTCAATTTCATCTAATTTTCAACGTGATAATGTTTTTAATCCTAAATTGACAAGAATTTTTTGTAATTAAATTTAATCATATATATTCATTGACATTTATACTACAAATTTGACAATAACAATTAAAATTCAACAAAACAATAAAACATTATTACAATGTAGACAATAAAATAAACGAAAAAAAAACAAATATAGGCTTTAGAAATGAAAAATATTTACCTTAATGACGTGTTTCCTTTTAGAGTTTATCTACGTGTGATACAAAAAAAAAAATATTGTAATAAACCAAAGAAAAGAAGAAAAATAAGAAGAAAATAAGTTAAAAGATTCACCACATATACCTATTAATTGTGTTGAGAGAAAAAAAAACCTTCAATTCTACTACGTATAAATACAATTGAGGCGTGGGAGCAATTGTGAAAATGAGAGAAAAAAATGAACTTCTAGCGTCCCTGCTGGGTTTTGTACTGCATTTTTATTGAGAGAATCACCGATAAAATATTTTTATTATTATTTTTAATTTCGCACTAAAATTTTCAAAAAAACCCTCCAAAATTTTCAAGCTTGGTCCATGATTCCATCAATAAAAATGTAAATAGTATACATAGTCAAAGATGCATTAATTACAAGTGCGTTGGAATTCGCAGTCTGTGGGTAATTCCCTCGGGAACCTGCCACACATTCAGTGGACTTTAATTGCCATCACCAACATGAGAAGGGGAATAGTTCCCTTCGCCTCTAGAATACACTGACAAACACAAACTATCGGTGTTTTCATCGGTGATCGAAACTGTGAATGACATATTATATCTGTATTCCCTATCTATCCATCCTACAAATACTAAAATTGAAAGTTGCACGCACAACACAATAACACTAACTCACATAACAATTATAAAATAAATACTTATTTGTTGAGAATTCCATCAATAACTATTACATTATAGTTTATTGCATTACACTTTCGTGTTTTGATAGTTACTCAGAATTGTCTTCTTCTTCTTCAATTGACTTGTTGTCAGATCCATCGCAATCTTTTATGGTGATAACATTGTTGTCATCATCTTTATCTACTTGTGCTTGTCCACTGGAGATTAGAACAACATTCTACTCAGCGTTAACATCAATAAAAATATTATCGAAGGTGTGAAAATTTGAAAATCATTGATAGTCCACATCAAAGCTGCCCTTATAAGAAAATCTTGTTTTGTCAATATATCATAAGTCAAAGCCCTGGAGGACCACAAATGTGTCAACTCATCAATCAACGATTGAAAACAAACATCTATATTCCGGCCCGAACTATTAAGATTGGGTATGATCGTAGATAAAAACATGAACTCCAACCTCATACGCATCCTTGGTGGCAAGTTGTAAACCGTGAGTATAACTGGCCAACAAGAACAAGGAGCAACAAATAACCTGAATGGATTGAATCCATCTGTACATAACCCAAGGCGCACATTCCTTGATTCAGCTAAAAAGTGAGGGTGCACATTATTAAAGTGTTTCCATGCTTCATTGTCAGAATGATGCACCATCTCTCCATCCATCGCATCATGTGATTAGTGCCGTGTCATGTGCTTACCTGTCTTTGATGACATGAATAACCTCTGCAGTTTAGGTGTGATTGAGATGTATCTAAGTTTTTTATGTGCTACAAGAGTCTTTCCCCTGCCTATTCTGGATTTATAACGGGAATGCCCACATGTCCTGTGACACGACCAAAAGATTGATGTCTTCTCCCAAGTGCAGGAGTGTCGAAGTAATAAATAACCCAGCAAGACCGGGGTCGAACCACAGAGAGGTTAATTGTACAAATTATAAATAACAACAACAACAACAACAACAACAACAACAACAACAATAATAATAATAATAATAATAATACTCAGTACGTGGCGTTGTTATACCTGAGAATGATCTAAAAGATCGGGTCACAGGTTTCCAGCCTATATACTGATTTTATGAAAAGATCAAAGAGATATATTATATAATATAAACAGATTTCTGATGCGAATGAATAAGGCAAGACCAACAATGTCAGGATCCTTGATCAAACACAGAGCATACTTAACGTACATAACATATAACAAGAATGTAAATAATAATAATAATAATAATAATAATAGTAGTAGTAGTAGTAGTAATAATAATAATAAAAAGAAGAAGAGGAAGAAATTAATGAGAACTTTGAGATGGGAGATTAATGTAAGGATTAAACAATGATAAAAACAAATGTCAAGGTTAGAGAATTCACTAATGGTATTTCAAATAAATATAATATAAACTCTTTTTATTACTCAACTAGAAACCACACACAAAGGAGGTTCTAATCGGATGATTTATCATTAATGGCTCATTATAAAGTATTAACATGATCATATTAATTATCTTGTCTAAGTAACACCATACTTATAAATATCATCAGGCATTCATGTTGCTAGCTTATGTTAACAACAAATCAAGTTCCTATCATAACAACGATGTCGGCCGAAAACTATGAAGGATCAAGCATTTGATGTACCAAGTGTTATACAACACAAATCTAGATTAACCATTTAACAAGCAAGGTATTAAGGATTATTAAGATAAAAAGATAAGACATGCTAATAACAATTTTTCTTGAATATAAACATTAAAGTCCATGTTGAGTTTATATTATACATATTCTAACACCATTAGTAAAACCTTTTCACCTTGACATAATTAACTTAGCTAAACATAATGAAGAAGAAAAACATAAATAAACAACATAAGAACATAAACATGATATAAGTTAACTAATTATAGGAAAGGAAATGAAAAAGCATAAACAAGAGATTAATATAACATGAAAGAAAACTTGAACATTACAAAGATATAAAGAGAGAAAACAAGAACATGATTTTGATCTGAAAAATAATATATCTAAATACATGGCAAATGCCTCCTTTTATAGGCTAAGATTCAGAACTATTGATTGGTGGACTAAGAAAATAGTTGGTGGCCAACCATTGATTTGGTGGCTGGTTTTTGACATTATTGGCTGCTGGTTCTTGAAATTGTTGGCAGATTTTTGATATTGTTGGCTGGCCAAAACGTCATTGCTAACATCAGAATTTGAGCCCTTTGTTCCATGAAAGCTGTGGGCAATTGTCTCAGCTTTCCAACAAAAAAAACCAGAGCTCATTTGGACTTCTAGAACTCAAGATATGAGCTGAAAACCGAACAGTGTTTGAGCTGCAGGACAGGTTCCGACTTCTCCGTTGTTGCTAATATTTGAACTTGAAAATGGCAGAATTGAGTTTTGGACCCTTCATGAAAGTTTTAGGTCTATGTCTTATCTTTCCATCCATATAAAGTGGACCCAAATCCGAGTTCTACAACTCCAGTTATGATCAAATAACCGAATAGTGTTCCAGTTTGGAATTGAACCAGCATCTCTTCTCTTAGCCTAGTCCTCTTTTTGTCTCTTCACTTTCAATTGTTAATCACAGCAATCAATCCTTTGAATTGTGAGATATACCTGCATTCAAAACAAGCATTTACCATAAATTAAAGATATATTATATTATTAGACTTGTTATTATAAAACATGCTTTAGTTAGGGAATTTAACGATACTTTAGTGCAATACGATGATATAAAGCCTTAATGAGAATGCACTTTTAAGTACTAATCACACCCCCCAACCAGCTTATTACTAGTCCCTAGTAATCAAAGCGTTAAAATACAAAAACAATTTGCAAGTTCCACAAAGCAAGGTATTCATCATTTAACTTCCATTAATCTATCCAAATAAACAAACTCTCATTAAATTTATATATCTGCTTCATACTTCTTAAACAAGATATTAATAAACCTTCTTTTTGTGCTCAGTAAATCAAAACATAGCTATGGAGCTTTTCATGGAAGAAAACAAAATTTTTGTTCCAATGTTTAAGGTTAACTTCCTTGGGTTGGGATTATTATCTCTTTTGTTTTTTTTTTTTTTTTTTTTTTTGAAAGCAAGAATTTATAATACAATGTATCTTGAACCCATGTAACGAGCTTTTAGCTAATGACTCCCAGACCAGTTGGTCTTAGGGCATCAGGTGTTGAGACACCCCTACGAGCTTAGTAACTCGGGTTGCAGATACTGACACGTAGATAGTGCAATGTTTGATTCCCTTAAGCTTTTCTCCTTAACCCATGTAACAAGCACTGGGCCAATAGCTCCCAAGTCAGTTGACTTTAGGGTACTAGGTGTTAAAACACCCCTTCGGGCTTAATTGCTTAAGTCAAGGAGGCTACGAAACCAAACTTATCTACTTTTTTATTTATTTATTTGTTTTTTTTTTTGTTTTTTTTTGTTTTTTTTTTTTGTTTTTTTTTGTTTTTATATATATACTGTCCCTTTCCCTTAGTTGTTACCTTTAACAAAAGAACATAAATAATGTAATAATCCAATATGCAACCCACAATCATATGTTAAAGTGTGTGTGTGAAAATGAAGGTTTAAGAATACTTGTTAAATAAGTATATGAGCAGAATTAAGTGATAACAATGCGAGAGTTTGTAAATCTGAATATTTCAAGAAGTATTATAATAGACCTTGTTAAGAATGTTTACTAAGATGCGTCTCAAGAGTCACTAAAGTTCATCCTTTACTCTGCCATCCTAGTAACAACAGGTTTGCAAATGGTTGTAATAATAGAAAACACAGTTAGTTAATAATTTTTTTTTTTTTTTTTTTTTGTAATATCAACTACTACCCTCTCCCCCCAACCAAAACGAGACATTGTCCTCAATGTTGTAAGGTAGAAAGATAGAGTATAGAAGACATCACCTGAAACAACGACTACTGACAAACCTGAAACACACTTAAACAAATACAAGAAACAACAAAACACAAATAATATACCATTAATAAAACCAAAAGACACAATATTTCACAAACTAAGGCTCAAATCCAATCTAAGCTTTTTACGGCGTTCCGTGATTGACCAATTAAGTCGACTCATAGAGGAATCAACTACAGGGATGAAAGATTGAAGTTCATCAATCAATTGTTCAGCAGTAGCAGCAGAGATGAGGATTTGTCGCGCTGAAAATGTTAGAAATTGTTGTTCCACAGCATGATCAAGAAAAGACAGTAAAGTATTATAAAAACCATTAACATTTAGCAAACCTATAGGTTTCTGGTGAATGTTCAGCTGAGCCCAAGATGAAATATGAAATATCTCTTCTAAAGTTCCCAAACCACCTGGTAAAGCAATAAAGGCATCAGCATGGTTAAACATTACAGATAGTCGTTCAGACATTGTGGAGACCTGTAGTTCCTCTCCGACTGTTTTTCCAATGATGTCCCCTTCGGCTAAAGCTTTGGGGATGACCCCCAAAACTTGACTGCCTCCTAAAAATGCAGCTATTGAAACACTCCCCATTAACCCAAGGCTACCTCCCCCATACACTAAATGAATCTTTCTCTCAGCTAGTACCCGACCAAGATGATTTGCTGATTCTAAAAACTCTTTTTCTTCCCCAGGATTGGATCCACAAAAAACACAAATAGTTTTTATTTTAGGAACAGAGGAACTGGCCATTTCTACACACTTCTATATCTATTAAATGAATGGGTAGAGTAGAAATGATGGGAAGGAAGAGAAGATTTTATAGATGAGAAATTGAAAATGCAATCATACCACCTATATGTAGGCTAGCTGGAGTCTCACTCTCTCTCTCTCTCTCTCTCTTTGTTTATTTTTATTTATTTATTTATTTATTTATTTATTTTTGAAAAAGCATGTGTATGTACAAGCAGCTGTGATTGTGGCTCACATCTTCCCTTGGTTTTACGTCCAAGAACGGCTTAAACGCCCTCTATGGGTCGGGGATAGGCTTCCCATCCAGTTTTCTTAAAAACTGACAAACAGGGTCTTTTTTAGTCAGATTCCCAAGACTAAGTCGATCATGTTCTTTATGAAAATGAGGCCATAAATCATGAATTGCACGATGCACATCTCCACTAGGATGCGTCTCAAGAGTTAATAGAAGATTATCTAAAGACTCCTTACTCAGGCCATCCTTAATGAATTGTATTTTATCTTCACGGTTTATAGATACCATTCCTAAAGAACGACATTTTGCATTACAAGTCCATCTGGCACATCGGTGACAGACTTTCAGTCGTTTTGCACGACGTTTCTTTGCAAAAGTGCTTTTACCTGTTCCAGGCATGTATGAAATAAAAGTATTGGAAGACTCACCTGACAATCGGACCTTTGCTTCAATCAGCCATCGAATATCTTCAGGAATTCCATGGTTCATTAACAACCTCAATCTTTCACACCTAGCACGGTAAATTTTTGTAATCGCATTCTGAGGCAGGGCGGGAAAATACTTTTTCAATTTTTCAAGAGTGGTGTCCATTTTTCAAAAGAGAAGTGGATGAGAGATGCAAAGAAAAGAGAAGGAACAAGAAATTGAACAAATATATACACAGATATCAGTTATCATGGGAAACTGAAAGAACCGACTTAAGAGTCACGGAGTACCGTTATCCGCCATTTGACCGGGGTTGGAGAAAGACTAGCAAAACAAGAGTCACATAAAAAGAAACACAAAAACAATGTGAGAAAAATAATATAATCAACCTTTATATACAGGATCATTCAAACCAATGGATTCAATTTCACTAGGAAAATTATCAAAGTAAGCTTTCAAACGATGTCCATTTACCTTAAAAACATTGCCATTCTTTGGATTCTCAATATCAAAGGCCCCATAATGATACACATGTTTCACAATAAATGGACCGCTCCATCTTGATCTTAGCTTTCCAGGAAATAAATGGAGTCGAGAATTATAAAGCAAAACTTTTTGACCAACATCAAATGTTTTTCTCAAGATTCTCTTATCATGAAACTCTTTGATTCTTGCTTTATGAATTTTTGAATTTTCATATGCATCATTTCTTATTTCCTCAAGCTCATTTATTTGCAACTTACGCAGATGGCTACCATCATCCAGGTTTGAATTGAAAGCTCTAATAGCCCAATAAGCTTTGTGTTCAAGTTCCACAGGCAAATGACAAGGTTTTCCATAAACCAACCTATAAGGTGACATACCTAATGATGTTTTAAAAGCAGTGCGATAAGCCCAAAGTGCATCATTAAGTCTTAAAGACCAGTCCTTCCGATTAGGGTTCACTGTTTTTTCCAAGATTTGTTTGATCTCCCTATTAGCAAGTTCTACTTGTCCATTTGTCTGAGGGTGATAAGGGGTGGCAACTTTGTGTGTGATTCCATATTTCTTCATTAAAGACTCAAATGGCTTGTTACAGA
Organism: Populus trichocarpa; assembly: GCF_000002775.5. Lineage (NCBI taxonomy): Eukaryota > Viridiplantae > Streptophyta > Magnoliopsida > Malpighiales > Salicaceae > Populus > Populus trichocarpa. The sequence goes on along the minus strand of NC_037288.2, from coordinate 9,592,806 downwards.
AATGTGTTCCACCATCACTTATCATGACCCGAGGGATTCCAAATCGACTCAAAATATTTTCTTTCAAAAACTTGATCACTGTTTTATGATCGTTGTTACGACTTGGAATTGCCTCTATCCATTTTGAAACATAGTCTACTGCGACTAATATGTACACAAAACCAAATGATGGAGGAAATGGACCCATAAAATCTATACCCCAACAGTCAAAGATTTCAATGACAAGAATAGTATTTAAAGGCATCATGTGACGTCTTGAAATAGATCCTAGCTTTTGACAATTTTCACAAGTTTTGCAGAATGCATGCGTGTCTTTGAACATGGTGGGCCAATAAAATCCACATTGTAAGATTTTTGCAGTTGTCTTTCTTGATGAGAAATGACCCCCACATGCCTCAGAATGACAAAATTTAATGACACTACTTACCTCATTGTCGGGAATGCATCTTCGAAATATTTGATCAGGACAATATTTGAACAAGTAAGGGTCATCCCAATAAAAGTTCTTCACTTCATTCAAGAACTTTCTTTTGTCTTGGGTACTCCAATGAGCTGGCAAATGTCCTGAAACAAGAAAATTAACTATATTAGCAAACCAAGGCATCGTAGAGACAGAAAGTAAAGATTCATCAGGAAAGTAGTCATTGATTGGTGTGATGTCAGATCTCGAATCAGTTGTCAATCTTGACAAATGATCCGCGACAACATTTTCGGTGCCTTTCTTATCCTTGATTGTGATATCGAATTCTTGAAGTAACAAAATCCACCGCACCAATCTAGCCTTAGAATCCTTCTTAGAAAGAAGATATTTCAATGCTGCATGATCGCTAAAAACAATAACAGGTGAGCCAACAAGATAAGATCTGAATTTTTCACATGCAAATACTACTGCAAGTAATTCCTTTTCAGTGGTGGTGTAATTCATTTGAGCACTATTTAAAGTTTTACTTGCATAGTAAATCACATAGGGTTTCTTATCTTTTCTTTGTCCTAAAACAGCACCCACGGCATAATCACTAGCATCACACATTATTTCAAAAGGTAATGACCAATCAGGAGGTTGAATGACAGGAGCAGAAGTAAGCAAGTTTTTAAGTTTAACAAAGGCTTCTTCACAATGTTCAGTCCATTCAAAAACATTATCCTTTGTTAGAAGGTTACACAATGGCTTAGATATTACACTAAAATCTTTGATGAACCTTCTATAAAAACCAGCATGTCCTAAGAATGATCTAACGTTTTTAACAGATTTTGGTGTTGGCAAGTTAGCAATTAACTCGATTTTAGATTTGTCAACCTCAATTCCTATTGATGAAACAATGTGACCAAGTACAATGCCGTTTGTTACCATAAAATGACATTTTTCCCAATTTAGCACAAGATTCTTCTCTTCACACCTGTTCAAAACCTTTTCCAAGTTAGTTAAACAATCATCAAATGAATCACCAAAAACAGAAAAATCATCCATAAAAATCTCAAGAAAACGTTCAACCATATCACTGAATATGCTAAGCATGCATCTTTGAAACGTGGCTGGTGCATTACATAATCCAAAAGGCATCCTTCGGTATGCAAATGTACCAAATGGACATGTGAAAGTAGTTTTCTCTTGATCTTCAAATGCAATTTCAATTTGGTTATAACCTGAATAGCCATCTAGAAAACAATAAAATTCATGACCTGCAACTCTTTCTAGAATTTGATCCATGAAAGGTAAAGGAAAATGATCTTTTCTAGTCATTGAATTAAGTTTTCTATAGTCAATGCACATGCGCCAACCAGTAATAGTCCTAGTTGGAATTAACTCATTCTTCTCATTTGTTATCACAGTAACTCCAGACTTTTTAGGTACAACTTGGGTAGGACTTACCCATTTGCTGTCAGAAATAGGATAAATGATTCCATTATCTAGAAGCTTAATGACTTCATTTCTCACTACTTCTTTCATATTAGGATTAAGCCTTCGTTGCATTTCTCTAGAGGGTTTAGCATTTTCCTCCAAATAAATCTTGTGTGTGCAAATCAAAGGACTAATTCCTTTTATGTCAGCTATGGTCCATCCTAATGCATTTTTGTGCATTTTCAGAGTTTGTAATAACTTACCTTCTTGATGAACATTAAGTTTGGAAGAAATTATTACCGGAAAAGTTTCATTTTCTCCCAAAAATGAGTATTTGAGATTAAATGGTAATGGCTTCAAATCGGGTTTTGGTGGTTGAACACTTGAAGGTATGGACTCAATTGATCGTGGTGGCAATTCCTCAATTTTTGGTCTCCAACTATTTGCCTTTGATTCTTCCTGAAAATAAACCATTTGCAAATCATCAGATTCATTAAACTCAGTTTCACTGGAAGTGTTTTCAAATTGATCACAAATTAATTTTTCAATAAAATCTACTTCCTGTAAATCATTATCATCTCCAGGTTGCTTGCAAATGTTAAAAACATTCATCTCCAATGTCATGTTTCCAAAAGATAACTTCATCACTCCATTCCTACAATTAATCAATGCATTAGAAGTTGCAAGAAATGGACGTCCTAAAATAACAGGAATTGAATTGCATGCTTCAACAGGTTGTGTATCCAAGACAATAAAATCCACAGGAAAGATGAATTTATCAACTTGTACTAACACATCTTCAACTATTCCTCTAGGCACTTTTACAAATCTATCGGCAAGTAAAAGAGTTACAGAAGTAGGTTTTAACTCACCTAGATTGAGACTTTGAAAAACCGAATATGGAAGTAAATTCACACTAGCTCCAAGATCAAGTAAAGCTCTATCAATTTTATGTTCTCCAATAAAGCAAGAAATTGTAGGACAACCAGGGTCTTTATATTTCAAAGCATTATCATTCTGAAGAATGGCACTTACTTGTTCGGCTAAAAAGGCTTTCTTTTTCACATTCAGTTTTCTCTTCACAGTGCACAGATCTTTCAAAAATTTAGCATAAGACGGTACCTGTTTAGTAGCATCTAACAAAGGTATATTGATCCTTACCTGTTTGAAAGTTTCAAAGATTTCAGAATTATGATTGACTTTCCTTTGTTTGGTCATGGCATGAGGAAATGGAAGTGCTGGTGGGGAATCAGTCTCCTCCTTGCAGTGTTCAGGTTCAACCCTTTCCTTACCCTCAGAGACTAACTCATCTTCTTTCTCACAAGGTTCAAGAACGGGTTTTTCAATAACCTTACCATTGCGGAGAGTTGTGACTGATTTGACTTGATCCATATGTTGGCTTCCGGAACCACTTGCACTTGAATTGTATTGCCCTTTGGGATTTTGCTGGGGTTGAGATGGAAACTTACCTTTCTCCTGAAAACTAAGAGCAGATGTGAACTTTGCAAGAGTATCTTTTAGATCTGCCATGGTTTAAGCATTTTGAGAGTTGATTGTCTCTTGCTTTTCAATGAATGCATGCAGTGTTTCCTCAAGATTTCTTCTAGGAGGGGGAATATAAGGAGGTGCATATCCATGAGAATTTTGAAAATTATGTTGTGCTTGAAATGGTGGCTGTGAAGTTTGTGCATTATTGTTACCATTCTTCCAACTGAAATTTGGATGATTTCTCCAACCAGGGTTGTACGTTTGCGAGTATGGGTTATGACTTGGCCTTTGGAAACTATTTAAAGCATTGGCTTGTTCATGGAGACACTCCTTAAAAGAAGGCAAAGTTGGACAATTATTGGTTGAGTGTTCATTAGTTTCACAAATTTGACACATAATTTCTTGAACAGATTTTATTTGACCACTCTTTTTTAATTCTAGTGCCTCAACTTTTCTAGCTAAAGATGCAAATTTGGCTTGGAGGTCATGATCTTCCCTAAGGTTGTACATGCCTCCATTAGATGTATGAGGTTGAGTTTTACCTGGTGCCTCACACGTACCTGTGGTGTCCCAATTTTGAGCATTTTCAGCTAGCAAGTCTAGGTACTCCATTGCTTCATCAGGGTCTTTATCTTCAAAAGTTCCATTGCACATCAATTCCACCATTTGTCTATCTTTAGGTGTTAACCCTTCATAAAATTGTGAGACCAATCTCCATGTTTCAAAACCATGATGAGGACAGGTATTAAGCAAGTCTTTATATCTATCCCAACACTTGTAAAATGTTTCTCCTGGTTTTTGAGTGAAAGTGGTGATTTGTCTTTTGAAAGAGTTTGTTCTGTGAGATGGAAAAAACTTCTTTAAAAATTGTTGTTGCATTTCATCCCAAGCACGAATGGATCCTGACCTAATATTTTGTAGCCATGTTTTAGCTTTATCTTTTAATGAAAAAGGAAAAAGCTTTAATCTGATGGTGTTCATGCTACAATTTAAGTCATTATAGGTGTTACAAACTTCTTCAAATTCTCTTAAATGCAAATATGGATTTTCTAATTCTAAGCCATGAAAAGTGGGTAAAAGTTGAATAATACCTGGCTTAAAATTAAAATGAGAAGCATCAGGAGGAAAAACTATACATGATGGTGCACTTGTTCTTGTTGGATTCATGTGATCTCTAAGTGTTCTCACATGATTATTCTCATTATTCTCATTATGAATTGACTGGTTATCTTCTTCGGCCATGTTTTGTAAAGAAAATGAGGATTTCCTAGAAAGTCTACCACTTAATGTACGTGTCCAAACTCTCATGCAAGTGCAAAAGAAAAGAAAAGAAAAAGAAAAAGAAAAAGAAAAAGAAAAGGAACAAAATTAGAAAAACAAATAAAAGTAAAAAACAAAAGAAAATAAAAGAAATATAAAATTGATACAATACTTACCTCCCCGGCAACGGCGCCAAAAACTTGACACGACCAAAAGATTGATGTCTTCTCCCAAGTGCAGGAGTGTCGAAGTAATAAATAACCCGGCAAGACCGGGGTCGAACCACAGAGAGGTTAATTGTACAAATTATAAATAACAATGCAACAACAACAACAACAACAACAACAACAATAATAATAATAATAATAATAATACTCAGTACGTGGCGTTGTTATACCTGAGAATGATCTAAAAGATCGGGTCACAGGTTTCCAGCCTATATACTGATTTTATGAAAAGATCAAAGAGATATATTATATAATATAAACAGATTTCTGATGCGAATGAATAAGGCAAGACCAACAATGTCAGGATCCTTGATCAAACACAGAGCATACTTAACGTACATAACATATAACAAGAATGTAAATAATAATAATAATAATAATAATAATAGTAGTAGTAGTAGTAGTAATAATAATAATAAAAAGAAGAAGAGGAAGAAATTAATGAGAACTTTGAGATGGGAGATTAATGTAAGGATTAAACAATGATAAAAACAAATGTCAAGGTTAGAGAATTCACTAATGGTATTTCAAATAAATATAATATAAACTCTTTTTATTACTCAACTAGAAACCACACACAAAGGAGGTTCTAATCGGATGATTTATCATTAATGGCTCATTATAAAGTATTAACATGATCATATTAATTATCTTGTCTAAGTAACACCATACTTATAAATATCATCAGGCATTCATGTTGCTAGCTTATGTTAACAACAAATCAAGTTCCTATCATAACAACGATGTCGGCCGAAAACTATGAAGGATCAAGCATTTGATGTACCAAGTGTTATACAACACAAATCTAGATTAACCATTTAACAAGCAAGGTATTAAGGATTATTAAGATAAAAAGATAAGTCATGCTAATAACAATTTTTCTTGAATATAAACATTAAAGTCCATGTTGAGTTTATATTATACATATTCTAACACCATTAGTAAAACCTTTTCACCTTGACATAATTAACTTAGCTAAACATAATGAAGAAGAAAAACATAAATAAACAACATAAGAACATAAACATGATATAAGTTAACTAATTATAGGAAAGGAAATGAAAAAGCATAAACAAGAGATTAATATAACATGAAAGAAAACTTGAACATTACAAAGATATAAAGAGAGAAAACAAGAACATGATTTTGATCTGAAAAATAATATATCTAAATACATGGCAAATGCCTCCTTTTATAGGCTAAGATTCAGAACTATTGATTGGTGGACTAAGAAAATAGTTGGTGGCCAACCATTGATTTGGTGGCTGGTTTTTGACATTATTGGCTGCTGGTTCTTGAAATTGTTGGCAGATTTTTGATATTGTTGGCTGGCCAAAACGTCATTGCTAACATCAGAATTTGAGCCCTTTGTTCCATGAAAGCTGTGGGAAATTGTCTCAGCTTTCCAACAAAAAAAACCAGAGCTCATTTGGACTTCTAGAACTCAAGATATGAGCTGAAAACCGAACAGTGTTTGAGCTGCAGGACAGGTTCCGACTTCTCCGTTGTTGCTAATATTTGAACTTGAAAATGGCAGAATTGAGTTTTGGACCCTTCATGAAAGTTTTAGTTCTATGTCTTATCTTTCCATCCATATAAAGTGGACCCAAATCCGAGTTCTACAACTCCAGTTATGATCAAATAACCGAATAGTGTTCCAGTTTGGAATTGAACCAGCATCTCTTCTCTTAGCCTAGTCCTCTTTTTGTCTCTTCACTTTCAATTGTTAATCACAGCAATCAATCCTTTGAATTGTGAGATATACCTGCATTCAAAACAAGCATTTACCATAAATTAAAGATATATTATATTATTAGACTTGTTATTATAAAACATGCTTTAGTTAGGGAATTTAACGATACTTTAGTGCAATACGATGATATAAAGCCTTAATGAGAATGCACTTTTAAGTACTAATCATCCTGCACTCGATCAACTCAGCATTTTCAAGGTAGTACAACATGTAGAAGTTTAGGCACATGTTGATTTTCTAGTATTCTAGACCGAGAGGTTTCATCATGGACTTAGCAGTATAGAAGTTCTCTTTCAACTTGTTCCTTTCAGGTAAAATGTTTTTCGCCCATTCGATAATTCTGTCATAACCGGCCTCAGTCAATCTATAATCCAACTTGATGGTAAACACCCATGTAATGACCGATAATTTATTGTGATTTGTGCAGTCATCTCATAATGGTTCGTCAGAATCTTTCAAAAGATAAAAAAAAAAACATGGCCGCATCTGCATTAGATTCTTCATCTACGATTGGACATTGATTGACATGACCCTGATTCATTCTCATCGCATCCATAACCATAGTCATGTAAGGATTACTATTGTCATTTACAACTCCATGCACGTTGCTAGCACTAAAAGTTGACCCAACCATCCTTTCTACCATGGTTTCGTGAGGAACAAATGGTTCTCTGTGTGCATACCAACACGGGTATTCCTCTATGAACCCTTTGTGTAAATGATGCATCGTTACAATATATGGATCGAGAATCTTTTTATTTTTACACCTCTTGCATAGACACCTAATACCGTCTCCACTAATATTTCTCGGAATAGATGTTGTGTAATTAATAAAACCCTGAACCCCATTACAATAATCTATCATCCGCAATCCTTGAGGTGAATCTCGATATATCTATGAACGATCATCTATGACTAATTCTATCGAACCTATATCAAATAATGATGACAACATGTATTAATTAACTAGGTTAAGTAAATAAATTTGCAAAAATATTGGTTTAGCTCAAGATTATCCAGCGTATTTTCATGCTTCTCTTAATTTATTATTAATTATCTACACACATACAAATTTGCACACATTAATTTACAAAAATTACAAATCGACAACAAAATTGACAAAATATCAGACTCGTTAAACAAGCAATTAATTATTTCATCACAACACACCTAAGTCGGTAATTGGATATAAGTTTCAACAATTTACAAACAAATACAATTTTACAAAATCTAAAACAAACCATAACATGTACAAAATCATAAATCCATACAACAAGTTTGTTTGAGGAAAAACAATAAAACAACTAAAAACCGAAACAAAATACATATACTACAAAAATATACAATAAAAAAATTGACATTTTAAAATTGTGTTCAAATTAAAGAAATGGTAGATTTACTTACTTAAAATGAAAAGCCAAAATAAAACACGGATGCTGTGACTGGAAAAGTTGAAGAAGGATGAATTATGTTGAGATGAAGAGGCATGTGGGGGGGGAGAAATAGGGGCGGGTAGGGTTGATGGTTGGGTCATATATTAATTATTACCGATAAAATTGCCGACATAATTATTTTTTATGTCAATCCATCGGCAATTCTGTCAGTATAAGTGACACGTTACTATACGACTATTCCTGTTTGAATCCAACTGTAATTTCATCGGTAAAACCATTCACAAAAACTTACACGTCATTGTATTGTTTGATTTTTTTAAATTCTTTCTATTCCAACTAGGATCGATTCCCTCGGTATATACCGATAAAAACTTTTTGTCGGTAAATATCAATGAAGTTAGCGATAGATAAAATTCGGTTAGTAAATATCATCCCAAAATACCGATGGAAAAAAAACCATTGATGATTCCGTTTGTATTCATAGATTTCCTGGCAATGATGATTGATACCATTTTCTTAATCTGTGCGGCAAGAAGCCTATTAAATCACATAGATAAGGTTGATTTTTTTTTCTTGGAAAGTAGAAAGAGTAACATTAAAAAATCCTAAATTGTACGTAGGATGTGGAGGTGAAAATTGAAATAAAAAAACTTATAATCAATATTGATAATTTATTTCACAAGAAAATTAATTCACAACAAGAGTTGTTGGATAGATTTTCAAAGATACAAAACCTAGATAATGGAAATTGCTATCGTAATTGATGTGGAAATGCACTTCCCTGACCCTTTAGACTTATTTGCCATATTTAAGCTACAAACCACATCTTTTTTACTTACTCTTGTGTCTTATTCCACACTAATTAACCTTTTCATTAATTTCTCTGTCTACCAAAAAAAAAAAACATTTTCGAGTGGCCACGTTTACTGACCCAATGAGGTAAGGAAGAAGATAAATAGCAATTCTTTCTTCCTTTTTGTCAAAGATAGTTGGCAAAATGACACTAGAAAATGTTGTTCCCAAGGACCCACTAGTGGTGACTATTTCAGATAACATTTGAAGACCAGTGCATGACTAAGTCGGTCAGCTTATAAATTTCTGTGCTTCGATGTTTCTACAATGCCCACTTTCAGTTTTTCTATTATACTTTGACCATTGACTGACCACTCCTTGCATGAGGCCATCATTACAACATATTGTTGTTTCATGGAAGAACTCAAAATGAATCAATACGATGACCCATGAGACTGTTAAATTATATATATATGAAGTGTTTCTTTGGGCTTTAATATGATGATTAATTAAGACCTAAACACATGATATTTTGTGTCATCCAACAGTAATGGTCATATATTCTTCGATGTCTAGTCCATCGTTAATTAGCTCTTAAAATAATTAACTCTTTGCATTTGCGTTTTTCAACACAAATAGACTTGTGCTGATTGACTTGTTCATTGATCGATCCAGCTCACCACTGTAGACTCCATATATCATATGTACTGGCTTCAACTTTGCAAGAGGCTATTGATGGCAATCTTCAGGATCCCATTTCTATAGTAATAGTAACCACGCATGATTTTTTTTTTTTTTTTTAATATGATCTAGTTTTTTTGTCACGGATTTGTTTTTCATTAGGGACAAAAATATAATTTAATTTCATGTCTTAAAAGCCTTATAACGTTTGCGCTGTTTCAATACTGTCCTCTACTTAGTTCACACTTTCCTCAAATTCCCACATGAAAAACAATAAGAGAGTAAAAAAAAGGGGGAAAAAGAGATATATAAAAGGAATGATCCCTTTGGAAATAGGTAGCTCTTGGAATATCATTTGCGTTGCCTTTAAAGCTCTTTCCGAAAGGCACCTTTAGCTTGCTTAATTAGGTTTGAAATTGCAGCATAATCATACCGTGATCACACTAAATTAACCTGGAAAAAACAAAACGTGTCCTTTTGGCTAGAGAATATATAGATCAGCAAGGGGAAAAAAACAAAGGAGAGATTGCATTTGAAATTATCATTAAAAATAGAACTAAGAATGAAAGAAAGAAAGATCACATCCAAGAAATTTAGTACTTAATTTTTCTTTAACAAAGAAAAATCTAAATAAATTAACATCCTTTACACTACTCAAATCAATTTACATGTTGATTCCCGCGTAAAAAAAAGGGCTAAGCTATAAAATACTAAAACAAAGATCAAGATCTTAAACTTGTTCATCACTTTGGCAATTGCAAGAAACTGGCTCGGCCAAATAAGTAGGGTTATCATCACCAGCCATGATGACAACAATCTTCGGCTCCATTTCTGCTCTCATCTCACCTTGCTTACCAGATTTCTCTCGAGCCTCAGGATCACTAGACGAATTCGATGATGATTTTCTATAAGAGCAAGCTAGAATTATCAATGACAAAGCAATGAGTGCTAACATTAAAGCTAGACTAGCAAAGAGGTAAGGGATTGGAGAATTCCTATCTTGATATCCTGCATGTACAGCAGGTGTAGTAGAGTTGCTTGCAGGCCTCATTAATTTCTCTCCCAAGAATTTCTTTTATTTCTCCCCCTCACTCCCTCTCTCTCTCTCGTATATTTCTTTCTCTTTATTTTGTTATAGCAAGATGATGAAGTTGGGAATGTTCTGAATTTATAGCACCATTTGTGAATGTGATGAGAACAAAGCGAGTTGAATTGGGAAGTTACCTCATTGCCATTGGCTTTGGCAAGGGAAGAAGGGTGGATATGATTATGATGCTTTCTTGGGCTCTACTTATACTTTAGGGGGACATTGATTGACATGGAAGTTTCTTGGAAGCAAGGGAACCTAAAACACCCTTCTTTGTCAAAAAAAAAAACAAGTGCCCAACTCTATCAAAGCAAGTGTGGATATGATTTTAGAATATCCATTGGGTTGTTGTTAGTAAAGCTTATTAAGGGTGTCCAAAATTCATGTTTATTTTATTCAATTTTACTTTTTTTATTCTAAAAGAAATATTACTTCTCGTTTTAATGGTTGCATAGGTAGAATTTAGTTTATAGGGATGTTTCATCTTAATAATTATATTAATTACAAAGATGGTAATTAATTTTGTTGCGGTTTCTAGAAAAGTTTCTGTAAATTTGGTGATAGGAAATTCAAGTAAGATGGACGAAGCAACCAAAGGGCAGAAGAGGAGTTAGTGTGAAATTGCCCCAAAGGTGGTGGCCGTTGCTTATACGATATGGGCCCAGTAAACGCGTGCTTTATTCTCACGTATAATTTTCTTTGGGAAAATAAGGGATTCAATCAGCAAAACTTTTCCATTTTCTTTATCTCAATCAAAAAGAGTTTTGTAACTTCTTCCATACTCGAAGAGAAAATATGAATGTGTATAGAGACCACCTTAAAACAGTTTCTTCTTCTTACACAACAAGCAGCTTGCTTTTCAGAAGACACGAGACAATAATACCATATGGTAGTCTTCCCTGATTGTGTTTTCAGGTTTTTCATTTTTTTTAAAATTTTTCTATCATTTAGGGTTTTAAAGTTTTTGGGGAAAAAAATCATTTTTAAGGTTTGAAAAATTAAATTTCGTCTTGGAGGTCTAAATTAATGGCATTTTTGTTCAAAAATTAAGTAGTAAAAGGTGTGTGTGTGTATATATATATATATATAGGTATAGGTATTCTAATTGGAGAGGATTTGAGAGATGATTTGGCACTTATCCTTCAAGTAATTTATTTTCAAGCTTAGTATTATTTCAAAATTTGCACCGAACTCAAATTAATTTTATTTCATTAATTAAGAAATAAGAAAAATAAAGTTTTTTCTTAATCAAAATTTAAAGAGATGGCCCGACCATGAGATTTCTTTTAGCACTAGACATTTTATTTAAACAAAAATTAAAAAAAATATATAGTTTATTGTTAATGTTGATTTGACTTTGATATAAATTATTGATTCTAAGAATAAAAATTACCATAAACTATGGAAAAAATTATGAGTAGGTTTGCTTAACTAGTCAGGTTCTAAATTTACTCCATATATGTTATCAGTTCGAGTCTCATAAACCTCATCATCATTGGAGGCTTACATGGTCGTTAACTTTAGGGTCGTGGGATTAGTCGAAGTGTGTCCAAGCTGACCTGGACACCCACATTAATAAAAAATAATTATAAGTAGAAATCTTCATTAATGTTTTTATTACAAATAAATATTTTGTGGTTGGAACAATTTCTTTTGTACTGTATATTATTAAATAAAAATTTTATAATGTTTCAAATTAGTAGGAGCTGCAAATGATCCGCAAGTTCATCAGCTCTAGAATCTCTTGTTTCTATTTTCAGGAGTTGCTTCTATATTTAGTCCCCTTCGTTCCGGGTGTTGCTTCTATTTCTACATTTGTTTCTCACACCCTTTCCTCCCTAAAAAGAATTAAATTATTAATGACAAGATAGAACCAAGAAATAACCTTTCACGTGTGAAATAACAAAAGATCCTTCTTAAAAACAAATAATTTCATCAAATTAAATATGATATTTTAAATTACGAGTCAATAAATATATAACCATATACAATTAAATTCATAAAAAAAATGAGAGAAAATTTGTTGGAGACCAAAGCAATGCAATCCTTGGTTACTAGTAATCACTAGTTGAGCACTCGTGCTATACCACATGTTATTTTTTTCTTTATTATGATGTTGGTACTATAAATGTGTCATAAAAACAATATATGATCCGATCGAGTTAAAAATATAAATGGGTGAAATAAAATAATTTTATTTTAATAAGACAACAAAATAATGATAATAAATGAATCAATTTTTTTTTTATTTTAAAAAAATATGATCATGAAAACCTAAGAAAAAATATTTTTTTAAAAGGGGGCAAATGATATAACATGAGACTGTGACAGCTTATCCAACATGTTTTTTTTATGGCAAACATAAAAAAAAAAAAAAGGTTGATGGGTAAATTGAGAATAAAAAAATCAATTGAAAAAAGAAAAACAAAATGAGTGAATTGGGGTTAACATGTCAAACCCGCAATCCAAGTCATGGTCCCATTAGATTCCACAATTGTTTTATTTAAAAAATCATTTTTCATCTAAACATACAATTTGGTTTTTTCCAAAAAAAAAAAAATAAGGATGGTGTGTGTGCTTGAAAAAAAAAAGATCTTTAATTTTTCTTAAAAAAATTGATAACAAAAGGAGAGTTTTATATCTCAATTCAAATAAAAAAATTTAAAAAAATAAATGATGAAATAATTATTTTTTAATTTTAAAGGGTTGAAAATATATTAAATTAAAAAATATTTTTTAAAAAACAAAAAGGTCATTCACTAAATTAAATAATATTCTAATTAGAAAACACTATAAAAAAAAAATTAAAAGACATGTTTGAATTTTATTGAAAAAACTAACATAAAAATTCAACAAACAAATAAAATCAAAGGATAAATCAGAAGAAAAAAATTAAAAAGAACTATCGCACGTGTGCGGCGTCGCGGCGATCGCCCACCACCCCCCATCATCAGGTGTGGTATGTTTATTTATTCTGGAAAACATGGTAAGACAAGGAATTCGTTGTCTCTTAGCTGTGAAAAATGGAATGGGAGTCGCCACCTAGTATTTTGGTCACTAGGAACCCTAATTGATCTCAAAGATTGGGTACGGAGACTGGTTGCGTAAAGGGAAGGTGTTAGCATCCCAAATACGCCCTACCTAAGGTAAGCTGCATTGTTTTATTGTCTGATAAAAAAAATCTAAGGTCTTATCATGTTGGTCTGTCTAGGATTCAAGAAAAGCCCTCCTTGGTAAGGAGTTCTTATCTTATGAGGTAAAAATCTAACCGGCCTAATGCCTATAAAAGAACTACCTTTTTAATATCGGGAATACGTTTTACGTATAAATTCATAATCCCAGACATTAAAAAAAACAAAATATTTTTGAATTTTTGATTTTTTAAAATATTGGCCAAGTTCCCATGACTTTAATAAAAATACAATATGATTTTATTTTTTTTTAGCTTTGAGAGACTCGGCCGTATGCACAAAAAAACATTTTTTTTTATATGTTTTCAAAGTTTTGACGAAAACAAGGTATTTTAATATCGGATTTGTATCTTTTAAAAAATACAGACCGATATCAATCAAAATGGCGTAAAACAAATACGCGAGGAAATCGCAATTTCTTTGAAAATATATATTTTTCTTTTTAAAAAAAAAGAAAAAGAAAAATGAAAATGAACTGGGCTGGGCTGATGTTCCAGCATTAAAAAAACAATTAGGTCGAACCTGGCCCAATTGTGTGGGTTGGGCCTGTATTGGCCCAGCTACAAGGTCGGACTCAGCCCAACCGCGTGGGCTGGGCTGATGTTCCAGCCCGACAGAACAAAAGGGCTGGTTATTGAACGGTAACCAACCAAAATATAATTAGCTAGTTACTGTGCACAACAAGTAACTAGCTATTTAAACTTCATTTGCTGCAGAACGTGAGTCACGTTCTGCATGCAAATGGAAGAAAGGCTTCGGCACGTAAACTAGGGGGCAACGGCGTCGAGGAGGTTACCTGGAGTGGCGAGACACAATCATGGCCGTCAGCGGTGGTTAAAGGCGGTGGTGGCGGTTTTCCTTCCTTCTCTCCTGTCTCCTCTGTTTCTCTTCTCAGCCCTCTCCTCTGTTTCTTCGTGGCAGTCAGCAACAGTCATGGTGTGCTGTGGCGGTGGAGAGGAGGCATGATGGCTGCTGTGGTTGTTCTTCTTCTATTTTTCTCTGTTTTGAATTGGTTTCTCCTTTGTTGCTGCTCCTGTCTCCTCTCTCACTCTTTTTTTTTCTTTTTCCTTTCTTCTTCCTCCTCTGTTTTTCCCTGTTTTATTCTTTTCATTTCTGTCCCTCTCTCTCTCGGTCGGTTTCTCTCTCTCTCTCTCGGTTTCTCTCCCTGTTTGCTGTCGTTCTCTATCTTTTCTCCTTCTTTTTTTCCTTTCTTCCCCCCCTCCTCTCTTATGCGTTCGGGTGGTATTTATAGAGGCAGGGGGAGCGGGGTCGACCCTGCCCCATCCCATCGCCGCCCATACATGGGGTGCACGTCGCCTGCTCTGCCACGACGCCGACAGCGGTGGCTAATGGAGGCGTCCCTTGTGGGACACGGCTGCTCTGGCATCTCATCATAAGATGGGTGGCGTCTGACTTCGGCTCTAAAGCACGTGAGAGGAAGAGACAAGGGGAAGAAAACAAAACTTTTCCTCCCCTACTGCACATCTAAGGGAAGAAGAAGAAGAAACAGTGCCGCCTCAAAACGGCACTGTTTCGTCCTCTCTTTTTTTTGTTTTTTTCAAACGCATGAAACGGCGTCGTTTTGCTTAAAACGCGCCGTTTCATTTAAATGAAAATTGGCGCCAAAGCGCCAGATTTCAAGTCAATCCTTCAATTTGCGCGTGTTTTGCATTTTGGTCCTTGGTCTCGGATTTCTTCAATTAAGTCCCCAATTGGCCGTCAAACTTCAATATTTATGCAATTAAACCCCTGATTTGATCAAATTAACTCTTAAAAATTATAATTTGACCACAGAACTTTAATTTCTTCCAATTAAAGCCCAAATTAACTCCAAAATCAATTTTTCTTACAATCAAACCCTCTATAAATTCAATTAAACCTTCAATATAATTTAATTAAGTCCATCAACATTTGATTTTGTACTTTTCTTCCTCAAATAAAATTTTCTTTGTCAACAGGGCTATCATCAGTCAATAAAATACTGCTAAATTTTAATTTTTGTATTTTTAAACCTCCTCAACCAAATTTTGACTATTTTCTGAGCGTTCTGACATCCTTTTTTCACAATTATATTTTTTTTTATTTTTTTGTATTTTGTTTTTGAAGAGAGAGGAAAAAATGTGAATTGGGGAATAACCCAAAAATGGGTTATGACACTAAATATCATCTTAGACCATAAAAAATAGCAATTCAAAGTTCGAGAACCAAATTTGACAAAGCAAAAAAATCAATGAGGATGAAATTAAAACAAAAACCTAATTCAATGATTTTTTTTTAAAATATCATAACAAAAAACAAAGGGACTAAATAAAAAACAAATAGAAGTTTACGAGTTGACTTAGAAAATTGGGTGGGAGGACACAGACATTGAGGGGCATAAAGGAAAGAAAGAAGAAAAAGAAGAAACGAAATGGTCGCCGATAACAAACCGAAGATCCTATCGATACACGCGCCACATATCCACAAAGGTGACGCTAAGATAGAGCTATTGCAACTCTGGAACGACCATTTTGGTCACTTTAATCAATCGCATGTGCCATCTGAAGATGGAGGAGTAGCTGATACATAAGTGTCAACGTTTTTTTTTCTTACTAAATACTTAAATAACACCACCCCTACTGATTAATTATATATATAAAAAAAACAACAAAATAACATGAATGCCCTTTAATTTGAGAGTAAATTGTTTAACATCAAAGGCGTTGAGATCTTTTTATTGTGTAATAAAATTGGAAATCACGAAATGATCCTCCATTTGCTTTTTTTTTTTTACTTTCAGGGGTAAATAGGCTATTTTATTGTGCATTCATTATATGAAAATATAAACCTAGCTAACCCTCATTATAAGGAAAAAAACAAAAAAAATCAAAGGGTAGTGTTGTAATTTAGATTTATAACAAAAACCAAATTACCTGTGTTGTCAATTTGAGAACACCAAAATTGTCCCTATGTAAAGATAATTATACTCTTAAATACTTGACAAAGTATTTTTTAAAAAGATGAAAAAATAATTATTGTTGTTCATAATGACATGTGTATGTGTGAACAATATATTCCCCATCTCTTTTAATTTTTTTTTTAATTGTCATTGTATTTTATATATTATATTGATAGATTCAACCACATAATGATCAATTGCAGTTTTTCGGAAACAAAATGAATGATATATTTTACTATTAATGTTTATGTTGATGCATCTATATATGCATCTTACCATCTATTAAATGGAGATGATATTTTATCAGCCTTTTCTCTCTCCGTTCTCACAAACAAAAGCTCTCTCCCCCCACAAATATTCCCTTGCTGCCGCGGGTGAATCGACAAATATTTATATTATTTATATATTTAGATTAGTGTGTAGATGTATAATTTTATGAGTATTTTATTTATATCTCCTTTTCTCATGTTTCTTCGTTAATTCACGATTACTTCAACTCATTTGTAATTGTACAGTGCTATAAATTTTTAAAAAGATGATTCTAGTTTTGAATCTTTTCAAACATAAACTGTTTGGGGGATTTTTTTTTCAATTTAAGTTAGTTTTAGATTAAATTTATTTATACATTGTCAATTATTGTTATTTGAACCAATTAATTTTCACAATTGATATACTTTTAACACAGATAATTTCATCATTGTTTTTTGCAATAATTTAGTCATAAACTAGTAATAGTAAATAATAAAAACTCGTCCTTGAACGGTATAGCTTAACTAATAAGATTTTAGGTTTGCTTTCTAGAGGTCATCAATTCGAGTCTCACAAACCTCAGGGCCACTAGAGGTTTACATAATCGTTAATTTCAGAGCTTGTGAAATTAGTTAAAATACGTGCAAGCTATTCCGAACACCAACATTAAAAAATAAATAACATAAATTCAAGGAAAAAAAAAACATCTCATCGATTTTTCAAAGTTCAAACTCTTGAAAGTCCACGAACCAAACCCAATTACGAGCCATCTACAGGAGAATTATGCGAAGCTCGTCAACTACAGGCCCATTTCAGCACAGGTCTAATTTGATCTTTTTCCCACTAAAACAAGAAATGAAAGTGATTCCATTTCATTGCTTTCTCCACAAATTTGGATTCTGGGTATCTCTCAAATTCTGTTTTGGTAGGCGCTATGAACTTGTACATAAGCTTTGCTTTTGCTTTTGCTTTTCTTAAATTACATAAACTCTTGCTTTTCTCTGTTGTCGTATAAGAGGATATGGTTTTGAATTTGTTTAATTTGAGAAGTTACTCATGGCCTTCCGGAAGACAGAAAGCTCTTCAAAACTTCAAAGATGATAGAAGAAACAAAAGCCATTTGCTGTTGAATAATTTTGAAGTAACTCATACCTCGTAATAGCATGAAAATTTTATTTTTATTATTATATTTTATTTATTTATTTAATATTAAATAATTATTTTTTAATTTAAGTTTTTTCTGACCTATTAAACATTGTTTAAGAGTTTATTTTATTATTGAATTTATATTAGTTGATTAATAGTTTAAGTCTATTAGCTTGCAACCTAAAAGAAATTTATAGAGTTAGTTAAAAGAAACTATATTATAGTTTTTAAATGTAAATTTTAGTAGTAAATTGAAGAATAAATGTGAATTTTTTATGGCAAAACAACTTTTTTTTATAAGGACAAAGATCTTATATTGACTTATCAAAAATTAATTGATTTTGTGGTTTTATTGGCATAAGGTTATTTCTGGATTTAAAGTTTCTTTTCAATATTTTTAATTCTTAGATACAAAGTTATTTTTAGTTAAGGTTATATTAAACTTGATTTTTAAAATTTTATATTAATATCTATTTTGTTTGAAGTTTCTTGGCCACGTAATCAAAATTTATGTAATTGTTGTGGATGGACCGGTCATTACTTCCACTGGCCATTTGAACTTTTGGTTTCTTTTCCCGTCAAATATGATGGTTAAATCACACTCAATTATCAGTTAATTTCAGTAAACTGATGACACTTGAACCTTCTCTTTTTTTTTAATCTTTTTTCAATGTCAAAATCACTAGTTATACAAGCATTTACAAAATAGTAGCAGCTTTACTGCATTTAGTGAAACTACTAAGGGCATCATATCTCATTGATCAAGACCAATTAGATTTAGAAACATAAGAGTATGATCAGTACTAGATCATTAGTAATAACTAATACAATCCTCATCTACGGAGATTTTTGTTCTTCTTCTTCCTTCTCTCTGGATTCAGAATGATGGGACAATGCCATATCCTGTTTCTGCCATTAGTGTGGAGGAGAACATTTGGTCATCTTCGACTTCTACATCTTTTCTCTTTGCAAATCGGCCTTTTATCCGGGGTCTGGTCTCTGCATAGGCCTTCCTTGAGGCATACCTGATTGTCTTCTCAAACTTCCTCGTCTTCTTTTTCTCTCTGTATCTCAGGACTCTTGCCTCCCTATCCATTGGACTAAGTTGAGATGGCATCTGGATAGCAGTGCTGGAGAAAAGTTCCATTGTCCCTTTTGGAGGTCTATGTTGCGAGATTGAGATCTCGCTCATTGTTGATTCTGGCACCACTCCAACATCCATGGATGACATGGATACCTAATTAAATGAATACAGGAAAGCAGATGTTTGGAACAAGAAGACAATTTCACAAGGTTTTCAGGAAATAATTGCCTTGTTACTATCTGCAGTAACATATATATTTTTGTGTTGCCTATAAAATTTTACCCTTGTACAAGCAGTGTGAGTGGTAGATTATGATACTTTCATGCTCTTGGCATATAGCAGATTAGCTAGTTTACAACTAGGTAATTAAACTGGTTCAGCTAGTTTAGTAACCTAATTATCAGCAAAGACAGAAACAATTTCAGAAGCACCATGATCAATTAATTAATTGGAAATCATGCTGATCAACTTAAAAGGAATGATGATGTTTGAGAGTTCGAATTTATGTAATTTAACATATCTACAAAGCTGGTAATTGTAAAAATGAGATGAAATTTTGAGGAAACACTTAGTTGAAACAGGTTGTGGACTAAAGACATTCTCCAAGGATGTTAACAAGTACTTACTAGAGCTCAAACCTCTTCTAGAGATGATCCTGTGATAAGTTAAGTATCAAGACTTAATTAAATCCTGCCGAGTGTCATAAGCAGCAAAGAAAAGCTTACACTTTGACTGATCGAACCATTGTAGCTGCAAGCAGCTTTTGAGGGCTCATACTCCAATCCCAACTGAAAATTGTGATACTGCCGTTGCTGTTGATGATCCTTTCCTTCTCCATACTGAATTGGCACAGCACGGTCACCCCCATAACTCTTTGGCGGAACACAGTAGTGTTGCTGATTGTACTGATCAGAGCATTGATTTTCAGTACATGAGTTGTACTCCACAAGATCCAAATACTCATCAACCTCCCCACCAAACAAGAAGCCATTATTATTCTGGTTCTTGCTGTTCTTCACAGGATTTAGTAACAACCATGAAGCAGCTTCATCCTCCTCCTCCTCACTTATTGTCTCTTCTCCCTCTTGTGTCGTGAACCGGTCTTCAGTCTCACCGGCTGCAGGCCCTACTGGGGAACCGTGAAGGCAACCGGAAATGGGCAGAATTGGAACACGCTGGTGGCGGCGTGCTAGTGGGTTTGCAGAATGGATATCTGCGTCACAGGCAGTGCAGAGAGACGCCGCATCCGCCTTGCATAACAAGGCAGCCGGAGCACGCTCACACGCCTCGCACACCGATACGCGCTCATGGCGTGATGCCACACGATTGGCTGCGTGCACACGGGCATCACACCCGGCACACAAGTATGCCGAGTCAGCCCTGCAGTACACAGTGCAAGGTGCTGCACGACACGTGTCACATACACGAGCCCTGTTGTCACCACCTCCGCCACCACTACTCTCTTGCTTCAACATATTGCCTTTCTTTCTCTCTCAAATTTACTGTGTTTTGAGCTAGCTATGAGTGAGCCTTAGTTGCAAGGAGGGAGGGATATACCTCTAGGATAAACAAGCGGGGAGGAGAGAATCGAGAGTGCGACACATGGCATCAATTTAGTGGTAAAGAAAAGTTATTTCATTATCTTGAGATTGGCTGAGTTTTGAGGTAGGTCGCAGTTGTAAGTGAGAGTACATACACAGTAAATATTATTTTTAAAGTTTTTTTTTATTAAAAATATATTAAAATAATATTTTTTATTTTTTAAAATGTTTTTATTAAAATAATTTATTTATTTTTATTTTTATTTTTAAAATCAATAATTTTAAAAATTTTAAAAATTAAAAATAAAATTCAAATTCAAAAAATTTCAAAGACTTGTTTACGCGGTACATAAGGTTGTGGCTGATTTGGCTTTATGAATCATTTTAGTGTTTAGAGTACTGCTGGAAGTAGAGGAAGATTGTGATACTCGCTTGAAAATGAAGACACTTGTCATAATCAAGATCTTGGGTCCACCCTGTAATGGATAAGATTCTTCATGTAGACGTGTCATCTTTTATGGTTTTAAGGAACTTTGTAACATGTGAGGAACACGTCGTACTGTATTAGGTCTTAAGCTTTAGTGGGGTTTTCAACATAGCTGTCAAACCCGATTAGAGGATAATCTACTTAAAAAGCTGAATTCTAGATTATATAGATAAACTTAGATCAATTTAGATTAATTTAAAAAAAATTAAAAAAAATTTAAAATTTTAATATTTTATAGAAAAAAATTAAGAAATAATTTATGTGGATATTGATTATATATGTTGTAAATAATAAAGTTTAAAAGAATATATATAAAAAAATTTATCCTAAATTGAAAAGATATTATATTGTCCTTTTAAGTTGAAGTATTTAAACAAAAATTATTTTTTATCCCATATTGAAAAAACATAATTTTTTTCTTGTGAACATAAAGTATATATACTAAAAGGTTTCAAATTCCACATTGCAAAAATAATTTTTTTCTTGTGAACATAAAATATATATACTAAAGGGTTTCAAATCTCATATTAAAAAGATACTATATGTTATCCTTTTAAATTGAAGTATTTAAACCAAAAAGTTTTTTTAGATCCTACATTGAAAAAATATAACTTTTTCCTTGTGAACATACAACATAGAGTTTATATACTAAAGGGTTTCAAATCCCACATTGAAAAAATAATTTTTTTTCTTATGAACATATAGCATATATAGTAAAGGGTTTCAAATCTCACATTCAAAAAATAATTTTTTTCTTGGAAATATAGAATATATATACTAAAGGGTTTCAAATCCCATATTGAAAAAATAAAACATTCTTCTGGTATTTATATAATGAAATTTGAAAGGGCTAATAACCAACTAAAAAAATATAAAAAAGAGAGGTCTAGGAGAAAAACCATATTTGAAAAAAAAAGGGTCTCGTCCGGGTTCGCCCGGGTGGCTCGGGTCATGGGTCGACCCGCCGGGTTGATGAGGTTTTTACTCCGGCCGGTCTTTTTCCTTACCCGAACCAGTCCAACCATCAATCGACCGGGTCTCGGGTCGAACCACTGGGCCAATCCGGGTTTAATAACTATGATTTTCAAGTTTCTCACATGTAAAGTAGTTTCCGATTATCTCATAATAATAAAAACAATTATTCAAGTTATATAAAATTATTTTGTATTTTTATTAAATTTCATCTAGAAAGTTAGCATTAAATTTTTTTTATTCAACTCATTATCTAACTCGAGTTTAAAATTAAATTATGTAGAAATATTTTCGATATGATTAGATCAACTTGATCGATCCAAAGATATTCAGGCTGACTAGTAAAACAATTCTAAGGATGAAGTTAAAAAAAAATCAAATTAACATAAAAAAAACCTTCTAACTCAACTTCTTGCTTAGCTTAGGTTTAAAATTAAATTGTGTGAGAGTTACTCTAACGCGATCTAGTTAACTTAGCTAGTCTAAAGGTAACCTAGTTAATTGATATAAAATTTTTTATGATGAAATTGATAGAAAATCTCTCGAGCTTACTTTTTGCTTAACTCAGATTTAAATTTAAATTATGTGAGAATTATTTCAATGCGATCTATTCTTTTTGGCCAATTCAAGGCAACTTGGATGACAATTAAAAAAGTATAAGAATAAAATTGAGAAATAAAAGGAAAAAAATTGAAATAAAAAAGGGGGAAAACAAAAAAATGAGGTGCTGAATTGAAAATAAAAAAATAAAAAAGAAAGAAAAAGAGAAGCTTCATTGTTTATATGAACAATAAGTTTTATAATGAGTTTCAAGTTTTTTAGTATAGAAGTAGTAATGTTATGTTGGATGTGCTAATTAAGTAAAGTTTCATTACTATTTTGGATACAAGAGATAGAGATAATTGAGATAACAAAGATATGCCTCCTCTTTCTCTTTGGTTTTAGAAATATTTGAATTCACTCTAAAATTATGTTAAAGATATATTTATTTTTATGTCTTGCTCCATCTATTCAACTTGTCATGTTTTCTCAACATGTCTCTTTAAAATGACACCTACCTTTCTTGCTTATTATTCATGAGCACCAACCTTCTCATCAATGGTACAACGAAATATAACAACCAACAATCAATTTTCTCCACTCTCTATGAGATACCTACAAGAAAAAGTAACTATTCTCCATTATTATTATATCACTCTACGTAAGGTAAACTGAGTAATTATTCTCTATTATTATTATATCACTCTACATGAGGTAAACTGATGTGATTAGGGTCTATAAATATCTTTTATTACTGTATTAAAATCATAAGCTTGTTTTCACAACACAAGCAGAAAACTTAATTAGGACCATTATAATAGACCACACAAGGTCACAAAGCCACATTGCTTTCCCCTTGCTCCTACTCTCTTTTCCACACATTTCTTTCTCCTACTCCTAACATCTGTTGCTCAACATATTATCTTCTATTGATATTTACTAACTTAAACATTAAAAGCTATTGTATTCTGATAAACTTACTTTTTGCAGGAAAACTCGTGGATGTCACCTGGTCATCTCACCAACTAGTAGTCAAGCTCAATCATTACATGATTGTAATGAAATGTGAATCAAAACTGTCTAATTATAATATTGCTAGAATGGATTTTATTATAGGTAAATTCTTATATTAATCAAATTAAATTGATGCCCAAAGACTAGCTAGTTTCGTCTATTGATTATAATTATATCTTGACATGTTAATTGACTTATGAAACCAAATTTATTTTTCTTTATTAATGTGGATATCTGGGTCAACTTACGCGCATTTCAACTAATTTTATAAGCCCTAAAGTTAACAACTATATAAGATTCCAGTAGTTTTGAAATTTATAATACTTAAACTGGTAATATTGAAGAAACTAAATTTAATTTTGATTTTATACCAAATTAGTTACTTCCGCGAGTATTAAAATGTTTTCCATGCCTTTGAGAAAGAATGTTTGCCATATAATTAAGGATTGCATTTTTGTTGCATAAAGTCATAAACTACCTCCACATGACGTCTTCAATTCAGTATTTTTGCTCCCTTTTTTTCTTAATTAATTCATTCTTAAGATTAAATTATTTTTTCCAAAATTATGGGTACATATAAATTAAATTAACAATTTGGGTTTATCATAAGATTCATCTAGTACTTATCTATAACTTTTTAGCTCTCTCAATCTTTTAAACCCCCGCTTTGGCAACCCAAGATTTTTGTATTTCTTTCTTTCTTTTCTTAGTTTTTACGGATTAAAGACTCTTCGAACTTAAGAATTAGTATTAGACAGCCAAACAAGGAATTAATGGTTCCATTATTACATTTCACAACAAGGAAATGGAAAGATTAAAACTATCAAAAAAATTCAATATTTAACTCATTCTCGTGAGTATATATTGGAAGTAGTAAGGTATTATATGTTTGAACTTCGAACAATCCCTTTGTCTCTGCATTATATATGCAACCAATAAAATCTTTCAGTTTTGGATTGTATATACATTCACTTAAGAAAACTTTGAGACTTTTGCCTGAAAAGTAAATGCCATCTTTTTGCAGAGATTAATGTTTGTAACCTAGATCGATCAAGTTGGGAATGACATAGACATAAAACCTACGCTAAAGAGTTTCTCTGCTGACCTTAAATAATGGCAGCTATCATGCGACTGAATCAATATGAACAGTCACAATTTGCAAATGAACCACTTAGAAAGAGACCGAAAACTCAAGTGACAATGAGATTTTGCCTCCTTATGAAAGAAATGAACCACCTCTCCCTTGCCCTTTTACTTTCGGCAAATACAAGGATAAAAACCCTTTGAAAGTAGCCCAAGGAATGCATGGTCCACACACCACCTCAGTTTCTCTTCAAAGCTGACTTGTATCACCTCGTATGGTTACCTTTTCAAGGCAGTGGTGATGTGGAACCAAACAAGTCCGAATCACCTAAGTAGTAGGAGCCGACTCGGACAAAGCTGGAGAGAAATTCTGAGCCAATAAGACACTGCCAGTTAACCAGTGACCGGATTAGGATGCACCTCCACCACAAGTTTGTTGAATGTACAGAGTTATTCTGATCCCTTCTGCCAGTGAAAAGGTACATGTCACTAGCGGCAAAACTTGATGTGCTCTTGTCTTCTGCCCTAATCATAACTACTTGGCCTCAAATTGGACAACTCAACTGCCTTGTGTGCTGATCACTTTCATGGTCATAAATGATCATAATGAGATGTGGAGTCCTCATAGAGAAACACAATGTATACATCAAATTCTATTACTCTTCAATCATAGTCAAACATCGTAAATTAATGGACCACTGTCGTTTTTACTTAAGCTAAAATAATTTCACCCACTAAACGATTCGTGGAAGTAAGAAAGTAGTGTACATTAACCATCCCAAAACTACTAAAAATATAACTAGACATGGTGCGTGTTTGACAGTGTGGTTGTAGGTGCTTTTCAAATAACTTTTCGTACCAAAATACATGCCAATGATGTTTTTCATTTTTTAAAAATCATTTTTGACATCAGCACATCAAAACGATCCAAAACGTACAAACCATATTAAATTTTAGTAAAAAAAAAAAAAACTCAAATTTTTTGGGAACGCTGGTTGAACCGCGTTCCCAAACGCTTCCATGAGCCCATACTATACTGTGGGTTCGCTTATATATATATATATATATATAAAATAATATCTAGGTGCTTTAAAAAAATAAAAAAAAATTTGGATTATAACTCTAATCAAGATTAATAAATTGATTTTATTTTAATAAGACAATATAAAAAATTAGCAATGATAATAAATAAACAAAATATTTTTTAAAAAATAAAACACAATAATTTGAAAAAACCCTTTGGAAGTATGTAACTGGATTAAAAAAAAAAACTTGGTTCGAATCAACTCGAGATGGGGTGATAAATATGTAACCTAGGTAATAAGAGGCAAGTCAACCTAGGTTAACCCGTAAAACTCATGGCTCAGGTTATGAGTTTAGGATAACATGATAGAAAAGAAATTGAAAAAAACCACAAAACCAGTTTTTTTAAAAAAAATTAATGTCGAACAATGAAATCATAAAATAAAATAAACAAAAAAGAGGATGTCGACTGATATTAATTATTCAAGAATGTGACTCGGGTCATTAGACCAGAAGAACCACACATGAAAAAACTGTGAAGCTCAATCCCTAGTAAATCAAATATTGAAGGATGAAACTAGAAAAAAAAATCAATTAAACGAAAAAATCTAAAATAAAAAATAGCAATAAAAAATTAAGATAAAAATCAAAATAAAAAAAAATTAAATGGCAAGAATTTTTTTTTGAATGGAGGGATAAAATTAAAAAGGAAAAAATCTAACAAAAGGACAAAATCAAAATCAAAATCAAAAGAATAAGGGCCAAATTAAAAAAATATATATACAATAAACTTGGATTGAATGATGAAAAAAACCATCAAAACTTTTACAAAATAGTGAAGAAAAAATATTAAAAATTAAAAAAAGAATGACCAACTTGGAAAAGAAATATATATGACAAATTAGATTTGAAGGATTAAATTAAAAACAAATAAACCTTTAACAAAAGCACCAAGGAAAAAAAAATTAAAAATAAAGAGAATAAGGACTGAAGTTGAAATATCAAGAACAAATAGGATTAACCTGTATTTTTTGGGTGTGAGAGAGAAAAAAGAAGAAATAACGGTTGATCGTTGACAAACCACTCCACTATCGTCGATATGCGCTGCACTAGGAGGAAAAAAAGACATGGTGACGTATCCAACGACATGGTAAAAGAGACTTCTCTTCTACTAGGAGACGTCACACACACCATTTAAAGTGTGCGAGTGCCTCCCACATATTGGTACCCCGATAATTATATATATAAAAAAAAGACTTGAAGGAAAAGACAAAAAGGCTCTTAAATCTACAATTTATTTACTTATTTATCCTAAGGGCATACTTGTTTATTTACTATACATTATTAAATGTAAAGACATTTATACCCTTTTTGTTGGTTTTATTTTTTTCTATTATGAGGGTAATCATATCATTTTACTATGCATAAAAAGATAAAAATTGCAATTATACCTCTAAAAAACCCTCTAATGATGAATGTGACATGTGAAAAAACCAAAACACTCGTAACATAAAGGCAATTGTTTTTTTTTTTTTTTGGAAAAGCAAAAACATCATTTCATTATTGTAGTGAAAAATACATTGAGTCTAAGTCCAAATAGTTTTTGTTTTTAATTTTTATTAATCTTTAACATACTTCCTCAAGTAAAAACTCTTTAGACTTAAGACATATAGACTTGGGTCATCTCTAATAGAAGTGTTATATGGAGAGGAAACAAAAACTACTAAAATGGCTCTTTATTTGTTGATTTGGAGTCTTCAAGGGGATAGCTATATGGGATGCTAAAATCAATGAAGATCCATTACTATATGTTTTTTTAGGAAAGCCATAAAATGAAAGGGAAATTTTAATTGTGTTTTTCTCTTTAAACTTTCGATCTCTCTTTTCTCATTCTATGTAAAATACAAAATGGATTGTCAAAATGCCATTTTCCATTGAAGTACCTTATAAGAAAAAAAAACAAAATTATACTATTTAAAATGTCATATTGACAAATTTACTCTTTTAAATAGAAGGAAGGGGGAGAGGGAGATGGAGAGATAGAGAGTGATAAATACAAATGTTCTAAATACCCTTAAATGAGAGCTTCAACATATATTTATAAAAGGATTTTTACAAACATGGCTGACAAGATGTACAAGCATCTCTTATAAAAGCAAACTAAAGTAAATACACACTAGATAACATAAAAGTAAAATGTAGAAATGACATGAATATTTTAACATACAATAATTATAGAAGTAGTGAAAAACAAAAGATTTTACAATATCATTAAAAATATAAAACCATGATCATCAAATCTTATGCTTTTGATATCTAGGTTAAAGGAGAATTCTCATGAGCTTGAGTCATCATCATTAACATTATCTTTTGAAGGTGAATTATCTTTTTCATTGAGATTAAAAAGACAATTCACGTGATTCTTATATTCCACAGGAAACACTGTATTGAGAAAATCATGGTAAGTACTTGGAATAAAAAAATATTGATCCAAAGTAGTAGTGATGAGATTCAAGTAACATCAAGAGATCCATTAGAAGTTCTAATTGGTCTAGTGATAAGATTTAGGGCTAAGATGTTCAAAAAGGCTTTCAATGGACTTCTTCAAGACACATGGGCCAATGTGGATTTCAAGAAGATATTAAATAATGAAAAAAAGCATTGATTAATTTAATTCATGTTCAAGAAGTGCTTGTTAGTAGGCATTCAGATATTACAAAAAAATTGAAATAAAAATATTCAAATTTGTCAATTTTAACCTTTGGCTATTGTTCTGGTCATACCTGAAGATACAAAATGAATTTTAATATGATTATAGTTGCATTGGAAAGTAAACATCCATAGATTTCCAGTAATATATGACATGCCTTTTAATTCATTAAGACAAGAGATAACCATGCGTTTTAATTTGGGTTTCGATCTACTAGTATATTACAAAAAATACGCTAGTCTTATTTAAATTAGTTAGACTATTGTTTTATTTATATTTTAGTTATTATTAGGCTTTTTAGAGATATTAAGGCCTATATTTAAATTTGAGTTCATTGGATTATTATTATTATTATTATTTATAAGGTTTATCATTATTTATTAAGGATATTCTACTAGACTTAGGATTTTCTTTAGTATAAATACTCTTTTGTAAAGACTTTTAGATGTTAGACTATTTTAAAAGAGACTATTTTTCATTAAAAAAAAATTAGCATTTTTTGTTATTTTTTATGTGGTTGAGTGATTCCTATAATAAGTTTTTAATTAAACTCTTCAAAGGATTGATCAACTTTGTTGTACTTTTATACTATTCGTTCGTGTCTTTTCATCGATGTAGGGTGATGGTGATCATTACGTATAACTTTGATTCTCTAAGACAGGTTCTTGTTAGGTCAAGTTGGAAACCATTCAAATTTGATTTTAGCGTATCCTGGGAGGTGTCCACATCAGGTGGTGTCTAGTTGGTTGAGTAAAGCTATGTGATAAACTAAATGATGCCATTGTATATATGTCATCTGAGGCATTTGAACACAATTATAATTATGACATCTATGATTGAATATGTTATAGTCTTATAATTGTTTATTTGAGAGATCGCTTGTTGTTGATTCTTAATGGAGTCAAATTTTTTGAACCATTTGTTTTTAGAACAAGAGGGTCATCAGGTCTAAAATGAGCTAGCTGATATTGAAAAAGAAAAGCTAAAAGATTTTGCTTAGAAAATATACAACCAATCTTGTATATATGGGATAGGTAAATCTAAAATAACAATACAGGTTATGTAAACAAGAAGTGATTTTGCAGAGAGAATAAAGTAAGAAAGGGATAAGTGAAGTATATGATAGGAGGCTAAAAATTACAACTACTGAGAACATATTTACAAAGGAGAATAGAATGGATTTGTTAAAGAGTGACAAAAAGCGATCCATTAAATACTTATCAAGAATGAGGATTTTTTTCATCATGAGAGAGGATGGACTGGATGACTCAAAATAAAACATGAGAAAAATAATAGATTTTATGTTAGGATTTATGGGAGTTTTAGATAATAGGTCAGGAAGAAATTTATATATTTCTTTGTCATGTTTAATTTCAAACTAATATATGTCAAACCATTGTTTCTATTAGAGCAATTGTGATTGAGGGAGGAACTTTTGCTTGGTTTTTAGTATTTTTAAGAAACTTGACATATACATTTCAATATGAAAGTGGTGTCATGCTCAATGTGGGATTCAAACTCTTCAATTCCTCGTTTGACTGCTAGCATTTCTTTGAAAGTGAAATGATAGTGAAAGTTAGAGTTCTTGAAAGCTACACTCTTGCACCATAGATTCTATACTAACCATTCTTTTTCTTTATTAGACTACATCCCAAAAATGATTGCTAGCATCCATTTGCAAGATTCTTTTCCATTAGAAATGACCTATAAGGGTGGAAGTTATTGAGCTAGTTGTTTCAAGTTGTTGAAGTGCATTGGTATGAATAGTGGACCACTACAAGAATTCCCTTATAAGCAAATAGGACTATATGTTTTTGTGTTGGAAAATATAAGGAATGAAATAAAAATAATATAGTTAGCAATACCCATAAATTGTTACACTTTTTTTTTAAGATTATGAATATAGAAGTCTAGCAAAGCTTTAGTTATATATGGTTGAAGCACTATCTCGCCTTCTTTGATGTGAAGGCCTAAAACATTTAATGAAGGGCCTGTCAATTTGCATTTTCTTATGAGAAAGCATAATAACATAATGCTGAATGATGGTATGAAACTAGTGTAGAAGCGCATTATGAAGAGGATGAGAATAATAATATGTCATTTATGTAAACAACTATTGAATGAATGATTAGTTGGAAAATCTTTGTCATTGCTTTTTGGAATTTTAAAAAGGTGTTTTTCAATCTGAAAGGCATTATTATCCACTAGTGGTGACTATTTGGTACATAAAAGGTAGTTTTATGTTGGTCACTTGGTTGGATGCCTAGCTATTAGAACCCAAACTTTAGATCAAATTTAAAAAAGATGGTAGCATTTGGCAATTTCTAAAGAAGAATTTATTTTTATAAAAAAGAAAATTTGAGATTGAAAAGAAAGGCATTGAGGGGCTTGTAGTCAATACTAAATCTTGATTTTCCTCTCACTTGTTCTGCTCAATTATTGATATAGAAGGCTTAACATACCTACTAGGAATTTGGGTCTTCGATGATATTGTGTTTTTTTAGTTCTACTAGTTCCTGAGGAGCAATATTCTTATGATCTGAAGTTATTCTCCATTGAGTTTTGTTTGATTGATGTTTTCATTCCTTTTGATTGGCAAGGTAATAAAGAATTTTGGATTAGTCCTTAGAGGCTTAGGACACTTTTAAAGAAATTTTGAGTGAGAATTTGCACAAGAAGTTTGGATAATCTACGAGGTGAAGGCTTTAAATCTTTCTATTAAGAATAAATTAGGAATTCATGTAGAGTATGACTTTTATAAAGAAGACCAGAAGCACCTCAATGTACTTTATTGAATTATTGGATGATATCGAACCTTATGAGAAGATCTTTGGTTGGAAGATGAGAGCCAAAAAGTATATAAGTAACCGAGTATTCAAGAAAGACTTTGATGAGAATAGGTTTTGATATTTCATTGATGATGAAAATTTCACCATTTGTAGCTTAAAGTACCTTGTATGTTTCCTCCTAATAGTGAGGACAAAGAACCAAAGGTTTGGTTATAGAGCCTGTTGCACCAATGTCAAAGAATGCAATAACCTGAATGGGCTTTGCATATTTCTCAATGAGAACTTGATTTTTTTCTAAAGAAGTTAGGCATGTTGCAAAAATATCAAAAGTGGATTTTGATGAAGCTGCATCTTCTTTTTCAAACAATGATTCAATATCTATATCTGAATCAATGTAAAAAAGAATAGAAATTCTTTTGAGGATCTTGCCTTGTTTTTCCTGCTACAAACATGACTTGGAAAAATGACCTTTCTCTTTTCATATATAAAACATTGATTTGACTTTTTCTTTCCATGTCTAGCTTTTCTTTTAAAGAATTGCTATTTTTTTAATTGTATTTCTGCTTAAATTTACTTAAATGGGATGAATGCTTAGATGATACTTCTTTCTACAGTCTCAAGAGCATTGTTTTTTACAACCAATTTGGAGGTTTGCTTTTTTATAAGAATTTTCAATTTTAAGATGATCAAGTTGTTGTATATCTTCATATGGTTATGCAAACTCTTAAGACATTTGATAGCCATCTCAAATAAATTGTTCAAGAATGACAAAGGCTAATTGGACATTAAGAGCAAAGATTTCTATGTTTCTTTACTGAGAGTATCTAAGAGAGAATTCAAAAGGGATTGTTCGAGGTTGACATATCCACTTATTACATAGTATTTATTGGACATTTCATAATAATATTTCTCTAAATCATGAAGCTTGAAAGAGCAATGCTTCATTTAGAGGTATTTTTATCTTGCATGAGACTAGTAATAGACCTAATCACTAAGGAATTTTTTATGTATGCCACCAATAAATTCATCCATGGTCATGTTTTTATCATTTATTGTTGATAGGCACCAAGACCAATCCAATACTGATGAAGTATGCCTTGAAACCTAATGGTAAACGGGGAGTAGAAATTTATGAGATGAACTCTTAATTTATTCCATGTAATTGTTAGCTAAGCATGGAATTTATGAAATCTATTACCTTTTTCATACTAAAATATTATCCAAAGTAAAACATGTTTACTTTTTGTCTCAATTTAACTCCCAAAAATGTTTAATTTTTTTTTTCAATTGGGTACTTTTGTTGGCATTTCATAGTATATTGTATCCAAAATCTACATTTATGCATGAGAAATTATATTGTTTTAGAGAGACTTAAAAGTGATTTGTTACAAATTTGTGCACAATTTGGATCAAAAACATGGTTGTGAATTTTTGAAAACTCTAGAGATCAATTGAGTTTAAAAAAGAAGAAGATGAGTTTAATTAAGATGTGGATTATAATCCTAGGGGTTAAATTGAGGCTTCTGAAAAAATAAAAGAGGAATTTAGTTCTCGGTAATTGAGTGATACATCATGTAAACATGTGGAAAATAATGTACATACTAAAAGTGAACACCACATGACAAGAGTTGAGGTATTGGAATGAAAACTTAACTTTTAGCATGTAATTATCAATATGCAA
The DNA here is from genome assembly GCF_000002775.5 of Populus trichocarpa. Classification (NCBI taxonomy): domain Eukaryota; kingdom Viridiplantae; phylum Streptophyta; class Magnoliopsida; order Malpighiales; family Salicaceae; genus Populus; species Populus trichocarpa. Next base: position 9,559,836 of record NC_037288.2, on the reverse strand, counting down.
TGGTAGGGGATAAGCACTGAAGTTTTTCGAAGGCTCAACACTTCACAAGAAAAATGTATGTTTAGCCATAAGAGAGTGATCACATTGTTGTGATCTTCTGATATTGATGTTATTAATAACGTGGAAATGGAGAGGAAAAAAGAAATATGTCTACTCAAAAATAAAGGATAGGTTTTCAAGGCAGAATTTACTTGCAATAATTTTGCTCAATAAGCTCATAGAGATTGAATCCTAAAGGTTTTTCTTGTTCTTGATGATGCTTCAATTTGGTATTTATTTTCCTAATCCTAAATAATGAATGTTTTAAAATGAATTTTATACACACACACATACACATCGTCATTGCATTTCTTATAAGACTCAAATAAAGATATCATGAAACCTGAATTCAATGGAAATGTGAACATACTCAATAATTAAATAGTAATTTATTAAAATTTAGTAGCATCTCGTCCTCTTTAAATTAGGAATTTTTTAATGAGTTTTTAAAAAACTTCTTGTTTTAAGTTGTCCATAATTAAACTTTTTCATATCTATTTCAATTCGAAAAACTTCTTGTCACCATTTATTAATAAAAGAAATGGCCGCACTAACAAGCATTATTAATAAAAGAATCAAGATTGAGATCAAATATCAAATATCAAATCCCTTTTTCATAAAGAGGTCCAATAATTTTGTAACTTTTAACCCCAACATAATAGTAATGTGTTCTTTGATTTATCATGTATCCTTGAATAAATCTATATATACAAATAAAAAAAAATTATCAAACAGAAAAAACTGAATAAAACCATGAATGTTAGATCATACAAAAATAATCCATAATTATCATCTAGATTGGTTGAAAAAGTTAGAAAAAAACAAGGAGGGAGAAAAAGGGTTACTGTCGGTGTAGTTTTCATCCATGACAACCCTAAAAAATATAATACGAACTAAATTAGATCCAAATTTTGCAATAAAATGCCTACTGATTAGTTTTGCGAGACCAAATATATCTCTCAAATCATATATCAAATTGAGGTAAAAATTTACAGGAAGATACTAAACACATGAGATTATATTGTGTTATAAATTTAGGTCAATCGAAGTTCAGTTACATATTATTTAAATTAGTTGAAGTTGTTGTTACTGTTTTGGTAGATTTGTCAACAAAGTGTTCATTCTTAGCTATTTTTAGCGTAATTAATTCATACTTGTAATGGGTTATTTAATCCATACCTATTTTCAAGTATATATAAATCTGTTACTACATAAAGAAAAAAACATACAAAAAACATATTTTATTTCCATTATCTTTTCTTCTTGTTCTTTTAGAGGTTTAGAGGGCTTAGTTGTATCCTAGATATGTTGTTTCTGTGTGGGACAAATAAACACCTTAAAGATAGTATTTTCATGCCTCTAAGTTTTATTTGCTTTAGCATCAGTTTATAAATTATATGTTCATTAATGGATGTTAAGTCGACTTTTTTAAATGAAGATTTAAATGAGAAAGTGTATATGGAGCCACTCGAGGGTTTTATACTTCCTGAAAATGAGAAAATCTTTAGCACCGATATGATTGGAATAGTTGAAACCAAAAGGTATCTTACTTTTATTTTTAAAATGAAAGATCTTAATGAAGTGGATATAATTTTAAGTATCAAAGTTAAAAAACATAGTAGTGGCTATACATTTAATTAGTCACATTATATTGAGAAAATGCTTGATAAGTTTAAACATCTTATTATAAAGGAGACAAATACCCATATTTGACTCTAATGTGAAGTTAAACGATAATTGTGATAAAATAATAGTACCACTAGAATATGTTGGTGTCATTAAAAATATTATATATGTTATGCATTGTACAAAATTGAATATATTCTTTTACTATATGCAAGTTATCAAGATATACAAGCAAGTCAAATACAAATAATTAAAATGTTATTGCAAGAGTCTTTGATTATCTCAAAAGAATGATCAATTTGGGCTTGTTTTATTCTATTTTTTCAGCTGTATTGGAAGGATATTGTGATGTAGGTTGGTTAACTAGTTCGAGTGATAATAAATCCATATTATGATGGATTTTCTCACTTGGTTAAGGTGCAATATCTTAGGCATATAAGAAACAAACGTGCATCTCTCATTCTACTATGGAATCAAAATTTATTGCTATGACTGCTGCAGGTAAAAAAGCATAATGGATAATTATAAGAAATCTATTGTTAGATATCAAGTTATGACCACAACCTATGTCAGCTATATCTTTACAATACGATAGTAAAACAACTATGTCTCGAGCTTACAATAATATTTATACTGGTAAATCAAGTCATATAAGTATTCGACATGGATATGTTCGAAAGTTGATTACAAATGGGGTAATCATCATTGTCTATGTGAAGTCTGTGAATAATTTAGTGGATCTACTCATAAAAAGACTATCTAGAAACATGATAAGGAAAAAAACTAGTGGAATGAGATTGAAACCCGTTATTAAAGATATTGATAATGAGAACTTTGGATTAGAAAAAAGCCTATCTCTAAGTTTAATAAGTAATAGCAAGTTACTATTTAGTATCTGTTGGATACTGATAATTATTTTTGGACCCTATTATGATAATATTTAGTGCATTCTATTACATAAAAGAGGATGAGTGATGGCTCTTAATGAAATTTAAAGTTCGTGTTTAATCTAATAAATACATGTATGATTCCATTTATATAAATATAGAAGTGATGTCGTTTTTTACAAGAGTTAGGGTTTTCTCTTGTAAATATTTATGAAAATAAGATTTTAATACATGGTCATAATAAGTGTTAAACAATTATAAACTTTTTTAAGAGTTTATATAATATTGTGTGTGTAGTATCTTTGATTTTATAATAAAAGTTTTGGTTTAATATACGAACACCAATAACTTTAGTAGGATTAAAGATCATCATGGAGAAAGGCATTCTTTATGTTGAGCTGGAGTAATGGCCAATTTAAATTCACTGCAAGAGATAGCAAAACTCTAATAATATTTAGTTTAGTAACTAGTGAGAAAGTCTTCATATAATTAATATCGTATGTCTGAGTGAATCTCTTCACCAACAACCTTGCCTTGTATTAGTTAATGGATCCATTAGCTTTGTATTTAATTAAGAACACTCATATGCACCTCATTGTCTTCTTCCCTTCAAGTTGTTGTTTCAACCTCTATGAGTAATTTTCTGTAAAGCTTTCATCTCCTCTTGTTTATCTTATGCCCATTTAGAATTGATTAAGGCTTCCTCCATATTATTTGGATGTGATAGTAAGATAATGTTTCTATAAAGGTCCTAATAAGATTAGATAATGTTTCTATGAAGGTCCTAATAGGATTAGATAAATGTTGAGTAAACACATAATTACTAATAGGGTATTTGGACCTTTTTTTTCTATACCAGGAAAGTACCTGTTATGTGGCTTTCCTTGGTTGTGTCTGAAAGGCAACATATATTCCACAATAGCATTCAAGTTAGTAGTAAATTGAGGAGTGGAAGGAGAGCTTACCTTAGGATTGTTCTTAGTTGAGATTCAAGTATTATAAAGAGAGGGGATTCTTGAGCTTCTTGATTTATAAGCTCTCTATTAATCATGACCTCTTCACTATGATGTATTCCATCAACTTTGGTTCCATGCTCTATAGTTTGTCTAGTGGCTGAAGCTACTAAATTGTCAATAGTAAGTGGAGTTGTGGTTATAGTTAAAGCCATGATTGGACCAAGAGCTGGATTATCATCATTGGTTGAAGCTACTAGATTGTCAACAGTAGTAGAGGAGTCATGGTTGTAGTTAGAGCCATCATGTACCAATTCAACTCTTCATTCATAGACTCTTCTTGAAGGACTGAATTAGATACCATATGAGAATAAAAATGCTCAAATTCAATAAAAGAAGCATCCATGGTAGTATAAAGTCTATTAGTAGTAGGATCGAAGCATTTATAGCCTTTTAATGTAGTCTATAGACCAGGAACAAACATCTAACAACATATAGATCAAGTTTGGAATGTTAATTTTTATGAAGGTGAATAAAAACCACATACCCAAACACCCAAGGTTGGAGCATTAACATAATAGGTAAAGAAACATGAGAAAAGAGCACTTACAAAGAAGTTTTAAAGTGCAAGACTTTAGAGGGAATTCAATTGAGCAAGTATACAACTCCACTTATAGTGTCATCCCAACAGCGAGTTAGAACATTTGTGCCATGAAAAAGAGCATGGGTTATCTCCAAGATATGATGATTTTTTTGTTTGGCGACGTTGTTTTACTATGGGGTTTGAGCACATGAGGTTTTATGGAGGAGACCTTGTTGCTTAAAATATGCATTGAAATGATGGTTGATAAACTTCCCTCCATTATCTGACGAAAGAACTTGAATCTTGGTTGAAAATTGATTTTTAATCATGGCATGGAAAGCTTGGAAAATTGGAAACACCTTATCTTTTATCTTCATTAGGTAAAGCCATGTCATTCGAGTGTAATCATTGACAAATATTATAAACCAATGATAACTAGATATAGTAGTTCGTAGGAGAGGTCCCCATACATCAGAATGTATTAGAGCAAAAGGAATAATACTTTTATTCAAACTTGCATAATAATGGGTTTTGTGTATCATAATTAAACTTAACATTTGTTAATTATAAGAATAAATTTAGAAATAAATGTCTTGAATATTTGAATGATGGATGCCCCAAGTGACAATGCCATAACCATAATTCCCTTTATTTGCTATTGATGTGGTGATGTACGTGATGTGTTATCCCTCTGTTGAAACCATCTAAGTAGTATAACCTCCTCTTTTAGTACCACGCCTAATAATCTCCTTACTGAGAACATCTTGAAGGAAACAAAAACTAGAATAGATCAATACCACACAATTGAGTTCTTTAATGTCACGACTTATAGACATTAATTTGTTTGATAATGAAGGAATAAGAATATTATAGGATAAAAAGAGTGAGGGTGATTATAACATTGTTCCATCTCCTATGATTAGATAAGCAACTCTATTTGCATTCACAATACAAGTCCTTCGTGGTTGAGTTGTATATGAGAAGTCCTTAGGATCAAAAGCCATGTGGTATATAGCTTCAAAGGTAAATAATCCATACACTTGCATCCTGAGAATTAAAAATACAGAAACCTTATCCTAAGTAACATTGTTCCACAGAGGTGGAGAAATCGGTCATAGGGATAAGTGAGAGTTGAGGCTTTGTTTTAACCATAGTTATTAAACCCGGCCCGGGGGTTGACCCGGCCAAGGGGCCGGGTCTCGGGTTTCAGGGGTCAACCCGGGTCAACTCGGGTCAACCCGGATTAACCCGGAAAAATTTAAAAAAAAATAAAGTTTTAATATTTCATATGAAAAAATCCATGTAAATATAGATTATACATATTATAAAGTTTAAAAGAATATTTTAAAATTTTTTTATCCTACATTAAAAAGATATTATGTTAAGCTTTTAAGTTAAAGTATTTAAACTAAAAAAGTTTTTTATCCCACATTGAAAAAACATAACTTTTTCCTTGGAAACATAGAGTATATATACTAATGGGTTTCAAATCCCACATTGAAAAAACATAACTTTTTTCATGGGAACATGGAGTATATATATGAAAGGGCTTCAAATCCCATATTGAAAAGATACTATGTTATCCTTTTAAGTTGAAGTATTTAAACCAAAAGGTTTTTTATCCCACATTGAAAAAACATGGTTTTTTTCATGGGAACATAGTGTATATATATGAAAGGGCTTCAAACCCCACATTGAAAAGATACTATGTTATCCTTTTAAGTTGAAGTATTTAAACCAAAAGGTTTTTTATCCCACATTGAAAAGACATGGTTTTTTTCATGGGAACATAGTGTATATATATGAAAGGGCTTCAAACCCCACATTGAAAAAATACTATGTTATCCTTTTAAGTTGAAGTATTTAAACCAAAAGATTTTTTATCCCACATTGAAAAAACATGGTTTTTTTCATGGGAACATAGTGTATATATATGAAAGGGCTTCAAACCCCACATTGAAAAGATACTATGTTATCCTTTTAAGTTGAAGTATTTAAACCAAAAGGTTTTTTATCCCACATTGAAAAGACATGGTTTTTTTCTTGGAAACATAGAGTATATATACTAATGTGTTTCAAATCCCACATTTGAAAAAAAAAAAAAAAAAAAAAAAAAACCGGGTTTCGTCCGGGTTCGCCCGGGTCGCGGGCCAACCAACCGGGTCGCCCGGGTTTGTCCGGGCTGTTGCCACAGCCGGTCTTTTGTTAAACCCGGACCGGTCCAGCCACCAGGTCGACCCGCCGGGCCGGGCCGGGTTTAATAACTATGGTTTTAACTAATGTAGCTTTAACAATGCCTTCCTCAAGTGTTGTGGTGTCTCTTTTCTTCATAGCTTATAATTAATGCCACCATTCAAGATACCTATTCAACTTGAAGCATGTTTCACGAGTGTGTTTAGTGTTTCCACAATGTGTGCACTTTCCTCCATCAGATGGGCCCTTCGACTTGGAGGATGACTTGTGTTTCCTTATCACTAGTGTTGGTAATTGGACAAATTTCTAGCCTTTGGTAGCCATAATAGCACCGCTGGTTATAATTTTTGTCCTTGATGTCATTACACCTTGACGAGTGTCTTCCCTCTAAACATGAGCATAAGCCTACTTAATTATGGTAAATGGTTTTAGTTGGAATATATCACTCTGACTATTATTGAGTCGGTCATCCAATCCATCCAAGAAAATATAATATTTTTCCTCTTGTAGCAAAAAGTTATATTTTTTATATTTGTTGCACAATCTATGGGGTTAGGGCATCGAAAATCTATCTCATGCCACAACCCTTGTAAATCATTATATTATTTTTCAATTGATCCTCCCCTCTACCGCATCCAAGTTACCCTACATCAAAGGTCATAAACTTGTGTAGTATTAGTTCCATTAAAATATATAGTAGCAATGGAGTTCCAAACATGTTTGGCTGTTGGAAAGCGAATGAAAATTATGACAAGTGATTGATCCATTGAATTGATCAACCATCCTTTCATTATGGAATTCTCAGTACGCCATTTACAGAATGCCGAGTCTGTTTCAAGTGGCTGAGGTAAGTCTTCATTAATATATCCTAGTTTGTCCTTGCATGAGATGTACATCTCAGCGTCCTAGGACCATAGGGCATAGTTGGATCAATCCAACTTGATGTTAATCAGTATTGTAGAGGAATCAATGATAAGTGACCATAGGGCATAGTTGGATCAATCCAACTTGATGCTGATCAGTGTTGTAGAGGAATCAATGATAGGTGATTGTGATGTAGCCTGAGCTTTTGTCAAAACCTCAATCATCTTGGTCATGAGGTTGTCAAGAATGAAATATGTGGAAGTGTTTGGTAATTGTATCAATTTGTGGAATTAGTCATGGAGTTTGGGTTGTTTGGTTTCCTTTCTTGGTCATGTCATAGGAAGCATAAAATCATTGCTCTGATATCATGTTAAATTTAGTAAAATTTTATTTTTGAATTCAATATTTCCTTTGAACCAAATTATAAAATATATAGATACAAGGGGAGATATTTTAAAGATCTATTCTTAGCTACTACAATATGCATGGCTAAAATTATAGTTGACCCTTAAACGAAGAGATCTAGTGTTATTGAATTGGCTTCTGAAAGGATACAAAACTTGACTATAAAAGATATGCAAACGCATGTCTAAAAAATCCCATATTTTTCAACATGGCTGCCATGTTTCTTTATTGCAAAAAATAAATAAAATAAAATAAAAATAAATTACGAGAATGAATGCATAAAGACATTGATTTCCTACATGATTGTCTCTCATCGATCTTTATATCGGCTATGTGTTTGTTAATATCAAGAAGGTTAAAATTAGTTCTTTTAACATTGCCTGAAAAATGATCGATCCGTCCATGGCTTGGTGTGGGCCCATCGTATAATTATACATATATGCCACTGCTTGTCACACAAGGACATTCTTGTACAACCGACAAAGACTACCGTATGCCATCTTCTTTTTGTTTTGTAGAATCAATGCTACAAGTCTATGATTTTAGTATCCCAGTTAAAAAACAAAAATGGGTTGCTTCTCGGATAATCTATTAAGCCTTTGCACAAGCTTGCACACTATGATTTTAGTAGTTTTTGAAGTTATTATAGTTTTATTCTTCCCATATTTCAAATACTTGTGTGTTTTATAACAACAATTTTGTGAAAAGCCTATGTTTAACCCAGGCACCAAAAAAAGGGGCCTTAGTTTGCCCAACTTTTTTTTTCCATCAAATTCTTAAGGTTTTCTAGTTATGACATTATGTTCCCAGTTCCTTTACTAGGTTGCCGTCAAGAATTAAGAGTTTTTTCTATTATATGTTTGGGCTTCTAGGATGTTTTCATGTCAATGTCTTGCTCAGTTGTCTGAATCTATGGTTGAAATGTATAGTTGGGCTCTACAGATTCTGACCAAAAGGAGCATATGAGAGAATATAAAAAAAGAAGGCAAGGATGGATTTTTAGAGAAGAACTGCTAGTTTAGTTCCTGAATGGAACTCTTGGGCTCTACTTCTTCTTTTCTGCAGAATTATGTTTCTGGTATTTGTTCCTGGAAATTTGATCTTCTTAATAATTCTTCTACCATGTATCAGCATGAATTAAGCCGAGCTGCCTGCCGATTCCTCACATCCTGAATTGCTTTCTCAAGATGCAAAAACTCGTCCTCCTGTCATCGAAGTGAGTGCCAGACAATTTAAAATAACCGAACAACAACAGGAGGCATACTTGTCCTTTGTCATAGGGCAGAGAGAAGTGGAGTTCTTGTGCCAGAAGTTACGTAAGCTTCAAGGAGGTTGATCCCTCGTAATGGCAAACAGAACGTTGGGAAGAGGTCACCACAATGTTTGAAATAATGAGGCATGTGAGATTCAGGGCAATTACAGTAACCAGCAAACTGACAGTTTTGACTCTAATGATGAAGATTGCAAGATTTTAATGAGGAATTGGATGTGTCTTATGATTCAGACACAGAGAGTGAAGCAGAAATTGTTGGCGGCGATGCAGAAAGTAATGTTGATCTTGTAGGAAAGGGAGGGAGCCTTGCCTCATTAAAGGCTTCTTTTGAAACATTTAAATTACCTTTTGATAACACTGTTCTACATCCATTTCATTCATATATATATAATGAACAAAATTAACTCACAAACTAAATTGGATCCTCATAGAATTGTCACTCGGTGGCGATACAAATACATGGATTTTTCAGTAGTGTCAGTTTCTCAATACAGGATCTGTACAATTTGATGAAAACATCAAAGCCCTTTGGAGCTTCGATTATACTACTATAATACAACGAAAGAACCCTCAATCATTAAAATACTATCACAAAACAGCTTCTCCTATAACTTGATCTTCCATTCTAAGTCTCTTCAAAATAGAAAAAGAAAAGAAAGGGAAATATATATATTAAAAAAAATTTGTAAGGAATTCACCTTGGACCAGAGAGCTCCATTGCCTGGACTAGTAATGAAGAGTCATCAGTGAGATCAGAATATCGATCCGACGAGGAGAACTCGTGGGGTTTGGACTTAGTTGCTTCTGCTCTTTGAGAAGCTTCCCATCTCTCTGCAAGACCATCTCCTTCAAGCATTCTGACTACTTCAGACATTTTGGGTCTATGGCTAGGAAGGTATTGGGTGCTCAAGAGGGCAACTTGTACCATTTCTTCAAGCTCAATTCTATCATAATTTCCCTTTATATCCTTGTCTACAAGCATTTCAAGCTTTTTCTCCTGATGAATTTTCTTTACCTGCAATCATAATCAACAATTGTCAGAGAACTGAATTCCAGACGGTAGAACAAAGGTTTCTAAAGCACCCAGAGGCAGCATGATTATAAGTAGATTGTACTCACCCAGTCTAGCATGGCTCCTTTCTGGTTCGCTGCCTTGCCAAATTCTATTGCTCTTTGGCCTGTGATTAATTCAAGAAGCAGAATTCCGAATCCAAAAACATCAGTTTTCTCCGAGGATTGACCAGTTGAAAGATATTCAGGTGCTATATGCCCAACGGTGCCTCTGACAGCAGTCGTGACATGTGAATCTTGGTGATCTAAAAGCTTTGCCAACCCAAAATCACCTACTACAGCCTCACAATAATCATCAAGCAATATATTTGCAGCCTTAACATCCCTGTGGATTATCTTTGGATCACACTGCTCATGGAGGTACAATAGTCCCCTCGCAGCTCCTAGAGCAATTCTCTTCCTGGTGCCCCAATCCAAGACTGGTTTGCCTGCCACAAATAATAAGGACCATCAGTTTAGCTACTCAAAATATTCACTTTACCAATTTAGGTTAGTGGTATTGACAATCTTAGCAACAGAAATCAAATTATACTACCTTTGAGACGCAAAGCTACGCTGCCATTGGACATGTATGGATAAACTAGAAGTCTTTCTGTTGGTGTCATACAAAATCCATAGAGCCTAAGGAGGTTCCGGTGCACTGCTAAGCTGATCATCTCAACTTCAGTTTGGAATTGAATCTCTCCTCCAATGGCATTTCCATCTTTAAGCCTCTTGACAGCTACAACAGTCCCATCATGGAGAATCCCTTTGTACACAATGCCAAAACCTCCCTTTCCAAGTATGTTCTTATTGCTAAAATTGTTTGTCGAAATCTGAAGTTCCCTAAACTGGAACCTCCTCAAGTTTCCAAGAGAAACTTCCTCATGCTGGCGATCTGATGAGCCACGGAGTTGCATCATTGATTACTATAAGGACTAATTACCATAGCAAGTAATAAGTGAAATTGAAGGGTTATATATGTTACACACCTTTAACATCGAAAAACGTCGGTTGATTGTGCCTTCGCCTCCACCACAAAAATAATCCAAACACAAGAATGATAAGTGAGGCAGAACCAACGCTTGAGCCAAATGCAACAGCTATTTTGTGACTCTTTGGTTTGTTTGAAGGTAGAGCTGCTTAAGATGTGATGAGATTACTATGAGGAGCAATCCAAAGCAAGTAGCAAGTTATGAATCGAGCATCACTGAATCAGGATAGAAAATTCCAGTTTCCTTACTTTGTGTGCTATTCAAGTTCATGGACATTGGCATTAGTGTTGTCCCAAAGCATTCTGGTTCAGAACCTGTTGGGCAGATTAGAGGGTTTCCAGCAATGCTGCGAGAAAAAGAAATGCAACAGAAGATACATTCAAAGTTGGCCTTCAAATTCACTATTCTGAGAAAGCGAGAGGAAGAGTGGGGAGATTTACCTGAATGTTTTGGTAGGAAATCTTGGTACAGGGCCACTCAGGTTATTGAATGACAAGTCACTGAAATCCACAGACAAAAACACTTCTGAGAACACATTTTAATCAGGTTATAAATCTCTGGTTTACAAGAATAGGGTCAAGATACATACAGTAACACAAGCTGGGTCATGTTAGCCAATGACAATGGGAATTCTCCAGAGAGACTGTTATTATTTAGCCTCCTAATCCAGTTCAAACAACCCAAATTAAAATTAGATCCGAAGGACAGAGATTCTTCAAGATGCAACAGCAAAGTACTTGAGCTTGATATTGTGATTGCAAAATTTCAAACTCACATGTATTCTAGACTCCTCAGATGGCCTAAAGAGGAAGGAATTTTCCCAGTAAAGAAATTATCAGAAAGATCAAGTGTGTGAAGCTTTGAGAGCCGTGCTATTTCTGCAGGAATTGTTCCTGTGATATTATTGCTTTGCAGGAGCCTGAAAATACATATAACATTCCAAAAGTTAAGACCAGTGACATATAAGGAACACTCTTCAAACTTTAGAAATGTCCATTTGTTTCTGATTACTCACACAGTCTGAAGATTTGTCAAGTTGCCAATAGTTGGAGAAAGAGTTCCAGATAAATTCTGGCTAGGAGTTCCCCTGCAACAAGACAATTTCAGCAACCTCAATAAATGATCGTTTGTTGTTTCCTTACAGCTAATTCATATTGGTTTCTTAACATTCATGCTATATATGTCTTGAAATTTTTGTACTATGAAAATACAAGATTGTAGAGGACTTACAGGCCAATGACAAGACTCTCAGGAGAGCAAGTTACCATGGTCCAGCTACATGGATCAACAGCATCTCCATCCCAATTATCAAGAACCCCATGAGGATCATGTAAAGAAGCTTTTATTCCGATTAAAGCTTGAACTGAAATATAGACACCATCGTCAAAATAAATAAATAAAACCTTCCATTTTTCTTCATATTTGAAGCTGAAGAAAAAAAGAAAGAATCTTGAAGTTACCTTCATAATTTACTCCTTTAGGAGACAACAATCCATTTGCAGTGGTCGAAAACCACAAGAAAACCACAAAATGGAGACCAACTTCTCTTATCCTCATTGCCATTGAAGTCATGAAGCGCGCAAGAACCACAAACCAAAAAAGAAAAGCTAAATTTTTCAGCTAATAGCAACTGTTTTAGCTACTAGTAAAAGCAACTTTCAAATCGGATTACTTTTGCTCAAGGTAATCCTTAGATTAGAACCCACTCCCTGCTTTACAAGCCAGAAATCCATTCACCAAAATCTTGCTTGTGTCAGAACCAAGAAAAGAACCAGTTTTTTGGTTGTATAAAGGGAACTAGCATTAGCATGCTTGTCATTGAGTCAGTATAGGTTAAGGAAATCAATATATATATTTAAACGCACCAAACGTAATTAAATCTAGGCAATATTCTTAAGGGAAGGAGAGAAATGGAAATTCCCATTTCTGAGATAATCATGCATTGGCCTGGAAAGCATATATACTATTGAATTTTATATTCCTCACCACAATTGTAACAAGCAAATTAAAAGGGAACAACGCATGAGTGGAATTATAATTATTTCAAAACATCAAACATTTTTTAATGTTTGTAGGCATAGTGAAACCAAAATTCTTTCTGGGTTAGTGAGTCATCAGTCATCTTATTACCTAGAGATGGGTTATGCAAATGTTGTTGTACTTTGTACCTAAAACAAATACAACAACAGGAGGAGTATTGTCATGTCTGTGTGTACTTTACTAGGTTATGCATGGTTATCAACAAAAAAAAAAAAAAAAAAAGGGGGCAGAAAGAGAAAGAGGGTAAAGGTTGTGTGATCAAATTGTATTGCTTGAGACATGGAGGAATCCTACATTCTCTAGGTTTGGCCACACAGTAAGAGACCTAAAACCCATTTTTAAAGACTTTAAATTTTAACATTTTGTGAGAATCTCGAGGTAGAAAATTGATGGTGGTGGTGGTGGACTTGGTCACCCACCATGTTAGGACCATGAACCTATTAGTATCTGTGTTGGCACTAAACATTTTCATATTACCATACGTTCATGCCGATGCTTGTCAAGTATTTTGTATGTCCAGTCACTTCTGTGCTGCAAAATGTTAAGAGGATTGCTTTTGTATATTCCATATAGCCAACCACTATCATCTAACAATCACACGCAGAGAGTCTTCTTTTTCCTTCTGCAGACTGTCATTCCAAACCAAAATCTACTCAAAAAAGAGAAACTTTTAAAAGCTAAAGCTGACATCCCACTCTTATCTTTCTATCCTTTGTTAAAAGAGTCGGCCGATACTATGGGTGAATCCAGTGGCTTGTTAATTTGGGTCTAACTCCGATCAAATCAATTAAAAATTCAATTTCTTAAAAACCAATATTGTTTCAGAGATTAAAAATGAGAAAGAAGTAAAATCTTACTATGTTTTCTAGTGATAAAATCATTAATTCCCTTTTATCCATAACGGTATAAATGGGTATGAGTAAGTTTTTTAAAAAATAATAACAAATAGAAGAAAGGTTATCATTGGCTAGTATGTGCATTGAGCATGCTTATAAAATGGGGCATGGAATGTGGTGGTGGATAGGCTTTTGTAGGGCCATTGAAGATTTACGATGATCATCTTGGAATCCAGATTTCGAGCATGTTTCAATAATCGTGCGAGCTTATAAATTATTAAATCCCCATACTAAATAAACGAGAGCTGATTTTCAGCCCTAGAAGAAGCCTTAATTAATGTAGTAATTGTTCCTTGTAAGAAAAGGGTATATGATGTATTTGAGAGGGACACAAGCATCAAAATAGTCAAACGTCAATGTCACATTTATAAGAATTAGGCCATTCACCAAAGAAGCAATGTATAATGGCATTTGGTTATCATTGTAAAGAATTGCAGGTGTCTGCAAAGATTCTAGCATCTATGATGTGCTTTAAATCGCATATATATTGGCTCAAATTGCAAGTGTGTTTTAGCCAAAAAAAAAAAACAAAAACTCACTTGCCCCAATTCGAGATTTTGAAACTAATTATAAAACTCGAACAACTTAATACATTAGCTTGGACTAATCTCGTAGGTTAATCTATGTTAACTCAGATTACATCGACTTCCAGCCTTGTTTGGCATGGTTTTAAGTCAATGATTTTAGACCAATAACTACTAGAAACTTACTTTCTCCTATGCAAGATTTTGAATCAAATTATAAAACTCGAGCTAACTTAACTAATCTCGCAAGTTCATTCCTGTTGACTCGGAATAATTCGACTTCCAGCCTTTTCCCAAGTTGAACTCGGCTTGGTTTTATATCAATGGTTTTAGACCAATAACCTCTATAAAGGATGAAGACAACAAATATTTATGTTAAGAGGCCTGAAGCTCTAATCATAGCCAAAATCAAACGTTAAACAATCAGGGATGCTCATTTATGACTGAGCTAACATGATTCCAAAGAACATAATCTAGGCAGTGTAGACATGGGAGGGATAAGAATGGCGAAGACCCCAGCAGCCTAAAGGGCTATCATATCACAAGCAAAAAGAAAACTGGAATTGACCAAACAGAAGAAAAGAACATGGCACTTTAATGCTATAAAATGACAAATATGTCCAGAGATTAGGGACAGCTGGGCTCAATTGTCTCTTTCCCTTGCATCCCACAGACAAATTTAAAAAAGAAAAAAGAAAAAAGAAAAAGGGGGAGATGCTCAACTTGGAACCATAACCTTAGATTTTGATTCCAATTATCCAAGGTGGTATACTACTTTAGCTAGCCCTTCATTTGTCTGCATTGTATGTCCTTCTGCTTCTTTTGTCTTTGGAGACCTGACAACAGTAGGGCCCACCACATCACTTGTGTGACATGGAACTCTACAGTCTAGTAAGATCTTGACATGTGGCAAGGTCTCGTAACCTTCACCTGTTATAATGCCACATGTCATATACTATGATATAATTCGATTTGATTTGAAAATAGCCGAGCTTCACCTAATTACATTAAAATTTTTATTTTATTAATATGAAATATCGGGATCAATATATATATATATATATATATATATATATATATATATATATATATATATATATATATATATCTTGATTAATTTCATGAGTTCTGAAATTAACGATTATATAAACCTTTAATAACCATTAAGAAACTCGAATTCATGACTATTAGGGTTATATTTAAACTTATATTAATGTTTGGGGTCATGGTAAATGTTGCTTTTCAAAATAATTTTTATTTTAAAAAATATTAAAATAATATTTTTTTTTTATTTTTTAAAATTTAATTTTAACATTATTATATCATAACAATCTAAAATATTAAAAAATAAATTTAAAACAAAATAAATTTCAATAAAAAGTAAATTGACCACAACTACAAACATGAATGAAAGAATTGAGGAGATCACAAGGATAGGGATTGGGTACATGTAGCAGTGGGTCTAACCCTGTAACATCATACTCCTTGAGCCATTAATTCGTCAAGATTTAATATTTGACTACGTACAAATGATTTTCGGGACAGAAAAAAAACCCTCAATTTAACCTCTATTGTAGTATCCTATTACCAACTCAGTCTCAATCTTTTGATTTTATAAATTTTACCCCAACATAATTTACAATATTAGACCATGGTGCCATTCCATCAATCAATTGTATGCAAGGTTGTCAATTTCATTTCGTTTCGTTCGGAATAGTCGAAACATTTCATACAAATTCAAAAAATGAAACAAAACGGAATAATTTTCATCTCATTTCAAATCTCGGTCCGTTTCGGATTTTTCAGCCAAATTTCGACCGGAATGTTCCGGTTTCATTTCACATGTTCTGTTCCGGTCTTCCCTTTTCCATTATAAACCACACGTGTCGTTTGATCCTTGTGATGACAGCAACGACCAATTTTCTTTCTTTCTTTGTTTTTTTCTCTTTCCTCCCTTGAATTCTACAACCTTTTTTTAATTCTTGGTTTTTCCCCATTTGTCAATTATAGTTCCTGATTTTTAATCTCTCAAAAAACTAAAAAAACCTTAACAATATTGTTCAAAATTGAGCCCAAGAAAAATGGTGAAATGACTTTCCCACTAGAAACTAAGATGAGAATACAAAAAAGCTCTTGTACACTAGTTTAACAAATCTTATTTTAAATATAATTTAGTTATTTTATTAATTTTATTTTTTTCTGTAAAGAAAAGGAAAGTATATTCTTTTTAGAAATGTTTTTTTTTTTTGACCGGAAATCACTTTTTATTAACCACCTTTCCTGAAAATCACAAAAAAATTTAAAAAATAGTTTTATAAAACAAACAAAGTCTTAAAATTTATGTCCAATCGTCTGCAAATTAAATGAAATTTCTTAACTACCAATAACAGTTAATGACCGGAGTGATGGCATTGTTTAATATTAATTACATTGAGATAATATTGATAAAATAGTAATTAGTTGGAGATTAAATTGAGGTTTTTCATAATTTTTTTGGAGGGTCGGAAACACATTGAAAATGAAGGGATTGCAAATTCAAAAAACTTGGCCTCCTAAAGTCTCGTTTCAGCTAGTCGTATGTCTCCGTTTCTATAGGAGTGAAACAATTTTTATCATTCGATTATTCATACATAATCAATTATTTGGCGATTTAATTATATTATCATAATCTTATTTGTATATATTGTCACAATAATTATAATAATATTTAGATGTATTGTTCCTACCGAGTTTAATTGAAATAGTTATCAAACTCGTACCTATACAAAATTTAAAGCAAAAAAAATAAAAAAAATTATTTATTTTAAAAATATTTTTAAAACACAAAAACAAACAACATCAAAATGCTGTCACATATAAATCACATGATGTGAGAATAGATTGGATACAATCCCAAAAATATAAAGACAAGCGGAGCTAATTACCCTAAAAAAAACATAATCCAAATCTTATATAATTTATATATAAATGTAGGGAATCCAAAAATATGGTCAGGTAAGTTTGGACCTACATAGTCAAACAAAGTGGGGTGTGTCTTGTATTTAATGAACAAATTCACAGAGAGATGCCCTAATAAGGAGGAAATAATTATGCTCGCATAAGTTGTCGAGGCTTGAACGGAGGAGAGGAGGCAGAGCTGACCAGAGTCGAGGAGCCATTCGGAAAATAATTTAAGGTTTTTATTTAATAAAAAAATTTAAAAAATAAATAAGATATATTTGTTAATTATATTTTATGATGTGAAGATTATTTTAATTAATTAATAAAAAAATCAAAGTATGAAGATTGTTCACACCCACTTGTAGAACATAAAAACAATATATATATTTTTAAAATATTTTAAAACGACTCATTTATAATTTCAGTCTACATTCATTTTAGAGAAATTTTATAATGCTCAATGAGTAAATATTTATATATAAACCCCCTTTAATATATATATATATATATATATATATATATATATAAAGAGAAAAAAATATTCATATAATTTTTGATGAATCATGTGTTTTATCTTCTATTTTTTTTTTTTTTGTATTTATCTCTTTCTCCTATATAAATCCGAGATTAAATTTTCCCTAATCTTAAGCCAGCTCTGAGAGGAGGAGAGATCCATCACATCGTCTTCTACCTTGTTGATAATTAATAGCAAGTACAAACCCACTCACATGGTATATGCCCTAGACAACGCCAAGGCAGCCAAAAAGAGAGATATTCCACACCATTCAAACCAAAGTTCAGAAATCCTTGGACCCCATCTTGCTGTCCCCATATTTCACAACCCTGTGTCTGATAGTCTTCCCTTGCGCCACTATAATGGTGGGTCATTTCCCACCAAAGAAGCATCAAAAGGGTTGATCATGCATGCTGCATCATGGGATGCAATGCAATGGCTGATTATCAGAAAGTTCACTTGAAGTACCTATGGCTTAATTGGCGATATCAAAAGTTTTACAAACATCTTAATATTTTTTGCACATTATATATGCACTTCTTGTAATGTGTTCTAGCGGTCCTTTTTTTTTTTTTTTTTTTTTTTTTTTTTTTTTTTTTTTTTTTTTTTTTAATACTACTTCTTGTAATGTGTGTCATTCCTTTCCGAGGCATAATTCGTGCAGCCCCGAGTGGAGAGCTACAGGCTTGCCTTTAAGTTGTCAAAAAGGGTTTTTTTAGCACGACATGAAAAATACAATATAAACTTGGATTCTAAACTCGGATCATAAAATTGTAAATATTTTTTTAAAACTAATTATATATTGATAATTTTAGTCAAGAAATTAAATAACATTAAAATTTGATAAAATAAGTCAACAATATTATAATCAATGAGTGATCTAAATAAAATGAGAGAGATAGATGGTATGAATCAATAAATTAATGACATGAAAAAATAAAGTCTCAGAACAAAATTTCTCAACATAGAGAAATCACTGAAAGAGAGGAAGCACACATAAATCTAGTGACAACCTGGTTGTTCCCATCACAATAAGTCTTGATAGACCCCTTTTGGGTTGCAAGGTAATGAGTTTATATTAGTAATTAACTAACATAAATTCAATAATGAAACAAACCCCTAAACAATGTCTAATGCGCCAGGAAAAAAATTAAATTAAAAATAATTATTTAAAATTAATTAATTAAATAAATAGAATAATGAAAAAAGTCTTCATGTTAAAATTCTTCCATGTAGCCTGAATTTTTAATTTTTACATATTCTTGGCAGATTTGAGTCCTGATTTCAAACATGTCGTTCTCTCTCGTTTAGATGAATTATTGGATCTATGATATATAGTTGGAAATATTTAGATGTCTAATATCTATCTCAACTTTAATCGAAGCAAAATTTCTTTTCGGTAGCTCTAGATATGTCCCAAACAGTACACGAAGGTTTTGTTTGACATATTTAACAATATTAGTTTACTAACTTTGATCCTATGAAATATTATGTTTCCTAACTCCATTTAACTTGAAACTTTACCACAATATATTTTCATGTATCTAATATTTTCCTGTAAAATTTCAGCTTTATCCAATACACGGTTTAAAACATATGTTCAATCTCGTAAAACTAGTCAGCAAACATTTTAAGGTCAAATTTAGATCTGACTTGGTTTATATCATAAATTTAGTAAACTCGTAAAATCAGACAGAGTTTACTGATTTTATCGATTTTGCACGAGTGAAGTCCAATTTTACTAGTTTCGAGTTTTTAGTCTGATTTTGCACGTTAGATACATGTTGACTCGTAAAATCATAAGATTTTAAAAGTCAACTCGTGATTTTAAAAATCTTGATGGAATTCCTCTAAAGGTTCCAATGAATTAGCACTTGAAAAAAGAAGAAGAAGAATATTAAACCCCATTCAAACAGAGAGCCATTGGAAGTGAAAGAAAAAGAAAAAGGAGAGGAGGGGTTAAGATCATAGTTCACAAATGGAAGCCATTCTTCCTGAGTTCTTGTAGGCCAAACGAAAGGAAGGGGAGGAAAAACAATTCAAGTGATATCTGTATCTCTCTAATGGGACAAGGAGGAGGGAGGATCGTTGACATGAAAGTGAAAGTTATTAAAATGTTCATAAGATGAAAGACAGTAATGGTAGCAGTATCAATTACATGGTGTGGAGGGAAAGCAAATATTAAAAAACATTAGGGCCCATTTCTTTTTTCTTTCACCAGCAATATATGATGTTCTAGCATGTTGAAAAGAACCCCCACAAGACCAGAAACTTGCTTTATAGTACCTCCTCTAGCCCCTCCTGCCCACGAGATTATTTGGTTCCATGGTCCCATGCTATTCTTTTCATCACTGTGCTTACAATGTGTTGCCTGTGAAACAATAATTGCACTCCCTTCCCTCTCTCTACTCATCTTCAGAGAAAACTCAGAAATCATTTCTTGGCTTTCTAAAGTGAAATTTCTTGGTATCATCCACAATTTGCACAAGATAAAAGTTGGTCCATGTATACTGAGCATTTTTGGAGGCCAAATGATGCTAATATTTCATGCTTTGATGAGATAAATGGCAAAAAATATTCAGTAAATTCAAATGCAATCAGTTTAAAAATATAATATATAGGCACATGAATCAAAGCCACCCTTGATTCTTTCCGTGTTTTTCTTTACTGTTATACTTAACTTTACCCCGCAAAAAATCACCTTGCGATTGTCTTAGATTCACTTGAACACAGGCATACAGACATGTATATATATTATAATATATAGGCACATGAATCCAAACTATCCTTCCATATAATATTAGTCTAGGCAGGCATCAAGCATTCCTGTGAATCCTGTCAGAGCAATATCAAACCTTCCAAGTGTTCATATATACAGGGCTCAAATTTCACACTGTGGCACCACCAACTCATAAACATATATATTGCAGAACTAGTTTGATTTTTGGGGTGGATAAAAACCCTAGCTAGCTAGACTGCAATGGTCCAGTTAGTTTTTGGTCCCCTACACACTTAAATTCACAGATTCAACTGTGACACTACATGTAGGAAGAAGTAACAGCTACTAATCATCACAAAATGATGGCTATTTTGTCATACTTGTTGTAAGAACCTCAGTTGTCATCTTTTCTAAGCCCAAAAACTCCGAAACTTATCACATGAATTCTAGATATATGAATGCTAGGCTCCAAGAAGAAACTTCAACTGTTTTTTTCCCATTATAAATTCAATTCAATATTCGATCAACTTAGTGAACAATAGATACAGATCATTTGTTTGGTCACACTCATGACGTTTTGCTAATCGATGAGTCTTATTCGATCCATTTGCCTGCAGGATTTTAGTGGTAACAATAATGGGAACACACACACACACACACATATATATATAAGCATGGTGGTGTTTTGAAAGGAAATATAAAAAAGGGCAACTGCTGTTACATTTTCTATGTGCAACTCGGAAAGATGAACACTACAATTTTGCATACTCTCTAAGAATAAACAGTGCCGAAAACGCAGAATTAGCTAGCATACTTAAGTTTAGTATTAACCTAATCACCTCATTAAGAGTGGAAAAGTTTGCAATCAAGAACCATTTACAGCAAGTTTAAGTGTGCATGTGAAGTTTTTTTTCTTTTGTTTTTCTGGCAGGCATTCTGCGGAAAGCCTGCAATGTCTTACCCTCTCTAGAAACACATTTTGAAACCCCATGCTCAACTAGAGCATCCACATTTCCATTGAGAACAAAAGCTCATGCTTTGGTCCCCCCACCTCAATTATTCAAAAAGAACAAAACCGGGAAACTACATCAAGGGAACAAGTGGTTGCTTTCCTAATCAAAGCCTAAATCGTATGGTTGGTTTTACTGAGAGTTACTATTTATGAAATTGTTTGCAAATTATGAAAGGATTTCGAATGACAGAGAATGAACTTTGTATGATAAGAAAGGCGCTTAATCAATATAAAAGCAAATATTAGATGATTCTTTGGTTTTTGTACAAACATAAATCAAGGATATATGTAATGAAAATCTACTCAGCAAATATTTCGGTTACTGGTTTTAACTTGATGTTCTGGAACCTTTCTCAATCTACTAGAAACATTTGGATGGATCTCACAGTGAAGTATAAGATGGAAAGTTGAAACACAATGACAGAGATCCACAACATAGGCAGACTTGCAAGATACATGAACTTTGATTGTGGAATAGTTTCTGCATTTGCAATGCATATAATGGGTAAAAATGAGCATAGGAGGCAAGTCAAAAGTAGCATTTATATAGACTTCATCACAGCTTCGTGCTAAGTGCTAACCCTTCTCCTATCTTTATGCTGTGGCTTTGGAACATTAATTTTCAAGATACCGACTCTGCTCCCGTAATCTGCAAAGAGATGATAAAGATTTTTATAATATATATGAAGATTTGACACGGAAGGTACATTTGGCTAAGAATACCAAGTTTGCAAGTATAGTCTCTATATAACACCATGTCAAATACAATACACAAAGCCCAGGTCATGCCATCCAACTTGGTACAGTCAAAGAGGGCCAAATAACAATGAAATGTTAACTTCAAATGTCTTTTACCCAAATGTCAAAGAAGAAATTCCAGTCTGCTGCTGCTTCAAAATAGGTCAGACAGGAGAGATAGAATTCACCACCCTTTATCTTGCAACCATCAAGATAGAAGGCTGGAAATGTCAGAGGGCCACTTATAATATTGGGTTTCAAGACAACTAGTCAGGTTGATCCTATTAACGGGACAGCTATTTACCTCATTAAAAAAAAATACTCTTCTTACAATGTCTGGGACAAATCAATTTGACTCCCAAAGGATGCTCTATCAAGAAATAGATTTCATAGTTAATACCAAACCTCAACTATATTGGATATTAACTCAACCTCATAATTATCAATAAATTTATAGGAGAACTACAATATATTTAAAGGTTTAGGCAACAAAGAGCATCAATCAAACACAAAGTATAGAAACAAAATTATTTCAAGATGATAAAATACTTGGCAAACCACAAGACATACAGGGTGACAAAAAAATACATTAGGTCATTGAGAAAAGATAAAGGAAGCTTTGTTTTGGGGGTAAATCTTACAATTTGACAGCATCAAGGCAGACAGCAAAGTTATTTAACAAAGTTCAAGAAAACTAAAAATAGATGCCATAACACCAGATGCATAACAGGAATGAACTAAACAAATTTACTTCTTTCAGTAGCACAACTAACAATTGCACAGCAGTTCAAGCACAAGAAAAATGTAAAAACCCAACTACTTGACCATAACTTCAGAAGTTCAAATGCAAAGTGCGACTCATGCTATAAGCAAGCATGAAACAAAACAGCAGGATAAGAAGAAGCAAGAAATACTTCAGAAACATGAATCACTAAATCTTATTTTCCACTAGACAAAATTAATCATACACTGAAGGGAAACAGTTTCAAGCAGTATAGAAAGCGTTCGTACCAAAATTTGTGAAACAATGACATTCTGCATTGACATCACAGAATACTCTACGTCATATACTCCAACAAAAGCCTACACGGATACATCTGTAGCAGTAGTATCGTTACTAAACTTCTTGGAACAGAAGAGATTCAAAACATCAGCACGGTTCCGAATGTAAATTGGGCATTTAGACAAGAAATCTTGTGCTTCGCCATGCCTTTTGGCCTTGAAAAAGGCTTTAAACATACGAAGAGCAACAGATATAGATGGAAACTTCTTAGTGGTCATAGCATTCATAAAAGCAATGGCATCATCACCTGTTCCAGACTTTGATACGAACTCAAAAAATGGATCTATAAAGGGTGGAATGCCATGGCTTTGCATCAAACCCAACAGGTTTAAGGCATCCTTAAATGCACCCTGAACCAGTAATTTACTTATCAATACTTTGTATGTAGTCTGCCAAGGGCATAAATGATTTTGACAGACATAATCACACAAAAGATTGCATGCATCCATCGCTCTGTTCTTGAGGCAATATGCATTTACCAACAACTCAACGGCATAACCAGCACCAGAAACTCCCTTTTTCTCAACCATTATTTTGAAACAATCAGATGCTTTTTCAAGATCCCCAGATACACAATGCCCTTCAATTAAAGATGCCCAAGCCTTGTAACTCAAATCTCTACCAGATGATTCCATATGATTCACAAATTCATTTGCTTCATCATTCTTACCAGCACTAGTAAGCCCAAATGCAATCTTTCTCTGCAAATTACCACTAGCTACAAAGCCAGCTACCTTCATTTCTCTTAAAACCTTATTGCACTCACCAAATTTACCAACATTAGTTAGAGCTTTAAGAACTGCATCAAGCATAGCATCTGTCAAAACATTCCCGTGGCCAGTAAAGATTTCCACAACTCTTGAAAACAAACCCATATCCAACTGTTTACCAACGACTATTTTCCTCAACAAATAGGTGCAACATTTAGCTGAAGGCTTATTTGCACCAGTCATTGCAAACTCGTATAAGTCTATGGCCTCCTTAATCATTTTCCTACTCATAAACCGTGCTAAAACAGTATCAAAAGTCCCCGTCTCCATTTCAAACCCATTACTCCTCATTTCATCAATTACCTTCCAAAATCTGTCAATGCAATCCTCCCTCCCCAAAACCCTAGCCATTGCATTATAACTCCTTCCATCATGCTTACACAACTCACTGTCCTCAACCCACCTAAAAAATATCAATGCTTTCACTGGCTCCATCACTAAATGCTCCAACACAATCTTCACTAAGTCACTCGAAAACTCTGCACACAAATGCTTAATTTCCCCTTCAACATCCTCTCCCCAAACCTTATTCCTAACAATCCTACTCACTCTCAAACCAATCTTTTCCACCGAGTTATCCACTGATCCCTTTGCAAAAACCCCTTTTAACTTCTCTAAATCATCATTTAACCCTTCTTTCTCAAACTTCTCCTGCACTCTATCGCGCGTGACCCCTGACACGCCATGACCCTTTATCTTCATTTTGTCAACTAAATCCCAAAATTCCACAACCAAACCATTAACCCCCAAAATCCCTAACATCCAGTTATAACTTTTAGAGCTCAATCTCCCACTATCCTTCTCCAAAACCCAATCAAAAAACCTCTTGGCCACTTCCGGTTTTGATTCCAATGACTTCAAAACTTTCAAAACCAAGTCATGACTAATAACAACACTATTCAATTCCAATTCTTTACTAATATCATCAAATTCATCAAACTTGGTAAAAGCGTCACAAACAAGCAAAACATGATCCGGGTCTTTTGTGGGCTCAACTAATGATGCTTCAGATGAGAAATTACGAGCAAATAATGCGGTTTTGTTATAAAAATTGGGTTTTTGTAGGGTTTCAGAGAAATGAGAGTTTTGTAGTGCAAGTGTGTGAAGTGAAGGAGACAGAGAGCGAAGTAGAGAAGGAGAGTGTTGCTGTAGTACCTGGAAATGATTGGAAATTTTGAGAGATGATAGCGGATACTTTCGGTAGAGAAGAACTCTCCATGAGTGTCTCATTGCTATAGTGTAAAGTTAGGGTTTTTGAGGAGCTTGAGAATCGGAGATTTAGGAATGGTGTGTGCTAAGAAGTGAGCGAGCCAGAGGTGTGTTTCCAATTTTAGGGTTTTAATTTTAGTTGTGGTTTTTTTTTTTAAAAAAAAATGTATTTACTCTTCATCTCTCGAAATATTTCCTTATACTTTTTTTATTATCTTTTTTCCAGTTAAAAAAAGTTGGTTATTTTAGAAGTAATATCTATATTGTAATTATATTGCTTAATAAAAATATCTATTAGATTTTTTCATTCCCGAATCTTTATATTATCTAACCTCAAACCTCATGTAAAAACTTAATGTTATTCCATTCAAACTATTTTAGAAAAAAATACATTAATAGTTTCTTTCCATGTACTACTTTTGTTATTTTATTGCTACTTAATATGAGTCATTGGGCATTAAATTTCAATGTATTTGATAAACTTGGGAACACAAAACTTTTTCAGTATGACTACATTTAGAACCATACATATTTTTGCAGCATGTATGGGTCATTCAAGTCTATCCCTTTCAATAGCCCTACTTCTAGATTCCAGTATTGTCATCTCATCTTCATCAATGTCATCAGATGACTTTGTCTTGTAAGACTCGTTTGTGAATGTATCTAAGACTGTGGGTGTCGATGTTAGTGTCATCGATTCCACAAATGCTAGATTATGTTGGGATCCTGAGCTCGTTCTCCTGTTATTTCTTTAGGTTGAGTTGCCGCTTGATTTTGAACAAAAGTAGTAGGTCTTTTGGAAGGACCTTCACTAAAGGCATTCCTTGATGTTTGCTTGAGAAAGCTAGTGAGACGAGCCACGCTAGCCTTTAAAGACTTCAACTCTTCTTGGAAATGAGCATCACGATGAGTGCTTTCTTCATCTTCCATGTTTCTCACTCGAAGTCGAATATTATAGACTTTGTGAATTGGAGTTTTATGGGGACCTATATTTTAACCTGGTGCATGTATGTTATTTACAATGAATGGATGTATGCATATGGATGCACATCAGGTATGGATGCTAAAAACCCATAGTTTGATCATCTTAAACTCTTTTTAGGAAAGCCATGGTTTTAGCTCAGAAAATCCTATAGAGTTTAAGATTATTGATAAGGTCTGTCTTGATGCAAAAATAAATTATTAGGGAGTTCACACCCTAAAGGCGAGTTTTAAGCCATTACATAAAGGCTAGGCTCATTACCTGGTCTTAAAAGGGTTTATGAGCTCCTAGTGACTACCTTTCGTGAAGACAATATAGGGGTTTATGAGGAATGGTTGGGGCACAGTGTGATCGCTATTACCGAGTAAACAATCAGCTCATAGTTGGATGTTTTATGATTATGAACCCCGACTGAAAGTTATGAGGCAGACCGTCACTCCCCACCTAATCTAAAAATAGATTTATTCGAAATAATTAAAATGTATGAATGTATTAATACATACCCGATGTACCTATGCATGAACAAAAAGTAAAAATGCATGCTAAAGCAGAAAAAATATGAGCTAAAATGAAACAAACCAAAACAAATAGGAAAATAATCAAACACGAAAAACTTAGTCCAACCAGACAAGGTGTTCCCCAGTGAAATTGTTATCCTGTCACAGGTAACGTTAAGTGGCGTCATTTCGCCTCTTGCGATGGTGTTAGGATGAGAAAAGATTTTAGGTGTAATCATAAAATTCAGTCATCCTTGAAATGGAACTAGATGATAGACTTTATGGTGAGCTACTAGAGCTGTTTTCAACCAAGGGACTGTCATCTTGATATATATATATATATATATATATATATATATATATATATATATATATATATATATAAAAAAGAAAAAGGAACCATCAAATGAAAGAATAAATTACTTGTTCAATAATTTTTTTAAAAATATTTTTAAAATATTACTGATGGGTTACTAATAGCACATGCAACCTCATTAGTATATTTTAGAGGTTGGAAAAGAATTAATAAAAATATCACTATTACTAATAGGGTTACCGACATAATTAGACCGTTAGTATATTCAAAAAAGTTGAAGAATAATTAATTAGACTGTTAGTATATTCAAAAAAATTGAAGAATAATTAATGTAAATTCACTACTAATGTTAACGCATTGATAGAATTACAGATGATATTCTGTCGGTGATATATTATATTCACTAATGAATATATCAACGGATAAATAATTAAAAACATTGATAATATTACATATATTTTTTTTTTGTTAATGATATGTTAAATTTACTGATGGAGATACAATTTATTTTTGTTGTAGTCAAATAGATTTAAGAAGGGAATTGGCATTTTAGGCCATGTGGACATATAGGGTCAATTGATGAAGCACTAAGCTGGCACTGTTATGATTTCATAAGCTGAAACAATTGAACATGTACTGAACTTAAAGTAAAATTTTTCTAATGAGGGCAAAACATGCATGTGCCTACAAACTTAAGAGAGAACTGCAGATCAGAGAGCTCTCTTCTTTATACAAAAGGAAAGACAGAAACCAAAAAAACAAAAACAACGTGCTGAATAGATGAATATTGCATTTAATTTCTAAATTTCATGCAGCAGACGATCATTGGACTCCATCGATCCAGCTTCACTTGTTCATGCCAGTTGCATTCTTTACTCCTTCAACAGCTCCCTGTGCCTTTTCCCTCACCTGCTGACCAGCCTACACAAAGAAGGAACTATCAAAATTAAAATAAATAAATAAAAAACACTAGCAAACTCACTCGCTAAGAATATCTGTGCCAAAATATGCAACTAATTAACACTTAGAGTGTTGCAAATTTTATTCAACACTCTTTTTTTCCTTTCCTTTTTGGTTTATTATCATTCTTAAATCTTATGCACAATCCATTGTGCCATTGTGGTGAGAATGAATTCTCTAAAAAAGTACAGAACAAGAGAGATTGAACAAAAATATGTGAACCTCTTGCACTGATTCCTTTGCAGATTGAGCAGCATTGTCAGCTCTGTCCATCAAGTTGCTGGCCTTCTCCTGAAACAAACAAAATCGATATGCTATAGACCATTACACATTAATTTATATATAAAAACAAAAGCGAAATCGAGAAAGAAATTCATAAGCTAGTTAACCTGAGCTTGGCCTTTGGTCTCACCAGCTTGGTAGCTCATCTTCTGGGTGTTGTCAGCCATTTTTGGTTATTGATTTCTTTGAAAGATTTGAGAGAACACAAATGAATTGAAAGCTAAAACACTTGAAAGATTGAAAACACAACTTTTGGTAATAAACATCAGCCATGGTTGCCGTAATTTATAGTGAGAAAAACCAGGCCACTGCTTGACACGTAAAATGCTGCGTGGAGTGCTGGCTGAAATGTGTAAATTACTTAGACTAACAAGTGTCAAGCTGTTATTGAGTTTGAGATTTTGGGGCCCTCGGACCAGGGCGTTAGATTTTTTTGTGTGCCAAGTTTTGACCGCTTCTATAGCGGAACAACAGGTTCGGGTTCTTTATGGATTGAATCCAGTTGATATTGTGAATAAAATTTATGTACCTGGCAGCCAAATATTGCACTGACTTCAACTTAGTCTCCTAACTATTCTCAATTTATTCTCCAAAAAAACACTTCCAATCACATTATCGAACAAACGTGAACAAATATTATTTGAAGGGATGAAATTTATGTGGAATTTTTACAAGAGACAATAATGTAGTAATTGTTTTTATCAATGGAGTAAGGTCAAATTAGTCTAGAGGGTCGCACTACGTTGCAACGTGAATTAAAATCTTTTTGAACTTCAGGGGGACTATTTATTATTATTATTAAATTTAATTTAATAGATCAAATTAAATTATATAAAAATTATCTAAATATAACCCAGTTGGGGAATCAAAAAAGAACCCAAATAATCAGTTAAAAACATGATTTGATTTTAAAAAAATCATCTTAGTTTTTTTATATTGAGATGACGATATATTTGATCGATCCGGTCTTCACAAATTAACCTATCAAATTCACGATCTAGTGATGGACTCTACTGAATCTAAAAACATTATTTTTTAAAATAATTTTTAATTAATTATATGATAATAATAATAATAGACACTTGTAAAATTAAGCACAAATCAATGTTAAAATATTTGTTTGAGACTATAATAATCTCATATAAAGTAAATCAAATAATTTATGAAGGCAAATTTAAAATCAAGTAAAAAAATAACAAAAGAAAAAGAAAAATAAAAGAAGAAGAAATGCAAAAAAGAAAAAACCACCTGCTTCTTTTTCTATATAAATAGTGAAGGAGTTCGTTGCCCCTAAAGTTTTTTATTATACAAAGTACTAGATGACATGTCCATGCGCTGCCGCGAGCTTATAAAACAAATGTGCTTGATGGTATTATAATTGCAAACCAGTGCTAGATAAGTAATAGAAACTAAAGGTGTGATGAAGCCAATATTCTATGACGGAAAAAAAAGTTGTGTTGGTGATAAAAAAAAACTTAGAGACTGAATATAATGATTTGCAGCAATCCACAGTGTTTTATGAGAAAAGATACAATGCTTTTCCTACATGATTTAGCTTTTTTGTTAATAAAAAGAAAAAAATTACAAAGTTAACTTCTCTACTAGCTCAATATTAAAAAAAAATAGACAAATATAATTTTAGAAAAAAAATTATAAGGGGAAACACTTTAGCAATCCACAGTGTTTTGTGATGAAAGCTACAGTGTTTTTCCTGCATAATTTAGCTTTATTATACAAAGATAATTTTGAAAAAAAATCATAATAAAAAAACAAAAAAAAAAAGCCAAGTGGGGAAACACTGCAGCAATCCACAATATTTTAAAGAAAAAAAATTATAAAGCTAAATTCTCAACTAGCTCAATATTAAAAAAATAAAATCGACAAAGATAATTTTGAAAAAAAGCATAAAAAAAACCATGTTGGAAATACTGTAGCAATCCATAGTGTTTTATGAGAAAAGCTATAGTGCTTCCCCACATGATTTAGCTTTACTTATAATTATAATTCTCAACCAACTCAATATTAAAAAATAAAATCGACAAAGACAATTTTGAAAACATCATAAGAAAAAAAACCATGTGGGAAGACATTGTAGCAATCCACAGTGTTTATTGAGGAAAGCTACAGTGCTTTCCCCACATGATTTAGCTTTATTGTAATTGTAATTCTCAACCAACTCAATATTAAAAAAATAAAATCGACAAAGACAATTTTGAAAAAAATCATAACAAAAACAAACCATGTGGAACCTCTATTTATGGGTAAAGTGGTTTGGTCCCCAAACCACATTGGTACCTCAACTCTTTTTTTTTTGAATTTATTTTGAAAAAAAATAATATCAACGTCGACTCAACAAGAAATATCAGTGATTGTAAAATTAATGTGTTAAAAGTTGAACGAGTTCAAAATACCTTTGAAAATTTAAATTCTCTTGAGATAATGTTGAAAATGCTAAAAACGATGGAAATATATCAAGAATGCATTTTTTTGGGGGTTTTCATTGTTTTTTTCTATTTTTGGTTTTTTTTCAAATATTTATCAAACATTGGGACAAAAATTGGGTAGCAACACCAAACACAAAAAATCTATTTGATGTTCCTTTAAAACAAACTTGTTCTAAAAATAATTCAAGTGATTCCCATGGGCATGTTTGAAAGTCTTTGTTTTGTTGTTTTTGGTAGAAGAGTTAAATGACGTTTTATTGGTCAAAATAGTTCAAGATATAATTTCAAGGTTTCAGATAACTGGTCTTTAAAGCATTCATTTTATTTTTATGAATAATGGAAAATGTTTCACATGGAAAAACATTGTCTATCGATCTAGATTGTCTGCCTCTGATCAGAAAAAGCTTGAATGAGCACGTAATGTAGGTTTGAGCTCTTGATTATGAAGTAAAAGGATATTTATAAGCTCAAAAGGTGTTTAAAAAATTTCAAGACTAAGGATCATTAGTGCTTGTTTCTTAACCTTGTTTTGGTCCATAGATTTCTGGACCTTGGAATTTATTTGCAAAATGGTCCATTGTGCCCCTCGGTGTCAGACTTGGGCGTTTTCTCTTTCTTTATCTGGTTTTAAGCATCATTATATAAGTTATTTTTGTGGAATGCTCAAACCCTTTGGATTCTTTCATGCCCCTCAGCTTTGTTTGGGCATCTTTAATCATTGAAGTTCTTTTTACATGTTTCTCGCACTTGCCTTCCATTGTGGGTGTGATCCTAGCCATGATTATTTTTCAAGAAAAACATATCAAGCTCAATGAGGATTGCAAAAGCTATATTTTAGTCTTGTGAGAGGATTATCAAAGATGGTTTTTCCTCATTTTAAACCCATGCACTTATGATCGGTAAGCCATGCTATCTTTCATGCGAACATGCAAAATGCTTTCTCATTATTCATTTAGCTAAAACTCAGCTTTGTAGTCATCTCATGGTGTTTGGGTTACTCTTCAGGTTCTTCTAGGTGTATGGTCACCTTTCTAAGAGATCACCTGAATATCTAAAACTTATTTGTTAGAACAAACACCAATTTAATTTCTGTTTTTGTACTAAAACTTTGATTTCCCAAAAATCCTTGTGAAAACTTGAGATCATACATAGATTGTTTGGGGAAAAAAAGAAACATATCAAAGAAATATTAAAGAATTCTTGTTGCAGTGGTTTTATGAGTAAAATGTATGCTCGTATAGGTGTGTTATTTGCATGAAAAAAATAAAAATAAAGGAACATCATGAACACAAGAAAATACATGATGTTATTAAAAAGAAAGGCTTAATTGACAGAGAAAGTTTTGTGGCATTATGAGCCAAATTCATGACAAGACTAAAAGTTGAAAGATGACAAAAGCAAAATAAATCTGCGGACATGATCTGATAGAGGCAGTTATTTTTTTTTTAACACAATACGAGCAGGTTCCATTTTCCAACTCTGGTACACTTCCTCTTAGGCTAGTTTCCTTATAAAAGCTCTTGTAAGGACCTTATCAATGGTGTAGACAAAAAATTATGGTAGATACCTGTTTGAATTCGAGTTCCTCAAAAATTCATGTTGCCTTCTTCACACCATGCTCTTACCATCGACACTTTTAAATTCCCTAGGCATTCCGCCTCTAGTACATTTACCAATCCACTACCTGAAACATGATTGGGTAAGGCGTTCGTACTCATGTTTGGATTTTCTTTGAATGTTATACAAGCAGCTTTAATCAACTGCATGAGCTTCTTCTTGAAAGCACTGCAAGTGTGAATGTTATGTCCTGAAACACCAGTATGGTACTTTCATGTTAGGTCTGACTTGTACCAGTTGGGGTATGGTGGCTACAAAGGTGCCAAGGGTTCGAGAGCTACATGTGCAATGCTTAGTAGCTTTTGATACATCTCGTTTAGGGGTAGTATTTCCTGGACTCTTTGGTAGTTCTTCTTCGGGAAATTTTCAGTTTGGTTTTTGGCTTTGAGGGTTTGGGGCATAGGTTTTCTGGTAGGAAATGAGGAGTTAAAGTTATTGTTGGCAATTTGGGATAGAGGGGATGAAGTGTGGTAGTTTTGGAATTGGTTTTTCCTACCCCTATATCGACCTTTAACATGGTGAACCTCTTTCTTTTTTCCTTCAAAACCCTTTTTCTCGGTGGGCATGGCAATTCTACCATTCATGACTCCTTACTCTATGTGTTCAGCTTTTGCCACAGCGTCAGTGAATTGTTGTGCTGAACAACCCATCACATGCTCGTAGTACAACACCTTGAGTGTGTTAGCAAATAGAGTGACAATTTCTTTATCCAAGAGTGAAGGATGCACCTATGCCGCTAGATCTCTCCATCTCTGAGCATATTCCCTTATACTTTCTTTATCCCTTTTTTTTCATGTTAGACAAGCTGGTTCTGTCGGGAGCAATGTCCATGTGTACATTAACTGTTTGATAAAAGCATCTACCAGATTTTTCCAGGTTATTTCTTCGGGTTGAGTTGCCGTTTGATTTTGAACAAAAATGGTAGGTCTATTAGAAGGACCCTTACTAGAGGCATTCCTTAGTGTTTGCTCGAGTAAGCTGGTGATCAGGTAAGCCACGCTAGCCTTTAGAGACTCCAACTTTTCTTGAGAATGAGCATCACGATGAGCTCGCTCTTCATCTTCCATGTTTCTCGCTCGGAGTTGGGTGTTATAGACTTTGTGGATTAGAGCTTTCTAGGGACCTATATTTCGACCTGGTGCATGCATGCATGTTATTTACAGTAAAAGAATGTATGTGTATGGATGCACATCGAGTATAGATGGTAAGAACCCATAGCCTGAACATCTCATATTCCTTTTAGGAAAGCCATGTCTTTGGTAAAGTTCAATTTAGTCATTCATTGTAAATAACATGCATGCATGTATTTACAATGAATGAATGTATGTGTATGGATGCACATCGGGTATGGATGGTAAAAACCCATAGTCTGAACATCTCAGACTCTTTTTAGGAAAGCCATGACTTTGGTAAAGTTCAATTTAGTCCTTCGATTTGTGATTTCTCTCAATTACACCTCTAATTGACCATAAACTTTTAATTTTGTGCAATTTTACCCCTAACAAACTTCAATGTCAACCCTGAATTTCAGTGCCTTTTTTATTTTGGTCCTTGGTCATGAATTTCTTCAATTTGACCCTGAATTGACCGTTAAACTTTTAATTTTCTTAAATTTCACCCCTGATTTCAATCAATTAAGCCTCCATAGTTTAGTGCCTTTTTCAAAATTGTCTTTGGCTGTAAATTTCTTCAATTTAGCCCTTAATTGACCATAAAACTTTAATTTTCTTGTGATTTTACTCGTGATTTGAACCAATTGACTTTGTAAAAATTACATTTGGTCACCTAAAATTTTAATATTCTCAATTAAGCCTAAATTGGGCTCCCAACTTATTTTTTCCCCAATTAAGCCCTCAATAAAATTAATTTGACCCATTTAAAGTATAATTAAGCCCCTGCACCTCATTAAATCCTTCATTTAATTCTTAAACATAAAACTTTAATTTGGCTCATAATTAAATCAAATTGGCCTATTAAAAATTTAATTATGTCTTTAGGCTTAATTTTTATGTAGATTTATCCAATAATAATATAATTTGACATTGAATCTGCATTGTTTCTCTAATGTTTTGTATGATGGGGTACAATTAGGCTTCAGATCTTATCCAAAATTACAACTTGATTTTTCTATATTCGAAATCCTTCCTCAGCGAGTTTTTTCCACGTCGTCAGTCTTTTTACTATTATTATTTTATTTTTTATTTTTATTTTGAAAAGAGAAAAATGTGAATTTAGGAAATAACCCAAAAATAGGTTATGACAATTAAATGCATTATTAATTTATAAATTAGAATTAAGAGTAATTTTAAATGATTAATCAATCAAATCAATAATGTAAATATGTTAAATATTTCTTAAAGAAGGCATGAAACGAATTGAAAAAGAAAAATTCTAGCAAAAAGACACAATATTGGGGCATTTATCCTATACGTGTGCAAATGAATATCAGCTTAGAGAGAATAAGGGCTTAGATTCTTAGAATTATAATAACTGGAGCACAAAATGTTAAAACCCAATACAAACTTTAGAAAAAACTAGTTTCATCAATGGGCTAATTTACTTTAATAAAAAATATATTAAAAAAAATATCATGTTAAACCCACCACCAAGGGGTGAGAGTTATTTCTTTGGTCTAAATACAGACGATAATGAATTCCATGCAGTGAAGATCATTAAACATGGACGTGATCAAGTGTTCTTGCATGTTTCATGATAAAGCATGATAATCTGAAAACAAAAGTTTCATACAAATAATATCCAACATTTTTGCGTAAGTTGTACTGTTCTTGTTTTGCTATACTAATTAAAATCCCCAATAATCCAACATTTTTTTTTATTGCTATTTTTAATATATCATTCAACTAATTATTAACAATTTTACTATACAGCATATAGAAGAATGTTTTGTTCCCTACCTTGAGCATCCTTGAAATGGAACTGTTTTCAACCAAGGGACTGTTATATATATATAAAGAAAAAGAAAAGTAACCTATAAAATGAAAGAATAAATTACTTGTTCAATATGTTTTTTTTGTAAATATTTTTAAAATATTACTGATGGGTTACCAATAACACAACTATATCGGTATATTTCAGAGGTCGGAAAAAGAATTACTGCAAATACTACTATTACTGATGGGGTTATCGACAAAATTAACTAGATTGTTGATTTATTCTAGAAAATTAAAAAATAATTACTGTAAATATCACTGAAAATGGTAATACACTAACATAATTATGAAAGGTATTTTGTCGGTGATATATTATATTTACCGATGAATATACATACAGACAAATAATTAAAAATATCAATAATATTAAATACTGTTTTCTTCTCAATAATATATTAAATTTATTGATGATGATTTGGGTGGGAAGGCATAATATTTGTTGTAATCAAATAGATTTAATAAGGGAAATGGCATTTTAGGCCATTTGGACATCTACGGTCAATTGATGAAGCACAGCTGGAAAAATTTGAACGTGTACTGAACTGAAAGTAAAAATTTTCTAACGAGAAAACCCCGCAGATCAGAGAGCTCTCTTCTTTATACAAAAGGAAAGACAGAAAAAAAAAAAAAAAACAAAGTGCTGAATAGATGAATATTGCATTTAATTTCTAAATTTCACGCAGCAGACGATCATTGGACTCCATCGATCAAGCTTCACTTGTTCATGCCAGTTGCATTCTTTACTCCTTCAACAGCTCCCTGTGCCTTTTCCCTCACCTGCTGACCAGCCTACACAAACAAGGAACTATCAAAATTAAAATAAAAGAAAACACTACTGCGAACTCACTCGCTAAGAATATCTGTGCCAAAATATGCAACTAATTAACACTTAGAGTGTTGCAAATTTTATTCAACACTCTTTTTTTCCTTTCCTTTTTGGTTTATTGTCATTTTTAAATCTTATGCACAATCCATTGTGGTGAGAATGAATTCTCTAAAAAAGTACAGAACAAGAGAGATTGAACAAAAATATGTGAACCTCTTGCACTGATTCCTTTGCAGATTGAGCAGCATTGTCAGCTCTGTCCATCAAGTTGCTGGCCTTCTCCTGAAACAAACAAAATCGATATGCTATAGACCATTACACATTAATTTATATATAAAAACAAAAGCGAAATCGAGAAATAAATTCATAAGCTAGTTAACCTGAGCTTGGCCTTTGGTCTCACCAGCTTGGTAGCTCATCTTCTGGGTGTTGTCAGCCATTTTTGGTTATTGATTTCTTTGAAAGATTGAGAGAACACAAATGAATTGAAAGCTAAAACACTTGAAAGATTAAAAACACACAACTTTTGGTAATAAACAGCAGCCATATCGTTGCCTTAATTTATAATGATTAAAACCAGGCCAATGCTTGACACGTAAAATGCTGCGTGGAGTGATGGCTGTAATGTGTAAATTAGTTGGACTAACAGGTGTCAAGCTGTTATTGAGGTTGAGATTTTTGGGCCCTTGGACCAGGGCGTTAGATTTTTTTGTGTGATAAATTTTGACCGCTTCTAATATTGGAGTGTTTGGGAAAACGCTGAACCGTATTTTTAAAAATTTTGATTTTTTTTAATTTTTATTTAAAATAAAATATTTTTTATATTTTAGATGATTTTAATGTGCTGATGTAAAAATAATTTTTTTAATTTTTTTTATTTTAATATATTTTTAACCGAAAAACACTTTGAACCATCATCATTATCACAATCCAAAACAAACTCTTAATCTTCTAATTATTCTCAATATATTCTCATAAGAAACACAATTTTAATAACATTTTCAAATAAACATGAACACTATTATTTGAAGGGATGAAATCCTTATATTTGGATGGAGCATTTATGTGGAATTTTTACAAGAGACAATAATGTAGTAATTTTTTTTTTATATAATTGGAGTAGGGTCAAATTAGTTTAGAGGGTCGCATTATGTTCCAGTTTGAATTGGGTTAAATTCTTTTGAACTCTAGGGCATTGGAATCTATTTAATATTATTATTAAACTCGATCTAATAGATCAAATTAAATTATAACAGTTATTTCAACATAACTCAATCTATTTAAGAGGTCCAAAAACAAATTAAACAATCGGTAAAAAACATGGTGTGACATAAAAAAAAATCATCTTGGTTTTCTTTATATTGAGACGATGAGATATTTGATCGACCCGGTCTTAATAGATTAACCTGTCAAATTAACACTTCGGTGATGGACTCCATTGAGTCTAAGAATTTTATTTTTTAAAACTATTTTTAATGAATTATACAATAATAATAATAATAGATACTTGTAAAATTAAGTACAAACTATTATCAAGATATTTGTTTGAGACTATAATAACCTTATAGAAAATAAATCGAATAATTCATGAAGGTAAATATAAAATCAAGTAAAAAAAAAGACAAGAAAAAAGAAAAATAAAAGAAGAAATGAAAAAAAAAAGAAAAACCACCTGCTTCATTTTTTATATAAATAGTGAAGGAGTTCGTTCCCCCAAAGTTTTATATTATACATATAGTAGAAATATAAATTTGTAGATGTGTCTGAATAAATTAATATTTTTTTATTGATTGTTATAAGGGCTTTGTTACATAAATAAATATTTATTTTTATAAATATTTATTTTTATTTTGGTGATATGTGAAATAATGACAGTAGACATCGTTACAAATGGTAAATATCAAATATATTAAACCTAACATAATAAATACATGATCCAATTCAAGGTACAAGTTATTGATTAGATTAACCAAAATTAACGACATTTCAATATTTGTTTTTCAAAAAACAAAAAGTTAAAATGGTGCTTTTTTAAAAAAAAAAAGTCAAATTGTATTTTGACCAGATTAATTTGATTGTTTGTTGACCTATAAGGTCGATCAAATTAATCACATTGGGTTAAACTTCTATCTAGTTTAATTTTAAATCTAGTTTAGGCCAAGTTGTAGGGTCAATACATCTAAGAGTTAACCCATTAGACTGAACCAGATTTAACGAATACTAGTAAATATTTATAAATAGATTCTTTTTATAGCTGGGATAAATATAATGAAAAGTGTAGGCTTTCTTTCCTTAATAAATCCACTCGTGTTTGCCTAGTAACTAAGTGTTTACCCCACTTGAGAGGTTTTCCCCACTTTCTCAAGTTAAAAGACAAGCGGAATACACAAGTAGAATAAGTTAATTAAAGTGCACAACAAGCTTTACAGGAACTCTTTCCCAACCTTTATTAATCTCGTAAACAAAGGAATACATTATACACAAATTCGTATATGTGCTATGCACAAAGAACGCGTGCTACACCAAGCTTACATTCCTCACAACTAGGAGTTGAAAAAAACTATTTATAGACAAGCATTTACAAGTCACAACTTCTATTCCTACATTTAAGGAAGTAGTGAGACATTATCTCAACCATCTTCACCCATTAACATAATGGCCCTATTATCTAACAAGTAGTGGGTAGTTTTACCCCATAATCCCCCATGATCTTAGTGGATTGAAATCATTTCCAGCCATGCCCCTATATTTTCTAGCACATTTCCATGTTCGTGGACAACTTCCCCCACTAACAATCATGGCGTAACCGCCCAAAACCACTTGCGTAATTGCCTATCCTTGTTATCCATGTTGTTGACGTGTCTCTTGCTTGCCTTGGACAGTCCTTCGTCCAAGTTTCAGATCGTGCCAAGTTGTGGCGTAATTGCCAATCCTTGTTGTCCTACATTTAAGTTGTTGCGCGCTGTCGAATTTGCATCTGCGTATAGGCTGTCAATGTTCGCGACAACCCCTATTTTCATCAGCCTACCCCCCTGACAAATTTTCCAACATGGCATGGATAGTCCAGCGTTCAGCCCATGTTCGTCAAACAATCTACATTGTCGATTTTCCCTAACGAGCCTATAGCTGCACAAATCTGTGCTCCCGATTTTTCCCACAGCTGGTATGACTGCCAGCACCCAAAGCACTATTTTGGACAGCCTGCTGAAGTGTGCACCTCGTGCACATTGAGTAGAAGAGTCAGTGACAAAGGTCCAGCCTAGTCGATGAGGATTTGGGTGTGGCCAAATTGCCTTGGGTGAGGCAGAATTAGAGGAGTTTTGTAACTTTGACGATAAAAAGATCATAGTGATGGAAACAGAGTTGATTGCTGTACAATGGACAAGTAAGCAATATTTAAATTTTATGCTTGCAGTTTTGGCACGCAGAATAGTTGAAAAATTAGATGTTTGTATGGGAGCTTATGTGGTTCTTCAAAGTGATTTTGTGTGAATGTATTTTGTGAAGAGGGATGGATACCTTAGATGCTTGTGATTAATGTCTGAACTTCATGAAAACATGTTTGCGAATATGATGTGTTTGGCATTTGTGGAAAACTAACAAGCCAAAAGAGAATTGTGTCACAACTTGACTTTGAAACAAGTTGATGAAGATTTGGTGGATTAAATTGTTGTTGAATGTGGGCAAAGCTAGAGGTTTTGTAGGGAGAAACATGGATTGTGACAAGTAACAGATGTGGTGTAAGGGTACTTCAAGTTTTTCTGACGAGGGCGCGTCGGGTTCTTTTAGTGGGGGTGGTTTGTAACAATGTCAAATGTGCATGAGGTGCACACTTCGGCAAGCTGTCTAAAACAGTGTTTTGGGTGCTGACAGTTATGCTAACAATGGAAAAAATCGGCAGCGTAAATTTGTGCAGCTATAGGTTCGTTAGGGAAAATTAGCAGCGTAGATTGTTTAACGAACATGGGCTGGATGCTGGACTATCCAGGCCAGGTAGGAAAATTTGTTAGGGGGTAGGCTGACAAAAACAGGGGCTGTCACAGACATTGGCAGCCTGCACACAGATGCCAATTCGGCAGCGCGCAACAGCTTATGTAGGTCATGATTTCGACTTGGCACGATCTGAAACTTGGACGAAGGACTGTCCAAGGTATGCAAGAGACACGACAACATCATGGACAATAAGGGTGGGTAGTTACACAAGTGGTTTTGGGCGGGTACACCATGATTATTAGTGGGGGAAGTTGTCCAAGAACATGGGGATGTGCTGGAAAATATGGGGGCATGGCTGAAAATACTCTCAACCCACAAAGATCATGGGGGATTATGGGAGAGAACTACCCACTACTTGTAAGATAATGGGGCCACTATATTCATGGGTGAACATGGTCGAGATGGTGTCCCACTACTTCGTTAAATGTAGGAATGAAAGTTGTGCCTTGTAAATACTTGTCTATAAATAGTTGTTGCAGCTCCTGGTTGTGAGGGGTGTAAGCTTGGTGTAGCACGCGTTCTTTGTGCATAGCACATATACGAATTTGTGTATAATGTATTCCTTTGTTTATGAGATTAATGAAGGTTGGGAAAGAGTTCCTGTAAAGCTTGTTGTGCACTTTAATTAACTTATTCTACTTGTGTATTCCGCTTGTCTTTTAACTTGAGAAAGTGGGGAAAACCTTAGTTACTAGGCAAACACGAGTGGAATTGTTGAGGAAATGTTGAGTTTAGTGGAGACTAGGTTGCCACATGGGTCTATTGTGGAGCGAAAAATTTACCCGGTGACAATTGGTATCAAAGCGCGGTTGCGTTCTTGGCACGGTGACGAGACTGTGTTGTGGATAGATCGAATGACTGATTTGTTGAAGCTATCATTGGAATAATTTGTGAAATTGGTGGCTGAACTTTCTATGCCTAGAGCTATGGAGGCAATCTAAGAAAGACTGACTTGATTTGAAGAGTTGATAAGGCCAATTCTAGAGGATGAAGAACAACGCTTTATCAATGACAAGTTGAGGGAAGCCATTGAAAGTGTTGAACAGGCTGAAAGCTTGTACATTATTCTCGCGACTGAAACAAGTGAAAGGTTAGAGGCTATAGAGGAAGCAATTGACATCTTGAAAAAGGACATGGTTAACACTTTTGTTGGGACAAGTATTTCTAAGTCTAAGGTTTCGGAGCTGAAACCATTTGATGGGGTGTGAAGTTCCAAAGAGTTTGAGAACTTTTTTATGGTACATGGGACAATACTTTAGTATGGCTAAGATTAGTTTGGATGAGCAAGTGAACATTGAAGTGATGTATCTCATAAGAGATGCGAAGTTATGATGGCAGACAATGTCCAAGAAGGATCTTAATGCTAGAAAACCAAAAGTTAATACATAAGAGATTCTAAAATGGGAGTTGGAAGAACAATTTCTTCCCAACAACACGTCCTGAATTGCGAGGGAAGACTTGAAGAAGTTGAGGCAAGATGGGTCGGTGCGGGAATATGTGAAGAAATTTAGTTCTTTAATTCGTGATATTGATAATATGTTCGAAGAGGACAAGCTGTTCAATTTTCTTTCAGGAGTTTAACCATGGGCACAGATGGAATTGCGAAGGCAAAAGGTTTCAGACTTGTCATCAACTATTGCTGGTGCGGATGTGTTAGTAGATTTGAGGCCAAATGACAGCGATAAGAATGCTGAAAATACTAAAAATTCAAAAGTGAAGGCTAACGGTAAGGGTTTAAAATCAAATTTACAATGCTTTATTTGCAAGGGAAATCATTTTGCAAATGAGTGCCCGCTGAAAGCACAACTTAGTGCTATTTTCAAGGAAAAGGATGGGGAAGGAATGACATACGTAAATCTTATACGTGTGCTTAGCACTAAGTAGAAGAGTCAGTGACAAAGGGTCAGCCTAGTCGATGAGGATTTGGGTGTGGTCAAACTGCATTAGGCGAGGCAGAATTGGAGGAGTTTCGTAACTTTGACGATAGACAGATCATGGTGATTTTTTTTTTTTTAAAAAAAGAAGTTAAAATGATGTTGTATTAAAAAACAAATTAATTCAAATTGTATTTTGACCAGGTTAATTGGATTGCTAGTTGACTTGGAAGGTTGATCAAATCATATTATGTTAAACTCCTATCTGATTTAATTTTAAATCTCGTTTGGGCAAGTTGTAGGGTCAATACATCTAAGAGTTGACCCATTAGACAGAAGTGGAATTAATAAATACTAGTAAATATTCATAAATAGATTTTTTTTATAGCTAGGTACACAAATATAGTGAAGAGTGTACGTAGGCTTTCTTTATTCACCTGATTTCATTTCTATCGGTATGAACATATTTTTTTTATTTTTTAGTATTACCATAATATTATTTTAACAATTAAATACTCGATCTAGTCTAATATTTATTTAATTGTATCCATCATATCGACACAAATCTTGTAATCTTGATATTGAAAGTCATAGTAATGTGATTATAAAATATTAGAGGAAACTAAAAAAACTTCATTCACATGGTTGACTTGTCTACCTTACTAATATGTGAGATGATTTATTCGATATTTAATGTTAGCATACAAGAAACCAAATTAAACTATATTCATGATTATTACTGTTGCGGGGCGATGTCGAGTGGCGTCGTTTCACCTCCTGTGATGATGTTAGGAAAAGAAAGAGTTTTAAGTATAATAATAAAGTTATGATTATAAGATTTAAAAATCACTATTTAATTTTATAGTTACTAAGAAATTTATGATCTGTAAGAGTCCAGATAAAAGACTGGTTGTGCAAGGCGAAAACGCGTTACTCCTAGTACTGTCGACGGAACTAGACCATAAGTAACATATTATCTATAATTCTGTCGGTATATTTCAGAGATCAGAAAAGAATTACTGCAAATACCATTATTACAAATGAGGTTATCGATGGAACTAGACCATCAATGTATTCTAGAAAGTTTAAAAATAATTATTGTAAATGTTTGTGACATGTTATATTTATTGATGAATATACTAACAGACAAATAATTAAAAACATCCATGATATTATATATAGTTTTCTTTTCAATTATATGTTAAATTTACTGGTGGAACTACCGATTGATTTGGGTGGGAACTGGGAAGGCATAGTATTTGTTGTAATCAAATAGATTTAAGAAGGGAATTGGCATTTTAGGCCATTTCGGCATACAGGGTCAATTGATGAAGCACCAGGCTGGAAACATTTGAACATGTACTGAACTTAAAGTAAAATTTTTCTAATGAGGGCAAAACATGCATGTGCCTACGAACTTACGAGAGAACTGCAGATCAGAGAGCTCTCTTCTTTATACAAAAGGAAAGACAGAAATAAAAAAACAAAAAAACAACGTGCTGAATAGATGAAAATTGCATTTAATTTCTAAATTTCATGCAGCAGACGATCATTGGACTCCATCGATCCAGCTTCACTTGTTCATGCCAGTTGCATTCTTTACTCCTTCAACAGCTTCCTGTGTCCTTTAGCCCTCACCTGCTGACCAGCCTACACAAAGAAGGAACTATCAAAATTAAAATAAAAGAAAACACTACTGCGAACTCACTCGCTAAGAATATCTGTGCCAAAATATACAACTAATTATTAACACTTAGAGTGTTGCGAATTTTATTCATGAGTGCTCCTCACTCTTTTTTGCCTTTTCTTTTTGGTTTATTGTCATTCTTAAATCTTATGCACAATCCATTGTGCCATTGTGGTGAGAATGAATTCTCTAAAAAAGTACAGAACAAGAGAGATTGAACAAAAATATGTGAACCTCTTGCACTGATTCCTTTGCAGATTGAGCAGCATTGTCAGCTCTGTCCATCAAGTTGCTGGCCTTCTCCTGAAACAAACAGAATCGATATACTATAGACCATTACACATTAATTTATATATAAAAACAAAAGCGAAATCGAGAAAGAAATTCATAAGCTAGTTAACCTGAGCTTGGCCTTTGGTCTCACCAGCTTGGTAGCTCATCTTC
This sequence comes from Populus trichocarpa, assembly GCF_000002775.5. Taxonomy (NCBI): domain Eukaryota; kingdom Viridiplantae; phylum Streptophyta; class Magnoliopsida; order Malpighiales; family Salicaceae; genus Populus; species Populus trichocarpa. Next base: position 9,515,670 of record NC_037288.2, on the reverse strand, counting down.
TGGGTGTTGTCAGCCATTTTTGGTTATTGATTTCTTTGAAAGATTTGAGAGAACACAAATGAATTGAAAGCTAAAACACTTGAAAGATTGAAAACACACAACTTTTGGTAATAAACATCAGCCATATCGTTGCCTTAATTTATAGTGACTAAAACCAGGCCAATGCTTGACACGTAAAATGCTGCGTGGAGTGCTGGCTGAAATGTGTAAATCACTTAGACTAACACGTGTGAAGCTGTTATCGAGGTTTAGATTTTGGGGCCCTTGGACCAGGGCGTTAGATTTTTTTTGTGTGCTAAGTTTTGACCGCTTCTATAGTGGAACAACAATGGTGCGCTTTTGAACAACAAGTTTGGGTTCTTTATAGATTGAAGCTAAATATTGGACTGACTTCAACTTAGTCTTGTAACTATTCTCAATTTATTCTCCAACAAAAAAAAAAAAAAACACTTTCAATCACAATAAACATGAACAAATGTTATTTGAAGGGATGGAATCCTTATATTTTGATGGAGCATTTATGTGGATTTTTTACAAGAGACAATAATGTAGTAATTTTTTATATATAATTGGAGTAGGGTCAAATTAGTTTAGAAGGTAACCTTGTGTTGCAGCTAGAATTAAAATCTTTTTGAACTTTGGACCATGAAAAAATATTTAGTATTATTATTAAATTTATCTAATAGATCAACTATGAAAGTTTTTAATCTAATTCCTTACCTAACTTGATTTTAAATTAAATTATATAAAAGTTTTTTCAACCTAACTCACTCAATCTACCTGAGGGTCTAAAAACAACAAATAATCGATTAAAAATGACTTAAAAAAATCATCTTGGTTTTTCTATTTTGAAACAACGGTATATCCAATTGACCCAGTTTTCTCGGATTAAATCGTGAAATTTACGATTTGGATGATGAACTCCAATAAGTTTAAGAACTTTATTTTTTAAAAACTAATTTTTAATTAATTATACAATAATAATATTAGATACTTGTAAAATTAAGTAATGTCAAAATATTTGTTTGAAATTACAATAACTTCATAGAAAATAAATTGAATAATTTATGAACATAAATATAAAATCAATTAAAAAAAATATAATAACTGAAGCACAAGATGTTAAACCAAATACAAACTTTATAAAAAAACAAGTTTCATCGATGGCCACTAGTTTTATCAAATTAGGAAAGTCATCGATCAACTAATAAAGTATGAGTTTGGAATCTTTTATCTAAAGCAGTGATATATAACATCGTTCTTTTTCGTAATAAACAAATAAATAATAAAATCGGCCGGTCAACTTACGAAAAATCTTTTGAAAGTGTAGGCGGAGGTTGCGAGGGGCAGCCTCTGGTATTTGTTTAAAAAATCAATCCCCGGTCGTGGCCCGCGGGAGGGGAAGTATTCGCCATGAGATGACTTTAAGAAGGCAATGCCTATCGCCCATCAAACCCAATATGATAGCCCGTGGCAATCAAGTCCATTTCACGGATTCTCCGGAATTGAAGTTCTAATAAAGCACTGGACAATTCAACTTAATTTCATCAATCATCATTAAAATATAATTTCATCAATCTGACAGGTTGTTGAAGAAGGGAAAGGCAGAGGACGAGGTAGAGTTGCTTACAGGGGTAGAGGGGGTAGAGGAAGAGGAAGAGGCAGGCAGTACCAGTTTTAATAAAGCTACAATTGAATGTTATTGGTGTCACAGACTGGGCCATTTTCAGTATGAGTGCTCCTCTTGAAACAAAGAAGTCAACTATGCCAAGCTTGACGAGGAGGATGAGATGTTGCTGATGTCCTATGTAGAAGAAAACATAGCTAAAAGAATAAATGCGTGGTTCCTTGATTCAAGATGCTCAAATCACATGTGTGAAGATAGAACCATGTTCAGTAAGATTGATGACAGTTTTCGGCAATTGGTCAGGTTAGGAAACAACACCAGGATGAATGTGATAGGTAAAGGAAGTGTGAAGCTGCACTTAAATGGAATCAATCATACTGTGTCTGAAGTATATTATGTTCTAGAACTCAAGAATAATCTCTTGAGTATAGGGCAGTTTCAAGAGAAAGGCTTGGTGATTCTGATTCAGGGAGGGGTAAGCAAGATCTACCACCTTTACAAAGGTTTGATCATTGAGACTAACATGAGTGCCAACAGGAAGTTTATTTTACTTGCTCAATCACAAGTGACGTCTCATCAACAACATGATGAATGTCTCCACACAAGCTCACAGAATCTGATCTGTCATAACTTTGGCATCGTAGATATGGACATCTAAGCTATAAGAGTTTAAGGACTTTACAGAGCAAGAAAATTGTACGTAGCCTTCCCACGTTTACTGTCTTAGAAGTGTTGTGCACAAACTGCATCGTTGGCAAGCATCACTATGATCCTATACCAAGGAAGAGTTCTTGAAGAGCAAGTCAAGTATTGGGTCTCATCCATGCAGACATTTGTGATCCAATCACTCCTATGTCCTATGGAAACAAAAAAATACATTCTGTGTTTTATAGATGACTATAGTAGAAGGTCATTGATATATTTTCTGCTGGAAAAATCAAAAGCATTAAGTCATTTCAAGTGTTTTAAGAGGATGGTGGAGAATGAGACAAGTTTACCTATCAAGTGTCTACGTACAGATAGGGGAGGCAAGTACACCTCGCTTGAATTCAACAAATTTTGTGAGCAAAATGGCATTAAGCGGCAACTGACAACTGCTTACACCCCTCAACAAAATGGTGTAGCTGAACGAAAGAATAGAATAATAATGAACATGGTTCGTGCAATGGTATTTGAGAAGAAAATTCCAAAAACATTTTGGGCAGAGGCAGTAAATTGGAGCAATTATGTGCTGAACAGATGTCCAACTTTGATGGTAAAAAACATCACACCAGCAGAAGCGTGAAGTGGAATTTAGCCTTCTGTTGATCATTTTCGTGTCTTCAGGTGCATAACACGTGTTCATGTGCTAGAGGTACAAAGAACTAAACTTGACAATAGAAGTGTTAAGTGTATATTTTTGGGTGTTAGTGAGGAATCCAAGGGCTATAGACTATTTAACTTGATTACAGAAAGGGTAATAGTGAGTAGAGATGTGATATTTGAAGAGGAAAAACAATGGGATTGGGATGAGAGTTTTGAAGAGCAGATTCTGATGGATTTAGAATGGGGAGATGACAATGTAGAAGGAGTAGATGATAATAACGGTGAAAGTGAGAATAACAGTGGTGAGAAAGAGAGAGATGCATTTTCAAATAATGGAGACATTGAGGATAATGAAGGAGGTATGAGAATGAGAGAACCTACAACATGGATGAAGGATTATGTTAGTGGGGAGGGTCTTGGGTCTTCTAAAGATGAAGGTAATTTGGCACTAATGATGTCAAGTGACCCGTTGCACTATGAAGAAGCAGTGAAAGATGCAAGCTGGAGATTGGCTATGGACAACGAAATCAAGTCCATAGAGAAGAACAAGACATGGATGTTAGTTACGTTGCCTGTTGAAGTCAAGAAAATTGGGGTGAAATGGATTTATAAAACTAAGTATAATGAGCATGGAGAGTTTGAGAAGCACAAAGCATGTTTGGTGGCTAAAGGGTACACACAGAAACATGGAATAAACTACACAGAGGTCTATGCTCCAGTGGCAAGAATGGAAACTGTGAGGATGGTAGTGGCCCTAGCAGCTCAAAGAAACTGGAAAATATTCCAGTTAGATGTGAAATCAACTTTCCTCCACGGTGAGCTTGATGAAGATGTGTATATTGAACAACCAAAAGGTTATGAGATCAAGGGAAGTGAGGACAGAGTCTACAAGTTGCACAAGGCTTTATATGGCCTAAAGCAAGCTCCACGAGCTTGGTTCAACTGCATGGAGAATTACTTTGTCAATGAGGGATTCAAAAAATGTACAAATGAGCATATTCTTTTCACAAAATGGAACAAAAAAGGTAAAATACTTATTGTTAGTGTTTATGTTGATGATCTAATCTACACTGGTGACGATGAAGAGATGATGAGTAGTTTCAAGTGTTCAATAATGCATGTTTTTGAGATGACTGATATGGGAAAAATGAAGTTCTTTCTTGGCATTGAAGTATCACAACAAAATGATGGTATCTTCATCTGCCAAAAGAAATATGCACTGGAGATTTTGAAGCGATTTGGAATGTTAGAAAGTCGTGAAGTCAATAGCCCAATTGTTCCAGGTTCAAAGCTAAGCAAAGATGCAGATGGAGTTGCAATTGATGAATCGTATTACAAGCAAATTGTAGGGAGTCTCATGTATCTCACGACAACTCGTCTAGACTTAGTGTACAATGTAAGCTTGATTAGTAGATACATGGCTAAACCTACAAAACTCCATTTACAAGCTGCCAAGAGGATATTGAGGTACTTGAAGGGTACCTTTGATTATGGAATCATGTACAAGAAGGTGAGCTCAAATGACATGGTTGCTTACACCGACAGTGACTATGCTGGTGACTTAGATGATCGGAAAAGCACTTCCAGTTATGTTTTTCTTTTAAGTTCTGGGGTAGTGTCTTGGCTGTCAAAGAAATAACCAATTGTTACATTGTCAACCACAGAGGCAGAGTTTGTGGCAGCAGCCAGGTGTGCAAGTCAAGTGGTGTGGATGAGAAGAGTTTCAGAGCAGTTGGGTCATGTTCAGAAGAAGAGTACCATAGTCATGTGTGACAACAACTCCACCATTAAATTGTCAAAGAATCATGTCATGCATGGGAGAAGTAAACATATTGATGTACGTTTCCATTTCTTGAGAGAGTTTGCTAACAATGGAATTATTAAGCTGTTGCATTGTGGATTAGAGGAGCAGACTGCAGATATGATGACGAAGCCATTAAAGTTGTAATCTTTCCAGAAGTTTAGGAGTCAGATGAGTATGTGTAAAGCTACTGAGCTAAACTAATTGTGTATCACAGTTAGTTTGGGGGAAGGATTGACAGGTTGTTACGTATTTGTAGGAGTTAACTATTTTCTGTTAATAAACTGATTTTTGTTAGCAACTGTAATGCTAAACATGATACTTACGTGATATTTCTTAGTTTTCTGTTATTACTGTAAGACTATACATAGCCAAGTTTGTTCAATAAGAAACTGTGGATTAATACAGAAACCATAGAGCTCTGTTTTCCATTCTGTGATCAAAGTCTCTCAACACAATCATCATAAATAAAGTTGATAAAAGTTTTTTTTGTTCTTTGTTGTTTTAACATCTTCCTAACCTGATTAGGCTCAATTGCATGAACACTAAAGAATAATATATATATATATATATATATATATATATATATATATATATATATATATAATTTAGGCATTACAACAATGAGATGATGTTATATTGAATTGAACTCGGTCAACCTATTAAATTTATGACTCGGATCATGACACGACCATAATGAGCTAAAACAGTATGCCCATCCGTCATTCATTTCCCTTCCCATCTTTTCTTCTAGTTGTGCTTTGATTGGGATCGAGTGGGATGAAATCCGAGATAAAATTGAAAAGTCATCTAAGAATCGAGAACAAAAAGAAAAAGAATTAGAGACCAATTATAAAAAATTGAATGATCAGGGACAAGCATGCGAGAAAGCGCTATCGCATTCAAGCAACAAGCATGGCTTCCTCCTGGATCCACTCATGGCCTTTTTGGGTAGTATTGGAACCATCATGGTGAGCTCTCTCTCCTAAGGAAGCACGAATTTTGTAGATCCTTTTCTTTTTGTTCTCATTTTCTCCCTCCCTCGAATTCCCATGCAACACCTATGAAAAAAAAGAAAGGGAAAACATTGTAGTTGTCTAGAGTGTTTCCACTATGAGCATTAGTTTTTTATATAATAATTTGAGTGTGTGTTTTTTATTTGTTTATGTGAAACATCAAAGTTAGTCCCTTAACTATATAATAGTTTAAACAAAAATGTAAGAAAAAATGAGGGATTAAAATGAATTTAATTTACTTAGTCATCAAGCAATTAGAAGGAAGAGACAAAATAAAATGCTGAAGGAATCTCACCCAAGAAAAAAAATAAAGGAAAAATAATCTTTCTCACATTCTCTCCCTGCATAGACTAAAAAACCCTAGCCAAACCTAGCCGCCAGCTATGCAAGGAAAAAAAACTACACATCCACAAACTTGTTTCCTTTCTCTCTCGGTTGTCACCAACCCAGCTTCAACAAGACAAGCATCACCTCTTATTTTTACCTATGACCTCTCTTCCCACACCAGCAAAAAGACTACTGTGAGCCTCTCCTTACAATTTATTTCCACTATATAAAAAAACAATGAACAAACCCAGCCTTCTTTATGCCCATTGTCAGTATCACTGGTAGTCTCCCTTCAAAACCATGATGGCAGTTTTTCTTCCTCCATTTCCCCTGTCTCCTTCTCATCTTCTCCCTCAGTCGACGTGAAAAATCTCCCCCCTTATCACATAGCTAAAACTTAGCTCCTCCGTCACGGCTAGCCATCACGCTAATCAACCACCGACAACCTTCTTCCAAAAACCGGTGACAGAGACCTACGACAATGGCCACCATTAACGCAAACATTGTGGCCTATAGCCACTGCTAGTCTATGGTCTTCACAAGTCAACCTTGCTTCTTAAAATGACAGATACAAATCTGAGGAGAGGAGATGAAAGTGTTGTTGGGGTGTGTGATTTTTTTTGGCTTTTACAGATAATAATGACACTCACCTGCCAATGACGGAGCCAGGATTTTTTAAATGAGGGGGTAAATTATTAACAAATACTTGATATTATGTATTATGTAGACATGCATTATATAAAGAAATCAATTTGAAATATATGTATTAACTCATATCAAACAAAATTAATTTAAGAATACTTTCAAATTGAAAAAACTTACGTTATAATTGTTTTTTTCAAGTTTTATATTTTTAAATCGCTTCATAATAACTTTATTATCAATCTCATCGAATATATTTTTCTCAATATATACAATCAAACTGTCATTCATCTATTTTTAGTTTATGGTGGGTTCAATGCTTGTGTTTTCTAAATCTTCCAAAGACTAGGGAAGTTCTTGGCAACAATTCTATACTGACATATGATAGAGAGTGGCTAAAATCATAGCTTAAAAGGATTGCCATGACAAATTGATGTTGTTATTGTTGACTTATTGTTTTCTATAAGTGGGTTAAACATAAATGTTAATTTTGTTTTATTTCTCTATTGTGTCCCTAATTTTTTGACCTATACTTCATTTTTAATCAATAGTAAGTTCATTACCATCCATTCTCAATATGAAATTCATAGTAAAATACTTATCAATTCATCAAAACCTATTTCAATTCATATCCATATGCATATAATATTACTCATACACATATGAATTCAACAAACTCTTAAATTATTATAAATCCTAACATTTTCAATAACTAATTGTAAAGGAATAAAACTAAAATTAAACAATGAAACAAATAGAAAAGATGAAGGAAACTTACCTAAAGCATAAAGCATAAGATCTTATTTGCTTAACTAATTAAGAGCTTAGGACTTAAAGAGAAATTTTGCAAAAGGGAGAGAGGCAAGAATAGTAGCTCGAAAGAAAGAAGAAAAGCTCTTGGTTAATTAATGGAAGAAAAGGAAAGAAAAGGGAAAAGATTAGTGAAATGTGCTCGACATATATATTATATATTATATTATGCTGTAAGTTAACAATAGCTAACTTGGGTTAAATTAGTAGCCAGCAAATAAAATTAAACCTGTTAAGATATTATTAATATTATAATATAAAAAAGTATTTTGAAAAAAAAAAAGATTAAGGGGGCAATTGCCCCCTCTTGACCCTATATGGCTCCGCCACTGCTCAGCGCAAGTACAGAGAGGAAGAAAAGGATAAACTGCTCCAAATCCATCCATCTTTCTTGTTTCGCACGTGGTGGCACATGGTTCCACGCGCCAATAATGATTGTGGCGCATAAGACCCATATGCCGCTATTGTTCCAGTAGTCTCATAATCTTCCAATGTACGTCCTGAATTCTCAGCAATCTCTCCAACCTATTTCCAACCTTTGGAAGAAGCATTTTTCAAAATTTTAGTGTGTTTTAAATTATTGTTAAATTTTGAATTTGTGCGGCTTGTAAACATGTAATTGTGGGGTGTGTGAGTAAAGGTACAGTAAGAAAAAAGAATGTGTGTGCTTGTTTGCATTTTTGTTTTGTGTTAAATGAATGATTAAAGAAAAGGAAAATGATAAAAGATAAAAGTTTTTTTAACCAAATATTTTAATTGCATTTGACAAAAAAAAATTGATTTTTGCATGTTGCATACAACTCAATCCTTGCAAAAATTGCATTTTATTTATAAAAAAGAGACAAAAAAGTTTTAACATTGTTTTAATTTTTTTTTTGTATTTCTTTGCATTTTTTGTGAAATTTACAACAAGTTTGTAAAATTCCTTAAGGATTTGACCAATATTTCAATAACCCTAAGTTTTCTTCTTCTTTTTTCTTTTTCTAAAAATTAATAGTCAATATTCTGGTATAAATGTTGGATTTACAAGTATGATGGTATTTAAATATCAAGAGTTGACTAGGAAATTCTTAGAAACTTTTTAATATTTACCAATTTTAATTGGGAGTATTTTTCACCACAATATACAAGTTGTGGAAAATACTTTTGCCTTTTAGGATAGGTGAATCTTGTCATGAAACCTACATAGATTCTTCGTATAAGGATTTATCTGGGCATACAAGCCCATAATAAATTCAAAATACCAGATTTATTTATAAGTGTAAATATTTGTTCTGGGCCATATAAGAATCACTAACTAGGAACACATCAACTCTTTTAAGCCACATCTAGACCATACAATGAACCTTACCTCAGATAAGGTTCCCTTTGGATGCTAATACGTATCCTAGTCACAACCAGTCCCTTACGTTGGAAATCTCTCCATGTCGTGAGCGCACGTGCAATATTCATCTTCTTCTAACTGTCTAAACATTCCTCTCTTCATTATCCATCTGTTGTGCAGTATATTGATTAAAATTTACTTGCATTTCTCTAGCTCTTTTTTTCTTCTCAACATTCCGATGAAATTTCAAAAGCATTTGATGATGAACATTTGGAGGACATTTGCAGCATTATTTCACTTCTTCTTTAGTTTGAGTTAAATATTGCTTGAGTCGATTAATCCCTCCACCCGTAAAAGCTTTACCACAATATAAGCATATTAATTTTAGTTTTTTACATCCCACATATAATTCAGGACAGAAGCTTCTCTGTAATGATCCTAAGCCATATTTATTTTTTCTCATATAACACTTGATACAGGAATTGAAGGTTGAGATGATTAGATCATTCTAGGATTACTATCTAGAGTACTTACAGGGAAAACATTTTACATAGTTGCAATATGATCAATGAGAAGACATTAAAATATATTATATTATACTATATTATACTAGACATGAAATAAACGCATATATACACACACCATTTTCTTCTTTTACAATCAAACCACTCTTTTTCCAAGTAATATGAGACAACATACACATTATCATTTAATTGACAAACTCATCTAAAGTACCGCATTATAAATTAGATATAAAATATTGGTATAATATATGTTGTTTTTTCAATTATAGAGTAATGATACTACTGTGACGTATATAAAAGAGAAGGCTTATTAATAAGATTAAATTGAAATGGATGACTAAATTTCTCCACATAAATGTAGATACATATCTAAACGGCGGGATAAAATGGATAATCCAATATCATACACAATTGATTTCATAAGCCAATAACATTGTTTGAACCAATGACTCAATAACTTGACTAAGTTACTGTCCTAGTCGGTTTTAATGACATTGGTCTGGACTCGGGAGTGGAGGAGTTGCAGCTGGTTTCAACAGCAGAACTAACAAGAAATGAAAACTATTGCATATCTCCTGTTTGTTCTATTACACTGGTAGTGCCACAAATCCTGAACAAACTGTAATGCCACAAAGAGCCTGAAATGCATACTATCAAGGCATGGTAAACTGAAAACAAAAGTTTTGCTATGCCAAAATCCCTAATAATCCAACCTTTTCTTATCTTTTTTTGCTATTTTTCTTCCAATATATCATTCAACTAACTATTAACAATTTTACTACACAACATATAGTAGAAGAATATGAACGTTTTTGGTTCCTTACTTTGAACTTTGTTGATGCATAGGAAAATGGACCTAGTTGAATAGCCATGTCAAAATGATGTACATGAAATTAACACGGTCACTTGTCACCACATAATCTTAAGCATCCTTGAAATAGGTGATAGACTTTATGGTGAGCTACTTAGAGTTGTTTTCAACCAAGAGGAAGAAAACGAACCCATAAAATGAAAGAGTAAATTACCTGTGATGAAGAACAGAGAATAGAGGGAGCTAGAATCGACTGAGTTTTTAATTTTTTCTCACAAATATAAACAATTCGAGAATAAAAGGAAGAAGAAATGAAGAACAGTTGAAGGAGAAGGGAATTTCTATTACTAGTGAGGGTCTCTCTGTTTAGGGGAGTCATATACAACTTCAATTTTCACCTATGTAAAATCGCTAAAAGCTCCAGACCAACGGATTTCGAGTTAACCTGTCAGCTTAAATTGAGTTTTATTAAAATGACAAGAAGGATTAGCGAAATTACTTGTGCTATACTATCGAACAATATAACATTTACTTATAAATACATTAAGCTTTTTTGTGTGTTTTCTCAATAATTTTGATGTGTAAATATATATATATATAAATCATTTTAATACATTTAAAAAAACACTTAAAAAAAAACACACCTTAAACGCACGATATTTGTCGTAATCAAATATATTTAAGAAGGGAATTGGCATTTTAGGCCATGTGGACATATAGGGTCAATTGATGAAGCACTAAGCTGGCACTGTTATGATTTCATAAACTGAAACAATTGAACATGTACTGAACTAAAAGTACAAATTTTCTAATGAGGGCAACATGCATGTGCCTACAAACTTACGAGAGAACCCCGCAGATCAGAGGGCTCTCTTATTTATACAAAAGGAAAGACAGAAACAAAAAAAAAAAACAACGTGCTGAATAGATGAATATTGCATTTAATTTCTAAATTTCATTAAGCAGACGATCATTGGACTCCATCGATCCAGCTTCACTTGTTCATGCCAGTTGCATTCTTTACTCCTTCAACAGCTTCCTGTGTCTTAGCCCTCACCTGCTGACCAGCCTACACAAAGAAGGAACTATCAAAATTAAAATAAAAGAAAACACTACTGCAAACTCACTCGTTAAGAATATCTGTGCCAAAATATGCAATTAATTATTAACACTTAGAGTGTTGCGAATTTTATTCATGAGTGTTCCTCACTCTTTTTTTCGTTTTCTTTTTGGTTTATTGTCATTCTTAAATCTTATGCATCCATTGTGCCATTGTGGTGAGAATGAATTCTCTAAAAACATATAGAACATGAGATTGAAGAAAAATATGCGAACCTCTTGCACTGATTCCTTTGCAGATTGAGCAGCATTGTCAGCTCTGTCCATCAAGTTGCTGGCCTTCTCCTGAAACAAACAAAATCGACATGTTATAGAGCATTATACATTAATTTATATATAAAAACAAAAGCAAAATGGAGAAAGAAATTCATAAGCTAACCTGAGCTTGGCCTTTGGTCTCACCAGCTTGGTAGCTCATCTTCTGGGTGTTGTCAGCCATTTTTGGTTATTGATTTCTTTGAAAGATTTGAGAGAACACAAATGAATTGAAAGCTAAAACACTTGAAAGATTGAAAACACACAACTTTTGGTAATAAACATCAGCCATATCGTTGCCTTAATTTATAGTTACTAAAACCAGGCCAATGCTTGACACGTAAAATGCTGCGTGGAGAGTGCTGGCTGAAATGTGTAAATCACTTAGACTAACACGTGTGAAGCTGTTATCGAGGTTTAGATTTTGGGGCCCTTGGACCAGGGCGTTAGATTTTTTTTTGTGCTCAGTTTTGACCGCTTGTACAGTGCTGCAAGAATGATGTGCTTTTGAATAACATGTTTGGGTTCTTTATAGATTGAATCCTGTTAAATATTGGACTGACTTTTCTTTATTCCCCTGATTTCTATCGATCGGCATGAACATATATATATTTTATCATCACCGTAATATTATTTAACAAAGTAAAACTCTAGTATAATAATTATTTAATTGTATCCATTATTGATAAATACAAATGAAAACACCGATGAAATGTTTGCGTTGGTAGATTGCAGTGAATTTTACCAACATAATATTTCCTTGATAAATCTATTAGTCAACACCGACGGAACTATTCTCTTGGTATATACAGAGAAAGTTACAGTGAGAAAATAACACTACAAGATTTCACAGTTTTACTGACAGAACTATTCCGTCGGTCTGTGATTCAGCGTTCGTCGGTAATTTTTTTACCGACGACGTCCCCGACGGAAACCGTCCGTCGGCTTTCTTTTCGTCGGTAATACCTAATTCCATCGCTAAATCGGTAGGTAAAAAAAACAATTGCCGCAATTTTTTGTTGTTAATCATTTTTGGGTCCCATGTGCTGGAGATGGTGTGTATCTATTTTGAACCGGATGCAGGAGTTTAACTCATGTTCGCTGGAAGATTGACAAAAGTAGAGAAGAAATAAATGTTTTTCGAACCCTGTTTCAGTCGTTTTCTACCCTCTTTATCCTCCCCCTTTGCTGCCAAAATCATCATTTTTCTTATATTGATTAGGAGTCTTCATAATGCTAAATTCGTTCCTTCTTTATCTAATCTTTAAGGTTGGATAAATCCCTCAGAATTTGCACTAAAAAAACTGATTCTGTTGCTGTCGCAATTTTTTGTTCCAACTTAGGCTTTGATTCTGACTTGGTATCGTGCAATATCTGACCATCCCAGCTATATTTTGTCACTCATGACATGTTGAAGAATTGACCTACACCTTTATTGGGTCCTAGGGCTCCCTGTTCTTATGGAAGACTCTCAGTCAGATTGGGATGCTTAGCATTGTCAGTTTCCTGAATCAGATCAGGAAATCCTTTTGACCAACAAGGTTGTGTCCAGATTCTGTTCTTCAAAATGAATTTATCTCACTTTGAACCCTTCATGAGAGTTATAGTCTTGTACGTGTAGATGAATTTGGATATTTGAATCTCCTGATTTTGATAACAGAAACTCAAGATATCTAGTGTGAAAGCAGAGAATCCTGTCGTGAAAAGGTTTGCAGCCAAGTTTTGTTGCAATTCTGTTCTACAAAATGATTTTATCTCACTTTGGATCCTTCATCAAAGTTGTATTCTTGTATGCGTAGATGACTTTGGGCTTTGGAATCGCTTGATTTTGATATCAAAAGGTCATGATATTCCCGTTTGAATATCTAACGTGAAAGTAGAGAATTCTGCCGCGAGAAGGATTTATGACCAGAGTTTTGCAATAAAGACTCTGCTTCCATCACAATTTTATTGTTTGTTGTTCTTAGGTCATACTCTTAGTCATATCGGGATGCTCGACATTGTCAGTCTTTGAATTAGATTAGGAGACCCTTTTTGACCAACCATAATGCTGCCAGATTTTGTTCTTTAAAATGATTTTTTCTCACTTTGAATCCTTCATCAAAGTTATAGTCCTAGACGCGTAGATGAATTTGGACTTTTCAATCACTTGATTTCAAATTTAGAAGTTCAAGATATTCCTATTTGAATATCTAACGTGAAAGTAGAGAATCCTGTCGTAAGAAGGATCCTGACCTGAGTTTGCAGGTCTGATTCGAGGGACCCAATTTAATGTTTCAAGAATTTATCAGGTTAATTAAAGACCATTTTTTAGGACGTTATTTGGTTTCATTGAGGGATTTTTTTTAAAAGGACTGGATTGGAAAACGTCGTCATAATTTTATTTGTTTTGTGGCCACGCTATGGGAATATTTTTGCTTCCAAACAACGCCGTTGCAACCTTTCATTTTTAACAAACCACACTGCATATGAAACATTCCCATAGTTGAATTAATTAGCATGGTATTGTTCATTCGTGTTTTGACTATAGTGCCCCCCGGTCTACAGTTTCTTTCCTTTTTCTGCAACCATTCCTGCTGCACACACGGTCAAGATGAGGGAACATTGGAGTTGGTCTGCAAGCCTAAACAGCTGTTGAAACAGCTGGCTTTGCAAGGGAAAAAAAAGGAAAGGATGTGTGGCGGTAACATAGATCCTCAATGCTAATATGAAGGAATCATATATGGAAAACAATTACTGCAATATAAAATACCATAGATTAGGAATTGATGGGTGCTGGTTATGGAAAATAAATCACTGTAATATAAAAGATCATAGATATAGGAATTGTGGGGGCTGTTTATAGAAAAGAATCTCTGCAATAATTACTAGAATTTTTCCATGAATATCACGTGTAGAGGTTCCTATATATGTGAACCTCCAGTCGTACGAAGAGGGGGGATGTTTTTTTGTTTTAGAGCAAAAAAGTGAGGAAAACACAAAAAGAAAAAAAACAACCTAAATCTAAACCCTCTCTAGAGAGCCGTAGCCCTCTCTCATCTTTTAAAAACGAAGCAGCCACCCCCTTGACTAGAATAAGAAAACAGAGAAGAGAAGAAGAAAAATAGGGCAACAACAGAAAAGAAAACAGAGGCAGAAGAGAGAAAAAACGTGAGAGAGGCCGGCAAAAACAAGAGAGAGGCAGGCAATACTAGCAGAAAAGAAAAAAAAAACGAAGAAAAAATAGAGGGAAAAGGGAGAATAAAAAGGAGGAAAGGAGGAGAAGAAACAAGTGAAATCTGCAGCACATAAAGAGGAAGCTCTGCTGCTAAACACTACAGAAACTTTCATCTGTCAAAACTGGGGAGACCTGCAGAAACGAGGGAGATCTGCAGCATATAGAGAAGGAGCTTTGCTGCTAAACCTTGACAAAAACGATCGTTTGTTTTTGTATTTCATCTTCTGCAGCCAAAACTAGTGAGACCTGCAGGTATAAGTCTCAACTTTCTCCTCCCTTGCTGCATATAAATCTGATTGTTTTGATGTTTTAAAAAACCTGTTTTGTCTTCTGGCTTTGCACCTTCGTTTTCTATTTTTTTTGCCATACAATGAATGCTTGTTTTCTGTTCCCTTCCATGGCTTTGAGCTTAGACGGTTATTTATGTTAGAGTTTGCGGGTTCCTTGGTTTTTTTGTTTTCTCTTTCTCTGGTGCATGAGGAACCGTGGGGGGGCTGTTATCAGCCCACTCTTCTATTCGGGTGTTCCTTTTCTGCTTTAAGATCTTGCATGGGGTAGTTTTGCTCCTAAATGAAGCTTTGTCCAGAGAAGAAATTGAAACACAAGGAAACCCCTTTGCATTTGAAGTAATCCTTCGGCAGGTTCAGGGGGAGGGGTTGCGTTTTCCTCTTTGCGTTTTGTATGACAGCATTTGCATTTTACAGTTCAAGTGAATTATACACTTGAACAGCAACTTGCTACTAAGCTGATGTACCAATGTTTGTTTTTTTTACTATTCAGTTTTCTTGCAAATTTTGAGACTATATGCGCATGGTTTGTTGTTTTTAATTGTGTTTAATTGTGATGCTCGAGTTTTCGAACCAAATATAAAAATGTTTTTATGTGTTGCATACAACCAATAACCTAACATATTTTGAATCACCATCTTTTTTTTTTAAAAAAAACAAATATTCGAAGTTCAAAAGAAAATGTGTTTTAGCATGGATTTCTTAAACACAAAAAAATTATTTTCTTGCATTCTGGATTTTATAACATGTTTGTAAAACTCCAAAAGGTGTTGGCCAATATTCCAAAAAATACAAAAATCTTATTTTGGGAGGAATTTATCTATTATTCACCGTTAATGTTTGGATAAAGAAAATCTAAAGGGATCAATATCCAAAATTTTATTGGGAATGACTTGTTATTATTCGCTGTTAATATTTGAATAAAAAAACCCCAAGTGGTTAATATTCAAAATATTTTTGTAGGAATAAAAAGTCACCATACATCCTTGAAAGAAACCTCGATTATAATTGAGGACATTTCAATTTTTGACTCCACGGTTTACGAGCCGTAAAAAAATGAAACACTAAGGTAAAAAAGAGGCTTTTAAAATTTCCTTAGATTTCTAAATCTTTGTTCCTATTCCTTGCGATTTACGAGTCGCAAACACTTGAAATACTAAGGGAAAAATGAGCTCCTAAACACATTTAATCTCCTTAGATTTCTATCTTAGTTGTTTTTTAATTCATAGATTATAAATTTATTTCAAATCAAACACAGATTTTAAGAGATCTGCATAGGTTCTTCTTGGTATTCTGTAGACATATCTAAATGTATGATCTATATTGGCAAAGGGTTCTTGCTTTTAGACTTTGAACCTAAGCCTATTCATCATAGCAAACCTATCCTAGGAAAACTGATTAGAGAACACCAACACCATAGCAAGGCAAACCAAACACCAAGCAGCTTACCTTAGGTAGGGCGTACTAGGGGTGCTAATATCTTCCCTTTACGCAACCAGTCCCTTGCCTTAGAATCTCTAAAAGACTAGTTAGGTTTCCTAGTGACCATAATACTAGATGGCGACTCCCTTATTTACAAAAACAAAACAAAAAAAATTGAAATCGATTATCCGCTCCCAGGGAGGGTCGCCGTGACGCTGCGCTCCGCGCGAGGGTGCGACATAAATGACATTATTGACAGTATTAAATACCGTCTGTAAACCCGTCGATAAATTATTCCCTTCTCTCTAGCACTGTTCATTGTGTTAATTACAGAGGGTATCACCGAAAGATTGAAAAGTCAATGGTGATATCTAGGGGGGTTTCTTAATTTTAGATTAAATTGAAAATTTAAATTAAATATTACCGACAGAATCATCAAAGGATTGAAAATTTGTTGGTAATATTTGGAGGGTTTTTGAAATTTTTTGATATAATTAAATATTATAGACAAAATCACTGATAAATTGAAAAGTCATCGGTGATATTTGAGGGTTTCTGAAATTTTTTGATTAAATTGAAAATTTAAATTAAGTATTACAGACAGAATCACTAACGGATTGAAAAATCATTGGTGATTTTTGGGGGTTCTGAAAATTTTTGATTAAATTAAAATTTTAAATTAAATAATACTAATGGAATCACAAACAAAATGGTTAATTAAAAATATTAATATTAATTATCCGTTCGTAAAATACCCTAATAAAAAGACCAGAATCCCTCATTTCATAACAAGCGCACCTCTTCTTCTTCTTCTTCTTCTTATGTAAAAAACACCAACAACCCTTTCTTTCTTTCTCTTCTCTTCTCCTCCACGCACATGTATGTCTTCTCTTCTCTTCTTCTTTACTCTTCTTAGTTTTTTTTTTTAATTAACATACTATATGAATTTATTTTTTATTTTTTCTTCTTAGCTTCACTAGTAGTTAAATTAAGGTAAATTTGTTAATCACAGATGGAATTGCATTTATTTTATATGGAAAACTTCTCGAGGAAAATACCGAAGGAATGAAGCGTGCAAATTTTTTTTTACATGTTTTTTTAATCAGTAAATCCATCGGTAATTTTATTATTGACAGAATCACTGACAAACCAATTAAAATTATCGACGAGTGTTTTACAAACAAAGCATTTCCATCAATAAATCTAAGAATTCCATCATATCCACACAAGTCTTGTAATATTTATGTTGAAAGTCAAAGTAATATGATCATAAAATATTAGAGGAAACCAAAAAAACTTAATTCACATGGTTAACTTGTCTACCTTACTAATATCTGAGATGATTTATTCGATATTTAAGGTTAGCATACGAGAAACCAATTTAAACTATATTCGTGATTATTACGTGTATTATTTATTTATAAATTAATTAGAAATAAGAGTAATTTTAAATGATTAATCAATCAATTCAATAATATAAATATGTTAAATATTTCTGAAAGAAGGCATAAAACAAATTGAAAAAAAAAATTGTAGCAAAAAGAAACAATACTGGGGCATTTATCCTATACGTGTGCAAATGAAAATCAGCTCAGAGAGAACAAAGACTTAGAATTATAATAACTGAAGCACAAAATGTTAAAACCAAATACAAACTTTATATAAAAAAAAAACAAGTTTCATGCATCAATGGGCTAATTTACTTTAATAAAAAATATATTAAAAAAGATATCATGTTAAACCCACCACCAAGGGGTGAGAGTTATTTCTTTGGTCTAAATACAGACGATAATGAATTCCATGCAGTGAAGATCATTAAACATGGACGTGATCAAGTGTTCTTGCATGTTTCATGACAAAGCAATTGACACCATCTACATTTTTAGTACAATATTGCAATGGATACTGTCAAGGCATGATAAGCTGAAAACAAAAGTTTCATACAGATAAAACATGGCATATGTTAATACTGTCTTGTTTTGCTATGCCAAAATCCCTAATAATCCAACATTTTCTTTTCTTTTCTTGCTATTTTTCTCAACTAATTATTAACAATTTTACTGTACAGCATATAGCAGAACGTTTTGTTCCCTACCTTGAGCTTTGTTGACGTATAGGAAAATGAACAGAGTTAAATAGCATGTAAATAAAATTAATATGGTCACTTGTCATTACATAATCTTAGGCATCCTTGAAATGCAACTAGCTAGGTAATGGGCTTTATGGTGAGCTACTAGAGTTGTTTTCAACCAAAGACAACTGTCAACTTGAATGAAATATATATATATATATATATATATATATATATATATATATATATATATATATATATATATATATATATAATGAAAGAACAAATTACCTATTCAATATATTTTTTTATAAAAATATTTTTAAAATATTACAAACAGGGTTATTGATAGCACAACCCTGTTGATATATTCTAGAGATCGGAAAAGAATTATTGTAAATGTCATTATTACTAATGGGGTTATCAATGGAACGAGATCATCATTATATTCCAAAAAGTTAAAAAAAAAATATTGCTAATATTAACACACCAACAAAATTACAGATGATATTTTGTTGGTGATGTGTTATATTTACTGATGGATATAACAACGGATAAATAAAAACACCATATTATTATATATAATGTTTTTTAATAATATGTTAAATTTATCAATAGAGCTACCGATTGATTTGGGAAGGCCATTTGGACACATATAGGCCAATTGATGAAGCACTAAGCTGGAAAAATTTGAACATATACTGAACTGAAAGTAAAATTTTTCTAATAATTAAGGGCAAAACATGCATGTGCCTACAAACTTACGAGAGAACTGCAGATCAGAGAGCTCTCTTCTTTATACAAAAGGAAAGACAGAAACAAAAAAACAAAAACAACTGCTTGATAGATGAAAATTGCATTCAATTTCTAAATTTCATGCAATAGACGATCATTGGACTCCATCGATCCAGCTTCACTTGTTCATGCCAGTTGCATTCTTTACTCCTTCAACAGCTCCCTGTGACTTTTCCCTCACCTGCTGACCAGCCTACACAAAGAAAGAACTATCAAAATTAAAAAAAAAAAAAAAACACTACTGCAAACTCACTAGCTAAAAGTATCTGTGCCAAAATATACAACTAATTATTAACACTTAGAGTGTTGCGAATTTTATTCATGAGTGTTCCTCACTCTTTTTTTCCTTTTGTTTTTGGTTTATTGTCATTCTTAAATCTGATGCACAATCCATTGTGCCATTGTGGTGAGAATGAATTCTCTAAAAAAATATAGAACATGAGATTGAACAAAAATATGTGAACCTCTTGCACTGATTCCTTTGCAGATTGAGCAGCATTGTCAGCTCTGTCCATCAAGTTACTGGCCTTCTCCTGAAACAAACAAAATCGACATGTTATAGAGCATTACACACTAATTTATATATAAAAACAAAGGCAAAATAGAGAAAGAAATTCATAAGCTAATTAACCTGAGCTTGGCCTTTGGCCTCGCCAGCATGGTAGCTCATCTTCTGGGTGTTGTCAGCCATTTTTGGTTATTGATTTCTTTGAAAGATTGAGAGAACACAAATGAATTGAAAGCTAAAACACTTGAAAGATTGAAAACACACAACTTCTGGTAATAAACATCAGCCATAGGTGCCTTAATTTATAGTGACTCAAACCAGGCCATTGCTTGACACGTAAAATGCTGCGTGGAGTGCTGGCTGAAATGTGTAAATCACTTAGACTAACACGTGTGAAGCTGTTATCGAGGTTTAGATTTTTTTGTGTGCTATGTTTTGACCGCTTCTAGATATTGGACTGACTTCAACTTAGTCCTCTAACTATTCTCAATTTATTCTAAAAAAAAACACTTTCAATAACATTATTAAATAAACGTGAACAAATATTATTTGAAGGCATTTATGAGGAATTTTTACAAGAGCCAATAATGTAGTAATTGCTTTTATCATTGGAGTAGGGTCACATTATGCTCAAGGTTGAACTAAAATCTTTTTGAACTTTTAGGGAAAAATTATTTAGTACTATTATTAAACTCAATATAATAGATTAACTTTGATACCTTCTAACCTGATTCTTTATCTAACTCGAATTTAAATTAAATTATATGATAATCCTTACATAACCCATCTACTTAATTGGGGGGTTTCATAGGCAACCCAAACAATCAGTTAAAAATATGGTTTGACTTTAAAAAAATCATCTTGGTTTTTTTTTATATTGAGACGACGATATATTCGATTGACCCGGTCTTCATGAATTAACCTGTGAAATTCATGATCCAGGGTGATGGACTCCACTACGTCTAAGAACTTTATTTTTTAAAAACTAATTTTTTAATTAATTATACGATATCAAAAATAGATGCTCATAAAATTAAGCACAAACCAATGTCAAGATATTTTTTTGAGACTATAATAACCTCATAGAAAAAGAAAAAAATCACATGCTTCCACTACCACAAAATCTACGAATACAAATGAAATCACCGACGGAAAACTTTTATCGGTATTTTGGGGTAATATTTACCGACCGAATTTATTCCATCGCTAACTCCGTCGGTATTTACCGATGGAATATTTATGTTGGTAAATATCGAGGGAATTATAGTCGGAATAAAAGGAATTAAAAAAAACCAAAAAGTACAATGACATGTAATTTTTGTGTGGACACTTTTATCTACGGAATTACAATTGGATTCAAATAGGGAAAGCCATATAGTAACGTGTCACTTATTCTAACAGAATTGCTGATGGATTTATAGATGGAATGTTTCTGTCGGTAATTCTATCAGTAATAGTTAATATATGACCTAGTCGTTGACCCTCTCCTCCTCAATTTCTCCTTCTTCCCCTCTGCAACTACACAAACCCCCCCAAACCCCCAATCTACAACTAACAGCCCCCCCTCCCCCCCACACATCACCTCCCATCTCAACACAACTCATCCTTCTTCGACTTTTCCAGTTATAACAACAATTTTATTGCGGATTTTTCATTAAATCTATCATTTTTTTTATTTGAACACAATTTTGAAATGTCAATTTTTTATTGCATATTTTTGTAGTATATGTATTTTGTTTGGGTGTTTACTTGTTTTATGTTTTTTTTCTCATACAAACTTGTTGTATGGATACATGATTTTGTACATGTTATGGTTTGTTTTAGATTTTATAAAATTATATTTGTTTGTAAATTGTTGAAACTTATGTCGAATTACCGACTTAGATGTGTTGTGATGATATAAATAATAGCTTGTTTAACGGATCCATTTTATATTTTATCAATTTTATTGCCGAGTTGTAATTTTCGTAAATTAATGTGTACAAATTTGTATGTACGTAGATAACTGATAATGAATTAAGAGAAGTATAAAAGTAGGTTGATTATTTATTTAATGTAGTTAATTAATACATATTGTTGTCATTATTATTTGATATATATATATATTTATAGGTTCGATAGAAGTCATGGATGATCGTTTATGGATGTATCGTTCATGGATGTATCGAGATTCACCCCAAGAATTGCAGAGGATGGATTATTGTAATGGGGTTCAGGGTTTTATTAATTACGCAACATCTATTCTGATAAATATTAGTGGAAGTGGTATTAGGTGTCAATGTAAAAGGTGTGAAAATAAAAAGTTGCTCCATCCAGATATTGTAACGATGCATCTTCTACACAAAGGGTTCATGGAGGATACCTGTGTTGGTATGCGCACGGAGAACCATTTGTTCCTCACGAGATCATGGTAGAAAGAATGGTTGGGTCAACTTCTATTGCTAGCAATGTTCATGGAGTTGAAACTGACAACAGTAATATTTATACGACTATGGTTATGGATGTGATGAGAATGAATCAAGGTCATGCCAATCAATGTTCAATCGTAGATGAAGAACCTAATGCAAACGTAGCCATTTTATCTTTTGAAAGATTATGACAAACCATTATGGGATGGTTGCACAAATCACAATAAATTATCGGTCGTTGCACATCTGTTTACCGTCAAGTCAGATTATGGGTTGAGTGAGGCCGGTTATGATAGAATTCTCAAATGGTTGAGAGGCATTTTACCTGAAGGGAACATGCTGAAAGAGAACTTCTATAGTGCTAACTCCATGATAAAACCTCTCGGTCTAGGATACCAGAAAATTGACATGTTTCCAAACTTTTGCATGTTGTACTACCTTGAAAATGTTGAGGTGACCGAGTGCACGATATGTGGGCATTCCCGTTATAAACCCAGAACTGGCAGGAGAAAGATTCTTGTAGCATATAAAAAACTACCTTGACATCATGCACATAGAAAAAAACATGTTTGAGAACATTTTCAACACGGTCATGGATGTGAAGGGGAAGACAAAGGACAATATCAAGACTAGAATGGATATAACGTTGTTTTATCACCGTAAAAATATAAAGTTGGTTAATGTTGGGTCATAGGTCGCAAAGCCTAAAGCAAGCTTCACCTTAGACAAAAATACACAACTACTAGTGTACCAATGGTTGAAGAGTCTGTGTTTCTGTGTTTTCCCGATGGACATGCCTCGAACATATCAAGGTTGGTTAATTTGGAGGATTGCAGATTGTATGGAATGAAGAACCATGTCTGCCATGTATTTATACAAACACTCATTCCATTAGCTTATCATGATTTATTGCCAAAGGGGATATGACATGCACTCACGGAGATCAGTTATTTCTTTTGAGATATATACTCCAGCAAGTTGCAAGCATCGCACATTGAGAGGCTTGAAATGAATATTGTATAGACAATATTCAAACTTGAGATGCTATTTCCTCCATTATTTTTTGACTTGATGGAGCATCTACCCATACATTTACTATATGAGGCAAACGTTGGAGGCCCAGTTCAGTATAGATGAATGTATCTATTCGAGAGGTTAGAGATTACATATGCAATGTAATCTTCGATACTATTTTCATTGTTTTTGTTAATTGAAAACATTTGTTTTATTCCATACAGGTACTTGTTCAACCTTAAGAAAAAGGTAAAAAATAAGGCGAACGTTGAGGCATCGATATGTGAGGCCTATATTGTTGAGGAGATCTCAACATTTATATCTCATACTATTTCAAGCCTCTTTTGAGAACAAGAATCAATCACGTACCAAGGCATGACGATGGTAGTGAAGTGTCTTCGAGTGGGAAATTGTCAATATTCTTCAATCTAGGATGACCCGCACCAAAAAATTATGTTAGGGGAAGATATTTGTCTAAAATAGAGTTCAGATAAGCACATAATTATGTGCTATTTAACTTCGATGAACTGAGACCTTTTATTCAGTAAGTATACTACTTAAGCTTTGTTATTAATGGACTATTTTTCTCATGTAATATCACAAACTCATACATTGTTTAATACCTCGTAGGTAACATCGTCAATATCTACTATCTAATAATAGCTCACACCTGACCGAATCTCAAATCTTTCGATTACAAGATGAACAATTTGCAACGTGGTTCAGAACACATATAAGTATTATCACAAACTCATTATCTTTCAGGATACTTAATTTCATTACAAAATTCATGATCTCTATTCATTGTTGTACTTGATGCACCAGGTTTATAAAATAGGAAGGAATGCTAGCGCTATATTATCCTTACTAAGTTTGAGTCCTGAAAGAAAAGTGAAGTGCTACAACAAGTATTTTGTTAATGCGTACGTGTTTCATATTGAAAAATATGAGCAGGGTGGAAAGACATATAACATTGGGGTTTGTGTTAAGGGATCGACTTCTAGTGAGTTTGAAGTTGACTATTAGGAGAAATTAGAAGAGGTAATTGAACTATAATATCATAGAGAGCATAATAGAGTCTTTTTATTCAAATGTTATTGGTATGACACCACAGACAGAGAAATCAGAGTAGATCCCCATCATGGTTTGATCGAAATTAACTCAAAAGCTAGACTCCACAACATCAATGATGTCTTTGTTTTCGCCAAGCACTGCCAGCAAGTTTATTACACATACACTATTTTCTTTAGAATCTTTAGAAAGGATCATTCAAGAGTTAATTGGTTATCCATATTGAAAACCAAACTCAGGGGTCATGTCAAGGTTGTTTAGGATGAGAACGATGACTCAAACGTCAGAGATGATGACTCTCAAGTAAGTGAGTTGGTTGAACCATATCGAGTTGCTCCATCAATTAACTTGGAAGAAAATTCAAAGTTTCACGTCTTCGATAATATTTTTGTTGATGTTGACATTGAGGAGTTGAACGTTGTTCTGAGCTCCAGCAGACAAGCACAACTCAATGAAGATGTGATAACAATGATATCAATGTAGAAGATTGTGTTAGAGCTGACGACAAGACAATTGAAGAAGAAGAAGACAATTCTGACTAACTATGAGAACACGAAAGTACTGTAATGCCATAAATTATAATGTAATAGTTATTGATGAAATTCTCAACAAAAGAGTATTTATTTTATAATTGTTATGTGAACTGGTGTTATTGTGTTGTGCGTGCAACTTTCAATTTAAGTAATTGCAGGATGGATAGATAGGGAATACATATAAAATTTGTCATTTACTATGCAAAACACCGACGGTTTGTGTTAGTCAGTGTATTCCAAAGGTGAAGGGAATTGTTCCCTCCCCCTAGCACTGTTCACTGTGCAATACACTGATGAAAACACCGATGGTTTGTGTCTGTCAATGTATTCCATAGGCGAAGCAAATTGTTCCCCTTCTCATGTCAGTGATGGAAATTACTGAGTGTCAGATTCCAAATGGAATTACCGACGAACTGCGAATTCCAATGTCTTGTTAATTAATGCATCTCTGATTGTGTACTATTTATATTTTTACCAACAGAATCATGGACGGACCGCCAAAAATTTGGAGGGTTTTTTGAAAATTTTAATGCGAAATGAAAATTTCAAAGTAAAGTTATCAAGGGAATCACCGACGGAATAATTAAAAAAAATATTATTTAATATTCCATTGGTGATTCCCTCCGTAAAAACCCAGTGAGTCACCAGATCTTTATTTTTTTCAACTCTCTCAATCTCTCACTAACTTTCACTCTCTCAAATTCTCTCATTCTCTCCACTCTCACTATCTCAATCCTCTCTTGTCTCAAGATCTTCAAGTATTTCCTCTCAACACAATCAACATGTATATATGGTGAATATTTTGATGTATTTTTTTTCTTATTTTTCTTCTTTTCTTTAGTTTATTAACAATGTATTTTTGTTTTATTTTTGTATTATATGTAAATAAACTCTGAAATTAAGCATGTGGCTAAGGTAAGCATTTTTTGTTCTTAAAGCCTATATTTGTGTTTGTATTTTTTTTTCTATTTTATTGTCTACATTGTAATAATGTTTTATTATGTTTGTTGAATTTTAATAGTGTTTGTTAAATTTGTAGTATAAATGTTAATTGAATATATAGGAATAAATTTTATTTTATTTTTCTATTTTATTGTCTACATTTCAATTGTAATATCCTCATATCCGGGATTAAGCAACAATCTCATGTCAACTAATACACAGAATAATTAAATTTTTTTATATATATAAATATACATGTACATGGTGTTCATATTAAAATTTATCAAATTTTTCACTAAAATTTCGGCAGAGTCTCCCCTATATCGGGAGGTCCCAAGTTATCGACATACAACTTGTTTACACTTCTAATATTCCGCATCTCCTAACTCAATTCAACCCAATCATCTTGGGTCTCAATCCCACAAAACATCACCATCCATGTCAATCACAATATTTATGATATACATTGAACGACAATTATCCTTATGGATGGATAAAAGATATAAACATGCATACATGGAACATGGTTATATGAACCACATAATTAAATTCATCTATTCAAGTTTAAACATCCATTATACAAATTAAGTTATATAAAAGTTGTAATATTACAAAATACAAGGGTATACTCCCTAGAACCTATATTACAAAAAGTGAACATAAGCTAGGATCTACTCTTGTCGTGCATGCGATGGTCCTGAAACAAAATACATATGATTGAAACATGAATATCACAATAATATAGCAACACAAATTTCCAATAATTTAAAAAGGCAAACATGCATTCATATTTTATTCACTTCTCCCTTCTGGTTTTCATTGGAAACTCTTTGTCCTTCAACTACTAAAAATCGTTTCCTCTTCCATTATTAACCTCCATTAAAGATTTTATAAGATCAACCATGATTATTTTCGCTTAACACATTACCGATACCAATTTCACTGGTATCATCATCACCCCGTAGGAGTCGATGCAAAGTGATCCCCTTACCCGAGATCCTAACATACACTAAATGTATGCTAGCCAATACATGGCGATCCCCTTACCCGGGATCCTAACATACACTAAATGTATGCTAGTCAAAACATGGTGATCCCCTTACTCGGGATCCTAACATACACTAAATGTATGCTAGTCCACGCCCCATATCACACTTCTCATAATTCCTTTGTCAGTGATAATTTCATCACTTGGCAATTCACATAACATCCTTTCACCTTGAATACTATTCAAAATATCGACATCATTACGCAAAATTTCCTCCTTTCCCATAATATCCAACATTCAGTAATTCACATTTCACATCAATAACATATTAAATCATGGAATTTAACTAGAAAGTATAGGTGCGGATCACCTACCTGTAGTAGAAGCTCTACTCATGCTCCTCTGTTGTTGTTGTTGTTTTACCACGCCTGTGGTCCCTCCTAAAATCATATGCTTATCTCATAACTTTTCCTTATTCAAGGATATGTTTTATAATAATCATATCAATAGCTAATAGGTCTTTCTTTCAATCATTTCCTTCTTTATATTTTATGTTTTTCTCATTACACCCATTAATGTTGTCATCCTTTATCCAACCATAGTTATCATTCCTTTCTTTAGCCTATTTCTTTCTATTCAAAAAGGATCGATGAAGGGCGATATACTAAGCATCTAAGGCGCGTTGAGAAAGCTTTTTTAAGAATGAAAGTACTCCCTCCTCTACATTCAACACAGTTAGGAGCGGCATCAATTACCTAATTCCTAGGGTGGCAGGCCTCCGCCTCCGCTTTTCTTTTCATTAATGGGTACTTATGCCGCGGGTGAAACTACTGGCTCTGGCTCCGTATATGGATAAATTGAAATGGGTTCCGCCTATACCCCTGCTACTGATGCTACTGAGCCAATGGGGTCTAAGGCTATGAATTTCAAACTGGAAGGGATCCGGGGCGAGGTACTACCATCCTTGCTTCTGCTGGATCAACTATATAAAGTTTAATGAAAGAAATTTGATTTTTGAATATTCTTTATATCTAAAAAGATAAATTTTATCTATTTAGAATAAATTCTTCTTTTTGAAACAGAAAATTTCTTTCAAAGTCTCCATTCTATGGGTATCCCTCACTCTACTTTAAGTAACATGAATTCAACTTTTTCTACTATTAGGCATGATGTGCGTGTTCCCGTTGATAAGTTTACACCATGCGGGAATATTACCCTAGTCTTACTAGTAGTATGTCTTCTACCCGGGTTAGTCCTCACAATATCCGTTACTCTCTGTTGCACCCTAATTATCATAATCCTTTTTTCTATAGGGGCAGCGCTTATGCAAAAATTGTTACTGTTTAAATCTTGAAGTGTTTCTATCCAACTGTTACTGTTTAAACCTTGGATTGTTACTGTCCAATCGTTATTGTCTTGACATTGAACTGTTATTGTCTTGAACCATTACTATCTAGACATTGAACTGTTGCTGTCTTGAACCGTTATCGTCTAGACATTGAACTATTACTATCCAACTGTTACTATGTAGACATTAAACTGTTACTGTCTTGAATCATTACTCTTTGCAGAGGTCGCATTTCAACCTCCTCGCAGAGTTTTAACTCTATCTGGAGTTCTAGGATTCCGTTTCAAGCGAGGTTGGTCGCATTGGAAAGCTAAGACATGGGGCTACAAGTCCTCTGAAGGAAGGAGAACCTAGTTCTGCCCCTAAGACAATCAAAATTGCTCATCAACAAATCCGAATTACTGCCCTATAAGGTCTATCATGACCCAGTCTCGGTTGATAACCCATAACTGGAGTTCTAAAGCTCCAAATTGAGAAAGACCAATTTCCTTAGTTAGCTAACACCCAAAACTACAATTTCTATAAAGGAACCTGGTCTTAATTCCCTCATCCTCCTATCTGAAATCTTACCAAAAGTCACTAGACGAGTCTGTCCAGATTCATCACCCCCTTCCCTTCACAGATAACTTTTACAAACTATATTTTCTGGGTAAATTATCATGGTTTCAAGTCCCCAATCACATATACACATGAATTATCTTAATTTTAACAACAAATACTTTTTTCCCTAATTCAAGTTTAAGAACCCTAATCTATAATTCAACATCAAGGCATCAATTCATTATCGAATTCAAAATGAATTATAAGATCATGTTTAGAACATCTTACCCGGTACGAATTAAGGTTTTGAACTTCAACCAATTGAAGATTTTCAACTCCCTCCTTTCTTTTCTAATGACAGTCGGCCCTCCTTCTTCTCTTCTCATTCAATTTTCTTGTTAATCCCTTGCCCATAAGTGTTTATTCCAATTATAAACCCTTAATCTTTGATGGGTTCTTGAATTTTTGGTGTTTCTCTCTTGATTTTTGCAAGAATGGATACAAAACTCCCTCTTTTCTTTCCTTATGGTTGCTGCAGATTTTTGGTGAGGAGAGGAGTATTTATACTCTATAATTTCTCTTATTTGTATTTAGGCCCCATTTCCTTTAAGTGTATTATTTTAACCCCCACATTTTTTTTTCTTCTTAAAATCAAGTTGTATTCTTATCATTTCGTATAACTCCACCCTAGAAGTTTATTTTGTTCATTTAAATCCAACCCTCAACATTACCGGGTTAATTTATACTGTCTCAAATTATTTCGCCTGAAAATTTAAATCCAAATTTTTTTGAATTTTTGTTTTCATTTAACGCTATGCATGAATTTCTTCACTTTTATTTCCCATGTAGTTAGTTTGCCATTTAAGCAACCTTTATTTTTTTCCCGGGGTTTACATTAATGTTTTATTGTTTTGTTGAATTTTGATTGTAATTTTATTTTTTTAATTCTTGTCAATTTAGGATTAAAAACATTATCATGTTGAAAATGAGATGATATTGAATAATCCAAAATTGTTAGTAGAAATAAATTAAAATCAACTGGTTTGTGGCATATATATATTTTGTATATTTGCAGGATTGAAAATTCTGGATAGTTTCTAGTATATTAATTATGTAAATATTCATCAAATTTATGTAAATGCATAGAAGAAAATCAACTGCACATCAAATAAAAACATCAAAATTAATTATGTAAATATTCATCAAATTTATGTAAATGCATAGAAGAAAATCAACTACACATTGTGAGCACATAATCGCAACTAGTTCTTCTATCTACAATGATGACAATAATGTGTCATTGGGTGCCGACCAATAAGAGGCATCTATGTCGACTCACGACGCTGCCTCTTCTAGTGTTGTTCCATAACGTAGAGGTAGTGTCCCTTCATAGTGGGATCCATTCACCTGCAACTACGAGGCGCATTGGAAGGACGACCTTTAAATGTAAGTTTGTTATACTTTGAGTTGGTTTGTGTTTTACAACTTATAAACAACTAATATTTCATTAATTTTATTGATTTTCAGGTTTACAAACATTGAGGCCGCTCGAATAATAACATTGGCGTTTAAATCGTCGATTGAGATTCTATTGTTTCAATGGAGTCAGGTTTCCAAACATCCTGATTGAAAACCTCATGTTGATGCAAGGTTTACAAAATTTAAGGTTAGTGTTAACTTAAAATTTTAAATATTTTTATATAAATTCATTTTCTTTATTTAGATTATTGATTTATTTTTCATAAATTGTTAACGTAAGGGTAAATTTGAATGGGATAGAAAAAATAACAATGGTGCGAGAAGGGTTTGGGAGAATCATGCTGCAACTAGGTAACAAAGAAAACAATACGATAATTATTTTTTATTTTAAATATTAAAATTTCATTTGTCATTAACTCATATAGAATACATTTGTATGATGTAGGTTGCGTAATTTTTGGTATGAGGCACAAAAAAAAGCTAAAAAAATATGCTAGAGAAAACACTTTACCAGACTAGAATCACGTGGTGGTTCGGAAGAATTTCAGGCCAACATGTGATGTCTGAGCGTTTCACACGAAATTTGCGATCCGGTACGGGAAACCGGAGCCGAAAAATTCATGGCTCGATTAGCACGTACATCGGTGGCTTTGTTCCTTTCGTTTCGCATGCGAAGCGGATGGTAAGATTAATTTTAATCACATCAATCTTTAATTGATTTGTTTTTATTTATAAATATATTTAACTTGCAACATTTTTTTCTTACAGACTACAACTCTTGGATGTGAGTCGAGCCTCATGGAGCTTTTTGTGGAGACACACGTGCGGAGTGATGATCGCCAAAAGGGGGTACAACAGTTCGTCAACAACCGCACTCAATACTTTTTGGTATGTTCATTCAACCATTTTCTTTCATAAGTTATTATTTTCTTGAATTGAATTTGATGCTTTTAATTTTTATTTCCAAGAGACATATAACAACCGGTTGAGGGAGAGATATGAGGACAATCATTTGACCTACCCGGATTTCTATTTGGATTTGTAGATAGAGGCAAGCTTGTCTGGTGGATCCGATAGAAATCAGGTGCACGAACTCTCCAACACTACGGTCGAGAACTTGCGGACGGCCTGTAGTTTCTCAACCGTTGGGAACTCGTAATCGGTTTCGAGCACCCATTCTCTGGAATTCACGACTTTGAAACAACATACAGCCCATCTCACCAAAAACTAAACGACTCTCGGCGGATTATGAACAACTCCACCAAATGGTCATGGACATCAAATCACAGATGGGTGGTACGTGTGCATCCCTTTTTTGGCCATATGGTCCTGGGAACGACTAGCCTCCTCCTCCTCCTCTGGCACTGCCATTGTTCTAGTTTAATTTTATTTGAACATATAAATTTGTAATGAATATTTGGATTTATATTATTCAAATTTAATTTATAAAATTTAATTTTTTCTAATTATTTTCTTTTTTTGTTCAAAAGATTTTAAAAAATATATATTGTTTAATTACAAACGGATATACCGACAGACACAATTCATCGGTATATCCCAGAGAGTTTGAAACAATTTACTTCATATGCCATTACAACACTGTTACATCACCGACGAAATAAGTCTGTCGGTATTTTACAGACGTTTGGAATAAAATTACAATAAATGCCACTACAAATCACCAACGAAATTATTCTGTTAGTGTATTAAAGCGGGTATTTTTTTTTTTGGTGCGCATTTTCTATCTATAAAACTATCAGGTTTTTTTTTACCGACAAAAATGAAATTACCGATGAAAGATTTACCAACGGATGGTCTGTCTGTGAATCTGTCGGTAAAATTCTTGCCGACGGAATGGTAGTGTAAATACTGACATAAAATTCTATTGGTAAAACTGTTAAATGTGGTAATGTTTGTTTTTCATATAAATAGTGGAGGAGTTGGTCCCTAAAAAAAAGGTTTTTATTATACAAGAAATATAAATTTGTAGATGTGTCCGAATAAATTAATATTTTTTATTTATGGTTATAAGTGTTTTGTTACACAAATAAAGATTTATTTTAATTTTGTTGATATGTGAAATAATGACAGTAGGTTATGTTGGACATCATTATAAATGGTAAATATCAAATATATTAAACCTAACCTGATAAACACATGACTCGATCCAAGATCCGAGTTATTGATTGGATTGACTCAAATCAATCCATCAATATTTGTTTTTCAAAAAAATGAACAAAAAGTTAAAATGGTTTCATTTTTAAAAAAGCCATTAAGTCAAATTGTATTTTGACAAGGTTAACTGGATTGCTGGTTGACCTATAAGGTTAATCAAATCATATTAAGTTAAACTCCCATCTAATTTAATTTGAAATCTAGTTTGGGCCAAGTTGCAGGTCAATAGATCTAAGAGTTGACCCACTGGATTGAATCATATTTAACAAACACTAGTAAATATTCATAAATAGATTTTTTGTATAGCTGGGATAAATAGAATGATGAGTGTAGGTTTTCTTTATTCACATGATTTCTATCTATTGGCATGAACATGCTTTTTTATATATTTTATTATTACCGTAATATTATTTTAACAAGTGATTAGTACTTAAAAGTGCATTTTTATTAAGGCTTTATATCATCATATTACACTAAAGTATCATTAAATTCCCTAACTAAAACATGTTTTATAATAACAAGTCTGATAATATAATATATCTTTAATTTATGGTAAATGCTTATTTTGAATGCAGGTATATCTCACAATTCAAATGATTGATTGATGTGATTAACTAATAAAAGTGAAGAGACAAAAAGAGGGCTAGGCTAAGAGAAGAGATGCTGGTTCAATTCCGAACTAGAACACCATTCGGTTATTGGATCATAACTGAAGTTGTAGAACTCGGATTTAGGTCTACTTTATATGGATGGAAAGCTAAGACATAGACCTAAAACTTTCATGAAGAGTCCAAGACTCAATTCTGCCGTTTTCAAGTTCAAATATTACCAACAACGGAGAAGTCGGAACCATTACTGAATCCTTTAACCTTGACATCTGTTTTATCATTGTTTAATCCTTACACCAATATCACATCCCAAAACTCTCTTCAACTCCTTTTCTGTTATTATTCTCTTCAAATCTTTCTCTTTATTTGTAATTTATATAGTTGACCTCCCTATGGTTCGACCCTAGTCTTGCCGAGTTATTTATTACTTTGACACTCCTGCACTTGGGATAAGACATCAACTCTTTGATCGTGTCAAGTTTTTGGCATCGTTGCCGGGGAGGTAAGTATTGTATAAATTATATATTTTCATTTATTTTATTTTCTTTTCACTTTTATTCGTTTTTCTCATTTTTGTTCCTTTTCTTTTTCTTTTCTTTTGCACTTGCATGAAAGTTTGGACACGTATATTAAGTGGTAGACTTTCTAGGAAATCCTCATTTTCTTTAGAAAACATGGCCGAAGAAGATAACCAGTCAATTCATAATGAGAATAATCATGTGAGAACACTTAAAGATCACATGAATCCAACAAGAACAAGTGCACCATCATGTATAGTTTTTCCTCCTGATGCATCTCATTTTAATTTTAAGCCAGGTATTATTCAACTTTTACCCACTTTTCATGGCTTAGAATTAGAAAATCCATAATTGCATTTAAGAGAATTTGAAGAAGTTTGTAACACCTATAATGACTTAAATTGTAGCATGAACACCATCAGATTAAAGCTTTTTCCTTTTTCATTAAAAGATAAAGCTAAAACATGGCTATAAAATATTAGGTCATGATCCATTCGTGCTTCGGATGAAATGCAACAATAATTTTTAAAGAAGTTTTTTCCGTCTCACAGAACAAACTCTTTCAAAAGACAAATCACCACTTTCACTCAAAAACCAGGAGAAACATTTTACAAGTGTTGGGGTAGATATAAAGACTTGCTTAATACCTGTCCTCATCATGGTTTTGAAACATGGAGATTGGTCTCACAATTTTATGAAGGGTTAACACCTAAAGATAGGCAAATGGTGGAATTGATGTGCAATGGAACTTTTGAAGATAAAAACCCTGATGAAGCAATGGAGTACCTAGACTTGCTAGCTGAAAATGCTCAAAATTAGGACACCACAAGTACGTGTGAGGCACCAGGTAAAACTCAACCTCATACATCTAATGGAGGCATGTACAACCTTAGGGAAGATCATGACCTCCAAGCCAAATTTGCGTCTTTAGCTGGAAAAGTTGAGGCACTAGAATTAAAAAAGAGTGGTCAAATAAAATCTGTTCAAGAAATTGTGTGTCAAATTTGTGAAACTAATGAACACTCAACCAATGATTGTCCAACTTTGCCTTCTTTTAAGGAATGTCTCCATGAACAAGCCAATGCTTTAAATAGTTTCCAAAGGCCAAGTCATAACCCATACTCGCAAACGTACAACCCTGGTTGGAGAAATCACCCAAATTTCAGTTGGAAGAGTGGTAACAATAATGCACAAACTTCACAGCCACCATTTGAAGCACACCATAATTTTCAAAATTCTCATGGATATGCACCTCCTTATGTTCCCCCTCCTAGAAGAAATCTTGAGGAGACACTGCATGCATTTATTGAAAAGCAAGAGACAATCAACACTCAAAATGCTCAAACCATGGCAGATATAAAAGATACTCTTGCAAAGTTCACATCTGCTCTTAGTTTTCAAGAGAAAGGTAAGTTTCCATCTCAACCCCAGCAAAATCCCAAAGGGCAATACAATTCAAGTGCAAGTGGTTCCGGAAGCCAACATATGGATCAAGTCAAATCAGTCATTACTCTTCGCAGTGGGAAGGTTATTGAAAAACCCGTTCTTGAACCTTGTGAGAAAGAAGATGAGTTAGTCTCTGAGGGTAAGGAAAGGGTTGAACCTGAACATTGCAAGGAGGAGACTGATTCCCCACCAGCACTTCCATTTCCTCATGCCATGACCAAACAAAGGAAAGTCAATCACAATTCTGAAATCTTTGAAACTTTCAAATAGGCAAGGATCAATATACCTTTGTTAGATGCTATTAAATAGGTACCGTCTTATGCTAAATTTTTGAAAGATCTGTGCACTGTGAAGAGAAAACTAAATGTGAAAAAGAAAGTCTTTTTAGCCGAACAAGTAAGTGCCATTCTTCAGAACGATAATACTTTGAAATATAAAGACCCTGGTTGTCCTACAATTTATTGCTTTATTGGAGAATATAAAATTGATAGATCTTTACTTGATCTTGGAGCTAGTGTGAATTTACTTCCATATTCGGTTTTTCAAAGTCTCAATCTAGGTGAGTTAAAACCTACTTCTGTAACTCTTTTACTTGTTGATAGATCTGTAAAAGTGCCTAGAGGAATAGTTGAAGATGTGTTAGTACAAGTTGATAAATTCATCTTTCCTGTGGATTTTATTGTGTTGGATACACAACCTGTTGAAGCATGCAATTCAATTCCTGTTATTTTAGGACGTCCATTTCTTGCAACTTCTAATGCATTGATTAATTGTAGGAATGGAGTGATGAAGTTATCTTTTGGAAACATGACATTGGAGATGAATGTTTTTAACATTTGCAAGCAACCTGGAGATGATAATGATTTACAGGAAGTAGATTTTATTGAAAAATTAATTTATGATCAATTTGAAAATACTTCCAGTGAAACTGAGTTTAATGAATCTGAAGATTTGCAAATGGTTTATTTTTAGGAAGAATCAAAGGCAAATAGTTGGAGACCAAAAATTAAGGAATTGCCACCATGATCAATTGAGTCCATACCTTCAAGTGTTCAACCACCAAAACTCGATTTGAAGCCATTACCATTTGATCTCAAATACTCATTTTTGGGAGAAAATAAAACTTTTTCGGTAATAATTTCTTCCAAACTTAATGTTCATCAAGAAGGTAAGTTATTACAGACTCTGAAAATGCACAAAAATGCATTAGGATGG
Organism: Populus trichocarpa; assembly: GCF_000002775.5. Taxonomy (NCBI): domain Eukaryota; kingdom Viridiplantae; phylum Streptophyta; class Magnoliopsida; order Malpighiales; family Salicaceae; genus Populus; species Populus trichocarpa. Next base: position 9,479,524 of record NC_037288.2, on the reverse strand, counting down.
ACCATAGCTGACATAAAAGGAATTAGTCCTTTGATTTGCACACATAGGATTTATTTGGAGGAAAATGCTAAACCATCTAGAGAAATGCAACGAAGGCTTAATCCTAATATGAAAGAAGTAGTGAGGAATGAAGTCATTAAGCTTCTAGATAATGGAATCATTTAGCATATTTCTCACAGCAAATGGGTAAGTCCTACCCAAGTTGTACCTAAAAAGTCTGGAGTTACTGTGATAACAAATGAGAAGAATGAGTTAATTCCAACTAGGACTATTACTGGTTGGCGCATGTGCATTGTGATTAGTACTTAAAAGTGCATTTTTATCAAGGGTTTATATCATTATTTTGCACTTGAAGTATCAATAACTCCTTAACTAAAGCATGTTTTATAATAACGTATCTAATAATATAAGATACCTTTAATTTATGGTAAATGTTGATCTTAAATGTAGGCCTATCACATAAATGAAAGAATTGATTGATGAGTTGAAGTACTGAAATTGAAAGGACAAAGAGATGGCCAAACTTAGAAAAGAGATGTTGGTGCAGTCCAAACTGGAACATTGTTCGGTAATCGGGCTATATCTGGAGCTGTAGATCTCGGATTGAGGTCTACTTTATATGGATGGAAAGGTAAGACATAGTCCTACAACTTTCATGTGGAGCCCAAGATTTAAAAAGGCCGTTTTCAAGTCCAAATTACAGCAACAACAAAGAAGTCCGAATCTGTCCTGCAGCCCAGACACTGTTTAGTGTTCAGCCCATATCTCGAGTTCTAGAAGTCCAAATGATCTCAAATTTTTACCTTGGAAAGCTGAGACAATTCTCTATAACTTTTATGATTTAAGTTTGTTCAAATTATGACGTCATCAATGACGTTTTTGGCAGACAAGAAGATAAGGATTGTCACCAAGTCAAGATGTGGCCACCCACTCATCAATTAGTCAACAAATCAATAGTTCCGAATTTTGGCCTATAAAAGGAGGCATTTGCCATGTATTGAGGCATCTTGGTGTTCAGATCAAGATCATGCTCTTGCTTTCTCTCTTTATATTTTGTAATGCTTAAGTTTTGTTTATATTAATTTCTTGCTTATGCTTTTCATTTCCTTTCCTTGTTTATTTATGTTTCTTTCTTTCATTATGTGTTGCTAAGTTAATTATGTCAAGGTGAAAAGGGTACACTAATGGTGTAAGAATAAGTATAATATAAACTTAACATGGACCTTAATGTTGGATACTAACATGCTTTATATTTGTTATCTTGTTCACTTTTAATACTTTGCTTGTTAAATGGTTAATCTAGATTTATGTTGTATAACACTTGGTACAACAAATACTTGGCACTTTCATAGCCCATATTGTATGGTATAACCGACACCTGAGCTATGAAAGGAACTTGATTTGTTGTTAACATAAGTTATAATCATGAATGCCTGACAACATTTACAAGTATTAGCATTATTCGAATAAGATAACTAATGTAATCATGTTAACAATTTATAATCTGATTGGAACCTCCTTTGTGTGTGGTTTCCAATTGAACAATAAGAGTTTATACTATACTTGTTTGAAATACCATTAGTGGATCCTCTAACCTTGACATTTGTTGTTATCATTGTTTAATCCTTACGTTAATCTTCCATCTCAAAGTTCTCATCAACTTCTTCCTCTTCTTCTTCACTATTATTATTATTGTTGTTGTTGTTGTATTATTGTCATCTATAATTTATACAATTAACCTCCCTGTGGTTCGACCCCGGTCTTACCGGGTTATTTATTACTTCGACACTCCTGCACTTGGGAGAAGACATCAATCTTTTGGTCGTGTCAAGTTTTTGGCGCCGTTGCCGGGGAGGTAAATTCTTGTACAAATTATAGTATTTATTTTATTCTCTCTTTTCACTTTTCTTGTATCTAACTTTGTTTATTTTATTTTTTTTGTTTTGTTTTCTTCTTCTTTTTATTCTCTTTTTACACGTGCATGAGAGTTTGGTCACGTACATTAAGTGGTAGACTTTGTAGGGTATCCTCATCATTTTCAGAAAATATGGCCGAAGAAGATAACCAATCACTTCATAATGAGAATAATGAGAATATTCGGGTTAGAACACTTAGAGACCACATGAATCCCACAAGAACAAGTGCACCCTCATGCATAGTTTTTCCACCTGATGCATCTCATTTTAATTTTAAGCCAGGCATTATTCAACTTTTACCTTCTTTTCATGGTTTAGATTTAGAAAATCCATACTTGCATTTAAGGGAATTTGAGGAGGTCTGTAACACCTATAATGACTCAAATTGTAGCATGAACACCATTAGGTTAAAGCTTTTTCCTTTTTCACTAAAAGATAAAGCTAAAACATGGCTACAAAATTTGAGACCTGGATCTATTCGTGCTTGGGATGAAATGCAACAACAATTTTTAAAGAAGTTTTTTCCGTCCCACAGAACAAACTCTTTCAAAAGACAAATCATCACTTTCACTCAAAAACCAGGAGAAACATTTTACCAATGTTGGGATAGGTATCGAGACTTGCTTAATACTTGCCCTCACCATGGTTTTGAAACATGGAGATTGGTGTCACATTTTTATGAAGGGTTAACTCCTAGAGATAGGCAAATGGTTGAATTGATGTGCAATGGAACTTTTGAAGATAAAGACCCTAATGAAGCAATGGAATACCTAGACTTGCTAGCTGAAAATGCGCAAAATTGGGACACTACAGGAACTTATGAGGCACCAAGTAAAACCCAATCTCATACATCTAGTGGAGGTATGTACAACCTTAGGGAAGATCATGACCTCCAAGCCAAGTTTGCATCTTTAGCTAAAAAAGTCGAGGCATTAGAATTAAAAAAAGAGTGGTCAATTAAAATCTGTTCAAGACATTGCGTGTCAAATCTGTGAAACCAATGAACATTCAACCAATGACTGTCCAACTTTGCCCTCTTTTAAAGAATGTCTCCATGAACAAGCCCATGCATTAAACAGTTTCCAAAGGCCCAATCATAACCCATACTCGCAAACATACAACCCTGGTTGGAGAAATCACCCAAATTTCAATTGGAAAAGTGATAATAATAATGCACAAACTTCACAGCCACCGTTTCAAGCACACCATAATTTCCAAAATTCTCATGGATATGCACCTCCTTATGCTCCCCCTCCTAGAAGAAATCTTGAGGAAACATTGCATGCATTTATGGAAAAGCAAGAGACAATCAACACTCAACTTGCTCAAAGCATGACAGATTTTAAAGATACTCTTGCAAAATTGACATCTGCTCTCAGTTTCCAAGAGAAAGGTAAGTTTCCATCTCAACCTCAACAAAATCCAAAGGGGCAATACAATGCGAATGCAAGTAGTTCTGGAAGCCAACACATGGATCAAGCCAAATCAGTCATCACTCTTCGCAGTGGTAAGGTTATTGAAAAACCCATTCTTGAACCTTGTGAGAATGATGATGAGTCAATCTCTGAGGGTAAGGAAGGGGTTGAATCTGATCATTGCAAAGAAAAGACTGATTCCCCGCCAGCACTTCCATTTCCTCATGCCATGACCAAACAAAGGAAAGTCAATCATAACTCTGAAATCTTTGAAACTTTCAAACAGGTAAGGATCAATATACCTTTGCTAGATGCTATTAAACAGGTTCCTTCTTATGCTAAATTTTTGAAAGATCTGTGCACTGTGAAGAGAAAACTGAATGTGAAAAAGAAAGCCTTTTTAGCCGAACAAGTAAGTGCCATTCTTCAGAACAATAATGCTTTGAAATATAAAGACCCTGGTTGTCCTACAATTTCATGCTTTATTGGAGAACATAAAATTGAAAGAGCCTTACTTGATCTTGGAGCTAGTGTGAATTTACTTCCATATTCAGTTTTTCAAAGTCTCAATCTAGGTGAGTTAAAACCAACTTCTGTGACTCTTTTACTTGCCGATAGATCTGTAAAAGTGCCTAGAGGAATAGTTGAAGATGTGTTAGTACAAGTCGATAAATTCATTTACCCTGTGGATTTTATTGTCTTGGACACACAACCTGTTGAAGCATGTAATTCATTTCCTGTTATTTTAGGACGTCCGTTTCTTGCAACTTCTAATGCATTGATTAATTGTAGGAATGGACTGATGAAGCTATCTTTTGGAAACATGACATTGGAGATGAATATTTTCAACATTTGCAAGCAACCTGGAGATGATAATGATTTACAAGAAGTAGATTCTATTGAAGAATTAGTTTATGATCAACTTGAATCTACTTTGAGTAAAATTGAATTGGATGAATCTGAAGATTTGCAAATGATTTATTCTCAGGAAGAAATCACGGATGAAAAAGACACCGAAAATGTTGATGCGGATCTTTTGTCAAAAGTAACAACAGATTCGACATCCGACATCACACCAATCGATGATTACTTTCCTGACAAATCCTTACTTTCTCTGAGTTCAATGCCTCGGTTTGCTAAAAATATCAATTTCCTTGCCTCAGGTGATTTGCCAACTCATTGGAGTACCGAAGACAAAGGTAAGTTTTTGAACGAAGTGAAGAAATTTTATTGGGATGACCCCTACTTATTCGAATATTGTCCTGATCAAATATTTCGAAGATGCATTCCTGACAATGAGGTAAGTAATGTCATTAAACTTTGTCATTCTGAAGCATGTGGGAGTCATTTCTCGTCAAAAAAGACAGCTGCGAAAATCTTACAAAATGGATTTTATTGGCCCACCATGTTCAAGGACACATATGCATTCTGCAAAACTTGTGAAAATTGTCAAAAAGTTGATACTGGTCAAAAAGTTTTGCTTTATAATTCTCGACTCCATTTATGTCCTGGAAAGCTAAGATCAAGATGGAGCGGTCCATTTATTGAGAAACATGTGTATCCTTATAGGGTCTTTGATATTGAGAATCCAAAGAATGACAATGTTTCTAAGGGAAATGGACATCGTTTGAAACCTTACTTTGATAATTTTCCTAGTGAAAATGAATCCATTGGTTTGAATGACCCTGTAGATAAAGGTTGATTATTTTGTTTTTCTCACATTGTTTTGTGTTTCTTTTTGGTGTGAATTTTGTTTTGTTAGTCTCTCTCATCCCGGTCAAATGGCGGATAACGGTACTCCGTGATTTCAGTCGGTTCTTTCAGTTTCCCATAATAACTGATATCTATATATTTGTGCAATTCTTGGCTCCTTCTCCCTTCTCTAAATCTCTTCTCCAATTCTCATTTGAAAATGGACACCACTCTTGAAAAATTGAAAAAGTACTTTCCCGCTCTGCCTCAGAATGCGATTACAAAAATTTACCGTGCTAGGTGTGCAAGATTGAGGTTGTTAATGAATCATGGAATTCCTGAAGATATCCGTTGGTTGATTGAAGCAAAGGTCCGATTATCAGGTGAGTCCTCCAATTCTTTCATCTCACACATGCCTGGAACAGGTAAAAGCACTTTTGCAAAGAAACGTCGTGCAAAACGACTGAAAGTCTGTCACAGATGTGCCAGATGGACTTGTAATGCAACATGTCGTTCTTTAGGAATGGTATCTATAAACCGTGAAGATAAAATACAATTCATTAAGGATGGCCTGAGTAAGGGGTCTTTAGATAATCTTCTATTAACCCTTGAGACGCATCCTAGTGGAGATGTGCATCGTGCTATTCATGATTTATGGCCACAATTCCATAAAGAACATGATCGACTTAGTCTTGGGAATCTGACTAAAAAAGACCCTGTTTGCCAGTTTTTAAGAAAACTGGATGGGAAGCCTATCCCCGACCCATAGAGGGCGTTTAAGCCGTTCTTGGACGTAAAACCAAGGGAAGATGTGAGCCACAATCACAACTACCTGTACATACACATGCTTTTCAAAATAAATAAATAAATAAATACATAAAGAGAGAGAGAGAGTGTGAGACTCCAGCTGGCCTATATCTAGGTGATATGATTGCATTTTCAAATCCTCATCTATAAAATCTTCTCTTCCTTCCCCTCATTTCTACTCAACCCTTACATTAGACAGATATAGAAGTGTGTAGAAATGGCAGGTCCCTCAAGTTATCACATAAAAAATATTTGTGTTTTCGGTGGATCCAGTCCTGGGAAGGAAATAGCTTTTTTGGAAGCAGCAAATCATCTTGGTCAGGTACTAGCTGAGAAAAAGATTCATTTAGTGTATGGGGGAGGCAGCCTTGGGTTAATGGGGGGTGTGGCAATAGCTGCATTTTTAGGAGGTAGTCAAGTTTTGGGGGTCGTCCCCGAAGCTTTAACAAAAGGGGACATCATTGGAAGAACAATTGGAGAGGAACTACAGGTCTCCACAATGTCTGATCGATTGAATGCAATGTTTAACCATGCTGATGCCTTCATTGCCTTACCAGGTGGTTTGGGCACATTGGAAGAGATCTTTCATATTTCCTCTTGGGCCCAACTTCACATTCACCATAAACCTATAGGTTTGCTCAATGTTAATGGTTTTTATGATAATTTGTTGTCTTTTCTTGATCAAGCTGTGGAACAGGAATTTCTAACATCTTCGGCACGACAAATCATAATCTCTGCTGCTACTGCTGAACAATTGATCGACAAACTACAATCTTTCACCCCTGTAATTGATCCTTCCATGAGTCGCATAAATTGGTCAACTACAGAAAGCCGTAAAAAGCTTAGATTGGATTTGAGCCTTCGTTTGTGAATCCTTGTGTCTTTTGGTTTTATTTCTAGCATAGTATTTTGTTATGTTATTTCTTATATTTGTTTAAGTGTGTTTCAGGTTTGTCAGTGTTCGTTGTTTCAGGTGATGTCTTCTATATTCTATCTTTCTACCTTAGGACATTGAGGACAATGTCTCGTTTTGGTTGGGGGGAGAGGGTAGTAGTATTTAAAAAAAAAAAAAAAAAAAACCATTTGGCTAAACTGTTCTTACTAGGATGGCAGAGTAAGGGGGAATTTTATTGACTCTTGAGACGCATCTTAGTAAACATTTTCTAATGGTCATTTGCAATATTCATAACAAGGCCTATTAGAATACTTCTTGAAATATTCAGGTTTACAAACTCTCGCATTGTTATCACTTGATTCTGCTCATATACTCATTTAACAAGTATTCTTAAACCTTCATTTTCACACACACACTTTAACATATGATTGTGGGTTGCACATTGGATTATTACATTATTTATGTTCTTTTGTTAAAGGTAACAACTAAGGGATAGGGATAGTCTATAATAAAAAAAAAAAAAAAAAAACAACAACAAAAATTGATGATAATAAAAGCGTAGATAAGTTTGGTTTCGTAGCCTCCCTAACCTAAGCAATTAAGCCCGAAGGGGTGTTTTAACACCTAATACCCTAAAGTCAACTGACTTGGGAGCTATTGGCCCAAAGCTTGTTACATGGGTTAAGGAGAAAAGCTTAAGGGAATCAAACATTGCACTATCTACGTATAAGTATCTGCAACCCGAGTTACTAAGCTCGTAGGGGTGTCTCAACACCTAATGCCCTAAGACCAACTGGTCTGGGAGTCATTAGCCGAAAGCTCGTTACATGGGTTAAAGATGCATTGTGTTTTAAGTATATGTATATATATATTGAAAAAAAGACCAAAAAAAAAAAAAAAAAAGATAATAATCCCAACCCAAGGAAGTTAACCTTAAACATTAGAACAGAATATTGTTTTCTTCCAATAAAAGCCCCATCATCTATGTTTTCACACATTGAGCACATAAAAAGGAAGGTTTAATAATATTTTGTTTAAGAGGTATTGAGCAGATATATAAAATTTAATGAGAGTTTGTTTATCTGGATAGATTAATGGAAGTTGAATGATGAATGCCTTGCTTTGTGAAATTTGCAAATAGTTTTTCTATTTTAACGCTTTGATTACTAGGGACTAGTAATAAGCTGGTTGAGGGGTGTGATTAGTACTTAAAAGTGCATTTTTATCAAGGGTTTATATCATTATTTTGCACTTGAAGTATCAATAACTCCTTAACTAAAGCATGTTTTATAATAACGTATCTAATAATATAAGACACCTTTAATTTATGGTAAATGTTGATCTTAAATGCAGGCCTATCACATAAATGAAAGAATTGATTGATGAGTTGAAGTACTGAAATTGAAAGGACAAAGAGATGGCCAAACTTAGAAAAGAGATGTTGGTGCAGTCCAAACTGGAACATTGTTCGGTAATCGGGCTATATCTGGAGCTGTAGATCTCGGATTGAGGTCTACTTTATATGGATGGAAAGGTAAGACATAGTCCTACAACTTTCATGTGGAGCCCAAGATTTAAAAAGGTCGTTTTCAAGTCCAAATTGCAGCAACAACAAAGAAGTCCGAATCTGTCCTGCAGCCCAGACACTGTTTAGTGTTCAGCCCATATCTCGAGTTCTAGAAGTCCAAATGATCTCAAATTTTTACCTTGGAAAGCTGAGACAATTCTCTAGAACTTTCATGATTTAAGTTTGTTCAAATTATGACGTCATCAATGACGTTTTTGGCAGACAAGAAGATAAGGATTGTCACCAAGTCAAGATGTGGCCACCCACTCATCAATTAGTCAACAAATCAATAGTTCCGAATTTTGGCCTATAAAAGGAGGCATTTGCCATGTATTGAGGCATCTTGGTGTTCAGATCAAGATCATGCTCTTGCTTTCTCTCTTTATATTTTGTAATGCTTAAGTTTTGTTTATATTAATTTCTTGCTTATGCTTTTCATTTCCTTTCCTTGTTTATTTATGTTTCTTTCTTTCATTATGTGTTGCTAAGTTAATTATGTCAAGGTGAAAAGGGTACACTAATGGTGTAAGAATAAGTATAATATAAACTTAACATGGACCTTAATGTTGGATACTAACATGCTTTATATTTGTTATCTTGTTCACTTTTAATACTTTGCTTGTTAAATGGTTAATCTAGATTTATGTTGTATAACACTTGGTACAACAAATACTTGGCACTTTCATAGCCCATATTGTATGGTATAACCGACACCTGAGCTATGAAAGGAACTTGATTTGTTGTTAACATAAGTTATAATCATGAATGCCTGACAACATTTACAAGTATTAGCATTATTCGAATAAGATAACTAATGTAATCATGTTAACAATTTATAATCTGATTGGAACCTCCTTTGTGTGTGGTTTCCAATTGAACAATAAGAGTTTATACTATACTTGTTTGAAATACCATTAGTGGATCCTCTAACCTTGACATTTGTTGTTATCATTGTTTAATCCTTACGTTAATCTTCCATCTCAAAGTTCTCATCAACTTCTTCCTCTTCTTCTTCACTATTATTATTATTGTTGTTATTGTTGTTGTTGTATTATTGTCATCTATAATTTATACAATTAACCTCCCTGTGGTTCGACCCCGGTCTTACCGGGTTATTTATTACTTCGACACTCCTGCACTTGGGAGAAGACATCAATCTTTTGGTCGTGTCACATTGACTATAGGAAACTTAATTCAATGACTATAAAAGATCATTTTCCTTTACCTTTCATGGATCAAATTCTAGAAAGAGTTGCAGGTCATGAATTTTATTGTTTTCTAGATGGTTATTCGGGTTACAAACAAATTGAAATTGCATTTAAAGATCAAGAGAAAACTACTTTCACATGTCCATTTGGTATGTTTGCATACCGAAGGATGCCTTTTGGATTATGTAATGTACCAGCCACGTTTCAAAGATGCATGCTTAGCATATTCAGTGATATGGTTGAACGTTTTCTTGAGATTTTTGTGGATGATTTTTCTGTTTTTGGTGATTCATTTGATGATTGTTTAAATAACTTGGAAAAGGTTTTGAACAGGTGTGAAGAGAAGAATCTTGTGCTAAATTAGGAAAAATGTCATTTTATGGTAACAAACGACATTGTACTTGGTCACATTGTTTCATCAATAGGAATTGAGGTTGACAAATCTAAAATCGAGTTAATTGTCAACTTGCCAACACCAAAATCTGTTAAAAATGTTAGATCATTCTTAGGACATGCTGGTTTTTATAGAAGGTTCATCAAAGATTTTAGTGTAATATCTAAGCCATTGTGTAACCTTCTAACAAAGGATAATGTTTTTGAATGGACTGAACATTGTGAAGAAGCCTTTGTTAAACTTAAAAACTTGCTTACTTCTACTCTTGTCATTCAACCTCCTGATTGGTCATTACCTTTTGAAATAATGTGTGATGCTAGTGATTATGTCGTGGGTGCTGTTTTAGGACAAAGAAAAGACAAGAAACCCTATGTGATTTACTATGCAAGTAAAACTTTAAATAGTGCTCAAATGAATTACACTACCACTGAAAAGGAATTACTTGCAGTAGTATTTGCATGTGAAAAATTCAGATCTTATCTTGTTGGCTCACCTGTTATTGTTTTTAGCGATCATACAGCGTTGAAATATCTTCTTTCTAAGAAGGATTCTAAGGCTAGATTGGTACGATGGATTTTGTTACTTCAAGAATTCGATATCACAATCAAGGATAAGAAAGACACCGAAAATGTTGTCGCGGATCATTTGTCAAGATTGACAACTGATTCGAGATCTGACATCACACCAATCAATGACTACTTTCCTGATGAATCTTTACTTTCTGTCTCTACAATGCCTTGGTTTGCTAATATTGTTAATTTTCTTGTTTCGGGACATTTGCCAGCTCATTGGAGTACCCAAGACAAAAGAAAGTTCTTGAACGAAGTGAAGAACTTTTATTGGGATGACCCTTACTTATTCAAATATTATCCTGATCAATATTTCGAAGATGCATTCCCGATAATGAGGTAAGTAGTGTCATTAAATTTTGTCATTCTGAGGCATGTGGGGGTCATTTCTCATCAAGAAAGACAACTACAAAAATCTTACAATGTGGATTTTATTGGCCCACCATGTTCAAAGACATGCATGCATTCTGCAAAACTTGTGAAAATTGTCAAAAGCTAGGATCTATTTCAAAACGTCACATGATGCCTTTAAATACTATTCTTGTCATTGAAATATTTGACTGTTGGGGTATAGATTTTATGGGTCCATTTCCTCCATCATTTGGTTTTGTGTACATATTAGTCGCAGTAGACTATGTTTCAAAATGGATAGAAGCAATTCCAAGTCGTAACAATGATTATAAAACAGTGATCAAGTTTTTGAAAGAAAATATTTTGAGTCGATTTGGAATCCCTCGGGTCATGATAAGTGATGGTGGAACACATTTTTGTAACAAGCGATTTGAGTCTTTAATGAAGAAATATGGAATCACACACAAAGTTGCCACCCCTTATCACCCCCAGACAAATGGACAAGTAGAACTTGCTAATAGGGAGATCGAACAAATCTTGGAAAAAATAGTGAACCCTAATCGGAAGGACTGGTCTTTAAGACTTAATGATGCACTTTGGGCTTATCGAACTGCTTTTAAAACATCATTAGGTATGTCACCTTATAGGTTGGTTTATGGAAAACCTAGTCATTTGCCTGTGAAACTTGAACACAAAGCTTATTGAGCTATTAAAGCTTTCAATTCAAACCTGGATGATGCTAGCCATCTGCGTAAGTTGCAAATAAATGAGCTTGAGGAAATAAGAAATGATGCATATGAGAATTCAAAAATTCATAAGGCAAGAATCAAAGAGTTTCATGACAAGAGAATCTTGAGAAAAACATTTGATGTTGGTCAAAAAGTTTTGCTTTATAATTCTCGACTCCATTTATTTCCTGGAAAGCTAAGATCAAGATGGAGCGGTCCATTTATTGTGAAACATGTGTATCCTTATGGGGCCTTTGATATTGAGAATTCAAAGAATGGCAATGTTTTTAAGGTAAATGGACATCGTTTGAAAGCTTACTTTGATAATTTTCCTAGTGAAATTGAATCCATTGGTTTGAATGATCCTGTATATAAAGGTTAATTGTTTTGTTTTTCTCATATTGTTTTTGTGTTTCTTTTTGGTGTGACTCTTGTTTTGCTAGTCTTTCTCCAACCCCAGTCAAATGGCAGATAACGGTACTCCGTGACTCTTAAGTCGGTTCTTTCAGTTTCCCATGATAACTGATATTTGTGTATATATTTGTTCAATTCCTTGTTCCTTCTCTTTTCTTTGCATCTCTTCTCAACTTCTCTTTTGAAAAATGGACACCACTCTTGAAAAATTGAAAAAGTATTTTCCCGCTCTGCCTCAGAATGCGATTACAAAAATTTACCGTGCTAGGTTGTTAATGAACCATGGAATTCCTGAAGATATTCGCTGGATGATTGAAGCAAAGGTCCGATTATCAGGTGAGTCTTCCAATACTTTTATTTCATACATGCCTGAGACAGGTAAAAGCACTTTTGCAAAGAAACGTCGTGCAAAATGACTGAAAGTCTGTCACCGATGTGCCAGATGGACTTGTAATGCAAAATGTCGTTCTTTAGGAATGGTATCTATAAACCGTGAAGATAAAATACAATTCATTAAGGATGGTCTGAGTAAGGAGTCTTTAGATAATCTTCTATTAACTCTTGAGACGCATCCTAGTGGAGATGTGCATCGTGCAATTCATGATTTATGGCCTCATTTTCATAAAGAACATGATCGATTTAGTCTTGGGAATCTGACTAAAAAAGACCTTGTTTGTCAGTTTTTAAGAAAACTGGATGGGAAGCCTATCCTCGACCCATAGAGGGCGTTTAAGCCGTTCTTGGACGTAAAAAGCAAGGGAAGATGTGAGCCACAATCACAACTGCTTGTACATACACATGTTTTACAAAAAAAAATAAAAAATAAAAAATAAAAATAAAAAAGAGAGAGAGAAAGTGAGACTCCAGCTAGCCTATATATAGGTGGTATGATTGCATTTTCAATTTCTCATCTATAAAATCTTCTCTTCCTTCCCATCATTTCTACTCTACCCATTCATTTAACAGATATAGACGTGTGTAGAAATGGCCAGTTCCGGCCAGTTCCGGCCAGTTCCTCTGTTCCTAAAATAAAAAATATTTGTGTTTTTTGTGGATCCAGTCCTAGGAAAGAAAAAGAGTTTTTAAAATCAGCAAATCATCTTGGTCGAGTACTAGTTGAGAGAAAGATTCATTTAGTGTATAGGGGAGGCAGCCTTGGGTTAATGGGGGGTGTTTCAATTGCTGTATTTTTAGGAGGAAGTCAAGTTTTGGGGGTCGTCCCCAAAGCTTTAGCCGAAGGGGACATCATTGGAAAAACAGTTGGAGAGGAACTACAGGTCTCCACAATGTCTTAGCGACTATCTGTAATGTTTAACCATGTTGACGCCTTCATTGCTTTACTAGGTGGTCTGGGAACTTTAGAAGAGATATTTCATATTTCCTCTTGGGCTCAACTGAACATTCACCAGAAACCTATAGGTTTGCTAAATGTTAATGGTTTTTATAATACTTTACTGTCTTTTCTTGATCATGCTGTGGAACAACAATTTCTAACATTTTCAGCGCGACAAATCCTTATCTCTGCTGCTACTGCTGAGCAATTGATTGATGAACTCCAATCTTTCATCCTTGTAGTTGATTCCTCTATGAGTCGACTCAATTGGTCAATCACATAACGTTGTAAAAAGCTTAGATTGGATTTGAGCCTTAGTCTATGAAAACTTATGTCTTTTGGTTTTATTAATCGCATAATATTTGTGTTTTGTTCTTTCTTATATTTGTTTAAGTGTGTTTCAGGTTTGTTAGTAGTCGCTGTTTCAGGTGATGTCTTCTATACTCTATCTTTCTGCCTTAGAACATTGAGGACAATGTCTCGTTTTGGTTGGGGGGAGAGGGTAGTAGTTGATATTAAAAAAAAAATTAACTAACTGTGTTTTCTATTATTACAACCATTTGCAAACCTGTTGTTACTAGGATGGCAGAGTAAAGAAGGAACTTTAGTGACTCTTGAGACGCCTCTTAGTAAACATTCTTAACAAGGTCTATCATAATACTTCTTGAAATATTCAGGTTTACAAACTCTCGCATTGCTATCACTTGATTCTGCTGATATACTCATTTAACAAGTATTCCTAAACCTTCATTTTCACACACACTTTAACATATGATTGTGGGTTGCATATTGGATTATTACATTATTCATATTCTTTTGTTAAAGGTAGCAACTAAGAGAAAGGGATAGTATATAATATGTAAAAAAAAAACAAAAAAAAAACAAAAAAACAATAAATAAATAAAAGTAGATAAGTTTGGTTTCGTAGCCTCCTTGACTTAAGTAATTAAGCCCGAAGGGGTGTTTTAACACCTAGTACCCTAAAGTCAACTAACTTGGGAGCTATTGGCCCAGTGCTTGTTACATGGGTTAAGGAGAAAAGCTTAAGGGAATCAAACATTGCACTATCTACGTATCAGTATCTGCAACCCGGGTTACTAAGCTCGTAGGGGTGTCTCAACACCTGATGCCCTAAGACCAACTGGTCTGGGAGTCATTAGCTGAAAGCTCGTTACATGGGTTCAAGATACATTGTGTTATAAATTCTTGCTTTAAAAAAAAAAAAGATAATAATCCCAACCCAAGGAAGTTAACCTTAAACATTGGAACAAAATTTTGTTTTCTTCCATGAAAAGCTCCATAGCTATGTTTTGATTTACTGAGCACAAAAAGAAGGTTTATTAATATCTTGTTTAAAAAGTATGAAGCAGATATATAAATTTAATGAGAGTTTGTTTATTTGGATAGATTAATGGAAGTTAAATGATGAATGCCTTGCTTTGTGGAACTTGCAAATTGTTTTTATATTTTAACGCTTTGATTACTAGGAACTAGTAATAAGCTGGTTGGGGGGTGTGATTAGTGCTTAAAAGTGCATTTTCATTAAGGCTTTATATCATCATATTACACTAAAGTATTATTAAATTCCCTAACTAAAGCATGTTTTATAATAACAAGTCTGATAATATAATATATCTTTAATTTATGGTAAATGCTTATTTTGAATGCAGATATATCTCACAATTCAAAGGATTGATTGATGTGATTAACTATTAAAAGTGAAGAGACAAAAAGAGGGCTAGGCTAAGAGAAGAGATGTTGGTTCAATTCCAAACTGGAACACCATTCGGTTATTGGATCATAACTGGAGTTGTAGAACTCGGATTTAGGTCTACTTTATATGGATGGAAAGCTAAGACATAGACCTAAAACTTTCATGAAGAGTCCAAGACTCAATTCTTCCGTTTTCAAGTTCAAATATTACCAACAACGGAGAAGTCGGAACCTGTCCTGCAGCTCAAACACTGTTCGGTTTTCAGCTCGTATCTTGAGTTCTAGAAGTCCAAATGAGCTCTAGTTTTTTTTGTTGGAAAGCTAAGACAATTTCCCACAGATTTCATGGAACAAAGGGCTCAAATTCTGATGTTAGCAATGACATTTTGGCCAGCCAACAATATCAATAACCAACCAACAATGTCAATAACCAACAACCAACAATGTCAAAAACCAGCCACCAAATCAATGGTTGGCCACCAACCAAATAATTTGTCAACCAAGCAATAGTTCCACATCTTAGCCTATAAAAGGAGGCATTTGCCATGTATTTAGTCATATTATTTTTCAGATCAAAATCATCTTCTTGCTTTCTCTCTTTGTAATATTCAAGTTTTCTTTCATGTTATATTAATCTCTTGTTTATGTTTTTTCATTTCCTTTCATATACTTAGTTAACTTATATCATAATCATGTTCTTATCTTGTTTATTTATTTTTTTCTTCTTCATTATGTTTAGCTAAGTTAATTATGTCAAGGTGAAAAAGTTTTACTAATGGTGTTAGAATAGGTATAATATAAACTCAACATGGACTTCAATGTTTATATCCAAGAAAGTTTGTTATTAACATGTTTTATCTTTTTATCTTACTAATTCTTAATACCTTGCTTGTTAAATGGTTAATCTAGATTTGTGTTGTATAACACTTGGTACATCAAATGCTTGATCCTTCATAGTTTTCGGCCGACATCGTTGTTATGATAGGAACTGATTTGTTGTTAACATAAGCTAGCAACATGAATGCCTGATGATATTTATATGTATGGTGTTATTTAGATAAGATGATTAATATGATCATGTTAATATTTTATAATGAGCTAATAACGATAAATCATCCGATTGGAACCTCCTTTGTGTGTGGTTTCCAATTGAGTAATAAAAAGAGTTTATATTATATTTATTTGAAATACCATTAGTGAATCCTTTAACCTTGACATCTGTTTTATCATTGTTTAATCCTTTAACCTTGACATCAATTCTATACATGTAATCCTTTAAAAGAGAGTGGGGGCTGTTGCTGTGTTCAGCTGCCACTGCAGGAGAAAGGAATTGTTGGGTGGTAGCTGGTGAAGATGGAGACTGTGGGTCTGTGGCCGGGTCTGTTCGTTGACCCAGAGAGGGAGGTCGATGGGTCGGCTGAGAAAGGAGGAGATGGCCGAGTCTGTGGGGATGAGGGAGGGAGATCAGCGGTGGCTGGTTCTCTAGGGGCTAGGAAAGGAGTGGCCGAGAGAGAAGTGAGGGGTTGGTTGAGAGAGAACCAGCTGAGGGAAAGGGAAGGCCTGTGGAAGAAGGAAAAAAAATCAGAGGGGAAGGGGGCTGCGGCGGCTCCTTGGAGAAGAGATCGATTTAGGGTTTCCTTGTTATTTTTCTTTTTTTCAAACCGGCCCCCCTCCCCTTTTTCAATTTTTCTCCCCCCAAATGTTCAAAATCCCCTCTCTTTGGTGTGTGTTGAAGGCAACTATTTATAGGCAAAATGTTGTTGGGCCTCAAAATTGGTCCCTCAACTTTCTTTCTTTTTTGTAAATTTTGATTTTTCTTAATTTGTTTGAAAACGAGCAATATCAACGTCGACTCAATGAGGAAAATCAATGATTTTAAAAATGACGCGTGAAAAGTCGAACGCTTTCCAAAAACCTTTGAAAATTTAAATTCTTTTTTAGACAACGTTGAAAATGTTAAAAACGATGCAAATATATTAAAAACATATTTTTTGGATTTTCATTGTTTTTCGCTATTTTTGAATTTTGTTTTCAAAAACTTAACAAAAAGATGGGTCAAAAATTGGGTAGCAACACATGTTATCATTGTGGAGAGCCTGGGCATCGTAAGAGGGAGTGTCCTCAGAGGACTATGCGGAAGGTGCAGAGACAGGGTTTTTCAGTACAGAGTCAGCAGCAGTCTGCGACCGTGGACAGGCCGGGTAGACCTACCCAGTCTGGGACTAGTGTCGTTCAAGGCCGACCTCGAGTACAAGGAGGTGGAGTTCAAGGGAGAGTTTTCCATATGACTCAAGAAGATATGCGAGCTGCCACTAATGTTGTTGCAGGTACTTTACTGTTAAAATCTCAGCATGTATATACATTGATTGATCCTGGTGCTACCCATTCCTTTGTAGCTAGAAAATGTGAAGATAAATTGAAAATGCAGCCTATAAGAGTGGAAAAAGGGGTAGTAATTGGTACACCTCTAGGGAAAACTGTACTTATTGAGTATGTTTACAAGGGTTGTCGGGTAAGAATAAGAGATGTTGAAATGAGGGTAGATTTATTACCACTAGACTTATATGATTTTGAGATGATCTTGGGAATGGATTGGCTAGTAACTTACAGAGCCCAAATAGATTGTTTTACTAAAACGGTAACTCTCTAGGATGAGGGTGGTAGGAGGGTAGAGTTTAGAGGAGAGAGAAACGTCATACCAAATAGTATAATTTCGGTTGTGACGTCTAGGAAACTATTAAGAAAAGGATGTACAGCTTATCTTGCCTATGTAGTAGATTTGGAAAAGAAAGAAATAGAGTTGGATAAAATAGAGTAAGGGAGTTTCTAGATGTATTTCCAAAGGAATTACCCGGGTTACCACCTGAGAGAGAAGTAGAAGTTGCGATAGAAACATTGCCTGGAACTACACCAGTAGCTCAGGCACCGTATCGAACGGCGCCTGCAGAATTGGTGGAATAAAAAATACAGTTGCAAGAATTGTTGGATAAAAGGTTTATTCGCCTTAGTGTTTCACCTTGGAGGGCTCCTGTGCTGTTTGCTAAAAAGAAAGATGAAACATTACAGCTCTGTATAGATTATAGACAACTCAATAAAATGACTATAAAAAATAAGTACCCCCTTCCGCGAATTGATGATTTGTTTGATCAGTTAAAAGGGGCATGTGTATTTTCAAAAATAGATTTGAGGTTAGGGTATCATCAGGTGATGATAAAGGAGAAAGATATGCAGAAAACAGCTTTTAGAACTCGCTACGGGCATTATGAATTTGTGGTGATGCCTTTTGGATTAACTAATGCCCCAGCGATATTTACGGATTTGATTAATCGGGTTTTTCGATCTTATCTGGATAAGTTTGTAGTGGTGTTTATTGATGATATACTAATATATTCTTCGTCACAAATGGAACATGCATATCATTTGAGAGAAGTGTTAGAGACCTTGAGGAGAAATAAGTTGTATGCGAAGCTGAGTAAGTGTGAATTTTGGCTAAATGAAGTGGTATTTTTGGGTCATGTGATATCGGAGAAGGGTATCAGTGTGGACCCGAAAAAGATAGAAGTAGTATTGAAATGGGAAAGACCTACGAATGTGACTGAAATTCATAGTTTTCTGGGCTTAGCTGGATATTATAGAAGATTTATAAAAGGATTTTCCACAATAGCCTCTCCAATGACTCGACTAACTCGGAAGGAAGTTAAGTTTGAATGGTCAAAAGATTGTGAAGCAAGTTTCCAGGAGTTAAAATCCAGGCTAACTTCAGCCCTAGTATTGCCTTACCAAAAAGACATGAGGGATTTGTTGTGTATAGCGATGCTTCCAGTAAGGGTTTGGGTTGTGTACTTATGCAGCACGGAAGGGTAATCGCTTATGCATCCAGACAGTTGAAAACACATGAGGTGAACTATCCAGTACATGATTTGGAGCTGGCAGTTGTGGTGTTTGCTTTAAGGATATAGAGACATTATTTGTATGGGGTACATGTATAGATTTTTACAGATCACAAAAGTTTAAAATATTTGATGTCACAAAAAGAATTGAATATGCGATAGAGGAGATGGATGGAGTTGATCAAAGATTATGATTGTATTATTGACTATCACCCGGGAAAAGCAAATGTGGTGGCAGATGCTTTGAGTCGGAAGAATAAAGCTTTTATTGGTGGTTTACTAGTGCGAGGTGATAGAGAACTTTTGGAACTAGGTGGGCTAAATGTGCATTTGGATGTGACTTCAAGAGGAATGTTACTAGCAACGTTAGTGCTACAATCCGACATGAGAGAAAAGATTCGAAAAGCTCAAGGTGAAGACCCCGAAGTGATGAAATAAATGAATAATGTAAAAGTTGGCCAAGACTCTTTATTTCGAGTGTCAAATGATGGGCTCGTAGTGATGGGAAAAAGAATATATTTACCTAATGATGAAGTTTTAAAAGATGAAGTTTTAAAAGGTGAAGTCTTAAAAGAAGCTCATGAGACTAAATTGGTGATCCATCCAGGGAGCACAAAAATGTATAGAGATTTGAAAGAGAGTTACTGGTGGCCAAAAATGAAGAGGGAGATAGCCGAATATGTGGCCAAGTGTGCCATATGTCAGCAGGTGAAAGTGGAGCATCAATGACCGGCTGGAGAATTACAATCTCTTCCGATTCCAGAATGGAAATGGGAGAATATCACTATGGATTTTGTATCTGGGTTACCGAAAAGCAGGAAAGGACATGATGCCATATGGGTGATCGTGGATAGGCTGACAAAGTCTTCTTTGTTTTTGCCTATGAAGATGGGGGATTCGGTTGAAAAACTAGCTCAATTATATATTAAAGAGGTGGTGAGATTGCATGGTGTACCACTTTCTATAGTATCCGATAGGGATCCTCGGTTTACATCAAGGTTATGGTCGTGTATACAACGGGCTTTGGGTACCAGATTGAATCTAAGCACAGCTTTTCATCCACAGACTGATGGGCAATCTGAAAGGACAATACAGATTTTAGAAGATTTGTTGTGGTCTTGTATACTAGAGTTTGGAGGTCAATGGGAGGATCACTTGTCATTAGTAGAATTTACGTATAACAATAGTTATCAATCTACTATTAGAATGGCACCATATGAAGCATTGTATGGAAGGAGATGTCGAACTGCAGTATGTTGGGATGAAGTTGGGGAAAGAAAATTATTGGGACCTGAACTGGTGCAGATCACGGTTGATAAGGTGAAGGTGATAAAAGAAAGGATGAAAGAAGCTCAAGACTAGCAAAAGAGCTATGCAGATAATCGACGGAGACCACTAGAGTTTCAAATTGGAGATATGGTATTTTTAAAGGTTGCTCCATGGAAGCATGTGATTCGGTTTGGAATGAAGGGAAAATTAGCACCTAGGTATATTGGGCCATATAAAATTATAGAAAGAATTGGGACGGTTGCCTATCGAATATTGCTGCCACCACATTTAGATAGGATACATAATGTGTTTCATGTTTCGATGTTGCGGAAAGCAGACCTAGATCCTACACGAATTTTGCCACAAATTCCGATGGAAGTGCGGGAAGATTTAACTATGGAGGTACAACCTGTTCAAATTATGGACCGAAGTATAAAGGAATTACGAAATAAAAAGGTGCCGTTAGTAAAAGTATTGTGGAGAAACTCTCAAATAGAAGAAGAAACCTGGGAGAGCGAGTCCGAAATGATGATGAAGTATCCTGGATAATTTTCTTATATAGGTATGAATTTAATTTCGAGGACGAAATTTTTTTTAGGAGGGGAGAATGTAAAACCTCTAGGCGAAAAATTATAAATTGACTAGTTTCATGTAAAACAAAAGAAAAAAAATTTGTAACTCCCGATCGGGTTATCAAAAAATTTTGAAAATTTGCATGGAGCCTTCTAATATGATTCCTTAGCTTGGGTTAAAATTTCAGAATTTTTAGAGAAAATCAGAAATTTGATGAAAAATCACAATTTGACTAGTTTTACGTTATTGGATGTAATTTTAAATTCGACCATCAGATTGAGCTGAAATTTTATGAGGAACCTTAAAATATATTGAATAAAATCTGGTTAAAATTTTAGGATGAACGGAGCTCGTTAGTGTTATCAAAGAATAAGAACCGTCAAATGGAAGCAAAAAGACTCATTAAGTGTAAAATAGTAATTTGCCATTAAAAATAAAACAAGGCAGCCCCTTTTCTATTATGAACTGCCGACTGGGCAGTAACAAATGTGGAAAGAAAAAAAGAAAGAAAATAAGAGAAGAACGTGAGAAGTTAAGAGAAAAACAAGAAAAAGTGAGAGAGAGCTTTGAAACTTGTAAGATTGAAAGACTTGGAACATTAAATTAAGAAAGAATCAAGTGAAGGAAGATATAAGAAAGGTGAGGAGGGCTGGCCACACTAGGAGGAGAAGAAAAGTTGGGAGAACTTAGATTGGTAAGCATGAAAAGTTTAGATTCTTACTTGAATGAAGTGTTTTTGGGTTTATTTGAGTAAGTTATCAAACAATGACAATTAAATTTGATTTAATTTCTCATAATCTGGATTTTTTAAAATTAGGGTTCTTATGAGAATTTGGGGATTTTGAGAAAAATAGTAAACATGATGGAATTGAGGTAGAATAGTATAGAAATAGTGAATGTAAGTAGTAATTAAGAAAGAAATTGAATAATGTTGAAGAAAAGAACTTGTAATTAAGGATGAGGAAATATAGGAATGAGGTTTTGATTGTTTTATGTTTGAGAAATGATGTTCTTTATCTTATTTGAAGTATTCAAAATATAAATAAGTGAAGAAACATCATAAGAATGTGAAAAGAAAGAATAAATAAATGGTAGGAAAAGTTCATGGGAGAATTCTTTAAGTGAGTTAAAAGAAGAAAATTGATTAAAACTATATGTTGAAAATGAGGTGACAAATGAATGAAAATTTTGGTGTAAACCCCAATTAAATAAAAGATATTATGTGCTTCAAATTTAGGCATGTAGGAGAAATGATAATGGATTAATAATGTAGTGCAATCTGATTGATTCAGGAGTTGTACCGGGAGCAGGGCATCAGGCAGGAGGAGCTGGGCCATCACGAGCAGACGGTAAGTGATTCATCACTTTCTTTTAAAATTCAAAGTTTCATTATTAGTTATGAGTTGTTTATGACATGTTGATATGAAGGAAGTAGATGAAGAAATTGTTGGTATTATAATTGAATTACCGGTTAGTTGGTATGAATTACCAGTTAGTATGAATTACCAGTTAGTATGAATTACCGGTTGGTTAGTAAGAATTACCGGTTGGTTAGTATGAATTACTGGTTGGTATAGAAGTATCGGTTGGTTAGTATGGAATTACCAGTTGGTTAGTATAGAAGTACCGGTTGGTTAGTAGGAATTACCGGTTGGTATGGAATTACTAGTTGGTTAGTATGAATTACCGGTTAGTATGGAATTACCGGTTGGTTTGGAATTACCGGTTGTATTGGCTATTGATAGAGAATAGCCGGATGTTGGGTAATTCGTATGGAATTACCGGTTTGATAGTTGGCTATTTAAGAGGGTTAGCCGGGTTTGAGGTAAAATTTGTGAATTACCAAATTAAAAAATTAATCAATGAGTGTTGGTCACAGAGGTCCTATAAGTATATGATTAATAAATTATGAATGGGCTATTAATGTTGATATATAGTAAGTTGGTGATGAAAGATAATTTGATATAATTTGGAAGACTTGTGAACATAATAGCTTTATCATCTTTAATGTGTTATCTTCCTTATTTCTTATTAATGTTATGTATACAGGTTTTTCACGAGGTGATGCGGAGCGTTAAATATGGGCTTTGTGTTTTAATCTGTTTATTTTGTGGAATGTAATATATTTGCTTTATATGTAATTTGTATTATATGTAGATTGTAATATATGTATCCTGCATATGTTTTGTTTTTGGTACTTATACATTTAAAATGTGAACTAATATTATTAAACTATTCAAAAAGAAAATTTAGTAATTATAATCTTGCATGTGTAGAAGATAAATGCATGTTAATGTAATAATTAGTTTAATATGAATCTTTTGAGTTTGTAATTGTTTGTAGTTAATGTGTTATTTGTTGATGATGTAAGGTTGAGAAAATACAGTGAAGTATAGTTATGTGAAATATTATTTGATGAGATGGGATATGATCCAGGATGGTTGGGTCGAAGTGGAAGTTTTGAGTATTGTGATTGAATGAAGTCTAGTCGATAACTTGGTAACATCAGAAAACAAAGGAAACTCTGCCGAAATTTCAAAAAAAAAATCTCATAATCTTAGACATACTATTTAATACTTGACATTAGTAAAGAAATATTTGAGATTTCATGACATTATAATTTGAGGGTGTTACAATAAAATTAGAAGAAATTTTGTCGAATGAAGAAATTAAAGAACGGGGATTAGATTAGAAAAGGAAAATTAGTCATGCTGGATTACAATGTTGTTTCTTTATTTGTTTTTTTGTCTTTCAGTTCAAAAACAAAACGACGTCATCCCTCTTTTAGACATAACTCCTGTTTTTGCTCTCATTTTTTTAAAAAAGACGATGCCGTACTACCCTTTGTGTTGACACATACTGCACAACCCCTTCATGAAAATATAATTAACATAGCACTGTCCATTTGCATTATGAGAACAGTGCCTCCTCGTCTGCAATTCTTTCCTTTTTTCTGCACAGCTATCCCGGCTGATTTCTTTCCTTTTCTCTACAACTTCCTGCTGGTTTCCATGATTCTCTCGCTTGATTTTGAAGCTGCAGATCACGTTTTTTTTCAGCTTCAATCCAAAGGAGACAACAGCTTTTGTGCCTCCTTAGTGCCAGCTACAAAATGACATGGAGAGAGCAACCTCACCATCATCTAATGGCTGGGATTTTATCCCTAACACAGATGGCTAGGATGAGGTGTTAATGTGGAAAGTAATGATTGATGATCACAGAATCGGAATCATAATATTTTAGTTTCCTATTTTTGCTTTATTTGATCACCCAAGATTATATCCTAGAATTAATGTAATATTCGTTTCCTAATAAGAGATGTGATTAGGCTATATAAACCTCCTCTGCTGGGAGGAACAGGGGATGAAAAAAAGGGGGGAGAAGAAAAGGATGAAAAAAAAGAGAGAAGAGTAACGAGAGAGAGAGCCGACAATGACACTGTCGAAAGCAGAAAAACACAGAGGCAGGCGCGTGAACTCAACTAGCATAACACGCCTTCATCACCATCGCCCTCATCATCTCCACAGAGAGCATCAGCAGAAGTAAAGAAAAAGAACAGAGACCAAAACCAGCGTGGCCATCGTGTTCGTTGTCCCCGGAAGAAGTGACAACCGACTGTGCATAGAAGCTTCAGCACCGTTATCTTCGTCCATCTCAGTTACCAGAGAGGGAGAGGAAGAAAACACAAAAAATGAGACAAAAAAGAGGAGAACAAGGGGAACGAAGATACAGAAGAAGAACCTACGAACGAAGGCAGCGGAAGGCAAAAAAACTCGATCGCTAGTAGACCAGGTAAGCTGTCTTTTATTCCCAGCTTTTGTATGCATTCTTAGTTGCATTTGTTACTGTTCAAGTGAAATTTAATTCACTTGAACAATAACCAGGCAAGGCATGTGTATTTATTTTGTCTTTTTTGTGTTTTTATATTGTAAAATTACAAATCTCGTATTTAGAATACCCGGTTTTCAACGCAAATGCAGCAAATATATATATATATATATATATTCTTAAACACAAAAATTATTTTCTTGCATTCTGGATTTTACAACATGTTTGTAAAACTTCAAAGGGTATTGGCCAATATTCCAAAAATATAAAAATTTTATTTTTAGGGAATTCGTCTTTATTCACCATTAATAGTTGGGTAAAGAAATCTCAAATGGGTTAATATCCAAAATATTATAGGGAATAATTTTTTTATTCACTATTAATATTTGGATAAAGAAATCTCAAAGGGGTTAATATCCAAAATATTATTGGGAATAAGTTGTTATTGTTCACTGTTAATGCTTGGATAAAAAAAAACTCAAGTGGTTAATATCCAAAATATTTTTCTAGGAATAATAAGTCATCACACATCCTTGAAAGAAGCCTTGATTATAATTGAGGACATTTTAATTTTTGACTCCACGGTTTACGAGCCATGAAAGTATGAAACACTAAGGTAAAAATAGGCTTTTAAAGCGCTCTGAATTTCCTTAGATTTCTAAATTTTTATCCCTCTTCCTTGCGATTTACGAGTCGCAAACACTTGAAATACTAAGGGAAAATGAGCTTTTAAGAACATTGAATCTCCTTAGATTTCTATTTAGCTATCGATTTCTCTTGGCACTCTGTAGACATATCTAAAGGTATGATCTATATTGGCCAAGGGTTCTTGCTTTTAGACTTTGAACACAAGTCCATTCATCATAGCAAACCTATCCTAGAAAAACTGATTAGAGAACACCAACACCATAGCAATTATAAGACAAACCAAACACCAAGCAGCTTACCTTAGGTAGGGCATGCTAGGGGTGCTAAAACCTTCCCTTTACGCAACCAGTCCCTTGCCTTAGAATCTCTAAAAGACCAGTTAGGGTTCTTAGTGACCATAATACTAGGTGGTGACTCCTTTTTTCACAAAACAAAGACCCCGAAATCAATTCCCCGCTCTAGGAAGGGTCATCGCGACGCCACACTCTCGCGAGGGTGCGACAACTATAACAATCATAAATTGGATTTTCGTTCCTCTCCATGTGTGTTTCTTGGTTACAGCTCCTCTCACCTTGGTTATCGATGTTTTGACATTGCATCTCAACGCATTTATATCTCTCATCATGTCTGTTTTCATGAACATGTGTTTCCATTTGATAATTCTAAATAGATTGCAAAGGTTTCAGCTACAACCCCCACTCAACATGCCACTACCCTCCTCCCAAATATGATACATTCCCCATTATTCACCACCCATATCGCACCTCACCATCCCTCCTCTACCTCTGCTCTGCCGCCACCCACTACTAGAATCTACCTCTGCTGACTGCCCTGTTGTTGCTCCCAGCCCTATGCTTGCGGTAGATTCTCCCACAACCTCTTCAGCTGGTCTGAATCTAGTGGTTGATTTCTCCTCTTATCCTATGGTCCTTAGGCCGTGGCACCTAAAGACAGCAAATCTGGTGGATTCTGCTGCCGCTAATACAGCATCCACCCGGGTACTACTCTCTCCTTCCTCTGAACCTCTTGCCTTCTCTGATGCTAACAAGTATGCCGTTTGGCATGATGCTATGTGTGATGAGATCAAGGCGTTGCATTCTAATCATACTTGGTCTCTAGTACCCTCTCATCCTTCGATGAATGTTGTTGTCAGCAGATGGGTATATCGGATCAAACGTCGTGTTGATGGTAGCATTGAGCGTTATAAAGCCCATCTAGCATTGAGGCTTTACCCAGCAGGAAGGCATTGATTATTCTGAAACCTTCAGCCCAGTTATTAAGCAGGCCACTGTCATATTAGTCTTCTCCATTGAAAGATTCATCAGCTCGATATTCATAATGCATTTCTTTTCTTACTGAAGAGGTCCACATGAAACAACCTCCAGGTTTTGTTGATCGTACTCTTCCATCTCATGTGTGCGATTGCACAAGTCGTTGTATGGTTTAAAACAAGCACCGAGGGCATGGTACACTCGTCTGAGTGACTTTCTGCTCTCCATTGGTTTTCTTGCCTCTAAGGTTGACACCTCCTTATTTATCTTATCTTATGGTACTAATATCTTTTATCTCCTGGTGTATGTTGATGATATTCTGCTTATGGGTAGCAACTCTGTTATGCTTCATCACCTAATACAGTTACTAAGCTCTAAGTTCAAGCTCCGTGACTTAGGCATTGTTCACTACTTTCTAGGTATTGCAGTTCAGTCTACAAGTATGGGTTTGATGTTGCGCCAGCACAAATATATTCTTAACATCCTCACTCGGGTTGGTATGACTTCTTGCAAACCGTTGATACTCCAGTCTCTGCTTTAAAAGTTACTATACTGCCAGATAATCCATTCTCTGATCCCTCACGATTTCGTCAAATCATGGATGCTCTTCAGTACCTTACCTTTATCCAACCAGATATTTGCTTTGTTGTTAACAGAGTCTGTCAGTTTATGCATTCTCCTACAGATTCTCGTTGGGCCGCCATTAAACGCATTCTACGCTACCTTAAAGGTACATCATTTTACGGTTTCCATGTCACTCAAGGTTCCTTTTTTGCTCTACATGGTTTTACGGTGCAGATTGGGCTGGTAGTATTGATGATCGCAAGTCTAGATTCGCAACAGGTGAGATGATCTACAATCCTTTTCGTATGGAGAGCCCGCATGAGATTTCTTTATTGTAGTGGTCTATAATGGATAATGCTACCGCTGGAAATTTAAGAGAATTCGTTACCTATACTTTCGCTGTTTAAAACCTGCAGCAACTCTGATTTAATTTAATTATATCCCAAGGATGAAGTCTAGCTTCATCCAAAGTCCTGCCTACACTGGACTTCTATAACCAAATAACTGACGGGAGGGAAGAGTTAATTAATTGTCTGTGCATATCAGTTTTCATATTCAACACGGTCTTTTTTCTGTTTATGATTTAATTACAATCTGTTAGCGTGTAAATAAGTTTCCATACAAGCTACAATCTGTAAGGAACACTTTGCCAATTTATCAATAAAATCATGTTTGCGGCTATCGAATTCCTACCTTTTTTCTCAACTGTTGGCGCTGTTCGTTTTATATGACGTCGTATTGTATTGACAATGGGTTTATCGTTTATATATGTTTGCTACTCTATATTAAAAAGTTCATTTACTTTTTGGTTTTAACATTGTCTTTAAATACTATTTTAGTTTTTTATTTGAATTTTAATAATTTGTTTTCAATCATTACATATCTGTTTGCACGCTTAAACTGATAGTGCTTAGCCTGATATGTAGGCTTGAATTTGTTTTCCACAATTTAAAGAAGTCATAAACTGAAACTCGGATAAAGCTGCCAGAGAAACTGTCTGTTCGAGTTCATACATATACACACCCATACCCTCCTCCTCCTCCTGCTACTACTACTACTCTCTCCTTTCTTTATACGTACAAACACTACACCTCAGCTCCGCTTCTCTTGTCCGGCACCGTGTGCTCACTTCAGTTCAGTTGCTAGCTTTAACGTTAACGGACTCTAACTGACTCCTTTCAGAAAAAAACAAGGAATTCTGTTAATTTAGTTAACAAAGATTTTCAAAGACCTTTGGAAGCGCCACCGCCACAACAACAAAAAAAAAAACCTAAAAATGCATCATATATAAACGAGTCTGGCGAGATAGCATCACCTCACTTTTCTTCTGTATTTTATAACTAAATTACAAAGAATGGATTTCTCTCTACCACAAACCCTACTCCCTGGTTACCGCTTCTCTCCCACTGATCAAGAACTGGTCCAATTCTATCTCTACCCAAAGGTCACCAACCCTCTCTTCATCACCTCCGCTCCTGTTAGAGATTGTGACATCTACGCCTATCAACCTCTCCAAATTTGGAACGCCTTCCACAGGCTCCAAGGAGAAGATGTCTTCTTCTTCACTAACCTCAAAAAGAAAAGCCCCACTTCCCATGTCACCCGCAAAATTGCCGGTGGCCCTGCAACATGGCATAGAGAAGACACTGACCGAGCCATCGGTGTTGCTATTGACGAACATTGCTCTGTCACAGCCATCAGGAAAAGCTTCAGTTATCAAAGCACTCAGTCTGGCCAACATGGCTGCGGCTGGACAATGTACGAGTATAGCTTGCCATCCCTTTCTCAAGTCATCGTTCTGTGTCAATTGAGAAGGAAAGAAGACAACAAGAGCCACACACAAACGACCAAAAAGAGGAGAAGGCAAGCTGACGGTGTTGATGATGCAACAAACACCATATCTCAGAAGGCCAGGGTTGGTGAAGGCTATCACCAGCAACAGATCACGGGTTTCGAGGCGGCGGCCGAAACTGAATCTGAGATCGTGTATAATGGGGTGACATTTGACAATTTGGAGTCGTTTTCTCATCAACTTGTTCAGGACTTTGACAATGATCAGGTGGCTGTCAGTTCCGTTGTATCAACTATCAACGTTGCAGAACCAACTGTATCCACTTCAAGGTGTGCAGAGAACTTGCAACCAAATAAGGTCGTGTGCATCGACAATGATGAGGAGCCTTCTGCAACAGAGGAGGATGATGATTACCATCGAGAGCTTCTTCGACTGCTGGATTTCGATGGTGGCTCTGACTTGGCAGATGGCGTTCCGTTCATTCAAACAACACCTGAGGCTGATGAGGTTCATTAATTCTACACCAAAAAAGGATCGACTCCGGTTGAATCCCTTGCAACTGATGCTGATGGTTATCATCTTGACGCCCAAGTTTCTGGTTCCAGCCTTAGCAGCGGTTGGAGAGGGTTGTTTTCGCAACAGCTGCCGCAAGCAAATCCAACATGCCTGGTTCAAGAAAATGAAGTTGAGATGATCTACAATCCTTTTCGTATGGAGAGCCCGTATGAGGTTTCTTTATTGTAGTGGTCTATAATGGATAATGCTACTGCTGGAAATTAATTAAGAGAATTCGTTATCTATACTTCCGCAGTTTAAAACCTGCAGCAACTCTGATTTGATGTAATTCTATCCTAAGGATGAAGTCTATCTACATCCAAAGTCCTGCCTACACTGCATATATATACTTCTGAAAAAAAAAATGGTTCATTAACTTTTTGGTTTTAACATTGTCTTTAAACACTATTTTAGTTTTTTATTTGAATTTTAATAATTTGTTTTCAATCATTACATTTCTGTTTGCATGCTTAAACTGATAGTGTTTAGCGTGATATGTAGGCTTGAATTTGTTTTATACAATTTAAGGAAGTCATAAACTGAAACTCGGATAAGGCTGCCAGAGAAACTGTGTGTTCGAGTTCATACATATCCACACCCATAAAATTACCAAATACAAACTTTATAAAAAAACAAAAGACAAGTTTCATGCATCAATGGGCTGATTTGCTTTAATAAAAAAGATATTAAAAAAGATATCATGTTAAACCCACCACCAAGGGGTGAGAGTTATTTCTTTGGTCTAAATACAGACGATAATGAATTCCATGCTGTGAAGATCATTAAACATGGACGTGATCAAGTGTTCTTGCATGTTTCATGACAAAGCAATTGACACCATCTACATTTTTAGTACAATATTGCAATGGATACTGTCAAGGCATGATAAGCTGAAAACAAAAGTTTCATACAGACAAAACATGGCATATGTTATACTGGTCTTGTTTTGCTATGCCAAAATCCCTAATAATCCAACATTTTCTTTTCTTTTCTTGCTGTTTTTCTCAACTAATTATTAACAATTTTACTATAGAGCATATAATAGAACGTTTTTTGTTCCCTACCTTGAGCTTTGTTGATGTGTAGGAAAATGGATTGGGTTAAATAGCCCAGTCAAAATAATGTAAATCACTACTAGAAAATTAATAAAAATACAAATGAAAACACTAATGGTTTTTTTCCGTGTATATTGCGGTGACATTTACCAAACGAATTTTCCATTGCTAAATCCATCGGCATATTTCAGAGATCAGAAAAGAATTACTGTAGATATTACTCTTACTGATGGGATTACCGATGAAACTAGACCATCGATATATTTCAGAAAGTTAAAAATTAATTACCGTAAATATCATTGTTAATATTAATACACCGACAGAATTATAAATAGTATTATATCAGTAATATATTATATTTACCGATAAATATACCGACAGATAAATAAAAACATAAATAACATTTATTGTCAATGATATGTTAAATTCATCGATAAAGCTACCGATTGATTTGAGAAGGCATAATATTTGTTGTAATCAAATAGATTTAAGAATGGAATTGGCATATTAGGCCATTTGGACATACAGGGTCAATTGATGAAGCACTAAGCTGGCACTGTTATGATTTCATAAACTGAAACATTTGAACATGTACTGAACTTAAAACAAATTGAATAACTCCATGCCAAGAAGCCCTGCTACCAGTTCTGCAACTTGAGCTAATGAATTAATGCACAGTATGATTCCTGCTAGCTGGTGGGATTGGTATGGTTAAGGGATGTGCTCCTTCAATTCTCGCTATTAAATTTTCAGATCAAAAGGCAGAATTTTCTTGAATCTTTTAATTTTGAAATATGTAATAAAAATCCCTTAATTATAACTTCTTTTCAAGCAGTTTATGTACCTGCAGACGATTTAACCGAGCAACAAAATAGGGTGCCTTGGTCAAACTTAGTATTACAGAGTCGGTTCTAACATGTCGATGGATTTAACCTCTATGTGCAAAAGATACTATCAAGGCGTGATAAACTTAAAACAAAAGTTTCATGCAGATAAAGCATGGTGTATGCTATATTGGTCTTGATTTTCTATGCCAAAATCCCTAATAATCCAACCTATTCTTTTCTTTTGTTGTTATTTTTCTTCCAATATATTATTCAACTAATTATTAACAATTTTACTATACAACATATAGTACGTAGTAGAATAAGAATGTTTTTTGTTCCCTACTTTGAGCTAGCTTTGTTGATGTACAGGAAAATGGACCTAGTTGAATAGCTATGTCAAAATGTTGTAAATGAAATTAACATGGTCAGTTGTCACCATAGAATCTTAGGCATCTTTGAAATGGAACTGGGTGATAGACTTTATAGTGAGCTACTAAATTTGTTTTCAACCAAGGGACTGTCATTTTGAACCCGGCCATAATCAGGTATGGAAAAAAAAAAAAAAAAAAGCAACCTATGAGATGAAAGAATAAATTACCTATAATGAAGAATAGGGAGCGAGATTGGACTGAGTTTTTCTAAAAACTTTCTCAAAAATGTAAACGACTCAAGAACAAACGGAAGAAAAATGAAGAACAGTAAAGAAGAAGGGAATTTCTATCCCTGAAGTCATTTTGTTAATATATATATATATATATATATATATATATATATATATATATATATATATATATATATATCAAGTCTCACCTGAGTTTAAATACAATTTTAATTTTCATCTAGGTAAAACCGTTCAAGGCTCCAGGTCAATTGATCTCGGATTAACCTGTCAATCTAGATTGGATTTTATTATATCACCGCTCAAGATACTGATCCAATTGATCCAGATTAATTAACATGTCAAACAAGATTGGATTTTATAACGATGACAAGAACATTAATGAAATTACTTGTGCTATAATAGCTAACAATAGAATTAATTCAACACTATTTATGTTTTAAAAATACATTTAGTTTTTTTAGTGTTTTTTAAATAATTTTTAATGTGATGGTATAAAAAAAACACATAATACACCTAAAGTACACGAAGTCTCTATAATCGGAGCTGCGGATTGTGAATTGGGAAGGCATAATTAATAGTTGTTGTAATCAAATAGATTTAAGAATGGAATTGGCATTTTAGGCCATTTGGACATATAGGGTCGATTGATGAAGCACTAAGCTGGCACTGTTATGATTTCATAAACTGAAACAATTGAACATGCATGTTCCTCCAAACTTACGAGAGAACTGCAGATCAGAGAGCTCTCTTCTTTATACAAAAGGAAAGACAGAAACAAAAACAACGTGCTGAATAGATGAACATTGCATTTAATTTCTAAATTTCATGCAATAGACGATCATTGGACTCCATCGATCCAGCTTCACTTGTTCATGCCAGTTGCATTCTTTACTCCTTCAACAGCTCCCTGTGCCTTTTCCCTCACCTGCTGACCAGCCTACACAAAGAAAGAACTATCAAAATTAAAATAAAAATAAAAAAACCCTACTGCAAACTCACTCGCTAAGAATATCTGTGCCAAAATATGCAACTAATTATTAACACTTAGAGTTTTGCGAATTTTATTCACGAGTGTTCCTCACTCTTTCTTCGTTTTCTTTTTGGTTTATTGTCATTCTTAAATCTTATGCACAATCCATTGTGCCATTGTGGTGAGAATGAATTCTCTAAAAAAATATATAGAACATGAGATTGAACAAAAATATGTGAACCTCTTGCACTGATTCCTTTGCAGATTGAGCAGCATTGTCAGCTCTGTCCATCAAGTTACTGGCCTTCTCCTGAAACAAACACGATATGCTATAGAGCATTACACATTAATTTATATATAAAAACAAAGGCAAAATAGAGAAAGAAATCCATAAGCTAACCTGAGCTTGGCCTTTGACCTCACCAGCTTGGTAGCTCATCTTCTGGGTGTTGTCAGCCATTTTTGGTTATTGATTTCTGTGAAAGATTGAGAGAACAAAAATGAATTGAAAGCTAAAACACTTGAAAGATTAAAAACACACAACTTTTGGTAATAAACATCAGCCATCGTTGCCTTAATTTATAGTGATTAAAACCAGGCCAATGCTTGACACGTAAATTACTTAGACTAACAAGTGTCAAGCTGTTATTGAGGTTGAGATTTTGGGGCCCTTGGACCAGGGCGTTAGATTTTTTTGTGTGCCAAGTTTTGACCGCTTCTAAATATTGGACTGACTTCAACTTAGTCCTCTAACTATTCTCAATTTATTCCCCCAAAAAAACACTTTCAAAAACATTGTCAAATAAACCTGAATAAATATTATTTGAAGGGATGAAATCCTTATATTTTGATGGAGCATTTATGTGGAATTTTTACAACAGCCAATAATGTAGTAATTGCTTTTATCATTGGAGTAGGGTCACATTAGTTTAGAGGGTAGAGTTATGCTCGAGGTTGAACTAAAATCTTTTTGAACTTTTAGGGATGAAAAACTATTTAGTATTATTATTAAACTCGATTTAATAGATTAACTTTGAAACCTTTTAACTTGATTCCTTTTCTAATTTGAGTTTAAATTAAATTATATGATAGTTGTCCTGACATAACTCATCTACTTAATTGGGGGTCCATAGGCAACCCAAACAATCAGTTAAAAACATGGTTTGACTTTTAAAAAAATCATCTTAGTTTTTTTTTATTGAGACGACAATATATTCGATTGACCCTGTCTTCATGAATTAACCTGTGAAATTCATCATATAGGGTGATGGACTCCACTACGTTTAAGAACTTTATTTTTAAAAAACTAATTTTTTAATTAATTATACGATAAAAAATTAGACGCTTATAAAATTAAGCACAAACCAATGTCAAGATATTTTTTTGAGACTATAATAACCTCATAGAAAAATAAAATAAAAATCACCTGCTTCCACTACCAGAAAATCTACGAATACAAACGAAATCACCGATAGAAAAATTCTGTCGGTATTTTAGGGTAATATTTATCGATCGAATTTATTCCATCGTTAACTCCATCGGTATTTAACGACGGAATATTTATGTTGGTAAATACCGAGGGAATTGTAGTCGAAATAAAAGGAATTTAAAAAAAACCAAAAAATACAATGACATGTAATTTTTTTGTAGACGCTTTTATCTACGGAATTACAATTGCATTCAAACAGGGAAAGCCATACAGTAACGTGTCACTTATACCGACAGAATTGCTTACGGATTTACAGATGGAGTGTTTCCTTCAGTAATTCCATCAGTAATAGTTAATATATGACCTAGCCGTTAATCCTCTCCTCCTCAATTTCTCCTTCTTCCCCTCTGCAACTACACAAACCCCCCCCCCAAATCTACAACTAACAGCCCCCCCTCCCCTCCAGTTATAGCAGCAATTTTATTGCAGATTTTTTATTTTAAGTAAATCTATCATTTTTTAAATTTGAACACAATTTTGAAATGTCAATTTTTTATTGTATATTTTTATAGTATATGTATTTTGTTTCGGTGTTTACTTGTTTTATTTTTTTTTCTCATACAAACTTGTTGTACATGTTATGGTTTGTTTTAGATTTTATAAAATTATATTTGTTTGTAAATTGTTGAAGCTTATGTCAAATTACTGACTTAGATGTGTTGTGATGATATAAATAATAGATTGCTTAACGAGTCCGTTTTATATTTTGTCAATTTTATTACCGAGTTGTAATTTCCATAAATTAATCTGTACAAATTTGTATGTACGTAGATAACTGATAATGAATTAAGAGAAATATGAAAGTAGGTTGATTATTTATTTAACGTAGTTAATTAATACATATTGTTGTCATTATTATTTGATATATATAGGTTTGATAGAAGTCATGGATGATCGTTCATGGATGTATCGAGATTCACCCCAAGAATTGTGGAGGATGGATTATTGTAAGGGGGTTCAGGGTTTTATTACTTACACAACATCTATTCCGATAAATATTAGTGGAGGTGGTATTAGGTGTTCATGTAAGAGGTGTAAAATAAAAAGTTGCTCCATCCAGATGTTGTAACGATGCATCTTTTACACAACGAGTTCATGGAGGATACATGTGTTGGTATGTGCACAGAGAACCATTTGTTCCTCACGAGATCATGGTAGAAAGAATGGTTATGTCAACTTCTATTGCTAGCAATATTCATGGAGTTGAAATTGACAACAATAATCTTTATACGACTATGGTTATAGATGTGATGAGAATGAATCAAAGTCATGCCAATCAATATCCAATCGTAGATGAAGAACCTAATGCAAACACGGCCAGGTTTTTTTTTATCTTTTGAAAGATTATGACAAACCATTATGGGATAGCTGCACAAATCACAGTAAATTATCAGTCATTGCACAGGTGTTTACCATCAAGTCAAATTATAGGTTGAGTGAGGTCGGTTATGATAGAATTGTCGAATGGGCAAGAAGCATTTTACCTAAAGAGAACATGCTGAAAGAGAACTTCTATAGTGCTAACTGCATGATAACACCTCTCGGTCTAGGATACCAGAAAATTAACATGTTTCCAAACTTTTGCATTTGTACTACCTTGAAAATGTTGAGTTGACCGAGTGCACGATATGTGAGCATTCCCGTTATAAACCCAGAACTGGCAGGAGAAAGATTCTTATAGCATATAAAAAACTACCTTGACATCATGCACATAGAAAAAAAACATGTTTGAGAACATTTTCAACACGGTCATAAATGTGAAGGGGAAGACAAAGGACAACATCAAGGCTAGAAAGGATATAACGTTGTTTTGTCACCGTAAAAATACGAAGTTGGTTAATGTTGTGTCACGGGTCACAAAGCCCAAAGCAAGCTTCACCTTAGACAAAAATACACAACTACTGGTATACCAATGGCTGAAGAGTCTGTGTTTTTGTGTTTTCTCAATGGACATGCCTCGAACATATCAAGGTTGGTTAATTTGGAGGATTGCAGATTGTATGGAATGAAGAACCATGACTGCCACATATTTATACAAACACTCATTTCATTAGCTTATCATAATTTATTGCCAAAGGGGATATGAGATGCACTCATGGAGATCAGTCATTTCTTTAAAGATATATGCTCTAGCAAGTTGCAAACACAGCATATTGAGAGGCTTGAAACGATTATTGTCTAGATAATATGCAAACTTGAGATGATATTTCCTCCATTATTTTTTTACTCGATGGAGCATCTACCCATACATTTACTATATGAGGCAAAAGTTGGAGGCCCAGTCCAGTATAGATGGATGTATCCATTCGAGAGGTTAGAGATTACATATACAATGTAATCTTCGATACTATTTTTATTGTTTTTGTTAATTGAAAACATTTGTTTTATTCCGTACTATTTCGATATGTGAGGCCTATATTGTTGAGGAGATCTCAATATTTATCTCGTACTTTTTCGAGCCTCTTTTGAGAACACAAATCAATCACGTACCAAGGCATGACGATGGTAGTAAAGTGTCTTCAAGTGGGAACTTGTCAATATTCTTCAATACAGGACAACCCGCACAAAAAAATTGTGTTAGGGGAAGATATTTGTCTAAAATGGAATTCAGACAAGCACATAATTATGTGCTATTTAACTACGATGAACTGAGACTTTTTATTCAGTAAGTATACTACTTAAACTTTGTTATTAATGGACTATTTCTCTCATGTAATATCACAAACTCATACATTGTTTAATACATCGTAAGCAACATCGTCAATATTTGAGGTTTAATTCACTCAATTAAATTTTATCTAAGGTTTAATTGAATTTATGAAGGGTTTGATTGCAAGAAAAATTAATTTTTAAGTCAATTTA
Source organism: Populus trichocarpa (assembly GCF_000002775.5). NCBI lineage: Eukaryota > Viridiplantae > Streptophyta > Magnoliopsida > Malpighiales > Salicaceae > Populus > Populus trichocarpa. The sequence goes on along the minus strand of NC_037288.2, from coordinate 9,442,307 downwards.
GGCTTTTATTGAAAGAAATTAAAGTTATGGGTCCAATTATAATTTTGAAGAGTTGATTTGATCAAATCAGGGGTTTAATTGCATAATTATTGAAGTTTGATGGCCAATTAGGGACTTAATTGAAACAATCCGAAACCAAGGACCAAACCGAAAAAGACGTTAAAATCAAGAGATCCAATTACAATTTTTCCGAGGGCTTGATTACAAAATTGCAAAAAATTCAATGACCCAATCAGAAGTATCCATTTGAATTTTGAAATAGCGTCGTTTCTTGGAGCACTATTCATTGTCTTCTTAAAAGCAAATGATTGGGCAGTAAAGGTAGGGGAGATGTTTTAGCAGCGACAGTGGAGCAGCTTCAATCAGGAGGCACGTCTCGCGACTGACACCCTCACCACTATGATACACATCGGCCGTTACCAAAAAACACCTGCATCCTCTGCCTATAAAAGTCAGAGGAGGAACCGAATAGATGGGAAGAAAAAAAAACAGGGAGAGGGGGAACGTAAGGAAGAGAAAACAGAGGGAGGGACAGCGTAAGAAACAAAAAAGGCAGCAAGAGAAGAAAGCAGAGAGAGGAGAACAGAAACCAAAAAATAGAGGAGAGTGAACGAAAGAGAGAAAGAGAGAGAGGAGAGTGAACAAAAAAAACAGAGGAACACACTAACAAACCAAAACAGAGGAGAGAAGAAGAAGAAGCAGCGTTTACCACCACAGCCAGCTGCCGCGACACCAACACCACCGTGAGCCACCAGCACCGTGAACGACAGTGCCTCCATTCCAGGTAATCCTATTCCCCTTGTATTAGTTTCTAGCTTCATGTTCTTGCATGTAGAACGTGCACAGTTCACGTTTTGCAAGCAAGAAGAAATAATTACCCTGTTACTGTGCATGAGCACGGTAACCGGGTAATTATGTTTTGGACTCGTAACTGTGCACGGGCACAGTAACTTGTCTGGGTTCACTCAACCCAGTCTAGGTGGCTGGGCTGAGTCCAGCCCAATATGTGATGATTTGTGATTTATTGGGCTGCGTCCAGCCCAATATGTAATGGTTTGGATTTTTATGGGCCAGACCCGACCCAGTTTAGCCCATTTAAAAAAAAAGAAAATTTTCTGTAATGATTTGTGTTTTATTGGGCTGTGTCCAGCCCAATATGTGATGGTTTGGATTTTTATGGGCCAGACCCGACCCAGTTTGGCCCATTTTAAAAAAACAAAAAGAAAATTTTCTTCAAAATTTATTTCAAAAAAATCTGTGATTTTCCTACTGAATTTGTTTTAGTATTGGTTTGTATTTTTACACCATAAAGATACAAATCCATTATTAAAATACCCAGTTTTCGTCAAAATATTGAAAAATTAAAAAATTAAAACAAAAAACAAAAAATGTTTTTGTTTTCAAGCATACGGCCAAGTATCTTAAAAAAAATCATATCATATTTTCATACAACAAAGATTCAAAAAATTTTATTAGCATGCATTTTGGCTTTAATAATCGGTTTATTAAAGTCACGAGAACTAGGCCAATATTTCAAAAATTCTAAAAAAAATATTTTGTTTTCTTTTAGTATCTAGAGTTACGACCTTATACGTAAGACGTATTCCAGATATTAAATTCTTTTGTTGACGTTAGAACGGTTAGGTTTACCCGATAAGATAAGGATCTCCTTACCGATGAGGACTTTTCTTAAACCATAGACGGACCAACAACTAGAAAACACGACAAGACCTTAGATTTTATCAGACAATAAAACAATGCAGCTTACCTTAAGTAGGGCGTATTTGGGGTGCTAATACCTTCCCTTTTACACAACCAGTCCCCGTACCTGATCTCTAAGACCAGTTTAGGTTCCTAGTGACCAAAATACTAGGTGGCGACTCTCATTCCATTTAACTGATAAAAGACAAGAATTCCTTGTCTCCCAATATTTGCCACATTTAGATACCACACGTGCGCCAACAATGTTTATTTTGAATTTCACCCATTTGTGTTTTATGTCAAGGATCTCAACACCAATGAAGTACTCCTCTCATGTCAGAGTAAAGATGGTCTCTATGTTTTGTCCAGGTCTTCCATCCCGTCAATTCCTCAAGCCTATTGGTCTCCCGGCATTTCTGCTTCTGCTGATTTATGGCACTGTCGACTAGGTCATCCTACCTCTCGTATTTTTCAATTGTTAGTCTCAAAAAATAAGATTATTTGTAATAACATCTTAATTTTCAATGTCAAAGTTATCCATTAGAAAAATCATCGCGTTTGTCTTTAGGACTTACAAGTCACAAAACTTCTGCTCTGCTTGAATTAATTTTTAGTGATGTATGGGGTCCTGCTCCCCTATTTTCTTCGGATGACTATCGTTATTTTGTTATCTTTGTTGATATGCACAAAAAATATATATGGTATTATCCCCTTGTTGCCAAGTCTGATGTTTACTTTGTTTTCCACCAGTTTTAAATCCTCGTTGAGCGTCAATTTTCATTAAAAATAAAATATGTTCAAACTGATTGGGGCGGTGAATATCGCTAACTATCCACTTTCTTTCAGACCATTGGTATTCATCATCGTCTGATTTGTCCTCACACTCACGAACAAAATGGCACAGTAGAACATCGTCATAGGCATATTGTGGAAACTGGCCTTACTCTTCTAGAACAATGTAAAGCACCATTCCGGTTTTGAAATTATGCTTTTGATAGTTCGGTCTATCTCATAAATTGCATGCCTACTCTTGTTCTTGTAAATCGATCGCCGTTTGATTGTTTGTTTCACCGGTCTCCTGATTATCATTTTCTGCGTACCTTTGAATGTCTCTACTTTCATTTTTACGTCCTATAACAATCATAAATTGGATTTCATTCCTCTCAATATGTGTATTTTGGTTACAACTCTTCTCACCTTTGTTATCGATGTTTTGACATTGTATCTCAACGTATTTATATCTCTCGTCATGTCCGTTTTTATGAACATGTTTTTCCGTTTGATAATTCTGAACAGATTGCAAAGGTTTCGGCTACAACCCTTACCCAACATGCCACTGCCCTCCTCCCAAATCTGATCCATTCCCCATTGTTCACCACCCATACTGCACCTCACCATCCCTCCTCTACCTTTGCTCTGCCGCCACCCACTACCAAAACACTACAGCCTCCACCCTTCCCTTGCCCATCATCACATACATGTTTATCTAACCATTCTGCTACAAGTACAGGTTGCAAATCAATCTCCCCTACCCTCCAGCATGATGCCTCTAGTGGTGTTGGGACGCCCTATGGTTCCTCCTCTGCTTCTCCTTATTTGGCCAATGTTCAAGCTGTTACAGAATCTACCTCTGCTGATTACCCTGTTGTTGCTCCCAGCCCTCTGCTTGCAGCAGATTCTCCCACAGCCTCTTCAGCTGGTCTGAATCTGGTGGTTAATTTCTCCTCTTATCCGCTACAGTAGGACACCTTACCACCATCTTCTCCTGCATCACCGCCCTTGATCAGCCGCCATCTTATGGTCCTTAGGTCGTGGCAACCAAAGACAGCAAATCTAGTGGGTTCTGCTACCACTGATACAGCTTCCACCCGGGCACTGCTCTCTCCTTCCTCTAAACCTCTTGTCTTCTCTGATGCTGACAAGTATGCCGTTTGGCATAATGCTATGTGTGATGAGATCAAGGCATTGCGTTCTAATCACACTTGGTCTCTAATACCCTTTCATCCTTCGATGAATGTTGTTGGCAGCGGATGGGTATATCGGATCAAATGTCATGTTGATGGCAGCATTGAGCGTTATAAAGCCCGTCTAGTTGCTAGAGGCTTTACCCAGCAAGAAGGCATTAATTATTCTGAAACTTTCAATCCAGTTATTAAACAAGCCACTGTCATATTCATCTTTTCCATTGCGGTTTCACGCAATTGAAAGATTCATCAGCTTGATATTCATAATGCATTTCTTTTCTTACTGAAGAGATCTACATGAAACAACCTCCAAGTTTTGTTGACCCTACTCTTCCATCTCATGTGTGCGATTGCACAAGTTGAATGGTTTAAAACAAGCACCGAGGGCATGGTACACTCGTCTGAGTGACTTTCTACTCTCCATTGGTTTTCTTGCCTCTAAGATTGACACCTCCCTGTTTATCTTATCTGATGATACTAATATCTTTTATCTCATGGTGTATGTTGATGATATTTTGCTTACGGTTAAACGCATTCTACGCTACTTTAAAGGTACATCATCTTACGGTTTCCATATAACTCAAGGTTCCTCCTTTGCTCTACATGGTTTAACTCAACATGGTTTACAGATGCAGATTAGGCTGGTAGTATTGATGATCGCAAGTCTATGGGTGAGAAATCTGTGGTCAGATTCGCAACAGGTGAGATGATCTGCAATCCATTTCATATGGAGAAGCCCGTATGAGATTTCTTTATTGTAGTGGTCTATAATGGATAATGCTACTGCTGGAAATTTAAGAGAATTCGTTACCTATACTTCCGCTGTTTAAAACCTGTAGCAACTCTGATTTAATTTAATTCTATCCTAAGGATGAAATCTAGCTTCATCCAAAGTCCTGCCTACACTGGACTTCTATAACCAAATAACTGACGGAGGGAAGAGTTAATTAATTGTCTGTGCATATCAGTTTTCATATTCAACACGGTCTTTTTTCTGTTTATCATTTAATTACAATCTGTTAGCGTGTAAATAAGTTTCCATACAAGCTACAATCTGTAAGGAACACTTTGCCAATTTATCAATAAAATCATGTTTGTGGCTATCGAATTCCTACCTTTTTTCTCAACTGTTGGCGCTGTTCGTTTTATATGACGTCGTATTGTATTGACAATGGGTTTATCGTTTATATATGTTTGCTACTCTATATTAAAAAGTTCATTTACTTTTTTGTTTTAACATTGTCTTTAAATACTATTTTAGTTTTTTATTTGAATTTTAATAATTTGTTTTCAATCATTACATATCTGACTCACTTCAGTTCAGTTGCTAGCTTTAACGTTAACGGACTCTAACTGACTCCTTTCAGGAAAAAAAAAGGAATTCTGTTAATTTAGTTAACAAAGATTTTCAAAGACCTTTGGAAGCGCCACCGCCACAACAACGAAAAAAAACCTAAAAATGCATCATATATAAACGAGTCTGGGGAGATAGCATCACCTCACTTTTCTTCTGTATTTTATAACTAAATTACATAAGAATGGATTTCTCTGTACCGCAAACCCTACTCCCTGGTTACCGCTTCTCTCCCACTGATCAAGAACTGGTCCAATTTTATCTCTACCCAAAGGTCACCAACCCTCTCTTCATCACCTCCGCTCCTGTTAGAGATTGTGACATCTACGCCTATCAACCTCTCCAAATTTGGAACGCCTTCCACAGGCTCCAAGGAGAAGATGTCTTCTTCTTCACTAACCTCAAAAAGAAAAGCCCCACTTCCCATGTCACCCGCAAAATTGCCGGTGGCCCTGCAACATGGCATAGAGAAGACACTGACCGAGCCATCGGTGTTGCTATTGACGAACATTGCACTGTCACAGCCATCAGGAAAAGCTTCAGTTATCAAAGCACTCAGTCTGGCCAACATGGCTGCGGCTGGACAATGTACGAGTATAGCTTGCCATCCCTTTCTCAAGTCATCGTTCTGTGTCAATTGAGAAGGAAAGAAGACAACAAGAGCCACACACAAACGACCAAAAAGAGGAGAAGGCAAGCTGACGGTGTTGATGATGCAACAAACACCATATCTCAGAAGGCCAGGGTTGGTGAAGGCTATCACCAGCAACAGATCACGGGTTTCGAGGCGGCGGCCGAAACTGAATCTGAGATCGTGTATAATGGGGTGACATTTGACAATTTGGAGTCGTTTTCTCATCAACTTGTTCAGGACTTTGACAATGATCAGGTGGCTGTCAGTTCCGTTGTATCAACTATCAACGTTGCAGAACCAACTGTATCCACTTCAAGGTGTGCAGAGAACTTGCAACCAAATAAGGTCGTGTGCATCGACAATGATGAGGAGCCTTCTGCAATAGAGGAGGATGATGATTACCATCGAGAGCTTCTTCGACTGCTGGATTTCGATGGTGGCTCTGACTTGGCAGATGGCGTTCCGTTCATTCAAACAACACCTGAGGCTGATGAGGTTCATTAATTCTACACCAAAAAAGGATCGACTCCGGTTGAATCCCTTGCAACTGATGCTGATGGTTATCATCTTGACGCCCAAGTTTCTGGTTCCAGCCTTAGCAGCGGTTGGAGAGGGTTGTTTTCGCAACAGCTGCCGCAAGCAAATCCAACATGCCTGGTTCAAGAAAATGAAGTTGAGATGATCTACAATCCTTTTCGTATGGAGAGCCCGTATGAGGTTTCTTTATTGTAGTGGTCTAAAATGGATAATGCTACTGCTGGAAATTAATTAAGAGAATTCGTTATCTATACTTCCGCAGTTTAAAACCTGCAGCAACTCTGATTTGATGTAATTCTATCCTAAGGATGAAGTCTATCTACATCCAAAGTCCTGCCTACACTGCATATATATACTTCTGAAAAAAAAAAGGGTTCATTAACTTTTTGGTTTTAACATTGTCTTTAAACACTATTTTAGTTTTTTATTTGAATTTTAATAATTTGTTTTCAATCATTACATTTCTGTTTGCATGCTTAAACTGATAGTGTTTAGCGTGATATGTAGGCTTGAATTTGTTTTATACAATTTAAGGAAGTCATAAACTGAAACTCGGATAAGGCTGCCAGAGAAACTGTGTGTTCGAGTTCATACATATCCACACCCATAAAATTACCAAATACAAACTTTATAAAAAAAAAAAAACAAGTTTCATGCATCAATGGGCTGATTTGCTTTAATAAAAAAGATATTAAAAAAGATATCATGTTAAACCCACCACCAAGGGGTGAGAGTTATTTCTTTGGTCTAAATACAGACGATAATGAATTCCATGCTGTGAAGATCATTAAACATGGACGTGATCAAGTGTTCTTGCATGTTTCATGACAAAGCAATTGACACCATCTACATTTTTAGTACAATATTGCAATGGATACTGTCAAGGCATGATAAGCTGAAAACAAAAGTTTCATACAGATTAAACATGGCATATGTTAATACTGTCTTGTTTTGCTATGCCAAAATCCCTAATAATCCAACATTTTCTTTTCTTTTCTTGCTGTTTTTCTCAACTAATTATTAACAATTTTACTAAAGACCATATAATAGAACGTTTTTTGTTCCCTACCTCTAGCATTGTTGGTGTATAGAAAAATAGGTTGGATTAAATTGCCAAGTCAAAATGATATAAATCACTACTAGAAAATTGATAAATACAAATAAAAACACTAACAGTTTTTTTCCGTGTATATTGGGGAGACATTTACCAACCGAATTTTTCATTGCTAAATTAATCCATCAGTATATTCTAGAGGTCAGAAAAGAATTACTGTAAATATTACTATTACTGATGGGATTACCGATAAAACCAGACCATCGATATATTTCAAAAAGTTAAAAAAAAATTAATGTAAATATCATTATTAATATTAACACACCGACAAAATTACAAATGATATTATATCAGTTATATATTATATTTATCGATAAATATACTGAATAAAAACATCGGTAGTATTTCTTGTCAATGTTATGTTAAATTCACCAATAAAGCTACCGATTGATTTGAGAAGGCACAATATTTGTTGTAATCAAATAGATTTAAGAATGGAATTGGCACATTAGGCCATATTATTTGGACGGAAAATACTTTCCGGAAGTTGTGAAAAATTTAGAAATATCATATTATTTGCTGATTATATCAAATTTGGTCCTCAAACTTTTGATTGCTATATATATTTTGTTTTGAATATTTATTTTACAATTTCATCCCGTATAATTTAATTTTTATATTAACTTTGGTCCTCATTTTTATAATTGTTATTTGTTTTTCCCTTATCATTTTTTAATTGAAAATTTTTATCTATCAAATTTGGTCCCCATTCTTTTGAATGTTACTTATTTTATTTGAATAATTTATGAAATGTTAATTATTATTATTTTAATTTCTTTATCTTTTAATTTTTTTATTTTTTAGATTTGATTTCTATTATTTTGATTATTATTTATTTTATTTGAGATAATTTATGAAATTATATTTTTTTCAATTTTATTCTCATTCAACTTTTTAATTTATAAGATTTGTTCCTTATTATTTTAATAAACTTAGAAAAATAAAACATTAATAAGTTATTTTCCAGCTCATTTTCCATGACATAACCAAACACTAGAAAGTGTTTTCCAACTTATTTTTTATTACACTACCAAATATCAGAAAATAATTCACTTTTTCCGGATTTATTTTCAAATTCACTTTTCAAAAAAAAATTACTTTTCAGTAAATAAATGAGCCTTAAAGTAACAAATTTCTAATGAGGGCAAAACATGCATGTGCCTACAAACTTACGAGAGAACTGCAGATCAGAGAGCTCTCTTCTTTATACAAAAGGAAAGACAGAAACCAAAAAAAAAAAACAAAAACAGCTTCCTGTTAATATTGCATTTAATTTCTAAATTTCATGCAGCAGACGATCATTGGACTCCATCGATCCAGCTTCACTTGTTCATGCCAGTTGCATTCTTTACTCCTTCAACAGCTTCCTGTGTCTTAGCCCTCACCTGCTGACCAGCCTACACAAAGAAGGAACTATCAAAATTAAAATAAAAGAAAACACTACTGCAAACTCACTCGCTAAGAATATCCGTGCCAAAATATACAACTAATTATTAACACTTAGAGTGTTGCGAATTTTATTCATGAGTGCTCCTCACTCTTTTTTGCCTTTTCTTTTTGGTTTATTGTCATTCTTAAATCTTATGCACAATCCATTGTGCCATTGTGGTGAGAATGAATTCTCTAAAAAAGTACAGAACAAGAGAGATTGAACAAAAATATGTGAACCTCTTGCACTGATTCCTTTGCAGATTGAGCAGCATTGTCAGCTCTGTCCATCAAGTTGCTGGCCTTCTCCTGAAACAAACAAAATCGATATGCTATAGACCATTACACATTAATTTATATATAAAAACAAAAGCGAAATCGAGAAAGAAATTCATAAGCTAGTTAACCTGAGCTTGGCCTTTGGTCTCACCAGCTTGGTAGCTCATCTTCTGGGTGTTGTCAGCCATTTTTGGTTATTGATTTCTTTGAAAGATTGAGAGAACAAAAATGAATTGAAAGCTAAAACACTTGAAAGATTAAAAACACACAACTTTTGGTAATAAACAGCAGCCATGGTTGCCTTAATTTATAGTGATTAAAACCAGGCCAATGCTTGACACGTAAAATGCTACGTGGAGTGATGGCTGAAATGTGTAAATTACTTAGACTAACAAGTGTCAAGCTGTTATTGAGGTTGAGATTTTGGGGCCCTCAGACCAGGGCGTTAGATTTTTTTATGTGCTAAGTTTTGACCGCTTCTGTGGCGGAACATGGTTTGGGGTTACTTATTCCTGTTTATTTTTATATTTTTTAAATATTTTAAATATTTTTATTTTAAATTAATATTGTTTTAGTTTTTTAGATCATTTTGATCCACTAATATTAAAATTAATTTTTTAAAAATAAAAAAATATTATTTTAATAAATTTTTAAATAAAAAATACTTTAAAAAATAATAATAACCATCACTTCCAAACACATTTAAATTATATATTGAATTGGATAAATATTGGACTGGCTTCAACTTACACTTCTAACTATTTTTAATTTATTAATTCTAATAAAAAAAACTTTCAATCACATTATATTATAGAATAAACGTGAACAAATATTATTTTTGTGGAGCTTTTATGCGTGTTACGTTCAGCTTGAATTAAAATCTTTTTGAATTTTAATTCATGATAAACTATTTAATATTATTATTAAATTCCATCTTAAACTTTGAAACCTTCTATTTGATTTACAATTTAATTAAAATTTAAATTAAATTATATAAAAAATATTACAACGTAATCCAGTATACTCAGAGATACAAATAAAACTCAAACAATTTAATAAAGTTCAAAACACATTTTCCGAGTCCCAACCACTTTTTTTTTATTTATTAACGTAGGTGTCCGACCCAGCTTGCGTGCACTTTAACTAATTCCACGAACTCTAAAGTTAACGACCATATAAGCCTCCAATGATCATTATATTAACAACTACAAGACTCAAATTTAAAATTATAGAAAAAATAAATTTTTTTATCACAAATTCTTAGCTGTATATTAGAAACTATATAGTTTTTAAGTCCATCTAATCAACTCTCTTTAGTTGCCTTACTGCTTGTCTAATCAACCTCTGCATATAGAATGGCCCATTGAGAGCCCTTTTTGGAGATGTGTTGCTCTATTTAATAAAGTGATTGATTATGATTAGAACAACATTAGAGACTGATCTGAGGATATATATGAAGATCGTCTATCAATTAAATTATACGAAAGTAATAATTTAAACAAGAGTCAGTGAGACTATTTAGAGATTAAACGGGATGATTAAATGATTACTTTAATCATTTAATCACCCCACCTCCTTTAAATTATGTGATCAAACAAATTCACTGCTGAAAGTAAGAAGGTAACCTCATGTATTTCCACCCCACCTCCTTTAATTAGAGCTTGCCCTTGTTGCCTTAAGCCACAAACACCATTTGTGTTTTTCTATTTAGAGATTAAACGGGATATTAAATCAATTTATGGATACAAAATTAGTTAAAGACTTTCGATCAAGCCATAAGCTAATCATTCAAGTTGAGAATAAGAAATTTACAATTATTTCATATCAATAAATTATAAAATTTAGAGTAATTGTCTCGTGTGTCTACCCACACAAAAATAATTACTTTAACTCAACCAACACTTTAAGATTAAAGCACTAGACATGGCATTATTCTTTTCTTAAAAAAATAATGTTTAGATGTCATAAATATTTTAAACAAAAATCTACGACTCGGATTATAAATCGAACTAGATCAAATAAGTTCATTTTATTTTAATTAGATGATAAGAAAATAGGCAACAATAGTAAGTGGATCAAAATTTGTTAGAAAAAAATACAATAACTTTGAAGAAAAAAACCTTTTTTTTCAAAAGAAGAAAAACAATATAGTTCAATTTTCAGTCAATTAAATATGAAATGATGAAATTGAATAAAAATGGACAAAAATTACTGGCCCAATCCAGCCTGAGTTAGCATGACAGATATGTAACCTGGGTAATATGGGATGATTCAACCCGGATTAACTTGTCAAACTCGTTACTCGGGTCATGAGACTGGGATTGTAAAACCTAACAAAAAGATAATATTAAGTCAGCCTATGCTAGGAAAGAACTAAAGGAAACAAACCGACGTGCTGTAGGTGGAAAGTGAGGGAGGAAAGCCGGCCTATCCTAGGTGAAAATTGTGGGGTGGAATCCAGCCCTAAGATAACCCAAAAGAGGGATAAGAACAACCATGACCAGCACCTAAACACCCTCATCTCAATTAAGAGGGGTATAAATGCAGGAGAGGAAAAGAGGTGACCTTTCCTCTCCCCCAAAACCGACTGCAGCTGGCTGGAACAACCTCTCTCTTTCCCAAAGAAAAACCTAACAACCCAGCTGCATGTGCCTGCCTTTAATGTTTGAGAAGAAGGGAGAGTTAGAGGAAAAGAGAAGTAACCAAAAACATGAAAGAAGAAAGAGCCTAGACCTTTCCCCAGAATCGGCAATAGCCATTACTGCAGCACACACTCTTTCCCAAGTAGAAAACTAAACCCAACCAGCTTGCATGCCAACTTCCTTAAGTGTTGAATGAGAGGTGAGTTAGAAAAAGAAGAGAAAACCAAAAACATAAAAGAAGGAAGAGCCTAGAGAATCGATTGGAACAGACATAAAGAAGAAAGGAAGAAAATCGAAAGGGAGAAGAAGAACAAACCACCAAAACCTTCACTAGGATTGTTAAAACGTGAGGCAGGACTAATATCATTTTTATTTTATTTTTTGTTGAGTGTTACCTCATGGTTTGGGCAAAGAAAATGGGGGAAAACTCTAAAATAGGAGAGTAATGTTCTTGCACCTTAACTCGTGAACTTATACCTAAATGGAAAGATCTAAGTAAAATAAAGGATGAAAGCACACATGTGCAAACCCTTTTACAAAGGAAACATGAATGATTTTGAATGTATGAATCTAGGGGAGGGCCGACCAAGTGAAGAAATGAGCAGATTATGAAATGAAATAATGCATGAATGATAATCTTGTTAAACTCCTAGGAATATACTTGAACCAAAACAGAAAGCATACTTACATTAATGTCTTGATTTTGCATGTATGATAGAAGAACTTGTGTGAAAGTGAAATGGAGTAATGGTATGTGCAGAATTGTGATGTTGTTAGGCCTTTAGAGGCATGCTGGAGCTGAAAAAGAAACCATACTTTGCTAATGCTTTGATTTTGTTACGTGATTAATGAATTTACATGGATAAACCATGTGAATGAAGGTGTAATTGTAGCATGGGGTTGTGAATGTACTCGTGATAAAAATGATGAATTGCATGTTTAAATTTGGGAAGAATAGACAGCAATGTCTGGCCAAAGGAAATAGAGAGAAACCATGAAGGAAACCTTGCATGATGAACACCTTTAAAGGTACAAGACATAGGATAAAAATCAAAACCTAGTGTAATGTGAATTGACTATTAGTTTGTGTTGATGAACTTGGTATGATAGAATTGAAAACATAGAAAGCATGGTTGTGGCAATATTAGGTTTCAGTCTTGAAGTGATGGTTAAAAGAACCTTTATATGACATACATGTTGAAACTTGGTTGTGTATTGCTAGAGAATCTTATGATAAATTAGATGTGATTTGGTAACGGTCTATGTCCAACTAGGTTGAAGTATGTTATAAAGAGGGAAAGCTTAATGTAAACCTTATGTTTAACTGAGGGAAAGAGTGAAACCAAAAAAGACTCAATCGTCGCTGCCTATTTTTGAATCAACAGCGACATAGATTCGTTGATGAATTCTGGGTCGGCAGCGACTCAGTTCTCATTGACAATGTTTTAGTCAACGGTAGATTGTATTTGCTGACGATTCTATGCATCAGCTGTGGAATTTAGTTGCGTTAATGAATTCTGGGTCGGCAATGACTCAGTTTTTGTTGATAAATTCTGAGTCCCATATGTCAATTGTAAACCAGTTTCGCTAACGATTCTGTATTACCAGCGACCCAATCATCGCTGATGAATTCAAAGTTCCATGCGTCATCTGTAAACCAGTTTTCGTTGATGATTTTGTGTTACCAGCAACCCTGTCGTTGTTGATGAATTTTGAGTCCCATGCGCTAGTCGTAAACCAGTTTCGCTGACGATTATGTGTTACTAGTGACCTAGTTGCCGCTAATGAATTTTGAGTTCCATGCATCAGCCATAAACCAATTTCGTTGACAATTCTGTATTACCAATGACCTAGTCATCGCTGACAAATTCTAAGTCTCATGTGTTAGTCGTAAACCAGTATCACTGACGATTTTGTGTTACAAGCGACCCAATTGTCACTGACGAATGTTGAGTTTCATGGTCAGCCATGAACCAGTTTTGCTGACGATTCTGCGTCACCAACGACCGAGCTTCTGCTGACAATTTATGTGTCATCGGCGATCCAGTTTCCACTGATGATTTATGTGTCACCAGCGACCTGGTTTTCGCTGACAACTTTTTGCTACAACAGCAGCTTAGTTCGTTGACAAATTCCATATCAGAAATGATTTAATGTTTGTGAAGATTTCATAGTCGGTCCAATTTAATGCACTACGAAACTCAAGAATTAAACGCTAGGACGTACGTGAGTGCCTGTGTTTAAAATAAAGAGAAGTGTCTTCATATGATGATGTTCATTGTGTGTTTGTATACTGTGCGGAACACTTGAATGTGAACATGTGTATTCTTGGGATATGTATGATGATGGTTATGTGGTTGCTTGATGCGAGTGTGCTAATTATGATCATTTGATATGTCAGGTGGTACAACCGAGATTAGACATTCGACCGGACAAGGGCACTCAATGGGAGAAACAGGTAGGTGGCTTCCACTCCTTTCTAGCATAACGTTAATTCTCCAAAGTGAATTAATTCATTACAAAAGATCTATTATTGTGTTGTGATGAATACTAAACTATTATGGAATGTTGAATGAGTATTATGATTAGTTTCGGCTAATGGCATCCTAAAAGGATGATCAGGTTGTGTTGATGATTACTTTCGCTAATGGCATCCTAGAAGGATGGCCGGAAAGAGCATTACGATTAGTTTCAGGTAATGCCATCCTAGAGTGATGACCGGGTTGAGTTTGATGATTAGTTTTGGTTAATGACATCCGAGACGGATGACCGAGTCTGAATATTATAATTAGCTTTGGTAGTTGATGAAAGAATAAGGGTCGTATTACGTCTATAAGGAGTAATGAAAGGATTATACTCTTTTAGGCTATAAATGAAAAGTAATATTAATATTTCCTTAGTTATTTATCTTTATGTTATAAATTGTTCATAATGCTTGTATTTATCTTTGTATTGTAAGAGGGACATCAACCAACAAGGTTCGTAGGAATTCCATTTCACGAGTCCACATGTTTTGATATATTCTATGTAATCTCATGCTTTAGATATTATGGATTTTATGTAAAAATATACTAGTCATGAAATGATCCTTCGACACTTTTGAAAAGACTTGTACTGATAACTACAATAGAACACGGATATGGATGTATGAACGTGTAAATAAAATGTTATGGATATATATACATACATACATATATATATAGTATTCTCTTTATTGTGATGTTATATTATGAAATCATATGGTTAATGTACTATGCCAGTGAATGAATCCTATCTTGTTAAACTTCGGAATACTGTTATGAGAATCATCAATAACGTGATGGCATAAAAACAATTACCATCAATTTCAGCTTTGAATTTTTGGGATATTACAGTTGGTATTAGAGCACCTAGTTTGGATCCTAAGGATTGATGATAATAATGTTGTTGTGATCTATTTCAGGATGGTGCGCACTCGATCGGGGACGCGAACTGAGCCACCCTTCATAGAGAGGAGTAGAGGCCAAAATGCCCAAGACTGGCAAGATGAGGATACATTAGATAATATTGTTTCTCATGCTCCAATAAGATCATTTGAACCCTTGCAGGGAAGAACCGCGGAAGCTCAAGAAGAATGAGTACCAAATTAGACGGAAGAGATACCCCTAGCGGTGGTGGGACAGCAAGAAAGAACATAGGCACACCTCTCGACCGTTCCAACGAGGGTGCCCTTGTCTGATGCAAATTCGGGACTCCTAGTCTAAATAGTTAAGGCGATGATGGAAGGCATGGCTAGCTCTACAACTCAAACAATTCTAGCCACACAGGTTCCGCAAGCCACCCAGGGATTGTCATGACCACAGACGGCATGGTGTTACTTATACGGTTGGTCAAAAGTATGAGGGAAATGAGTTGTGAACCGTATATGGGGGAGCAAGATGCTGAGATAGTAAAGAGGTGGATCAGGAAAGTGAAGAAGACTATGATCCAGATTAACATACTCGAGGGCTTGCAGGTAAATTGTGTCACTCGGTAATTGTCTGATCGGGCCATGACATGGTAGGAAACTGTTCAGCTAAGCCGTGCAACTGAAACACTTACTTGAAGTGACTTTAAGTCGGAGTTTAAGAACCAATTCTATTCCAGGTACCATCGCAAGGTGAAAGAGCAAGAGTTTCTAGCATTGAGACAGGGTGTGATGTTAGTGTTAGAGTATGAAAGAAGATTCAATGATCTCTCATTATTTGCCCCATACTACGTCCCAACCGAAAAGCATATGATTATGAAGCTAAGAGTTGGGTTTTGGCAAGAATTGAGACAAGGATTGATTGCTTTACGATTTAAAACGGTGAAAGAACCAATTTAAGGCAGCATGGCTTTATAAGCTTATATTGGAGAGAGTCACATGGGCATCAAGGAACAGGCAAAAAAAGAGATAGGGATTATTTTGCTAGCAGACCACTACTTTTGAAGAAGGGAAAGAGTGGAATGTTTGAGCAATATAGGAAGAAAGGAGCATTATTAGTGTCATTCCACCAACAGCCAAGTGGAAGAATGATTGGTGGACAGACTCACTCAAGGGCAAACCCTTCAAGAGGGACCAGTGACTGGAAGAATATGAACTACCCTCATTGTACGAAGTGCAAACAAAGACACCCTGGAGACTACTCTGTTTCACCTAAGTGATGTTTTGTATGCAGAGGGGAGGGTCATAGATGGAGAAACTGTCAATATCTAGGGCAAGGATGTCATTACTGCAGTGAAAGAAGCCATTATAATAAGGAGTACCCCAATAGGAATACTAAATAGACATAGAGCTTTAGATAGCCGAGTCAGAGCCACCAATAGTCAGTCACAGTGAATAATCTGGTGAGATCTTCTCAATCTGGGGCAAACTCCAGGCGAGGAAGGCCAATGACACAGAATGAACGAACCCTAGAAAGGGTCTTTCATCTGACACAAGAAGAAGTTAGGGTTGCATCCAATGTGGTGGCAAGTACGCTACTGATGAATAACTTTAATGTACATGTGTTGTTTGATCCGAGTGTCACCCACTCATTTATTGCTAGGAGAATTGTCACCAAAATAGAAAGGGGTGAAAGTAATAGAAAAAGGGTTCATAATTGGAACTCCGATGGGAAATAGGGTAGAAACAAATAGTATGTATGTGGGAGTGGGGGTTAGTCTAACTGGGTATGAAATAAAAGTAGATTTGATACCCTTAGAATTACATGATTTTGATGTTATCTTAGGCAAGGATTGACTAAGTAGGTACAAAGCCCAGATAAATTGATATACAAAAACCATTATGTTCCAAATACCTGGGGTGAGAGGATAGTCTATGAAGAAGAAAGGACTCCCAACCAAATCAACTTGGAATCGGTTGTAACTGCTAGGAAGCTACTGAGAAAAGGATGTATGGGATACCTCGCATACATCTTAAACTCTAATGGAGAAAGTCCGCAGTTGAAGAATATCCATATAGTAAAGGAATTTCCTGATGTGTTTCTAAAAGAACTGTCGGGACTACCCCTAAAATGAAAGGTAGAAGTGTCCATAAATACTTTTTCAGAGGTACCACCCATAGCCCAACCGCCATATCGAATGGCTCCGACAAAATTGAATGAGTTAAAGACTCAACCGCAGGAATTACTAGACAAGGGATTTATACGGCCTAGTAATTCACCATGGGGGGGCACCAGTCCTATTTGTGAAAAAGAAGGATGGAACTCATAGACTTTATATTGACTATAGTTAGTTAAACAAGATAACAATGAAAAATAAGTACTCATTGTCACGGATAGATGACCTATTTGACCAATTGAAGGGAGCAGAGTATTCTTAAAGATAGATTTGAGGTCAGGATATTATCAAATAAAGATTAAGGAATCGGATGTTCCAAAGACCGTATTTCGAACTCATTACGGGCACTACGAGTTTTTGGTATTACCATTTGGGTTGACTAATGCTCCGTCCCTTTTCATGGACTTAATGAACCGGGTCTTCCAATCGTACCTTGATAAATTTATGGTAGTATTTATTAATGACATACTAGTTTACTTAAACTCATTTGAGGAACATGAAAAACATTTAAGACAAGTCTTGCAGACCCTAAGGAATCACAAGTTATATGTGAAGCTAAGTAAATATGAGTTCTAGCTGGAAATGATAACATTTCTAGGGCATGTCATTTCTACCAAAGGTGTATTGGTAGACCCCTAGAAGATCAAAGCAGTCTTGAAGTGGGAGAGATCGACTTCAGTGCAAGATATTACAGAAGATTCATTAAAGGGCTTTCCCTGATTGTAACCCCTTTGACACAGTTAACTAAGAAAGATAAAAAGTGGGTGGTCGAAGGAATGTGAGGAAAGCTTCCAAGAGTTAAAGAGGAGGCTCACCACCGCCCCAATGTTAACACTTCCCTCAGGAACCGAAAGTTTTGTGGTTTATAATGATGCCTCGAGGAAAGGGTTGGGTGCGTCTTAATGCAACATGGAAAGGTGATCGCCTATGCATCGAGATAATTAAAGACTCATGAAGAGAATTATCTTGTGCATGACCTAGAGTTAGTCGTTGTGGTATTCACCTTGAGAATATGGAGACACTACCTGTACGGGTCTTAAACCTAAATTTTTACAAATCATAAAAGTTTGAAGTATTTGATGACGCAAAAGAAGTTGAATATGCGGCAAATAAGGTGGATAGAACTAATTAAAAACTATGACTGCACCATAAAATACCATTCTGGAAAGGCAAACGTGGTGGCTAATGCCCTCAGACACAAAAATAAAGCAACTCTGAGTAAGCCAACACTATGGGAGGAACAATAGCTAGCGGAATTGAAAGAGATAGGTGCAGAATTGGGTATTAACTCAGGAGGAGAACTATTAGCTCAGCTAATAGTGTGACCAACGTATTGGGAACAAATATTGCGAGCCCAATCCAATGATATTGAAGGGTCCAAGATTAGGAAGAAAATGGAGGCCGGGATAGAAACACCATTTCAAGTAGCAGATGATGGAACATTGATGATGGGACAACGTTTGTATGTGCCTGATGACGAGATGGTTAAACAGATGGTTTTGCGAGAAGCACACAAGTCCAAATTCACCATGCATCCCAGCAGCATCAAGATATATCGAGACCTGAAACATCACTACTAATGACCTAACATGAAGAGAGAAGTAGCCGAATATATGTTAAAGTGTGGTATATGTCAACAAGTTAAGGTAGAACATCAAAGGCCAGCATCACTATTACAACCACTACAAATCCCAGAATCGAAGTAGGAGATGATCACCATGGATTTTGTGTCGGGATTTCCTAAAGGAAAGAAAGGGAATGATGCAATATGGGTCATCTTAGATCGTTTGATGAAATCTGTGTTATTCCTGCCAATAAAGATGACGGACTCGGTGAACAAGCTTGCCAAGATTTACATAAATAAGGTAGTGCGGCTTCATAGGATTCAGTATCCATTGTCTCATATCGAGACCCTAAGTTCACCTACCGACTTTAGCTGAGCATACAACACGCCTTGAGGACAAAATTGGATATGAACACTGTGTTTCACCTCCAAACCGATGGTCAATCGGAAAGAGTAAACTAAGTTTTGGAAGACCTATTAAGGGCATATGTCTTAGAGTTTGGAGGAAACTAGAAAGAGCATATAGCACTAGTGGAGTTCACATACAACAATAGTCACCAAGCCACAATAGGGATGGCCCTATACGAAACCTTGTATGGTAGGAGGTGCAGGACTCCTTTATGTTAGGAAGAAATCGAGGATAAAAAGTTGTACGACGAGGAATTAGTTCAGGTCACCATAGGGAAAGTGAGAACCATCAAGGATTGAATAAAAGCCACACGGGACAGACGGAAGAAGTATGCTAATGTGAGGAGGAGACCCCTCAAGTTCGGTGTAGGAGACCAAGTATTCCTGAAGGTAGCCCCGTGGAAAAACATGTTGAGGTTCATATTGAAAGGAAAGCTAGCTCCCCACTACATCAAACCCTTTAAAATCTTGCAGTGAATTGGGTCAGTAGCCTATAAAGTAGACTTGGCCCTGCAGTTAACCAAGGTCCATGATGTGTTCCATGTCTCTTTGCTATGAAAGGCCGACGTGGATCTCACTCAAGCTCTACCCCAAGTTCCGGTAGAGGTCAAAGAAGACTTAATGCTTAAAGTGAGGCCCACAAGGATTCTAGATTGGGGAGTGAAAGAGCTACAGAATAAGAAGATCTCCATCATCAGAGTCTTATGGCGGAGTGCTCAAATAGAAGATGAAACTTGGGAAAGGGAGTATGAAATGAGAAAGAAGTATCTCGAACTATTCAAACAGTCAATTATAAAATACAAGTCCCTTTAATTTTGAGGATGAAATTTATATTAAGAGGAGAGAATGTAAATCCCAACAAAAAGATAGTATTAAGTTGACTTATGCTAGGAAAGAACTAAAGGAAACAAATGCGGGAGAGGAAAAAAAAGTGACCTTTTTTTCTCCCCCAAAACCAGCTGCAGCTGACTGGAACAACCTCTCTCTTTCCCAAAAAAAAACCTAACAACTCAACTGCATGTGCCTCCCTTGAACGTTTGAGAAGAAGGGAGAGTTAAAGGAAAAGAGAAGTAACCGAAAACATGAAAGAAGAAGGAGCTTAAACCTCTCCCCAAAACCAAAAGCAGCCATTGATGTAGCACACACTCCCTCCCAAGAAGAAAACTGAACCCAACCAGCTTGCATGCCAACTTTCTTGAGTGTTGAGTGAGAGATGAGATAGAAAAATAAGAGAAAACCAAAAATATAGATGAAGGAAGAGCCTACAGAGCCGGCTGGAACAGACAGAAAGAAGAAAGGAAGAAAACTGAAAAGGAGAAGAAGAACAAACCACTAAAACCTTTACTAGGATTGTTAAGAATATGAGGTAAGACTAATATCATTTTCTTGGCTGAGTGTTACCTCATGGTTTGGGAAAATAAGAGGGGGGGAAACTCTAAAATAATTGAGTAATGTTCTTACACCTTAACTCAAGAACTTATAACTAAATGGAAAGATATAAGTAGAATAAAAGATGAAAGAACACATGTGCAGACCCTTTTACAAAGGAAACATGAATGATTTTGAATGTTTGATCTAAGTAGAAAACCATACCATGCTAAGTGAAGAAATGAGCAGATTGTGAAATGAAATGATGAAATGCATGAATGATACTCTTGTTAAACTCCTAGGAATATACTTGAACCAAAACAAAATGCATAATTGTGTTAATGTCTTGATTTTGCATGTATAATAGAAGAACTTGTGTGAAAGTTAAATGGAGTGATGGCATGTGCAGAATTGTGATATTGTTAGGCCTTGAGAGGCATGTTAGAGTTGAAACAGAAACCATACTATGCTAATGCTTTGATTTTGTGATGTGATTAATGAATTTGCATGGTTATGAACCAAGTGAATGAAGGTGTAATTGTAGCATATGGTTGTGAATGTACTCATGATAAAAATGATGAATTGCATGTGTAAATTTAGGAAGAATGGACAGCAATGTCAGGCTGAAGGAAATAAGGAGAAACCATAAACCTTGCAGGATGAACACCTTTAGAGGGACAAGACAAAGGATGGAAATGGAACCCTTCTGTAAAGTGAATTGACTATTAGTTTGTGTTGATGAACTTGGTACGATGGAATTGAAAACATAGAAAGCATGGTTACGGCAACATTGGGTTTCGATCTTGAAGTGATGGTGAAGAGAACCTTTGTAGGACAAACATGTTGAAACTTGGTTGTGTATTACTAGATAATCTTCTGATAAATTAAATGTGATTTGGTAACGGTCTATGTCCAACTAGGTTGAACTATGTTATAAAGAGGAAAAGCTTAGTGTAAACCTTACGTTGAACCGAGGAAAAGAGTGAAACCAAAAATGGCTCAATCGTCGCTGCCGATTCAGAAATTGGCAACAACATAGATTTGTTGACAAATTCTGGGTTGGCAGTGACTCAGTTCTCGTTGATGATTTTTAAGTCAACAGTAAATTGTATTCGCTGACAATTTCATGCGTCAGCTGTGGAATTTGGTTGCGTTGATGAATTCTGGGTCAGCAGCGACCCAGTCATCGCTGACGAATTCTAAGTCTCATGCGTCAGCCGTAAACCAATTACGCTGATGATTTTGTATTACCAGTGACCTAGTTGTCGCTGACGAATTCTGAGTCCCATGCATCAATCATAAACCAGTTTTGCTAACGATTCTATATTACCAGCGACTCAGTTATCGCTGATGAATTATGAGTCCCATGCGTCAGTCGTAAACTAGTTTTGCTGACAATTCTGTGTTGCCAACGACCCAGTTGTTGTTGACGAATTTTGAGTCTCATGCGTTAGTCGTAAACTAGTTTTGCTTACGATTCTGCATCACCAGCGACCTAACTTTCGCTGATGATTTATGTGTCATCAGCGACCCAGTTTTTGCTTATGATTTATGTGTCACCAGCGACCTAGTTTTCGCTGATGACTTTCTGCGACAGTAGCAGCTTAGTTTGTTGATGAATTCCATATCAAAAATGATTTAATGCTTGTGATGATTTCATCGTCGGTCTGATTTAATTCACTATGAAACTCAAGAATTAAATGCTAGAACGTCCGTGAGTGGTAGTGTTTAAAATAAAGAGAAGTGTCTTGATATGATAATGTTCATTGTATGTTTGTATAATGTGTGGAACACTTGAATGTGAACATGTGTATTCTTGATATATGTATGACAATGGTTATATGGTTGCTTGATACGAGTGTGCTAATTATGATCATTTGATATGCCAAGTGGTACAACCGGGATCGGACCTTTGACCGAACGAGGGCACTCCATAGGAGGAGCAGGTAGGTGGCTTCCACCCCTTTCTAGCATAATGTTAATTCTCCAAAGTGAATTCATTATGAAAGATCTATTATTGTGTTGTGATGAATACTGAACTATTATGAAATGTTGAATGAGTATTATGATTAGCTTCGGCTAATGGCTTCCTAAAAGGATGACAGGGTTGTGTTGATAATTAGCTTCAGCTAATGGCTTCTTAGAAGGATGGTCGAGTTGTGTTCGATGATTAGCTTCAGCTAATGGCATCCTAGAAAGATGATCGGGTTGTGTTTGATGAATAGCTCTGGCTAATGGCATCCTAGAAGGATGGTTGGAAAAAGCATTATGATTAGCTTCAACTAATGGCATCCTAGAGTGATGATCGGGTTAAGTTTGATTATTAGTTTTGGTTAATAACATCCGAGACGGATGACCGAGTCTGAATATTATAATTAGCTTTGGTAATTGATGAAAGAATAAGGGTTGTATTACGTCTATAAAGAGTAATGAAAGGATTATACCCTTTTAGGCTATGAATGAAAAGTAATATTAATATTTCCTTAGTTATTTATTTCTATGTTATAAATTGTTCATAATGCATGTATTTATCTTTATCTAACAAGGACATCACACCAACAAGGTGCATGGGAATTCCATTCCACGAGTCCACATGTTTTTATATAATCTGTGTAATCTCATGCTTTAGATGTTATGGATTTTGTGTAACAAATGTACTAGTCATGAAATGATCATTCGACACTTTTGTAAAGACTTGTGCTGATAACTGTAATAGAACACGAATATGGAAGTATGAACGTGTAAATAAAATGTTATGGATATATATACGGGTATTCTTTTTATTGTGATGTTATATTATGAAATCATATGGTTAATGTACCATACCAATGAACTCCTAAATATTGTTATAAGAATCATCAACAACGTGATGGCATACAAAAAAACAATTACCATCAATTTCAGCTTTAAATTATTGGGATATTACAGGGATAATCCAATGGAAAATAAATCAAAGAAAATGCAAAGCCTATTTTTATAAAAAAAAAAAAAATCAATGACGAGCAATGAAATTGAAAAAGAAAATAAGTGGGGAAAAAAAGATATCAACTCGTGTTAACTTTTAAACATATGATCCAAATCATTAGACTGGAAGCACAACACATAGAAAACCCACAAAACCAAATCCCAAACCAATAAAATATTGAAGAATGAAGTTGAGAAAAGAAATTTAATCATACAAAAGGATCTCATACCAAAAATACCAATTAAAAGAATGGGAATCAAAATTAAAATAAAAAATTAATTAAATGACAACTATGAATTTTCAATTGAATGGTGAAATTGAAAAGAAAATCACTTTAACAAAAGGACAAAAAAATCAAAATAATGAGGATCAAATTAAAAAAATAATATGTCATAAATTTGGGTTGAAGGATGAAACTGAAAACAAATAAAAAAAATATACAAATGGGTCAAGAAAAGAATTAAAAATCAAAAGAATGACCAAATTGAAAAAAGTAAAATATCACAAATTGGGATTGAATGATCAAATTTAAAACAAATATTTTTTTTACAAAAAGTCCTAGAATAAAAATTAGAAATCAAAAAATAAAGATCGAAGTTGAAATATCAGTAACTAAGAGGACAGCTCTAAAATTTTGAATGGTCAGTGCAATTTTCAAAGGGAGGAAAGAGAAAAGAGGAAGAAAAAAAAAGTCATGCTGGTGACAATCCATCCCGCCACTGCCACGCGCCGCCTAACAAGAAGATGATGCCTCGAAGATTCCAACGACATAATAGAAGGGTATTTTTGGCCACCTGGAGGCATCACACACACGCCGACCACTTTTTCATTTTAATAATATTTTATGTTTATTAAAAGACCAAATTACTCTCAACCAGCTTGATAATAATAATAAAAAAATGGTTGAAAAAATTAAAAAGCTCTTAGATGCAAATTTTAAAAATCTTTCTTTATAGAGTAATTAAATCATTTTACTGTGTTGAAAAAGTGTAATGACTAAAAAGCCTTTGGATGCCAATATTAAGAATTTTATTTTTAAAAGTAATTGAGTCATTCCATTATACTTAAAAAATTAAAAAGATAATTCATCACTGATCAATCTGGTAATGATCAATGTACCTCATGAAAAGATCGAAATATCCCTAGCATCAACGCTATGAATTTTTTTTAATAGGATAAAATGATAATTTTATTATTTCAGTTAATAGTTAGATGTGTGTAGGCGTACATTAAATATCTCCAGTGTTGGTTTTTTTTTAGAAGGGTAAATTGATAATTTTATTTGTATAGAAAGACGAAAGGTGTTACTTAAATAAGTTCATAAATAGTTAAAAGATTTAAAGTTTTTAAAAATTATGCATGAATTAGCTTTCAATTACTTTGAAATCTTTCTCTCAAGGCATACAAGTAATAAGGTTGATATAGTGAAATAATTTGATGAATAAAAATAATTGTCTTCCTCCACGTACCTCTCCATTCTTTAAATGAATTAGATGCTTTAACAATTGATTGCCTTTAATTTGCAATTGTTTGGCTTTGTTGTCCTTATTGAAATTATGGTTAAAGATGGATCTTTAATTCATAGAAATTACCCAAGTTTGAACTGGTTGTTGCAAGCTCTTTTTCTTTTCTTTTCTTTTCTTTTCTTTTCTTTTTTTTTTTTTTTTTGTATCCAACATATTAAGAATTTTACAAATGAGTGTGTATTAAATTACTGCAGGTAGTAGTGCCTGACCATTTTTTTATTTCAGATGGGATGATAAAGAAAGAGGATGCAATGAACAAGCCTGCCAAGAAAAAGGGGGGAAGGGAAATAATGTTGATGGTGGCGATACTATTCAGACCAGTAGAGTTTTACAATTTTTAGATATAGCAAATTGTTTGGCTATCTAGATCTCTTGTAATCTTGTCTCCTTACGTTTTGTTTTCTCTCCCTTTTCCCTTTTGCTGTCTCTTTTTTCTTGAACTTGAGATAATGAACGTCGGTTTTGTTTTCATATTATTGTTTTCTACCTTACAACTTGATTAAACCAAGAGGAGATAATGAAACTCAAGAGGGCAAGGTAAAGATGTTCTTGGAAGTTGGGACAGATGACATAAGCCATAAATGAACAATTCCTTTCTTTGGTTATGCAGAATTTCTCTTATGTACGTACGTTGCGTTCTTCGTGTGTTGTCTCATGGTGTTCTTCTCTTTCTCTTGTGCAAATCCATCCAAGAAATCTACGAAAACGAACAAGGAGCATGACAGATCAAATGAGGAAGACAATATATATATATATATATACACTGGAAAAGAGGGGAGAGACCTGTCACGATGAGGGTTACTTTATTTCTTCCGGCGATGAGTAGTGCTCCAAAGGAATGAAAAGCGTGTATGAATCATAGCTTGCGCTATGTTTTAGCACTTCTATGTCATAAAATCCTATTAACTGTAAAAATCTCTAATAATGAAATAAAACTAAATGCTCAAATATTCTCCATGAAGTTTTTTTTTTTTTTTTTTTTTTTTGTTCTGTTCTGTTCATCATCAGACACCCACGAGTATAGTTAGCGCATGGTAGTAAACATGTACACCCTCTATATTCTGTCTTGGCTGTGTAGCATATATATAAGCGTCCATTTCTGTTTTATGGCTTTCATGGAGCATGACATGAAGGATTTGCTTGTTGTCCTAAATCACTAGATGATTAGATGATTAAATGAATGAGTATATTTATTTAGTTTATAATCATGCAAAAATATAAAAACTTGATAATCTTGAATCAAACAAAGCTAGCATATATAGACTTGTATATAAGATATAGGAACACAATCCTCGCATGGACACCAAATATTTATAGAGATTATACTTCAACAGAATTAATTTAGAGGAGTTACTTGTTAAAGTTCTTAGAATATATTCAACCCTAATTTATTGTTTATCAGTAACTAATCTTTTGTTCTTGAAGTTCTATTATGCAAAATAACTAACTTCAACAAGAATTGCAACAACAACACCCTTGTTTAGATGCATTCATAAATAATGTCCGATAAACTAAGAAAATATTACTCGGAATCTCTCTACAATAAAGAAAATTAAGAGAGGAAGTAGAGCTTTAAAACCAGGAGAGCTAAGCTGGAAAAATAAGCTAAGACTAGTGTTAAAATATGCAGAGAATCCTATCCAAAACAGTGCAGGAAAAATCAAACTAAAACACTCTTCTTTAGCCCCTTGTTCCTTCATTATCAACTTTAATTACTCTCTATGAAATCAGAATTAAATCAGAATATTTTGGCTTTAAATTATGTATTTTAAACCCTCTATAAAATTAGAATTATATCTCAACGTTTTGGCTTTAAATCATGTCTTTTCAGCTGAAATAACTGTTCAATTTTGAAAAAACTTGTTTAGAACTTTAAAAGCTTGAGTGCCTCATGAAACCACTTTTAACTTCTCATTTTTTGTTATATAAACAATAAGGAAAGTTTGTTCTTTTTCTATATGGGATAGAATTTTTTAGAGGGTTTTGGGATTTTTCTAAAATATATCAACTAAACTTTTTTTAATTTAATTTTTTATTCATCTATAATTTATTTAAATCATATTAATTTTTTCATAAGATGTTATATTAACTTAATGTGGCATGTACAGTGAAGCAAAGAAAGAGAAGCCCATGCTGAAGGATGATGGAAAAAGACAACAGATTCTGAAAGTGGAATTACTGTGGGCTCTGTTGCTCCGGCTGCTGTGGAGAATCAGATGACCAAGAAAAAGTGCTCGGAAGTTGGCTAGAATTCTATCGGTTTCAGAAAAGAGAAGCTCAGAGGAGTGGTATGATGAATCTCACAAATAGCAGATTAGTGTACTTTTTGTTTGTACAATATGCCGTACCTGGTTAAAATAACGATGAGGAGGTTCCTGATATATACGAAGCATAGAAGAGAAAAGAGCAGAATATTTCTCTTCATTGCTAATAGTTAAATCTCCTAGCAGAAATTATGGCTCTCCGAAGCAAATTTGAGGAGGATAGAAAGCAGATTCAACAACTGTGAGCTGCTAGGAAGTTTCGAACTTGTTTAGTGCTGCAGAGGCCATACAAATATGATCGGAATCTGAAGCATCTTGTAACCCATCGAGTTTTTTTCCTGAAGCAACCTTTGTTATGATAGTTCGATCATGCTCTCTGCTTGCAATTCCTTTTCAGTAACCCAAACTGCAACAAGGAAGGGAAGACGACTACTTTTTTCAAATTTGATGGACGACTGCATTGAGCCACATTAAGTATTGGCTATTTACCCCAAAGAAAGCACAAGCATCAGCAATTCCACATCCAAAGGCAATTAGATGTAGCTCAAGGAAGTTTGGCCTTATCCATCGAGGATGATAAAATTATGGAGCACTTGAAATGAGAAAATACCAGTGTGGCATTCTGTCCTCTGGTAGGTTGAAATTTTACTTCTGTTAGTCAATTACACCCTTCAATGTAAAATATCATTATTTTACCGAGTTTTTTTTTAACATAGCACAGTAAAACAGAATCGTTAAAATAGCATAGATGAAAAAATATTTAAGTATTTATGACACTTCATCGGGTGGATTTTTTTTTACCTTCATCCATTCCCCATCTACTTGGACATCCATATATATCTGTCTATACCAATATATGCACATCACAATAGTATACCAAGCAAGAGTTAAAAACAAGGACTATAAGCATTTTTTATACAACAAGTTGTAATAGAAATCATCAACAAATTACAGATAATCCACATTTTGTAAAATGCAATATGCAATTAGGTGTGAACATGGTTGATGATATAGTTGTCATTTATCACAAGTACTAATTGCTTCATTGATTTTAATCGATTCACGCACTTCTCTTGTAAAACCAACTATTGAAGGTGTCTCGGATTAAAACAATCCAGCTCCAAGATCAAATAGAGATATCACGTGTGATCTAGAAGTTGTTGCATCAACAAGTAATTTAATTAGGACCTTTAGTGGCCACAATACATCACAACTTCTGCGCTCCACAAAATATCATTACACCTAAAAAAAATATTTGCATTATAACTGATACAAACAAGCCACACATCATCTGTCTCCACCAAATCCTAATATAATATGTCAAACTCTTGTTTTGAAGGATGTGTACACATTATATTTTTCAAGGCAACATATTTTAACTTAAAGTTGAAGTTACTCAAAAGTGTTGTGAACAATATCAATAATATCCAATAGGCTTAGGAAAAGTTTGTGCTACGAAATTCTTAATTACTGCATGTCTATTTGATATAATACACAACTTAATGTGACCGTCAATCACATATCGACAAAGCAAATCTAAAAACCAACTCCAAACATTGTTTCTCTTCTTTGACAATAGCAAAATATAACAGAGAAACTCCATTATTCACATCATAGGCAACTACAAACAACAACTTTACCTTGTACTTACCATAAAGATGAGTGTTGTCAATACTAATTAGAGGACGACAATATTGAAACTCATCAATTAAAGCATCAAATGCCCAAAATTCTCTCTCAAATATTGCCTAATTAACTCTAACAAAATAATTTTATTAATTCACAATCAACAACTTAAAATCATTTATTATTTTACAAAATAATCTAATTATCAACTCAAATTATATCTAATTAACCTAATTACAAAAAACCCTGAATTTTCCAAAAAATCCATAATTCAAAACCCTAACATTATATGAAATCAAATTAACACACATAGCACAAATTACATCAAATTAATCGAGGAAAAAATGTTAAACATACCTCTAAATGTAGAATGTGAGTGATAATGGTGATCAATGCTAGTTGTTTTGGCTGGTAATCTATTGACCCGCGGTGGAGAGGGAGTGATGGGTGATTTCGTGGTGTTGTTTTGGGTGTGTTTCATGTTGGAGAGGGAGAGATGGGTGATTTTATGGTGTTTTGGGTGTGTTTTATGGTGGAGAAAGATAGAGAGAAGAGAAGGTCGTTAACAGCAGGAGAAGGGAGGGGCAGGTGGATGTAGAGATGTGGAGACAGGGGGAATAAAAGGAGAAAGGGAAAGAAAAGAATTTTGGTTATTAAATTTGAATAAAGTCACAGATGTCATTTGCAACTAGCATGTCGCAGGTAACAATTATAACTCGTAAAACTGTATTATATCCCCAAATATCTTCTTGCTATATCCCCGAATATATTCTTCATTGTGTTACTTCACCCAAAAAAAAATATATCACTATACTAAAAACCCAAAAAACTTTTATTTTACCTGCAGTCCCATCATTGTTCCTTAAGCATTTGCTTCTTTACCATCTTCATGATTTTTGGAAATCCATGGAACTGCTTGACATCAAATGATAGGTTCGCCTGAGCCAAAAATGAAAAACGAAAGACCATAGAACTGATAATCATAATACATCCACAATCCAGTTCCGACAAGCAACTTACTGCAACCATACACACACACACACACACGAAATAAAATAATAATTAAAGAGAACTTTCAACATAGTTCAGCACACTTTGTGCGGTCATGTCTTGGGTAGTGTATGCAGAATATATTGCACAAGTGGATATGCCTGATTCTTCGTGAACATGCTCTTCATGCCTTTCTCTAGTGTTTGCTCATAAGAATAGAAGTTAGTGTATTTGTCTTGGGGAAACCTTTCCGTCTTTCATATTATTGGATCTGAAAACAAATGATTGAAGATGCAATCTGGCACTGGCTGCGGCAGCAATAGATTTTTCATCTTGCTTTTCTTTTGCAGAAGCAACAGCAGCAATGTAAGCTTCTCTTGCTTCTTCCATTTTTTGCATCTCCCTGTCATCTAAATCATCCTGTACAAAACGAATTTGAAGATCCAAGTGTACATATGATCCAATCAATAACAGAAGTAAATTATGAAGGCATGGATATAAACTCTTTTTCACTGAGTGCCTAGGTTTATCATCACACATCACAGAAGAAAAAAGCTTTCACAACTTCCAAATGTTTAACATCACACATCACATGTTCATCAACTCTTTAGCAACAATAAAGACCACGACCTCGTACAAATTTAGTCCATTGCAATTTTTTCCCAAAGACATTATGTGGAAAACTAAGCATTCACAGCAAAACCATGTATTTCATAATAAAAAATGCAAATTCAGTCTGTCTACTGAAGATCAACCAAGGTTTTAACTGTTGATAGTCCACAAGTTCTTATTCATGACGCATGCTTTGTCTGCAACAGTATCTTAAATAGGGAGGTGGGGGACCTACAGTGAATTGGAGAAAAGCAAAGAGAGAAACAGATTAAAATATACATCAAGAAGGAGATTGTGAGCTTACAATATCAGGAAGCTGGTCCAAATAGCAAGGTTTGATATCGTAATCTTCAGCATATGGAATGGAATTATTCTTTGTCAAGTTTTCAAATACCAACATAAATGATGAAATGCCTCCTTGTATGGAGTCTAGTTCTTGCTGGAGTGTTTCCACTTTCTGATTGGACGTCATCGCCTCCCATTGTAATTTTTCAAGTGCAGCTTGCTTGTCTGCGAGCTTAATCTGTGGAAAACAACTGCTCTTACTAACAAGATGGCATAACCTCAAACAAGAGAGCGAGGTTTACAGTGAATTTCATATAGGCATGTAGCTTTGCTCCAATCTCATTTATAGGGTTGTATATACAACTCAGTTAAATTGCAAAACATAGATCATTTCTAGGATTTGATATTGATTAACCATTGTATCACATGAAACACAAATCATATTTCTCAAGTTATATATATAGACACACACACACACACACACACTTAACAATAAATTCAAACGTTCATTATTTGAAGGCAATTTAAAATCCTGAATTTCGATGTTTCATACATCAAAAGGTAGTCTTCCATTTAGTTCTGTCTAGAACCAAAATGGATCACATAGCTAGCATATAACTTGGAGTGCATAAAATGTCAAAAACTTGGAAGGAAAATCTCCTGAGCAACCTTTGAAAGATTAGAAATTTGCTAAGGTCACTGGAGTTAAAAAGTAAACGCATCATATGACACCAGCAAGACCATAATTTTGATTGTCAATCGCTATAGCACCTAATTGTGAAACAAATGAATTAAAAAAAGCTCACTGTGCATGCTAATAAACAATGCAAGCAATGTAAGTAAGTACCTTTGCATTGGAGAGTTGTAATTGGGTGGACTTAATTAATGAGTCCTTTTCTGCAACTTGGAGTTTGACTTCATCGAATTCGGCATGAACAGCATTCATCTGATTCTTTGAAACTTCTGCTGATTTCAAAAGCTCATCTTTCTCCAACAATTTCCTTTGCAGATCTTCCACTTGCTCCCTCAAAGCGATTAACTCTTCGGCATCCTTCCCTGTCGGCACAGCCCTGGAGGAAGAAAGGATAGCGAAGCTATCGGCATCTTGATTATCATTAGCAGTTTTACCTTGATCCTTATCACCATGGTCCATTTTCTTTTTTGTTGGAATAGATTGGCAAGTATTTCTGCCTCTAGGATCAATCATCTTCAACACCAAAAAAATAAATAAATAACTCAGATTTCTTTTTTTAACTAGCACTTAACAGAACTATCATCATCGTATAAAGAAATACATTAAGGAGAAGCAACAAAATAAATGAACAAATAAAACCCATTACTATAAAACACTAATAATTTCAACTTATACAAGAAAAGAAAGAAAAATTGTTACCTTTTTGGATAAGGATTCTCTAGAAGGAGTCTTGGTGTAAATCACCGAACCTCTCCGTGTAAATGAAGTGCTCACTTTTCGATCCTGAACAAAAATTTTACCGAATTAATAGAAAGTTGTTTAAACTTGAGGATGAAATGAACAAGAAAATGAGTTAGAGAGATTATTACAATGAGGGACTGGACGAGGGGAACCATTTCGACAAGATCGTTGAAGAGGACACGATCGACATTCCCACCTGCAGAAGAAGCGAGTTGAGAGTGATTTGGGTGGTGAGTCGGGGAAGAATTGCTGTTGCTGTCTTCGGAAAGCCATGATTTTGGGTCTCCAAAATTGCTGGAATTCTGCTGCAAATCTACAAAACGTTGAGCCTCGTACATCCTCTTCCTCTTCCTTTCCTTTCTTTCTACTCTTCTTTACTGAGAATTTTGAGGGAGAGAGTCTTCTTTCTTGGAAATTTAAAGGGAGTTGCAATTGCAGGCTCACAGGAAAGAGAGAGTTTACCAGTACGGACTAAGGACTTCAATTTTGAAATTTCGTAAAACACGCTTTAACGCTTTCTTTCCCTATTGTGTAAATTTACACTTAGGATGGATTGTTTTGCGTAAAATATCTATAGTAAAATATTTTATAGATATCTTCATGTTTATTTTTATAAAATATTTTATAAAAAAATTAATTAAAAAAATATTTTATAATCAATCTTCAAATTTAAATATATTTTAAAAAATATTTTTAACTTATAAAATTTTATAAAATATTTTACAAATATTAACTTACTTACAATATTATCTAATTTAATTTTAACTATAACTTGCATTTCACCAATATCATCATCTCTAACAAGATGTGATCATTATAAAATCAAAATCCATAGCTATTAAAAAAAGAATGGATATACATGCTTTTCCAATATATTTTTGGATATAAAAAAAAAATCTTAATCTTAAATTGAAACGCTTATACACACATTGAATTAATTAAATCGATATTTTATCAAGAAATAACTGAGTTAAGATATTTAACCTTGCAATATGAGTCATGTAATTAGTTATGTTTAATAACTTTATTTCCTAGAATAAATATTTTATTCAATTAAATGATTATTTGTATAAGTAAAAGGTAGAAAAAAAGGTTGTTAAAAAAAATAAATTCAATAAAACTATAAAGCTCAACTATAAAATAACTCAATAGTAAATGGCAAAACTAGAGAAAAGAAATTAAAACCAATCTAATATTGAAGAATAAAAAAAATCAATTTAAAAAAACCGAGACAACCCGGGCAAACCTCCTAAACATTGGTTAATCTCTAAAACTCTCAACTCATGAAATTTTAGACCCAGACTCAACTAATAAGCTCAGTTTCAAACTAATTTAATGTTGAAGGATGAAAAATAATTTGATCAAAGTGAGAAAAACAGCAATCAAAAGAATGAGAATCAAATTTGAAAGGAAAAACAAACTAAAAAGAATGAAATTGTAAAAAAAATCCAATTTTAAAAATTATCTTAAACAAAATAAATAGCAATCAAAAGAATATGGACTATATTTGAAAGACTAAAAAACTAAAGGCGGCTGAAATTAAAAAGGAATTTTTTATATATAAATTATTACAAATAAAATAAAAGGTAATCAAAAGAAAAGGGATCAAATTTAAAGAGATTAAAAATTTAAGGACTTCTTTAAGATTTTGAAGAGGCAAGCGCGGAAATTAAATAAATGAGAGAGAAGAAAGGGGGGAAGGCCACAAGCACAAAATTAGGCAGCCTTTGTCAAAATGCACCGCCTCCCTCAAGGAGGCGATGCCAAGACAATTCAAACATCATCGCAGAAAGCGGTGTTTGACCACTAGACAGTCCCTCAAGCATTTCCCGAAAAAGCAGGGCCACCCACATGTTGATGCGTGCGCAATTTTTTTATATAGTATTTGTATATATTGAATTACACAATTGACCCTAAACCAACCTAATATATATATCCAAATTTTAGTTCATTAATAAATTATTTATTACCATTCTCTTGTTTTATGACATGACACCCTTATGGCCAACACTAAGAACGTAATATGTTTATTTTTAGCCTAACTGATTAATACTTAAAAGTGCATTCTCATTAAGGTTTTATATCATCATATTACATTTAAAGTATCATTAAATTCCCTAACTTAAGCATGTTTTATAATAACAAGTTTGATAATATAAAATAGCTTTAATTTATGGTAAATGCTCATTTTAAATGCAGACATATCTCACAATTCAAAGGATTGATTGATGTGATTAACTATTGAAAGTGAAAGGACAAAGAAAGGGCTAAGCTTAGAAAAGATATGTGATTCAATTCAAACTGGAACATCATTCAATCATTGGATCATATCTAGAGTTATAAATCTTGGATTTTAGTCTGGTTTATATGAATAGAAAGCTAAGACATAGGCTTAAAACATTCATGAAGAGTCCAAGACTCAATTCTGCCGTTTTGAAGTCCAAATCTTAGCATAAAAAAAGAAGTTTGAATTTGTCTTGCAGCCCAAACACTATTCAGTGTTCAGTCCATATCTCGGGTTCTAGAAGTCCAATTGAGCTCATTCTTCTTTGGGTGGAAAGCTGAGACAAATGTCTATAACTTTCATAAAGACTACGTTGCCAAATTCTGATTGAAACAATGTCATTTTGTCCATAAAACAAATCTATACCTAAACCACTAAGTCCACTAAGCCAATAGTTGACCACTAATTCAATAGTTAATTACAAAATGAATAGTTTGTTTTAGCCTATAAAAGGATGCATTTGTCATACATTTAGGCATCTTGGTTTTCATATCAAGATCATTTTCTTACTTTCTCTCTTTGTAATGTTCAAGTTTTATTTCATGTTTTAATTTCATTAATCTCTTGCTCATTTCCTTTACTACTCTTAGTTAACTTATATCAAGATTATGTTCTTGTCTTGTTTATTTATGTTCTTCTTCTTCATTATATCTAGCTAAGTTAATTATGTCAAGGTGAAAATTTTTCACTAATGGTGTTATAATATGTATAATATAAACTCAACATGGACTTCAATGTTTATATCCAATAAAGTTTGTTATTAATATGTCTAATCTTTTTATCTTACTAATTCTTAATACCTTACTTGTTAAATGATTAATCTAGATTTGTGTTGTATAACACTTGGTACAATAAATGCTTGATCCTTCATAGTTTTCGGCTAGCATCGTTGTTATGAGAGGAACTTGATTTGTTGTTAACATAAGTTAGCATCATGAATTCCTGACAATATTTAAAACTATGATGTTACTAAAATAAGATAATTAATATGATCATGTTAAAAATTTATAATGAACTATTAAGGATAAATTATCCGATTGTAACCCCATTTGTGTATGGTTTCCAGTTGAGTAATAAAAAGAGTTTATACTATACTTATTTCTAATACCATTAGTGGATCCTTTAACATTGACAATTGTTTTTACCTTTGTTTAATCCTCACATAAATCTCACATCACAAAGATCTCTTTAACTCTTTGTTAATATATATAGTTGACCTCCCTGTGGATTGACCCCGGTCTTGCTGGGTTATTTATTACTTTGACACTCCTGCACTTGGGATAAGACATCAACTCTTTGATCGTGTCAAGTTTTTAGCGCCATTACCGGGGAGGTAAGTTACTGTATAAATTATATATTTTATTTTTCTTTTCACTTTTATTGTTTTTCTAATTTTTGTTTCTTCCTCTTCCTTTTCCTTTTCCTTTTCTTCTTTTTTTTTCTGTACTTGCATGAGAGTTTGGTTATGCACATTAAGTGGTAGACTTTCTAGGAAATCTTCATCCTCATCTGAAAACATGATCGAAGAAGATAACCAGTCACTTCATAAGAAGAATAATCGTGTTAGAACACTAAGAGGTCACATGAATCCAACAAGAACAAGTGCACCATCATATATAGTTTTTCCTCCTGATGCATCTCACTTCAATTTTAACCCAAGCATTATTCAACTTTTACCTTCTTTTCATAGCTTAGATCTAGAAAATCCATACTTGCATTTGAGAGAATTTAAAGAGGTTTGTAACACTTATAATGACTTAAATTATAGCATGAACACCATTAGATTAAAGCTTTTCCCTTTTTCATTAAAATATAAAGCCAAAACATGGCTACAAAATCTTAGGTCAGGATCCATTCGTGCTTGGGATGAAATGCAACAACAGTTTTTGAAGAAGTTTTTTCCTTCTCATAGAACAAACTCTTTCAATAGACAAATCACCACTTTCACTCAAAAACCAAGAGAAACATTTTACCAATATTGGGATAGGTATAGAGACTTGCTTAATACGTGTCCTCATTATAGTTTTGAAACATGGAGATTGGTTTCACATTTTTATGAAGGGTTAACACCTAAAGATAGACAAATGTGGAATTGATGTGCAATGGAACTTTTGAAAATAAAGACCTGATGAAGCAATGAGTACCTAGACTTGTTAGCTGAAAATGCTTAAAATTGGGACACTACAGGCACTTATGAGGCACCAGGTAAAACCCAACCTCATACATCTAGTGGAGGAATGTACAATCTTAAGGAAGATTATGACCTCCAAGCTAAATTTGCATCTTTAGCTAGAAAAGCCGAGGCACTTGAATTTAGAAATAGTGGTTAATTAAAATCTATTCAAGATATTGTGTGTCAAATCTATGAAACGAATGAACATTCAACCAATGATTGTCCAACTTTGTCTTCTTTTAAGGAATGTCTCCATGAACAGGCCAATGCTTTAAACAGTTCCAAAAGTCAAATCATAACCCATACTCGCAAACGTACAACCCTGGTTGGAGAAATCATCCAAATTTTAGTTGGAAGAGTGGTAATAATAATGCACAAACTTCACAACCACCATTTCAAGCCCACCATAATTTTCAAAATTCTCAACGATATGCACCTACTTATACTCCCCCTCATAGAAGAAATCTTGAGGAAACATTGCATGCATTCATTGAAAAGCAAGAGACAATCAACACTCAATATGCTCAAACCATGGTAGATTTAAAAGATACTCTTATAAAATTCACATCTGCTCTTAGTTTTCAGGAGAAAGGTAAGTTTTCATCTCAATCACAGCAAAATCCCAAAGGATAATCCAAATAGCTTCGGAAGCTAACACATGGATCGAGTTAAATCAGTCACGACTCTCCGCGGTGGTAAGGTTATTGAAAAACTCATTCTTGAACCTTATGAGAAAGAAGATGAGTTAATCTCTGAGGGTAAGGAAAGGGTTGAACTTGAACATTGCAAAGAAAAGACTGATTCCTCACCAGCACTTCCATTTCCTCATGTTATGACCAAACAAAGGAAAGTCAATCACAATTCTGAAATCTTTGAAACTTTCAAACAGGTAAGGATCAATATACCTTTATTGGATGCTATTAAACATGTACCTTCTTATGCTAAATTTTTTAACGACTTGTGCACTGTGAAGAGAAAACTAAATGTGAAAAAGAAAGCCTTTTTAGCCGAACAGGCAAGTGTCATTCTTCAAAACAATAATGCTTTGAAATATAAAGACCTTAGTTGTCCTACAATTTCATGCTTTATTGAAGAACATAAAATTGAAAGAGCTTTACTTGATCTTGGAGCTAGTGTGAATTTACTTCCATATTTGGTTTTTCAAAGTCTCAATCTAGGTGAGTTAAAACCAACTTCTGTAACACTTTTACTTGCTGATAGATCTGTAAAGGTGCCTAGAGGAATAGTTGAAGATGTGTTAGTACAAGTTGATAAATTCATTTATCCTGTGAATTTTATTGTCTTGGATACACAACCTGTTAAAGCATGTAATTCAATTCATGTTATTTTAGGATGTCCATTTCTTGCAACTTCTAACGCTTTGATTAATTGTAGGAATGGACTGATGAAGTTATCTTTTGGAAACATGACATTGGAGATGAATATTTTCAACATTTGCAAGCAACCTGGAGATGATAACGATTTACAAAAAGTAGATCTTTTTGAAGAATTAGTTTATGATCAATTTGAATCTACTTTGAGTAAAACTAAGTTCAATGAATATGAAGATTTGCAAATGATTTATTCTCAGGAAGAAATCAAAGACAAGAAAGGCACTGAAAATATTGTTGCGGATCATTTGTCAAGATTGACAATAGATTCGACATCTGACATCACATCAATCGATGATTACTTTCTTGATGAATCCTTACTTTCTCTCAATTCAATGCCTTGGTTTGCTAATCATATCAATTTTCTTGCTTCAGGATTTTTGCCAGCTCATTTGGATACCCAAGACAAAAGAAAGTGTTTGAGCGACGTGAAGAAATTTTATTGGGATGACCCTTACTTATTCAAATATTGTCCTGATCAAATATTTCAAAAATGCATTTTCGATAATAAGGTAAGTAGTGTCATTAACTTTTGTCATTCTAAGGCAAGTGGGGGTCATTTCTCATTAAAAAAGACAACTGCAAAAATCTTACAATGTGGATTTTATTGGCCCACAATGTTCAAGGACACGCATGCATTCTGCAAAACTTGTGAAAATTATCAAAAATCTATTTCAAAACGTCATATGATGCCTTTAAATCATATTCTTGTTATTGAAATCTTTGACTGTTGGGGTATAGATTTCATGGGTCCATTTCCTCCATCATTTGGTTTTGTGTACATATTAGTCGCAATAGATTATGTTTCAAAATGGATAGAGGCAATTCCAAGTCGAAACAATGATCACAAAATAGTGATCAAGTTTTTTAAGATAATATTTTGAGTCAGTTTGGAATCCCTCGAGCCATGATAAATGACGGTGGAACACATTTCTGCAACAAGCCATTTAAGTCTTTAATGAAGAAATATAGAATCACAGACAAAGTTGTCATCCTTTATCACCATCAGACAAGTGAAAAAGTAAAACTTGCTAATAGGGAGATCAAACAAATCTTGGAAAAAACAATGAACCCTAATTGGAAAGACTAGTCTTTAAGACTTAATGATGCACTTTGGGCTTATCGAACTATTTTTTAAACATCATTAGCTATGTCACCTTATAGGTTGGTTTATGGAAAATCTTGTCACTTGCCTGTAGAATTTGAACATAAAGCTTATTGGGCTATCAAAGCTTTCAATTCAAAACTTGATGATGCTAGCCAGCTGCATAAATTACAAATAAATGAGCTTGAGGAAATAAGAAATGATGCATATGAGAATTCAAAAATTCATAAAGCAAGAATCAAAGAGTTTCATGACAAGAGAATCTTGAGAAAAACATTTGATGTTGGTCAAAAAGTTTTGCTTTATAATTCTCGACTCCACTTATTTCTTGGAAAGCTAAGATCAAGATGGAGCTGTCCATTTATTGTGAAACATGTGTATCCTTATGGGGCCTTTGATATTAAGAATCCAAAGAATGACAATGTCTTTAAGGTAAATGGACATTGTTTGAAAGCTTACTTTGATAACTTTCCTAGTGAAGATGAGTCTATTGGTTTGAAAGATCCTGTATATAAAGATTGATTATTTTGTTTTTCTCACATTATTTTTGTGTTTCTTTTTTGTATGACTCTTGTTTTGCTAGTCTTTCTCCAACCCCGGTCAAATGGCGGATAACAGTACTCTGTGACTCTTAAATCGGTTCTTTCAATTTTGCATGATAACTGATATCTGTGTATATTTTTGTTTAATTCCTTGCTCCTTCTCTTTTCTCTGTATCTCTTCTCCACTTCTCATTTTAAAAATGGACATCACTCTTGAAAAATTGAAACGGTATTTTCCCGCTTTGCCTCAAAATACGATTACAAAAATTTATCGTACTAGGTGTGAAAGATTGAGGTTATTAATGAATCATGGAATTCCTAAAGATATTCGTTGGATGATTGAAGCAAAGGTTCGCTTATCAGGTGAGTCTTCCAATTCTTTTATTTCATACATGCCTG
This sequence comes from Populus trichocarpa, assembly GCF_000002775.5. Classification (NCBI taxonomy): domain Eukaryota; kingdom Viridiplantae; phylum Streptophyta; class Magnoliopsida; order Malpighiales; family Salicaceae; genus Populus; species Populus trichocarpa. The sequence continues at coordinate 9,402,155 of NC_037288.2, read as the reverse complement.
GAACAGGTAAAAGCACTTTTGCAAAGAAACGTCATGCAAAACGACTAAAAATATGTCACAGATGTGCTAGATAGACTTATAATACACAATGTCGTTCTTTAGGAATGATATCTATAAACCGTGAAGATAAAATACAATTCATTAAGGATGGCCTAAGTAAGGAGTCTTTAGATAATCTTCTATTAACTCTTGAGACGCATTCTATTAAAGATGTGCATCGTGCAATTCATGATTTATGACCCCATTTTCATAAAGAACATGATCGACATAGTCTTGGGAATCTGACTAAAAAAGACCTTGTTTGTCAGTTTTTAAGAAAACTGGATGGGAAGCTTATCCCTAACCTATAAAGGGTGTTTAAGTCGTTCTTGGACGTAAAACCAAGGGAAGATATGAGCCACAATCATAACTACTTTACATACACATGTTCTAAAAAAAAAACAAAAAAAAAGAATGACTCCAGCTGGCCTACATATAGGTGGTATGATTGCATTTTCAATTTCTCATCTATAAAATCTTCTCTTCCATCCCTTTATTTCTATTCAACCCATACATTTAACAAATACAAAAGTGTATAGAAATGGCAGGTTCCTCAGGTCATCAAATAAAAAATATTTATGTTTTTTGTGGATCCAGTCCTAGGAAAGAAAAGGAGTTTTTAGAATCAGCAAATCATCTTGATCAGGTACTAACTGAGAGAAAGATTCATTTAGTGTATGGGGGAGGCAACCTTGGGTTAATAGGGAGTGTGTCAACAGCTGTATTTTTAGGAGGCAGTCAAGTTTTAGGTATCATTCCAAAAGCTTTAGCCAAAGTAGATATCATTAGAAAAACAATTGGAGAGGAAATACAGGTCTCCACAATGTCTAAACGAATGGATAAAATGTTTGATCATGATGACGCCTTCATTGCCTTACCAGGTGGTCTGGGCACATTAGAAGAGATATTTCATATTTCCTCTTGGGCCCAACTGAACATTCACCATAAACCTATAGGTTTGCTAAATGTTAATGGTTTTTATGATCATTTGTTGTCCTTTCTTGATCATGTTGTGGAACAGAATTTTCTTACATCTTCGGCACAACAAATTATAATATTTGCTGCTACTACTGAACAACTGATTAATCAGTTGCAAGCTTTCATCCCTATAATTGATTCCTCCGTGAGTCGAATAGACTAGTCAAACAAGGAAAACCGTAAAAAGCTTAGATTGGATTTGAGCCTTAGTTTGTAAAAACTTGTGTCTTTTGGTTTTATTAATAGCATAATATTTTTTTTCTATTTTATTATTTCTTATTTTTGTTTAAGTGTGTTTCAGGTTTGTCAGTAGTCGCTGCTTCAGGTGATGTTTTCTATACTTTACCTTTCTACCTTAAAACATTGAGGACAATGTCTCATTTTGGTTGGGGGGAGGGTAGTAGTCGTAAGTTAAAAAAAAAACCTTTTTGTTGTTATTAAAACCATTTGACGAAACTTTTTGTTGTTATTGTTAAGATGGCAGAGTAAGGAGTATTGACTCTTGAGACGCATCTTAGTAAACATTCATAACAAGATCTATCACACACTTCTTATGAAATGTTCAGGTTTACAAACTCTCGCATTGTTTTTACTTGATTCTGCTCATATACTTATTTAACAAGTATTTATAAACCATCATTTTTACACACACATTTTAACACATGTTTGTGGGTTGCACATTGGATCATTACATTAATTATGTTCTTTTGTTAAAGGTAACAACAAAGGGAAAGAGATAATATATAATTTGCAAGAAAAAGAAAAGAAAAAAAATGATAATGAATATAATATAATAAATAAATAAAAACATAGATAAGTTTGGTTTCGTAGCCTCCCTGACCTAAGCAATTAAGTCTGAAAGGGTGTTTTAACACCTAATACCCTAAAGTCAAGTAACTTGGGATCTATTGGCCTAAAGCTTGTTACATGGGTTGAGGAGAAAAGCTTAAGGGAATCAAGCATTGTACTATTTACGTTTCAATATCTACAACCCGAGTTACCAAACTTGAAGGGGTGTCTCAACACCCAATGCCCTAAGACCTACAGGTCTGGGAGTCATTAGCCTAAAGCTCGTTACATGGGTTAAAGATGCATTGTGTTTTAAGTTATATGTATATATATAAAAAAGAAAAAAAAAGAAAGATAATAATCCCAACCCAAGGAAGTTAACCTTAGAATAAAATTGTGTTTTCTTCCAAGTAAAACCCCATAACTATATGTTGATATATTGAGCACAAAATGAAGGTTTATTAATATATTTATTAAGAAGTATGAAGTAAATATATAAATTTAATGAGAGTTTGTTTATTTGGATAGATTAATGGAAGTTAAATGATGAATGCCTTGCTTTCTGGATTTTGTAAATTGTTTTTCTACTTTAACGTTTTAATTACTAGAGACTAGTAACTAACCCACACCCCCCATCACTAATATTCAAATTATGATTTCTAATTTTCTATTTATCATGATATTAATTCTCTAAGGAACTAAATTTCCTTATTCGCCCACTAACTAGGGCATAAATGTCATTAACCAGGAAGTTAGTTTCTCAAATTACTCATTAAACAGGGCATCAATCCCAGGAATGTCAATTTCTTTTATTTTATTCATTTTCATTTTTTTTCTTTAGGAAGTTAACTGGTTTCCTTTCCTATAACCAATATAAATTTTCCTTTTGTTTCTTCACAACTAATTTATTTTTTTAAAAAAAAAATTCTTTCTTTTCCTATCCATCAATATTCACCTAACCCAAAATCTTCATCAATCTTAATTAATTGCATTCAAAATTTCCAGTCACCTTTTTTTTTTTTCTCTATTGCTGAAACCAAGCCAATAAATGGAGCATTTATCTTTTCAATTTATTTTTTTACAATAAATCACTACTCATTCTTAATTCATGCTAATAATCATTAATCAATATGAAAAACATTCATCCGTTACATAATCAATACAATTTCATCCTCACAAAAGCATAACATTCACAATTCATTAACAAAAACTCAAATTCAATGCAATTAATCTATTTGAAGGTATTTCTTACCTTAAATGGATGATTTCTCAAGTGTTGGAAGCTTAGAAAATCAAGCCCCCTTCAATTCTCCTTTTCCCCTCTTTTTTTTTTTTTTCCAAAACCCTAACCCTTATTTTACTCTCTAAAGCTCACCCAAAAACCTTAAATCTCCCCTTTCTAGCAGAACCTCTTTTTATGTTTAGTTTATAGTGTAACTAGATCATTGTTAGTCCTAGGCTGTGGGTTAAATTATTATTTTTAACATAAAAAAATATCTAGGTGTAACAAACGTGTTTTCTAGTAAAAAAAATTTAAACAATATGGGAGTTGACTTAATGTGACTTGATTAACTTGATGACATGACCCGGTTCAAAGACAACTCGGAAAACTATTAAAAATGTAGTTTGGCTAGAAAAACTCAAGACAACTTGTTTTTTTAAACATATTGAGACAACAACATATTGAATTGATCCAGGTCAACTTGGATTAACCTGCCAAATTTATGACTCAAATCATAAGACTATGATAACTCCAAAGAAAGCAAATAGCAAAACCTCTTCTTGTGTTTAGTTTATAGTGTAACCAGATCATTGTCAGTCCTAGGCTGTGGGTTAAATTATTATTTTTAACATAAAAAAATATCTAGGTGTTACAAACGTGTTTTCTAGTAAACAAAAAAAATTAAATCATATGGGAGTTGACTCGATGTGACCTGGTTAACATGATGACATGACCCGGTTCAAAGACAACGCGGAAAACTATTAAAAGTGTAGTTTGGCTAGAAAAACTCAAGACAACATGTTTTTTTAAATATATTGAGACAACAACATATTGAATTGATTCGGGTCAACTTGGATTAACCTATCAAATTCATGACTCAAATCATGAGACCAGGATAACTCCAAAGAAAGCAAATCAAAATCAAATATGAAACCGAATTCCCAATTAAACTAATGTGCGAAGGATGAAATTGAAAACAAATTTAATTAAAAAAAGAGACAGAAAAACAGCCTGAGTTAACTCGGGTTAACCTGTCAAAGTTGTATCCCAGATCATGTGACTATGATAACTGCATAAAAAATAAGTCATAAAAAATTATAAAGCTCAATTCTCAATCAATCCAATGTTGCATGATGAAATTGAAAAAATATCAATTAAAAAAAGATAAAAAAAACTCGAGTCAACCCGGGTTAACTAGCCAAACCCGTGACCCAGGTAATGAGATTGAAATAAACTTATAGAAAGCAAAAACAAAAAATAAATATGAAGTCTAATTTTAAATCAACCAAATGTTAAAGGATGAAATTGAGAAAAAGATTAAACTACAAAAAGGACAAAAAAAACTCGAATTAACCCGCAACTCAGGATAAACAATCTCAATATTAAATGATAAAATTAAAAATGATGAAAAAAAATAACATGAGTCAACTCAAGTGAACTCGCCAAACTCCTAACCTGATAATGAGACAGAAATAACTTTATAGAAAGCAAAATGGAAGAAAAAATTATGAAGTCTAATTCAAAATCTACAAAATGTTGAAAGATAAAATTAAAAAATATATATAAAAAATAACAAAATAATTTGAACCGAGTTAATCTGCAAAAACTGTGACCTAAGTAATAAGATTGAGATAACCTTATAGAAATAAAACAAAAAAAAATAATCTAAATTAACTTAGGTTAACTTGTCAAACGCAAGTGACATGAGTTATGAGATCGAGCTAACTATATATAAAATAAAATATAATAAATTATAAAATGTAATTCCCAGTAAATTAAATTTTAAAGTATAAAATGATTGAAAAAAAAAAGGTAAAAAAGTAATTGATTTATACTATAACTATAATAATATAATAATTATTAAAAAGACAAGCAGTCTTTATTATTTCCACAACATCAATAGGAAAACTACATCTCAGTTCATCAATCTTGTAACTTGTTTCAATTAGACCATAAATATTCGAAGCTTAAGCTTATTTTGGGGAAAATTCTTGATTTTTTGTTTTAGGGACTTTGGCCACATTGTATTACCGAAAAATATCAAATATATTTCTCAACGGTACCATCTGTTATTATTATTATTATTATTATTATTATTATTATATTTGGAATTTATGTTTTTTTTTTATATTAGTTACGCTGGTTCAGCTTTAAGCATTATAATAATTTGGCCTTCATTGCAAGTGATAATGTATAAAACGATGTATTTGTGTACCAATTATAGATGTATATAATTTTATTTTATTTTTTTAATTACAATTGGATTTTAGCATTGAAAATAATGCTAATATGACATATGCAAAAAGAACTTTGAGATTGAAACCAATTGAATTAAATAAAAAAACATAAAATTAATAAAATTATACTACTACTACTGCTACTATTATTTAGCTTATATAATTAGGTTGTGTTTGTTTTCTGGAAGTTGTGAAAAATTTAGAAATATCATATTATTTACTGATTATATCATTGGTCCTCAAACTTTTGATTCCTATATATATTTGTTTTGAATATTTATTTTTCAATTTCATCTCTTAAAATTTAATTTTTATATTAACTTTGGTTCTCATTTTTATAATTGTTATTTGCTTTTCCCTTATCATTTTTTTATTGAAATGTTTTATCTATCAAATTTAGTCCTCATTCTTTTGATTGTTACTTATTTTATTTGAAATAATTTATGAAATGTTAATTATTATTATTTTAATTTCTTCATCTTTTATTTTTTTTTATTTTTTAGATTTGATCTCTATTATTTTTTTTATTATTTATTTTATTTGATATAATTTATAAAATTATAATTTTTTTCAATTTCATTCTCATTCAACTTTTTAATTTGTAAGATTTTTTCCTTATTATTTTAATAAACTTGAGAAAAATAAAATATTAATAAGTTATTTTCCAGCTCATTTTCCATGACATAACCAAACACTAGAAAATCTTTTCCAACTTATTTTTCATTACACTATCAAACATTAAAAAATAATTCAGAAACCTGGGGGCCTAAATTTAGAAATGAATGGGCAGTGGTAAAAGTAACTTGAGAGGGGGACTAAATTAATTATGGATGGAAACCTGGGGGCCTGTTTTACAGAACTAAGGAGTGGGGCATCATAAGTGGCGCCCTGGTTTTGGCTTGTGCCTCTCTCCTATTGCTATTTTCTGGCGAGCAGCGACTCTTGTGAGGAAGGGGAAAAAAAACCCAAGACTTTGCAAGCGAGATGGGGAACTTGAAAGAAAAAGTAGACAAGAAACAGCGGAAAAAGAGCAAGAAGGCTAATAACAGCAAATTCAGTGAAAATGGTATCTCCTCATTCAAAGTTTCTTGCTCTCAATAGCTTACTATCTTTCAAGTTTTTGCCTTTTGTGCGATTCTAACTTGAGGGTTTTATTGGAAAAACCTTTTCTGTTCAATCTGCTTGGTGCTTGTTATAGATGCATAGAGGAAAGCATGAATTTTTATTATGAACAACCAGTTTTGAGAAAGCTAGTTTATTCTCTCAATTTTAGGTATAAAATTTTAAAGAGAATGAGTTTAGGGTGGTGAGAATTAGGTAATGCAATTGTTTTCTCACAAGGGATTTTGCTGTTGAATGATGAACTGTGAAGTTCTGGCGTAGTAGCTAACACAAAAATGGGTAGTTCAAGTGCTTTTAAACAAACCTGTAAGATTTGTATTCTTTGGCATTATTGTCCTTATTGAACTTTTCGTTAAAGATGGAAGCTGGAGCTTTAATTGATAAAGATTACCCAAGCTTGAACTAGTTGCTGCAAGCTTGCGTCTTTTTTTTATATATACACAACAGATTGAAAATTTCACAAACAAATATTTAATAGTCAAGAAATCAGTGCATTTTTTTTTTTAAAAATTCTAATTGTGGTGAATGAGGTGATTCTCCTATAGTGGTAAAAATTGTGGTGGTGGTAGACATAAATGAATGGAATTTTTAGTGTTTTGCAGTACATGTGCTCGGCTAATTTGTCAGCATGGTTATCAAACAATAGATATTCTGCTTGACCTTTCTTCCATCCACTACTATACACTGGGATATATATCCTTTGAGTGAAGGAGAACTACTATGCTAAATGGGTAAAACTGCCCTAGATGTATTGTTATTCATCGTAATCTGGTTACCATTAATTTTTTTTTTGATATTTCAGTTATATTACTTAAAAGAATAGCTGGTTTTTCTTGAAGGAAAAGTAGCAGACATGAGATGGTTTGGTTAAGGGACAAAAAAGAGCTCTGTTAGAGCCAAGAATAACGTTACAGCTTCTTTTTGTAAGATGCTGGTTTTACAAAATGAAATAAACTTCACAATGAGTAGCATTTGACATATAAATGAATTTCAGAATCACTATACTTAAGGGACTGTTTAGGGTTGTTGCACCTGTGGGCACTGGGCACCATAGCACTCTTAGACAGGGACTGAATCATTTCACTTCACTGAGATAAATTGGGTGAAATTTTACTCATTGATTTAGGTCGGAATAAGGGGGATGCAATTAATGAAGATTTCTTGGTTTCTTCCATGGTTATTTACCTGAAAATCATGTACAACTTATGCCAAAAATTGCTGCTATTTTGAAAATGTAAATACTGAAATTATTGCTGGTATTTTTGCTTGACCATTTTTTTTTCCAGATGCAATGATAAAGAGAGAGGATGAAAGGAATAAAGTGAACAAGCCAGCAGAGAAGAAGAAGAGGAAAAGGGAGAAGGGAAATACCTTTGATGGTGGTGATGCTATTCAGATCAGTAGAGGTTTGTTTTAGATATTGCAAACTGTTTGCTTACTAGATTTCTAATAATCTTGTCTCAATGATTAGTTTTTCTTGTTTCAGAAGATGACCGGACTAAAGCAGAAGGAGAAAAGAAGAGGAACAAACTGAGGAAAAAGAAACAGAGAAGTGAGGAGCAAAATAATGCTCTGGTTGGCAAATATGATCAGCTTGGTTCTGAGTCCGAAGATGGTTTTAATGAACAAAAATGTAAGGCAATAGGATTTTAGCTAGGTGAAATATGTTTTGAAATTCTATATCTTGGCAGAATGTAACTAAGATATTGTGTTATTTTGCTGATCCATTTTGCTAAGACATATTGCGTCAGTGCATACCTGGGTTCGCTGGTGCAGTCTCTCAATTGATTAAATACCATATTTGGCAAAATGGGAGCTCTGTGATTTTGTTCACGATGTCCTTTCTGTCTAAAACTCTCTTTGAGTATGCACACCAAAGTGCTGCCACCTTTTGTTTTCTATTTTTTTTCCCTTCTGGCTTGTTTCTTTTTCTTGAACTTGAGATTGTTGTAATCTACATCAAGCAATAAAATAAAGAACATCTGTTTAGTTTTCATACTATTCTCTTTGTTAGTCATAATATTGTTTTCTACCTTAAAACTTTATTAAGCTAAAAGGAGATATTAAATTTCCAAAGGGAAAAGTGATGATGTTCTTGGAAGTTAGGACAGATGACAGAACCTGTAAATAAACAATTCCTTTGGTTATGCAGAATTTCTCTTGAAAACATTATATTGTGTTCTTTTAGTGTTGTCTCACGTGTTCCTCTCATTCTTTTTAGGTAAATCCAAGAAATCTAAGAAAAAGAAAAAGGAGCATGACACATCAAAGGAGGAGGAGAATATACTGGAAAAGAGGGGAGAGACCGATCATGGTGAAGCATATTGTATTTCTTCTGTGGATGAGGACTGCTCAAAAGGAATGAAAAGTATGTATGAATCATATCGTGTGATATGTTTTAGCTCTTCAATCTCATAAAATCCTATTAAATAGTAAAAATATTTGGTAATCAAATAAAAATAAATGGTCGAATATTCTCCATGAAGTTTTGTTTTGTTCACCATCAGATAGAGATAAGTGTAATTAGTGCGTGGTAGTAAACCTGAACACATCCTTTTTATTTTGTGTTGGCTGAGTAGCATAGAAGTATTGATTTCTATTTTATGGCATGACATAATGGATTTGCATGTGATGAATGGGGTAAGGGTATTAGCTAAATTTTGCTTAATTTAATTCTCTGACAGGTTTCACCATGTGCAATATCAGTTTAATTTCTGGTATTGGTTTTATCAATGTAAATGTTTCTTCATTGTTTAGTTTCCTGACTTTAAACTTGCATTACAGAGTGGCTTACAGATTACCATCAAAGTAGACCGGGTTTGAAGGTGCTGCAACAAAGGTTAGACGAGTTCATAATTTCCCATGAGGAAAAACTTGAACAGGTATTGTCTCGCTTGCACCTCTGAGATTGACTCTTGATTTTGTGGAATCCTTTTCCTTTTTGTTTCTTAGTACTTCTATTGTTTCTTTAAGAGTGATCACAGACCTGTGCGTGCATTGTCTGGCTCAATTTTGAATACCTCGCTTTGAGTTTGTACAAAAACATTCCTGCAGGAAAGCATGCTTGTCACGGTTTCCTTTTGACAAATGTTGATGTGTGATATAGCTGTTCATCCTTTCAAACATATTTGGAAGAATTTCTCTAAAGTGGATGTTTAGTTATAGTGCTGCATATTTCAGCATTTAATAAAAAAAATGTCATTCTCTTTCTCTCACAGACTCTCCTTTTTTTGTTCACTTTACTTGGAAATTAAAATGTATGCTTTCCATTTGCAGATTATGTGGTCAGTCTGCTCTTTTTTTGTGGTAGATTTAGGCTTTCTTCCATGTCATTGTGGTCCTTCTTTTTCTCATTTGTCTTGATGTGTCATGTACAGGAAAGAAAAGAAAGAGAAGACCAAGCTGCAGAAGGGGGATGGACAGTTGTTAAACATCACAAAGGAAGGAAAAAGACAACAGTTTCTGAAAGTGGAATTACTGTGGGCTCTGTTGCTCCGGCTGCTGTGGAGAATCAGATGACCAAGAAAAAGCCCAAGGAAGTTGGGCTAGAATTCTACCGGTTTCAGAAAAGAGAAGCTCAGAGGAGTGGTATGATGAATCTTACAAATAGCAAATTAGTGTACTTTTTGTTTGTGCAATATGCTATCCCTAGTTAAAGTAACTATGAGGATTTTCCTGATATATACGGACCATTTAATGATCTGCATGCACTTGTTTGAAACATAAATGAGAATATTTTTCTCTTCATCTAAGAAGCCACGGCACATGCTGTTGCTTCCTGTTGCTATTTGGGATGAGTTGAGTCTTTCTGCTATAAAGTATTAAGGTTGATTTTCAGATCAATCAGGCATCTTTATTGCTTTATCAATTCTTGTGAAGCAAGTTGACAGTAAAATTTCCTTGCAGAAATTATGGCTCTCCGAAGCAAATTTGAGGAGGATAGAAAGCGGATTCAGCAATTGAGAGCTGCTAGGAAGTTTCGACCTTACTGAGTGCTGCAGAGGCCATACAAATATGATCAGAATCTGAAGCATCCCCTAACGTGTTGATTTTTTTTGCAATGTAAGAAATTAGGGGGCCGGCATTCTAAGCGCTTAAAATTTTTGCACCTGGCAAGTTAATTAGAGATCAGCAACTGTATTCTTGAGTTATCATAACTATCTACAAAAATGTACAATTTTTCAGGTGATTAACTGAATTGTCAAATTGCATAATGTTGCTGAAGCGACCATTTGTTATGCTAATTCTATGATGCTTTCTGCTTGCAATTCCTTTCAGTAACGAGTTCTAGTGGCCCAAACTGCAATAATGGAGGGAGGGCTGCATTTTTTTTTTTTTTTTTTTGTGAACATGAGGGAGGACTCCATTGAACCACATCAGGTTTTGGCAATTTTCCCACCAGAAATGCCTCATCAAAAAACAATAGATGTTATAGCTCAGGGAACTAGAAGTTTGGCCTTATCCATGGATGATGATAAAATGACGTAGCGCTTGATAATGAGATGTAGAGTACCAGCGTGGCATTTTGTTATCTAAAGGTTGAAATTTCATTTCTGCTGGCAAATTCCACTCTTTAGTGTTCATAGAACTGTTTAACCTGAAGTCCCATCTATAAATAACATATGGATCATATAGAACTACTATGACATCAATTATAGGCTCTCCCAACACAAAAATGAAAAACAAAAGGCCACCACTGATAATCACAACCCAGTACCAAGAAGGAATTAGCTAAAACCACGAAAGAGAAACCTAATTAAGGAGAACTTCCAGCATGTTTCAGCACACTTTGTGCGGTCAAGTCATGTCTGTGTGTAGTGGTGTTTACTCAATGTATTGTCAGTTGATATGCCAGGCTTTTCATGACAGATGCGGCTCTCGTGTCTTTGTCTGGTGTTTGGATAGATTAGAAGTTAATGTATCTGTCTTTATCTGCAGTTTATATGGTTGATGTGCACCCCCACCAGGTTGTGTATTTAGAAACTCATACATATCTTCCATGGATAAAATTCGTCCATTGATGGGATATTTTTTTTTATATAAAATTAGCACAGTAAATGTAAGATTTTAACCGAATAGCACAGTTTGAAAAAGATAGTAAAATAGTATATTTTATCATTGTCACGCTTTTAAAACATAATATTAATTAAAATTTAAATCTAAATTGAAAAACATAAAATTATAATTAATTTTACAGTTTATAACAACGATATTTTGATAAATATTACGGTTCTAAAATACAATATTATTAAAATGTCATGTATATTAACTAAAATATCATGAAAACTGTGTTATTTTGTCAAAAAAAAATTTATCCTATGTTACCTTGCTATTTTTTTTCCTGCGCTAATTACACAATTAATCCCCAACGGTGTGTATGCGAGTTCTTGAATGGTGACATCAAGGCCTCCAGGCTGTAAAATCACATCTGAATCTGAACCACAGGATGCAGTGAAGCATGAGATTTTCACTGTGCACAGATGCCCAAGCCATCGAACTTATTTTTTGCTAGACTTGACATGAGATTCTTACATGCCAATAGGGCAAATCTGCTACCAAGTTCAAGTTTTGACCAAGATTACCCTAAAAACACTGTCCTCGGAATATGATGATGACACCCGTTTCTTCCCATTCGGTCACTCTGAATGATTCTTCTGATGGTTCCCTGCTCTTTCATGCCATGCGACACGAACTTGTACTCTTGAATAGCATGCCCTTGTTATCAGGTTGTCTTGACCTTAAAAATATATATATTTATCAATTGATAGGTTAGTGGGCCATAGCTCATGACATACCTAGCAAGCAATCTTACTTGAATATGTTATTCCACCGGAAAATGCCATCGGAGAAAGTGAAAGGGCCAACAAAATTAAAGAACATACCGAAGTTGAAAAAGTAAATGGTCTCATCTCACGCAATCAGAGGTGGCTTCCACGCAGATGCATAAACGAAGACCATTCATGAATTTTCCAGTCCTGTGCAGAAATGCAGAATTTGTTCTCCGGTCATATCATTAGGTATGAACGACTAATCCACAAATCTTTGAAAGGCACTTGTATCGCCCACCTCAACTGGTCCAACGCATGGTGCCGTTCTTTTTATTCTGGCATCATATGCCCATCTCCTCAATTATTATACCAGTTTAGTCAAGCTTGGCTGCTTGATTCTCCTCTCTTCCAATCAACATGCAACTTTTCCCAGCAACCAGCTTTTAACGATGCTTTACCCCGCCGTACTTCAGTTGCAGCAATGTCAAAAGGTGTTATAAAATGTGCTTTACATGGTGGTGTTTCGTGTTTTTCATTTAAATACATATTAACATATTATCTTTCTAGATCTTCTTTTATTTTTAACATTAGTTTATTAAAAATATAAAAAATATTAATTTAATATCCTTTTAATGTGAAAAGCAATTTAACAACCATAAGCTATCACGACGACAAAGGATATTTAACAACAAAAGACACTGTTTATTTTTATGGTGGCAAAATGTTTTTGTAAAAATTGATTTTTTTTGTTTTAAATTAACTTTTTTTTGTATTTTGAAATCGTTTTAATTGATTTGCTTATGTCTAAAATAAATTTTAAAAAATAAAAATTAATATTTTTTCAAGTAAAAAATACTTTAAAAGATAATTGTAAACAGACTCTAATTTTTTTTATCTACACCTTTATTTTCTTTTGCTTGCGTATGGAAATGGTGCTGAAACCCTAACTAGATTTTGAACACATAAGCAACTAAATGCCGCATGCTAGCTCTTTAAAATTCTGTTTATTTTTGTGTTTTAAAAATATTTTTTTTATTTTTTTCTTTATTTTAAATTATTTTTTTGTATTTCCGGATTATTTTGATGTACTGATTCAAAAATAATTTTTTAAAAATAAAAAAAATATTATTTTCATATATTTTTAAGTGAAAAACACTTTAAAAAACAATCGTCATCACACTCTTAAACACCTAAGAATATGTTTGTTTTTGTGGTTAAAATTGAAATTGAGGTTAGATACAATCTAATGATATACAAAACTCAACCATAAAAGCTAGTTTTTTTTTTTCTTAGAGTGTTTGTTTTTGTGGTTGCTTTTGCTTTTGAAGCAAACCATTAACGTTTGGTAAAATATAAAACGTTAATTACTGTGTATGAGACCTACTATCATTTACATTTTGAACCCAGGTTAACTGAAAGCAGATGCAATCTGCTTCTTCCTATGTCGCGTCTGTGCAGAGTGAATTAACTCACTCTGCAGAACACGTCTCCACTGTTCATGGCCAGATCGGGTCCGACCCAAACTTAAATGCATTTGACAACGTCTGACCCAGTAAAAAAAATCTAATTTTTGTAATTGTGTTTTACTCGAAAAACTAGTGTTTAAATGACATTACATAAATTAGAAGGAGATCGCAATTGTTTCTTATGATATTTTACCTGATTTTGTTGTACGCTCAAAAAACCATGAAAATTGTAGTCCTTATTGGATGAATTTCGTACGTGATGGAATTGTAGATAGGTTAATGGAACAATAAAAAATATTTGATATAAAGTATTGTTTATTTAATGATGTAATAAGAGTTGTTAAATCTATAATATTTAAATTAAAAACACAAATATTAATATATATCTTTTTTAGTTATTTTATAACCTCAATTTGAAAAATATTTTTAATCAAAAACATTAAATTATTTTTTATTCAACTTCAATTTCATCCAAACATATATAAATATCAAACCAATTACATTCAAAAATACTTTTTATAAAATAACGCTAAGACAGTGATGAATTCTAAACACAAACCTCGTCCACATAAACAACTTCACTTCTTAGGTTTTCCTTGTATTAAAATGGAAGCAGGGCAATCAGCGGACACTCGTCTCAGAAAGGAACAAATGATAACTTGTCAAGGGAACCTCAACTGCGAGCACTCAAGCATGCATCATGCTGTTGGTCATGTCACATGCATCATGCAAAAAAGATAACCAAAGGGCAACAGGCAGGAGCCTCATTTCAGAATGAAAGACGGAAACGGCACAAGCCTTCTTTCTTTGCGGATCGAGAAAGATGGTTTCTTTAGTCAGTGCGGCAGGATTTTCATAGGAGGCGGGACGGTCAAACTGAAAAGCCTCCGAAAATGTTCATCTCAGTCAATGCCACACATGCATCATGCAATCAAGATAAGCAAAGGGCAATAGCACCAACACAAATATAGCATACACTTGAAATTATAGAACACTTGTTTTCAACTTCAAGGCCTGACAACCAGAACCCGTTATTGAGCAAGACATGAAATAAATTGTAATGAAAGACTCAAGGCATGGACAAATGCCTCTAAAACTCAGAATCATAACCCCATGACATCAAGTAAACAAAGAAAAAAAAAAACATTGCTGAAAAGAACTACTTCTCTTCAGCTTCCTCGTCCTTCTCATCCTCACTCCAACAACATTTCAGGATTGACCTGGGAGATGAGCAGCCTCCAGTCGCTGCAAAGCTGTGGTAGACAATCGATCCACCCTTCCCGAGCATTTCATAGTTCCCCCCTCCACAAGAGTAACCTTTCACATCCAGGGAAAACATCGCTCCAAGTTCGTCACACTCAACATTAGAATGCAATGCAATGGAGAACTCGGTCGGTTCAAAGCAAACCAAAACCCTATAAAGCAGCTGCCTCAAATTTAAATCTTGAAAATCATAACCCACAGCCTCAAAACTTGCATAGCTGAAACCATCTTCTGGGGTGACATGGATTGTGGAAATTGCACTCCCTTCAATGGCATTCATAGAGTAACCACAAGGGTCAAAATCAAAATCGCAGATCTCAGATTGCGGAAGGATCTTCCTTATTCCAGAATCCTCAGTCATCACAGTAGCTGAACTGGCGTGTGTTTTGTAGAAAACAGATGCTCGCTTCCTGTCCAAACCAGTCATGCACATTTCCAGCGTGTAAACAGGGCCAGAATGGCTCTTCATACCAGCAGCAGCAGAGTAAACATGCCATTTCTGAGTTGAGTTGGGACTTCCCATCACATATGCCACACTCTCTAAACCAAATTTACTGAAATGGCCATCGAGGACAGTTACCTCCTCACAGAAGTTACGATGCGGAAATGGCTGAGCCCCGGGACATATGAAGCTCCCACGAGTGTACCTCACAGAACATACAGTGAGTGAAAGGGCATCAGCGAGCTCAAGGATCACTGGGATCGAAAGGAGCAGTTTAGTAGTCCCACAAGTTTTGATGATAACTTTGTAAGGGTATACAAAGAGACTGGATTCCGACAGAACATACGAATCAACCTCGTCATTTGAAAGCGAATCAACTATAGTGCATTCAGCTGGTTTGAGAATCTCGTCCAATTGAGCCTTGGACAGAGACCTGAGGCCCTTTCCTTCAGGGTCAGAAAAGAAGCCAGGCTCTAAAAAGCAAATTTCAAGCCTTTTTTCGTAACCTTCAAATCCGATTGCAGAGACCGGCTGTGCCATCTCACCTCACAGTAAACAGATGACAAGTGCAGAAAAGAGTGCGAGAGAACGAGGAAAGCAGAAAAGAAAAAAAGACTAAAGACAACAGACAGTATGAAAGAGCTAAAAAGGGGCTATGTCAACACTTGGAAAATCTCAGGATGGCTTCCGAACGCACTGCACAAATAAACATAACAGAAAATTAGAAAGCCAGTAACATAATAAAATCCCGAAAGGAAAACACATGATTAACTTCAAACTCACGTTGGAGTAAGCAGCAGATCGGAACTTCTTGATTCCACCGGCAGGTCTGATGTCTTCAATGCTGTAGCCGAGAGGTGCTTCGTACAATAAGGATTTACTACTACTACTACTACTAGACTTCTTGCCACCTTTAGACTCCATGGATCATTCAGTCTTGTCTGCAAGAACCACACAGGATTATAATTAGCACGAGACACAATCTTGCAAAATAGCAACAAAGGAAACAGGTCTACAGTCATATAGAATGAGAAGAAACCATAAGTAAGCATTAGCATAACAGCAGAATTCCAAATGCAATACATAAATCTTAATTTCGAAAAAAAACAGAGCAATAAGACATGGAGGACAACAGAGCAATTCATCAAAAAAAGGGAGCAAAACAAAGTAGAGGGCATTAGCAAACAACTGTGTTCATATATTCAAAATACAGACACGTAGGCGATTAGAAACCAAATCCATTCAACAGACCATGTTTATGTGGGCACAAGGTATTGATCAATCATGGCTTAAGGGAAAGGAAACCCCTGAAGACCATTTGCATTATGAGGTTTAAACAGATTCACGAAATAAAATAAATTAGCATCCCTAATACCAATGGATAAACAGCTATAAATGACATCATAATAAAAATTTGATTGATGTATTCTAAGAAAACTCGCAACTCTATTCCTAAATCTTATCAGCAATTAAAAAAAAAACAATTCCGTCCAAAACCAAAATTAATTCCAAGCAGCATAAACCAGATTCACGATCCTTGCAAATAAAAGACACAAGATAATTACACAAACTCAATCAATCTATTAACAAGAATCTATGCAGTTAATAGATAAAGATAACAAAATCAGAACATTTACCAATAAATTATATGAAATCTTGAAAAACTAATCTCCTTCAAAAACTCCCTCTTTCTCAAACTCCAAACTAAACTCTACAAATCAAAACAAAATCAACAAATTACAAAACAAGATAAGAAAAAATAAATAAAAAGATAACAAAAGGATATGTATATACCTGTTCAAGAAACAAATCAAGATTGGTTTTTTATAGGACAAAAAGGCAAAACCAATAACAAAATCAACAAACTCTAGATTTGTTTTTGAGAAGAGAGATTTTTAAGAGCTTAAATCTGCAAGATTGTTAAAGAACGTGAAGGGTTCTTGTTTTGTGAGTTTTGAGAGGGCAACGGGCCTTGTATTTATATAGGATGAGGGGCAGGATGGAAGTGGACGTCTTGAAATTAGCACGGGATTTGCAGATAATTACGGTCTCGCCACTGCGAAAAACTTGTTGCTAATCTCGCCTGAATTTCCTCGAAGATTTCATTGCCCACTATTTACTTTTTATGGTTTAATTACTGAATTACCCTCTACGAGGCTTGCAAGATCAGCATTCGGAGGTAGAAAGCACAAATGCAATTTTAAGAAGGTTATTTTATGATTAAATAAATATATTGTTTAAATTATATAATAAAATAAAAAAGAGAATCGATTTTGTCTCTTGATTTTTCTTTCTTTAGATTGTGGGTTTGTGGTGGAATGCATCTTTGTTTTCTTGCCACGCAAGAAAAGGCACAAAGGTTTATCTATGAACAAGAAGATTCTTAACTTTTAAAATTATATTTTATTTTTAATGAATAGAAGTAGCCCACTTGTTTAGTCAAATTATATTTTAATTAAAAATTTATTAAAATGTCCACTCCCTCCCTGCATTCTAAATAAGAAAGGCTCGGGTATCTTTTTAAATCTTGTTTATTTTTGCATTTTAAAAATATTTTTAAAAAGATTAAAAAAAAAATTTATTTTAAATTAATATTTTTTTAGTATTTTCAGATTATTTTGATATGCTGATATTAAAAAAAATAAAAAAAATATTATTTTAATATATTTTCAAGTAAAAAATATATTTTTAAATCATACATTCATTTTATTTGAAACAATTTTAATAATGTACATAAATCAAGATGGAAGCGTGGTGCTAAGGAGTAGATAATTTCTAAGCAGGATCATATGGATGTGGCTATATATAAGAAATTTGCAAATAAAAAAAAAATAAATTTAAAAAAAAAAAACAAGAAAAAACAAGAAAACGAGTTGGTGAACCTTGAAATCAGCACCCACGAACAATCCAGAATGGAGGATATAAACATAATTTGAACTTATTTTCTTGAATAAGTTCCGGCTCGTAGGTCAATGAAAATTAGTAGATTAATGTTTTTTCAAATACTTTTTAATACTTTTAATATAATAATAAAAAAATAAAAAATATTTTAATTTATTTTCAGTTAAAAACCCCTTCGGATTTGTGGCCGAGGTGTTCGCGATTCGAACGGTGAGAAACGCACAAAAGCTTCCACGTGGAGGTGGAATAGAAACCCTAGGAAGAGAGAGCCTCAAGAAAAAATGTGTGGCTGTGGCACTTCCTTGGGGGTGATGATAAGATGCCTTTTTCGCGTGGGGCCGACACCACGTATCGCTCTTCACACGCAGACCGACAGTCGTGTATTGGCTGGCTCTCTTGTCTCTTCCTCTTTTGCCCTTTCCGTTTCTTGGGCCCCACAGCATCTATATGGACCCCACTTTCAAATTTGATGTGATCTCCCTTCGTCAAGGCCAAAATGGACCTTCCCCTTTCCTTATTCTAAATATAGAAGCTACAGTAAGCCAATACATCCATCCACTGGCTTTATTATATATACTATTACATGCTCGTGGGATGCCGCGAATTTTATATAAAAAAAATAAAAAAAATTAAGATTTAAAAATATTAGATTTTTAAAAAAATTATAGTCAAGAGTTTTGGGTTTGACTGCAACACCTAACCCAAAAATAATATTAATAATAACATTAAACTTGCATGACCTAAGTTTAAGTGAGTTTGGCTACAACACCAGACCTAATAGCCTTGGATGTGGGTCTGGTTGCAAGGTCGTGTCATAAAAGTATGATAATTAAATAGATTAATAAAAAATAAAAAAACAAAGAAAAAAAGAAAAAAATCAACACCAAGAAAAAAAACTAATGAAGAAAAAGAAAAAAAATATGAATTAACCGGGTTAACCCTTCAACCCAGGTTAACCCATCAAACCTGGGATTCACGTCATGAAAGTTTGATAACTAAATAGAAAAAAAATTGACGGGTTAACTGGGTTAAATCGTCAAATCAGGTTAACCTGTCAAGCCCGGGATACGTGTCATGAAAGTCGGATAATTAAATAGAAAGAAATTTAATATGAACAAACTAAACTAAATGAAAAAAATTAATTAAAAAGAAAAAAAGTAAAAAAAAAATTCGGGTTAACCCGTCAAACTCGGGATCCGTGTCATGAAAATCTGATAACTAAATAAAAAAATAACATTAACAAACTAAATTAAAAACAATTATTAAAAGAAAAAAACACAAAGAAAAAAAAATAAAAACAGCAAAAAAAAAATTAGAAACGAAAAAAAATAATAAATCAGAGTATTTTAGTATATGTTATTATTATTATAATATTATTATAAGTATAATTATAATATATAGGTTATATTATTATATTTTCCCCACACATTATTTAATATATATATATATATATATATATATATATATATATATATATATATATATATATATAGAGAGAGAGAGAGAAGAGATCATCTAGTTTTCTAATGAGATGATTTTAGGCATTTTAGGACTTAAACGAGTAAGATTAAGCTAAAAAAAAACGCAGGAATATTTTTGTATTGTTTTTTAATTATGAATTAAAAAATTCATGTGTACTTGTAATATATGAGGCAATAAATAATAATAAAAAGTTATTAACACTGTCTAAAAATTAAAACAGGAAGGTGAAAATAGATTTTATAAAAATACTTGATTGTATGGAGGGAATTACAAAATAGTTTATTAGAATCGTTTGAATTAAAAAAAAAAAACGAATTGATAATATTAATGAGGTTGTATTGAAAAGATATAAGAATAATACACTTATTGTGGACTATTGCTGGGAACTTTTTTGAAGTTACTTTTTATTAATTATACGATAATAAAAAAAATTAATAGGAAAGACAAAAAATGCGATTATAGAAGAAAAACTTTTTTTATCAAAATTATATAATTTATTTTTGTTTAGAAATAAAATAATTTTTTTAGCATCATACTTCACTGTATAAAAAGTAAAAGCAAAATCAAAAAAAATATTCACAAAACTATAATGATTTAGAATAAAAAAGGAAAAAATGTGTATTTTTTTAAAAAAATATATATAATTTTCTTACTCATAGAAGGAAAAAAAACATTAACTTCTTAAAAACAATGTCATAATTGGATAATCGCTTAAATATAATTTTAATTTAATTTTTTTAAATAAAAAAAGAAGAAGAAAGAAACCTAAGAGGCTACTATTGCAAGATGATTTTTAGGAAAAAAAAATATTTTTAGTTATTATTATTATTATTTTAGTTTAGAAAAATATATTCTTTTCTAGTGATTATATGTTTTTTTATTTAGTTTAGGAAATCAAATGTTGAGATTGATGATATTTTTTTTCTAATTTGTTTAAATTTTTTATTACTTTCTCTTTATTTTTCAGGTTTTCTAGTTTGTTTATATTAGTTTTTGGGAGTTGTAAGCCTTTTAAAGAGGCAGATCATAATATAGTTTTTTTTTTCAACAATAAAACTATGAATTAGGATTCTTGTGTTCTACCATGTTTTGGCAATTAATTTGTTTTCTTTTGCTATTGTCCTATTGCTTGTGCTTCTGTCTGCGTTAGTTGGTATCCGAACCCAATAATCTCAAGTTATTACTTGATGTGTGCTGGAATCCAAAGTTAATTTTTTTTTTTTATTGTGTGCTGCAAAACAACTATGGTAGAAAGTGGTCATGAAGTAGAGTGTTTTCAAATAGGAGAGGATGAAGAGGTTCCTCTCGAGAGAGAAAAACATCCAAGAGCTCATGATAAAGGATATGTAGAGGCAGATTATAGAGCTTACCTGACGATTAGCAGAAAGACCCCAAACTGGAGGGGAAAAAAGTCTAACCAAGGGTCTCTAGCTAGTACAAAAAGGCACATTTTAAAGGCAAATGTAAAGGAGGCAACCTCTCGATAAGGAATAACATCATTGGGATTTTAGTTTTCAAATTACATTTCTTGATTTTTTTTAGAAACTTTACATACATATGAGTTCATCGATTAGTTGAACAAAGTTGAATTGATTTTTTAATATAAAGAGGTTCCATAATAGATAATAGTAAGATTAATTTTGATCATATTGAAGGGCCAGACTTTTGCCTAGTTGAAACAATTAAAGAGATCATGGGAGAGGCGAGGGAAGCCAAGAATCAGTGTTTTGGATAAGATTAAAAAAAAAACAATAAATGAGCACTTCCTTCATTTTGGCTATATGCAAACTTTGTACCAAAGACTCTACACATCGAGACAATGAGATAAAATTTTCAATGATTATATTGATGAGTTCTGTAAATTAGTGGCCATGAATAACTTAGCAGAAACACTAAGAGTAGTTGGTGGCAAGATATCTAAGTAGTTTACGGCGGTCCATCTAGGATGTGTCATGCTTGCAATCTTTGTGAATAATTTCAAAGACATATAAGAAGGCTTTGACAATCGAGAAACAATAGGTTGCTAAGGCAATTTGTAAGAGTTCCTAGATAGATCGGTACTACAAAGAATGGCCGAACAATAATTAAAATCCAACCACCCCTCAAGCCAAACCAACTCAATAAACTCAACAAATAATAGGTCAGGGTTTTGATTTAACTTTTTAAATTTATTATTATAGATGTGGTTGAATGGAGGTATTGGACAAATAAGTGCAGCAAACTAAAAAGTCATTCCGGTAATAATCTGTTGATAGAAAAGCTTGCAAATGATGTGGCTAATCTTGTTTATGATGACTCAGATAGTAAGGAGTTGGTGATGCTAACTTAGTCATCCAAATGAGTTTGTTGACTCATAAGAGCGATTCAGATGAAGATTGGCGATGCACTATCACCTTTCACTTGATGTGCACAAAAAAAATAAGGTCTATAACTTAATAAAAAAATAATTGTAGCTGCGAGAATGTAGTGTTCGCAAAGGCAGTAAAGAAGCTCTAACTGAAAACTAAGATCCAACCTAAGCCTTCTAAGCTACCTTGACTAAATAAAAACATTAAGGTAATTGTGGATAATTCTGTCTTGTTTTGTTTTTTTATAGACAAGAGATATTTTGAAATTCTTTGTTGTGATGTGGTGTGTATAAGTATATGTCATCTACTTTTAGACATACCATTACAATATGATAGTAATGTGGAACAAGTCAAAGGAGTGCAACAACACCAACATTGTTTTAAGTGGTTGATAACAACGACAACGTGATAACCTGAACTTGAGGATGGGTTCTCTACAACCCAGAAAAACTAATGCAAGAGGATACTTGGGGAAAAATCATTTTTCTTAGTTATTATTATTTTTTATTTAGTTTAGGAAAATATTTTATTTTATATTGATTTTATTTTTTTCCTATTTAGTTTAGAAAATCAAATATTGAGATTGGTAATTTTATTTTTTCTAGTTTGTTTAGAAATTTTATTACTTTTATTTTATTTTTAGATTTTCTAATTTGTTTAAGTTGGATTTTAGAGTTGTTTAAGGAGTTGTAAAACTTATAAAGAGACAATGTAAAACTTATAAAGAGACAACTATAATAGAGTTTTCTCTTCAACAATAAAACTATATATTTAGGGTTCTTTTGTTCTACCCTATTTCAGCTATTAATCTGTTATCTCTTGTTATTGTTATATTTTTTGTGCTTCCTCCTGCGTTAGGTACCTAAGGAAAAGGCTAGGCAAACTTTATTGTTTTTTCTAATAGGTTAATGATGTGTTTTTGATTTAATAGAGGACGACGCATCGTCAGCCTGAGTAGATGACTCATCATCCTCTAGTTGACTTTCTAACCACCTTCAATGACTGGAAAAGTAGGGGTTTGAGTTTTTGAATTTGAAAACCCTAATTTTCAACTTGTTTTCATATAAAAACACCTAAAAAAACATCATAGTAACCTCAACAAATCCATTTTAAACCCTAAAAAAATTAAAAATGCTACAACAACTCTAAAAACCTAAAATCTAACGGAATAAAAAAAAGATTCATAGATCACAATTTACTTTTTACAACATGTTCAAGGTGAAACATCATTACCATTGAACTTCTCTTTTCAAGACGACCCTATTGGCATCACAATCGAGTTTTTTGGTGGTCAAAATGTGATTAACCAAACACTTTATATCTCCTTTTTTTTTTCCGGTAAGTGTCTCTCTACCCTAAATAGGGACTAAAACATAAAATAAAAAAAGTACATGACTGAAATGCCAAATCCTTAAAAATAAAAACCAAATTTTGAAGAGTTTAAAACTTCATAGACTAAACTATATTTTTCCATGCCTAGTTAATAGTAAAAAAAACAGGCTTAACATTTTGTTTGTGTGTAAAATACGATCCGTAGTGCTTAAACTTTTATATAAATTGATAAAAATAAATTCTACTATGAAAAATCAAGCATTAATTTAATGTAGTATTTTTTTTCGACACCATAAAAACCCAATATAACACGAAACAAAATAAATTATGAGGTTTAAATTCCTTTAACACAATGAGAGAATGGAATTAAAATAAAAAAGCATTCAAAAATAATAATTTTTTAAAGCATACAAAAATAGGTATCAAACTCAGTACGCGGGAATTGAAATGTTGTTTTCAAAAGCTCAAGTAGTTTTTTTTATATATATTATATATATAATTATAATTCATAGTTATGATATTCTCAAACCAACTTTTCTACATCAATATGAAAATCTTTATATGATTTAGTAAAAAATCTCCCCGTGATTCAATCCTCTAGCAAATACTTTTCTCATATTTCCCAATATTTTAATGGAGGGCATACCAGCATTTCTGCCGAATTGCATGAATATACTCTTGTTAGGAGCATATTCTGTGAAGACTGTGGCTTCATTGGAGCTCAGAGCCCTATGCTACCTCTTGAATGTTAGGTGGGAAGTTCAACAGTACTAGCATACTAGGCACTAAATGCAGCAAATGCATCGAACTTACCGATAGAGTGATTCTTGATCACTGGGCTCCCATGAATGCAACCATGTTATATCTGCAGGTCAGGTGCAGACGACAGATACATTTAACTCTTTTTAATTTTAAAAACGTTTTTAAAAAAAATTAATTTTTTTTTTATTTTTTCTTTACTTTAAATTAATGTTTTTTTATAATAGTTTTTTATTTAAAAATATATTAAAATAATTTTTATTTTTTTTTTATTTTTGGCATTAACCAATCAAAATTATTAAAAAACACTTCAAAAATATTCATACCTTTTTAAAGGAAAAACACTTGAAAAAGAAAAAAAAACACTCCCACACACCGTTGGAAGTCTAGCACACAAATTATCTGGGGTTAACAAGGTGGAAGGCATATCCAGGGAATTAGGCACGCACCAGAATTAATTATACAGAAATTATACGTAATCATTGCTGAAAAGGCACCAAATCTAGTCATCATCTTTATCACTATCATAGTTAATAGATTACAATTAAAAAGAGAATCCCATCCTAGTAGGAGATGACTAGAGGTGACCACTTGTGTCACCCTAAAGTTCCATGGACATTTCAACTTCACCAAGCAGCTATGAACAATCAAAGCCATGACAGAAGTCCACACTTGATGTACATATTTTCAAACTATAAGATGGTTCCAGACAAAAGAATAAAAGAATCAAAATGTATGAATAACTCAAGGTTTTTCTCCCACGAAAGAAGAGAAAAACCTTCATTGCACCTGCTTTTGATTCCCCTTAATTTCTATAGACAGACTTGGCTTTCCATCCTTCTTGTTATACTCCTGTTTCAGTTCTTCCAATCGCCTGGACACCTGATAAAAAATCCACACCTTCTTCATGAATAATGAGTAAAATTTGGCTTCAAAAACTAAGCCAGTTCATGTGCGGGAAAGTTTATACAGATTACAGTGCTAGGAGTGGGTGTCCAATCGCCTGGACATAATGCATATGGCTCCCCCTGTATTTCATGTTCCAAAAATTAATAATTCTTACCCATTCTCGGGGTTATATTTCATACCTTCAGCATTCTCATCAAGAGTACAAAACATAAGATACACAGAAAAAGTAGTTTCATATCCACTAAAACATACTTGATTATATTAGTAATTATTTGGCAGCTTAAAGATCGGGATTGATACTGAAAGACAGCAAA
This sequence comes from Populus trichocarpa, assembly GCF_000002775.5. NCBI lineage: Eukaryota > Viridiplantae > Streptophyta > Magnoliopsida > Malpighiales > Salicaceae > Populus > Populus trichocarpa. Next base: position 9,376,784 of record NC_037288.2, on the reverse strand, counting down.
CTTTCATTAAATATTACCATAAGATACTATCTGTTTAGTGACTTGAAAGATTGAAATCCAAAGATCGTCAAATGGAAACAACACTAGTTTAGTTAGTGTGATGAGATGCTTGAACATAAAGTTCAAATAAAACTCAATATTTTGCGCAACACACACGCTACCCATACAAAGAAAGAGAGAACCTTGATGGAGTACGCCATAGGTAATAATGTATCTGGATCCATTGCATCATCGGGGAAATTACGCAAAGCATGTATAAGTTTTTCAAAGGGCAATTTGACCTGATAACAAAAAGAAAACCAATTATAAGATAAGTTGTGCGGGGCTATTTCTTTCAGAGTAGAGAAAAGATCTTGAAATACTCACCAAGTCATCATGGCGATATTTTAACAGAGCCAGACCCACTTTGAAAACAATTTTAACACCCTGGCAAATAAGATATCACAGAGACATATAACATCCAGACCACATGTAATGATCCTTCCAAGGAAAACGATATAAAAATATTAATAACTGACCTCGTACAGGAAGACATCCCAAATTCGAAGAGCCAAGTGGAATGGAAAAGAGTATGAGAAAACAGTTATAAACCACTGGCTTGCATACATGCTAGGATTTATCATTTCTTGGGTAAAATGCTCTCCTAGTTTTGGCATATGCTCCTTCATCAAGCGGTCAAACAGACACAAATATTGTTGAACAAGAGGCAGACCCACCTGCACACAAGTATAAAATACAAGTTCTCACAGGATGAAAGTGTAATTTTAAAAGCCCAAGGATAGTAGATGGAATGCAGTTCCCTCGGACTCCAGTTCAAATCAGTAAAAGGCAAGTTACAGTTGGTTCACATGCTCAAATTTTACCAAGAAGAGGGAAAATAACGGTTGATGGGGTGGTTTCACATGGTAATAAAGCTTGGCAGTTTGATGACCATTAAGTTCGTCTCTCTCTATCTCTAAGTACGAGGCAGTTCATTTATACGAAACATGTGGTGAACCTACTGTAGTTAAAAAAACTTGAATTTTCAAAGAACAATCTACTCGAAGCAACCACAAAAATCTGCAAAGGGTGCCACCATAACTAGATAGAAAAGGATTAGCCCTCCTTTTGGTATCACATGAAATAATAATAATGAAAAAAGTTTGATTAACCATGATAGATGCCATTAGAACAAGTGGATTCATAATTTTGGTAACTACAGTTAAACCTGTGATATCTTTTTTTTTTTTCACATAACAAGGAGTATGAGGTCAAAGTTAAGGCTCCATTGTGGTGGCCTTTTCCTGAGTTTGAGGAATCAGTAAGCCACCCCCTCTAGGTTACAGGTATTTGAAATTGTGATGTAGATTAGTGTGCAGCTTGCAATGTTAATTTTGGCTTAACAAAATATCAAGCAGCAGCTTCCAGCTCCTTATCAAGACATCCCAAAGTGCAAGTGCGAGAGGGGAAATTCTAGCCTGACATCATAAGCAGAGGTCACAATTCTTTTTTCTTCTTCTTCTTTTTTCCTTTTTTGGTGCTAACAAAGGATGTGATCTATGAGCTGCTATTAAGTGAAAAGTTGTAAGTGATAAACACCATTATATGGTATATGCATTGCCAAGGAAGTGAATGGATAATTACACTTCCTTTTGGCACTCTGCCCAAAACACCAAGTCACCTCAACAAGTCCCACATTAAAGCTTGTTGAGATGTACAAATGCAAATTCCATTGCGTCAAGTGCGCTGACTTAATAGTGATACATATCTTTGATTGTAGGGATATAAAATCTTACAGCCAATACTCTAAGCTAACTACTATTATACAATTGTTAACAAGAAGCTCTTCATATAAATGAATTACCTGATACAATCCTTCCATTGGAGCATGGACTGCTCCTTTCAGCAATGCAACCAACAACCAAAATGCATCCTCTTCACTCATATAAAGGAGTAGCAAACCAGCTAAAAACCCCATACCCTGCATTTTTAACAATTGCAGTTTCATTTCTTCATTCAGTATATTAAGTAAATTTAAGAGCCAAATGATACACAAGTCTCAGACCTGAACATATCCAACATCTCTATCATACACAGAGTAAGCCTTCAAAACATTGTAGAGAGACCTTTGACCTGGACCATGTCTCTGCTGGAAGAAAACATGTGAAGGGAAGGTCCGAGAAATATCACGAATTATATCCAGCTCTGATGCTGATGTCTCGTATATAACTAGTTGCTGCAATAAACATATAGTTTCAACATTACGACACAAACTAATCTGAGTGTGGCAGTGTGCCCCTGAAAGCACAGAGGGAAGAGAGCATGAAATGAAACATTAAAATGAAAAGCTCAAATAATGATAAGAAACCAACTGTTCATTTATTTAATCTCTTAACAGATAATTCCCAGCCACCTATCTTCAAAACAGATAATTTACTGACCCACTTCAACAACTTGAGAATCGAATCTAGAAAGGATCACTGCAGAATTAAACAAACCAAACAACTCAATAAAGTACAAAAGCACATGCTGGGCTTTTAAGTGCATGGGAGGCCAAAGATTGCATAAGTAATCAATTATTGTAAAATCTAAAGCAGGATGCTGTGTCATAAGAACTCACTTATGCTATTAAGCAAATGAAGCTTAAGGACAACATAACTAAAAAGAACAGAACTTGCATTCTCTAAGAATAAATCCCAGGTCAATGCTTCTAGTAGAATCTCTTTGCAAGTGAATTATGATAACAGATTACTCGTGTTTTTCTCATATGAAAGCACATCAACACACATCAGGAGAGAGTGCCTTATTTGGTACGTTACCTGCAAAAAGTCATTAGTGTCTACCCAACTAAGGACTGTCCTAAACAGAAGTTTTATCTCACTAAACAGAAGTTTTATCTAACAAAGCAATTTATCCTTCCAAATTTGGTTTGATGTGGGTTCAGATAATAGACAAGGGCTATTAGAAAGGATTAGCAAAAAAACTTTTTGAAACTCTCTTATCCACCATGAGGGAAAACTAAAATTGTCAAAAACAGGAATAAAAGAAAGAAAATCCTTTTTTCTAGCTGTTTCTAAGATTCCTGAAAAAGAATAAAAGAAAGAAAATCATCTGTCTACCTGTTATTAAGATTCCTGGAAAAAAACAGGTCAGTCCCAGACTCGCAATAAATACTACCTCAAACACACACACCCCAAAAACAATTCCCAAAAGGACAAATGATTGGATGCCAGTATGAGCTACAGAAAAGTAATATCCCTTCTCCAAATCTTACAAGAAGAATATGAAAAGTCTTACTTTGACTCAATTAACTTCCATGCGAGAGTTGTAGGACCCTAGTCAGAGTCAAAGGTTTCATACATATATATAACAAAGCAGCTCCCTAGATAATGTTCATAGTTACTGTTCCCACAGCTCCCATGTCATCCCCTTTTGCTTTCAGTTTCAACTCCAGAACAAATTGCAATTTTCCCCTGAAATCTAAATGACAAGGCTGTCGTACATCACTACAAGACAATACTATTTGAATGTTAAATGTCTTTACAAATGTATGTGAGAATTACTATACTAACTAAACATGCAACCTAGTACATGTCCAATGTAAACTTTATTTTTCATTTTATTACTTAAAACTTCAAAATTAACAATTATGGCAAAAGACAAAATTGCCAAACAAGTTTTCCCAGACAATCACTTCCAAGATACACTACATAGATACCTCAGGGAAGGAGAAAATAGAGATATAAATATCATGTAAATGGCAAATATAGGCAATTTTAAGGTTTTTTGTATGGGCAAAAGCCTGTGGTGCTTAAATGTCCCTAATGACTGTTCTTGAACTTTAAGAAAATTGGGTTCAAAATTTTAATTTAGGACCATGTAGAGCATTCAGTAAGCAATGGAGATAATATCTATCTCAGGTGGGACTCTTGGCATACTTGAGGACCCTTTGTCAAAAAATATGGTCAGAGGATCATTTTTGAATCTGGATTGCCTTCTGCAGAAAAGCTTTCACGAGTGATGAATGGAAATTGCCTACTGCTGGGTCGATGCCAAGGAAGCTATTCAACATGGTATTTGTGGCTCTCTCTTCCTTTCTCCTTTGCAAAGGGATAGTGTTACATGGAAATTCCCTACTAACGGGCATTTCACTGCTAAGAGTGCTTGGGATGTGATTGGGAAAAAAAAGGAAGCAGAGTGGACTGGTTTAAGTTGATTGGGGGGCATCTCCTTATTCCAAGGCACAGCTTTATTTGCTGGCTAACAATTCTGGACAGATTAACTACAAAGAAGAGGCAGATCAAAATGGGCAGGATCATGGATCCAGTTTGTGTGTAATGCAATGCTGATGATGAACAGAGTAATCACCTCTTCTTCACTTATGTGTTCTCTAAAAGAGTCTGGAAGAAAATCCTCCAAATTTGTGGGAATAATAGGGAGGTTTCTGATTAGAACTCTGAGTTCTGGTGGGCAAAAATCTTTTCGCACAGAAAGTCCTTTCAATCTATTGTTATGAGGCTTCCTTGATGTTCCTTTATCTATTGTATTTGGAAGGAAAGAAACCCAAGGATTCATAATTCTGTACCAGCAGATGTAGAAAACAGAATCAAGAACATTGTTCAAACATTCCATCTAAGGCCTCAGGATACTAAGATTTTGCAGGAAGCAATTAGTAATCCAAACTTTTCAAGATTTTGTTTCTGCAATTTTGTAAAGATTAATTGTCTTTCATAGTTTTTGGTGTAAATAATTCTTGTAAACAGAAACATTTCCTGTTTTTGGTTGGTTTTTGAACTATGAAATCCATTCACTCATCAAAAAGAATTTTAAGGTCTTTCTGGCACCCAAGCACAATTCAGAAATTCACACATCCAAATCATCAGATGTGTATATCAGGCCATCACAAACTAAGCCCTGGAATTTTAAGCACTGCCACCACTAAAGGCTTTTTTTAGCATACCTGATATACCATCCACTCAGAAAGGGCCAAAGTTGATTTTAATCCTCTGAATCATATTTATTGAATAATAGTTGAAAATACTAAGAAAAACAATGCATGATTTCATCCATCAACATGGACTTTGATTTAAATTTTAATCATCTGGTTTTAAATTTTGTTATCTGATAGCTTTAAATCTTGTGCCTTTTACACCATGTGTTGCAGTGAACATGTCCATGTGCAAAATGTTCAGAAAAAGGAAGAAGTGAGGGAGTCCAGTAATATCTGAAGAACTAAACATGAATAATTTTGCAAGCTCAAGGGTAATTCAAGCAAAACCCATTAAATGTTACAAATAATATCTCATTAGTAGAATTGTAAGAAAAAAGATTTCAGGTTATTTATCTCAGTCAAGACAAGTGAAGGAGTACCTCATAAACCCCAGGGTTCATCAGTAAAAGGTCTCGACTTCCAGAAATCAACTGCCAAACAAGACCCCTTAAACAGTCAGGGATTCCTTTCCTTATGCGCCTCTTAACAACATGAGGTTTTCTTCGAACATAATGCTTCCAATCACTCCCTCCAACCCCAATCATCTTCCTCCATTTTCTTACCCTTCTTTCCTCCCTGAAAAAAATTTATGTCCACAATCAATAATCAACATTACTATCTATTAGTATGCAAGGAAGATCCATCAATAAGCCTTTGGCATTAACTCATTTGGAATATTGGAAGTGATTCACTGAAGAAAAAGAAACCTGTCAAACTCATAAGTTTACCTTCCCTTGGCTAAACCATCAGGAGGATTATTAATCTCTTGCTTTAGAAAACCAAATCTATCCATCTTTCTTGGCGAAGGAAGTGGCCCTGGTTCATAGTCATCTATTATTTTCTTCTCCATGCTACTATTTCAAAGAAACTTTAGTATGCCACAAGGCGGAAGACCTAAGTCTCACTGACATGGCAATCCACTAACCAATCTCAGATCACCTGCACAACCAAAACTGAAACAGCTGAAAAATCATACAACTAATACTATTAGTTATTACACATTGAACACATAAACACAAATTAAAATAAAAAGACTCAAATCTCACTAGTAACTAGAGTGTTATGAAAATAAAACGAGTATCAAATCAGCCAAACCATGGAAAGCATGTTAGCAACCATTCTGGTAGTTAAAAACCAAAACAAGTATAGCAATTATAAGAGTTAATTATCAAGTATAAATGTATACAAGAATGTTTCATAACTGATGAAGATGCCTAATTAGTAGCAAACATCCAAGCACAATGACGGGAACTTATATAATTCAATAAATAGAAAGACAGCAGCAGCGTAGCTGTTTAGAACTGATAAGAACAATAACAATAACAAACATAAACCAAAGCAAAGCAAACCACCTTGAGAGAAGCACAATAGATAACAGCTACAAGTATGGACAACCAGGTAAGTCAAATGCAAAAAAACAAATAACGAGAAGCTTATCAATGCTAATAATGAACATGTCCAGTTCATAGTACTAGACACCACACCATAATAAAATAATATCTGCTAAACAACAAACAATGGAACTTTCTCTAAGCCTACATGAATTCAAACACAATTTTCTACCAACCAAACAAAATCAGCCATAGGATCCCAAATCCCCGTAACAGTGAACGTTTCTAAAAAAGAACCGGCAAACAAGAAAAAGAAAGCAATGATCATGAAAACATGAATCAACAAGGCTGAAAATTAAAACCCAGAAACCTTTTCCATAGATATCAAATGGATTAATCTCAAAAACGTGAGTTTATCACTGCATGTAGAAAGCACAAAGAAAACAAACCTGGGTTTTTAAGGATTTTCGAGCCTGGTAAAGATTAACGTTTCTTCTTCTTCTTCTAGTCAATCTATATATAATCTGTATAATTGAGAGAGAGAAAAGCTGTATCCTTGATAGGAATGGTAGGTTTTGCAAGTCAATTGAGGCTTAATGCGTGTGTTGTTTCTATAGAAATTCCATCAACAGTGGAACCGAAGATGGCAGACAAAATTATCATTATTATAATAAAAGCTAAATGATACGAATGAAAAATCAAAAGATATTTTATTATGAATTATAATAATAATTTTTTTTTTTTTAGCGAGATGATTTTTTGATTTTTTTTCTTTCTCAGCAAATAGGTATCGCTCGTACCATTAAAAAAAATATATGGAGTTTTACAGTAGCTAAATCTGATCATTTGTTATCTCACTGAATACACAACTATGTTCTTATCTATATGGTAAACAAATAATAGTTAGATTGTCACTGGTAATAAATTATTTATGTTTTTTTTTCTCTATTCTAACAACTAAAATGCACAATTATCTATTTTTTTAGTTGTTTGTCAAATTAAACATGTTTGTCATATCCAAAGATCTTACCAGACTTAAAGCGCTTGAGTCTGGTATAGATACCAATCTCAAACGTTTAGGTCTGACAACTGTGTCAGACCTTCTAAGTGATTTGTTTCAAATCTTCAAAAATAAACTTTCCTTCTATGTATATGCATTGTGGATGAAAAACATTAATTTTATGTTTTTATCCAAGTGTTAGATAATTTTTTAAAGGGTTCATGCTTTTTTAAATTTGAGATGTTGCATGATCTAATTGTCAAAGTTTGTTACAATGAGAGTTTATTCTATATTACAACTATTAGTATATATGAAAATTTGAAATATATGATCATAAGACAAAAATTTTGAATTTTTGAATTGATACATTATGTTGTAGGAAAAAAAAATATTGTATATGTAAAAGATTTATTGTCCTTTTGACTATCTTAATTTGTGCAATTTTGTAGCTTATTTCTTCACTAGAATTAGAGATTAATAAAAAAAAAAAGAGTGAATTTTAGGGATGCGTGTAATTAATGTCCCGAAATAGAAAAAAGAAATATAGAAAAGATAAAAATATATTTGGTTAAAAAGACAAAGATGAAAATACAAAATAAATATATTTTTAGAACAATTATAAGTGAATTCTTATATTTTCAAAAAAAGAAAAAGATAAATGGGTATGACATGTTGCCAAGCCTAGGCACCTGGATCAAAAATAAAATTCAAAAATATTAAAAAATAATAGTGCAAAAGCGAACCTAAATCTATATTTTGAAATTTTAAGGATTAATTAACTTGTTTTATTGAACAAGAGAAAAAGGGAATGAGTTATAATTAATGCTCTCAAGCTCACTTTTTGTTGTTTAAGCATAGTTATCAGAGCCGGCCTGGCAGTTCAACCCGGGACTCGGGTGACTCGGCAGAATTTGATAGAGACCTGTTTTTTTTTTTTATCAAATGTGTTTTTTTCCCTAGCCAGAGACTCTTCTTTTTTCATCTTTTTTAGTTGGTTATTAGCCTATCAAAGTTCACTATATAAATATTAGAAGAATGTTTTATTTTTTTAATGTGAGATTTGAAACCCATTAATATATATTCTCTATATTCACAAGAAAAAAATTGTATTTTTTCAATGTGTGATAAAAAAAAAATTGTTTAAATACTTCAACTTAATAGGCTAAGATAATATGTTTTCAATGTGGGATAATATATTTTTCAACTTAAGTGGTTTACAATGTAATACTAATTTAATAGCCAAACCTAATTGTTTCTTAAATTTTTTATATGAAATATTAAAACTTCAAATATTTTTTTTTTAATTTTCCTAAGGTTACCCCAACGGCTTGGGCCTGACAACCCTATACAACTGTATTGTGGACCAAGACACATTCCACTATAGACTTGCACAATGAATTTTTCAAGCTCTGAAAGCTTGGGATAGGGCTAACGAAAGCCTTGGTTGTGGGGGGTTTTTAGTATTTTAAAATTATTTTATTATTTTTAAATTTAAAAAAGTTTAATGAATCTATATTTATTTGAGTCTCACAAATAAACAAGATCCAAATTAAAGATTAAAATGCGATAAAGTTTCTTTAAAAATGACGTGCCTCGTACTGGCATGTCAAGTGACATGACAGTGACACTACCTTGAAAGTTGTATACTTTTGTAGGTGGATGGCTATGGACTCATGATGAGGTCATGAGTTAAAACAAACAGAGCTATTTGATCTTCGTTTTGGCTGAAGTTAAAGTAATGTTTTTGGTAAAAAAAATATATATATAAATTTTTTGAAGTATTTTTTTTAATTTTAATTATAAATCAAAACTTTTATACATACATTTAATTAAATATATCAAGAACTTTTTGTGCTAATAAATATAAAAAATAAAGTATTAACGCGTCTATTCAACTCGCCTCGCTACAGATCGATTAAATTTTTTTTTCTAACACAAAAAATTAGTATATAGATGTTATTAACATATTTTTTGACATTGAATAAAAAATATTACTATAAATAAAAAAAATTGATGTTTAGATATAATAAACTATAATAAAAGATGAAATACGTTAATAAAAACATATAAAATCTCAAGTTAATTCTTAATATAGCAGAAGAATGGAACAATGTTGCAATCGTTATAATGAAAAATCATTTTCTTAGTTTTTGTATAATAATTTTTAGAAAAAAATTGTAAAAAAAATAAATTAAAATGCAAATTAAAAAAAATAAAGATAAGAAAAAAAAAGTATTATACCGTTTCTAGGTGAAAACACTATTTTTTTTTATTATGATTGTTGAGACTGCAGCAGAAATCTCAGTATCTTCTAACCAATTTCTGGCCATTAGAAGAAAGAAAGGTCCAGTAGAAATCAAAAGAAAAGGGCATTTTATTCATAGCCAACACCACAAATCACACATATGTTGGTATTCGCTTCATTACATAGAATAGTAGCATAATCTGACGCAAGCTCATACGCTTGACTTGTTAGGATGCCTAAACCAGCTTTTTTATTGATGTATGCATGTAGTGGTGAAGGCAAAGACACTGATACCTAGTAGAGCTCCAATCCTAGGCGTGGTTTGATGACAACTTCGAGAGGGGTCTCCTTCGGTAAGGCAATGCCTGGGCCTTCAATCATGTCCACAGGCAAGCCTGCAACAGTTGTTAAATCAAAACCCTGAAGGATCCTAGCAAGTGTCAGATGAACCACTATCAAGCCAAGATTTATGGCAGGGCAAGATCTTCTCCCAGAGCTAAAAGGAATGAACTCCATATTTTGACCCCTAAAATCAAGATCAGCATGGGTTGTCAAGAACCTGTCAGGTTTAAACTCGTTTGGGTTTTTCCACACACGAGGGTCTCGATGTAGCTTCCATATGTTAACTACTAGTCGAGTGCCCTTAGGAACATCATAGCCACCAATAGAACAATCTTCCATGGCCTCACGTATTCCGGTTAAGGGGCCTGGAGGGTATAAGCGCAGGGTTTCTTTCACAATTGCTTGGAGGTACTTGAGGTTCTGTATATCTGATTCTTCCACCCATCTTTCTCTTCCTACTTGCTTGTCCAGCTCTTCTTGAGCAGCCTTTAGCACGGTTGGGTTGTTTAGCAATAGGGACAGCGTCCAAACTAATGTAGTTGCTGTGCTTCCTGCTCCTGTGAGGGTGAGAATCTGCAAAATTACCACAAAACGTGTGAAAATGAAAATATTTGTAAGTCAATTACCACCTGAGCGCTAGCACAATTGGTAGGAGACTGGAAGGTCTCTGCGGTGCGCCCCGTCACCTGCCAGCCAAAAACAAAAAGGTACTAAAGGCTTACAGTACTTAGGAAACGTACCAAAGCTGTTGCCTTGATGACAACATCACGCGAATAGCCAGAAATCCTATCAGGACCTTCAGCAAGGTTAGAGATCATCACGTCCATGAAGTCGCTCTCACGATCGCTTCCCAATTCGCCATCTATTTTTTTCTTAAGATGTTCTTCCAGCCAATTTCGTATCACGGCATCAAGTTCCTTGGCAGTCTTCTTCATAGCACTTACATGCCCCTGATAATCAAGCCATTCAAGAAATGGAATCGCATCCGACATTACAAAAATCCCACTCAGATACAAGGCTTTTTTTATGGCTTTTTTGTAACGCCAGGGCTCGCTGTTCTCCTTGTCATATGTGCTGCTGCAATATCGCTTCCCGACTATTGTTCTAAGGTTTATGTTGAACGTCAAGCTTTCCAACAATTTGCTTATATTCACCTTCGCAGGGGAGTCCACATTTCCTGCATAAAAACTGTGCAAACCTTTGATGAACGTGTCTACTTCTGATACACGGACATGCTTAAGCATTTCAAGCCGCTGATTTGATAGAAGCTGAAGAGTGGCCAGCTTTCTGACATCTCGCCAATACTGTCCGTACGGGGCTAATGCAAAAGCTGCGTTGTTATAAAACATATGTTTCCCTGCTGCTATGCCTGCTCTAGTAGCCAAAACTCTGTCATTGGTGTTTAAGCAATCCTTCACTGTTTCCCAACTACTGACCACTAGGGTTCGATGAATGCCGAACTTGAGTGAGTAAATAGGGCCATATTTATCGGCAATGGCTCCAAGGGTTTTACATGCTGGGTCTTTGCCAACTAGACTAGGGAGGTGACCAAATAACGGCCATGCCCCGGACGGTTCAGGGGCTCTGGTTGATTTTTTGCCTTCACTATTTCTGGCTAGGATTTTCCAGAAACCATAAAGAAATACCAAAATGAGAGCCTCAAGAATCATTTGGAATTGGATATAAAAGAAATCCAGGGAGGAAAAGAAGATGGTTTTAATGTGCTTTGGTTGGTATTTATAGACCCATAATTTATATATAGTCAATTAGATTAGACGACGCATAAAAAGTAATATAAAGCACGAGTAAAGTAATAGTGGCAAGGTTGTTAAAAAATAAAATTTTTTGACACCGCATGAAAAATATAATCTAAACTTGAATTGTAAAATTAAATAGTAAGATTATATATAAATTTTTTAATTTAATGTGACATATTAAGCTAATGTTGAAATACTTAAATGATTTAAAAATAAATAATTGTGAATGAATATCGTCCACTGGTCTCCTTCCTTCAAGTAAGAGGAAGTAGTCTTAGCCAATGAGCATGTAGCTCAATTAATAGTGGGGTCTACCAGCCTCTTCTTTGTAGTAAGAAACATAAAGAGAAGGGTTATCATAATTGTCGGTCCAAAATCGAGTGGACCTCATAAGAAGCTGAAAATCCCAAATATCTCAGGAGAAGGGTTTTTCTTGGTTTCTTGCTCTTCTTTTGACCTTTTCTGCTCGTGTATCACGCAGAAGGGATCCCGTTGCTCTGACCGGTGCTTGCCTGCGGCAGGGTCGTTGGGTCCATGCATGGTTTTAGTGGCGTAGCATGATTACCTTCCTTGCAATAGCATAGCCTAGTTTTCTTCTTCTTCTTCTTCTTCTTCTTTTTTTTTTTTTTTTTTTTAATTCACAATGATAAACATGTATTTGAATCAGCTTTCGTGTATTCTTGAAAATTCAGCTAGTTTGAAAACGTGTTTTAAATTATATTTTAAAAAAAATTAAATTTTTTATTTAAAATTATGTTTTATGTTTTTTAACTATTTTGATATGCTGATGTCAAAAATATTTTTTAAAAAATAAAAAATATTATTTTGATGTATTTCCAAGTAAAAAACACTTTGAAAAATAACCGTTATCACACTCCAAACACCTCTTAAATTCCTCTCCAATCAAGTTTTAAGTAAACTATGATTTAAATACACATTAAAATACATAACATAATATTCTAGTAACCATTTCTAAAATTAGAATCTCAAAGATGATGATATGGAAAGTTTATTTGTCAAAAAATAATATAAAATCATTTATTAAACTTCATTTATTAGTTTAAATTTTTTGTTGAGATGTTTTTTTTTTATATAATGTTAGAGTTTTAATGACTAAGCCATAAAAGTTTTAATATCACCACAATCAACATTCTTCTCTACGTAAATTAAAAAAAAAATAAACATATACATTTTAAAAGTCCAAAAATTTTCATTTTAAAAGATATATTGAAGAATAATATAAAATCATTTATCATATCTCTTTTAACAATTTAAATTTTTAAAATTAAGACAATTATTTTAACATTACTCATTTACAAATCACATGTAAATCTACACCCAAACTAATAAAATTATATTACAAAAAATAAAAAAAATGAAAGCATATAAAAATAATATGAAGTATTACTCCTTCAAACTTGGAAAAAGCTAAACCAAATATGAAAATCTTTGTAGCATGAATTCAAATCCACGAGGATATAAGCTTAAAACTTGGACTTTTTTTATATATAAAAAAAAGCTAAACCAAACAACAGAAATTTATTTTATTCTAAAACAATGATAAAAATATATTTATTTTTATCTTTCCAATCAAATACATTTTTATTCTTTATGTATCTATTTATTCTATTTTAAAACTCTAATCAAAACATAACCTAAGTTTTGGCCCTAAGTTCTTATGATTTTAAATTGCTCCTAAGAAGTTTTCAAACAATGAGTGAGATCCGACAAAAGATTAAGCAATCATACAAGCTGATAGTATTTATGAGCAGCAATTATCATTTTTCAAAAATATTATTGTACACTAGTTTACAAGCTGGCATTACTTTAATTATGGATTAGATTAAAATATTTTTTTATGTAATAAAAAATATTTTCATAGTAAAAAACTATTTAATATTTAATTTTATTAAATACCGTTTAACAAGTTAACTTTGAAATTTCTTGATCCGATTCCTTATCTAACTCGAATTTAAAATTAAATTATGTGAAAGTTGTCTGATCATGGTCTAGTTAACTTGGTCGGTTCAAATGTATCTTAATCGACTAGTAAAAAAAACGATTATGATGAAATTGAGAAAAAATTAATGAAATTAACATTAAAAAATCTATCAACCCAACTTTTGTCTAGTTCGTGTTTAAAATTAAATCAAGTGTAAGTTGTTCTGATATAACTTAATCAACTTGACTGGTCCAAAATGAACAAGGTTGACTGGTAAAAAGAATATGATGATGAAATCGAGAAACAAATAATGAAATTGATTGAAAAAAACTTCTTGACTCGATTCCTTTCTTAGCACATGTTTAAATTAAATCATGTGAGAATTGTCTTAATATGATTTAGTTAATTAAAAAATAATTCGAACGACTGTTAAAAAAATTAAAGGATAAAATTAAAAAAATAATAGAATGAAAATTAAAAAAAAAAGAAATAGGAAAACAATAAATGACTGAATTGAAATAAAAAGAAAACTTGACTATTCATATAAACAACAACGAAGCTACACAATGATTTCCATGTTTTCCAGCAAATAAGTAATTTAGTTTCCTTCACAAGGCATCCGTGTGACCAAGCAAAATATAATACTTGTAACTATTTAATTAACCTAATCAATTTAACTGGTCCAAAATCAACAAGGTTGACTGGTAAAAAAAATATAATGATGAAATTGAGAAACAAATAATAAAATTGATTGAAAAAAACTTCTTAACTCGATTCCTTTCTTAGCACATGTTTAAATTAAATCGTGTCAGAGTTGTCTTAATGTGATTTAGTTAATTAAAAAATAATTCGAACGACTGTTAAAAAAATTAAAGGATAAAATTAAAAAAATAATAGAATGAAAATTAAAAAAAAAAGAAATAGGAAAACAATAAGTGACTGAATTGAAATAAAAAGAAAACTTGACTATTCATATAAACAACAACGAAGCTACACAATGATTTCCATGTTTTCCAGCAAATAAGTAATTTAGTTTCCTTCACAAGGCATCCCTTTGACCAAGAAAAATATATCCCTTGTAACTATTAAGTAGATGATTCAGTAGTAAGAGTTTGAGTTTAAAGGGTTTGCTCTTCTTATAATCTCAAGTTCGAGTTCTATAATGGCCACTGGAGGCTTACATGTTTATTAACTTCAAGGCCTGTAAGATTAGTCGAGATGCGCGTAAACTGGCCCGAACATTCACGCTAATAAAAAAATATATCCTTGTGACATGTGGTAGGAAAAATTAAAAAAAGAAAAAGAAAAATTGGAATGGAAAGTATTCGTTTTTTGGCGGCTCCTATGTGATTCCGATTCCACGTGTCTCAATTGCTCAATTATTTTGCAAACAGTGGGGAAAAAAAACATTAATTCTGGAGCTAATAAATGGAGACAGCTCCAGAATTGATGTTTCGGGAGATTATAGGCTGGAAAACATTTGCATCCCCACATTGTTCTGTTGCCATCAAGAACTCATGAATATAAAGGAAAAGTCAGCAGACAAGAAATAATGTCATCAATCTATATTCATTTATATTTTGATAGGGTTACTTGATTTTCAAAAATATTATATCTCTAAACTGTAGAGTTGTATATTTCTTGAAAAGTTTTTATTTTATTATGAAAATAGCTTACAAGACTGTTTAAATATTAAAAGAAACATTATGATTGATAAAATATTAATTAAATTAAGAACTTTAATGAATAGCAGTAAAAAACAATTTGAAAAATTTAAAAACAAAAACTAAAATAGATGGTTTCCAGCATAATCTGAACATGTGAACAAAAACAATTGACTAGCTACCTACTGCGTATAGTTAGGTTTTTAGAATAATGTAGGAAAAATTTCAGTACAATTCAATTATTCAATAAAATAAATGAATAATACATGGAACACATGTAACTAATAAGTCACGCACATGTCAATATCACATCATAGGATACAGATTTCACACATCATAGGATATTAGATTTCATAATCGAAGTATCATAGTATGGTTTTTCCATGTTTTTGATTGATAAGATTGTTGAAAATTAGTTTTTCCTTGTTAAGATGAATTGATATGAACAACTAATAAAGCGTTTTTTAATGCAAATACAAAGATATTTTAAATACAATAATCACAGCCATATTTTCCTTGTAAGCCCAAAAACTATTTAATAGTGAATCGTCCCGGAATTAACAGTTTTAAGATATGATGAAGGAATTCTGAGGGGTGTAGCGCAACTGGTCAGAGTCTAGGTTTGCTCCCTAAAAGTTATTAGTTCGAGTCTCACAAATCTCAATGCCACTTGAGGCTTACATGGTCGTTAACTTCAGGGCCCGTAAGATTCGTCAAGGTATGCGCAAACTGACTCGGACACCCATATTAATAATAATAATAAAAAAAATATGATGAGGGATGATTGGTTAACAATCAAGGAATCTCCGCCCATTTTTTTTATATGGTGATAGGAATGAAGAATTTTGTTGACAATACATTTAATTTACTAATATTTCAAATCTATTTTGTTACTTTTTCGAACCTCCAATAACCCACACTGCAGCAACTTTTTAGCTTTTCTTTTTTTTTATTCGTTTTAGTCCCTGTTTCTTTCCAATTCCATTTTGTTGATTTTGATAATTAAGTCCCTAAATGATTATTATTTTTTATTTATTGATGTTTGTTTGGACTGAGTTCTTGCCGATCTATGATTTTCATGGTGGTGGTTGATTGTACTTCATGATTAATTAACTGGTCTTGCGTGGATTTCTGACTTAAGACTAAGAGGTTGAGGGTCTAATTGGGCAAGTTTTGTTAAGATTAAAAGAAATAAGGGCTTAATTGCATGATTTTATTTGAGCAGAGCATTGATAAACAAGGGCACCACTGAGCATAGTGAGCTAGCTTGACAACATTGGACCAAGTACTGATGGATTGAGCTTTGGGCCTTCCAGAGATTCAGACTCTTTTGATGAACTGTCCAAGCATTAAGATTTACAAGAGGTCCAGATCTTGCCTTCTGTACATTGTTATGCATAGCTCCACCTACAAATTTTCCAACAACAAAAAGTTCTCTTCTTGCAAGGATTTACAAGAGGTCCAGATCCAGATTTTTTTTTTTTTTTAGTTTAACGTGGATGTCTGGACTAGCTTGCGCGCACCTCGACTAATCCCACGAGCCCTAAAGTTAACGACCATGTAAGCCTCCAGTGACCATCATATGAGCAACCACAGGGCTCGAACCCGAGACCACAGATGGAGCAAATCTCTTGGTCCCAATCTCTTACCACCGGGGCACCACCTAGATGGTTGACCTTTCTTTTTTATGAATATGCATGTGCTCTTTGGCTTTAACTTGTCTTTTTTTAATAATTATTTTTAAATTGTTTTTTAATATAATCAAACAATGAAAAATAACATATTTTATAGTAAAAAAAAATTCGAAAACAAGTTTTTTTTCTTGAAACAAAAAAAATAAAATTTACATGTAAAATATTTTCTAAGAAAACAAAGTTAACATAAGACACTAAATAGTAAATTAACTCAAATAGTAAATAACAATCACACTTGTTCCAGTTATAAGTCGACGGTTGAAGCCAGAGGAAAAGGGAAAATGGAAGAGGAAGAAAAAGGCAATGCGAGGAGGATAATCAACGGGTCGAAGGTGTCCTATGCTTAGAAATAATTTCGTTATTAATATAATTTGGGATTGTATCAAGAAGTTTTATGGCTGCATGTTATTGAAATTTAACTATGCTAGCTTCATAACATATTTTATAGTCACACATATTTTTTTCCGACATCATTAGTGGGTATTTCACTTGTGTGGTTACGGTTATTTTTTAAAGTGTTTTCTACTTGGAAATGTATCAAAATAATATTTTTTTTTATTTTTTAAAAATTATTTTTAACATCGGCGCATCAAAATGATCTAAAATCATCAAAAAAATATTAATTTGAAGTAAAGAAAAAAATAAAAAATATTTAATTTTTTTAAAAGCGCTTTTGAAACGCAAAAACAAACAGTTATTAATGTCTATTTCGAGGTGTGTTTGCACTATAATTTCAATAAGTTTTGAATTTTTTTGTTTTAAATTATTTTTTTAATAATTTTTTTAATATATTTAAAAAAAAAATTTAAAAATTAACCTCAATCATACTTTCAAACCATGTCCTTATTCAGTTGACTAAATCTAGTCTCATCTTTAACTTCTAAAAGAAAAAAAAAAAGTTTAGGAAATGAAATTTGATTGTTTTATACTCAAGAAAAAGATAGATAATCTTAAAATAAAAAAAAAATGTAAGAACCCAAACCATCCATTTAATTTACAAAAATAAAGAATAAGTTTTTTTCCCTCTTATAAATCAAAACATTTCCATCCTACGAATGAAAATTTCCCTCCAATAACCTACTTTCTTCTCTCAATTTCACTCATCTCTCTATCTCGCTAAAATCCTCATTTTTGTCATTATTATCTTAGTTCAACTCGTTTTTTTTTTTGAAGTTTTATTTTTTTTACCTTTTATTATTTACTAAAATTAGCAATTATGTGTAAAAATATTTATCTAAAAAGACAAAAATTGATGATATTTATCAATTAATTTTTCATTTAAAAACATTTAACGGGAATAAATTTATTTATTTTCTCAATTTTAAAGAGTTTTAAAATCTGAGATAAAACTCGAAACGTTTTTTCAATATGACAGTTCCAAAGATCAATGCCAATGGAGTTGCTAAACCTTAACTACTAAAAGGACTCAACTGATCAAATTAGTAATATGGGGACTCAACTATAGTACAGGCACCACACGTGTGATTATTGCTATAGAGTGAAAAAACCCAATCCTCGGGTTCTTATAAACCCAAAAAAATTTTCTTATCTTCACCGCTGAACAAGCACAAATACAGTAGTTGCCCATTCCTCAGTTTGTTTCCAGTTTCTACAAAAACCAGGTAAGAACCACGTCAATTCTTTAAGGTCTCGACGGTTTATAGCAGGTTCTTATGTATGATTTCTTGCGGAATCCCAAATGACAGGTTCATGCTAGTAATGGATATTTCTTGATTTTCTTGGTAAAGCTAGTTGTTGTTGTTTTGAAGAGGCATGGCTTCTTTTTCTGCTGTTTGCAATAACGGGTTCTTGAATTTTAAACTGAACTCTGGAGTCAATAATGGAAATACTAAATCTTTGAAGAGAAATTCAACTATTTGTTACAGTCCAGTGTTGATCCCTTCTTTGGGACTTTGCAGTGCTGGCAAACTCCAACATTTGTTGCTTTGGAGGAGCAAGTTTAGGTCATCATTTTATGATGGAAAAACCGGGGTTCATTTATCGGGGTTTTGTGGTGGTTGTAAGTCTCAAAATGGGATGTCTTGTAAGAGCTCATTTAGGCCATTGAGCAGTGAAAAAAGTAGAGATGAAGAGAGCCATTTGAGGAAAAGAGGAAATGGTAATTTGAGGAAGAGGTTTTCACTTAGATTGAAAACAAGACTGCGGCTATTGAAGATAAGATTGAAGGGAGTTTCGATTAGGTCGATGTTGAATGATTTTGGAATGTTCTTGAGAAGGAATATAAGAAGAATGACACTTTACACTTCAATTTCTGTTGCATTGGGAATGTGCTACTTGTTTTTGAGATTAACTGCGTTGCCATCTCCAAAGATTGTTCCTTATTCAGAATTGATAGCCAGCCTTCAAAATGGCTATGTTACAAACGTCTTATTTGAAGAGGGATCTCGTCGTATATACTATAACACAGACTCTGTGGGTACTGAAAACTCAGAAGACAAATCTTCAGTATTAAATCTTCCAAATGAGAATGCAGCTGAAACAGTTGCAATAGAACGTGTTGTGAGCAAAACTGGTCTGGCATCAAGGGTAGATGTATTTAAGAAATTTTCAAGGCCACGAGCTTCCACCCCAGAGTGGCAATTTTCTACAAGGAAAGTAGATCGTGACGAGAAATTTCTTCTTACTTTGATGAGAGCAAAGGGAACAGCATACAGCTCAGCCCCTCAATCAATTCTGATGTCAATAAGGAGTTTGCTTATAACTATAATATCTTTGTGGATTCCCTTGACTCCTATGATGTGGCTCCTCTATCGCCAACTTTCTGCTGCTAATAGCCCAGCACGAAAGAGGCGATCAAATAATCAGGAAGTCACTTTTGATGATGTGGAGGGTGTTGATGTTGCTAAGATAGAACTCATGGAGGTAAGCAATTCCCCTCTTAAAGTTTCCTCGAAATAAAATGATATCAGATATTCAGATATAATTCTAAAAAAAAAAAAAAAACTTCCAGTTATCTATTTATTACTGAAGCAAGTGTCAAGAGTCATAGTCTATTTAAATTTTATGTTCATCTGCACAATTGTAATAGAATAATAAGATTTAGTGGAGGGGATTAACGAATGAGTCTAACTTTATGTATCTCTATCATTAACCATTTTGTAATCGAGCTGTATTTGCTCTATAAAGAACTCTTGAAGTTGTTACATATGATGCTAATGGGGTTATAAGTCTGCATTTGAACACGTCATAAAGCTAGTTTTAATCTCACTTGAACTTCTTTGCTAACTCCCAAGTTATGCATGAGGCTTTCTGAGTCTGAGCAAGGTGATGTCTTGCTGCTTTCTTGTCCAACCATATCTTATATCCTCTTGGAGATTTCTTGATCTTTGCTGAAGCTGCTTGATAAAGAATTGTATAGATACCTTGACTTCTCTTTTAATTATATTTCCTACTTCGAATCTGAATCTGAGACCAGCTCAATATTTTGTTTGTTGTCTTGCAAGATTTCTGTTTACGGACACTGATGGTTCCATTATGTTGATGGATCTTTCTAGAATATCTATGTTAAACTCATTGATGTGATTCATGCTTTGTAGATAGTTTTGTGTCTGCAAGGAGCAATGAATTATCAAAAACTGGGAGCAAAGTTACCTAGAGGTGTATTGCTGGTTGGTCCCCCAGGAACAGGGAAGACATTACTGGCACGTGCAGTTGCTGGAGAAGCAGGAGTACCATTTTTCAGTGTCTCTGCCAGTGAATTTGTGGAGTTGTTTGTTGGTAGAGGAGCAGCTCGGATTAGAGATCTCTTTAATGCAGCAAGAAAATCTTCTCCGTCAATTATATTCATCGATGAACTTGATGCAGTTGGGGGAAAACGTGGTAGAAGTTTCAATGACGAACGAGATCAAACACTAAACCAGGTAACCTAATCATTCAAACCTTCTTGCATCTCTTGCAGTGTTTCCATTTTTTTACTGGATGTATTGTAGTTTACTGAATCCTATATTTATGCAATCTTTTGCGTTATTGGTGTGCAACTTCATCTACATATTACATATGTTTGTCAGGCACTATGCGCATTGCTAAAATTACTATGTTAAACTTCAGAGACATGTCTAACCTTGCATATTATATTCTTGTCAGAACTTCTGATAAATCAACTGGCTTTCTTGCTTGTTTTGTCATTGTTTAGCATTGTTACTCTAAATCCTCTGACTTAAGATTTTCCTCCAAAATTTCTGAATATTTTGTTCCAAATAAAAGTTTTGCCCTCGCAACTGACTTTTTTTTGCCTCTGTAGTTGCTGACTGAAATGGATGGTTTTGAGTCAGAAATGAAAGTGGTGGTTATTGCAGCAACTAATAGGCCGGAAGCTTTGGATCCAGCCCTTTGCCGGCCTGGTCGCTTTTCAAGAAAGGTAGTTGTTGGAGAACCAGATGAAGAAGGAAGGAGAAAGATCTTGGCTGTACATTTGAGAGGGGTTCCTATAGATGAAGATGCAGATCTTATCTGTAATCTAGTTGCTTCATTGACACCAGGGTTTGTAGGTGCTGATCTTGCAAACATCATTAATGAAGCTGCTTTACTTGCTGCTCGAAGAGGTAAGGTTTATGTTATAAATAAGCTGTTATCTGGTCTTTTACCATCTACAATGACAATTTGAATCCACTACAGATAGCAGCCTTATCCTCATGTGGTGGGCCATCATTTTATTTCCATTCTTTTTCATTACATCTTCATTGAGTAATTCTACCCCACTCCCCAATTTTGTATACCCTCTTTTATATTGCAAGCTTTATGCATTAGATACCTCGAGAATAATTATATCATTTATTATTAAATATGAATCGAGTAAGTTTGGTTTTTGCAGGTGGAGACATTGTGACAAGGGAAGATGTAATGGAAGCAATTGAAAGAGCAAAGTTTGGAATCGGGGACAGGCAACTAAGGCCCAGTACAATAAGCAAAGAGCTGGGCAAATTGTTCCCATGGATTCCTTCGTTGATGGGAACGATTGACACAAGACAGGATGGTTTGCAAGGCTCTTTAGGTTACCAGACCCTGAGCTGAAAAGTAGGTTTTGTTTCAATTTACTTTTACTATGGTTACATTTTCTTGTTTTTGGTTATTTAGGTTTTTCTAGGGTCTATATGTACAAAATTTTGATGTCTATCGATAAATTTACCACAAGATACATATTCAAATTAGTGGAATTGTCATTCTGGTGTTTGTGTGATGGGTGCTGGAATAACCATCTATAATGTATGCTTTCAAGTCAGATGACATTTTATCATTAAAGCATACTGGGTTCATATCTTTTTCAATTTCCACACCCCAAGATTAGATGATTTTGAAGTGTCCAATATACTTAGGCTGAGAGGATCATGATTCATAACAATTCTTGGTTGATCCCCTCTATGTGATGACATGTAAATGATGAGTACATTAACTGCGTTTATGCTACAAAGTATGCTGCTGAAAATATAATCCCACTTTCTTGCACTCTCTATTCCAATCCTGAAAGTAGAAGACATGAAAAATAGTAGCGAGATACTTATTGGCTGCAATTTTCTTGTTATTCATGTACATCTTTTTTCATACCAATGTAGTATAACATTTTCTTTCCATATCTTCAGCATGGATCCGGTTATATGGAATCAAGTGACAAATGTTATCAAGATCTGTGATGGAAATCTGTCAAGTTAATATTACCACGTTATGTGGTTCGTAAAGAAATCCTTTGCACTTTCCTTTCTAAACTCCTTGGATGATCACGAGGCTTAGTCAAGTAGAACCAGAGTGCACTCCTTATTAGTTCGATGACACTTTTTATCCCCGCTGCACTATTTGATCATACTGTCATAGGGTCGCATTGTGGCCAAATATGCCAATATGCCCTGAGGGGTCCCTTTGCTATCAGTAATTTGGTCCTTATCACTTTCAATCATCCTGGTATGGTTACCAACTTAGTCATCCTTGATCACATCCTCTTAACAGCAGAACATTTTGATTTGTCCACTAAAAACTTTTCTCTAGCGTGTTGTTTGTTCAATCAGGCTAGTTCTTTCTGTTGGTCGCTGATTAGTCGTTTTCATACCCCCACCCCCCCCGGCGTGGCTTGAATGTGTGAACCTCCCTTTTTATGATGTGAGTGGTCCTATTGAGCCAGAGGGCTCATTACTGGGTTTCCTGCTGCTTTCATATGCAATTGCATCATTCTGAATCTTATAGTGGAGAAAATTCTACAGAATCACTTTCACCTTCCCTTTTGTCATAATCTCCTCCTGGAAAACTATTGCAAGGACTTGGCCCATGTGGATCTAACCAGCCACATCATCTCCCTGGACTGGCAATAACTCTCTTTTCATTATCATGCTTTCGATAACATCAGCATTCAAGGCAGCTAGCTAAGCTGTGATGGGCAGTGGTAGATGGCTTTTGGAATCTTTTATTTGGTTTCTATCTATACCTGTCATTTTCTTGGAAATGATATGCTCTTCTGCTCATCTGTCACGGCAAATAAAGTGTATTCCCAACTAGTTGGGACTCCAATTGGTATGATTTTGACATCCACTATTAGAGCAAGTTGTTGGGACTTTCTTTCCTTACATTTCATGTACCTTAAGTTCTTTCATGTCATGTGAAAAATTTGTGTCTCTCTGCTGAATTTTATGCACCTAATTTGATTCTCTAGCTGTCTGATTTTGTTTTGTTTTTTTTCAATTAATTTCCCTTCTTCATTTTCCAATGCATTGCACATTTGTGAACCCATCAAGCATGTTGCACAGCAGTGTGAATGAAAAGAGTCATGATCTTACAGCTGGAAATGTTGGAGATTGTGATAAGTTTGTTTATTCCTAATAATTGTCTTGTCATCCACGAAATAGACTTAAATTATTTGAGTTGGAATGGAGTTTGAGGCACTACATTATGGTGAAGCCCATTCCGTAGCATTAGTGCACTATGATGAACACACAAATCTACTAGATAAGATACGCTGCTTGTTCCTATTGGGGAGAAAAATGGACAGAAGACGCACAAGATGAAGGTGAAAGTTGCCGAGAAGCAAAGATTAATTTAGGTGTGCTTTTCTTTCTTTTTTTTCAAGGCCAAATTATACGTACCATCATTTTGCCGTTTGAAGAATATTAAAATTAATTTTTTAAAATAAACTTTTATTTTTATATATTAAAAAAAAAACTTTAAAAAACAATGATTACATCATTCTAAAACATCCCTCTTAAATCTGAGTCAGCCGGAAAACATTTTGGATCTTTTTCTCACGTCATCTAATCTTCAGTTGCAATTTTATCTTTTGACCTACCACAAAAAATAAGTGCTCCGATCTCCACATCACTCCACCATAAGCAGTGACTCCTTAATTTAGGGGGGGAAAGGACATAATGAACACCAAGAATTAAAAAGACTCCTAGCTGGGGTTAATTGCAGCCATTCATTTCATGGAAACAATGCCCTTTTCAAATGTCCTTTTTTAAAAAAAGAATCTGTCCTTGTAGTGTGACAATGTTGGGCTCAGATTGCTTAGAAATCATTTTTTTCGATACTCGTTAATTTGCTGATTACCCACCATGTGAATTTGAATGACAGAATTAATTATAGCAAGTCTCCTTCAAGCTTTGATGTCCAAGCACTCTACTGAACTCATGAAAGCTCTCTTTGCTTACACATTTAGATCCAAATTATCAGGCTTGTCCCTTTGAGGGTAAGGAAAGAATGTTGTCGAGTTGTTGTGAGAGCAGAGAGAAGAAATAATAAAATCTGCTGCAAGATTGCTATGAACATTATTTTTTCAAGATAACGTGAACTGTTTTTGTTCTAGTGAGCAATTTGCTTTTGATTACATATGTACATTTTCTGTCATCTTCCAATTCTAGACCTTGTTGTCGGCTTGTCGCTCAAAGCTTTGAACTTTCACTTCAGAAGATTGCAGCTTTAAGTCTTCTCTTCAACTCCTTCCTGCAGAGAAAAAAAAAAAGAGTAAAACCATTGTGACTTGAGACCATTTTCTAAAACCCTTATTTGTTTTCAGATTCTTGAGTCGGTGTTAAAGTACTTCACCTCATAAGTTCCTTGTCAATGCTTGAAGTAGATAATAGTCCCCTATTCTCTTCAGCCCTCCTTAGAAGGTAAGGGATAACCTTCTCAACAGGTCCATATGGCATGTACTTGCTAACTAGAAAACCTGCATTGCTTAAACCAAATGAAAGTGCATCTGACATTCCATATAGCTGTGCAAACTCAAGCTTTGGATTCCCCTTTCTAATCCCCAGGTCTAGTGCCTTCGTTGCTGCCAATCTCCCTATAGAATGTACACAGAACATCCTGTATCAAATCCAATTTCTATTACAATAGCTGTAATTTATCATATATATGTTTCCTTGAGATCTTTACCTGATTCAACATTATGTGTTGCAAGAATGACTGCATCCGAGCTATTAGCGATCTTTTCAAGCATGAACGAAGCACAATCATTGTAGCAAGCATGTGTCTCTTGAATACTATTGTGAATGGGAGAATCATAACCTAATGCAGAGGCTAATTTACTTTCACTAGACATGTAAGCACCCCTCACTACCTTAAACCCCATTGGGACTCTCATTTTGTCAGCAGCTTTAGTTGCAAGTAACAATCTCTCTTTTGCATCTTTCAAGTAGGCTTGAATCGTGCCATACACAATGGGATTATCATCTTTGTTGTACTTGATCGCTGCCGAATATGTCAAGTAATCAATGGCAGGTTGAATAGCTGTTTTCTCTGCATCCACCGTTAATGGGATATTGGCCTGGACACTTTTTTCACATAGTTTCCACAATCTCTCCTGGCCTAATTGGAGATCGTGCTCTTCTTGTGGGGTTAATGGTTCTGGTTTTTTAAGAGTATGATACAAGGGGCTTGAATCAGAAAAAAGTGGAAAACTGTTCTGTTTCCATGGAAGGTTGAAAGAAGGATATCTCTGTTGCCACCTTAACAAATCACTAACTCTCTCTAACAAGCTTATGGGGCAAATTGCTGTGATCTTTACCACCACACTGCTCACCTGATGTAAGTACACAAAAATAATAAAATTAGCATTCAACATCTGGGTTGTTTTCTTTCTCACAACATCAAAGAAAGACAAAAGAAACCTGGTAGGATACACGAAAGCTAGCCCGAGGATACCCGGACCATAAAACCGAAGGAAAGATGTGCTCTTGTAGCTAGTGTGTTCAATTTCTGAGAGGAAACCTCTCAAGAAGAATATTCAACTAATCTGGCTATGCTCTTGCTGTCATTTTCTGTGATGCATGTATTTCCAAATTCTTACGGTCAATATTGTACACCATGAGAGGTGGAGTCCAACAGGACACAACTTGCTTACACTTGTATTTGAAGGATTCTGCTTGCATTCCAAGCAGTAAAACTAGCATATGCTGCAGGACCCGTATCTAATTTCAAAAGTAAATTACTCTCTGGCTAATATGAACTAATTAACGGATCAAAAAAAATTGGAAAAAGATAGTAAAATTAAATTGATAAACGAAAAGGGCTAAAATTAAGGAAAATTGAAATCTTACAGAAGATGGAGGAAGAGACATGGCAGATTGAACAGTATCAAGAAACCCTTTCAAATTCTGATCACAAGCATCATTATCACCTGTATATTCAACAGCGAAAACCAACATCCCTCTTAAACCAGATTCATTAACTTTCTTAATACACCTTCCTGCCTCAACAACATCTTCTCCAGCACAAAAATGTTCAAAGAACGTATGCCTTACGGTCTTTATCATAGCAGCACGTAAAATATTATCTGTCTCCATAAGCCTAGAGTTCATAACCCACATCCCAAAATCAACCATAGGACTTATAGAAGCCAGGTAAAGATTTAAAGATGCATGCAAGAGTTTGGTGGTTGGCAAATTTGAGAAAAGTTTTTGGTGGTCATGAAAGTCTAGGATAGATGATGGTTTTGCATGATCTTGAATGGCGGTGAGTGGTTTTTGAAAAGCGGGTTCAGGTTTTTCAGCCAAGTTTAGAGGGGAGACTGCGGCGGAGGTGGATATAGAGGACGAGGACGAGGAGGAGGAGGTGTGGAGAGACCTTGTGATAAAGAAACGGAGGTTTTGGAGTTGTTTTGGTGGCAGAAGTTTTGGGGCCATGAAAGTGGAGATCAAGGTTTTTATTTTGTATTTTTTCAAATTTTTAGGAGAAATCCTATGTTATAAGAAAGATAGGGGAATGAGTCATGGTGGAGGAGATTATATAGGAAATATTTGAAGGATAGTTGACTGCTAATTAATTTATTAATTAATTTATTTATTCTATTGGATTTGATGAGGTAAGCAAGTTTGAGTTTTACTCAACTGCTGCTGTTGCTATTATTATTATTATTATTATTAAGTGGAGTAAATATGCTTCAGGACTCTGAATATATATATATATATATATATATATATATAAAGTAAAGACTCTGATTACAACCGGGATTTTACTTATAGGACATAAAAATTGATTTTTTTTTATTTAGAAATAATTAAGTAAAAATCTAAAAGGTGTGAGATTTTAACTGTAATGTTCACACATCTACAAAATATCATGGATCTACTATTTATTTTTTAATAATTCATTTTAGTTTTTAAATTTTATTTTTGGGTGATTTAATCCTAATTAAAAACTAATTACTTTAAATTTTTTTAATCAAGGATATAATTAGAAAAATATAGATCAAATTGAAAAAGACATAAAACATAAGTGGCGTGTTAAATGTTTCAAAAAAGATACACTTAGTCCTCACACTTTAAAAATAACGCAAATAATAAAATTTCAGTACTATCATAACCCAATTATGGGTTATTCCTCAAAATTCATTTTTTTTTTCAAAATAAAAATAAAATAAATAAAATAAAGGCTGGCAACGTGAGGAAAACAGACCGGGAAAGACAACTGTAATTTTGGAGGACATTGTACCTCATTATGCCCAACAATGAAGAAACAATACAAATTCAATGTCAAATTAAATGCTCATTGGACGTATTTGCATAACAATTAAGTTTAAGGATATAATTAAATTTTTAATATGTCAATTTGATTTAATCATGGGTCAAATTAAAGTTTAATTATGTTTAAGAATTAATTTGGGTCCAATTAAAGGATTTAATTAAGTGTAAGGACTTAATTATACTTTAAAATGGTCAAATTAATTTTATTAGGGGTTTAATTGGTAAAAACTTAAGTTTGGGGGCCCAATTTTAATTGAGAAGATTGAAATTTTAAGACACCAAATTTAATTTTTATCAATTATTGAAATCAAGGGCCAAATCGTAAAAAAAAATGAAGTTTTGAGGTCAATTAGGGGTCAAATTGAAGACAATCGCAGTCAATGACCAATCTGGAAAAAGCGCCAAACTATGAGAGCTTAATTGACAAAAACTGGGGGTGAAATTGAATAAATTGAAAGTTTAATGGTCAATTAGGGGTTAAATTGCATAAATCCTAGACTAATGACAAAAATGCAAAAGACTCGTAAATTTGGGGTTCACATTGAAGTTTTTCAAGAGCTAAATTGCACTAAATCAAACGTTTAGGGTCAATTAGGGTTATAATCGAAAACAATTGAAAGCTGAAGGACTAAATTGAAGTTGGAAAAAAATCCCTAATTTAACCTTAAACGGCGCCGTTTTGAATTAAAAAAACACCACACGACGCATCGTCTGGTCACTTTTCATTATCTTCTCTGATTTTTAGCTGAAAAGCTGCCCGGGGTGGCTACATTTCAGATGCATTTAATGCCTTAAATGTCCATCAAATTTGACAATCGTGAACCAAAATGATCACCTGACAACTCTCTATCCTCGGATATGGCCCGTTCATTCTGAATGACAACACAATACCCCCGACACCAACCTAAAATAGCCACCTCAAATAGCCTTAAACTGTCAGATTTAACAGTTCATGGTGCTTACTTTGAACCAATAGTTGGGACCTTCCCAACTGAAGTAATGGCTACAATTTTCTCCCCGTGTAAACAAGATTACCATCTTCCACCTCCTATAAATAGAGGTGGATTTCATGGCTTGACGCAAATCGAGTCCAAAGTTGACAAAAAACCAGTTACCCTCTCCTGTTTTTCTCTTTTTTATATCGTCTCTCTCTCTCTTCTTTCTCCTTCTCAATCGTGCCTTCAGCCACCACCACTATCACCGTCGGCTTGACCACCATCCTCTCCACCACACTTCTCCCTCTCCACCGATTGCTTCTCCTTTTTCCTCCGCGACGGCAGCAGCCCATCAGCACCACCATTTTCATTTTTTTCCTTCTCCAGCACCGGAAGCAACAACATCAGCACCAACCTCCACCGTCACCACCGGCTTGACCACTATCATCTCCATCAACCCAGCTCCTCATCAGCGGCAGAGCAGCCACCGTGACCTCCTCTCTCTCTCTCTCCTCTGCAATTTTTGTTTCTTCTCTCTCCTTCACCCCACAGCCGACACCAGCCATAAAACTCTCCACCAACGCCGCCGCCAACCTCTCATCAGCCACCCAGACCAGCAGCTCCTCCCACTCGTGTCAGGTGGCCTCCCTTTTCTTCTTCCCCGTTCTCATGGCCATTGCATGCAGAAGATATTCTGCATGCAATGGAAGAATAATTAACTTTGAAGGTGGGTCAGACCTATTCCACCCCAGCCCAAATGGTTGGGCCGGTCCACCCCCCTAAAAGGGTCAGTTTTGTTGGGTCGATATCGGTCCAATCCAGCTGGGCTCAGCCCAGTTAGCTGGTCTGGCCCAACCCATATATTTTATAATATTATATTATATTATAATATTTAAATTTCTTTAAAAAAAAATTCCAAAAAAAAATTCAAAAATCTTTTCAAAAACAATTTGTAATTTTCCAACATGTTTTTCTACCAATTTTGCTTTATATTGGGTTATATACTTACACTATAAGATACAGATCCGGTATTAAAATACCTGGTTTCCTCCAAAATATTTCTAAATTTTTTTTAAAAAAAAATCTTAAATATTTTAAATTAATTTCCTCTTTCAAAAAAACAAAGAAAAATGTTTTGTTTTCATGCATACGACCAAATCCTAAAATGTTTCCAAGCATATCTTTATAAAAACAAAAATTGCATTTTTCTCATGTTTTAAAATGCAAAATAAATATCGTAACTAGTTTATAATTATCCATTACGGTTTGGTCAAAATATCAAAAACTCTTTTACAATCTTTTTTTTAGGGTCCAAATGTAGACTTTAATACCCATGGGGTGTAAAATTACACAATAAAATACACCCTCAGGGATTAAAGATATAAGACATAAAATAAATGTGATGCTAAAATTTTAACTTTAGAATGGTTAGGATTTAATCCGATAGGGTAGAGACTCTCTCATGAAGAGAGATCTGTCTTAAACCTTAGAAAATACCAACGAATAGAAACTCGACCTAGAAAAACAATGCAACTTACCTTAGGTAGGGTGCACTGGGGGTGATGCGTTTTTCCCTTGTACAATTAGTCCCTTACTCAGACTTTCACAGACCATAATTTCCTAGTAACCATAATACTAGGTGGCGACTCCTGAACATTAATCATAATTTTATGATTAAATCCAAAACCCTTTCTAACACAATACCTCATCATAGGCATGATAAATGCCTCCGCCGTTGCCGACAACGTCGCGGCGCACCCCGTGACAGGTACCTCAATATTTTTCCAATTTAATTTTAGTTTAAAAGTTCATTTTTATTATTTCTTAATCTTTGATTAAAAGAGTAGAGAGAGAGGTCACCGAATTCCAACAGTAAAGAGAGAAAGATGTTGTTGACACCAATTTAGACCATCAAAATAGTCAATATTTGTGTTAGATGGTTCTATTTGATTATGGAAGTTCATAATATGTGTTTTTTACCTTTAAAATTCGTGAAAAAAAATAGATCTGAACTCGGTTTGGTTTTTGATATCAAGTGGTTTTTTCGTTTTTTAGAGGTCACCGATAAGTTTATCACTCTTCTTAAGATGTTTTGGGTAAAAAAATAGGTTGAAAACAGGTTTTTAAATTAAAAAAACATTAAATCCTGATTTTCCAGTCATAACAGTGAGTTGAAATTAAATTAAATTATTTTGAGTAAACTTATCAAAACATTTAATAATTTGTTAAGAATATCTTTGGATTTATATTATCTTAATTATCAAAATAGGAATTTTATTAGCACAAAAAAAAGGATTTTGTTAAAATTAAATTACGTTGAAGGCATTTTCTTTATTTTATTTTTTTAACTTTAAGCTTGTTTTAATCTCTATTTCCTTGTTTTAAATTTTTATCACAAAGCTAATTTTGGATATTAAAGGTAAGTATTAATATAAAACAGCTTAATTTTAGTTGTTTACCATGAGAATACGAAATCTCAAAATTGTTGTTACATTTTCAAAATTTCAATAATACATGATTTATTTTGAACAAAATCAACCGTAGTGAGTTGTGGTGAGTTAAGAGCGACAGTTATCCTGAATTATTTCAGGATGGGTTTAACAAATTTATTTGAATGAATTATAATGATATATTTTTTAAAAAAATTAAAATAATATCAATTTAGATATTGAAGGGTTGATAAAATTATCTAAATTTGACCTAGTAAATTATTATTTTTAACCCAATTAAGATAAAATCCTGGATAGATTAACACTAGTTCAAAGTATTTTTAAATTTGTTTTTATGTTATAAAAGTGTTTTTTTTAAAATTTAAAATTTTATTTATTTATTTTAAATTAATATTTTTTTAATGTTTTCAAATCATTTTGATACGCTGACATCAAAAATAATTTTTAAAAAATAAAAAATATTATTTTAATATATATTTAAATAAAAATTACTTTAAAAAACAACATTAACTTCACTTCTTTCTTATCTTATCATTTCTGTAGCAGACAGTGAAATTTCATTTGTTGGACTGTGAAAAGAGAAGCTGTAAGAAAGAAAATTTTACCACTTACTAAAATTAGAAAGACATCTGTTCGTAACTTATAAGCGCGCCGTTACACGTGTACTTGGAAGATAAGTTAAGATTTAGATGACGAGGATCTGACTGGGTCCATGATCGGAGGATCTGTAATTTCTCAACCGTATGATTGGGACCTTTAGGACAGTGCAATCCACTTCCACGTCACAGTTTTTAGTCAATTTGAAAAAGAAGTCTTCTACTCCACAAACACACCACGTGGCTCCCTGCCTTGATGGCACGTGGAACAGAATGAGTGGGGACTTTTTATAATTATTTTATAATTGATAAGGTATAAATATTACCAAAATCAATTCAAACATAACCTCATATATACCCACACGCTTCAAATATATATACTATTATTTTGTTTATATTAAATAATAGTTGGATATTATATCTATATGATACCGAACTTAATGGATAAATATAAATATTTAAATTTTTTACTTCCAATAAATAATAGATAAATCATGAATACAAAGAATTTTGACTTGTGAATATCTATTATCATCTTTAAATTGAAGCATACATCTAACATAAAACTTTCTTATTAAAGAAATACTTATCTCTTTTGATAATCATCCGAAACCATAAAAAAAGATCTAATAAAGTAAGATATATTAACCATTTTGAGTTGCATTTTAAATGATGTTTCTCTAAATTTTTTTAAAAAAATTTAAGATTATTTTTTTAAATTTTTAAATTGTTTTGATGTGCTGATGTCAAATTTTTATTTTATATATATATATATATTATTTTGATGCATTTTTAAATAAAAAATATTTTAAAAATCAACCGTTATCTCAATTTTTAAAGATTTTCATCTCTATAGTTGAATACTCGAGCCTCATTTTGTTTGCATTTGTATTTTCAAAAAGAAACAGAAAAAGAATGGATTTTCACAGCACTAGTTTCCAAGCTGGCCAAGCCAAGGGCCAAGCTCAGGTTTTAGTCCTCCATATGTTCATAATATACTATTTCTTGAAGCAGTTTTTACAGGCATGATACAAGATGGAAGGCATGCATGCCTTGTCCTTCATGCATATGAATTATGATATGAAGTAGCTAGCATGGTCACATGAATAATTAAATACAGTGTGTTTCCCAGATTTTTCTAGGTGAATATAGAGGTGTTTTAATCATATTTTCCTTTCAGGAAAAGACCAGCCAGTTTATGGACAAAGCTTCCAATGCTGCCCAGTCTGCCATGGAATCATGCCAAGAGGTTCAGGACTTCTTTTCCACCATGCTCATTGACAGTCATATATAATACAAGTTTCCTCTCAATCTTTCAAGGAACAATCTCAGAGATTATCTTTCAATCAATGCCTCAGAGATTATCCTTTCATAGATCCCACATCACTACTCTGTCATTTGTTAATATTTACACATTATTTTGAATTGCAGACTGGTCAGCAAATAAAGGCTAAAGCACAAGGAGCTGCTGAAACTGTTAAGAGCAAAGTTAGTGCAAACAAATGAGAGAGATTTGGATCCCCACTTTGTTTTTTAGGTTTTCTGTTTGCAATCTTGCTACCTTTCCAGTTGTTAATCTTGCTCTATGAGAGCTGATAGCACTCGACTCAAAGGAAAGACGTGTCTTTTCCCTAGATTTTGAGATGCATCAAGTAAACAAGAAGCCTGTTTCTTTTTTTTCTTCAGATGGCATTATTTCCACATGTCGAATGATGAAAATTAAATTGAATTGAATTGAATATATGTTGCCAGTCATGCAATGTGAGGCTTTGCAAAACTACACAGCAAATTTTTTAGCTGATAGCAGTGAAAGATGCTTACAATTTGGAACATATCCACCTTAATTAATCAAGTAGCTTTGATTTCTGACCGAGTAATGATTTTGTTAAAAAACAGACACTGAGATACAGCATTACACAGGCAATTTACATTTCACGGGGTAAAATTATCTGCAGGAGAAATTCTTGGGAAATGGAAACTAATTGATACTTCAGTTCCTTTCTAAGGATCTGAATCTGCGAGCCTTTGATCACTACCATACTGTTGGATGAAATCAGCCTCGTAGTTTGAAGAAGACTTCCTCAGGAACAGTTCAGATTTATGGGACAAGCTTGGTATTGCCCTAGTAGCTAGGCACCATCCTCTTGTGACATCTGAAACTCTCGAAATCCAATTCCTGTAATATCATCTCAGTCTATGCATGGCTAGGAGCTCAAAGTTTAACATGTTCAGCCCAGGTTTGATTCCGTTCTTGCTCGTCCTGTCTTCTCAATGCCTAAGCTTTCTTCTTGGTCTTCTTTACGTCCATCACATTGCTTCTCCTCCATCACCAGGGTAGAGGACCGAGATTGCATTTATCAAACTCCGATCTCTGTCATTTTATCTAGAGCCGCCAAACTCCGGGCACAATCCTGTGCATCCATCTATGAACATGAACAGTGATCTTAAATAGATCAGCAACACATCAGACAATTATTGTCCTGTGAGTAAATTCGTATTTCGAGTGCCAATTAGAAACTTAGAATAGGTTTATTTTGGTCTCAATGATACTTAGTCAATGACCATCGCATTTCCCTTAATTGTAAAAATAAATTATTTCTAATAAGAATAGCTCAACCTTGAGTTTGCTCCTTAATAATCACAAGTTCGAGTCTCTTTAGAGCTACTAAGGCTTACGTGGTTTTTAATTTTAGAACCCGTAGAATTAGTCAAGGTACGCGCAAGCTAATCCGGACACCCACATTAATAAAAAAAAAAAAGTTATTTCTTTAATGTCAATATTAGTGTGGGCTATCCTGAAACAATCTAGAAGCAAAAAATGTGTAATCAAGTGCATCACATTGCATAAAATCTTTATAAAAAAATGATCTGATCTCAATTGGAACTGGGATCAGATTATAATGTTCAAGGACAGTGGCATTGCTAGTAAAGATCAGCTACATCATTGTTGTACTTGTATTAAAGGAAAAAAAACAAAAGCACAGACTGAGCCTAAGCGGGGTTTTGCTGGCTATATTGTCGTATACCATATACATCAACAACGCCAGAAGGGAATGCTGGATCAACTGCAGCTCTTACAGCAACCTTTGCCACTGAAGTGACGTTTACAGGCGGTATAAAAAGAGGACCAATGAGTGGGAGTCGGGTCAGTGGTTTAGCATGTCGGAGGACCTGCAATCCATATACTAATTGTAAATATGAAGATAAAATTATCATCATCTTGAGCTTCAAAGAGTATGAAACCAAGTAATTGCATAATGGAGTGGATTTAAATACAATTAGAAGGTATATATGTAAAAGGTATTAACCAGCATGATGAGTAGAGGGTGTTTTATATCAAACATGTAGCTAAACATGGACCATGGCATCCCAAAGAAACAATTATCATCCAAGGAGAAATTTCTAATTGGTGAATACTTCTGGAATGCTAGATCCAAGGACAGCACTATGGTGCATCAGTACTGCTACAATTGCATTTGTTCACTCTCCACAGACAAAGCGCACTTCCTATTCATTTTTATCTTTCCTTTTTGCTTAAACAACTTCTCATGAAAATTAAAATAAAGAAGACTAACCATGTATTACTTGCATATCAGTCCTTTCTAGAAGAATGTAAAATATGTAAGACACAGAATCAGAAGAATGCGTCAAAGGGGAATAGATTTTGTGCATTACCATCTCCAGTGGAGCCCCGATGATACTTAAAGGTAAATGAACACTCCCAACCCTGCGAGTACCATGTATGAAACCTGGCCTGAGTATTGCACCTGTAATGAAAAAAAATAAAAGGAAAGTGGTTATAGGAATTAAACTGCTCTCTCTAACTTCACCGTACAAACTGCCAGAATAGGAAGAAAATAAAAGAATATCCTCAAATGCTCATTTATATCAATTGCCGGTGTATGGAGCCAGCAAGAACTTACAATATATAGTAAAGATTCAGCTGTATAACTCATGGAAAGTTTGAATAAGGAAGAAGATCAGTGTAACAGATCAGGACAAGTTCTTGCGATACAATTTTGATGTTAATAGAAGGACTTAAAAGCTGGGCATGACTTTGTCAAGAACAATAAATTTCAATTGAAACTTCAATTTAACACTTGTAATTCAAGGACTATACAAATAAAACTGAAACTGTGTTGGACTAATACCCTACTACGCAATGTGAGAATTATCCAAATGTCAAATTTCAATAGCAAGAGAATGGGAAACTTGACCTCCATGCTGGAATTTATCCAGTAGTTCGGTTTCTGTTGATCTCTGCATAAGTAGAAAGATTAGAAGCTAGTTATGATCTGAAAAAACTGATGCCATAAAGATACAAATCTTTGAGCATTACAAGTAATGTATAGAAATGAAAAGATTTCATGTGGATTGGTCCTGTAAGGGACTGGACAAGTATAGGAACTACGAGTGCTGAAATATCATACAATTTGCTTGGCCTAATAACAAGAAGCTTAATTATAGAGAAATAATATATGAACGAGTAGACAAATTGTACCTTTCCAGCAAAATATCCTTTTAGTAAATAATTCACCAGACCAAAGTCGGCAGCAGAGATATATACAAATCTTTTGACACCTGAAGACATCCATGAACAATTAGGATTCCAGCAATATTTATCAATTCTCAACATGTAAACCTGGAAAAGCATGCAAAAGGTGAATAACAACACATTTTGGCAGCCATCAAATTAACCTGAAACATGTTTTCCACATGAACACAAGTTTCAGTAATCATGATTCATGACCACTAAATCCTTACTGTGTCCCATTAGATTACTAAGGAAAAATATTTGCAGGAATCAAGCAAGTTATTGAAGAAAACAAGCAGGCAGCTCACTATTTCAATCAAACATGAAATGGAGGTTTCCACCTTAGAACTACATCCATCATTATAAATACCTTAACAAAATGTTAAAGTATAGAACATGAAGGAAAAGGTAATAGAATCTTGGTATGAGAGGATATCTAAATGAGAATAAGGATATCATTAACTTTTACAATCGCAGTTTTACTAGAGCACCAAAACGACAGATTTTAGCAAACCCTAACTCAACATGCATAATGATCTCTCTCTGTTAAGAGAAAAAAACAGATAAAATACTTTCTAATATATTTTTATAACAGAACCGAATGGTATAAGCTTCACTAAAGACTTCTCCCAACTGTTTTCACCATGTCATAGCAGAATAACCATTACTTCTGTTTTGATTGTGGACTACGGATTCCAGAGATGACATATACTCAGCTTTATCAAGGACCTCAGAGAATAATATTCAGAACAAACTTAAACAAAGCTTAAACAATTACAGTCACAAACCCTTTAATTTTTTTTCATGAATCTTTATGTAAAAGGAAAAGAAGAGTCTACTGGAGGGTTTCCCTGATCCAAAATTCCCTTAAAATGGTGAAAATCTCAGCGCTCCAAGCAGAAGTTATAAAGAGGGAGGGGGATCAGATTTGTAAACGTATTCCTTCTCTTTTTAGTGTTGAACTTCTTTTGTCCCTGTACTTTCAATTCATCTTTATCCAACTGCTTTTATCTTCACCAATCTTAAAATTATGGACTTTTGCTACATAGAACTAATAGATGTACAATTCTTTAAATATGCAATAGCTTAACAAGTTATCTTGATAATATACAAGATGCATGCATGTCCAAATATTTGATTATCCCAGCTAAACAGCCTAATATTTTATACAATTATCAGGAAAATGATAAACATACTACAGAAAAATCCTATATCATGTATTAACAAAAACTAAACCGTGTGGTGTTTTTACTGTTGATAATGCATTGTTCACTCTCTCATAAATCACGCTGCATTGGAATAGTGTATTTTTTTCTAAACTTTTAATTAGTCCTTAAACATTTTTTTTGCACAGTTGAGCTCTTTTGAGCCCAAATTAACACTCAATTACTTTTTCTTTTTTTAAAAGAGAGGATTGGATTGAAAGATAGAAAATTAAAGCAAAAAAAACGGCTACAATAGGTGGCGGCTTTGAATTCCATACAAAAGCCCCCATCTTTTTCGGTTTATAGGTGATCGGTCCCTTTAGTTGTTAGAAATTCAATTTTGGTACCAAAGTTCATTTCTCTCATTTTTCAAATTTTTTTTTTTTGTGAGAAGAACAAGAGAGGACAGCCAGATTTCAGCGTAGAGAGAGAAAGTAGCCGTTGACGACGATTCTAACCACAAAAATGGTTTAAATCAGTGTCAATGGGTTCTATTTCATGAGAAAAGTTTCACCTAGGTGTTTTTTTCTTTCTCATTTCCCGAGGAGATAGATTTGACCGTGGGAATGTTTTTAGATTCGGGTTAACTTCGGTTTTTTGAGCTTTTTTTTTTGTTTTTTGAGGCCATAGATAGGCTTATCAAGATGTTCAAGGTGTTTTCTAAGTGTTTTGGGTCGAAAATGAATTGAAAATGAATTTTTAAGCCAAAAAAACCTAGGCCCTGTTTTTCCAGCAATTTCTGGTCACCAGATTCTGCAAAAAGCAAAAGCATATCGTCTGTTGTCTTTAAAAAAAAAAATAAACATTTGTTGTCCATCCCCTTAAGAAATTAAAAAAAAAATGTTTGTTTTTTTATTTTATTTTCCAGGTTTAACAAGTTAATCCACCGGACTATTATTTGTTTGTTTTTTTTGTTTAATGTTTTTTCTACCCTTCAATTTAAAAAAAAAATACAATTTCATCATTTGTTATCGATGATCTATTTTTTTTATTTAACTCAAACCTAAAAGAATGCAATTTCACCATTTATTATCAATGATCTACCTTTGCTATCTTGGCGCCACGTGCCTGTCATGACTTTTTTACTTTTAAAGAAAATGTTTCCTAAAACAATTATCAAGCGTTTCATTATCATATAATTAAATGAAAATAATCTCTGGAATAAAAAATTTATTGACTTTGATGACGTGTGTCGCGAGTTTGCTTAGTTGACTCGTGTTTAATTAGGTTTTTTTTTAATTTAATGCTGTTTTTTTTACCTAATTTGTCCTTTATTATTGAGTTAATTAATGATTGATCTTTTCAATTTGTTTTTTTTCAAGATTATCACCGTGAATTTCACAGGTCAACCCTCGTTAACCTAAGTAGATCAAATGTTTTTCAATCTCAATATTAGATAAAAAATATTGTTCAATTTATGGTTAAAATCTATTTCTTTTTTAGGAGATATGTCACCAATGCCT
The DNA here is from genome assembly GCF_000002775.5 of Populus trichocarpa. NCBI lineage: Eukaryota > Viridiplantae > Streptophyta > Magnoliopsida > Malpighiales > Salicaceae > Populus > Populus trichocarpa. The sequence continues at coordinate 9,337,696 of NC_037288.2, read as the reverse complement.
AGTCTTTTTTTTTTTTGCGCTTAAAATTTTTTTTGCTTGATCTTATGTCATAGCGCGAGCCAATGGACTAGTCTTGTCCTACTAAATGTGGCATGTGAGCCCAATAACTATTGGTAGAATGTGGAGGCACTTATCAACCTAAGGCAATAACTCAAAGATTATTAAAGATGATAATTCCTGATAAAAAAAAACAACGGCAATCTCTCTACTTCCTAGTTCATCCTCTAGCCAGAGCGGCTTCTCTTGTCCTTGCTTTTTTATTCTTGCATAAATCACCAACTAATCTTTCAATCCTATGACAGAAATTTTCTGAAAAATTAAATTAATGATAGGCATATATTGAATATTTAGGACATGATTAAATAGTTAAAAAAAGGAAATGTTCAGAGAAAAAGACCAAACCTTGTTCTGAGGCAGCTCTAATAGCATTTATATTTGCAGTTCCATTGATGTCATACATGTAAGAGTTTGAGCCAAAACCTCCAACACATGAGATCTACAAAAGTTGACTTAAAATCAAAACAACAACCAACATCTACCCAAGAATGTTATTTAAAAGTGGATTTTCATTGCAATACAAAGTTTTGAAACTCAACAAACTTAGAGAGGCATTTGTGTCTTAGCGCAAAAATTTGTGTTTGTGTATATATGCCACAACATTTTGATATACAAATTAGCAGTCTCAAAGCAATATACCCACAAAAATTTACACCATCAAATGAAACAAATCATATCACTAAAGATGCAATCGTTGCGAGTTTCGCAGTAGAACAAGAACTAGAATAATGTTGAAGCATTTATCCAAGCATCAAAAGAATTCTCACAGCTCAAACTTACAATTGATGAAGAACTAGAGCATTTACTTTGTCAAGTTGTAATCAGATTTAATGTTTTCTTATGAAACTAATTGAGAAGTTAATACCTCATTTTAAAAACAGACAGGATAATTACAAGGTCTCCACACTAGGTAAACCAACTGCTAAAGTAATCTTAGCAGAAATTAGAATGACAAGCACAAGTTAACAACTAAAAATCTCTCCTCTAAAAAACCCTATCATTAATGCACATGATAATCCAATACGTATCACTGCATGGAACATAAAACTTCACGAATGTACTTGTATGTTACAAACTTCTAACTTGCAACTAACCAAAGTGTGATCATTCTGTCATTTTTTACTAACAAATATAGTCTATTCAATAACAACATGCTCTAATTTGTCAAAAGACTCAAAAGAACCAACACATGCCATAATGATTGACAAGACCATATCAGCGGTTGCAAATACAAAATTATATGATTAATATCAGTACTTGAACTCAACTTTTCTTCTCCTTTTCATCTTCTGATCATGCTATCTAATACTAAAGAGAACTGATTAAAAGATCTCATACCACAGAGGTCACTCCATTCAGTGCATTCCCTAGTGAATCAGGTGAAAGCAGATCTCCTGTCGGCAAAGAATGAAAAGGAGTGTTACTCTTCACATTCCAATAAGGAGGGAAGGAACAACGAAAATACAACTCATGGGTAACCTTGATGCCAGACTATGTCGTTAGCCCAAGGATCATGTAGAGAAGATTTTCCCGACCTGATAAGTAAAAGTTGAATTAGCAATGGCAGTATTCTAAAACCTTCAGTTCTTTCTTGATCCCTATTAAGGAAGTAATACCTGCTCAAGCTGGATACATTCAAACCATGGGCTAGAGCTTCTATGCATATATGTGACCCAACAAATCCATTTCCACCTAAAACAAGTAGCTAAACCAATCGCTTTCTAGTGAGCAAGAAAATAATATCAACTACTTCTAAATAGAGAATAATCATCTGAGAGGTGTCTCTTTATAACAGAGCAAGAAACCTTTTCTCTTGGAGGTGTAAATTCCTCTCTCTCTGCTTCTTCAAGTTTTGATGATCCATCAACCTTCTCAGAGCCTGTAGACAAGAATCTTCCAATTCTAGCTGCAAACAGTGAACTGTCTCGGTAACAACTGAAATGATTTTCCATGAAGATATAATGGATTAAAAACCAGGAGCAGGTGTAATAAACGAAAGCTGTAATGCGATAATATAAATTCGGTCTATTGAGGGAAAAATTCAGGATGAAATGATTTAAAATCTCTGGTTTGGATAAAAAAAAATGCAAGAAAATATGTGAAAGAAGTGTGAATCAATCATAATAGATCATTTTAGTATGACATCGGGTCCATTAAAATTCATGTATGATTCGCTTCAGCCACATTATGGTACTTTTATCACCTTCAGATACATCCAACACTGACCATTAGATAAACTATCTCCTTAAACTTGACAAGCACATTAACAATTGCAACGAGCCCCAAAAGCATACCCCTGTTTCACCCAGCATCCTTCATATCTTTTACGAATATCCTCTCCAATGATCACTCATTAACATGCATAGCAGATTCACGAACAGTTATAATTACAACATTTTATCATCCCATCTCCCTTTTCACCATAATTCATCTTTGATCTATTTAATCATTAAAAAGCTAATTAATAATCCAGCCATGTATGTTTAATGGTCATCAAATGTGGTCATATCCGTGTTGACAAACACAAATTCTTGTAAGTAATTAACACTTTCAATCCTTCATTTAATCATCAGAAAAAACTTCCTCCTACCTAGTTAACTTCTTGTAATTTTAGCAAGTCAATTATAGATATATCATTCAATTCAGAAAATTGATAAAAACCCAGATGAGAATAGAGCCATATAACTTCAAGAAATGAAAAAACAAAATCACTAACATGTTATTTAGAAATTGCTAGCACTTACTGGGGTTTAAGAAATGGTGGAGACTGTGAATGTAGCAAGCGTGAAATGATGGTCTTCATCATGTTGTTTATGCTTTCACTTTCTTATTTTGCTTTTAAGAATTTGGAGTAAGAAAAGAAAACGGAGAATCAGATTGCTTGAGTTATTGGACAGAAGAAATCTAAGTATAGGATAGAATCTAGTTCTTTGAGGAGATGAAGATGAAGGCGGGCTTCGTTGCCACCTTCGATAGCTATAACTACCAGAGTGGCGCGACATAGACATGGAACGTGTCTTCACTAATTACCAGTAATTTTCTTTGCTTCTTTTACTCCTGACTTCTCTCTTACAGGGTGGTTGATATTAGTGATTTACAACTAAAAATATATAAAAATATTTTTTATTTTTTAAATTTATTTTTAATATTAAAATAATAAAAAATAAAAAATAAATTTTAGCAAATAAACAGTCAATATACCAAACGGGTTCTAATAAAAAACTAGTTACATGACCCGCGCGATGCCACGGGTTAATTTTTTTTTGTATAAAAAATACCAAAAAAAAGCTAATATCTAAAAGTGTTAGGTCTTTCTGCAAAACTATATTCAAGAATCTTGAGTTTGGCTGTAACACCTGACCCAAAAGTAATATTTATAATATTAATAATGACATTAAATTTACATGACCCGGTAGGTCTAACTGCAATACTAGACCCAATAGCCTTGGATGCGAGTCTGGCTGCAAGGTCGTGTCATAAAAGTGTGATAATTAAATAAATTAATTAGAAAAAAAACCAATAGAAAAAAAAACTAATGAAGAAAAAGAAAAGAAAAATCTGAATTAACTGGGTTAACCCTTTAAACCAGGTTAACCCATCAAACCAGGTTTCGTGTCGTGAAAGTTTGATAACTAAATTGAAAAAAAAAATTGACAGGTTACCCAGAATTAACTGGGCTAACCCGTCAAACCAGGTTACCTGTCAAACCCGGGATCCGTGTCATGAAAGTTTGATAACTAAATAGAAAAAAATTGAACATTAACAACGTAAATTAAAAAAAAATTAATTAAAAATAAAAAAACCAAAAACAAAGAAAAGACATAAGCATGTTACTAATGAGGAAAAAGAAAAAAAATCTGAATCAACTGAGTTAACCCGTCAAATCAGGTTAACCCGTCAAACCTAGGATTAGCGTCATGAAAGTTTGATAACTAAATAGAAAAAAAAATCGATGGGTTAAACGAAAAAAAATTAACAAACTAAACTAAATGAAAAAAATTGATTAAAAAGGAAAAAAGCAAAAAAAAAAAATTCGGGTTAACTCGTCAAACCCGAGATCCGTGTCATGAAAGTCTGATAACTAAAAAAAAAATTCACATTAACAAACTAAATTAAACAAAATAAAATTCATTAAAAGAAAAAAAATAAAAAAAACCAAAAAAAAAAACTCATAAAAGCATAAAAAACAAAAAATAAATAAATAAAAACAGGAAAAAAACAAAAAAAAAATTAAAAACAAAAAAAAAACAGTTAAGAGTTTCACTGTGCACAGTGAAACACTAATGCATAAAAGGCATGGGGGAAGCTATAGTACTTTCCCCACGCCTTTTAGAGTATTCTACGAGATGACATGGCCGCGAGCTTATAAAACAAATGCACTTGATAGTTTTATAATTGTGAACCAGCGCTAAATAAGTAATAAAAATTAAAGATATGATGGAGTAAATATTTCTTGACGGAAAAAAAAGTTGTGTTGATAATACAAAACTTAGAGACTAAACAAAATGATTTGTAGTAATCTATAGTATTTTGTGAGGAAAGATACAGTGCTTTCGTCACATGATTTAGCTTTTCAGTTAATAAAAAGCAAAAAAAAATTACAAAGCTAAATTCTCTACCAACTTAATATTAAAAAAAAAACCAACAAAGATAATTTTGGAAGGAAAAAAACCCATGAGGAAAAACGTTGTAGCAATTGACAATGTTTTGTGAGGAAAACTATAGCGTTTTTCCCAATAAAATAAAATAAAAAACCATTTAAAGAAATATTATAGCAATCCACAATGTTTTGTGAGAAAAACCACAACGCTTTCCTCATATGATTTAACTTTATTGTAATTATAATTCTTAACCAACTCAATATTCAAAAAAAATCGACAAAGATAATTTTGAAAAAAATCATAAAAAATCATATGGGAAAACACTGCAACAATTCACAGTGTTTTAAAGAAAAAAATTACAAAGCTAAATTCTTAATCAGCTCAATATTAAAAAAAAAATCGACAAAGACAATTTTAGAAAAAAAAAAAACAAAACAAACACCAAAAAAAGAAAAAAAATATCATGTTGGAAACACTGTAGCAATTTACAGTGTTTTGTGATGAAAGCTACAGTGCTTCCCCACATGATTTAGCCTTATTTGTAATTACTTGTAATTGTAATTCACAAACAACTCAATATTAAAAAAATAAAATTTAAAAAGATAATTTGAAAAAAATTATAACAAAAAAAAAACCATGCGGAGAGACACTGTAGCAATTCACAATGTTTTATGAGGAAAGCTATAATGCTTTCCCCACATGATTAAGCTTTATTACAAAGTTAAATTCTAACAAACTCAATATTAAAAAAAAAATCGACGAAGATAATTTTGAAAAAAATATTACAAAAAAAGAAAACACAAAAGAAACTGGAAAAAAACTATGTGAGGAAAACTGTATCAATCCATAGTGTTTTGTGAGAAAAAACTTGTATTTACTTGTAATTGCAATTCTTAACCAGCTTAATATTTAAAAAATAAAATTGACAAAGATAATTTTAGAGAAAATCATAACAAAAACAGAAAAACAATCATGTGGGAAAAAACATTGTAGCAATCAACAGTAATTTTCGAGGAAAGTTACAGTTCTTTCCTCACATATTGTAACTGTAATTTTTAATCAGCTCAATATTAAAAAATAAAATAAAAAAAGATAATTTCGGAGCAAATTATAAAAAAAAAAACCATGCGGAGAAACACTGTAGAAATCAACAATGTTTTAAAGAAAAAAATTATAAAACTAAATTCTCAATCAGCTTAATATTAAAAAAAAATCGACAAATATAATTTTGAAAAATAAAGAAATAAAATAGAAAAACTATGTGGAAAAATATCGTAGCAATCCACAGTATTTTAAAGAAAAAAATTACAAAATGAAAATTTTAACCAGGTCAATATTTAAAAAGTAAAATCAACAAAAATAATTTTGGCAAAAAAAAATAAATGAAAAAAAAGAAAAAATAAATGCAAAAAAAAGAAAAAATAGAAAAGTTGAAAAAAAAAACATTGTGGATTACTTTTATAATTCACAGTGATTTAGGTGTGGGGGAACAGTGATTCCCCCACACCATTTAGATATTGTTATAATAATAAATATAATGAATTAGGTTAATTTAAGTATCAAATTACATGTTTATAATTTTAAGTTAGCTCCGATTAGTTTTGCTCATTGATGATGACTATTTATAATAAATTTTTAATTAGACGTGAGTAGGTTTGATGGTCGTGATTTGCCATGGGGACAAATTATTTTTTTATATAAGATAATGTTTTGGTGCTGCAAAACATTTTTAAAAAAAGAAAAAAATATTTGAGGCTCGATTTATAGACCCGACTGGGTTGAATAAGTTGGTTTTATTTTAATTAAACAATAGTAGATGGATTGAATATAAAAAGAAAAGTGATCAGGATAACCTCAGAAAAAAAATGTTTTTAAAATGAGACAAATAAAGCAACTCAATTCACGGCCCATTAAATATAGAATAATAAAATAGGGTAAAAAATACATTAAAAAATTATCTCTAGTCAATTTAAGTTAGCATAATAAACTTATAACCTTAGTGATCAAGGCTGAGCCAACCTGGGATATTCTGTCAAACCCGTCACATAAATCATGAGATTGGATTAACACGGTAGAAAAAAAATAAAGAGAATTATAAAGCCCATTTAAAAAAACATCAACTCATGTTAACTTTGCAAACTTTTGACTCGGGTCATTAGACTCGAAGCACCCTATCTGAAAAAATAAAGTTCAATTCCAAAAAAGTAATTTCAATTAAACAAAAAAGGATTAAGAAAATAACAAATTAAAAGAATGATTATCAAAATTGAAATACAAAATAAATTTTATATTGGATTGGAGATTGAAATTAAAAAGAAAATTCAATTTAGCAAAAGGACAAAAAAATCAAAAGAATGAGAAATAAATTTAACATTAAAATAAAAATAATTTTTTGATTAAAGGGTAAAATTGAAAAGAAAAATCACTTTAACTGCAAAAACTAAAATAATTAAATGGTATTGGCCGGCCTATTCTAGGTGAGAATTGTAGGGGGGACCGACCATAAGTTAACCAAAGAGAGGAATAAGAATAAGGATGACCAACATCAAAACATCACCATCCCATTTAAAAAGGCAGCAGCTTTAGATGCAGAAACTCTTCCCCTTCAAAGAAAAAAAACCTAACCAAACCAACTTGCATGCTATTTCTCTTAAGTGTTTAAGTGAATGGAGAGTTAGAGAAAGGAGTGATAACCGAAAACATGAAGAACAAAGAGCCTAGAGGGCCGGCTGGAACAGTAGAAGAAAGGGAGAAGAAAATCGAGAGGAAGAGAAGAAGATATTCACCCAAAACCTTCCCTAGAATTGTTTAAAATCGTGAAGTAAGAATGGTACCACTTTCTTGGTTGTTACTTCATGATTTCGGACAATGGAGAGGGAGAAAACTCAAAATGAAAGATTTAGGGTTCTTACACTTTTTTTAATTCAAGATTAAACAACTAAATGATGAGATTTAAGTAGAATAAGGAATGAAAGGACACAAGTGCGGACCTTTACAAAAACAAAATATGGATGAATATGAATGATTTTGAGTGTATAAACCTTAAATGAGGGGAAAGCTTAGTGTAAACTTTAGGCGTAACATAGGGGAAAGTAGTGCCTGAAATGACTTAATTTTCGTTGATGATTTCTGAGTCAACAGGGACTTAGTTTTCGCTGATGATTTTCTAGTTTTTGCTGATAATTTTCTGTGTTAGCAGTGACTTAGTTTCGTTGATGATTTCTAGATCAGTAGTGACTTATTTTTCGCTGATGATTGCATGTGTCAACCATGACTTAGGTTTCACTGATAATTTTCTATGTCAGCAATGACTTAATTTTCGCTGACGATTTTTTATGTTAGCAGTGACTTAGTTTTCGTTGATGAAATTTCATGACAGAAATGATATAGTTCTCGTTGACGATTCCATCGTCAATTTTGCCTAACCCCACTACGAGACTCAAGAATTAAACCCTAGGATTTATGTGGGTAACCTACATTTAAATTGAGAGAAATGTCTGGATATTATGACTTTCATTGTATGAGTATATGATATGAAGAACACTTGCATGTGAACATGTGTATTCTTGAAATGTGTATGGTATTAGTCTATGAGGTTACTGGATGCGAAAATATTGATTGGTGATCATTTGATGTATCAGGAGATGCGACCGGGATTGGACCTTAGACGGACGACGACACTCCATGGGAGGAGCAGGTAGGTGGTCTTCACCATTATCCGTATTTATGTTAAATCTTTACAATGGATTTTATGCATATTGTTGCTACTCAAACATGGTCGTGTGAGATTACTCATGATATAATTGACTGAATAATGTGATTAGTTTCGGTTAATGGTATCCATGACAGTTAATCAGGATCGAATAACATGATTAGTTTTGAATAATGGTATCCATGACAGATAACTAGAATTGAACGATGTGATTAGCTTCGGCTAATGGTATCCATGACAGATGACCGAGATTGAATAAAGTGTTTAGTTTTGGCTAATAGAACCTATATCAGATAATCATAATAGAATATCGAGTTTGTGTTTGGTTAATAGTATTCAGATTTTTGAATCAAGGCAGACCGGGGAAAGGGTTAACCTTGGACTCTAGAGCTCAAGTTGAATGATTGGGATGCATGTATAAGATTATTATCAGACGATGAAATCATTAATGACCTTGCTTTATGAAGTTCACAATAAGAATTTATCTATCCAAGTTAATAGTAAAATGCTCAATCATGTAATTTTGTTCATTATTATTATTATTATTATTATTATTATTATTTCAAGAATCATTCTTTTATTCTTATATTGCAATTGAATTGTAACAGAGACGTCATGCAGTCAAGGTGCATAGAACTTCGTTCCACGTGTTTTGTTATAAATTATGTAATCATATATTTAGGTGATATGCATTTTGTATAACAATATAATGACTAGGTATTTGTCGATCGGCACTTTTATAAAAGACTTGTAATGATGACTTTCTAGAAACAGGGATGTGGACTTATAAGTATGAAGATATAATGATATGAATGCATCGTATTGTGTATTCTTTTATATTAAGATTTCGAATTATGTGATTATACGAGCATTGCACGATATCGATTAATGATACTTTTAGAATTGATCTATAAACACTGTTGTGGAAAGTATCGATAGGCGTGATGATGTGTGTGTGTATATATATATATTATAAATTCTATTTTCATGTTGTTTGATTGACCAATGTGTCACGATTGAATGAGAAATAACTGAGTTATTACATTAACAACATGGGAAAAAATAAAAAGAATGAAAACCAAATTGGTAAAAATACTATACAATAAATTTGGATTGAATGATGAAATTGAAAATAAATTAATGTTTTACAAAAATGCCAAGAAAAACAATTAGAAATCAAAACAATAAGGACCAAATTGAAAAACTTAATACAATAAATTTGCATTTAATGATGAAATTGAAAACCAATAAAACTTTTACAAAAAGACCAATGAAAAAAATTAAAAAATTAAAAGAATAAAGACCAACTTGGAAAAAAACAATATATGTGATGGAATTGATAGACGAAATTGAAAAAAAAATAAAATTTCTATAAAAGGATCAGGAATAGAAATTTGAAATAAAAAGAATAATGATTGAAGTTGAAATACCAACAATAAAGAGGACCAAAATGTACTTTTCAAGCGAGGAGAGAGAAAAAAAGAGAAAAAAAAATATAGGTTTACTAAAAACAAATCAAACCACCATAGCCGACACGCATCACTCCACCGAGAGGATATGTAGGAGATTCTAGTGACATGGTGGAAGGGTATTTTTTGACATTGAGAGGCACTGCATGTGCCCCCTCCCACGCTTTTAGGAGTGCACTTCACACGCCTAACATTTTTGTTTTGTTTTTTTTTTAATTTAGTCAAATACCAAATTTCTTATAAATTAACTCAAAAACAAAAAAAATCATTGTGAAAAGATTAAAAAGCCCTTTAACTCCAGTTTTAAAAAATTTGTTTTTAAGGGCACTTTCATCGTTTCACTGTATATTTTAATTATTTATTATTTTTTTATATTTGATCAAAAACTAAATTGCCTCTTAGATGATATTATAATAATGAGAAAAATCATTATAGAAATACAAAAATAACCTTTAACACCAATTTTAAATTTTTTGCTTCCAAAAGTAAGTAATATATTCGTTTCATTGTGCTTTTAAATGGAAAAAAAAGAACTTATTTGTTCTTGGTTGATTTAGTAAGACAAATGAGCCTTATGAAAATACTTCAATGCCCTTGATAACTGGTGTTAAGTTTTTTTTTTGGATAAAGAGGCACAACATTCATTACATTATTCTAGTGAATAGTATTTCTAAGTCAGCATATATAGTGTTTTTCCAATATTTACACGTTAAATATTTTTTTGAGTTATAAGAAGTTAAAATACAAAATTGTCCACACATAATTTTTTTTATAATTTATTGACATATTCTATATAAGTATATTTGTTTATTCTAGGATAACACTAAATTTTTAAGTATTGGAGAGTTTTTCGTTTCACCAAAAACTTGTTTTTTTAGATAAATTTCTAGTTATTGGTCAAACTCAACAACTAATAAATCTGGATACAAGATTTATATTAAACCTACACGTCTTAGCTAGGATCACAACTCATAAAAAGTTTAGTTTTCATGCGAAGACTTTTCATTACTTCATGTAATTGCATCTATTTTTTTAACTTGAAAAAAATTCCTTGTTAGAAAAAGTTTATAGTGTTTAATAAATATTTATAACTAGATGAATATTATCTTCTTTTTTATATTGTGCAATAATAATTTAGGCATGTAGATCTTTGGTTGTTCATCGATCTAAGTATTTTCTATTATTTTCTTAGATATATTTTTGAGTTATATCTATTAACTTTTCTTATTACACTCTTCTGGAACGACACTGAATAAAAATTCTTTAAATTCTTTTGAGAAATATGGAGAATTGTGAAATTAAAATTAATAGATGAAATTCTTCGAGAGGCGAAATAAATTAATTGAGCAAAAAGAAATAAAGGGCCCAAACTACTGGCTAAGTCCAAGCTGAACCAAAAGTGTTATTTGGATCCAGAATATAAGCCCATCCAGTACTGAGGGTGGACATGACAAATCTGACAGCAGAGCAGGAATATCCAGATAACCAAGCACATCCATCAAGTGGCAAATCAGTTAATTTATCAAACATCACATGAGATAAACGTAAATACAAAACTTTATGTTAAATTATTATTATTAATTTGCCTGGAATTTTGAAACTCTTTTAAGTTTTAGAGCATCACCAACCGGAGATGCAAATGGAGAGCTAAATTCAAAAACATGTATTTTTACCTTTAGGATTTTTATTAAGTTATTCCAACGGAGCAGCCATTAAAGAAGCCAAAATGACTTTTTAATTTAAGCAGAGGCATTTCTACAGGTTCATGTAGAAGAGATAAATTTAAGTTAACGTTGCCAACGGTTATTTTTATAGTCGTTGGCAACAGTATTTATTTTTTCTTTAAAAGGAAGGAAAAAACTTGTTTTTTTTTAAAATCTTGTATTGTGCCTCACTCTTCTCTCAAATTTAGAAAAACAAGAATCAATTATTCTCTGATTAATTAATAACATCAGTTGTGTTAATTAGCTAAAATTAAAAGGTATGTTTATTTAAAAGCTTTTTATATTTACTCTTTAATATCTCTTGATTTTGTAGATTTTTTATTGTTAATTTGATATTTGTGATGATTTTTATTTCTTTGTTATTTTATGTTTTTGATATGGGTTAAGGAAAACAATTTTTTATTTATGTTGTTATCTTTGATAAAATTAAAAGGAAGTAATAATGGTAGCTGATATTGATAAAAATATAGAGTGACATATTTAAAATTTATTTTTGGTTGTTTGTTTTAATTTGAGGTTAATTATATTTTGTCTTGTATAAAATACAATTAAACCACTATATTAATCCTCTCTTAGTTCCAAAAAATAGTCAAATTGTAATGTTAGAACAAGTAGGATGCAATGCTTGTTATTAATTCACATGTATGTAAACTATAAAATTGCTAGACATTGAATGTGCGCTTCTTTTATACTCTCTTATAAGGTTTTAACTTGAGGTTTTTTTTAATGTAGATGGATTCAAATTTTCCAAGCTCTTTCACCAACTTTCTTATGAGTGAGTCAGAAGATATTCTCTCTCAACCAAGTGATTCTAATCAATTAATTGATGACTTAACATACTCGAATTTGAATGTCCATACAAGAAAAAAATCACAAAGAAGTAAAAACTTCTCACCAGAGGAAGATTGTTTACTTGTCTCTGCATGGCTAAATACAAGCAAAGATCCAATTACAGGAGTTGAACAACAAACAAAACAGTTATGGGCTCGAGTACATGCTTACTTTGTTGAGAATGGAGGAAACTTGAGTAATCGTTCCCAAATAAGCATCTCAAATAGATGGCAAGAAATAAATAGAGAAGTCGGTAAATTTGTTGGATTTGTTACTCAAATTGAAAATCGTCAGCAAAGTGGAATGACCGAAGAATCAAGGGTAATTTTATTATTCGTTTTCATGTTAAATTGTTTAACATATATTTTAACATTATTTAATTTCTCTAATTTTTTACTTACCAGATTAATGATACTCGACAAATAGTATGCTTCTTGCGTTGGCAAACGATTTCAACTAGAACATTGTTGGGTTATCTTAAGAAAAGGACCCAAATGACAATTTGAGCGTGCAAGTCAACATCAAAGGTCAAACAAGAAACAAAAAAGTCATGTCAATGCAAGTTCGACTTCATCAACTCCATCTACCCCTGATTCTGTTAGTTTAGGAGAAGACAGTGAACCGTTGATTTATCAAGATAGACCAATTGGTCAGAAGGCTGCAAAGGAACGACTTAAACGTAAACAAGGAAAAGATAAAGTTGGGGAGACAACTGCAACAAATCTCTTACAACAATTCAGGGATACTCTAGTTGAAATTGAGGATCAGAAGAAACAAGACAGAAAAATTATGTTAGAGCAACAAGCTATGATGATTCAACAAAGTCAAGAGAAACAAGAATTGGACATGATTGAGAAAGAAGAACAAATTATGAAAATGGATATTTCTAATTTGGATCCAATTTCTGCAGCGTATTTTCAAAATAGAAAGTTAGAAATTATACAAAAGAGGGGTTTTAATTTTTAATTAACTAGATTTATTTATTGTTTAATGTAATGTATTTTTAATTAACTAGATTTATTTATTGTTTAATGTAATGTATTTTTTATTAAATATTTAAAAATTTATTGGTTATTTTAAATATATTGTTATAAAAGTGGTATCAATTCATAATACTTTTTTGAAGTTCTTCTAACACTTAACAACAATAAGTAGGATTAATTAACTTAAAAGATAACAACCATAATAAAAAACAACAATAAGTAGGATTAATTAACTTAAAAGACAACAACCATAATGAAAAACAACAATAAGTAGGATTAATTAACTTAAAAGACAACAACCATAATGGAAAAAAAACATAAAAAACTTGAAAATTATGATGACATAAGAAGTTCAAAGCTAATGATTCTACTCGTTACCATATTGTTCCCATAAATGTTCAACCAAATCTTCTTGTAGTTGAGAGCTAGTTGCTCTATCCCTGATTCGATTATGAGTTTGAAGAAAATCATGTAGTTATGGTATTTCACCATGTGACACTGATATAAAGGAATTGACTTCACGTTCATGGTCAAATCCAAGGTTCATTGCTCCTTCATCTTCAATAATCATATTATGCATTATTATGCAAGCTTTCATAATATTTGCAAGCGTTTCTTCATCCCAGTATCGAACAGGTCCACGTACAATTGCAAAACGAGATTGGAGCACTCCAAATGCCCGCTCTACATCCTTTCTTGCAGACTCTTGCTTACTTGCAAAATATTTTCTCTTTGCTCCTAATGGCCTTGGGATTGTCTTAACAAAAGTTGACCAATTAGGATAAATCTCATCTGCTAAATAGTATCCCATTGTATATTCATGCCCATTAATTGTATAATTGACAGGAGCAGTATGACCTTCAGCAAGTGCAGCGAAGATAGGTGACCGATTAAGAACATTAATATCATTTAATGATCCAGGCATTCCAAAAAAGGCATGCCATATCCAAAGATCTTGTGAAGCCACCGCCTCTAGAATTATAGTTGGTTCACGACAATGACCAGTATACATCCCATGCCATGCAATTGGGGTTTCTCTCATTTCCAATGCATACAATCAATGCTCCCTAACATCCCTAGAAATCCACGCTGCTCTCCAATTGATAATAATCGACAAATATCGGCCTCGTTTGGTGCCCTTAGATACCAATCACCAAAAACTTCTACAATTGCTTTGACGAAAGCTCTAAGACTTTCTATCGCAGTGCTTTCTCCAATTTAAGATATTCATCAGTAAGATCTGCAGGAATACCATATGCAAGTATTCTGTGAGCTAGCAGTTACCTTTTGAAGACAAGATAAACCAAGAGCACCAAGAGCATCTGTCCTTTGTTTGAAATATGGATTATGAGCTTCCACTGCATTTGCGATTCGAAGAAAAAGACGACGACTCATCCTAAATCTTCTTCGAAATTGAGTTTCAGTAAATTTAGGATTTTCAGCAAAATAATCATTATATAACCTTAACTCACCTTCCTTTCTATTACGATTGACAATATTGTGGCCAAGAATAGAGCCACGATACCCTGTTCTCCGCCCTTGATTATTCGATTTTTCTTCAGCAACCACAGCAGCAGCAACTTGAAAAGCCAACATAGGAGTATCATCATCAAAATCAAAAGCATCATAAAAATTAAAATTAGAATGATTCATGATGAATTTTAATGAAATATATTTTTGATTGGAGAGAAAACAATGGAATGATGAGAAAAAATGTTAAGGTATATGAGAATATTTATAGATGGATTATTTTTTTCAAATTTTGAAATCTTAGAATGTTGGCGGTTATTTTTTCAAAATTTAAAATTTTAAAATTTAAAATGGTGGCGGTCATTTTTTCAAAGCATGAATTTTTTTTAAAAAAATTGAAAATAAAAATTTAAAATATTGACGGTTTTTTTTTAAGTTTGAATTTGAATTTACTTTTAAAAAATTAAATTTTTAACAGTAACATATAAAACTAAAATTAAAAATATTCATATAAATAAATTTTAAGTTTAATTTTAAATTATATATTTTAAATTTCATATTATTTCATTAAATTTTAGTTTATTTTTATAAATTACTCATATTAATTATATAATTAATAACATCATAATTATATTATATATAAAATATCTAAATTAGTTATATAATTATATAAAAATAAATTTAATATAAAATATATTAAAATATAAATAGTTTTTTTAAATAGTTTTTTATCATTAGAATGTATATAATTAAAAAAATTATATTTATACTATTTAAAAAGTTATTTTATTAATTTAGCTTTTTAATTTAGTTTTCCGTATTGGAGATGCTGTTAGCCCTTCAAAGCCAAAGCAAAAACAGAGCAAAAAAGTGACGCTGACACTCATATCTTAAAGATTCTCCATTGTTAAACAATCAAATACCAACCCATCACTACATTTTTAAGAGCTCTTCTCTTCATTTTTTGAGCCCAAAATCACTAAATTGAATCACCATTCAAGCTACTTCTTCTTTTTGGTCTTTTGAGGTAAGGGTTATATGATCATGCAGCTATTGATTAGCAGTTATTGATTCTTTTAATTGTTCTTGTTTCTGTTCTTTGTTTAACATGCAATTCTTAATGTCTTAAGATTTCATTGAATTATCATTGAAAGTATTTTTTTTTTGGTTGGTTAGAATCGAAGGTATTGAAGCACTTGATTTTTGCTTTTTTCTTGGTTGATTATTCCTTTGTGGGATATTCTCTGATTGTTTTAGCTTGTTTTGGTGTTTGTTACTGTGTTTTAGATATGATGAAAGAAACCCATTTTGTTATTTGCTCTCAATTTGAAGAAATCAGGATCTGTCATATTGAGTTATTGTAGATTTTGTTTTGGAAAGCAACAAGATCGAATTAATATGTATATTAAATTGTGTGCTTAAAATAAACGATAGTTTTACTCATTAAAGTCACTGGCTTTTTGAGTTTATAATTTTAATCTCTATGTGAATTTAGCATTGAATTACATGCCAAAACTGAAATGGGTAAATTTTAAGGAACAGGACTTAGTTCTGATATATGGAAAGTGCTCGGTATGTATAAGATGTAGCGTTAAATTGTCTCCTGGCTCAGCTCGTGAACTCTTTGCTTTGAGTTAGCATATAATTAAAATTATCATTTTTTTATGGACAGCAACTTGTAATTTAACCAGGAGGCGGAATTAGACATAACATATAGAAGTATGGTTACTCCTCAGCAGCCAAAGAGGAGAGTGGCATTTATCCTGATCGATGGACTGGGTGATGTGTCATTGCCGAGGCTTGGCTACAAGACTCCTTTGCAAGCAGCAAACGTGCCTAACTTAGATGCTATTGCATCTGGCGGAGTTAATGGCCTTATGGACCCTGTTGAAGTAGGCTTGGGTTGTGGAAGTGACACTGCTCACCTTTCCTTGTTAGGTTATGACCCAAGGGTTTACTATCGGGGTCGAGGAGCTTTTGAGTCCATGGGTGCTGGATTGGCAATGTCTTCTGGCGATATTGCATTCAAAGTGAGTGTGTCTGTGTCTGTGTCTGTGTACTTTAACCACTTTTGAAAGATTTATTTTTATATTGGTCTTGCCCCCTTGTTAAACACTGTCTCGTTCTTGTATTAAGTATGTGGAATGTTGTCATAGCAAATACAGGTATTATATTCTATACTCCAAGAATGCACTTTGTCATTTACTCATGAACCTTTATTTGTAAAGGAATTTAGGTGTAGTACTAAATGCACAGCTGAACACAGAAACTATATTTAATACCTTAGCAACAGGGGTGGAATACTACTTCATCCAAAGATGGTCTTTGCAGATTTGTCTTTATCTAGAGAAATCATGATTACTAGAAAATATGCGCTTAGGATCTTGAAGTTAATTCCATGTCTTTTTTCCTCTTTTTTTTCCTGTGATGCTTTCTAAATCAGGGAAGAACATTCTTGTATTATCTTGCTATTTTTATTATTATTATTATTTATTCATGGGATTGTGCTCTCCACATTAAACTTTCCTGCATGTCAGGGAGTCAGAGCATTTTATAACTTTTGTTACTCACTTTTATGGGCTTAAAATGAATCTCTTCCCTCTAATAGTCTCTTATGTTTTATCTATATATTAATACAAAGAGTTATGTGAACTGTCAGGGTAGAAAAAGCCCGCAATTTCTCATTGTTGGTTTTCCCATTTAATGCATTTCTGCTGTCTTTTTATCTGCAGTCAAATTTTGCAACGTTAGATGAGAAAACTGGAATAGTCACCAGTAGAAGGGCTGATAGGCATTTTGAAGAAGAAGGGCCTATTCTCTGTGCAGCTCTGGATGGAATGAGGTTGCCGTCTTTCCCAGAATATGAAGTCAGAGTCAGGTGCAAATTCTTTTTAAATGCAGTAACTTATTGATTGATCAAGACAACAAGAATGTGCTCAAACTGGATAATCTGAAAATTTAAACTAGTCACCCTTCCTTTTTTTCTGGGGAGGCATAGCCATCCTTCTTTATCTGAAAAATTATGGACTTCCAAACAAGTTGATTGGACAAACTTACTTAGAATGGATCATTCACAACTTTGTTGCAAGCTTCTTCATGTCACTGAAAATTTGAGTTAACCTTGTTTTGTTGGCTGTAAACAAGCTCACAAAATCAAATTAACACACTGATGTGAAGGAGCTTTTACCAAGTTTACTTTATATAGGTATTTGAGAACGGCTTTATTCAATTGTTAATTTAGAAAATTGCATCAACATTTTTTCTTTTTGTTTAAAAGTTTCTTTGGAACTTTCAAGTTCGAATTTTTCTTATACAAATGCTAATTACCCCCCTTTATTATTATTATTATTATTATTATTATTATTATTATTATTATTATTATTATTAGTGTTTGGCTAAGTGGGGGTGCATGTTCTAAATGGGTAACATCTAAATTACTCTAAGATAAGATTTAAAGAGAAAAAAAAAAAAGTATGCCTAAATTAGCAAGTTCAGAATAGCAGATGTGATTGGCTAATTGTCTTTTTTGGCTGTATTGCTCTGCTCCAACCGTCTAGTATAAATCCTTGAAAATTCTCTGAAACCTTGATTATGAAACATTTGGTCCCTCAGTTGAAGGGCAAGGTCCAAACACAGGATGGAAAAATAACAAGAAACCACTTCATACAGGTATGCAACAGAACATAGATGTGGAGTAGTGGTGAAAGGTCCAAAACTGAGTGGGAATATATCAGCAACAGATCCACTTAAGGACAACCGCTTACTTCTTCAAGCTGAAGCCTTAGATAGCACTGACGAGGCAAGACATACAGCTGCAGTTGTTAATGAGCTATCCAGGGAGATATCTCGTATTCTGGTTTCTCACCCACTAAATGCAAAACGAGCAGCAGAAGGTAAGAATATTGCCAATGTGGTCCTTTTACGAGGATGTGGCATTCGAATTGAGGTGCGTTGTCTCAATCCTTCCATGAACCATGTCTATTTTTTCCAGGAAAGGTAGTGAGCACCTTAGGAAATTAAATTTCAACTTCTTATTCATTTTAGCCATCAAGAGGTAGAAATTGCTTTATTGCTTGAAAACAACATCCGTGCCATTTCCCTTTATATTTACTTGTAAGATGAACAATAACTGTACCAACTTGAGGAACTTCTAAACGACTCAAGGATTGATTTAGGCTTTTCATTTTGAATGTGTCATTTTTTGGATGACAAATTGTATGGGAAGTAAAATTTCACTAATTATCGCTTGCAGCATGAGAGAGGTGGGACTGTTGTTGCATTCTTAACATCACAAATTTCATAATTCTGCTGCAGTCTCTGTGCAATAATTAAGGGTGTGAGGTTGCCATAAAACTTGATAGATCTAAATGTTCTTCATTTGAACAGTACTGGGTAGAAAAGGAATAAGGGGCCTGAGATTTTTAAGGAAGAGTTGTATCATATCAGATGTTTCTTACTAATTTTTCTAGGCAGTACAAATTTGAGTATATTTCTTATCATGTTATTTTTCAGGTACCTTCTTTTCAGGATAAACATGGTTTGTGGGCATGCATGGTAGCTCCCACTAAAATTATTGCTGGTTTGGGATTATCACTAGATATTGATATTCTAGAAGCTCCTGGAGCAACCGGAGATTATCGAACGCTTTTGACTTCCAAAGCAACTGTCATAGCTAAGGCACTCTCAGCTCCATTGACGCCTTCTCCCAATGTATTTGTACCAGGGGAGGACGAGCACAAACCAGGACGACCAGATGGCTATGACTTTGGGTTTCTCCACATTAAGGTCTTAACCTTCTCGTTGTGTGTATTATCTCTATCTTTTTCATAATTAGAAAAGGCTGCCTTTTGTAGCAGAATGAGTTTTTTATTGTCACCTAGCTTCCTCATCTTTTTCTGTTCTTTGATAAATGCTTTCGTAGTAATCATGGTTAGATAGAAAATACTATCAGGAGCTTCCTTGCATTTGAGGCTGAAATGGTATATGATGCAGTATAGTCATGTTACAGACCAAGGACTTTCTAGAGATGGATACTTTCCAGGATTCAACACCCAAAAGCTTTGAGACTGACTGAGCTTGGACTGTAAGAGTTCAGGACAACTCCAGCATGTTGTTTGGGAAAATAGCACATTTCATTTCTTGACAGGGTAAATTGATGGCGCTAAGAATCATTTATTTCTGGGAGGCTTTCTTCCCCTCTCATTGTTTACCAGTTTATTTAGTTCCCTTGTGACTTATCTGGTCTGGATAGAAAATTGTTTGAAAGATTGAATGCCTGACCTCTATGCTTAGATTTGAAGTTCGCAATGTCTTCTTGGCAGTTGATTTACTTGATATTTGGCATTTCAGGCAATAGATGATGCAGGCCATGACAAGGCAAGCATTTTGAAAGTAAAAGCATTGGAAGCTGTAGATCGAACTATTGGCCAGCTGGCCAAGCTCCTCTTGCAAGCAGAATCAACCGGAAAGTTTCAGTATTTCATTTGTGTCACTGGAGATCACTCTACGCCGGTTGAATATGGAGACCATAGTTTTGAACCAGTTCCGTTTTCGATGTGCCGGTTGAGAGATTTTGTGGGTGCCGTGGGTGGAGAGTCCATCATCATGGAAACTTCCCTTGATCCATTTCCTATTCCTACTGTTAAGGCTGGTGAAGACCTTGTGGAAGCTGAGAAAGTGGGAAAGGAGGGAAGCAGCAAACAGCTTAAAGCTTTCAGCGGTGATTCAGTTTGTGAACTTAGTGAGATAGCGGCAGCAAGAGGATGCCTTGGACGGTTTCCAGGGGGACAAATGATGGGTATTATCAAGGCATTTCTCGAACTAAATGCATAACCTGCTTATCCAAGAACAACTGGCATGGCTCGGGGTTCTCAATAAGGTGATTTTTCAGCTTAAAAGAGAGGGAAAAGGAACCATTATTTGATGATGTTGAAATTATTGAGATTTGAATGCTTCTGCTTTACAGAAATATGAGCGATTTGTACTAACCTGCAAAATAATACAAGGGAAAGGTATTCAAATGATCCTTCTCTCACGGGATAGATCCTTGGTCATGGTCATTCCATATCACCCCTGTGAGAACCAGCACATATTTTGTCATTTTGCTTGATCCATACTTTTGAAGATGCCACTTGATTCGGTTGTTTCCCTACCTATTGACTGACAAGAATTTCCCAACCCTTCGCATACTTTTTCTTACACCAAAAGAAGGAAAAATCCCTTTGTAATTGGCAGTCGAAAACTAGTGTCCATGGTTTATTTTCCATTAGTTAAGTTTATCTTAGCCAACTCATGTCTTTCAGATATTGGCTTGAGTGAGCTGCAGCTGCTTGTTTTTTTCTGCTGCTGTGCAAGCGTCTTCTCTTTCTCTTGGTTTACAAGTTTAATGAAGTTCCTGGGAGTTGCATGATTGAGAGCATACCGATTCTGCTACTTCGGCATTAGACAGTTGCACATTGTAAATTTTCAATTTAGTATTTGATTATTTCAAATAAAAGAAATGTGCAATGACAAGATGATTTTCTTTCTGTTCTTCAGGAGGTCAAATGGGCCTTGGGCCTGTTTTGCAACAATATCATTTTTATTTTGTTTTCTTTTTTAAAGTACGAAATTAATATTTTATAAATATTTTTTATGATTTTAATATATTGGTATAAAAAATATAAAAAAAATCTAAAAAATTATATTAATATATTTTTAATTAAAAAATACTTTAAAAAATATTACATATCAAAAAACAGTCATAATAGCCATCTAACTTGTAAAGTAACATCTGCAAGAAGCTACCTGAATAAATAAAAATTCATTTGCGGGTTTTTTTTAATAATAATAATTATAGTTAACAAGAATCCAATGGATTAGATCCATCTATATTGAAAACTACAATCATTATTTATCAAATCTAACTCAACTTCTAATGCAGCAGCCACATAAAAGGATGCGATTATGATACTCATTTGGAGTCTGGTTATATATAGTTGTTTTTTAAAGTATATTTTACGTTGAAATGTATTAAAATAATATTTTTTTATTTTTTAAAAATTATTTTTGAAATCAGTGCATCAAAACAATATAAATCATTCAAAATAAAAATTAATTTTAATAAAATAAAAATTAAATTTTTATAAAACTACACGCATTCGAAACTGTGGTTAACTATTATTGCACAGCGAAAGTGGATAATAAAGTAAAGCAGTATCCTTGCTTTGATCTTATTTTATCTTTAATTGCAACTGCCTTTACCAATAAAGCTCTCTTTTCTTCACTGGATATGCTGTCTTTAACAAAATCATGCAAATCCATGCCAATTTTAATTACTATTGCATGACTAGCTGATATGACGTGATGACATAATGAAAGCCACTGTTCATACCTTAATACATAAGGCATCAATCAGCTATATCTAGCTCACGCTTTCATTGCACCGACTGTGGGAGAAGAAAGATGTATGTGACGAGGCCACTTTCCTTGTACAGGAATTTCCCGAGTGCTCTTTCAAGAGAGCCACCTGAAGGTCCACACACCGGTTACCTGGTAATTACTGATGAAGAAGCAGAAGCACAGGAGACGTATTGTTGGGGTATTCGTAAGAGCAGGAGAGTTAAAAAGCTCCCATTCCCTCAAGACAAGATACTATCTGTAGTTCACTCGTCTGATCATGAAGAAACTATAGTTAAGAAGGCTTGGTTTATCCCAGTTCTTGATCAGCCTCTGTCCTCTAATTGCTATTATGTTATCAAGGCTAAGGGCTCACACAAAGGGTATGCAATTTCCCTCTCTAAATATTAATTAACGTTTATATGTACATAATCTCCAAAAAGAAATTAACATGCAAAAAATGCAAAGCTAGCATTGTATATTTCTTCCCAAATCAGATAGTCTTAACTAGTTGATTTGAGCATTTAATATTGCTGTATAACTTGCAGGCAAGCTTGCACATGTTCAAGGGAGATGGACATGGGTTTATGGTGCTTCAAGAGTGTCATAAATGACATAAAACCGAAGCCATTTGATTACAGAAACATATACCAGCAATTCAAGATTCATAGACATCATGGAAAGAGTTTCTTCTCTAAGTCTCTTGCTCCAGATGGTTTTCCTCCAAGATTTCTAAGAAAAAAGGGTTGGGAAGTTAGAAGCT
Organism: Populus trichocarpa; assembly: GCF_000002775.5. Taxonomy (NCBI): domain Eukaryota; kingdom Viridiplantae; phylum Streptophyta; class Magnoliopsida; order Malpighiales; family Salicaceae; genus Populus; species Populus trichocarpa. The sequence goes on along the minus strand of NC_037288.2, from coordinate 9,314,709 downwards.
CAAGGTCTTACAAATTTCAACTAAGTGAAGCTTTAGGTCTTGATGTCCCTCTCCGATCACAACTCCCAAGCTTCGACTTTCCATTGTCTACCAAGAGTTCCTCTCGTGTGACTGTCGGAAGATGGTACTGCCCTTTTGTGCTTGTTAGAGAAGAACCTAGAATAAGGGAGCAAATGAAGAGAACAATGTTATACAGCATGACTCTTGAGCAATATTGGAAGGAGATATATTCATGTGAGAATGCCAACAATGAAGCAGAAAGTACTATAATGGTGAGTGTAAATGTGCAAAGAGAAATGGATTTAGTCTTTGGCATGGAAGCAACAAGGGATGGTGGAGTAAGTCATGGTGGGGTTATATGGTATAGAGTTGTAAGCAGAAATAGCAGCGGGAGAGGGTTTAAGGTGGGTGTAAGTGCTGCAACTGTTGAAAAAATGAAATGGGTGCAAGAGGCAGGAGGATGGATTGATGGGGGAGATGTAAATGAGACGGTGGAGAGAGCGGTGGAGATCAGAAGTGAAAATGGGTGGAGAAAGTTTGGCTGCTATGCGTTGGTGGAGAGTTTTGTGCTGAGAAGGATGGATGGAAGCTTGGTGCTGAGATGTGACTTCAGACACACGCATAAAATCAAGAGCAAATGGGAATAAGATCTCCTCCCTCCCTCCCCTGGTGTATTACAATCTGAATAAACCAAATGATGTGCCTATGGCATTGGATTTCTGTGTATATAGTGTTGTTGGATTGTGGTCTTTATGGTATTAGTTGTTACAGAAAAAAATAATGTGAACTTTGGTAGTGCTGTGGTTTTTTGAAAACAACTTGTGTGCTCAGGGCTCGCTTTTGCTTAGAGAAAGAAATTGCTGCTATCACTTTGTGAGGCTTTAGTGTCTGCTTTCTTTTCCTTGACATAAACAAATAAAAGACGATTGGGGAGTGGAGACATGAAAAAAATAATCATGAAGTTTCATTTTTAATATATATATATATATATATATATTCAATTAATAAAAAACAAAAAATAAACTGAGTCGACCTGGATTATCCTGTCAAACCTGAGACTTGGATCTTGAGATCAGGATAACCTCATGAAAAGCAAATAAAAAAAATTAAAAATTCCAATTAAAAAAAATACTCAATTAAAAAATAACAAAAAAATTAAGAAAGTCAACCTGGCAAATCTATGACTCGGGTCATAAGATCGAGATAATCTCATAGAAAGCAAATTGAGAAACATTACATGACCCAATTTTCAATCAACCAATGTTAAAAGATGAAATTAAAAAAATCAATTAGAAAAAGTGGCCCAAAAAAACAACTTGAGTTAACTCGATCTAACTTGTTAAACCCGTGATCTCAGTTATGAGATTGAAATAAATTCATAGAAATCAAATAAAAAAAATTATGAAGCCTCACTTCTAACATATATATTGTTGAAGGTTGAAATCAAGAAAAAAAAACTAATTCCATGAGATCAATAAATAACCCAACATAAAAAAATAAAAAAAAATCATAAAGCACAATTCTTAACACACAACCGAATATTAAAGGATAAAACTAGAAAAAAAAACTAAATAAAAGAATAGTGGGTTGTTGAAAGGTTAAATTGAAAAAAAAATACAAAACACTATTATAATAAATAATAATATTTTGTATATGTGACTATAGTGATTTAGACGTGTTTGGTGAATAAGTATAAAACTGGTTGATAAAGATATTTTATATTACTTAAAAATCACTATTGTGTCATATATTATTAACAAACACTAAAAGGCATGGTCAAAATATTGCTCACCACATCTTTGTTAACCCAAACACAAAAGCATGGTGGATTTGTGATGGTGTTCAATTTTTTTTCCCTCAATTTTTTTTTTAATTATGCCCTTGCAAGGTCAAGATGATGACTAGTTTAAGCATACTTGTTGAGAAAAAGCAAGATTCAAAGACATAGTACTAAAGTGAAAAGGGCATAGAAAAAAGGAAGGCAATTTAAAAAATAGGGTGAAAAGTTCACTTCAGTCCTCTTATTTTTTAAATAATAATTTTTTGGTCCCTCAATATTTTAAAATTTTAATTGTGGTACAAAACTTTATTTTTTTTATTTTTCAATCTCTATCTTGAGAGAGGAAAGAGAAAATAATCAAATTTTAGTTGTAGAGAAAATATTTGTTGACACTGATTTTAGTATCAACATGTTCCATTTGACTATGAGAGCTCTACCTAGGTGTTCTTTGTTCTCTCCATCACCTAAAATGGTATATCTCAACTTGAGAGGCCTTTTTATTTCAAGCTGATTTTGGTTTTTTGAACTATTTTTTGAGTTATTTGAGGTCATTGATGAATTTAACAAGGTGTATGAGGGTAAAAAATTGGGTTAAAATTAAGTTTTTTAGCAAAAATAATTTGTGGTTTGACTTTCTAGTGACTCTTTGGTCGCATGAAACTAAGTCAGCAAATAACGTGTTGTCCTCTATTTAGAGAACGTTTGGGAACGCGGTGCAAACCACGTTCCCAAAAAAAATTAATTTTTTTTATATGTTTTGAATTGTTTTGATGCGCTGATTTTAAAAATAATTTTTTAAAAAAATAAAAAAATATTATTTTGATGCATTTCAGCATAAAAATATACTTTAAAAAATAACCACAACTACACTCTCAAACAAACTTTTAATATAAAGAGGGAAAAAAAAGAGAGCCTAACACATGGAATGCGCCTCTTTTTTTTTTTTTTAGTTTAACGTGGGTGTCCAGACCAGTTTGCGCGTACCTTGACTAATCCCACGGGCCTTGAAGTTAATGACCATGTAAGCCTCTAGTGGCCATCATATGAGCAACCACAGGGCTCGAACCTGAAACCACAGAGAAAGCAAACCTTTTAATCCTAAATTTTTACCATTGGACCACCACCTAGATGGTGGAATGTGCCTCTTTTGGATGTGCGTGTTCGTGGATTTTTGTTCTCTGTTGAGTGATGCTTTAGCTCACTTATCAGTAAAAATGTTGTTGATTGCGGTAATAAACAGTAGATATTGCCAGTCTAGAGGTGTTCAGTACTATTTCCCTTAATCGACAGGGAAAGGTTTTGTTCTGCAAAGGAGTATAAGGCAAAAGGCTTTTTGCTACTTTATAGGATGGCATGTGAGAATTATTAGTTATATAACTAGTTTGCTTTTCATGAGGTTGAACTAAAAAAATTTTAAACATAAACTTCTATAGAATTTTTTGATATTATTATTAAATCCAGTACAGTAAATCAAACTTGATAACTTCCAGATTTCAAATTAAATTATCTGATAGCTACTTTAATGTGACTCAATTTATTTAGCAGGTTCAGAAATAAAAAAAATCAAATAACATAAAATAACATAAAAAACAAAGAATAGGTGCTCCGGTTTAAATGTAACCTGGATGATCAGTAAAAAATAATTTAATTTAAAAAATAAAATTGGAAGCTGACATTTTTTTTTTTAACATTAAGACAATGATGTATTGAATTGATTCCAGTCAATTTATATTAACTAGTCAAACTTGTTACCTGAGTTGTGAATTCCAATGGGTTCAATGATATTTTTTTATTTTAATTATATAATAAAAAAATAAAGACCGATTTAAAATCAACTCACTATTTAAAATGAAATTGAAAAAAATCCATAAAAAACCCATTGTTTAAATTGTTTTTTTTTTAAAAAAAATGTCAAGCCAAGCGCGCGAGCTTGAGTGCCACCTTAAAAAAAAGTATATGTTTGTGAGCTTGGGTCAAACAACCTGGTCACCAATAAAAAGAAGTTTGACTTTTAAGAAAAAATTGAAGTTGATATATTTTTTTTTAAAAAAAAAACATTGAGATATAGATGTATTAGATCAATTACAGTCAACCTGAATTAAATTGCCAAACTCGTGACCTGAGTTGTGAACTCTAATGGATTCGATACCATTTTTTTTATTATAATTATATGATAGAAAAAAAAAACCAATTCAAAATCAATCAAATATTAAAAGATGAGATTCAAAAAAATCATAAAAAACCTAATGTTAAAGAGTATTTTTTTTAAAGGGTAGGCCAAATGCATGGGCTTAAATGGCCCAACGTGTTAGGCCATTAAAAAAGCCCAGACATGTGGCCTGGATCAAGCTTACACTCCAGATCCATATGTTTTTATTTTCTTTTATAAGAAGCAAACAATATGTCGTTCATCTCTTATTTAAAAAGAAAAGAAAGAAAGAAACAACAAACGTGTCATGTGCTAGGGTAGATGATGCATCGCATGTTATACCCAACTCATAATCTAGCTACCACAATGGTGGTTAAAAAACTGTGAGGTAGGGTTTTTTTGAGTAATTTTCAATTCATTTTCACTCAAAAACACCATGTTATAACTCAATTTTGGGTTTCTAAAATTATCATTTTTCTTTTATAAAAAAAGAAATGTAGAAGGGCAAAAAATTTGGTTTGGCACAAACTGACTAAATACGGATCTAGATTCATAAATGTAAGATGGAAAGATCAAAATGGATCTTTGACAATTTTAGAAACTCAATGGCACCATTGAAGAGATCTAAATGTGAAAGACAATGCAAATTCAAGGTTAACTTAAGTGAATATCAAACAAAATTGCATAAAAATCAAGTTTAGGGACATAATTAAATTTTTAATAGGCTGATTTAATTTAATCATGAGATTAATTAAAGATTTAATGAAGTTGAAAATTAATTTGAATCAAGATTAAAAGAATTAATTAAGTGCAAGGACTTAATTAGACTTTTAATGAGTTAAATTAATTTTATTAAGGATTTAATTGACGATAAATTAAACTTGGAAGCCTAATTTAGATTTAATTGAGAAGATTATAATTTTAAATGACCAAATTTAATTTTTACAAGCTTACTCAAAAGAAATCAGGGTTAAAATTGCAAGAAAATCTAGTGTAGGGGTCAATTAATGGTCAAATTGAAGAAATTCAGAACAAAAAGTCAAAGGGCAACATGTGTGTAAGTTTGAAGACTAAAATAAATCAAAATAAGTGGTTAATTTGAAAGAAATTGAAAGTTTGATGGTTAATAATGATCAAATTAAACAAATTGAAAATCAAATATCAATTTAAAAAAAGGTGCTTAAATCAAATGAGTTCTATCAAAGTTTCTAGAGGTGAGATTGAAAAAATTAAAAGAATTTCAAGGTCAATTGAGTGTGTATACGCAAAAAATAAAACAACAAAGACCAAATTTAAATTTGTAATTTTTCAATTAGAAAACCCTAATTTTTAGGATTTAAACAAACACCTTAGAGGCTTCAAACACCACCATTCAACAAAGAAGATTCTCTTTAACAAGTTTATATCATATTTTTATTTAGTTAACGTTTAGCATTTTATTTCAATCATGTTTTTAAAAAAAGTTAAAATTTTTAGCTTCAAATTAAATTAAATTTTAGTGTTTTTGAATTGTTTTGATGTGTTGATATTAAAAATAAATTTTAAAAGATAAAAAAATCTTTATCATACTCTCAAACAGGACTTTAAAGTTAGTTTGTTTTGCTTAAAATATTATTTAAATATTTGAATTGAAAAATATTTCATGTAAAATATCTTTTAATGATTACAATAGTAGTGAGATGATAATAATAGATGAAGAGGTGGTGGTGAGATGATTATAATCATAATGAAAAAAAGATAATAATAAAAAAAATAAGAATGATTGAAATAATAGGTAAATGATATTATAAGTGGATTACTATTTATAATATATTTTTATTAAATTTTATAAATTGAAAATATTTTTTAATAAATAAATTAAGTTAAAAAATTTACTATAAACTATTTTATATTAACTATTTTTTTTATAGAACATTTTAGTTTTCTTAGAATGCAAAGAAAGATTCAACCTGATTAAAAAATAAATTTAATTTTTATATTTGAAAAAAAATTCATGAACTCTGACCCTAAACCGGTAAAAAAAAAAAGAAAGAAAGAAAAAAAGGAAAAAGGAAATCGAACATGTGTCTTTTTTATAAGGCCCAATCAGACTCAGCCCATCAAAGGCGCAGGTCCTCAGAATTCAAAATTTTCATTTCCCGGCAACCAAAACCACTCCTCTCCCTCTCCCTCTCTCTCTGCAAATGAAATAGAAGACATAAACGATTCGTCTCAACGCTGTCTCCTCTCTAACCGAAACGGTGAAATCTCTCTTTCGATTTTTACTTGCTTTATCCTTTCAACTTGGAGCTAATGAAGCTATAACGTGTAATTAAGAGCTTGATTATTGTTTAGTTTCTAATTGAAATCTGTATATTTTCTTTTTTAGGTTTTCAATAAATCGCTATTATTATTATTTATATTATTATTATTATTATTATTATTAGTGTTTCAATTTCATAGTTTTTGTGATTTTTGATCGATGATAGGAGTATTGAAGAAGGTATGGAATCTGTGGTGGCAACTGTTAGCGGTTACCATGGCTCCGAGAGGTTTAACCTAATTAAGCTCATCTCTCAATCTGGTGCGAGTTATGTTGGTGCAATGTCAAATTCCACTACACATTTGGTAAGCTCTAGTGATCATGAATTAGGTTTAACCTAATAGTTTGGTGATTTATTTTATTTTAATTTTTTGGATGATATTATTAGGTATGTTGGAAATTTGAAGGGAGGAAATATGAGCTAGCCAGCAAGTTTGATACTCTTGTTGTTAATCATCGATGGGTCGAAGAATGTGTTAAGCAAGGAAAGCGTGTTCCGGAGTATCCTTACATGTTGGAAAGGTATGGCTGTGGCTAAGCATCCCTATTTTAATGCACAACACGTTCTTGTTATTACTGAGATTTTTTAATTCTTTTTAGTAATCATGGATTCCTGCATGTTCAATTAGCGTTTGTAAAATGCTTTGAACTTATGCTAACAGTTTTTTGTTCTTTGCAGTGGACAAGAAGTGGGGCCTTTAGTCTTGGACGTCCCAAACGTTGATAAACTTGGGTCCTTGAATAAGAAGAGAAAACCGTTGTCTGACAAATCCAACAATTGCGAGGACTCTGAAAGACGAATAGTTGATGTGGATTGTGAAGATTCTGGCCTTGCAGCATGGAGTGATTCCTTTTTGTTGAATGATGTAAAGGTAAACCTTTCTCGTTCTCTCTGGCACGCACGTGCACACACAGACACACAAATTGTGGAGCTAATTGCATATTTTTCTGATCAATGATGCATGTTAAGTAATCAATTGATTTGCCATTATACTTACTATTTCAGTTTATGCATCTAAGCATATGCATCACAGATGTGCATAACAAGCTGTTCTTGAGAAACATAAATAAAGACAAGTTAAGCAAGTTAAATTAATAGAGAAATCGAATCAGTTGAAAAGGAAAACCATGATATGAAAAGGAGTGATTCTTTTTGTATTAAGTTAGAAAGTTTGAGTTTCAGTAAAAGCTCAACAGAAAGCTCCTCGAACCCTGACCTTTCAAGAAGGTGCACTAGCAGTGCATCTCATCCTTTCTATTTCTATTTTTTTTTTTTTTTTGCATTTTGAGTGTGGTAGCAACAGTTTGTTTGCAGAAGGAACACCCAGATTAAAATCCTAACATTAGGCTTATGCTTATGGTCCTCATTTCGTGTTCAAAAGTAGAGTCTCCTATAATTTTGGCCCTTCAATTTCATTTTGTCTTATCTATAATTTTGGCTATTATTCAAGATTGAACATAGCATAACTGAAATGCTAGCTTTCTTTGTCCTTTATGGTTTGACTTTCCAAAGAAGAGTTTCTGCTATCCCTTATGTGTTAGCTTGTTATTTATAGATAACACACACTTGAGAATATTATCCATTCTTCTAACTTCCAATGCATTAATACAAGCCTTTATTTTTCAGTGAATGATTTGGGTAGGTCTGTTTAGTGATTCGAGAATCAAACAATCAGCACTGATTTACTACATGGTAATTTAACTGCAGAGTTTGGTTCCTGATGTTGGGAAAAACAACAGTAATTTATATAAATCAAAGCTCAAAAAGGCAAAAAAACCTTCGAAGCAGGAAAACTGTTCAGGTAGCAGATACTGTTTTCAGGACCCTACTTTTTCTGGGCTAGTTGGATTGGAGGTAATGAATTCAATCAAAATTCTCCCTGCTTCATGTACTCATCCAGATCCATCCGTTGAACTTGTTCCTATTGCTGTAGCTTTCTTGATGTGCCTGGCTCTCTTTTCCGTTAATGTCTTGACAACTTTGTGTAATTGAGCTGAATATGAAATTCTAGCCTTGGAAACTTCTAAACTCCATGCCCTAGGGCATTAATATCTCTTTTTTCCCCAAAACAAATTGTATATGATATAAGTGATAAAGAGGAATGAAAAAATGATCCATATAGAGATCAAGTAGAACATTGTAAGCTTAAATAGATCAACTGAAAAATGAGGTAGCCAGATACTAAAGCAATCTTGTTGCTCTGAAGCCAACTGCTTTTAGAGTAGGGTGTCATTCAGGGCATAATCAAATTCTGCAAAGATTAGAAGTCTATCTAGAAAAACTTTAAAATCCTGTCTTATGGTCCGGACTACATGTGGCAGGGACAGTCTTGCTGGTTTTATGTGGGACAATGTAGCTTTCTTCATTGTCTATGCACCTTGTCTTCTGTAAGTATAGATCTGTTATTTCCTGTTCCTGCACGCAGTCCACAGTCACGTTCTTTTTTTGTCTGCTAAGCTAAGGATCATTGTTTGTTTTGTTTTTTTTAAAGATTTTATTGTATCGAAAGCAATTTATATCTTTTTATGAGCCTTTTTCTGTTAGACTACTTGTTTGACTGTTCCTTTATCAAAAGGAAACATTTGATTTACTGAACAAAAATTTCTCTCGTTTTTCGTTTTAATAGCATGGAGGTTCAAGTTATAATTCTTCAAGACATGAAGAGTCAGATATTGTGCCTAATATGCATTTCGTGAGAGGAAGGAGGAATACTTTTAGCAATACTGGAAGCACTTTGGCCGAACCTTCTCGTAAAGGTCGAAGGCTCATGAAGAAAAATATTGCCAGAGACAATTTGGAAACTCTGCTTTCTGATTCTGACCAAGAGTGGCATCCAGTTAGACTTAATAAGAACAATAACAGTAAATCAACAGCTAAACGTACAGGTTGCAAAAGGAAACTTGATATATTTGAAGCTGAAGTAACATCTGATGTTGCTGTGATTAATAATAGGGGTTCAGCAGTTGAGTCTTTGGATGAAATTGAAGAGGGAACACATTGGAATCACCTACCTGTTTCTGAGTATTCAAATTCATTTCCTGAGGGTGCACTGACTGCATCAGAAATAGCAGATAGCTCTGGCTCTGCTGCTGAGAATTTAAATGCAAAGGTTAAAGATATGGATCAGTTTGAATCTGTAGCCAGATTACCTGCTCCAGCAGAGTTATCATGTGTTATATGTTGGACAGAATTTAGTTCAACCAGAGGTGTGTTGCCATGTGGTCATCGATTTTGTTATTCATGCATTCAAGAATGGGCTGATCACATGGTATGCATTTTCTTCCTGTCTAATTACTACATTCTGTTTCTATTAATAAACTTGTTTAAATGTCGTATAAAAACATTTGATTCATTGAGTTGTGATTTGTGACACTTATAACGGACCAAACACTTTGCTATCCTGTCATGTTTGTAGTTTTTACCTTATCAATTTTCTTGCCAAATCCAATTTTCACACATTCTTCTTGCTAGTTGCTTTTGAAGGGTCGCCTTTGTCATCTGAAAGTATAGGTTGCCCAAAATAATAATTTTCCCCTGAAATGAAAAGGATAATGAATTATATTTATTAACTGTCTCAAGCATCTTTGGGTTTACTTGTTCTTTGCAGTGAGATTTTTTGGATTGTTAGAATTCAGGTGCCAATTGATAACTTTTCCATTTCTCTACCTTGATGTGTTTGTCTTTACCCTTCGGAGGATTATGGTTGAAAATTTTACTTCTGCTGCTGATGGTGATGTTTCATTTAGGCTTCCAGGAGAAGAATTTCAACCTGTCCTCTGTGCAAGGCTGGTTTTTCAATCATAACAAAGGTGGAGGATGCGGCCACCTCTGATCAAAAAATTTATTCTCAAACTATACCGCATGCATCATCAACAGTAGATGTTTTCTTTAGTATGCTTCAAGAACAAAATAAATTTGGTGCCGAGGTAAGTGTTTGTATGTTTGACGTTCAGCTTATTAGTCAATTCTTAATCAGGATAATTACTATGCTGTTGTACTTGGTCATGATGACATACATGTCCCAATACTCCAATCAGTTGCCGTTGTTAATACTGAAGCATTACAAATTTCTTGCATTTTAGCGTAGTAATTCCACGCTTACTGGACTAAAATACAGCCAGGCTGAGTCAGATTCCTAAACCCTCTTACTCCATAGTGCCGAATGGGGGTTAAGCCTAGATAAATCATCTAAGCTGCTAAAAATTAAAACGCTGAATTCTCATTTCATTTCCTTGGGTTCATGAGTGTAGATGCTTAATCATGTCGAATTTTTTCCATGATAATCATATAGAAACTTTAGCTTTGCGGTAGATAATATGATGTTGCCTTCAGAGCCTGATGATTTTCACAAATTTAAACTCTTCTGAATTGCAAGTGTATAAGATTTGATAATTCATCGTCAAGTGAAATGGAGATTAAAAATACATAGAATCTATGAAAGCCTATTATTTTATTATACACCAAGTTTTTGATAATTGTCACATCAACTCTTTTTTATCATACTGAATTTGAATTATCATATCTTGTACATGAGAAAATGATAGACATGTAAATAGAGCTATGTGTACTCTGATTGAAACCGTCACCAAGGCTCTGCATTTAAGAATCTCCATTTGTTGAATTTTTCTTCACAATATCTATACTGGAAGTGAAAGAAAAACTTTTCGAAGTTTAGTTGTGTAGAATGATTAAACGTTTAGCCAACAATTGTTAGTGTTTTGCATGAGAAGGGTTTTATTGTGGAAGTATGTTTATTAGGTCTTGAACTTCTTAGTCTTCTGAAGATTTTGTAGGTATTCATTTTCGTTCTTAGACGAATTCTTGTTTGGATATGATTCTCAATTGTTAGTTTTTAATTTTTGAACAGCCCTCATTTGGATCAGTGTGTTGTGAATGCCGTAGTCGGGAACCTGAGGATCTACTCATTAGATGTCATCTGTGCGAGACTCGATGTATCCATTCCTACTGCCTGGACCCTCCTTTGTCACCATGGATATGCACTCACTGCAAGGATCTTCAAATGCTTTATCATCACAACCGTTAATATGCTTCTCTTCAGCATTGTGTTTACACTCACCAGAACCTTCTTGGAGGGAACGTCCACACCAATACCAATTCTTGACAACCTCAGGGTCTGGTGTCGTTACCATTCATCATCGTGCCACAAAAAATGTTTCCTTCTCTGTAACTAATGTCATGTTACCTTCCTGGATGGTCCAATGATGATTTCAGTTCCCAACCAAAACCTCAATTCTGGATCTCGAAGCAAGGGAGTGACATCAAGATGAATTATTGCCTCTTCTCTGTGGCGATACTCTTCGAGTGGGATGATTCTCTTAACACATCATGTTCATGGGAAACCCTATCCTGTTCAAACTAATTAGTCATTGCAGAAATCTTCACCTTCACCTCCCTTATTGTATACAATGGAAACATTTGAAAGGCAAGTATATCCCTAGCTCCGACAACCTTGCACTGGATGGATAGGCGGAATAATGGATTACAAGGTAATATTACATTTTCTTGTTCCATACCTAGTTTCTGAAATATAATATATACTTGTATACACACACATAGAAACTAATCTTGAAGGAAACATGGTGAAGTGCATGTTCAATTCACTTCATTCCAAATACATTTACTGAGGCATGGTGACAATCTCATGCTTTTTTTTAAGGTTAGTTTCATTACTTAAAACTGAGTACATCTTAAGTCAATCTTTCCATCTCTCAAGTACATATAATTCGCCAAGAAAAAAGAAGAAGAGTATTTGTGGCTCAAAAAAATTGAATAAAATAGTAAAATACAATTCATCACCTCATGCTTCATCGCATAATATTTCTTTCGAATTTACAACATCACACACTTTTCTTGCTCATAACAATATGTGACAAATGTGATATTGTTCTTGTTCACTTTGTCTAATTATATAATACATGAAGAATATTCTAACCACCGTGTCAAGAGAGACACCAAATGAGCAAAACCATTAGATTATGTTAAAACACCTAATTTGTTTCCCAAACCCTTTTGCAGTCCCATAAAGGCATAAAACATTTAACGTGGACATTCTTTTCTTTCTAAATTTAGTGGAAAATGAGAATGAATGACTTTTGAAGATAATTTTCAATAATGTGATCCTTAAATGCATGATGCATCCGCCTCCAATTCTTGATTATAATGTCCGAACAAGTTCCACACCATCACCAACTTTCCATGTTGTCTCGTTTGAATGTTGTTAGGCTTAGTTGTTAGAAAATGCTCGAGATTAGACTTGGTTTAGGGCTTGAGTCATCACCATGTTGTTAAGTTAACTTGGAGGTGATTAGGTCTATCATTTTATTCGAAAATAACCTTGTTTTAATTTTTTTTTTTAATTTTTTGAAGTTGACTTGATTAGATTATACTTAGGTTTGGTTAGATTAACTGGTTCATAAATTAATTTATCATGTAACTCAGGTTTATTTAAGTCAATATTCAAAATAGTTAGAAGTAGAACTGTGCTCTTAGTCATATGATCAATTTAATAATTTTGTTTTACCAAATCCCCTAAGATACAACTTATAATACATCCAATACTTGTCAGTTGTCCATCAATGTTTTCCTGCGTGTTTGCACGACATCTGGCTTAGATCTTTTTCCTAACCTGGTGGTATACTAGTATGACTTCCATAACTTTTAAATTATGTAACCGATATTTTATTTTTATTTTTAACTTTTAAATATCAGTTAGAGTTTCAAGTTAGATGGTAATGTTTTTTAATCCTTTTTACATGTAGTTTGTTTTAATATTCCTGCAATAAAATAAAAGTTGCACTAGGGGATTTGGGAATTTATATCATTGAGATTTTTTTTACTATTTATATCATTGAGATGATAGATGTAAGGGTAATTTAAGTTGCTATTTGTGAATTGAAATCATGGTTATTAAACTTGACAGTCTAGTTAAACAGGTTAAATAAATTTTTATTTTTAAATGTTAAAATAATATGGTTTTGAATATTTTTCTTAAAAAAATCAAACAGTTTTTTTAATTACTAAATTCTTCTATATTTATTGAGAAATTTAACCTCGGCCAAGCCCTTGATCCATTAGATGACGCCAGGTTTCTGTTTGGGATTGTGGTAACTGTGGTGGTTGAAAGTGTTTTCGTTTAAAAATACATCAAAATGAATTTTTTTTTATTTTTTAAGAATTATTTTTGATATCAGCATATTAAAACGATATGAAAATATAATTTTTTTTTTATTTTACACAATTTTTTTAAAAATTTTTAGAAACTGAAATTGAAATTGATCATAATTAGTTTTTTTTTTTTTTTTTTTTGTCAGAGCTAGCATATTTTTAATTAATCACTTTAGGGCTAAAACCTCAAGTAAAGTGGCGAGATATAATCTTCGCATGTATATGTATCTTTAATCGCTCTGTGGAGAAGTAGATATAGTTTTTTATTGTGCGAATTACTAATTTAAGGATGAGGGATGCTAAATATTAGAAAAAAACACCATTAAAAAAGCTTTAAAAAACACACACGAATCATTATGTTAATGAAATTCATCATTGTGTTCCACTTTAAAATCATGATTGAAAATCTTTCGTCTTGTTATTTCTTGTTATATCTCGAGCCATAAAACTGATAAACAAAAGGCAATTTTAATTAATTTGATAAAACTGAACACTTTACTTGAGGATTGTGTAACCCTTTGAGAGGATAATTTTGCTTCGGACAAGCAAAGTATTGGAAGCATATTCTACTTCGATGGCTTCTTACTTTGTGCCCCATATAATAATCTGTTATTTCGAAGCAGAATTTAGGCAAAGAAATTACTCCACAATGAAAGAAAACTAGTCTTTAAATGTTTAGATTATGTGATATGCAATTCAACATAGATCACCCACCCTTTGATCACTTAATTGCCACTGGGCAGTGATTCAAGTCCAAGGAGGAATCCAAGAAAAAAGAATCAATCTCTTTTGGGGTAGCCATGTTCAGGAGGAATCTACACTATATGTTCTTGATAATTTCTTCCCTGCTGGTTACATAACTCCGTGAACTCTTGAGATGGTAAATCATTAATAGATCGCGCGCGCGCGCACACAGAGCTATCTATCAAATCTGGGATGTTTTAGCGTATCAATTTAAAAATTGATTTTTTTTTAAAATTTATTTATGTTAATTTAGGTTAATTAACTTGATCTGTGACTTAATCTTGTGCTGGGTTAACTTTTAAATTGAATTTAATAACTATAAACATGTATATCTTAATGTATTGTTACTAGTAAATTCAACCTCAAAGTTGCTAGGAAAAAGTAACACCACAATCATTATCAACAATTTTAATTGATTAAGCCATAACTTCATTATTCGATAAGGTAAAAAATGATGTAAATCGCAAGCATGCTCGACATTAGGAAGATTAAGGGAATGGAGTTATGGTATTGTATCCATGACCTAGCAGCTTAGCCATGGAAATAAAGAGGACAAGAGGAGGTAATTATGTGACAACTAATTAAATATTTTCAATAAAAACATGCTTAATTAACAATTAAGAAACAAAACCATGATACACACACACATACATTGTAGCAATTCAACACATGAGAAGAGATGCTCAAGAACAGTAGTGATCATCAAAAAGCATAAGTCTTGGTGTATGGCGAATCAGCAATTTTTAATGTCTCTTCAATGAGCTTCCTGGCCTTCCTGCTTCTCACCTCAACTCTCATGCTCTCACTCTTCTCAATCTTATCATAACCCTTCTTCATCTTCAAGAACCTTATCTTGGAATTCAAGATCATCACCAGCCTCCTTAGTCCCATCATCACCATGGCCACCGTGCTAGCTAGCTAGCTACTTAAAACTTCCTGTTACTAAAGAACGAAAAGGATCAATAAGCACAAACATGCAAGGAGACTGACTACCTTGAGCAATTACTAGCAAGAATATATATTTATATATATAACTTGTAGGCAAGTTAATTAGGTAGGAAAATCAAGAAATTAGCAGGAAATTCTATTGCGAGGGAAGGACTAAAGTCAAGGAGTGAATGGTGGCGGCACTTAGAAGAGGGGCTAATTAGTGGGAGTGAAGGAGACGAAAAAGTGAGAGAGATGCATGTAACTGTCAGAGACACAACACCAAATACTTAAATAGCCAAATTTCTATACGTTTAAATTTAGTCCCTATATTTTCAGTGATTGATAACTTAGGTCCTCTAATCTCAGACTTAACTCTTTGATTCCTTATACCAGATACATCTTTTAAAGCCCTGTTAATTAGTTTTTTTAGGAAATGATCAAACTAGCTCCAGGCTTCTTCTCTTTCAGTTAAATATATAATATATAGTCAAATTAAAGGGTATTTTGAAGAAATAATAATTAAATTGCTTGCAGCTCACCATGCTGTTAACAAACATTTACTGAAAGAAATAAGTTATTAAACAGAAATTAAAAAAAATAATTGAAATGCAATAGTGAAATACTTAAATGAGAAGGAGTAGCTAATTAATTTGCTAAAAATAAAGGAACTAAATGAATATCTATTCAAATTCTTATATTTGGCAATTACTTCTTTCATGGGAAGCCTATCGTTTAAAATTTATGGGACTCATGCTTATCATATACAAATTGGTACTTAAGATTTGTACGGAAATAATATGAAATTTATATTGCCAATGACATTTAATTAAAATGATGTTTGGAGGTGTGATAGAGATTGTTTTTTAAAGTATTTTTTTGTTTGAAAATGTATTAAAATAATATTTTTTATTTTATTTTTTAAAATTTATTTTTAATATCAGAAAATTGAAATGATTTAAAATGATTAAAAAATAATTTAAAGAAAAAATATAAAAAATAAAAATATAAAAAATACCTTTTAAACAAAAAATAAATAAATAAAAATACAGCCTTAATGGGGTGTGTATTTTCGTACTAAAAATTAGGCATTAGCACGGCGGAAGGGACGGCCAAATCATTAATGTACAAAGCCAAGACAATGAAATTTCAAGTTCTAAAGAGGAAAAAGGTAAAATCATTCGGTTTGACCTCCACAGGGTGTTTGCTAATGGAGGCATGCCATTAACTTCATGGTTAAAAAAAAAAAATTAATTGAGGAGGGGAAATTATTGTTTCCCTCCTTACTATTCATTAACATGTTTTTTTTTTCTTTTTTATATTTTCATATTTTTATATTGAATTTATTGAGATTTGAATTTTACTATTTATTTTGATTTTCTTTATACGAGGTTATATATCTTGATATTTGATTGTGCTCAGATTTATAACCGTTTATTTTTTAATCAGATTATTAAATAAAAAATGGTCTAACATATTGTTAAATAAAAAATAATTAAAAAAAAGAAATTAATTGAGGAGGGGAAATTATTGTTCCCCTCCTCACATGTTACTATTCATTAGAACAGTAACATGCTTTTTTTTTTCTTTTTTTTTTCTTTTTTCTTTTTCTTTTTTCTTTTTTTATATATTTTTATCTTTTTCTATTGGATTTATTGAGAATTGAACTTTGCTCTTTATTTTATTTTTTTATACGGGGTTATCATGGTTTCAGAAAAACATCATGATATGTGGTTGATGCTCAGTTTTATGATTACCTACTTTTTCTATCATATTATTAAATAAAAAATGATATAACATACTGTTAAATAAAAAATGGTTTAAAAAAAGAATTAATTGAGGAGGGGAAAGTATTGTCCTCTCCTCACATGTTACTGTTCATTGGAACAATAACATGTTTTTTTTTCTTTTTCTTTTTCTTTTTTTAATATTGGATTTATTGAGAGTTGAACTTTGCTATTTATTTTATTTTTTTATACGTGGTTATCATGGTTTCAGAAAAAACATTCTAATATTTGGTTGATACTCAGTTTTATGATCATTTACGTTTTCTACTATATTATTAAATTAAAAATGATCAAACATATTGTTAAAAAAAATAGTTTTAAAAAATGATTAATTGAGGAGGGGAAATTATTGTCCTCTCCTCATATGTTACTGTTCATTGGAACAATAACATGTTTTTTTTCTTTTTCTTTTTGCTTTTGCTTTTGCTTTGCCTTTTTATTTCTTTTATATATTTTATTATTTACATATTTTCATATTGGATTTATTAAAAATTAAACTTTTCTATTTTTTTAAGATTGTCTACTTTTTTCTTATTAGATTATTAAATAAAAAATGGTATAATATATTGAAAAAAATAGTCTAATATAATGAAAAAAATGGTTAAAAAAGTGTAAGTATTATGAATTGGACTTCAAGATTTATTTTGATTTACTTTCTATGGGGTTATCACGATCTTAGAAAAATATATTGATATTCGGTTGGTACTTAGTTTTTTGAGCATCTACTTTTTTCATCATATTATTAAATAAAAAATAATTTTAGAAAAAACATAATTATTGACAATTAGACCTCATGATTTATTTCAATTTACTTTTCATGGGGTTATCGTAATCTTATAAAAACATCCCAGTATTGAGTTGGTATTCGGTTTTATAAGCGTCTATTTTTTTTCATCATATTATAAATAAAAATAGTTAAGAAAAAAAAATACAAAGTTATTAAACTCAATGAAGTTTATGATTTAGATCGAGAGTTTAGTGGGTTAACCTAAGTTGACCGGGGTTGATCTAATGTATCTTCATCTCAATATTTTTTTTAAAAAAGATGTCATCTTGAAAATATTTTTAAAGCCAAACCATGTTTTTAGTAATTCAAATTTTTTTCAACCCACTAAGTCATTTGGGTTACACTGAAACAATTTTTATATAGTTTAATTTAAAGGTAAAGTTAGATAAGAAGTATAGTCGAGATGTTTCAAATTTGACCTAAATAAGAAGTATAGTCGAGAGGTTTCAAATTTGACCGTTCGAAAATTTAGTCTATAAATTACTTGTAGAACCAAATTAATTAACACCAAAGTTAAACATCAAAACATGATTTACACTATGTACGTGCCTTTAATTACTTGTAGCATAACTATACATTTGAGATGATGATGACGACCAATAAAAGCACTGAAAAACTATAAGTTTTGGTCCTTGGTGAATCTGCAATCTTTAAGGTCTCTTCAATGAGTTTCTTGGCCTTTCTGCTTCTTATCTCGACTCTTATGTTCTCACTCTTATCAATTTTATCATAAATAATGGAGTCCAGAGAAAACCCCACACATAAATTGAGCTTTCTATAATCTATGAGCCAAGACGTGTGAGTTGGGTTTCGAGTTTGGAATTAAGAATTCCTAAACAAAATAAGTCTCTTATGGAATGAGACTCTCTGATACTTAAATTTGTAAATAGGAAAGAAATAATATAAGAAAAAAAAATTAAATCTTGCAATGTAAGACAAAGTCTTGCAATGTTAGAGAAATGTTGAGTAGAAAATGGTATGTGTTTGCATTGTCAATTATTAGCTAAAAAAATATGGTGTCTGCATAAAAGTTTGTACTTACTAAGCATCTATAAAAAAAATATATGTCAATTAATCATGAAAAATATTGTGTGCATGGGCAGTGTGTGGTGCCGCATTCTGTCTTCTCAAAACTCAAAAAGTACATTAGAGCATGTGGAAGAAAAAGAAGAAAAAAATTGGGGTGCAATCTATTTGGGCTTCAACTTAAACATGGTGATTGCATGCAGTAGCCCATTTTGGCCATGAAACAAATAAGCTGCTTATTTTTTTAGAAAAAAATAAAGTTTATTATTATAATTATAATTATTAAATCATGCTCTATCATTTTTCCCCTAGGTCTTTCAAACATACATGTTTGGAAGACTTTAGGCAACAAAAAATAGAGAAAATACTTACTTGTTTTTTACAAGTGATGTTACATGTTATTGATACGATAATGTTACCATGGTTAGGTGATTGAATTTCTTCCATTTTGTCATACATATAGATGGTCTTTTGTCAATGTTTCTACAATAAATAAAGAAGAGTTTAATTGTCTTACTTTTAAAGGGAGCGATTTAATAGTAAAAAAGAAAACAAGCGTGAAAGTAATATGATGTGTGTATGTGTTTCAAGAATGATTTTTAAATGGAAATATTCCATGAGTAGTCACAAAGACTGAAGAAAAATCCTTGATCCTTTGGGACACAAGTGGTTTCGAGAACTTGGAGTATTGTGGTCATGAGGATTTAGAGAAAAGTGGTCACGAGGACCTAGAGTCAAGCTCAGAGATTTTAATGGAGATTTTTTGTTGGAGATATAGAGAAAATTTGTTGCTTTTATTAAAAAATTCAAAAGATGGAGATACAATTTATGAAGCTAATTTGGGGATTATTAAATCTTAGGTAGGTCATCAAGTGTGTAGACTTCCTTCCTTCCTTTCTTGCTCAGGTTTTGTTTCTCTTTTCACGAACCAGTGAAGATTACTTTTGGAAATCAAACTTTCTATTTTCTTTTGACGTGACATTCTTTAGTATCGTGTCCATGGTTACACTGAAAAAGACAAAACTTATAATGGCTCTTCATGTTTGTGCCACTTTTCATAGGAGCAAGATATTAAACATATTATTTTCCTCTGATAATAACTAGAATTTTAGTTTATGTGGTGGTTAGGAGCTCAAAAAATATCATGCAACAAAAAATATGTCCTTTAATGCTCCTTTTAGATGCTTTGGTTGGAGATTGGTGATGTTGAGAAGTTATACTCGATGTAAATATGGGTGACCTTGTCTTGTCATGTTGACTTCTTCCACCCTAATATAATTTTTCATTGTATGTTTTACATTAAGTAGAGTCTTGGTAGTGAGTGCATATAAGTGTTTCCATAATGAGTAATTATAAAACCCCATTGATCATAACCTTAGTGGCAATTGATTTCGAGCAAATTCTCCACGTTGAGCATTTTCTCATTAAATCTCTGCAGATGTACTCTGGTGCTCTTATTTTCTCATTAGGTGATGGTGAAGAGCTCTCCAGTCCCATCATCACCATGGCTAGGATATGAAGAATTAATAATTTCAACAACTTTCAAACAAACACAAAAATTTTAAGAGAAAGAGAAGAAGGGAAGAGAAGGAACAATACCTTAAGGAACTATAACTTAAAAGAAGATATATAACTTGTAAACAAGCAAGGAAAAAAGGGCATGGTTTTATAACAAATGTGTAATGGTCCAGTAGGGTTTCTGGTAGTTATGGTCCATTTTTTTCCCTTCATTTGTGCTGGAGTGAGCTTTTGTAAAGAAGATATATAACTGATTTGTTTTCAGCTTTGGGCTGGGCTGGTATTATATTTCAGCCTTGAAATTCAGTAAAACTAGGTTTCCATGTCCTTCTCATAACAATCAAGTTTTCCTTCTATATTCTGGCCAATCCATAAACAGCCACTAAGTTTTAGGGGCTTAACATCCTTACTTCGATCTTGATCTTTTCATTCAACCCTTCTAGAAAACAATTGAGCCAGTGAGAGTCAGATAACCCCCTGACCCGATTCGAAAGAATCTTGAATTGGGTTTTGTAGAGCTCTATTGTTGAAGTTTGCTTAATACTTATGAGGGCCTCCATTAGGTCATCATAGGATGATGTCCAAAAATGAATTTGGAGGGTTTTTACAAAAGCTTCCTAATGATTAGTACTTAAAAGTGTATTTTTATCAAGGTTCTATATCATCATTTTGCACTTGAAGTATCAATAACTCCTTAACTAAAGCATGTTTTATACTAACATATCTAATAATATAAGATACCTTTAATTTATGGTAAATGTTCATTTTAAATACAGGCCTATCACATAAATGAAAGAATTGATTGATGAGTTGAAGTACTGAAATTGAAAGGACAGAAAAATGGCCAAACTTAGAAAAGAGATGTTGGTGCAGTCCAAACTGGAATACTGTTCGGTAATCGGGTCATATCTGGAGTTGTAGATCTCGGATTTAGGTCTGCCTTATATGGATGGAAAGCTAAGACATAAGCCTACAACTTTCATGAGGAGTCCAAGATTTAACAAGGCCTTTTTGCAAGTCCAAATTGTAGCAACAATGAAGAAGTCCGAATCTGTTCTGCATCCCAGATACTGTTCAGTGTTCAGCCCATATCTCGAGTTCTAGAAGTCCAAATGATCTCAATTTTTTACCCTGGAAAGATGAGACAATTCCCTAGAACTTTCATGATTGAAGTCTGTTCAAATTATGACGTTATCAATGACTGTTTTTGGCAGACAAGAAGATAAGAATTGTCACCAAGTCAAGATGTGGCCACCCATTCATCAATTAGTCAACAAATCAATAGTTCCGAATTTTGGCCTATAAAAGGAGGCATTTGCCATGTATTTAGGCATCTTGGTGTTCAGATCAAGATCATGCTCTTGTTCTCTCTTTATATTTTGTAATGCTTAAGTTTTGCTTATATTAATTTCTTGCTTATGCTTTTCATTTCCTTTCCTTGTTTCTTTATGTTTCTTTCTTTCATTATGTGTTGCTAAGTTAATTATGTCAAGGTGAAAAGGGTACACTAATGGTGTAAGAATAAGTATAATATAAACTTAACATGGACCTTAATGTTGGATACTAACATGCTTTATATTTGTTATCTTGTTCACTTTTAATACTTTGCTTGTTAAATGGTTAATCTAGATTTATGTTGTATAATACTTGGTACAACAAATACTTGGCACTTTCATAGCCCATACTGTATGGTATAACCGACATCTGAGCTATGAAAGGAACTTGATTTGTTGTTAACATAAGTTATAATCATGAATGCCTGACAACATTTACAAGTATTAGCATTATTCGAATAAGATAACTAATGTAATCATGTTAACAATTTATAATCTGATTGGAACCTCCTTTGTGTGTGGTTTCCAATTGAATAAAAAGAGTTTATACTATACTTGTTTGAAATACCATTAGTGGATCCTCTAACCTTGACATTTGTTGTTATCATTGTTTAATCCTTACGTTAATCTTCCATCTCAAAGTTCTCATCAACTTCTTCCTCTTCCTCTTCACTATTATTATTATTGTTGTTATTGTTGTTGTTGTATTATTGTTATCTATAATTTATACAATTAACCTCCCTGTGGTTCGACCCCGGTCTTGCCGGGTTATTTATTACTTCGACACTCCTGCACTTGGGAGAAGACATCAATCTTTTGGTCGTGTCACCTAACTTATGAGAATTCTTGTTTCCTCAAGTTCTTGATACCACGTTATAGCTTTTTCTTCCATGTGGAAACTAGCTATAAATAGCCTTTGTTGGGGTGGGGTGTTGTGAAAGTTGAAGAATTGATTTGTTTCGTATACCCAACCAATAAGATCATCCCCATTAAATCGGGGAAATTCTAATTGGATTGATTTGAGCTAAACTTGTTGGGTTCCTTCATGTGGAATTACTTCATGCCTTTGATTCCCATTAACAGACCTTGTAGGAGAATTTGGTGGGAAGCCAATGGGCCTTTTTCCTTGGGCTTTAGACATCTGATCCATTCTAGCAGACATACTTCTTAATTGCTGAACTATATCCTCTTATAATTGTTGTTGACTTTGCTGGTTCTGTTGTTGCGTCTCTTGCTGCTGTTTCATCCTTGTTACTGTCTCTATCAATTATGAAACTCTAGTGCCTTCAGCCATTTTTGTCCAAGGAACGTGGCTCTGATACAACTTGTAATGATTCTAGATTATTGTTTCTTAAGATGAGAATTAAAAAACAAGAAATGGTGAGATATCTTTCACTACCAGAAAATTGCTAAATACAAGCATAAATATTGATGGAATGTTTTTGTCAATAAATTGCAGTGAATTTTACTAACATAAATATTCCTTCGGTATATATCGAGGGAATTACAGTGGAAAAAAAGAATTAAAACAAAGCCAACAAATACGATGACGTATCATTTATAACAATGGAATTACTGACAGTTCGAATATCGTCGGTAAAATCCATCGGTAAATGCGTTGGTAAATTGTTCACATCTCCCTGACACTATTCATCATGTCAATTACCAACGAAATTACTGACAAAATTTTTCATTGGTATTTTCTAGAGAACTCTGGAACTATTCATCTCTCAATTGCACTGTTAATTACTATTCTTTACAGACAAAATCACTGATGAATTGAAAAGTCATCGGTGTTATTTGGTGGGTTTTTGAATTTTTTTTATTAAATTGAATATTTAAATTAAATATTACAGAAGAAATCACCGATGAATTGAAAAGTCATCGGTGATATTTGACGGTTTCTGAAATTTTTTGATTAAATTGAAAATTTAAATTAAATATTACAGATGGAATCACCGACGGGATAATTAAAAATATTAATATTTAATTATCCGTTGGTAAAACTGTTGGTAAAATGCCCTAATAAAAAGACTAGAATCTCTCATTTCACAATAGACGTGCCTCTTCTTCTTCTTCTTATGTAAAAACATCAACATCTTTTTCTTTCTCTTCTCTTCTCTCCTCAACTCCTGCTCTTCTCCTCCACGCTCAGGTATGTCTTTTTCTCTTTTCTTCTTTTCTTTTCTCGATTTTTTTAATTAACATACTTTATGAGTTTGTTTTTTTTTCCTCTTCTCAGCTTTACTCGCAACTACATTAAGGTAAGATTTTTCTTTTTTTTTTGTGTTTTTTCATGATATTTGTTATTTTATTTTTAAAATTTTTTGTTCTTAATAATTGTATGAATGTTGTTGTAGGATTTTTTTTTCATGTGATATCAATTTTTAGTTGATTTATTTATAGGATTTTTAAATAGATTTTAATTATTTAATTATTTTTCTAGTTTTGTTAAATAGATTTTTGTTAAAATATTTTTAAATAATCACTGATGAAATTGCATACGGTATTTTTGTCAGTTATATGACAAGCTTCTTGAGGGAAATACCAACGAAATGAAACGAGTAATTTTTTTAGCGCGCTTTTCCCATTAGAAAATCCATCGATAATAATATTTTTTTTATTACCGACAGACAAAACATTACCGACAAATGATTCACCAATGAAGCATTTTCATCTGTGATCCCGTCGGTAAATTAATTACCAACGAAATGATAATACAAATATCGACGAAAAATTCCATCGGTAAATATAAGAATTGTGGCAGTGTTTATTGAATTTGAATTGAAACTGAAATAATTAAAATACAAAGTACTGAGTTTGAAAGAACATAATTAGAAAGAAAAAAATTAAGATAATAAACCCTAAACTAAATTTTTTGGGTAGATTCGAGGTAGTTTGAGCCTCTTTGGGTGGATGTGATTTGCTTTGAACAATTTCTTGCCTCTTTGCTAATCCTCCCATCCTATTTATTAACTAAATCTTAGAATTTGAATTCAAGAAGGAAACTGTCTGGCGAGAATCCAAGATTGATTTGTATGTTGACCACTTCTCCTATATAAACGGTGTCGTTGCCTATACCTGATGCTTCGTTGTTTGAGGGAAATAAAATATCATGGTCATTCACATCCATGGATTTCATAGAAGGTTTACTGAAATCTAACCAGTATTCAATAATCTTGGTGGTTACGGATAGGTTTACTAAATATGCTCACTTTATTCCAGTGTCTCATCCTTACAATGCTACGAAAATAGCCAATTTGTTTTCACAACATATAATGAAGCTTCATGGATTCCTAGACAGTATAATATTTGACAAGGATCCTACTTTCACTAGTAAATTCTTGGGAGAGTTGTTCCAAGTCCAAGGAGTTAAGCTATTGATGTCTACGACGTACCGCCCACAAATCAATGGTCAGTTAGAGGCAACCAATAAAACATTGGAAGGATATTTGAGGTGTTGTGTGGGGGATAATCCCAAGACTTGGTCAAACTGGTTGACCATGTCTGAGTACTGCTATAATACCAATTTAAAAAGGGTGATAAGTTTACCTCTGACTTCAATCATTTAGACAATCCAACATGCCAAGAAGCAAGAATAAAAAATTAACATATAAATATTTTGGGCCATTTAAAATCTTGAAAAAAGTAGGAAAGGTGGCTTACCGGTTATATCTTCCAGAAGAAGCTCGTATTCACAGTATGTTCCATGTCTCACTGCTAAAGAAATGGGTTAGGAAGGGTACCACTCCTGAACCAAGGCTACCTATTTTTTATTCCAAGCAAAAGATTCAACCTGAACATGTGAAGATCCTTGACAAAAGAAGCCAAATCTCAAGGAAGAAGGAAAGAGAAGAGGTGTTGTTAACGTGAGAGGGACAACCTAGAGAAGATGCAGTATAGGTTAAGGAATCCTAGCTAAAAAGTGCTTACCCTCACCTTAAGGCAAGGTTTTTAAGGGGAGGGGAGTTGTAGTGGTCCAACAGGTTCCCTGATAGTTATGGTCAATTTCTTTTGTTTTGCCAAAAGAGGTACAATGAAGAGTCTGCTCTGAAAATGAAGAAGACATAGTGGTGGAGAGACAAGAGAACATGCAAGAAATAAAAGAGATTAGCACGTGTATGGTCTCTGGATGCATAAATAGAACTAGAGACTTACGTGGAATGCTGGAAGAGACTCTTTTATCACTGGTTGACATGTGGCAATGATATTTTATTTCCCTCAAACAACGAAGCATCAGTTATAGGCAACAACACCGTTTATATAGGAGAAGTGGTCAACATACAAATCAGTCCAGGATTCTTGCTAGACAATTTTCTTCTTGAATTCAAATTCAAATCCTAATCCTAAGATTTAGTTAATAAATAGGAGGGGAGGATTAGCAGAGAGCCAAAAAATTACTTTAAAGCAAATCACATTCACTCAAGGAGGCCGGATTACCTCGAATTTGCCTAGAAAATTTAATTTAGGGTTTATTATCTCAATTTGTTCTTTTTAATCCTGTTCTTTAAACTCAGTACTTTCTATTTTAATTGTTTCAGTTTCAATAAAGATATTTCACCAATTCTTGTTTTTTAATTCTCATCTTAAGAAACAATAATATAGAATCATTACAAAATGGGACTAACACAAAGTTGAAGAAATTATGAGAGTGAATATATGGTTCTACAGTAAGAATTAAGAGTAGGTGATTAGAGGGATTGGATCAGGAGAGGTGTGGGAAAGAAGTGGAGGTGTTTGAGAAGAACAACACTGCCTTTCTCTGGCTTATCACAAGGTTCCTTCCCTTGTACCGTTGCCTTTCTTCGGCTCCCTAATTTTCCTATTGTAGAGTTGTTGGAGGAAATTAAAACTTATGTTAACGTTCTCTAATATATACGAGACCTCTATGTCGGATGCCACCATATTGTATGTCATTGTCCCATTATTATGAAAGCTTGAATTATTCTTAATTTTCTTGATTTTAATGAAAACCTGTATATTACATGTGATGATCTATCAATAATTATTTAAGAATGTATTCCTAAATTACGTTTCTTTAATTAAAAAGTTCTAAATGTTAAATAATTCTCGCAATTTTAGTTTTTTTAAAAAATCTAGATTTATTTATGATTATTTGAAATATTTACAAGAATTTCTTTTAAATTTCGGATTATGATTTATTTTTTATTATTTGAAAAGGACATTTACAAGAAATATCGATAGTTAGATTCATCTTGCCAACAAGAAAAGGGACCGTACCATATTTTAATACTTGTTTTTGCTCGATAATTTGCTCTGATCAAGTTTAGTTGCTTTACCTTTTGTTCTATCATGTTTTGGGATTTTTTTCTTATGTTTCAGTACTCTTGCTCGAGTTTAAAGATTATAGATCCGTGTTTAGCTCTCTGGACTCAAGTTTTGGCCAGGAGCTTCTTTTTGGTATCATCAGCC
This sequence comes from Populus trichocarpa, assembly GCF_000002775.5. Classification (NCBI taxonomy): domain Eukaryota; kingdom Viridiplantae; phylum Streptophyta; class Magnoliopsida; order Malpighiales; family Salicaceae; genus Populus; species Populus trichocarpa. Next base: position 9,287,736 of record NC_037288.2, on the reverse strand, counting down.
ACAGAGGCTATGGTCACTGTTATTGAAATTACTTCAGTTGCACGTTACAAGTTTGTCAACATTAGGGCTAAGGGATTACAGGGAACTGCGAGCTTGAAGAAAGTTTTCAGAAGTAAAGTTGATGTTATGGCATTTCCAGATGTCGCTAGAATCTTGCCTTGGTAATCGCAGGCTCTGACTCTGGATTGTCTTCAGGAATTCCCTGATGCCTCGTTTTATTTATTTTCTCCAGTTCGTTTTCTGACAGAAACAAGACCATAACAAAGTAGCTGATGACTTGCTAACTAACTACACAGTACGAACCCTATCTTCCACCATGATTTTACCTTGCAGTGATGCGTATTTCCTTGGGGCATTCCATACGCAGGGGCTAAAGGTGGAATACATCCATGCACAGGCTTCTTTTCTGAAAGAAAAGCTATCAGAAGGCCACTGTTTCCTAGAACAGAGACTAGACATAGGAGTGACCAAAAAAGTCTACTTAATGGGGATTTTGGTGAAGATCATTGCTGCAATTTGCCAATACTTTAATCTAAAGTGATGGAAATGATTTAGCTTTTTTCCGCAGGATTCCATGCAATGCTTACCTTCATTTTCTTGTCAATAAAGACATCACGGGATGGCCTATCCACACATAAAGGCAGGCTAATATGACAACATAAATTATTGCAAATCTTTGTTGAAGTGAACATTGCAAAACGACCCGGACAACTCAAGGGATTCCTTTTGAATTCCACGCCAAAGGATTTTTTTCAGCATCAACTTTACATAATTATAATTGTTAAACTCGATCCATCAGGGAACTGTTTCAACTGGATTTCAAGTTAAATAGAAAAGCATATTAACTAGATAAGATTCAGTTGACCTCATGGTTTCTAATGATCTAGTTATGCAGCCAAACCTAAAAAAAAAAAATTAATTTGAATTGATATGATGATCTGTGAACTGACATAATTACCCGGTCCTTTTTCAGATAATTCCTAGCTAGACTGGGTCCGAGAAAGATGCCATGAGCTGAAGCTTGTATTGTTTTGTTGTGGTTCTTGGAATGGCAGAAATAGTAGGAAACGACCGAGGCCCTACAATTATCTCACATTTTAGGCTTCCTATTTAACCCAAATTCTTTGGATTTGGATCATCATTATCGTTGGACCTTATTTCGGAAATCTAGCCCTTAGAGCCCACTATGCAATGCTAACAAAAATATATGTTTTCTTGACTTAAGGTGACTAGGGGATTATTTGAAAATAGGGTAGTGATTATAGTAAATATTTTTTATTTATAAATGTATTAAAAAGTATTTTAAAATTATTTTTGATATTAATATATTTAAATAATTTTGTTGAATTATTTTAAAAAATACGGTTAATCGCGTTTCCAAACAGTATATTAATCTTGCATGATGTGCAATGAGGACTTTTTGTTGGGTTATACAAAATGATATAAGAAATCAAATAACTACAAAATAATAAAAACCATATCCCCCATGCTAGACAGCAGAGGTGCCAAGGAGCATCGACTGGAAGAGGAGGGCCAAAAGAACTCTATTATTAGGAATAAGAACAAGCATCCACAGCCAGAGAGAATCAAGATGAACAGCAGTCGTGACCACGTAAATCATAGCCCATGAGAGAAAAAGCTGGAGAAATATCAAGATATGATGAATTTATGTAAGATTCGAAATTTCACTTCATTTCCTTGTTTTTAAGGCGACAGCCTAGCTAACAGATGGAGCTGGACAATATTGGCCTGGCTAGAAAATCGGCCGACGAACGTCACAGTGATTATGAAAACGAAAACCCAACTACATTTGTTGAATTAATATTAGGTCAAAATCATTAAGTATGATTGGCATGTAATACCAACTAGTGACATGATTTGTATAGAGACAGATTTTGTGTATATTATGCTGCAAGGCAAATACGCTAGTGTGTGTATTTGTGTACAAAATCCGCCTCCACTGACACCTATTTTTCTACCTATTTTTTTTTTATTATTATTATTGTATTTGCTTGGTTTCTATGCAAAAAGAATGGAGAAGGATGGACTCGACTTTGAATCATATCCATATCCTTACTACTTTAAAACTCACAAAAAAACAAGAGTTTAAGAAAGAAAGAAAGAAAGAAAAAGACACGGTCTAAAATCCTTTCTAAGGTGTCTTTGTTTTTTTTTTTTTTAATTATTAAATAAAAAACATTGAGTGTGCCGGTAGGTGATCGAATCTAATCATAGTTTAATTAACTATTTATATAATTCACGGTCTAAAAGGATCCTTTTTGCATAATATCCATAACTCCCAATCCCAACCAAGATGTCTTGGAAATTGACACATCTATTTCGAAAAAATAAAAATAAAAAATAATTTTAAAAAGAGTAAATTGTTTTAGTAGGCATTGAAAGACCATTTTCCAAAGGCCTACCCTAATATAATTAAATTTGTTTTTGATTTTGATATTGATATTGATATAGCTTTTATGCTTTCGGTTTTAAAAAGTAAGTTTTAAGAATTGTATGTTTTGTTAAAACAATTGTAAAATAGATTTTTATATATAAAATAAATTAAAAGTAGATATTTATAAATAAACATATGAACTATCACAATACCAAATATTCTTTAAATTACATAATATATAATATATATAGTAGATGTTAAAAGTAGCAGTTGGGGGCATGGAAATAATTATATAACAAAACCATATATAACAAGATTGAGAAAATATATATAAATAAATAGATGGAATATGAAATATTTATCATAAACAAGCTATCTTTTGTCATTCTTAGTAATAAATTTGTATAATGAGGGTAATTTTTAATGTAAATAATAGCTATAAAACTTAGTAGGATGTATTTGGTGACCATCAATTCAAAGCATGATTTAGATTAAATTTTATTCTCAATCAATTTTTTTTATTAAAACAACGTTGTTTTATTTAAAAATTTAAGTTTATCCCGTCAAACCACGAACTACGTCTTACGCTATTGGACCTTTAAATTGAATAAAGAAAATATTAGAATATCATTTCTTATAGAAAAGCTCATTCGATTAACACAAAGCAAATGAAATACACGGCTATATTGGCTCTTTTCAATCTCACAAGTTTCAGATGTGGCTGGCCCCTTCTCCTGGCATGAGAGCTGTTCTTGAAGCTGATAGAGCTGTTCCTTCTATATCATCATTTGTACGAAAAAAGAAAGAAAGAAAAAGTTGTATACTCACCTGTTAAGCTTAATTTATTCTTGCTTAACCCCACTTCACACAATCTAAAGTGAATGACTATGAAAATGTATAATAATTAGATTGATACCTAACCCAATTATTAATCAAACGAAAGGATCAAAATAACCATCTCAAGGTAGCATAAATTACCTAATCGCACAGTCCATTACTTGAATCTGGTCCTTGCCAGCCTAGTAATCTCTCCTGATCCAATGGCAATGCTACTGTTCCATGGATGGTTATTTGTAAGAATTTGAGGTTTTACTGGTCGGAAGATATAACTTAGTTATCCTTAAAAGAACCACCCCCACTCCCCTTTTCTAGTTTTGGTCTCAACTGTCCTACCTAGTCATTGCTTTTTGAAATAAACAAAGCCCTTATTAGTCAGGATTTGGTGATGTTTAGGAATTAGGAACCTCCTCAGCAATTTGATAAATTCTTTGATTTGCCCGTCACTTGCTCTCTCGCATGTATGCTGCATCTGATCATTTTCCCTTAGAGAGGTCACTTGAAACTTGGGATTCAAGATTTTAATCTCTTTAAGAAATAAAACAAGTCAAAGAGTACAACAAAGACCCACCAGCAAACTATAGATTTGTTTTCTTTTATTTCTTCATTTTGAACTTATAATTATCATCTTATAATTTGATAATTAAGGAAGTTAAGCACTCCCAACAAGGCTAGCCACAGCATAATGTAGCAGGCTTGAATTTTGATCCACAAGGTGTTTTACCTAATGCTCACTGTCAGTTACTTAATTATCATTTATAATTTTTTTTCCCTTGCTAGCTTAATTAGAAGGGGCACATCCCTTTAACGTAATTATCAATTTAATAATAATAATGATAATAAAGAAAGAAAGAGTTCATCTGGATATAGAACACATTAGAAATTGAATTATACAAAATAAAATTCCCTAAAAGATGCATTGATTTTAGTTATCAATTGCTAATATTTTACTCGACAACATGCATATCATACATGTTATAAGATCCTTCCAGGGATTAAAAAAGTAATTTGCCTTAAATATTATTGAATTGCTTTACAAGAACATTTATAGCTGTACTAGCTTGTTTAAACTAGGTAGCCACAATATTGATAAATAGGTGAGCAAGCCAGTCTCTTTCCAAACCCTTGCAATCCCATTACCTCCCACCCTCTTTCTCCTTTTCTCTCACTAAAATGAAGGTTTATGCCATGAATCAGCTTCCCTTTGGCAGCAAGCACCATGCTCTACGAAAAAACACACCAACAATAGCCCTAACAGTAACCTTTACCCTGGTTTTTTTCACAGTTGTTCCTCTATGTTACCCTTTGCTAGGGTACCCTTTATATTTGTTGAAAAGCTTTTCCAAGTCACAAATCTCAATATCATCTTATGTTGCTGTGAAGTATGGCTCAATATTTGAGCATGAAAGTGAGCAGAAATGTGACATATTCACAGGAGAATGGATACCAAATCCTCATGCACCGTATTACACAAACACAACATGCTGGGCAATACATGAGCATCAAAATTGCATGAAATATGGAAGACCCGATACTGGGTTCATGAAATGGAGATGGCAACCAGATGGATGTGAGCTACCTGTTTTTAATCCTGCTCAGTTCCTTGAAATTGTTAAAGGCAAGTCTATGGCTTTTGTTGGAGACTCTGTGGGTAGAAACCAAATGCAGTCCTTGATATGCCTTCTATCCAGGGTACGCCTCTTTCTTTCTTTCTTTTCTTTTTTTTTCCTGCATGTTAATTAATGCTACAATTAAATATATATTATATTGAATTTTTACAAATTGTTTCTCATTCTATTTTATTATTTGTAGTTTCCTTTTTTAAAGAAAGGTTCAAATTATTATTTTTTTTTATAAAAAAAAACACTAATACTAGCTGAGTTACAATTTCGCTAAATTCACATGATAATCACTACAGCAATAAGTCATGGAGCATTGACAATGACACTCAATCCATTTATAACAAGATCTTGATTTTAGGTAATATATCCACTGTAAGTTTTTTTTAGTTAATTTATTATTTTTTAATGACACTAGCAAAATATTAATAATATTCTCCCTCAATTACTATATATATATATAAACCCTGTGCTTAGATTAATTGCTGGGAAATTAATTAGTACAAGAGATTAAATTTTATTGGAAGTGGGATTTGCGGTGATTCAAAGAAAAAATAGAACAAATTGAAAGGTTTGACACAGTTCAGTTTAACTAATCATGTTTGAATTACCAACGAGTTAGTTGACCTAAGGCATTATGTATCAAAGATTTGGTAAAAAGGATGCCTCTATAGGCCCCAACATATCATATCTCTTGAAATTCGGCAACCTAATGTGGCATGGATAGAGCTACCACGTCCATTAATAAATTAATCAAGCTTTTTTATATAAAAAAAATTAAAGATTATTGGAGTTCATCTTATTATAAACATTGTACAGAAAGGGAGAAGGAAATAGGTTTTTAAGTATGCTACTTTTTCCCTCGGAGACTTAACCTCTCACGTAATCTAATAATTTGCCTACAAAAGCTGTCCTTTAGCCAGTTTTAGCCAAGAAAGTGACCAGCAACTCATTATAATACAGAATCAAGAGAAAAACACACTGTGGGCCGGGTGGCGTGATCGATATACTTGAGAACTCAAGTAAACCAATGGCTAGTAGCTTGGTTTTGTTTGCTTACCATTTTAAATTTACGTGCTTGTTTTTTTCTCTTGTATATTATATTGTGTCTTTCCCAAATTAGTTATAATGCGCTCTCCGACTCCTCCAATTTCCTCTTTCAAGTAATCATCGAAGGCCGGTGAATGTGTGCTGATGAAGGGTCATCGAACTTACTTGTAGAAGGAATTTTCTTTTTCAGAAGGGTTATTGTTTTAAAACTCAATTAGTGTTTGATTAGTATAATTCTTTGTTGAAAACAAGTAATCTCAGATGCCTTATTATTAGAATAAAGAATAGCTTAGAGGTCTCTATCTTTCTATTCGAGATATTAAAGATCACGAAAGAGATAACTTGACATCCAACCAATCTTCATGAAGTGGATGTGTTAATTATGATTAGTACTAAATCATCATCTTATTACACTCAAATTAAATCTACTAATTAGAACATGAATCCATGTTTGACTAGGTAATGAGAAGCTCCTCGTAATCTTAGATAGATTATCAATGTGGGCCAATTAGCTCATTTTCAAAACAAATACTTAATAATTATCTGGATATATATATAATCTATCTAGTGGCTACTGAACTTTGTACCTACCTTAATGATCGATGTGCTATTTTATATATATTTCATTTAAAAAAGCTATCTAGAATATTGCATGAAGATTGCCCCAATAATTTTGCCTCAAGGGATCCAGGACCCTTAAGTAATTGATCTTCGAGCCCTCGTGGTCATCTCATGCTTTATTAGAAGCAATTTTTTTTCCTAATTAATTATTTGATGGTAGTCTCTAATGATTTATTTCAGGTGGAATATCCCATTGATGTTTCATATACACCAGATGAACACTTCAAACGTTGGAGGTATCCATCATACAATTTCACCCTCGCAACGTTTTGGACACCCCATTTAGTCAAGGCTGAAGAAACAGATGCCTATGGACCGACTCACACCGGCCTCTTCAACCTCTACCTTGATGAATTTGATGAAGGATGGACAACCCAAATCGAGGAGTTTGATTATGTGATCATCAATGCAGGGCATTGGTTCTATCGTCCATGCGTTTACTATGAAAATCGCCAAGTAGTTGGTTGTCGATTTTGCCTCCTAGAAAATGTGACAGACTTGCCTATGTATTTTGGGTACAGAAAAGCGTTTAGGACAGCTTTTAGAGCCCTTAATAGCCTAGAAAATTATAAGGGTATAACATTTCTTAGGACATTTGCACCATCACACTTCGAGAATGGGGAATGGAATAAAGGTGGGAATTGTGTGAGAAGAAGGCCTTTTAGAAGCAATGAGACTAGTTTGGAGGGTATAAATTTTGAGCTTTACATGACACAATTGGAGGAGTTTAAGCTTGCTGAGAAGGAAGGGAAAAAGAGGGGTTTGAGATTTAGGTTATTGGACACCACACAAGCTATGTTGTTGAGGCCAGATGGTCACCCTAGCAGATATGGGCATTGGCCTCATGAAAATGTCACCTTGTATAATGATTGTGTGCATTGGTGCTTGCCTGGCCCAATTGATACATGGAATGATTTCTTGTTGGAAATGTTGAAGATGGAGGGTGTGAGATCATACGAGGAGAAGCTTGATTTAAGTGATAGAAAAATGAAGTTGAGATAAATTCATTTCTATTCTTCTCCAAAACAGAAAACCAGTCCAATCGCCCTTTGTGTTTATAGGTTCTTTATTGTATTATTGGAGTTGTGCATTGATTTATATATAAGACTTTATCGATGCCCTTTTTTTTTAATTACATAGTCATATAAGTTTAAATACCTTCTAAATATTGGTTAAACACAACTTAATTCTTGATTTTTCAATCTTTTGACTATATATTAGGAACATGGATTTCGATCTTTTCCATTTATCTTGGTATATTGGCATTCCCTTTGAATGATAAATTAGCTTAGTGTAGCCCATGACAATGACTTAACCCATCATGATTATGCATATAATAAATCTTAAGGAATACTTTATAAATATATTTTTCCATGATTTTGGATGTCAATTTAGAGAAGGAGCAGCTTTACGTGTTCTATATATATATATATATATATATATATATATATATATATATATATATATATATATATCTCAATATATATGGTAAATCATCATAATTATTTGTTTATTTATTAACTTGTGTCTCCCAAGACTCCATTCTCCTCAGTGAATCATATTACCTTTGATATTCTATTATTTTGCATATCACTTCTATATAAATCATCATTTGTTAATTTGTTAGTGTGAAGGAAAAATCATTATGCCAAAAAAGAAAAGAAATCTATATATATAAAAAAAGTCTCACAAAAACACATAAATAAGATTTTATGGGGGAGATAATTAGATTTCACAACATTAAGACATTATTCTTAAACATATCAAAAATTTGACATTAAACAATAATAAAAAAATAATATTCATATTCAATAGAAGCTCCTTCATCTTAGTTCTCCCCAATAAAATTCTCTTCAACAACATAAACATCAATAATTATCAAATCAACCATGAGAGGTAAGGTCATCTACAAAGAAATCATATATATAAAAAAATCAATAATACCTAATGAGGATATAAAAAAAATGTAAACACTAAATTTTAAAGAAATCCATGTTCTAATCGTATAGATATGTGTGTTTGGTATTGTGATAATTTTTATGGTTATGGTTTGAAAAAAAATTATTTTATAAAAAATACTTTTAGTTGAGGTTGGTTTGGTATTTATGTATGTTTGGTTAAAATTGTGGTTGAAATTGAGGTTGAACAAAAAGTAATTTAATGTGTTTGGTTAAGAATGTTTTTGAAATTGAGGTTATAAAATAATTTTAAAAAATATATATTAATATTGATGATTTTTAATTTAAATATTGTAGATTTAATTATTATTATTATTACATCATGAAATAAATAATACTTTATATAAAATATTTTTTAATTATTCCATTAAACTATCTACAATTCCATCACGTATGAAATACATCCGACAAGGACTATAGTTTCCTTGGTTTCTTAAACGCGCAATAACATCAGGTAAAATATAATCAGGAACAAAATTGGGATTACGATCAAATTCTGTAAATGCTACGTCATCAAACGATCTCCGTCTAATTTATGTAGTGTCATTGAATAATGTTAAACACTAGTTTTTCTAATAAAACGCAATTAAAAATAAAAAATAAAATAATTTTTTTTTACTAGGTCGGACCCAGTTCAATGCATTTAGCTTCGAACCGGACCCGATCCAGTCAGAACAGTGGAGACACTCTCCACTGTTACCGTGAACAAAGAACACATAAATGAACAATGGAGAGTGGTTCACTCTCCATGGCAGAAAGCAGCATTGTGCTGCTTTCAATGATCTTGCATTTTCAACGCATATAATGATGAGGCCCATGAACAATGAATAGAGTTTTATTCGTTACTAAACATTTGTTTCCCGTGGTTTGCTTCAAAAGCAGAAGCAGCCACGGAAACAAATGGGCTCATATATTTTCAAAGAAATAAAATAAAAAAAACAAACAAAGAAAACACACACGAAGACATGATTTTGAAGAATGCCTGGTTGAAATAGTTTGTTAGCCCGGTTTTGTCATCTATAGTTTGTCCCAATAACTCAATTTGATAAGAAAAAAAGCTTTTTTTTTTACTTCATTAGTAACTAAGGCGGAAAGAGAGTAAAATAAATAAGCATCAAGGAAATGACATCTAAATTATTTAGTATGGTAAGCACTATAATAGTATTGAAATATAAGAGTTTTGCCAAATTTTAGTGCCCACATATGAACCGCAATGCCTTCTTTTAAAAGAAAATTTTTGAAATTAAAAAATATTTTTTAAAAAAGAAAAGAAAACACAAAGAACACATATGAATGCATGTATATAAATTTTCAAGTTCATTAATGACTAATGTTTGTTGATTTATTTGTGTTAAAGAATCAACCTATGACACCCCAAACTCTCAGACTTACAGCAACCTCAAAAACAAATTTCAATACTACAAGAGGATAACTGTTAGCCTTTCAAATATTCAAATCACCTGCTGATAAGATATATGTATTGAGATAGGAAACTAGTCTATATTTTTTCTATCTAAGAAGAACTCTAGAGTAGATAATAAAATATTGTACTAAACCATTATTTCTTATAAAGACTTCAAGGTATAAGGAAACTTTACATGGTAACAGAGCCACTCATAAAACCACCGTCCCTTTTTATTTTCTAATCCACAATGGCCTTTCCATCCTTTTCTGCTTCTAGTACCACCTTCAATACTCATGTTACTCCAACACTTTCCAATCTTCCCATGACCATCAATGTCAAACTTAATTTTTCAAACCACCTTGTCTGGAAAGCACAAGTTCTACCTTATTTCAAAGGCCAAGAAGTTTTTGGCTGCCTTAATGGTGCTATACCACCACCACCTCCTGAACTTATTGTCTCTTCTCCCACTAACAATACTGTCACTACCACCCATAACCCTCTTTATAATCAATGGCTGCACTAGGATTTCCAGGTTCTAGCCACCATTAACTCTTTTCTCACTGAAGATGTTCTCACCCAAGTCTTATCCTACACAGCTTCTCATAAGGTATAGCTTACCCTTGAACATAATTTCTCTTCTTTTTCTCGTGCAAAAACCATCCAAGCTTGCACACAACTTGCCAATGCCAGGAAAGGTGCTATGTTTGCTCACTCTTATTTCCTTCACATCAAACATTTTTTAGATGAACTTGCTCTTACTAGACAACCCTTAACTTGTGATGATGTCATCACTTATTTGTTTGCTAGCCTCAGTCAGGAATATGATTCCTTGGCTTCAACAGTCTTCTCTCGTCTTAATCCTATTATGTTGGAGGAATTCTATTCCCTACTTCTTCTCTATGAGTCCTGCATCACTTACAACAATCATCCTATAACACATGCTGCTTTAGTCTATCTTACTGCTAAACAACCTCTAGTGCATCCTTCATCTCAATTTCGATCATCTCCTGTTATGTACACTCATGGTCGTATTCCTTATCGTGGTCGAGGATGAGGTGTTTAATTCTCCAACAGAGATATCTCTTAGTCCACTTATGTTATCTGTCAGGTATGTTTTAAACAAGGTCATATTGCCCACAAATGTTATCATCATTTTAATGTCACCTATTAGGATTAACAACCATAAGCCATGATTGCTGCTCAATTTCCATCCAATGAGAATGACTAGCATCCCAATACAAGAGCCGCCCATCACCTTACCAATGATAATAACAATCTTTATATTTTCATTTATGATTATTAAGGCTAGGATCATATTTAGGTGGCCAATGGTGCAGGTTTGAAAATAGTAAGGAGTGACATTTCTACTCTTTCTTCTCCTTCTAAATCTTTTATTCTTAACTAACTACTGATTATGCCTGAATATCATAAAAATCATCTTTATGTTCATCATTTTATCTTGACAATAATGTTTTCTTAGAATTCCATGCTTTTTTATTCCATGTAAAGGATTACTTGAGGAACGTCCTGCATCTTGGACCACTCAATGATGGTATTTACAACTTCTTTGCTTCCCTTGCACATCTTCAGCCACAAGCTTTCTTTAGTGTTTGCGTGTCTGCTTCTCTTTGGCATTATCGTCTTGGTCATGCCTCTCTTCCTGTCATTAATAAAGTTGTTTCTTTATTTGTAAAAAATAACAGTTTTTCCATATGTTCTCATTATCAATTGGCCAAGAGCCATTATTTACCTTTTAAACTTATACATGTGTCTGTTTCAAAACCTTTGGAGTTAATTTATTCTGATGTTTGGGGACTAGCCTCTCTCTCGTCTACTTCTGGTGCACATTATTACATTAGCATTTTAAATGATGCTACCAAGTTTCTATGGTTGTTTCCTTTAAAACTCAAGTCCGATGCCCATCAGACATTTATTCTTTTTCAAACAGTTATGGAATGTAAATTTAATAGAAAAATTAAAGCACTCCAATCTATTGGGGTGGTGAATTTCGCAGCCTTAGCACATACTTATACCACCAAGGCATTCAACATAGAATCATTTATCCCTATACAAACCAACAAGCTGGTGCCATTGAAAGACATCACAAACAAATTGTTGAGATAGGTCTAACATTACTTGTTATTTCCCATCTACCCCAAATGTTTTGGGAAAATGCATTTCACGTTGTTGTTTTTATCATTAACAGATTGCCAACCTCAATCCTTCACAATAAATCTCATTTTGAAATGGTTCATCATCGTAAACCAGGTTACAATTTTTAAGTGCTTTTTGATGTGCTTGCTGGCTTTATTTGCGTTGTTATAATCAATACAAAATGGATTTTAGTTTTAAAAATTGTATATTTATTGGTTATAGTATTGGTCATTGCGATTACAAATGTCTTAATATTTCTATTGGCAAAATGTATGTCTCTCATTATGTTGTCTTTGATGAATCTGTTATTCCTTACCAAACTCATACACTAGTCCAGTCTCCTCCTCATACTCTTTTGGTTACTCTCCCTCGTTAATTAAGTCTGTCCTGGACCAGTATTGCACCTTCTACAGGTACCACACCTCCCTTAATATCTTTATCCTTTCCTTATGAATCCATCATCATGTCCTAACAATTTTATTCATATTACTACTGTTTCCCTCATCAGAGATGTTGTTATTGCTACATAATCCGAAGACAAACCTTCACTTCCATTATCCATCTCCTCACTTCAAACGACTCATAATTTTCATCCTATGATCACTCACAACAAAAACTACGTTCACAAATCTAAATTGATTTCTGACTACCATGCTCGCTATCCTTTTCCCAAAGCTCTCATAGCTACATTTCAGTCTAATGACTTAGAACCTTCCTGCCATTCTAAAGCTGTCAAACATCCATATTAGTGGGAGGCTATAGAGAAGTAATTTGATGCCTTATTATCTAACAACACTTGGATTTTGGTTTCCAAATCACCTACTGCCAATATCATTAGCTGCAAGTGGTTGTATAAAATTAAACACAAAGCTAATGGCATAATTGACAAGTACAAGGCCAGGTTGGTTGCTAAAGGGTTTCATCAACAAGAGGGCATTGATGCTGGGGAGACTTTCAGCCCTGTTGTCAAACCAATAATAGTCCATTTGGTTTTTTCCTTGGGGTTTCACTAACCCTCAACTACCTAATCATGTTTGCAAATTAAATAAGTCTCTCTATGGACATGATCATTCACTTCATGTTTATCATCATGGATCTATCACCATCTATTTATTAATCTATGTTGATGATATAATCTTAGTTGGCTCTAATGTTCATTCCATTGGCAGTACTATTCATTTATTACAGAAACATTTTGTTGTCAAAGATATGGGTGCATTGGGTTTCTTCCTAGGCATTGAAGCCATACGAGAGGATGATGACCTATTCTTATCTCAACGACATTATATATTGGATATTCTTGTCCACAACAAAATAAACAAGGCAAAGCCTTGTATTACCCCCAATGCCCCATCACAATTTGTCATCATTTTTGCTGGCACTTCATTTCATGACCCATAATTGTATCGCAGTGTTGTTGGTGGCCTATAGTACTTGTCATTTACCTAACATGATCTTGCCTTTACTATCTACAAAGTGAGAAAAATATATGCATCATCTTATGAAGATACACTAGGTCGCAGTCAAATGAATCTTACGTTACTTAAAACACATTATACATCATGCTTTGTTGATCCAACAATTATATATTCTTCAGCTTCAAACCTTTAATGATGCTAATTGGGCAACAGATCATGACAATAGACGATCCATTGGAGTTTACTATGTCTATTTAGGCTCTAACTTGATTTATTGGAGTTTCAAACAACAACACATAATAACTCGAAGTAGCATAGAGGCAGAATACAAAGCTTTCGCTAACATTGCTGCAGAAACTCAACGGCTAAAGTCTTTGTTGATTGATCTTCATGTTTTAATTACTCCCTCTCTAATTATATGGTGTGATAACATTGGGGCCACGTATTTATTCAGCAATCCATTGTTCTATGCTCATACAAAGCACATTAAAATAGATTTTCACTATGTCAGAGATCAAGTTATACATGGTTAACTTCTTGTGAAATTCATCTTTACCAAAGATTAGTATGTTGATGCTCTTATCAAGCCTCTACCTTCTGTCCAATTTCAACTTCTCCATGACAATCTTAGGGTTCGTTCCTTACCCTTTTGATTAAGAAGGTGTGTTGAAGAATCAACTTATGACACCTCATATTCCTTAAATTTGCAGAAGACTTCTCAAGCAATAAAGCCCTGCAACAACCTCAACAATAGATTCCAATACTTCAAGATGTTAACAAATAGCCTTTCAAATATTCAAATTACCTGTTGATAAAATATATGTATTGAGATAGGAAACTAGTCTATATTTTTTCTATGTAATAAGAACTCTAGAGTAGATAATAAGATATTGTACTAAACCATTATTTCTTGTAAAGATTTCAAAGCATAAAGAAACTTTACAATTTGGAATCCTTTTTAGATTTTCAAAAACATTTCTTAAAAAAAAACAATGATTGGAGTTTTGGCATTTCTTACCTATTTAAATTGAAAGATTGAATTAGCAAAGACCACAAATTATTCACAAAAATTAGAAATTCTTAAGCATACTATTTTTTTTTTATCTTTCACCAATAAAAAAAAATAGAAGAGATCAATATTCAACAAAATCTCATTCATCTTGGTTCTTTTAAATAAGATTCTCTTTAACAACATAATTTGTACAAAGAACATCATTATTAAGTCTACTAAGAGAGGTAAGGTTGCTTGAATCAATATGGACACCAAAATAAAGAAAATAATATCAACATTGAAGCATGATTGATCATGCAAATCAAGTATCTTATTGACAAAATCTATGCAAATCAAGGGTTGTTGATTTCTTTCTCAATAATTAATTACAAAAAATCTTAAAATTTTTTATTTTCATCTCTATAATAAATAATGGAGTAAGAATAATAATAATAATAAAATAGGGTTAGAATAAGACAAATAACACCACCAGATCAGAATTTTGAGGGAAAATATATAAGAAAGTAATCCCTTAACTAGGATTTGCATTTCAATTAAGTCCTTAAAGTGTAAATTAAAACATAAGGAATTATCACCAATTATTCAAATTCAAGGAAGTAGCTAGGAAGATTATTGGATCTTGGAGAAAAGGAAACGGTATGCCTTGTGAGGTTTGGTGGAACATCCTGTTCCATCACACATCACACACCACACACATCAAGTAGCCTTCACCTTTCTTTCATGGCTATAAATTCAAGACTCCTAATTGAAACTTTCCAGCCTTGCATGACTTGTGTCAAACTCCTTTTTCCTTTTCACCATTTAATACAAAGAAAGGGAAATATTGGGCATACATTTAACCTTCAGAGACATGATTAAGCTGTGTGAAAGGGAAGATTCGCAACTGTTGATTCATTATAGTATTTGTTTTAGCTTCCAGGCATATAAAATGAACTGATACATAAATAAAAAAAATAAAAAAAGAACTCTCCGTTTTCTCTCTAATTATGATTCATGTACCTGAATTTCACCTTGGCAAAAACTGTTTAGACAATGGCATGACCAAACTTCTCATAACCCTTGTTCTAATAATTCTTGCCCCCATGATTCCTCTCTACATCCTGAATATCTCATCACCAATATGGCTGCCTTATAAGAGCTCTGAGAGCAGAAAATGTGACATATTTCGTGGGACATGGATTTCGTATCAGAATATGCCATACTATAATAATGCAACATGTCGAGAAATCTTTGATCAACAAAACTGCATGAAGTTTGGCAGACCAGATACTGATTTCATGAAATGGAAGTGGAAACCAGACGAGTGTGAGCTGCCTCGCTTCGATGCGGAGCAGTTTTTGGAGCTTGTAAGAGGAAAGTCAATGGCATTTGTTGGAGACTCCTTAGGAAGAAACCAAATGCAGTCACTGCAGTGTCTCTTAGCCAGAGTAAGTGTTCAGAATTAGTAAAAAATAAGTAGCTGATCATTGAAGCCAGTGTTTTTTTGCATGATAAATTCACTTCTGTACTCACAGGTGGTCTATCCTGAAGACATTATTTCTTACACAGAAGATAAAAGATTCAAGAGATGGTTCTATGTTAACTACAACTTCACACTAGCATCCTCTTGGGCGCCCCACTTGGTTCGAACCATTGACACAGACCCTAATGGCCCGACCAATAACCGCCTTTTGAATCTTTACTTGGATGAGGCCGACGATGCCTGGGCAGCTCAAATTGAGACGTATGACTACGTGATCATCTCGGCTGGAAGATGGTTCTATGGACCACAAGTATTTTATGAAAATGGCAAGGTTGTTGGATGCCATCGATGTCTTAAGAACACCATCAAGAACCTCACAATGTTCTATGGATACAGGAAGGCTTTTAGAACTTCTTTCAAGACCCTGCTCAGCCTTGCAAGGTTCAGTGGGGTAACATTTTTGAGGACCTTGTCACCGGCACATTTTGAGAACGGTGAATGGAATAAAGGAGGCAATTGTGTCAGGACGCAGCCCGTTTCTAATGGAGAAATGAAATTGGAAGGGGGTGATTTGGAGCTATACTTGACTGAAGTAAAGGAGTTCAGAAGAGCAAAAAGGGAAGGAAAAAGGAGGGGCTTAGATTTCAGGTTGCTAGACATAAGTGCAGCAATGGTTGTGAGGCCAGATGGACACCCAAACCATTATGGACACTGGCCGCATGAGAATGTGACTATTGCCGATTGTGTTCATTGGTGCTTACCAGGCCCAATTGATACTTGGAACGAGCTCTTGCTTCAGATGCTGAAGCGGGAAAGGCACTGAAGAGCCATTCAGTAGCAGACTACACAATATTCAGCTCAATGCAATCTGATGGGTTTGGATGAGGCAAATGGTTGGGGGGGAGTCATGTGGAGTGTGAAAAGGCATGGTTTCTGATTTCCAGTTTTTGTTGTTTATTATTTATTTCAAGTTGCCAGTCGTTTCCGAGTCAATATCTTCCATTTGGTTATGGTCCAAACTCCTGAGAGACGGACGGTAAAAATTATAAAACCATCATTAGAATCTGTTAAAGGGATTCTACGCCCAAGTGCGATCAACCATCTCAATCAGGATGGTGTTGTTTCTGGTTCTAGTTCAAAACGCCCTGTTCAAGTGCAGAAAAGATAGAAAAAAACAAAGAAACTAGGCATTAGTGAATCACCGGGAGCTTTGTATTTTCACAATGAAGATGTTTAACTATTATCTCTATAAAATGTTTTCATATTTTAGCAGTGAGCATCTTGCATAAGATCACTGACAGGCAGTAGCAACGTTTCCTGGAAGCGAGGGAAGAGGAGCAGGATTCTTCTTCTAGTTCTGCCCTTGGCCACTTACTACCTTAGAAATCATTATAGAAAAGGAAAGCAATTTCATGTATTAGATCTTAAAATATTGTGGTATAAGAGCAACCCTAGCAGTAATAATCAGAGGTTCTTAGCATACCCCAGTAACCCCACCGCTAATCCTAGATAATGCTAGACATGTAACCCTACTTCATCATCACCTTTTGACCTAAATTATTGTTCTTCTTAAATAACCCAGATAATTAATTTTCTTAACATTTTCCTTACTGCTAAAATGTTTCTGTCCAGCTCATCACTAGATAAATAAATGCAGTCAAGTCTTGGACTCAGAAAATGCAGTCAAGTCTTGGACTTCAAAAATGCAGGCAAGTCTTGCCTTAATAGCCTCCTACCCGAGCTTGAACTTCCAATCTCAAACCTGTTCTGGACCTTGAAGTTGAATCATAATAGCTATAAGATTTATCTGAAATGAAAAGATCAAGGGAAAAAAAAAAGATCACGATCCCAGTTGTGAGTTTTTACAAGTTTATAAGGATTCTGGAGTGGTTAGACAACTATTCCTTCTAAATTCCAGCTGCTAGTTCCTTCTTCTCAAATCAATTTAAATGGGAAAAATATTTTAAATCAAATAAAGGAAAGCGTAAAGAATAACTCAGCAGCCTCCGAAGTCCCACCAATCTTGGTTGTCACACTAGGTGGGGGCGTGTAATAGGGTCTCAGCTGATATTTTAGTTCAGAAAGATGTAGGTAGCAGTCGACTATCAAAGCAAAAGGTAAGCTTACCTTTCCTCTAAGAAAAATGTGATGAAATGTGCCCAATCTCACAGAAATGCGATTTGCAATCATCGATAACTTTCCTCCTAAGCCACGCCTGTGTCACTTGGCACTGAATACAACCAACAGAGCATTCCTGTACTTGTATTTGAAGATACCTGCAAAGCTAAACACCATGAGGTGGTACATATCCATGAGCCTTGTGATTGCTGGGAATTGTTGACTATAAAATGTGATTACTGTTTGATCATGTTATAATTCTGTTGCATTCCTATTCCCATGTGGCCCTAGACAAAACTGTGCACACATTTCTGTGTCTAGAAAATAAGGATTGAGAGCAGCTGCAGAAAGGAATGCAGTCCATTTCCACCCTTTATTTCAAAACTTGGCTTGAGTCATTTCCAGCTTCCAAGCTCATCAAAAGTGTGTCATAGCAAATTTAATAGACATGGCTTTGGTTTCCATTACAGTTATTGCTGGTAAATACGATTAGGGCACGTTTATTAGACAAACAAACTAGTAATGAAGTCTGTACAGGCAATATTATCAGTATCATAATGCTAACATTTTTAGGTACAAAGAAGGCTGCTGGAAAAATATAATATGAAAACTAATATGACAGAGAAACGTAGTGCTCAATTATGATGACGATGGTTAACCAAAATAAAGGGCATTTACATCATGATTGTGATTTAATACTCAAACTTCACCTGTATTAAGGTTGGTAATGATAGAATTGATTGGAAAACGAAAAGGTTAGGAATTTCCAAAGCTACTATTCAATGTAGATAATGATGCTTCACCAAAGACAAAAGGTGTATTAACTGTGAACCAGCAAGAACTCTCAAACCTCAGCTCTAACAGCTGTTAAAACTAATAATTGGTCAACGTTCGATACATGTCCAGAAACATTATAAAACCCATAACAATTGCTCCTATATAGTATGCACTAAATGCGAAGTTACTTTGTTTCACTTCACCATGAAGTTTAATGACAATGAGTTTTCCAAAGGAAAGAACTCACAGCACGGCACCTCCAAAAAGTTGCTGCTGCTAGCCTTCAGTCTAGTTTTCCTCACTATAATCCCTCTCTACCTGTTTTCAACTTCACATTCTCCACTTTCATCTCCTAAGATTGATGTCAGTGATTTGAGAAACATAGGAATGGTGAAGGAATGTGACATCTTTAGTGGAAAATGGATTCCTTATCCTAAAGGGCCTTACTACACTGATGCAACTTGTAGCCTAATCATCGACCAGCACAATTGCATGAAGTCTGGGAGACCTGATACAGAGTTCATGAAATGGAGGTGGAGACCAGACGAATGTGAGCTACCGTTCTTTAATGCAAAGCTGTTCTTGGAACTTGTTAAAGGGAAGAAGATGGCCTTCGTCGGAGACTCCGTAGGTAGGAACCAAATGCAATCATTGCTGTGTCTCTTAGCCAGTGTAAGTGCTCAATCACTGCTCATAGCATATATCCATTGATAAGGATTGAATCACCAAGAAACTCGAGTTATAAACTCCATGTTGTAATAACTGACACCATTAAACTTAAATATCTTAAAATTAGACCAGAATTTGCTAGGATGTAGTTATTTTATTTACCAGACAATCAGTATCAAGAACTCTACAAGCCAAATTAGAGGCACAAAATTGAGAATCTTTCCTAATATAAATTTGATTCTCATTCCTGATCTTCGTCTTTCAGGTGACCTATCCCGTGGATATTTCTCATAGATATGCAGTAGACACGGCATATTTCAAACGCTGGTTCTACGCTGATTACAGGTTTACCCTTGCGACTCTTTGGTCTCCATTCTTGGTTAAGTCCCGTGATGCAGACCCCAGTGGTCATTCCCTCAACAGCCTGATGAGCCTTTACTTAGACCAAGCTGATGAGGCATGGGCTAGCGAGATTGAAAATTTCGACTATGTGATCATCTCAGCTGGACAATGGTTCTTCCGTCCTCTGATATACTACATGAATGGTCAGGTTGTGGGTTGTCATAACTGCTATATGGACAACATTACTGCTATTACAAAGTACTTCGGCTACAGAATGGCATTTCGAACTGCCTTTAAGACCCTTCAAAGCCTAAAGAACTACAAGGGCATTACATTCTTAAGGACGTTTTCTCCTTCACACTTCGAAAATGGAGCATGGAATGAAGGAGGGAATTGTATCAGGACAATGCCCTTTACAACCGAGGAAAAGAAGCTTGATGGTTATGAATTGGAATTCTACCTGACACAAGTTGAAGAACTAAGGAAAGCACAGAAAAAAGGGAGGAAGAGGGGCGCGAAATTTGAGCTACTACCTACAACAGAAGCAATGCTGCTGAGGCCAGATGGGCACCCAAACCATTATGGGCGCTCACCTCATAGCAATGTGACTGTAGCTGATTGTGTTCACTGGTGCTTGCCAGGCCCCATTGACACTTGGAATGAGTTGTTGCTTTATATGATGAGGAGGGAAGCTCGGGGATCTTTCAATGAGAAGCTACAGAAAAATATTTCAAGAAAAATATGAATACAACGGTATATTATCAACACCATCCATTTATTATTCTTTGTAATCTTTGTTTCTGTAATTATTTATCATTTACAAGTAAATGAAGTGGTTAAGTTCCCTCGCATTACTCAGAAGAATAGTCACATCTATGGGAGAAGCACCTGACACTGTCAAATAACTGCATTTTGAGAAGCCATGGACCAGCATATTTTGCATACAATTGAAAAGCACAGGCTTCTAAACCTTTCGAGTTTGGTTTTTAACTTAAGAAAAGAGTACAAATGAGAAACTAATTTTGCTAGAATCAAGATCTTTATTCCTTGACCCGGACCCGTTAATCCTCTTCAAGTTTTATCCACTGTACTTCACTGATTATGTCTCTACTTGAGATAATGATGAATGTTTTGGAATTGGATGACTGTCAGGTCATGTTCATGATTCATGAAGTTAACATCCAACAACGTTTTACATCTCGTAGGTCAATCTCAATTTGAGAACATCAAGAACTCTACGCATCGCACCTATAATGTTGTTTCCTCCCTGTAATGCCATTGTCTCATCCTTTTCCCTCAATGTTCCACCCCCTTGCTCATTACTTTCTTGTCTTTGTCCAGGTGTGCTGTACCCTCTCTTTATTAGATAGTTTTACCTCTTACCCTAACTCTTTCAATAAGTATATTCTTTAGAACCACTGAATTGAGCAATTAGCAGAATCATGAACTTTGGAAGTGGTAAACTTCATTGAATATATATTTTGAGAATTAGTCCATACAACCCACAGTATTATATTATTTGTTTCTTTACAAAATTATGATATATAATACAACGAAATTATCTCACGTTCACCAAAAAGTTATTTTATGAAGACGACCAACAGTTTCTCTTGATGCTACTCAAAATGAAAGTTTGATTAAGACCACAATGTTCAAGAATAAAATGTACATAACAAAAGCCGACCGCAGAAGCATGAGTCTCTGTTGGTGCTCAGTTCGGCCACCAGTGGAATAAGGTAGCTTGTCAACCATATAGTCTGTAGAAGCAGAACCCTTCTCTGAGGTGCTTCTTCCAAACCGATTCCTGGCGGTATTACCCTCTACATTGCTACTCTCAATCTTCCTCCACAATCCTTTCAACCTTTCTAACTCCATCTCTTTCAAATGAATTTCACCGACCAGGCCTTCTGCTTGTGCCTACAAACAAGACAGCATTTAGAAAAGTTGGTGTTTATGCGATGAGATATCCACTCCACATTGATCCAGAAGTCACAAGTAGCAGTCAATTTGTAATGAATTGTAAAATCCACCTGTTTTGCTGCTAGTTGCTCCATTAGGCTATGAAGCTGTTTATCCAATAACTTCTCTCTCTGAGCTGTGGCAAAATTACTTTCATGTCAAATTCCGTTGAGCAAGTGACTACTTCAAGAGAGGGAATTTTTCAACTAAATACTGGTTATAAAGGTTTTCTTGTCACTGGTTACAACAAGGTATATGTTTAACCATTGAAAATTAACAAAACTCTGCTAGGAGTTATTGGAAGAAAGACCATTCAACAACCAACTCAATAGCTCATCATGGAACATCTACTGTAGACAAATAATCTAAGCCCACCAGCAGGGTGTAATCCTCCCTGCAGCCTCACATACATTACTCTTTCCCAAGTGTCGTAATCCTATTCCAGTGAAAGCCTAGCCTTTAATATATGTTCTCAATGGCTGAAACCTGAAAAACAAACTCAAGTTTGTCCCTTTGACAACCTTCCAGAAAGCAAGGAAAGAAATGTAAACTAAAATCTAATCTCAGTTCCCTCTTTTACTTTGACCCACCCAAAAAACAAAAAGAAAAAGAAAAAAAAATGAAGAAAGAAACTCAAACTTTAAGAAGATTGATAATATTAGAAACCTGGAGTAGGCTGCTTCAGTTCATTCTCTTGAACTTGCACCCACCTTTTCTCTAAATCTTGAACAATTTCTTCCATTGAACTCTGAGAGAATTAGGCAGATTTTCAAGACCATATAACAAAAGGAGCCGGGCTGAGGAAGAAAGCTTGAAAGAGGCAAAGAAAAGCAAATCTACCAATTCTTTTTTCTTGTTATCCAACTTCTCTAATATAGCAGACTTCTCAGCTTCTGCATCTGGTCCAGCTTCAGCTGTCGTTTCAGATGCAACAACTGATTCAACAGACTTTCCACTTTGCCTGGCATCCAATGCAGTTTCTGCATTTTCCAGCTCCTCCATCAAAGTTTGCTCAGTCTCATCCATTTCCTAACATTAATTCATAAAAACAAACATCAAATTGTACAGCGAATATAGGAAGAGATTATTGCTTACAGAAATATCCTAGGACTCCTATAAGATATGTGGTTATGACAGTGACTGAAGCAATGACAGGAAAAAAAAAACACGTTACTGATCAGAGTAGCATTAGATGTGGAAGTAAAGCCTGACCTGTAGCTTCTGAAGAAGTAAATCTGTTTCCTGCATTCGCTCCTGTAGTTTATTTTCACAATTTAATATAGCCTTTTCATATGCAGCATTTTCTTCCTGGAGGGTCACCTTTCTTAATTGGGCCTGTCACAAAAATAGATTTCAAGTACTGCTAGGTGAAAAGGAGATTCCAAGTACTAGTAGGTGAAAAGATAATCATCATATAATGTTATTTAATAGAAATTAGATCAGCCTTCAGACCAGAACTCGTCCATGTTCCCAGAATTGAATTGGAAGTCACGGACTCACCATTACAAATTAACATTACACTAAAAAGGAAATTTCTTTTTTAAATTTTATATTGCTTCTACATAGATTGGTCTTGTCAAGTAGAAATCATGGAGGTAACAAATAGAATTGATAAAAGTTGCAAACTCTCTGTGTTTTTTTAGTCAAATCAAGTTTCGACTAGGTAAATTTGATATGTTATGAGTTTACGCTAGTTGTTTAAAAAAAAACACTCACAAGAATGATCCTGGCACCTCGAATCCATACCCGCAATGGAGAGCACGAGAACAGAACTAGTGTGTCCCTATGTAGACTCCCCAACCCCCCAAACAAAGTACAAAGATCGATCACCTATTTCTTTACAAAGTAAATGTAACAAAATCTCTTTAAACTGTCGTATAAATCATAAATTAATATAATCCAAAACAACTATATCGAAAATCTTAGGCATATAAGATTCAAAACCTTCACTTGAAGAGATCGATAGCAATACATAAGCAAATATACAATAACCCCTAAGCATTGCAAATTGCAATACAATGAGAAACACCTGAGCATGATCATATCTGTACCACAAATTTCTATATTTATCAAAAGAACTATCCATAAAAACTAAAACCAATGTTAATATCCCAAATGAGAAAAACAAGTAAAACTCTAACCTAAGACGTAAAAGCAAGACAAAAACACCAACAGATAATTTTTGCAAACCATAATTCAAAAACCTCAGATAACAAAACCCATTGCCTCAACCATATCCAAAAACACAAAAGACCCAGATGCCAAAACCCAGAAACACAAACAAAAAACCACACAACTCAACAACAAACCCATCACAAACAACCAAAAAAAAACAACAGCCCGGATACCAATAAACCCTAAATTACCCAAATGATTGCATCTTTACCTGCTCTTTAGTAGCAGAATGAGCATTCAACTGGAGAGCAAGAGCAGCATTGGAGGCAAGAGAATGAGCAAGAATGTGAGGTAGACGTTGAGAGATATCAGGTGAAGGCAATCTAAGCCGTAGACCTTGGATCGAACGGCTCAAAGATGAAGCCTTTGAATCTAATTCTTGAACATACTTTTGTTGATCTTCAGTTAACACAATTGGGATTCTATCTTCTGATAATTCATGGTTGTTTCCATGGGCTCCTACTACATCTGCTGCCCACGCCAGCAATCCCGCCATGTCTGTATTCCTGTATAAAAATCACTTAAAAACTGTAATGTCTCAGCAAAAAGAAAATACTGGAAATTGAAGAACAAGAAGGGAGGAGGAGATTGGCGTGGGCTGATTTTAGGAAGACAAAGCTAAATGGCTTATGAGCCTAGATTTTCATTTTTTATTGGGCTTTAGTAAAAACTGAGGAATAATTTAGCTTGACCTGATGATTTGATCCAAAATTTAAAATAAATTGATTAAGTTTAAAATTATCAAAAACATGAGTTAACGCATGTTTCGGTTATTCCAAGAAAAATCTAGTTAAATCCCATTAACTTTTTTTTTTCAAAATAGTATTATTTTGATTTTTTTATAAAATAAAATAATTTGGTTGGCTTAGGCTAACTCGAGTCAACCTACTCGACCCGTGACCCAATCATTGTCTCTAATTGACTCATTGGTAGGACTTATAAACAATTGAAAAAACCTAGAAAACTTAATCCCAATAATTAAAATGTTGAATGATGAAATAAAAATAAAATAAAGGATAAAGAAATAGTAATTAAGAGAATGGGAACCTCATTTAAAAATAAAAATTGAGAGGACAAAAAAAATCTTGAATTGAAGGATAAAATTGAAAAAAAAATCAAATTAACAAATGAATCCAAAAAAAAAAACAAAAACAAAGAATACCAATTTTCAATGAACTCAATGATTTTGGATGAAATTTTTTTAAAAATAATGAAAGATAACTGAAGTCAACCCGATCCAACCCTTAGAATTTTGTAACATGTATCATGAGACCGAATCACGACATAAAAGTCTAAGCTGAAAAAATAACAATATAAAATTCATAACCAACTAAAATATTTAGGGATAAACTTGAAAAAATAAATTAAAAATGAAGTGATTTAAAAAATGTAAATTTAAAAAGAAAGAGAACTAAATTTGACACAAAAATAAAATAAAATCAAATTATAAGGGATGAAATTGAAAAATAATTTCAATCTAGAAAAGAATAAGAACAACTAAAAATAACAATCCAAAAAATAAGGATCATATTTGATATAAAAATAAAATGTCAATGGATGAAATTCAAAGACAAATCGATTCAATAAAGGATTCAAAACCAAATACATCACAATTAAAAGAATGAAGATCAAATCTAATATAAAAACCAAGTGTAAAGGGATGATTTTGAAAAAAAAAATAACTTGATAAATAATTCAAGACCAGATGCACTACAATTAAAAAAACAAGGACCAAATCAAACATAAAAATCAATTGTGAAGGGATTAAATTGAAAAAAATAATGATTCAATAAATGATTCAAAGCCAAATACATTACAATCAAAAGAATGAAGACCTAATCTAACTTAACAAACAAATAACCAGACTTTCTTGTTTTTTTTTTTTTGTGATAGGCAGCATGATTTTTTAAAAGGAGAGAGGGAGGGAAAACCCACTGGTCGGAGCTCCTCCGCGTGCTGCCTAGGCACATGTGCCTCGCCACCATGCTTGGGGTGGCGAGCCGCTTCGAACGCTGCCCCGGAAGGCGATGTTCGGTGTTAATTTGGCACCACACACGTCACTTCATTGATGTGGGTGACGCCCATTTGTTGGTCGTACCTAGCACGCGCCAGCCATTTTTTAATATAAATAATAATTTATATACATAAAAATGTTTAATTACCCCTGACCCCACATGATATCTACAACAAAACCATATTAAGATGATGAAAATACATCTACACACAGCCTTATTTTTTTCAAAATCCAAGGT
Source organism: Populus trichocarpa (assembly GCF_000002775.5). NCBI lineage: Eukaryota > Viridiplantae > Streptophyta > Magnoliopsida > Malpighiales > Salicaceae > Populus > Populus trichocarpa. The sequence continues at coordinate 9,261,513 of NC_037288.2, read as the reverse complement.
TAATCTCGTATTTTCACTATTTTATATATAAAAAAAAGGATGGAGAAGCCTCTCTCAATACATGTATAGTTTTTTCTCTTCTAAAGACATGGTTGTAACTTCATTGTTTAAATTTTTTTGAAAAGACAAATCTCTCACCCAAAGATTAAAATTTTTTGCCCTAAAGGGCAAGTCCATATTTATATTATAGCAAAAAAAAAAAACAAATTATTTTTTTCCCAATCATTCTTTCAATGACAAATATATTCCATAAAAAGGATAATTATACACCCAATTGCGTGCTATGCTAGTTTATTTGACAAGGACAATTTAATTTTTATACTGTTTTAATTCATAATAATTTATATCTTAGTAAACAGTGAAAGACTGAATTGATTTAGTTTGTTTTTTAATGTCTCCTGTCTTTTATCAAAATTACTCTTCATTTCTCTCTTCTACATCCCCATGCATAATATAATAAGAAGTTTACATGTTTCTTATGAAGTATTTAGAATTTTACTCACAATTAAATAACTCAACATCTTGCAGTGGTGTCTACACATTATATTAGTTTAAAATAATTCAGAATTGGAATCAACAAATGTGTTAAAAAGCAGCATACTACTCTATTGTAATCAACACACGTGATAGCATGTTTAAATCCAGAAGAGAAGTTGCGTCAACAACACAGTATGATTCAGGAGCAGTTTTAACTAGAAAAAAGAAAATTATGGTTTTGATTATTTTGTTCAACCAGCCATTCCATGCTTTGATTGGCATTATGATCATTGAAGCATGTTGATAAGTGTGTTGATTATAGGGTAAATTAATTCAATAAATCTTGGATAATTCAGCCAATTCCTGATTTAAGGTCCTAGCCTGTTTAAACTGTGCCATCTTATGTGGCATGACCAGAAGGGGTTCGAAGGCATGCGAGCCATCAGCGAATGCAGGCAGGGGTGGACCTGCAGATAGCGCCCTCAAACCTAGAAATCCTAGTTTCGACCCTGCGTGCAGGTGTTAACTAACCCTGTTCAACCATCATATTCATGTTGCTCATCTCTGTCCAAGCTGACATGAACTGTCTTTGCTTTTCAAGAAAAAAAAGAAGAAGAAAACCCTACCCCAAACTGCTATCTGACAGTAACAGAGACCCCACCTTGGCCATGCAACAGCTTCGAACGAAGTGTAATTAACATGGAGGGGTATTTCCATTGCGATTAAAATCTGGTGGTTGAACATTACTTATGTCACATGATTGGTTAACATTTGTTGTGGTTTTCCTCGTCAAATATTTGTTTGTCTTTGTTCGTGATGTCTTGGTTTTGACCAACCTGGTTTTTGCTATTTACTTTGTTATTGTTATGTTATGTTATAAACATGTTCTTATTAAATTTATGAATTTTCTTTTTATTCACGTGGGGATGTCCGGGCCAGCTTGCGCGCACCTCGACTAATCCTCACGGGCCCTGAAGTTAACGACCAGGTAAGTCTCCAGTAACCACCAACTACTTGCTTGTGCATTATATCAAATCACAACCAGAAAAATTATTTATACCGATTGAATATCTTCTCGGTGTAAATGATGTGTTTTTCATCTGTACAAAAAGAATGTGTAATATTATAATGCGTCGTCCTAGTGCAGTCCCAATGTAGACTGTGGTGCTTGTTTCTTGGAACTGTCAGCTATAGCTTTTTGTTGTTTGAGAGACATAAGAAGCTGGTAGATGTATGGTTGTGCCACGGTGTGGTTGTAGTTGTTTTTTAAATAATTTTTCGTGTTAAAATGCATGTTAATAATATATTTTTTTATTTTTTAAAATTATTTTTGATATCAGCACATCAAAATAATTTGAAAATACTAAAAACATATTAATTTGAAGTTAATAAAAAATAAAAAAATTTAATTTTTTTCAAAAACATTTTTAAAACGTAAAAGTAAAAAGAGAAGCAGGGATTTGTAACATGGGTTACTAACAGCTATCAAAGGCAGTTGCGGTTCTGCAGATGCAATTACTGGTTTATTGTTGTTATTGGCTGCTTGTTTTATGGCCATTCTAGTGATTCGTTTCTCAGTTGAAGCGTTTAGGCTGGGTTTCTTGGTCGCAATTAGCTCTGGCAGCATAGAATCTGACCGAAAAAGTATGTAAACTAGAATTGCAATAGTACTCTCGGTCTCCCCTGAATCTGATCGAAAAAGTTTAATAAAAGTTTGTATACTAAATTGTGTCTCAATCATGTTCATAAAGGATTTCACAATGTAAGATCAGACATCAGGCTTAGCACACATAACATATATCCATGTATATCTAGCGAAAAGGATGAAGTATTTATAACCCATGCGAGATACTACAGGCGATGGACCTCAAACACCACCATGTACCGAGTCAAAAGATGAAGTATAAATTGTGAAACTTTCAAGAAAGCACAGCTTTGACAATTCATGTATGTTGATGGAAAAGAGATTTTGTTTAATGGAAAAATAAATTTTAACATCAAACATGACCTATGATCAGGATGCGGGTGACTGAGACGACGGCACCACAAATCCCAAGTTTTACTAGAAACTAAAAGGGCAATCAAACTAGATGCATGCATGGACAAGGCAAATCCTCAGCAATATTGTCAATAACATCCATGTCTACACCCCTTCCCGATCACCTTCCTAGTGCGTTGTTGATCTTGAATCATGTATCCAGCTTGCGAAAATCACTACAAGATTTCACAATTTTACCAATGGACATATTCCGTCGGTGTGTGATTAGCTGTTCGTCGGTGATTTATTTACTGACGTCATCCCCGACAGATTACGTCCGTCGGCTTTCCTTTCGTCGGTGATTCCCCATTCTGTTGCTATATCGGTCGGCAAAACAAAAAAAATCATTTGCCGATGGTTTTACAGACGAAATTTGCGCGCCAAAAAAAAAGATTCCCGCTTGAAATATACCGACGTATTTTTAGTCCGTCAGTGATATTGTGATTTACCGACGGTTAGTAGCCGTCGGTAAATCTGTCGGTGAGTGTATGAAATACCGACCGAATATATCCGTCTGTAAATTCGTCGGTAAGTGTGGCAGCTACTGTCAAATGCTGACGGATTAAGTCCATCGGTAAGGTTGTCGGTGAGTGTTTATAATACTGACCGAATATAGCCGTCTGTAAATGCGTCGGTGAATGCTACTGTCAGATGCCGACGGATTAATGTCGTCGGTAAAACCCTTGGTAATAGTTTTTCTAAATTTGTTTTTAAAAAATTATTTAGAATATATAATATAAAACTATATAAATTAATGGTAATAAAAACCAATTATGCAAATAAAATTTATATTAAACATAAAAAAAAAAAATCAAAGTCAAATAATATTCATTACAACTGAATATGTTTCAAAAAAAAATATTAAATGAAGTTTTAAAGGTAAATGATGTTTATTACAAATTAATATAAAGGTGGAGCTGAAGGAGGAGGAGGAGATCCTGGAGGAGGAGGCTGGTGGTTATACGACCAAAAAGGATTAGACGCACATGTTCTACTATGTGTTGCCATGTTCATGACCATTTCGCGAAGCTGGTCATAAGCCGCTTTTTGTTGTTCATAAGCTACCTTTTGTTGTTCATACTCCGCTTTTTGTTGTGCTTGAGACGCTTTGATTTGCGCTTTGATTTGCTCAGACTCCACTCTTTGTTGTGCATGAGACGCTTTGAGTTGGGCGTACTCCGCTGATAGGTGGTCGTATTTGTCGGTGAGCTAAGTCGTGTGTTGCTGCAAAGCCACGAACTCCTTAGATTGGGAGCTCGATTTTGATTGGGAGCTCCCAACGGTTGAAACACTACAGGTCGACCGCAAGTTATCGGCTGTAGTGTTGGAGAGCCTATAAACCCGATTTTTATCGAATCCACCTGACGATCTAACCTCCATCCACAAATCCAGATCGAATTCCGGATGGGTCAAAATATCGTCCCCATATCTCTCCCTCAACCGATTATTATAGGTCTCCTGAAATTAAAAAAAAAAGTAATCATCATATTCAATTCAATAAACATAATAACTTACAAAATAAAATGGTCGAACAAACATACCATGAAATGTTGAGAACGGTTATCAACGAATTGTTGCGCCCCTTTTTGGCAATCTTGACTCCGCATGTGCGTCTCCACAAACAGCTCCATCGGGCTCGGCTCACGTCCAAGAGACGCGGCCTATAATGAAAAAAGATATATTAACAACAACTTAATTTAACGATATATTTCATTTAAATTAATCTTACCATCCGTTTCGCATGTGCAGCAAATGGAACGGAGCCACCAGTATGCGTTGTCACCGAGCCATGAATTGGCCGATTCCGGTTGCCAGCACCGGACTGGGAGCGTCGTGTGAACCGCTCAGACGTCACGTGCTCAAGATAGTGCGGCCATATATCTTCCGGGATGTATATCGGTTTGAAATCCCTCCAAACCGCAACATCGTTCCAGCCTTGGAAACCCCTATCCCTCGCGGTTTGTTTTGCCCTTTTTTGTGCTTCATATCAAAAATCACACAACCTACTTCACGTAACCAAAAATTACATTTCGAAACATAAATTTTTGTCTAAAAAAAATCTTGTATTGTTTTCGATCTTACCTAGTTGCCGCGTGATTTTTCCACACCCTCCTCACAACAGTGTTATACTCACTGTCCCAGCAGAATTTATGCTGTGTATAAATAAACAAGTTTAAATAAAAATAATAATTTATTTACAATAATATTAATAATTTATTAGAAATAAGCTGAAAATTATAAATTAACACCAACCTGAAATCTGTCAAACCATGCATTGATTTGAGGCATCCATTCAGGATGCTTGGATATCTGACTCTATTGAAACAATGGAATCTCCATCGACGATTTAAACGCCGATGATATTACTCGGGCGACCTCAATGTTTGTGAACCTGAAAATAAATGAAATATATTAAATAGTGATTACTTCATAAATTATGTTGTAATTTTTTTAAAAAAAATATAAAACCTTAACAAACTTACATTGAAAGGCCGTCCTTCCATTGTGCCTCGTACTTGCAGGGTAAATTGATTCCGCTGCGAAGGCACCCCGCCTCTGCGTTGTGAAGTAGCGCTGGAAGAGGCAGCATCGGTTGACGGCGCAGGTGGTGTAGGTGCCTCTTCTTGAGAGGCACCTAAGGAAATATCAATCATCGCTGCTAGACGAACTAGCTGCGACCGTACGTGAGCGACCAACTCTGGTTTTCATTATACGCATCTCCATAATTTTATACAAATAATTATATAATTAAATTCAAATGTTAAAAAAAATTCGACAGCACATCCCCTATACTGGATACTACCCAAATCCATAAACCTGCATATATTAACAAAAGCTACAACCAATTGACCCTAATCTATACTAATTATTCCAACATATTCAATTAATAATCCTAAGGTAAATTCAACATTAAGAATTACAATTCAACAAATTATTCAATAATTATGCCAATACAACAATAAAATATATTCAATAAATAAAAAACAAACTATAGACTAACAATTAAAATTAATGGAAAAAATTAAACATAAATCATGCAATAATAAAGTAAAATTAACAATTATTCCAAAATATTCAATTACTAATACTAAGGTAAATTCAATATTAACAATTACAATTTCAAAAAATTATTCAATAATTATGCCAATACAACAAAACAATAAATTAAAAAAAAAACTCTAGAATAACAATCAAAATAAATGGAAAAAATTAAACACAAATCATGCAATAATAGAGTAAAATTAATAATTATTCCAACATATTCAATTACTAATTCTATGGTAAATTCAACATTAACAATAAATATTCAACAAATTAACTAATAATAATTATGCCAATACAACAATAAAAAATATTCAATAAATTCTAAAAAAAAACTATAGACTTTAGCAATGAATTATGCAAAAATAAACTATAGACTTTATCTACATTATAAAAAATACACCAAAACAAATAACATAACAAAAAAAATAGCAAAAAAAAAAAACCCTTAAAGTAAAATGAAATAGAAGAAACACATACATTTTAAACTGATGAAGATTTATAAGAAAACTTGCTGGAGATTGGAGGTGAAAGCTTTGAAGAATGGAGAGGAAAAAAATCGAAATCTTAAGGTGACAAATGAAGGAGAAGAAAAAATGAACTGAACGGGCGGTCGCTGGAACTTATATGGCAGTTTTACCGACGGATTCACCGACGGATATAAAATTAATTATTATTTTAATTTATTCCGTCGGTGAAGTGTCAAAAATCCGTCGGTAAATTTTGAATTTCGCACCAAAATTTTTAATGACCCTCCATATTTTCCGTGGTCCGTCGGTAATTCCGTCGGCAAGATGACGCGGTCAGAGATGCATTTAATGCACAACCCTTTGGAATTCGCGCGGTCCGTCAGTAAATTTGTTGGTAAACTTGACCCGCCGACAACGTACCGACGAACTTATATCCGTCGGTATTCACGTCGGTGAGTGTGGCATTTCAAGTAATTATTTTCGAACTCTCTGTGAACTGCCGACGGATTTATATTCGTCGGTATTAGGGTCGGTGATTATGGCATTTCAAGTAATTATTTTCAAACTCTCTGTGAAATGCCGACGGACTTATATCCGTCGGTATGGACGTCAGTGAGTGTGGCATTTCAAGTAATTATTTCGTGTTACAAAATATATCATCCATGATCTATAATTATTTCAAGTAATTATTTCGTGATTGTGGCATTTCAAGTAATAAATATTTCGTGTTACAAAATATATCATCCATAATCTAAATTACATGAAAAAAAGGGTTTTACACAGGGCTTCATTTTGGTAGTTAGTCAGAATTTTCTTCTTCTTCGTCATCAATTGAATTGTCATCACCTTCATCGCAATCTTCAATATGGATATCATCTTCTTCATCGACATTTGCTTGTCCGCTAGAGCTCAAAACAAAATTCAACTCCTCTGTGTCAACATCAACAAGACTATCATCGAAAACACGAAAATTTGAATTTTCTTCCAATTCAATCGAAGGAGCAACTCGATATGGTTCAACCAACTCACTAACTTGAAAGACTTCATCTCGCAATCCTTAGGGTGAATCTCAATACATCCATGAACAATCATCCATGACTTATATCGAACCAATATAAAATTATGATGACATCATGTATTAATTAACTAAGTTAGGTAAATAAACTTGCAAAAATATTACTTTACCTCGAGATTATCCAACAAACCAATCACAACTTCTCATAAATATTAAATATTCATTATCATTTATCAACGTCCATACAAATTAAAATATATAAATTTACTGAAATTACCACTCCTGCAATATCATTGATAAAACTTTAAACGGACCCATTAAGCAAGCTATTAATTATTTCAAAACAAGCACATGTACTTCGGTAGTTCCATAAAGTTTTAACAATTTACAAATAAATACAATCTTACAAAATCTAAAACAAACCATAACAGGTATAGAATTATACATTCATATACTACAAGTAATTTGTTTGAGAAATAACAATAAAACATGTACATCTACTAACAAAATACATATACTAAAAAAACAATAAAATTGACATTTAATTAAATGTTAAAATTTAAAGAGATAGAATTACTTACAAAAATTGATAAAATTCATCGGTAAATCAGAACACAGGATGCTGTGACCACAAAACTTCAAGAAATATAACTTGTTGTGCTGATATGAGGGAGATTTTTGTTTGGGGGGGAGGGGGGGGCTGGTTGTTTGCAGATGGGGAGAGTTGGGATTAGGAAGAAGAAGGAGAAATAGGGGAGGAGAGGGTCGGCAGAGCTGACATATATTAACTTTTTTCCGACGGTTTCACCGACGGACTTTCCGTCTGTGATGCCGTCGGTGATTCTGACGGAAAAATCGACACATCACCGTACGGATCTGCCATTTCAAATCCCTTGGTGATTCCATCGGCAATTTAAACGGCGAACCGGTCACGTCACTGTAGGGGCTGTCGTTTTGAATTCGTCGGTGAGTCCGTCGGAAAAAATAACCCGCCAAAACCTCCACGTCAGTGACCCACCTTTTTTTTAATTTGGAAACTTTTCCGTCCATAATTCAGTCGGTAACTACCGACGGAAATTTTCCGTCGGTAGTTACCGACTGAATTACGGACGGAAAAGTTTCCGTTGGTAGTTACCGACTGAATTACGGACGGAAAAGTTTCCGTTGGTAGTTACCGACTGAATTACGGACGAAAAATGGTCAGTCGGTAATTTCGACCTCAAAGTACCGACAGACATATTCCGTCGGTAAATTCGTTGCTATTTAGCGAATTTCTAGTAGTGAATTAAACTAAACATTAATGGTGAAGAAGCTTAGAAACAATTACTGCATGTAGATCAAGTATTGCTTGACAATTTATTATGTTGACACAAATCGATCTGGGCCTGATTTCACCAAGAATTGCATTACTCGAGTTATGTTCTTGCATGGCATGTTCAAACGCTGCTCCATTAATAGATTATGACATAATCAAATTTTTGTTCAGACATGTCATGTTTGTTTTTGTGTTTTAAAAGTATTTTTTTAAAATTTTAAAAAAAAATTATTTTTTTTACTTCAAATTAATATTTTTTGATGTTTTCAGATCATTTTGATGAGCTAATGTTAAAAATAATTTAAAAAAAAACATTATTTTGATACATTTCTAAATGAAAAGCACTTTGAAAAACAACCGCAACCATACTCCTAACCAAACTATAAAACTTGAATAATAGGCTAACTTAAACACATCAACCATTTCATCATTATATAAACATGGTTAAAGGTTATATAAATAATATTGACTCTTTAGGTAAGAAGTCATCTCCTTCATAATAATAAAAAATAAAATTGTAAACCCTGAAGAGTGTAGCTCCCTAGAGATCACCAGTTCGAGTCTCACAAAACTCAGGGCCACTGGAGGTTTACATGATCGTTAACTTCAGGGCCCGTGAGATTAGTCGAGGTGCGCGCAAGCTGACCCAAACACCTATATTAATAAAATAAAATAAAATTATATCTTCTTCCTTAAGCTTTGTAAGACACACAACAATCTTCTAAACTCTTTTCCTCCCTTATCATTGTTAACTTAAACATCAAATTTCCCTTGAACCTATAAAATAGACTTGTTTTGCAGGTATTTCCATTGCCAAGCCCATTCTATACATGTAGTCCATCCTTTAATTATGGAAAGGCTTTAATTTTTGTGTCAGGTATACTCCATAGGATTTTCTAGATTTCTTGTGTAACCAAGTGAATGAACTAGTGGTACTCTTGTTAATTAAAAAGAAATTACGACAATTTTTTCAATGTACATATAATATGATACAATTTTTCTAACTAAATAGATTGCTTAAATTGTTTGTATACAACTGGAAAATGATGAAGTAACCTCCCTCTAATTAACAGGAAAAAAAAAAGATAAAATATCAAAATAATTACATAAACTGGTCACAAATATCAAATTGCATAAGCTGAAGAAAAAACAAAATACCAAATTTTACAGAAGCTAGAGATAAAATATCACTCCAAAAAATTATGTTTGGGATTAAGCATTATTTTATAAAATCAGCTCTAATACCATGTTAAATTAATTCAGATTAGCATAAACTAAAAACGAACATAAAAAAAGAAGAGGCTGGAATTTTTATTAATCTGTTTATTCTAAAGTGCTTAACTTAATATACATACAAAGAGATTATATATAGATTAAAATGAAATTATTATTCTATCCTTAATAAATAAAACAAAATTAAATATCTTATTTAAGAATAACATGGCTGCTTAACCCTGTGAATCAAGAAACAGCTGTGAGCTTATATGCTGCAAAAAGGCTTTTGATTCTTGAAGAAGATCTATTCTCAATCCAGCCAAGCGAGAGCATTTCAAGTGGAACATGGAATTCTTCAATATAGCCAGCTTGAGAAAGACATGGAATTTTTCAAGATGTTGCGTGTCGGCATACTATGTATGAGAAGGTCGACATGCCCTTCAACAATTTTAGAAAATCAATTTAGTCCTTATTTTCAAGTCTGTTTTTGCATCAATCCCTTAAAAATTATTACAAGGCCTCCCAAAGTTTTCAAAATATTTCCATGGTATGCCTTAAACCCCATAATATTTCTAACTTGACCCCCAATTTTGATATAATTCGCAAACAATACTGTCATTTCCTGGCAATCTCGTCTTTTCCATGGATGTTATTTCCATTACAAGGAAGCATATTGCATCTCCAGCTATTTTTGACATCTATTTTCTTCACTTTTATCTCCACGTGCGACCTTCACATGGCCTAAAGTTGCCCGTGAAGATTCTTCACGCGGACAATTAATCTAGTCGGATATCATGAGCATATTTGAAAAAATGGTTATTTGTTATAGTAATTTTTATTTAGAAATATATTAAAATAATATATTTTAGTTTTAAAAAATTATTTTTGATATTAACATATCAAAATAATATAAAAATACTAAAAAAATATTAATTTAAAGTAAAAAAAAATAAAAAATTTTAATTTTTTTCTAAAACGTTTTTAAAACATAAAAATAAACTGGAGTTATATATAATAGCCCTTTTATCATTAGAATTAATTTACGGTTGCAATCATCTTTCATACTATTAAAATAAATTATTGGTTGCATATAATTACGTCCATATCAAATAATATTGCTAAAAAAATCTTGAATCTTTTTTTTGTTTTCAAACTAGTTTTTTGGTATTATTGTTTTAATATACTAATATTAAAAATATTTTTAAATAAAAAATAATATTTAGTTATTAACTGACTTATCATCATCACCATTTTGCAAGCTTATGAATTAGGATTTCTTTCCTCGACGAAGCTACCTGCTAGTTTATAGGCTATAGCCTCACGAAACAATATTAATACGTGTGTTTAGTATTGTGGTAACTGTTGTAGTTATGATTTGAAAAAAAAATTATTTTATAAAAAATATTTTTAGTTTATGTTGGTTTGGAAAAATATATATTTGATTAAAACTATGGTTGAAATTGAGGTTGAATAAAAAGTAATTTAATCTGTTTGGTTAAAAATGCTTTTAAAATTGAAGTTATAAAATAATTTTAAAAAATATACATAGTAATATTTATGGTTTTTAATTTAAATATTGTAAATTTAACTTTGGTATTATATCATGAAATAAATCATACTTTATATAAAAAAAATTATTGTTCCATTAAATTATATATAATTCCATTACATACAAAATGCATCCGACAAGAACTACAATTTTCATGATTTTTTGAGCGTGCAATAAAATTAGGTAAAATACTATCAGGAATAAAATTGAGATTATAGTACGAGTAAATTTAATTCACCTTAAACTAATTTTTTAAAAAAACAAAAAAAATATTGTTCACGTTCACGTGAATAGTGCGAGTGAAATCAATTAACTGCACTGGTTTTTTGAAGAAAAAAAACTATGTTCACGTGAACAGTCTGAGTGAATTAAGCGCGCAACAACATCAGGTAAAATATAATCAGGAACAAAATTGGGATTGCGATCAAATTCTGCAAATGCTACGTCATCAAGCCATCTCTGTCTAATTTATGTAGTGTCATTGAATAATGTTAAACACTAGTTTTTCAAATAAAACACAATTAAAAAATAAAAAATAATTTTTATTTTATTTGGTCGGACCTGGTTCAATGCATTTTGAGCTTTAAACCGGAATCGGTCCGACCGGAACAGTGGAGCTGGCTACACTGTTCATGCTAATTAATTAGCATGAATAGTGCGCAGGAAGTAGCATTTTGCTGCTTTTCTTTCTCCAGCGTTTCGGACGCAAAAAGATTGTGAGGCCCATGAACAGTAAACTGTTTTTTTTCTTTATCAAACGGGTTGCATCTGCGTTTTGTTTAAAACGCAGACGCAACCTCGTTACCAAACCGCCTCTTATAACCACTTGAATTATCACTGCAGACAAGAAGTTTGAAGGTGAATAAGGTTTGCTTTTATATTTACTTATTTATTTTTAATTCAAATATTAAATTTAGTATTATAAAGAATTTATTTTCTTAAATTTATTATTGATGTGAAAAGGTGTTCTTGAAATCATTTATGGTATGTTTGGTAACAAAGTTGAAATTATATTTTTTAAAAATTTTAATTTTTTAATTTAAAATTGATTTTTTATGTTTTCGATGTTTTTTAATGTGTTAATATTAAAAATAATTTTTAAAAATATAAAAATATTATATTAATATATTTTTAAATAAAAAATACTTTAAAAATTATTTTTTTAACTATTTAGAAGGTTTGATTTCTTAGTTTGGATTTTATTAAAAATAATAATGACAATGATACTTCCTTTGAGAAATCATCATTGTTGTACTTGGAATACGGTGATGAATAAGAGAAACTTGGAAGCCACATAATTTCCACTAAAGGAAACTTCCTTGTTGCAATTGGGAAATTAAAAAACCTCATTGATAACTTCAATTTAGAGTTTAGAATTGCGTTCATTACATTAATCCAAACTCCCCCAAAATCTTAAACTATTCATGTGACTTCCTCTCTTCTTAAGCTTTCCAAAGCCCCAATTCCTTATCCCTTTCTTTACTCTTTCAATTTCACCCGAACAAGTTTGACGCTAGTTTATTTTTGTGTTTCAAAAATATTTTTAAAAGAATTTAAATTTTTTTTTGTTTTAAATTAATTTTTTATGTGTTTTTATATTAATTCACGATGTTAAAATAAATTTTTTAAAATAAAATATTATTTTGATATATTTCTGTGTGAAAAATATTTTGAAAATGAATCGTTATCGAACTTATAATTTTTAAAATGAATATACCTTTGAATGCCTTGCAATCCTTGCATGTCTTGACCCCTCCAACTTCACTTCCAATTCAACATTCTTCATCTTCATCTTCATCCTCCTCCCTCTCCATTTCTTGTATAAAACCTCTCATATGTCCCACGCCAGCATACAATGCACCTATGTTAAGGCAAAACTCTCATAACTAAAAGACAAACAACCGAAGTCAATCCCCCTTTTGTCTGTCTTATCAAATCCCAACTAATTAAATCAAATCTATCCCTCCATCCATCTCCTCTGGGCAACTTCGATAAATTGCCGAAGACCCCACTTCCAAGAAGATGTTGAAAAAACTGAAGAGACGAGTCCTCACCTCAATACGCAAGTCCTTCAGAAAACCTCGCAAGCGAATGCCTTATAAACCTCCTACTCCAAGTCCATCTCCATCTCCACCTCCACAATCTCCTTCTCCTCCGCAAACTCCAACCATGCCTCAACATTCTCACCACAGGCCACCAAATTTTCCATTTCTCTTCCCTAAAGCTCAATCCACGGTCCTCCCTGATCCATCCCTTTTCCTCTCTCCTTCTCTCCTCTCCTCTCCATTGCCCACCAGTTCTTTCTTTCAAAACTTTACTCTTAAAAATGGTGATCAACCTGAATATATCCATCCATATCTCATAAAATCCTCTCTTTCTTCCCTTTCTGTTTCCTACCCATCTCAGTCTCACAACTCTTCTTTCATTTACCAGGTTTTTGTCGTTGATTTAACCATCTCCGCAACAAATAAAACTGACCCGAATCCAGGAAAAAGCCATGTTATCTCGTCTTATAGTGATCTTAGCGTCACTTTGGATATGCCCTCTTCGAATTTTCGGTTTTTTCTTGTTAGAGGAAGCCCTTTCTTGACTTGTTTGATCACTGGCAATACTGAAATTACCATTTCAACGATCCACGCCATTCTCTCATTCTCTTCAAGTAATTCGCTCACCAAGTACACTGTCAAGCTCAACAACAATCAAACATGGCTCATATATTCATCTTCTCCTATAAATTTGAGTCACGATCTTTCTTCTATCACTTCTGAAGGGTTTTCAGGGATTATAAGGATTGCTGTATTGCCGGATTCTGATCCTAAATATGAAGCAATTCTTGATAGGTTCAGTTCTTGCTATCCCATATCAGGTGATGCATCTTTCACTAAACCATTTTGTTTAGAGTATAGATGGGAAAAGAAAGGTTGGGGTGATTTGCTTATGCTTGCACATCCTTTGCACTTAAGGCTTCTATCTAGTAAGGATTCTGATGTTACTGTTTTAGATGATTTCAAGTATAATAGTATTGATGGTGAACTTGTTGGTGTTGTTGGGGATTCTTGGGTGTTGAAAACTGATCCTGTTTCAGTAACTTGGCACTCAATTAAGGGTATCAAAGAGGAATCTTATGGTGAAATTGTTGATGCACTTGTTAAGGATGTTGAGGGCTTAGATTCATCAGCTATAACAACAACATCATCTTATTTTTATGGTAAACTGATTGCAAGAGCAGCAAGGTTGGCTTTGATAGCTGAGGAGGTGAATTTTCTTGATGTGATTCCAACTATAAGAAAGTTCTTGAAGGAAACAATTGATCCATGGTTGGAAGGGACTTTTGGTGGGAATGGTTTCTTACATGATGATAAATGGGGTGGGATTGTCACCAAACAAGGGCTAACAGATTCGGGTGCTGATTTTGGGTTTGGGATTTATAATGACCATCACTATCATTTGGGGTACTTTCTGTATGGCATTGCTGTTCTTGCAAAAGTTGATCCAGCATGGGGTAGGAAGTACAGGTCACAAGCTTATTCACTTATGGCTGATTTTATGAACTTGGGAAGGCGATCAAATTCAAATTACACGCGCTTGAGGTGCTTTGATTTGTATAAATTGCATTCTTGGGCTGGAGGGCTAACTGAATTTGCTGATGGGCGGAACCAAGAGAGTACAAGTGAGGCAGTGAATGCATACTATTCAGCGGCTTTAATGGGTTTAGCATATGGAGACACTCATCTTGTTGCCACGGGATCAATGCTTGCTGCGTTGGAGATTCACGCAGCACAAACATGGTGGCATGTAAAAGAGGGCGATAAGCTGTACACGGAAGATTTCACTGGAGAGAACAGGTTGGTGGGTGTTTTGTGGGCTAGCAAGAGGGATAGCGGGCTCTGGTTTGCTCCTCCTGCGTGGAAAGAGTGTAGGCTCGGCATTCAGTTGCTGCCCTTGTTGCCTATTAGCGAAGTTTTATTCTCTGATGTTGGATTTGTAAGAAAGCTAGTGAATTGGACATTACCAGCTTTGGGGAGAGAAGGAGTTGGAGAAGGATGGAAAGGATTTGTTTATGCCTTGGAAGGCATTTATGACAAAGAAATTGCTTTGGAGAAGATTAAGAACTTGAATGATCATGACGATGGCAACACACTTACTAATCTGTTATGGTGGATTCACAGCAGAGGTGATGAAGAGGAAGGGGGGTGGGAAGGAGGTGGGAAATTCAGCTGGTTTGGTTACTATTGTCACTGAATTTGTTTCCTTATACCTGTTGTGCGGATATGAAGGGAAGATTGGAGTCAACAATGAGAGTATCTGAGGTGATTTCCTTATAGGGCCAATCTTGTTTATGATTGCTTTCTGTGTTTTTTTTATTAATCTATACAAATACAAAGGTTGAAATAGATGATACATTTCTTTCAATCTGATAATATTGAGCTTCTTGTTAGCAGATCCCCCTGCTTCCAAAGACTTTCATGTGATCTTCTTGTCTGATATCATGGAGTCCATGGTTTAATATTTGTTATATCATTCAAATGCTATATGAGTTGATGACTTTAATTAACTTAATTATACTCAACACTTTTCTCTTCTACTGAAATTTTTAGAGAACTAGAACGACTGAAGAATTTTGAGGCCATTGAATGTTTTGCCATGACCGAAGTTATTTTAACTGCACTTGTTAATGGCAGGCCGTGGCATACTTATTTTTCTTTTTTTTTCTGTTTTCCTTTTTTCGGGAGAGAGAGTGTAACCATTTGCATGCTTTGGCATTGCACTTGTTCTTTCATATTTCCTTGTCAGAATCGTGTCCAAGATATAACCTAGATGCTACTAGTTGATGATTACTACACTAGTTTTTGTTTCAGTGATTTAGGCATTTCATTAAGCTTTTTTGCCAGTATATCAATCAGTTACATGTGATGAACAATCATTTTACGCAACGCAATTGGTCTCCTTTAGCTTCCTTATTCCTTTGTTCTGCCAAATCATGCAAACGTGCACCCATTCCACTGCTATTTTTAGCTTGATCTTGATAATCGGAGTTGTTGGCTTTGGAAACTTCTTAATCACTGTCCTGATCTACCAAGTGATATATAACCTTTAGGCTTGTCTAGGCATGCTTATATTTGAACTTTTATTTTCTACTGTTCAGATTGCTAAAAATACTTGAATCCACTGCAGTATCTACAATGCAGTCTTCATCTTTTATCTCTTATCTTCTTTTTTTGGGACACTTTACCTGTTTGCTTGTTGTCATCTGGAATCTTTTATTCCCCGCAAAGTTGTGAACAAGTTTCTGGATTAAACTGGGAAGATGGTTGCACAAACACACACGCATGCATAACTGTGCAGGAAGTAATGCATGTCCTGGTCCATGTTCACGCAAATGTTAGCTTGCAGGGTTGCCTTTGAAACAAGATATTGCAGGAGTGATCACCTTGAATCCACATGTTTGTAGAAACCAAGTTACATTCTCAAAATCCAAATTGAAATTGACATTTTCAAAAATTCCATTGCTGTGTTATTTGGTATTTTAATCTCTTAAAACCGTGTTAAAGTTCTATTCATTAAAGGAATCGTGTCCTTCTCCTAGTGTCAGCAAGGGAAAGGAAGAGTGGGAACCTGGCTTTGCAATTAGCATAAACAAGGAAGCGAAATTGTTGAAAAAAAACTAAGCTTACATCATTTTTCTTGTTTTACAATTGAATTTGTCAATGACTTCGTGGGTTGATGACATATATCGGATATCTTCTGGCTTGACTTCGTGGGTTGATGACATGTATCGGATATCTTCTGGCTTGAGGATGTCTGATATTTTTGAACTCAAACAAAGTTTGGCAACAAGTTTTCATGTTTAGTGGATTGAACCAAATGTGATATATTCTTGCTCACTTTCCTTGCAGTGTGCTTTTTGTATAATTCAGTATTCAGTAACATTTTAAAAAGAATTATTTTTAAAAGTTTCTTATAAATTGACCTTCAACTTTGGGCTGGTTTTTATTTTGTGACTAGCATAGATGTTGTCGTGGATAAATTCATAAAATATGTTTAATTTTAATTAATTTTAAAAATTTAAGTTAAATAAATCAACATTGATTGTGAAATTTTTTTAATTGAATGTGTTTTTCTATTTATTTAATGAATAAACCCATGACTATTAATTAAAAACACTCATTACTCTTAATTTGATTTTTAATTTTTGTTATTGTTATTTTGCATCGGCATAATTCTAAATAATAATAAAAAATAGCATCGAAGAATCATTATTATTCTTTGAAGAAAGTCATACTTTTAGCAATTAATTACTATTTTTTTATGAGTTTGCAAGAAGAATCATTATTTTTTACCTCAACTATTATTTTTCATTCTAATTTTGAAAAAAAAAAGAGTCAAAATCATGAAAAAAATAATCATTTTGTGTGAGGGTGTATGAAAAATAAATTAATTATTTGTGAAAAACATGAAAAAAGAAAAGAAAAATGGTGTTGATTTCTGAAATGTCCATGTAGCGACCTTTTTAGAAAATACTAAGTTATTACGTTTACAGATCAAAAACCAAAACCAAATTGATGTAAAATAAATAATATCCTGATTGTAAGGAAATTTTTAGTATTTTCATAAAACAGTCCAACAAATTAAATTTTAAAAATTCTAACTTATTACTTGCTCAGATTTTAAATTAAATAGTATTAGAGTTATTTTAATATAATACAAATAACTTAGCAAATTCAAAATAAAATATGAAATGATAAAACAATAAAATGAAAAAAAAAGGTATGGTTTGACTTTAAAGAAATCAATATGAGATTCTTTTAAAATATTTAGAAGTTAATATCGTAGATCAATAACTCCAAGTTAATTATCAAACCCGTTACCCAGATTATAGAATCAAATGAGTTTAATAACATTTTTGCTCTTTAATTATATGATAAAAAAATAAAAATCAATTTAAAATTAATTAAATATTAAATAATAAAATTAAAAAAAACCAACAACAAATCAATGTAAGAAAAAAGATCAGACCAAACGCGAGTCCCAGATGTCCTAACATGTCTCGGCCTTAAGAAAAACTTAGGAGTGTGGGCTTGAAGCAGGCCTGCTCGTATGAAGAGTTTTTATTTTTTTTAAGAGACATCCCATATTAAATAAATAAATACGTAGTGTATTGTCCACTTGTGGACAACCCAAAATCTGACCACCATTATAGTGGTTGTGAAATTGGGTTTGGTTTTTGTGTTGAAAATCTATTTTTTAATCTATTTTCATCTCAAAGCACACCATAAAAACAATATAAACTATATAACAATCCCAAAACAACCCAAAATGTCTCAAAAAAATAAAAATCAATTGAATTTTTAAAATCAAAATCAAACCGAAATTGCCTATTTCACTATGTTTAGTGAAAAAATCACAACCATTAAATTTATATTGTCGAATGTAACTCTTTGATACTAAACTTGGCTATGGACTAAAAATAAACATAATAAACTTGGCTATAGAAGAATGTAATTGAAAAAAAAAATTAAAAGTTTTTTTTTTTAAAATAGCTTCACAGTTGATATTCGAACATGAAGCCTATGAAGTTTCTCATTATTTTAGTACATTAGGATAATCTAAAATGTCCTTGTAGCCAGCAGCAAATGGGGCTGATTTCCATATTCATTGATAGGGTTTTGGATGCCTAACAACCATTCAAGAAAAGACCGAAAATTATTGCTAGTTTATCAAATTCAAATATTAAATTATCCTATAAATTAAATGAAATATTGTTCTATTACACTATATATTATTCCACATTTAATAAGGGAAAAAAACCTAATTGTTTTGTTTGAGAATTGGGAAGTTTGACATGGATCTTAGATGAAAGCCCCACGTTTATATATCCTTAACTCAGTCGACACTACCAAACACCAATAACAATCTCCCACATCTCTTGTAATTTTTGTTTGGGTGGATTTTGACTTGGTGTTGACTAGCCTAGAATATTAGCAAGGGTGTCAATGAAGATAATGTTTAGTTTTCTTAAATATATAAATGCAGTGGAAATAGTAAATTAAAAAATTATTTAGAGTTTTAAGGATCTAGTTAGACAGATCTAGAGTTGTTTAGTTTTTATATGAAAATCGTTTAAGTATCTAATTTATAACAGTAATTCACACGAATTACTAGTGAGAAATCTTTCAAAAACCTTTTAGGAGACAAGAATTGTTATACCTTAAACTGCTAGCTCTTTTCTTTTGTGTTTTAGGTGTTTCTGTATTGTACTCTTCTTACCTTTTCATAAAAAAATAAAGGCATAACATTTTATTTATAGGGAAACCTAAAAACTCTATAAATGGTTAAATATCAATTTGCCCTTAAATAATATCACAAATATTCTTTTAGGTTAATTTTAGAAATTTATTCAATCAAGTCCTTACTTGATTGTTTCTAGATCTAGAATTGCAATCTCCTATATAGCTGTGTTCTAATCCTCAATTTTTAAAATTTATTCACAATCAAGTCTCGCTTGAATAATCATTCTGTTTATAAAATAAGATTAAATAAATTCAATAATTATCAATTCAATAATTGATTGATTTATATTTGAAGATCAAATACAATGTCTAATAACCTGTCATGATCCTCCAAATATTAAAAAAATCATAGGTGATTTGACTTAACCTTTCAGTGACCAGTTTTTCAATATAATTATTATTCCCTCATCAAGAGTGTTTTGATTTAAATATTATAATATGATGTATGTTTGCTTTGTTAAATCATTATAGTTTTCAACATTGTAGTCATTGATTATTTGAATATGATTTTAAAATTCTTTTCAAAATTCATTCTATATTAGCCAAAGATTTCACAATCAATACATTATTGTGATGAATGTTGTTTATGTTATACTCAATATACTGATTTGAATATAGGTAGGAAGGCTTAGTAGAGCTAATCCCTTTTCTGAGTTTAGGGAGACTCTACTCATTTGTTACTCTTAATTAGAATAATGTATTAGAATCAAAACTTAACACTTTCTATATAAGATAACTTAGTGATATGAAGTTCAATGATCACTTACACAACTATTACATGAGCTTTTCCATGGACATAAATGATTTCTCTATATGGAATTCTCTTACGGGTCAATTCAATGTACATGTCATCTAACAAGCACCTATATATTAGTTTCAGGTATCTCTTATACCTTAATTTATGAGAAAAACTGCTTTCTTTCATAAAGGAATGAACATAATATATATTAGTCTCAAGAGTTCTAATTAATATATAATCTTAATAGAACATTGACCAGGATCATTAAATTTTTTTAAAATATCTAGTCTTAATATCTAGTCGTTTCTTCTTCTTTTTTGTTTTTTTTTTCAAAATTTGATTTTTTCATTGATACTTTTTTTATATGTATTTTTTTTTGAAATATTTTATTTATTTATATTTAAATTAATACCTCTTCTTTCTTTTATTTTATTTATATAGCCTCTTTTAAGTGCTGGTTATTTTTTGGTTATTTTGTATGATTTAATTTTTAAAAAGATTTTTCTAATTCATCTATATTTTTTTTATGTTTTATATAAATAAAAAAATATCTATTTTTGGATAATATTTCTAATAAATGTAATTTTACATAATATTTTTTTTATTTTATTCAATTAATTATATGTGTGTCTATTTCTGTTATTTTTTAATTAAATAAAAAATAATTTTAATAAATAAAGTCATTTAACACAATTGGATCAAAGACTCATGTTGCAAAGTCAAATATCTTGATCTACATATGATTTTTAATTTTTTTTAATTTTCATCTTTATTTATAATCAATGAATTTTTTTTTTATTTTTTAACAAATAATTCTTGATTTATTTGATTATATATATTTTTATTTTTATTTTACGAGAATGCGTTAGAAATACATGTATATATAATTTT
Organism: Populus trichocarpa; assembly: GCF_000002775.5. Lineage (NCBI taxonomy): Eukaryota > Viridiplantae > Streptophyta > Magnoliopsida > Malpighiales > Salicaceae > Populus > Populus trichocarpa. The sequence continues at coordinate 9,240,471 of NC_037288.2, read as the reverse complement.
TTTTTTAAAAAAATATATGATCCGCATCTCAAAACTCAAGCAATTGAGCTAGTTAGCTGTAAAGTTGGCGTGCTTCTTTTGTTTTTCCGCATCCAATTGAGCACAGCGGCTCAAAAACACGCGCACACGCCAAGGCACAGGCACATGCAGAAATGCTCAAGCGAAGGAAGCGATAAGGCATAGATCAAAGTGGAGAGAACAAAAAAAAACGCTCAGTGTAAAACAGTGTAACTTGGATGTCCAAATATGTAAAATTATATTGCAGGTCAGATTAAAATTATTTTAAATATAAGAAAATAATATAATATTGCGGGGAATTTTTTATTATTGTCATGAAAACTAGTATAATGGTTTAAATTTTAAAAATTCTTAACTTAACTCTGTCTATTCTATTTCAATATGACATAAAAAAAAAAAAATTGAATGATAACAAAAACAAAATATGATTTATTTTTTTTTAAAAAATCTAATGTGAGATATTTTAAAATATCATTGATTTTTTTAGTGTTTTGTTATATAATAAATTTTATTATTATTCGAGGATATGTCATAATCATACTAATAAATTGATGAAAAAATTGATTTAAATTACTATAAACTTTGTATAAAACAAAGAAATTAAATTCTTGATTTTCCCTTATAAAGTTGATATTTTCTAATTTTAACTTTTACGTGCTCTTGAGTCATTTTTGCAAATAAATATCAGGTTTTTTCAAGTAAAGTGTTAAATAGATATTTTACATTTAAATTAATATATTTACAAGAAAATTATTTTTTTTTCTTTTTAACATTTTTAAAATTCAAATCTTATACAGTAATATGAAAAACAAATCTATTTTCATTAAAGCCAACGCCTAAGAGTCCAAGACAATAATACCATGACATGCACAAGTGCAAACCTTCCCCAATCTTTAAATATTGCTTATATATTTACATTTTTTAAATACCACAAAAAAAAAAAAAACCCAAACACACACACACACTCCAATTTTACAAATTTTCTTTGTTGGGGTGGGGAACCATGAGCCTGGCCTATCTTGGCTTGAAACTACAAGCAAGAACAAGAAAGAAAGAAAGAAAAAAATCCAGAAGCCAAAGATTTTATCATTAGCTCACCAACTTACAAATCTTAGTTTTGAAGATACCACCATAAACAACACCAAAAGACAAAAACTACCAAGATCAAGATAATCACACACTCTATCTAGCTAGCAAAGTTATTAAATTTGGTTATTTAATTACATAATTGATTTTTGTGTTTTAAAAATGTTTGAAAAATAACCACTACAACATTTCTAAATATCCCTCATGACTCGACTCAAGGCTAGACGGTAACTTAAATCGACTTGTTTCAACTTTTTTTTTTATTATAAAAAAATTATTTAAATTCCTTTTAAAGTCTAACCTGGTTTTAAGAGGTCAACCGAGTCAATTCCAGATTGATTTTTTTAAATTTGGTTAATGCCAAGGGTTAGGTCGGCAAATCCCGGTTCAATCCGACGAGCGATGTTGGAATTTATAACTATAATAATTGCAAGAGTTGTTTATATGATTCTGGATTAGAAAAACCCACATTCATACAACTTGGCAAGCTAGGTTGTTGAATTCTGACAGGGAGAAAGAGATCTGGCAAGAATTGAAAGATCAAAAGAACTAGAAATAAACCGTCCTGTGCATGTTATTAAGATATGGCGTTGAGGGCTGACTTGTTTTTTAAATTACTCCATTGGTATCTATGTTCTGAAATCTGAATGCTACCTTCTACTTGTAATATTTTTTATTTTGTTTTAGTTTTCAAAGCCAACTGTAACCACTTCTATGTTCTTGTGCATTATTTTGGACATGCACACGAGGATCAATTATTACAATTCACATTGCTGTAATAACTGAATAATTGCTTAATTAAATCTGCCTTATTTGCTTGTCCAATTATATTAATTTCTTTTTTCTTTCCTTATAAATCACACTGGCTATATTTATTTATTTTTGTTTATCACCACCATTACTATGAACAGCTAAGATGGTAACTGGTCCAGGTTTCAGAACACGCTGTGGTTGATTTACCTAAGAGAAAAAATCGTCTCTTTGAAAAAAAATTAACTCTTGTTTTTAATTTTTGAATTTTTTTTAGCTTTAAATTCAAAAAGAAAATGAAAACTATTCTATCTGTCCATCCTTCATTCCTTCGGACTCCATGTGAAGCAAAGAAAGACGACTGCTCTTCTAGAGTTGCCCCCACGTTCTATGCATAATTTGTGGGCAGACACACCTCCATTTACAAGAAAAGAAGAGAGAGAGAGCACTGCCCTAAAAAAAACACCACTAGAATTCAAAGTTTGCAACTTGGAAGAAACAAAAGTGCCATAGAAAATCTTCCCTTTGAAAGAGATAGGTAAGACATTCTTTAGCTTTTCTCTTCTGGGTCTTCTTTCTTGTCGTTTGGGTGACCTGGGTAATGCTGCATTTGCCCATTAAAACAGGAAGAAAATAATAGTTTTGGAGCCTAACTGGCCTAGTTGATCTCATTTTCTGTTCAAGACTTGTAGTTTTTTTATATCTGGGGTTTGCTCATTGAGGACCTTTGAGAACTGGGTTTTGCTTGCTTTTTGCAAATTTATTAGGTTCTTTGAGTTGTGTCTGGGATTTAGAGGATCTGGGTGTTCCCAGTGAAGAAGACTTTTGCTTGAATTTTTGTATCCGGTTTTGTGTATTTTTGTCATTTGCTGAAGAGTCTGGGCATTTGGCAGTGGAAGAGTTGACAAAGCTCGAGTCTTTTGTATATTTTGGAGTATTGTATCTAACAGTTGATGTTTGTGTGATGAGCAGTTTGAGATATAGGTTTCAGTTATTAGATATGGATTTGTAAGAGATTTAGGCATATTGTTAGGTACAAACATGGCTTCCCTAACACCTTCACCAGACTCTCCCCCCTCTCCAATACCAATCTCCACTTCACCACCATCTCCACCGTCAACACCGGATTCCACCACCAATTCACCCCCTCCCTCAACATCTCAGCCTGATCAGACCATTGACCCCCCATTGCCTTCAACACCATCTAACCCTGCAACCCCACCTCCTCAATCCCCACCACCAGCACCACCCGCTGCTTCCCCTCCAGCTCCACCACCACCATCACCAATAATTCCCTCAACACCTCCACCATTTCCCCCACCACCATCACCCCCGGCATCTCCACCACCAGCCCCTCCAGCTTTAACCCCTCCATCACCACCTACTGCGCCTCCCCCAGCTTCTACCACTGCACCACCCCCTCCACCACCGATAAGCACCTCCCCTCCTCCACGTGCCTCTCCAACGACTCCTGTAACCTCCCCACCTCCCCCTCAAGCTGTCTCCCCTTCCCCACCTCCTCCTGCAAATGACCCTATACCCCCTGCTACTAATTCGCCTCCTCCTCCAACAGTAAAGCCGCCTGAAAGCCCCCCTGCACTTCCAACAGTTCCTCCTCCACCACCTAGTTCTCAATCTGATAGTCCTCCACCTACAACAAATTCTCCTCCTCCTCCAATATCCACATTGCAATCGCCGCCCCCATCAATTCCCTCGACCTCATCAACACCTCCTGCAATATCGCCTCCTGCTCCTCCAGTCAATTCATCAGTGACAGGAAGTCCTACCCCACCCTTTCCTGCTATTCCAACAGAGAAACCAACTGCAAGAGCAACCAATGGAACTGATGTCTCCACAAATACCTCATCCACTGGTCCAGGGGGATTAAACAATGGAGGTGCAGTCACAATAGGCATTGTGGCTGGGTTTGTAGCACTCAGTCTTCTAGTTGTGGCTGTATGGTTTGCACAAAAGCGAAAGAGAAGACGAGGAGAAAATGTTGGTTACACTATCCCTTCGCCATTTGCCTCCTCACAAAATTCAGGTAATTTATTGAATATTGCTCTATTGTAATTGGTCTTGCAGCACTGACTCTCTGAATTTTTCATTGCTGAAGCAGCTATGGTGTTGTTTCTAAAAGCCCTTAGAGTTAGTAATTGTTTTACAAATGAGAATATGGATCATGGTTACTGGATGCAGAATCTGGATCTTAAAATCAAGTAAAATCTTTTTTGTTGGAGTGGTAAAGCCTTGTGATAGGATATGTGTCAATCAGTGTAAAAAGCTGATACTTCTCTGTTAACACAATCCCTTTGGAAGGCATTCTAGAAATCTACTGTCATAGGTTCCCCTATTTAGAGATATGAATTGATATTAGATACTTAATTGGTGATTGATAGCACTTCTAATGCGTTGATCAATGCTGTTGACATCAAGCAATTTAACGACTCAAGTAAACTTTATATGGCCTACACAAAGTACTTTGGGGCCGTAAAACGAGTCCTGGAGGCTGGATCGTATCCAAGCCATCTGGATTAGCTTCACAATTGCTTTTCTTCTGATCATTTAGACAGCGTCATATTTGAACCATAGTCACTTTTTCTTTCATGGTCTTGGTTTCTTCTTCTCATATATTTATTTTTTCTGATGACTGGCTTGTCATTTTGGAGCGCGTTCACTTGATCCAGAACAATCTACTAGTTCATTTTCTGGTTTCCCTATCCTATTGATGATGTAGTTTACAGATTGGAGCATAATATGTCATTTCGTTTCTTTTTATCTTCTGTTTTCAAATGAGTGTCTATGTCAAATATCCTTTTCAACTTTATTTTCTTCAAATTTTTGAATTATTGAATTTTCTTTTCTCATTGAATGACATTCCGAGGCTATGCTCTTAAGCTGTCTGGCAGGAATATTTAAATGCTTATTGAGACATGACTGGAATTAATGAAAGTTTTGCTTTACAGATTCAGTATTTCTAAAACCTTATCCTCCAGCTCCCCTGGTTGGCAGTCCTTCTGGCAGTGATTTCATGTATTCACCATCGGAGGCAGGTGTAGTAAATAATTCAAGGCAATGGTTCACATATGAAGAACTAGTCCAAGCCACAAATGGGTTTTCGGCACAGAATCGTCTAGGTGAAGGTGGATTTGGTTGTGTATACAAAGGTGTCCTTGTAGATGGAAGAGATGTTGCTGTAAAACAATTAAAGATTGGTGGTTCTCAAGGGGAGCGTGAATTCAGAGCAGAGGTTGAGATTATTAGTAGAGTGCATCATCGACATTTGGTTTCATTGGTGGGTTACTGTATATCTGAGCATCAAAGACTGCTTGTCTATGACTACCTTCCCAATGATACTCTTTATCACCATTTGCACGGTAAGTTTGTAGTTTAGAATATGAGAAATTCACTTTTGCTAGTGTCCTCCATGAATGCTTTATCTTCACGCATATGACATGACACATATTTCTTCTAATTTATCCAATCATATTGGACTTTTCACTGCAAATCTTTTAAAATATGTCCTATGCCTTCAAAATTTTTTTAAATCAGCTGCTGAATTATGATTCTGGCGGTGATCAAAGTATAATAGCTGTAAATAGGTTTTACAGAAATGGTTATGTGAGATATTGCTGTTTTGGTTGCAACAGGCTAGTATAATTACTGTGCTTTATCCATTTAAATTAAGATATGGACAAGAAGTTGGTTTTATATGTTTTTTGCTGGCTTGGACTATTACCAATCTATTGATATTTGCCAATTTGTTTCTCTTTATTATAGTCCATCAATGATAGTACAAGTTTCATTTTAATTATTTCTGGCTTTTCCTTTTCTGTTCTTGCAACATCACCATTCTTCATGTTTGAAGTTACACTGCAAATAGCTCCCTTGTGAAATTGGCAATGTCTTGTATTTCCTGAATTCTTATAGATCCTTGCAGGTGAAGGCAGACCATTTATGGATTGGGCAACAAGGGTCAGGGTTGCTGCTGGTGCAGCTCGTGGCATAGCTTATCTGCATGAAGATTGTAATTTTCCCATTTTTCTTGGACTTTACAATTTATACTTCCAAACCTTTTTTAGCACATTGCATTGACAACTGACATAAAGGATTTGAGTCCTGGAACTGGAGGCTTTGTTTTTCCTTTTCAAATTTTGACATATAAGTGCCAGTTATAAGTTCTTCCCCGTTAATTAATCAAGTGTAAATCCAAGATGCATTCTAGAACAATTTGATAATATGCTAACAACCTTATTGAGTAATTTGAATAAGAAGCAGAATTAACATATTGACAACATCCATGCTTCAACCAGGAAATATTATAGCATGTACTGTCTTCATCACACAAGTTACATATCAGCCACTCCTTCACTCTGTTCTCCTCACTATCTCACATCTGTTTCTACTTGCATAAATGTGCCACTCCTTCACTCTGTTCTCCTCACTATCTCACATCTGTTTCTACTTGCATGTTTGCAACATATATTGAAACATTTTGATCTTATTACTTTTGTGGTGTGTATCAGGCCATCCACGCATTATTCACAGGGATATCAAGTCATCTAACATCCTTCTCGATGAAAATTTTGAAGCTCAGGTATGTCTGTTTCTGTAAATCCTAATATCACTAAGAACCGTGTTTTACTCTAGGGAAAGTAACCCTATGGTCAATTACTTATGCCATCACAATGCTTATGGAATATTTTATTCCTTTGTCAAGTAAACAATCTTCTTCGCATTATTGTACTTGTAATATGTTCCATTTCTTTGCACTTGTAACATGTTTTTGTTTCTTCTGTTTCTATGATAGATTCTTCAAATTTCAATCTCTTTATCAAGCAGTTTTTTTCTATCAGGTTTCAGATTTTGGGCTTGCTAAGATAGCGCTGGAACTGGATTCAAATACTCATGTATCCACACGTGTGATGGGAACCTTTGGGTAGGTGCCCCAAGTACTTATTTCTTTAACATTTACTGTGATGCTTATTTATAATGGTAAAGCTAGCGTCATGGAAAGCAATTTGGTAAGAAAAGAGAGCTAAATATAATGTGTTTTTCTTTTGAGTGAAAGGAAGCTAACTTTACTTAAATGGTGAGTAGCGTTATTTTCTCTTACCTGTATGATTTCATTTGTAGCAAAGGGTGGTTGTAAGCTGTGCATGCTTGGAGTTTAGATGACAATTTTGTAACGACATATTTTGTTGACATATTTTGTTAGTGGCATAGCACATGTGAAATTTGTAATTTTGATGTCTTGTTAATGTGTGCCCCAACTTTCTTATTTTAATTACTCTTTTGAATGGAACATTGTTTTTTCAGGTACATGGCTCCAGAGTATGCAACAAGTGGAAAGTTGACTGAAAAATCTGATGTTTATTCCTATGGGGTTGTGCTGTTGGAGCTAATTACAGGCCGTAAGCCTGTGGATGCCTCTCAGCCACTGGGTGATGAAAGCCTCGTTGAATGGGTAAGTTCCATAACCATTCCAACTCATTATCTACTTGATACTATATGTTCGAGGTGTACAGATATTTTATGGTTTCTTTTGGTTGGTAAAATGTTGGGGACGTTCAATTCTTTCTCTAGAACTTTCTTTCCTAGTTGAAATTTCTTGGAACGTCATATTTCATCTTTTAATTAGTAAAGCATTGTACAAGCTCATAATTTCTGCAGTGGCATAAGATCAAAATTTCATATGCTCAACCATGTTTGCAATTTTGCTGTGTCTAATTTTGAAGTATTGATGTGAACTTTAACTGCATGTGAGCTGTAATCTGGCTTCAAAGTTTTTCAAACTCATCTTGCTTCAAAAATTTAACTTCCAGCTTCGAGAATGTTTTTTAGGGCACATAATTTCTGTTAATCCAGCAGTGTTAGAACCGTGCAAAATATTGACAACTTATAGCATAAGTTAATCATGCACGTCGGCTACTACAAGTCTGCAGGTTGTGTTCATAGGTGCTTTGTTTCAGCTTGGCAGGGTTTTGTCATCTATGAGACGTGGAAACCTTTGACCTGATGAATAGTGTCATTTGTAACATTAACTACCTGGTAAACTTTTATTTGAATAATCCAAATTCAAACTTGTTTTCAGGCTCGACCATTGCTTACTGATGCAATTGAAAATGAAGACTTTGAAGCATTGGCTGATTCAGGGCTGGAGAAGAACTATGTTCCAAGTGAAATGTTTCGGATGATTGAGGCAGCTGCAGCTTGTGTGCGTCATTCAGCTGCAAAAAGGCCGCGGATGAGTCAGGTAATCATGTATTTGTGCTCTATATTTTCCTTTTTCCTTCACCATATTGGACAAGCCTAGTTAAAAGTGTTGCTGTTTGTTTTTGCCATTTTAGGTGGTGAGAGCCTTGGACTTGTTAGATGAGTCATCGGATCTATCTAATGGAATGAAACCTGGTCAAAGTGAAATATTTGATTCAAGACAACACTCTGCGCAAATCAGAATGTTTCAGAGGTTGGCATTTGGTAGCCAAGAGTATAGTTCAGAATTTTTTGATCGCACTCAGAGTAGCTGGAGGAGTAGAGATCATGGGGATTCTGTTTAATCCACAAATTCTTTGCCGTGCGGAAACTCATGTTAATCCTACATTTCCATTCTATAACATGGAATTTGGTAACAGCTGATTTGGAAAGAGAGACAGCACCCGGTCTTGGATTTTGAGACCCTTGATTGAGATCTCATTCAATTTTAGCTAGAGTTGCTACTGCCTATTCATGTACAATATCTTCCATTTACTAGTATTGTTTTCCTTGTTAACTAACACGATTTCGCCTGTATGGCTGCCTCATTCTGTATTCTTCATGGTTTAAATTCATTTATAGAGTCCATATTGGTATTTATATATATTAGAGCAGTGAAAATCCCCTTTCCACTCCAGCTGAGTCATGAAGGCACGCAACCTGTATCCCTGGTGTGTTCCTCTACTTTTTGTATATTGACAGGAACTTTTGTTCACAGTTTGAGACCTACAGCAGTTTGCTCGAAACATAATGACTAGGTGATGTCAAGTGATGTTCACTGGCATTTAATGGGATATAAATTCCTGTTAGAAAAGCTGTTCCCCTAGTATGCAGTTATTATTTGCATAGTTTTTAAACCCGACTTGGTGGTCGACCCGGTATAATAACCGGATCACGGGTCAGATGGGTTGATCCGGGTCAACCCAAAAAAAGGCTTAGATTATGACCTTTACTTCCAAGTAGTTTTGTCTGCGATTTTTTTTAGCAAATTGAATAATGAAGAAATTAACTTCACCTTTTATCGTCCTATTTTTCCTTCCTTCCCTTGTCCTGATTTCCTTTTCTTTACCTCTCCCCCTTTTCTTCTAAAGCCAGACTCAATGGCCTTTGACATAAAAACTTTCGAAACCATAATCCCCTCTTGTTTCCTCTCTTTCACAATCCCCAACCTTGTACTACCAACTCACCTCCTCCGAGTTGCAGTCCTCAACTCTCCAATCCAACTCATCGAGTCTCCTCAAATCGCGGCTCTCTTGGTCTCTCAAACCCGTGAATCAGACTGGATTTTCTCAACCGAGTCAGGTCACCTCCAGCTTCTCTCATTCTCTCCTAGAATCTCACAGCTCATATTGATTGGCAACAATCGAATTAACGGTTCTGATTCATCTCCATTGACTTACCACAAAAGAGACGATGCCCAATATGTAAAAAGTCTTGAAAATAGTTTAAAGCCTTTGTTTTTTGCTTTATCTCCTAAAGTTAGTGTTAAAGATGTGATTTTTGATGGCTCTGTTTTGGACGATGCTTTGATTCATTTTCATTGAAGATAATTTGATTGTAGTGTGGTTTTAATCGTAAACGACGCCATTATATATATATATATCAGCCGGGTCTCACCCGGGTTTGACCGAGTGGATCGGGTCCCGGGTTGACCCGCTGGGTCGACCGGGTTTCGCCGGGCCAATTTCCAGGCGGGTTTTTGCCTTCACCCAGACTGGTTCCAGGCCCGGGTCGACCGGGTCCCGGGTTGACCTGTCGGGCCGGTCCGGATTTTAAAACTCTGATTATTTGAACAACGAAGCCATTTTCAACTCTCCATAATTACACTTCCCGTATAATTTTCTTCCATGATAATTCATGAATGAGCTTGGAGCTTGGCAGTATCTGGCCTTTTGGCCTATTGGATGGTGCCATCTGTAGTCTTCGCTTCATAGAATAACATAAAAATTGGTCTGCTTTGAGACAGAGACTATCCCATCTACCCTCGTGGCTCGTGTATTGCCATCTACCCCGTCCAAGCATTTTCATAACCAGCTACCAGCCCTCTTGCTGACATGCCATGCACACGGAAGATATCTAGAGAGAAAGGGAGGGAGGGAGGGAGAAGGATGGGAAAAATGTTGTTGTCAAAACCTTCACTGGTGCCAGCCTTCTGCTGGGAGGAAGGAAAACCTTGTGGGAAAAAAATCATCTCTAGCTTGAAAGCAGGAGAGAATAAACTGGTTTGTGTGACAGATGGGAATTCATTCTTGGGTTCTCATATAGTCAAAGAGCTCCTTTCTCGTGGCCACCTTGTTCGAGTCACCGTTCATAACCAAGGTCAGTACTAAGTACACAGTTTTCTTCTTTACAGAAATGAATTGTAGAAGAGCATTTTCTTCTTTACATGTCACAGCTGAAACGGATTCAGTTTGATCAGCAGCCTGGCTTGTAGTTTTCCACTAATTAGTACTAACTGTGTATGTTTTAACCATGGTTGGTTTTTTTATTAGCAGTGGATTTTGAGGACTTGAAAGGGCTGATCAAAGAAGAAGACATGAATAAACTAGAGAGTGTTGTTGTAGCAAAGATGAAAGACCTGGACAGTCTTTGTGATGCTTTTAGTGGTTGTCATGCAGTTTTCCACACCTCCTCCTTCCTTGATCCACATGGGATCACAGGTTACTCAGTAAGCTACTGCAGTAACACGGAAACAAGTTTTAATGTCAATCTTGCCTGAAATTTGAAGTTCTTGCATGTGATTTATGAACTTTGAAGGAAAAATAAATGTTAAACTCCAAAAGCTTTTCAGACACAGTAAAATTAGAATAATTTCCGACTCCAAATGCTAGTCATTATTTCTTACAATTGTTTACTTTTTGCACACTACTTTGTAGGAACAAATGGCATTTCTTGAAACTGAGGGTGCAAGGAATGTTATTGAAGCATGTGGCAGGGCAGCATACAGAAGAAGATGTATCTTCACTTCTTCTCTTCTTGCTTCCACTTGGACTTCTTCCAATTTAGACAGGGTTATTGATGAGAGTTGTTGGAGCAGTGAGGAATTTTGCAGAGAAAACAAGGTACTCAAATTCATTGCATACAAAAGTTTCTTGTTCTGCTATTGTTCATGACAATATATCAGAAAGTTCCTTGGCAAGACCATTGATGTTACTTGATCAAAAAGTTAGTTACTCAATCGCTATGGATTTTCAAAATGGAAAACAGCTTTGGCTTGCATTAGGTAAGATGAGAGCGGAAAAGATTGCTTGGAGGAAGTCAAAAGAAATGAAAGTGAAACTTGTAACTGTTTGCCCTGGCCTTCTCATAGATTCATCGTTCCCCCATGATCACAAAGAAACCTCTTTTCCATATCTTAAAGGTAAGAACAACATTTAATTCTTAATTTTTTGTTCCACTGAGCTTAAGTTTGAAACCAAGATTCTAAAAAGAAGGAACATCTAGAGCATCGAGCATTAATAGCTCTTGCTCTTCATAGTATTTAATTGGATTTTGTTCACTATTCCAAACTTAATTAACGTATAAAACTCATGGATAGGTGGTTCGATCATGCTCCGACAAGGTCTACTAGCTTTAGCAGATGTAGGGAAGGTGGCAGAAGCACATGTCCGTGTTTATGAAGCTATGGATAATGGAGCTTACGGACGATATCTTTGCTTTGAAAGAGTGGTACAAAGGTTGGATGAAGCCATTCAACTTGAAAATGAGTTGAAGATACAAGGTTTATTGTCAGAAGGAACAAGTAGAATCATATCAGAAGAAATACAAAGCAATCTTAGCAATTCAAAGCTTAACAGATTGTTATTTGCAGCCCCTCACATGTCTTGCAATCAATGAAACACCAATCCACCATTTTCTATTTACATGTTGTGGAATCCAAGTGCCAAAGCAATAAAAAATGAACATGAAATTACTTTTCTACCAGTACAGGAATTTAATGGCTGGCTGTTGTTAGATGTTAAATCTCAAGTATGATCTTGTCTCCCAGTGAGACCTCATGGCAAAATCCATCGCTTCCCACAGAAAATGAGGAGTCACTTAAACAATCACTTGCATGATCGATGAACCATTCTTTGTTGATCAAAAGGGAAAAGACCAGTTGGTTTTAAAGCCCAGAAAGTAACAGGGAAGGCAGCTCAGGAAGCTGATCTAAGCTTATATTTCCCACTTGAAACGCAGTTCTTAGAGCATTTTTCACACCCAGGAAATTCAACTTTTTTTTTTTTATCTTGGCAGTGGCAGACATTGATAGACTAACAATATACTCAGCAATGAATAGAGATGGAATTTTTGTGTTGGAACAGTAACTAGTGCAAGCCATGAGAGGTCTCCAACTCCTCTCCTAGCGTACTTTCTCGCTGTCAAACGCTACCTAACTGTCATGTCTGCAAGCCAACGGCGTCAACCGAGAGATGGAAAAATTTCATCATTATCTAGTGATTGCCTGTAGAGGTTCTAATAATCTCCAGGGATATAATATTATAATCATAAATATTCTAATTCAAATTAAAATTAAAATTAAAAAATAAATTAGATGGCTTATTAAAACAGTGTCTTTTGAAAAAAAAAATTGTTCTACTTTTTTTTTCATTGAGTTTCATGATTTTTTTGTGCTTCTTTCTTTCAAGTTTTTATTGTCTTAAAAAACCTTCCCAAGGTGGTTCCTAATTTGGCAAGGAATAATTTGGTTTGATTGTTTGCGAAGAGTTATCAATGAGGGGACTAAAATCAAAAGTTAGGTGAAATGGAAGCCCTTTATTTGAAAAGATGATATTTTATTTTTTTGTCTTGTATTTTTAGTTTGCCTATCAAGTTTTTTTTTTTTTCAAAATTCATTCTTCCATATTGCATTAATTGGTGATTCAATTTCGTGATTTTGGTTGTATTGCTCTTTTTTAGGCTATCATAATCTCAAAAAAAAAAAATCCTGGCATTGGGTTAATTCTTGAATTTACAAAAAAAAAAAGATTCAATTTTGTTGTTTGAGATAAATAAAAAATAAAGAGACTAAAATTTAAAGCTAGGTGAAATGGTAACCTTTTTTAAGAAAATTGTGTCAATGCTTGTCCAAAAGCGCTTTAGATCCTTTTAGTTTGAAAATTATATGATTTGGTCTAAGACTTTATTTTATTCACATTTTAGTTCTTGAATTTGAAAGAAAAGAAAGAGTCATCGAATTATAGAGGAGAAGAGAGAAAGTTATCATTGACTATATTCCAACGACCAAAATAGTCATTATTGATATTAATAGGTTTCATTTCACAAAAAAATATCATGGAGGTGTTTTTACCCTTTAATATGTTGGGAAAGGTAGATTGACCTTCGAGAATTTATTTTAAATAAGGACAAATTGTATTTTATTTACTAATTAACGTTGTTTTAAGGTTAGAGTTGGGTCCATTAATGTTTATGGGTTGTTTCCCATATGTTTTCAGATGAAAAAATAAAGTTTATTTGATGTGAAATAAAATAACTAAATGTATATTTATTTTTTTATTAATTTTTTAAATTAATTCAAAATATATTTCAGGTATTATTTTTAAAAATACCATTAAAATTTAAGCTTGTTTTGGATAAGAATATAACTTTCTTTTTTTCAAAAAAAAAAAAAAACAATCTAGCAAGTGTTCTTTTTTTCCAAACCATCATATTTTTTTAATATTTGGTTGCTTTTCTATAAGCAATTATATTTATTATCATAAAATGTAGTTAAACCAAAATTGATAAACATGAAAATATTAGAGACCAAATAATAGATAAACCAAAACTTTAGAGAGCAAAATAAAGTTTTTCACATTAATACCCATATGGTTTTTTGTTTTTTTTGGCTTAAGGATTTAGTATTTTTTTTAATTTCTTTTTAACTACAACAAAATAGTTATTTAACTCATCATCAAAATATTCACCGACATTGCATATATGTAAGAGAATGCCAATTAAATGAAATATCATGTAAAATTATATTAATACAACTTGAAATGATAAAATTGTAAATAAATTTTTTTTAATGACCGAAATAAAAAATTCATCATCAAAATATCCCTCAACATTTCATATATGCAAGAAAATGCAAATAGAAAAAAATATCAACACATAAAACCATGCTAATACAACTTGAAAAAATAAAATTGTAAATAAAAAAATCCGAGGATGAAAATAAAGAAAGTATGAATTGTAATGTAATATAAATAATAAAAGAGTTAGAAAAGGAATGTAATATTATAAATTTATATACTTGAAGCAATAACGTTTACTATCTTGAGGGACTAAAATGATAGGAACTTTCATTTCATCAATCCTAATTTATACAAATATAAAATGCTTTTTTTATTAAATACAAAAAACAAGATCTGAAAAATAACGTATTTTATTAGATATTTTTGTCTTTTGTAAGTATATATTTGCAAGAAAAGAAAACTAAGTTCACGTAAAATTGGAATTTTATGATAGAAGGGCACTAAAGGTAATATTCTCATAAAATAAAACTAAGTTCGCCTAAAAATGCACGTACCGGACGAGTAATTGGATGGATCAATTATATGACACTTACACATTTGACCTCCACTCATATATTAATAAATTTGTATCGATAAAATAATTATTATGCTAATCATTCAATCGACATATCAATAGTCATATTAACACAATGATAATCACTTTATTAAAATTGTCAACATAAAAAAATATTTTTAAAACTTGACTTGATAAGTCGATTCAAGATTGAAATTGAGTCAATTTTAAAAAAAATAAAATAAAAAAAGATAAAAACTAGATTGACTCGGTTAAAAACTCAGGTTAACTTGACAAGAGTCGATCAAAAATCCAGATGTAATTATTTTTTTTAATAAAAACAATGTTATTTTATTTTTTTAAAAATAAAAAATTGAGATTCGAGTGAGAATAATTCAATAATCCGATCAAAACATGTCCAAGCATTAGCCGGATTTAAAAATCATGCATAAAATGCTTATACATAACAAAAAATAAAATAAAAGGAAGAAGAAAATATAACTCATAATAATAATAATAAAATAATTTTAAGATATAGCCTAATTGGTTAGATATTAAATTTATTTTTTAATAATGATAAATTTAATTCCTTTTAGAACTCGTAAAGATATATATAGTATCTGTATAATTAATCAAGTTATGCGTCATAACATTGACATTAAAAAAAAGAAAAAATAAAAAAAAGAAGAAGAAAGTAAAAGTAAAAGAAAAAGTAAAACGAGAAGCGTAGCCAAATGTAATATTTTTGTAGACAGTGGAAACTAGAAACTCTTATTCAACACAACTTTACGCTTCCAGATACTACTAGCAAAAGATCAGCTACAATGGGACAAGAAACAGAGGATTCACAGAAGCCTAGGAGAATAGCGGCTGCTGCTTATGATTACGACAACGACCCTAGATGGGCTGATTACTGGTCCAATATCCTCATCCCTCCTCACTTGTCTTCTCGCTCTGATGTTCTTGATCACTACAAGCGCAAGTTCTACCAACGCTACATCGTCCGTACACCCCTCTTTCTTTATTCTTTTCCTTCTCACTTTTATTGGTTC
Source organism: Populus trichocarpa (assembly GCF_000002775.5). Lineage (NCBI taxonomy): Eukaryota > Viridiplantae > Streptophyta > Magnoliopsida > Malpighiales > Salicaceae > Populus > Populus trichocarpa. The sequence continues at coordinate 9,224,800 of NC_037288.2, read as the reverse complement.
TGGCTCTTGATTCTTGGGTTTTTGGGATTTGGAATAGTGGGTTTCAAATGGGTCTTGTTTGTTTTTGGGTTTGTTTCTGTTATTGGTAGTACCATTTTCTTGATTCTTGGTTATGTGTACCAGCCAAATATCAAAGTTTGGATCTTGGTTGAAATTGTTAATGGGGTTGGTATCTTTTGTTGCTCTGTTTGAAATTTTGGCTTTTAATTCTTGAGAATCTTAGGATGTGGGTTTGATAGAATAATGCACATTTTTTTAGAAATGAGATTTTGTGATACGATGGATAGAGTATTGCTATGTCATTTGATGTCATTTGCAATGTTACTTTTAAGATTTTGTAGTATGTTCGTATTACTGACTAATTGCATGTACATGCCTGTTATGCACCCTGTTGAAGAAAGAAGATAGCCAGGAAGAAGAGTGGGTTAGTTAATAAAAAATTAGCAGGAGTTGTACTGTTAGGAGGCACAGTACCCTATATGGAACATAAATTCTGCTAGGAATAACAAGAAGAGAATTATGATGAATTAAGTTTCTTCTCTCCCTTTCTTCTATTTTTTTTTTGCTTGTCATTGCTACCATTGATTAGCAGGACTTTCCTTGCTGATCTCTGCACTAATAATCCCTGGATACTATCCAAGTAGGAGCTGTGGAAATCTAGCTCACTACAAGTGGTATCAAAGCACATTGTCTTCACATCAGTGGAATGGCTCTTGACACCCGATCTCAAGACTTGAAATGACTGGAGGATTCTCTCGAATCTGACAAAGATCAAGCCCAAAAACATGAACACATGGTGAAGATATTGGATTCTTACAATAAAAAACTAGAGAATACTACATCCATCCATGAAGTTCGATTGGATGAACTGAAGGACCTCATTAGTGGTCTATCCTATCAACAAATATCTATATTGCAGACTCTACAATAGACTGTTGGTGAAACCAGCTCTGCTAGGGAGAAGCTGAACCCTTACACAGAAGATTCTGCAACCAAAACTTGCAAGTCTTGTGAAGAAAGGCAGACTACTACAGATTGCGCAAGCCAAAAAAAGATTTCCACCTTTTTGATGGAGAGGATGTACACAAATGGTTGTTCAAATGTAATCAATATTTTGATATGGAAGAAGCTGAAGTTAGCTTCTTACCATCTAAATGGTAAAGCCTTGTATTGGCATCAAAATTATATCAGGAGTTCGGGAGGTCAGGGTATACTATGGGAAGAGTATGTGGAGGCTTTATGTGCCACGTTTTGGGGGTCAGAAGGACATATTGGAAGAGCTGATGGACCTGAGGCAGACTAGAAATCTTGAAACCTACATACAGGATTTTGATGTCTTGTGTAACAGAGCTGAGATCAACGAGAAACAAGCCATGGTCTTCTTCATTGGAGGGCTGGAGGTAGAGATAAAGAATTTAGTTAAAATGTTTGAGCCAAAAACACTAAAACAAGCCTACAACCTTGCTCGTCTACAAAACAAAACTCTATCTTATAGAAGATCATACCCCACACAAATCAGACACTACACTCAAACCATCCTACAGACCACCCAAACAAAACCACAATCATTCCAGAACCCTTTGAAGAACCTAAACCCACCAAACACCCCTGCCTCAAAACAACTCCAAGCTGGGTTGCTACCTATCCCAAATTACACCTACAACCCAAATTCCAAACCTACCAAATCACTAGGAACCAAGGAATTAGAAGATAAAAGAGCCAAGGACTATGCTTCTGGTGTGATGATAGGTTTATACCTGGTCATAGATGCAAGAACATGCTTTTGGTGTGATGATAGGTTTATACCTAGTCATAGATGCAAGAACAAGAAACTATATTCATTGTGCATAGTGGAAGATGAAGAAGGTGATGAAGATACTGATGAAGATGCTGATGATGAGGTGGAAGAAAATAAACCAGATACCATTGCTCCACTCATCTCCATCAATGCATTGGAAGGAACAATGGGGTTCCATACACTAAGGGTCACTAGCAGAAGGGACAAACATTTAGTGCTCATTCTGATTCACTCAGGTAGCACTTGTAACTTTTTAAACATTGAATTAACAAGGAAGTTACAATGTGACTTGTTATCAATTAAGCCTTTAACAGTTGAGGTAGCCAATGGTAGTACTATGAGTTGCACTGCAATGTGTAAGGACTTCAAGTGAAAGATGTAGGGGCTAAGCTTTGTGGCAGATGTTTTCATTGTTGATCTAAACAACTGTGACATGGTTCTTGGAGCTTGATGGCTAGCCATGCTGAGTAGTATAGCACAAATTACAAGGAACTATGGAAGTCCTTTAAGTGGCAAGGTGAAGAAGTGTTGCTGAAGGGAGATAAGGCTGCCAAACTACAAACCGTCAAGTTTGAACAATTAAGTGGGTTGCTAGACAGTCCATCAGAACTTACAGAGGTCAGTTTGTGTAGCTTGAGGATCTTGGAAGATGTTGGTGACATGGTGTGTGCTATGATATCTACACCAGGCCCTGTTGGGGAGAGGAATGCTATTTTAGAAGAATTATTGAGAGATTACAGAGAAATATTCAATGAACCAGTGGGATTACCCCCTACCGAAAGCCATGACCACACCATGCAACTTAAAGAGGGGGCTCAACCTATCAATCTAAGGCCATAAAGGTATTCTGGAATACAAAAAAGATGTGGTAGAGAAAATGGTTGATGAAATGCTAGAATTAGGAATTATTCAGCCTAGCAACAGTCCTTTAGCTTCCCCAATGGTCTTGGCTAAGAAGAATGATGGTTCATGGAGGCTTTGTGTTGACTATAGAGCTCTAAACAAGATGACCATTAAGGACAAGTTCCCTGTACCCTTAGTGGATGAGCTGTTGGAAGAATTGGTTGGGGCAAAGGTGTTTTTCCAAGGTGGATTTGAGGTTTGGTTATCACCAGATCAGAATGGGAAGACAATATATTTTTAAGACAACATTTAGAACCCACAATGGGCACTATGAATTTCTTGCAATGCCCGCCTAACTAACGTCCCTGCTACATTTCAAAGCTTGATGAACCAAGCATTCAAGGAGCACTTAAGAAAGTTTGTGCTAGTGTTTTTCAATGATATATCAATCTACAGTCAGTCTATGGAAACTCATGTAGAACATTTGGGGCAGTATTTGAAGTAATGAAGGTGCATCAACTAATTGCTAAGGCAAGTAAGTGCACATTTGGTAGTAAACAAGTAGAGTATTTGGGACATATAATAACTGAAAATAGGGTATCTGCTGATCCAAAAAATATCTAGGCAGTTGTTGACTGGTTTGAACCTCGAATCAAACAATTACGTGGGTTTCTTTATTTTACAGGCTACTACAGGAAATTTGTCAAGGGCTATGGATTGATTTGTAAACCATTGACATAGTTGCTAAGAAAGGATGCCTTCTTGTGGAACACAGAGGCAACAGAAGCCTTTGAGAAGCAGTTAACGACTCAACCTCTAGTTTTGACTCAACCTCTGGTTTTGGCTTTACCTGACCTAAACAAGATGTTTGTTATAGAAACAAATGCTTCAGCGAGTGGCATTGGGGCAGTGTTGATATAGGAGGGGCACCCACTAACCTTCATTAGCAAATCTCTAGGTCCAAGACAACAAGTTCTATCCACCTATGAAAAGGAAATGATGACTATACATCATGCAATTTCTAAGTGGAGACCATACCTTTGAGGCAGACATTTCAAGGTTGAACAAATCATGTTAGTTTGAAGTATCTAATGGAACAAAAAATCACCTTTCCCTCTCAACACTTATGGCTCCCTAAGCTATTAAGCTTGGACTTTGAGATTGAATACAAAAAGAGTAAGGATAACACTGGAATTGATACTTTATCTAGAAATCCTAAGGGAGAACTATTTACTATGGGAGTGTCAATGGTCTCTACTACTCTAATGAATTAGATTAAGGCATCCTGGGAAAAGGAAAACACTACACAAAGGATTATTCAAGACATACTATAGGATCCTAACTCACACCCTCACTATAATGTGTGAATGGGCATCTAAACAGGAAGGAAAAATAGTAGTTAGTAATGATCCTGAGTTGCAAAAGAAGCTTATTGCTATGTACCATGATTCACCAATAGGGGGTCGCTCTGGAGTTATTGCTACTGCTAAAAGAGTTGGGGGTTTATTGTACTGGAAAAGGCAATAGAGACACATCAGGCAATATGTAAGAGAGTGTAGTGTGTGCTAGAGGAACAAAACAAAAATTGTCCTTAGTCTAGGCTTGCTGGCCGTTTCAATGATATAAGCATGGATTTTAGTGAGGGCCTCCCTAAGTCTAATGGTAAAAGTGTCATCTATGTGGTGGTGGATAGATTCAACAAGTATGCTCATTTCATAGCCCTATCACATCCCATGCTTTGTTGTGACTGTAGCCACTGATTTCATGGATAATGTGGATAAGTTGCACGGGTTTCCAGCTACCATTGTCAATGACAGGGACCCTGTGTTTCTAAATCAATTCTAGAAGCATTTATTTTGCATTTCTCTACGACCTATCATCTCCAGATTGACGGCCAAACAGAAGTAGTCTACAAATGTCTAGAGACTTATCTGAGGTGCATGTCAAGGGTTAATCCTAGTCAATGGTCCAAATGACTATCCCTAGCTAAATGGTGGTACAATACCCATTACTATGCTTCTACCAAGTTCACTCCATACAAAATACTCTATGGTTATGAGCCTCCTATCCATATCCCTTACTTGCCAAATGATTCTAATATTGAAGCTGTGGATGCATTTCTTATACAAAGGGAAAACATGTTGAATTCTATAAAACCTAATCTCAACATGGCACAATAAAGGATGATTCAACAAGCCAATAAAAAAAGAAGCGAAAGGGCATTCGCTATAGGTGATTGAGTCTACCTTAAATTGCAGCCATACAAGCAGAAGTCAGTAGCCACAAGAAAATCACATAAGCTTTCACCTAAATTTTATGGTCCCTATCAGGTAATTGATCGTATTGGGACAGTGACTTATAAGTTATTCCTACCTCCTACAGCCACAATCCACCTAGTATTCCATATCTCACTATTAAAGAAGCATGTGGGTTGTAAGAAAGTGTACGAAGATTTAACTGAGCTGCATGATGAACCAGCACCACAACCTCAAGCAATACTGGATAGACGAATGGTGAAGCATCAAAATCGTGCGGCCACTTAAATCCTGATCTTTTGGAAGAATTCGCATCCAGCCGACACCACTTAAAAGTTTCTTGATGAGTTCTCTCTGAGGTTTCCCTTATTTTTCCTTGAGGACAAGGGTAATTTCATGGGAGGAGAATTGTTATGCACCCTGTTGAAGAAAGAAGATGGTCAGGAAGAAGAGTGGGTTAATTAATCAAAAAGTAGCCGTTACAGCTTATAAGCCATAAGAAATGCAACGTTTGGCTTACCTTTGGAATGCAGTGTTTTGTGTATGTTTTAATTTCCCTTATACGCATCGTTTTAATAGTAGACCATTATAACTGCTGCCACGTGTTGGCCTAATTAGCAGGAGTGGTAGATACCAATACCAAATTTATGTAACAAAAATTCTGTTGGGAATAACAACAAGAGAACTATGACGAATTAAGTTTCTTCTGTCCCTTTCGTCTCGTTCCTTCTTCTTCTCTTCTCTTCTTTTAGCTCTTGTCATTGCTACCATTGATTAGTAGGACTTTCCTTGCTGATCCTTGCACTAACAATCCCAGGATACTATCCAAGTAGGAGCTGTGCAAATCCAGCTCAGTGCAATGCCAAATGATGATGTGTTTCTAGTTTAATCTTTCTGCTGTTTTCGCTAATTAGAGTTTTGCTGCGCATTTAATATTTAAGAGGTGCTGCATATGCATTTGCTGTAGTTGATAATTGTTGTACATGTTTAATTGGCAGGACCCTGATCTAGTGGTGGAGGTGATGTCTACAAATGGTTCGTCTCAGTCAACAAACCCATCTGCATCATCCTCTTCATCATCACCCCCTTCATATGGTGAACCTCAAACACACAATACAGGTTGGAAAATCTGTTCCACTTTTTAATTTGATTGAAATAAAGAGAATCACATGAATTTTTTTTTCTACATATATACAAAAGTCAAGTTCACTAACTTGTTATTGGTCTGTCATTTTGCTTCTTTTATAAGATTGAGTCATTGGACCAAAATTGTTATGCTGTAGGGTCAACTGCTAGAGCCTCTGGACCATCAGCAACTGCAGGACAAAATCCAACCTCTGTCCACTGGTATCGACAAACAATACAGTTTTCTGTCAATGCTTGGGTAGGGTATTCTTTTCCCTCATATGCTTGCATGTGTAATACTTGAAGGATAGATTTTGTCAAATGTGCTACACATTTCTATTTGTTTATGGACTATAATTTTCTTTCTTTTCATTTTTATTGCTTGCTGTCTTCATTCGCAAGGAATGGAAAAGAAATTACAAAACTTCATATGCACTCTATGCCTTTTGTTTTGGGTGTTATATTGTATACTTTGTTCGCTACATATAAGATAGAGGATCAGCAATTGACCAGAGATTATCTAGCATATCAATTATATAGAAATCCTTAGAGGTGAGAGGGGATTATTCTCCCTGAAATGCGATCTATTTTTTACTCCTTCAGCAAGTTCAAAAAAACTTACTTGAGAAAGCCCATAATGAGTTTTCCTGTATTGATTATACACCAATTCAAGGTAATCAGCTTAACTACCCAAGTAAAGCTCACAGCTCCATTCACATCCTTCTGAAATTCTCTAGCCTGTTAGGTATGTAAAACTAGATGATTAACAGATTCAGCTGAATGTTTGTGCATAAGCCATTCTTCTTTTACTTGATTAAACTTTACAAATATCCAAATCCATCTTTTGAATTCCTAAGAACCGTGTGTTTTGTTCTTGTTTAGGTAGTTACTTGAACTCCTTGAATTACTAGTAAAGTTTTGATCAGACAGGACCTCAATTTGGTTAGACACATTTTTATGGAGCAGCTTTCATCTGATGGAATTATTTCACTTATTTCAGATTCGCCAAAAGCTGGTTCTGACTGTAAGAGCTCTTCATTGTAAATGATTAGCTACCTCCTTCTCCACCCACCCTCCTTTTGCCTCTTCCCACCTCCTAGGTAACATTTCAGGGTTGATGGAATAAAAAATTAGATTGAGTTGGTTTCGTTAGAGAATTAAGAAAAGAACAGAAACTTCTGAGTTTTCCATCTGCAAGCCTCAGGCATTGCGGCCATGGTCCTGTCAGCTTTGCTCATAGGTTAGAGCCACTAATTTTCTAAAATTGCATAACTATTCCTGATTTTTAATTGAAGCGTTACTGGGATGCATTTTATAATTATTGATTAATCTTAACCCTTCAGCCTGTATGAAGTTTGGTCAAAACCCCAAAAAATATGAATACATTCAATTTATAAGCCCCTTGATAAACTTTCATCCCATACCTACAAACCTGGAAACTCAACAGTTCCCTTGGCTTGTAAAATTAATTAAACCCAATTTATGTGAATCAAGTCTTCTGTAGTCTTTATTGGAAATAATCAGAAAGTCTTGACTTCTGAAGGGCTCCATGTGGCTGTCCTGAATAAATTTCTAGCAAAAATTTGGGATGTCTTGATTTTAATTTTGGCTTATTTCTGAGCCTTGTTTCCCTTGAAGCTCTGGGAATAATATTTTAGTCATTTTTTTTAGTCTATATACTGTCATAGAAAACACTGAAATCCTGAATCAAGTGTGGTAAGAATGTTAGGTTCTTCCAGAAAATAAGAATGAGATAAGAGGACAGAGGGGAGGGTTCTGGTTCTTGTATTCCATCCAAAGAAGGGTTGGGAGTAACATGTTATTCTTCTTTTTATATTTTTTTTTCTTGAGGATAGGTTTTAAGTTTCTGGTATAAACTACCTGTTAATTGGTGGTGGAGAACTAAAGATTTTTACCCACAGGTTTTGATGTACCTCCTTGTAATCTGGGCTATCTTCTACCCTTATTGTACATTCAATTCAGTATATATTTCTCATAATATGCTTCTGTCCTTGCCTGCAGGTTTTTGTTGTGGCTGTGCTTGCAATCATTCCCCTCGCACCTAAAAATCTTTCAAGTAGGGCATATCGACTGTCGCTTATTGGCACTGCATGCTCGTCTCTGTATTCCTTGTACACATTATATGGGGTAACCTGAAATACATATGCTTTTCAGTTTCTTTTTCTATCCTATAATTCATATTTTTCAGTCTCGTCTTCCTTTTATTACAGTTGTTCTTCACTAACCAGGTTTGCGTCTTTTGTAGAGACCTAGAGCATGGAACTTGCAGGGTATTCAAGTTTACTTGCAGTCAATAATTGCAACCAAAGATTTTATCTACTTCATCTACTGCCTTACATTTGTCACTTCACATCTTTGCCTTAAAGGTGAGCATTAATTGGCTTCTAATTTCTTATTCTGACTTTATGTTTTTTCAGTCAATAATTTTCTGATTCCAATTTTCCATTAATTGGCCCATTTCTGTAGCTCAGTGTTTATGTTGAGTATTGATGTTGACCATTTTTGCAGTTGCTTTAATTCCCATTTTGTGCCGATCGCTGGAGCATGTTGCCAAATTCTTGAGGCGTAATTTCAGCCGTTCCACCTTGTACAGGTAGAAGAGATTTGTGTTTTCACATCAATGAATGCACGGATATTTAGTTTCAGTAGTTTGACTGGCACAAGTTTCTATGGTTATTCCTTATACTGGTCAAGTGGTCATGGACCTTCAAATGATTATCATTTGACTGGAGTTGATTTGTTGTTACTGTTGTTTCATTTTTATATTAGTTTCTTAACTTATGAAGTTGTGGCATCTATCTTGTAATTCATCGTTTTTCTTTTATTCTTGAAAAGTTTGTGTTTGGTTCCGCAGGAAGTACCTTGAAGACCCTTGTGTATGGGTGGAGTCCAACACAACTACCCTCAGCATTCTCTCCTCTCATACTGAAATTGGGCTTGGCTTCCTGTTAATTGTCTCCTTGTTCTCGTAAGTTGTTAAACCTATTCCCTTCCTTTTGATCTGACCTTTTTTTTCTTTTTGGAATAATAATCATGGTTTGATGAATGCAGGTGGCAACGCAACATAATACAAACATTCATGTACTGGCAGGTAAATTACTTTCTGATCATGCAATATTGTGATGAAAGAATTTCATTGTTGAAAATGTACACAAATTCCCCCTTTCCTCTTTTTTTTTGGTGGGGTGGATCCAAATAGATATTTGTTTGATCAATACAGACACACATGTTGACCCATTCCTGTTGGGGAAGCAGGGAAACAATCACTCATGCATTTGAACTGAATCAAAGTTTTGATGAAAATTGATCTTTTCAAAAGTGGAGTGCTAATATAAGCTCCTTATTATAGTGGTGCAATATAAGAAATGAAGGCTAGAAGTTGATTAGAGAACATCTATGCATACACTTAGGCAAATGTGTTCCTCCTATTTAATTCATGGAAATTTCCTGGGATTGTGAAGGTGTAAACTTATGAAATTGAACAAGTCCACCAAAGAATTTGGAGCCAGCTTGAAAAGCGTTGGTCCTGCAAAAATCAAAATGCTTGAAGCAAACTATGAGAATTTGATGTTATGAATCTGTTGTCATGAGCTGATCAAACGAAGAACGTGCATTCAAGATGTTCTTTGATTTTCACGGGACACTAAAATTTGCTCTGTTGTGTTTGGTGGATGAGATACGCTTACTTGCAGCTAAGAAAATAGAATGAGTTTTCCCTTTCGGTACAATATTTCACTATAGATTTTTAGGAACATTTTCAGCTAAGAAATGGTGGCATTCCAGTGATATTAGAATATTTTAGGTGCATGACCTAACTAAGCCTTTCTTGTTTTTCAAAATCTTTCTTTACAGCTATTGAAGATCATGTATCATGCTCCTGTGACTGCTGGTTACCATCAGAGCGTGTGGGCTAAGATCGGAAGGACCATCAATCCTCTTATCCACCGTTACTGCCCATTCTTGAACACTCCACTTTCTGCTGTTCAAAGATGGTGGCTGAGGTAAATGTGTGGCCATCGAGAAAGGAAGAAAGAATCTTCTGAGATGGTAGTTTCATTCTTCAGAAGAAAAAACCAAAGCTAGATGTATGGCCAACGAGCCAGCTTGGTCCTGGATGGATAAATCTTTACTGTTAATCTCAAATTGCCCTTTTCCATTCCCTCTCCTGTCCGAGTAGACGATCAGAAAGTTTTCATTTTAATACATTAGATATTGCTCTATTTTACAGATTATATAGATAGAAAGGAGAATGTATTAGAATTTTACTTGGCCGCCTTAAATTATTACTTGCATCCACACTCTTGGTAGCCAAACTCATCCTTAGCTGTAATAGCTAGTGTGTGTGAAAAAATAGCAGAGCATTGTTGCTCCTATTTGGCTAGCTATTCTAGCCAACTGAACAGTACTCGTAACGGGGTGAGTACAAAATTTAAAAAACTGATTAAATAAAAAAAACCAAAAACAAATATTTGATTTCAGTTTTTAAAATCATAAACCGACTGAACTGAATTGAACTAGTTCAATCAACATCTAAATCTACTATAAAAGAAAATCCCAAACCTAAACTTCACAATCCCTCACTCTCTCTCATCTCTCAAATGTCTCTCTCACCACTCTTCTTCTCAAACTAATTCTTTCATTGTTCTTTAAATTTTTAGATCAAAATTCAAGTCTTAAAACAATTATCACCAAAACTTTCAACACCAGCATCACCTTAAATTTTCAATCTTTCCCTCTTTCATATTATATTTGTCTTGACATGTGAATACTCATAATGATTATTTTTAAACAACAGATGAAGATATAGAAAACTTTCTTTTGCATAAAAGGGATCTGTGTTTTTTCCACATGTTTTTGCATAAAAAGAATTTGTATTTTTATTTATTTATCTCGGTTTCATGGATTTTATAGGCTGGTGGAAATCTTGTTGGCTAGGATCATTTTTTTACACTTGTACATGGCTGAAATTCTTGTCATTTAGACTAATTAATTTATCATTCATCTTCTTCACTTTGTTGGCATCAGCTTACTCTTCACATGGAACAAAACTAGATTATATTGGTTTTTTTAATTTTTTTCTTTAATTAACCGAACCATATAAAAAATAATCAGTTTGAACCGAATTTAGTTTGGTTTTGGTTTTAAATTAAAAAAAAAATTAAAAATCAGTTTGATTGGTTTTTTAAATAAACATCAAACCTAACTGAAAATAATTACTCAATTACTGTAGTACTCCTCGATTAGCTACTGGGTTGGTGGCGCGAGAGAAGGCTAACAGGGTTGTTGTTAGCGGGAAGAAGAAAAGTTTAAGTGAAAAACTCTTAGTCATTGATAAGGTACATCATCAAGGTGAAAAATCTTAAAAAAAGTATTTTTTCAAGTGGTGAAAAAGGATTTAGTGAGGATTCATCAAGGACATTGTAATCCTTGACTTGGATTAGTAAAAAATACAATACTCAAGATCGGTTTTATACTTAAGGTGTGGATGTAGGTTTGCCGAACCACATTAAAAATCGAGATTACAATTTCTATATCTATACTCTTTACTTTAAGCACTTTAATTTTATTATTGGTTAATTGTGTTTAATTGAGTTAATTGTAATATTTATTATTATTAGTGGAATACTTAATTCACCCTCCTTAGGTGTTATTATTTTCTTAATTTCATAATAACAAATATCACATCTTAAAGGTCTCTCTAACGCTTTTTATCTCATTATTTGTGGTTTTGTATACTTAACCTTCTTGTAAATCAACCCCAGTTTTCCCGAGTTATTTATTATTTTGACATTCCTGCGTTTTGAAAAAAACATCAATTATTTAATCATGTCAGGCATCTATAATATCTGCATCCAAGCTTGTTTATCTAGGATGAACACCTAGGAATCTGCAGAAACCGGTTGACTTATTGGCTTGACCAATCTGAACCGGTCGATCGTTTTAGGTGTCAGAGGAACAATAATGGCTATAAAATAACTAGTTTTTACTAGAAACACACACACACACACACACACATGTATATAAAAGTTATTTTAAGAGTAAAAACAACTTCAAATTATCAATCCTAAATCATACTCATATTTGTGCATTAAAACATTCATACTTTTGCACAAGAGTATAAATTCTCACACTCACTATACTTAAACTTTTCATACATTCTAAGTGCTATTGAGTGAACAATAGAGATATAAGCTTCAATTGTATTATCTACACTTTGAGAGAGTATTGCTACATTTCAAACAATTGTAATCCTTCAATAGTTTAAGTGAAAAACTCTTAGTCATTTGTGAGGTACATCACCAAGATGAAAATCTTAAAGAGAGTATTTTTTCAAGTGGTTAAAAAGAGTTTGGTGAGGATTCATCAAGGACATTATAATCCTTGGCTTGGATTAGTAAATAATACAATACTTAAGATCGGTTTTGTGCTTAAGGTGTGGATATAGGCTTGTTGAACCACGTTAAAAATCAAGTTTGCAATTTCTATCCCTACATTCTTTAATTACTTTAAGAACTTTAATTTTATTGTTGATTAATTGTATTTAATTAAGTTAATTGTAATATTTGTTATTATTAGTGGAACACCTAATTCATCCTCTTTAGGTGTTATTGTTGCGTTAATCCTAAAACAACAAATATAATATCTTAAACATCTATCTAATGCTTTTTATTTCATTATTTATGGCTATGCATACTTAATATTTTTATGAATGGACCCGGTTCTTTTAAGTTATTTATTATTTTAATATTCCTGCATTTTAAAAGATAACATCAATTCCTTACCATGTATGCAAAGCACCTATAATATCTGCATCCAAGCTTTTCTAGGATAGCACAAAAATGGGGAAACCCTATTGCTTGCGGAGATGCGTGATCAATTTTCCTTACCACACGTACGATTTGATCCAAAAAGAAGAAGAAGAAGCAGAGTGTCCTATGCATGAGTCACCAGTCATGCTCAGTAGTGGCAGAACAACACTTCGGTGCAAGATTTCTTTCTATCTCTGCAGGCAGTAACATGCTCCACATGCATCGATTCATGTCGTCTTACTTCATCATTCTCACAGTGACCAAATACATTGCATGCCGATTCGGCGTGGATTTATTCTTTTACAGATAAAAAACACCCAACTTTATTAGATAATTCGCCATTCAGAAAGGAATAAAACTTACATCACCGACACAGAAGATTTATTGATGTGAGAAATAAAATAGTTATAAAAAAATTTAAATTCATAACCCATAAAAAAAATATCTTGATATATAATTTTAGCGTTATTCAAGCGTACAGCCAAGATAAAAATAATGCATGTATTCAGGTGAAGGAATCTACTCGAAATCTAGAGTAATGATTCAAAGTGTGATACTCATGTACTAAATTAAATACTCCTCGTTTGTAATTATAAGATACATCTTTGTAAATATCTCATTCCTTCATGTATCTTATTGTGATACATAAGCTTCTTGACGGCTTAACCTATTATAATTATTATTTTTATCCCGACGAGTTATGGCTTGGAAAGCATAACTTGTATCGATGCCGGCTGGAATGTGTTGTCTGTAGCAGAATCGATGCATTACTCGATCTAGGCAATGCAGCTCGACCATCTAAAAAAATATTAACGGGACCAGTGATGTTCATATATCCATCGCGATAATGCAAATAGCTGGAGCAACCGCCAACACATGGCTCAAAAAATACTTGGATAACATGTTGTTTATTTAGCTCGCTCTGATAAAATGTCAACACATGTGTTGGATTTATTTCAAATACTTTACTAGCATACCACCTAGAATTATAAATAAGTTAGTTTAATTATATTTTTTTAAAAGTTATAATTAGACAATATAAATATATATAATTGTAAAATAACTTTGCAATACATGAATTCTAGTGGGAGTTATAGTGTAACCCCTGGACAATAATAAACAACAATTTAAATATTTGATGCTAGAAATGTAAAAGCAAGCTATTTTATCAAAATTACATCTAATAAAAGTCACACTTTAGAAACATAACAATATGCAATTGTACTATTTTATATATAAAAAAAAATTCAAAAATATTATTTTATCAAAACTTTTAATTTACTTTGATAAATGTTTTTTAAAAAACTTAGCTTTAATGGCGTGGCATCTCCTTCCCACACGAGATCTGGTTTTGTGCCGAGGCAATACCAGGTGTGGTGGTGCCCATAACTAACATAACGTGGGGTCCTAATCGCAAATTTAGACGCCACATGGCAATGTAACCTTCCTTATAATTGATATAATTCTCTGCAAGAGTCGAGGATGTTCCAAAACTTGGTAGCGCAATTACAGAGTTGCGGCTAGTCGAGTTAGATCTGAGCTGAGCTCAGCTGAGCTGGGCAGGGCACGACTCTACTACCACATCTGCAGGATATGGCCGGCACGGTAGCATGGAGGATTTTGACTTAAAATTTGAAAAAAAAGAAAAACTTAATTTAGTACGTCACTTGTTTGTTTGCTATTTCAACATCAAAATCATCTATTTTAATTCTTTTCTCGATTTTCAATGTAAAAATCACTTTTCTCGCAAACTTTCTTATTGCTCTATTTTAATTCTTCGTACATTGCCGACGGCATGAAAAGAAATATGAGATATAAACTCATCATTTCATTCTTTATATATATATATATATATATAAATAATAATTCAAATAATAAATTTTACAAATTAAATCAAAAAAATTTAATCAATTTAATATGTCATTATCTTAAAATTAAAAAAAATCATATTAATTTTTTTAAAAAAATAAAATTATATATTTTTACTAATCGTTTGAGTTATCTTAAAAATTATCAAGATTATATAAATATAACTTTTACATAATTTTATTTTAAATTCAAATTAAATAAAATGTCTAGTTAAGAGTTTTTAAAATTAACTTATTGAATCGAGTTTAATAGTAATACTAAACAATCTTCTTTAATATTTTTTTCATGTTAATATATTTCACCATTATGTAAACTAGTAATGAAGTACTATGTTTAAATTATGTTTAAATTGATTTTTTTTATTATTATTATAACAACACAATTCTACTAAGTAAAAGATTTAAATTGGATTTTTTTTTATTATAATAACACAATTCTACTTTGTAAATTATTATTATTATAAATGATTATTTATTTGTGAAATTGGGGCACCCGAGCGCAGATTATTTATAGAGAAATGGAATGCTGGGAGTCCATTTTTGTTCGTTTCTTTTTCCAACGGCTTCAAACTCAACCGTTATTGCTCCACCATCAATAACAAGAACACACGCTCTTTAATAAATCATTCTCGAATCCGAATCCAAATCTAGCGGCCACGATGACCTCATCACCGCCGGCTACCCTTTCTTCAAATCGCAACCGTTCATTTGGAACTGAAACTACAATAATGAGTTGTGACAACGATCAAACGGACGCCAAACCGCTGCTTTCTCAGGGTTCTAGTGTTAGTAGCGGTAGCTTTAATCAAATGCAGCGGCGACGAGTTTCCGGTAAGCTGGGTAAGCCGGGGAGGCAACAGTCGTTTAGTCGAGATATCGGTCACGCCGCCGCCGAGACCTACTTGCTCACTCGGCTTACCATCACTCTGCTCCGATATCTAGGGTAAAATATCTTCTCTGATTATCATGGTATAGTAATCGTAACTGTGTAGAAATACCTGTGTAAGTATTTGTATGATACATAAACAGTTTTTTCCCGACGTTCCTTTAAACAGAAATGCCTTTAAATTTTTTTGTTATTTTTCCGACGTTCCTTTAGACAGTTTTTTTTTTTTTAAATTATATTCCCTTAACTGTGTAGCTTTGATAATTAAATTTTGTTTATATATATATATATATATATATATATATATATATATATATATATATAGTAAGCATTTATGTTATGAATTTTGAGAGCTGTAATTACTGATGTTATACATGTTAGAGCAATAACGGCCTGGTGGTCCAGGCTTGTTGTTATTTAGCTGCTGCAATGATTGCTTTGGTTAAAATTGTTAGTATTTCAAGGAGCAGATGGTGGAGAAAGAAGATTTATTTATTTATTTATTAATGTTATTTCTTTTCATTTGCATTATGTCATTTTTAATCATATATTTTCATTCAGGGTAGGCTACCGGTGGATCACAAGATTAGCTGCTCTTGGCATTTATGCTGCTCTACTTATGCCGGGTTTTCTTCAAGGTGTGTATTTTTGTTGCATGAGTATTAGTTAATGATTATGAGCTTGTGGTTATGAAATGTAAGTAAATTGTTTTCTGTTGTTTTAATTCAAATGTAATGCAAGTAAATTTAGAGAACTGAGAATTCTGTATGGAAGAAGAAATTGTTTTCTGTTGTTTTAATATAAATGAGTTAAACCAGTTCAGTTCATGCACTGTAAATGGCAACTGCCCAGCTTTTCATATCTAGCTCTATTTTTCGATCTTTTTCACTTGGAAACCCTATTATTTAACTACCAATTGTATTTATCTTGACCTTCACATTTCTTTCAATAATATGTCCAACATGTATCTGACCATAAGTTGGAGATCATGCATTCAATGGGCGGGGAAATCTTAAATATTGTGTTTTTCAAGAAATTGCAGGAAAAGTTGACTTTCAGATTCAGTGAAATCATTAGATTGATGGAAAATAACTTGCCTTTTGATCTCTGCAGTTGCATATTATTATTTCTTCTCAAGTCAGGTTCGACGAAGTATTGTTTATGGTGATCAACCCAGAAACAGGTACTTGACCCTGTGATTTATCATTTTTTTCATATCTGTGAACTTGAGCTTGTCACATATCACAGACTCAAAGCTATATTTTTCCTAATGCAATGGTGATTTTTCAGGTTGGATTTGTATTTTCCAAAAAATTTAGATGGACCAAAGCCAGTCGTGGCATTTGTCACAGGAGGTGCCTGGATTATTGGGTGAGCCATTTAAAGTTGCTGGTAGACTTTCCTTTAGAGTTCATGATGAATTTGCATATTTTGAATTCTTCATCGTTTGTTGTGGATTTTGTGATGATTTCAGTTTATTCATTTGTAAGTTGCCAGGTCACAGTTTGTAAATACCATATATGAATCATTTTACTATGAGTATAGCTACCTGGTACAAAACAGCCTCAAGCAAGCAGGATTTGAGCCAGAGAATATGATACGGCCATATATTTTCTTGCATTTCATCTCACATCACATTGCTGTGCGTTAATGCTGATCTAGGTATAAAGCATGGGGAAGTCTTCTAGGACAACAGTTGGCAGAAAGGGACATCATAGTGGCATGTATTGATTACAGGTATGTGGTTTCAATTTAAGCAGAACATATTTTAGTTAATGGTTTTTGTTCTCATAAACCCATTATCGGGGGATGGAAAATACATTTCAACTTTCAAGTGACGTATTTATCTATGACAGCTTGAAGAACGTGAGTCTTTTATATTTTTGAAATATTACTTATCCTGAACTTACAGTTACTTGCTTACATATTGCTCACTTGTCGTCTACCTCCATCAACAATACTTGTTCGGCATGCTTATGCAGAAATTTTCCCCAGGGAACCATTGGTGATATGGTAACAGATGCTTCTGAGGGGATCTCATTTATTTGCAACAACATTGCTGAATATGGAGGTGACCCTAACAGGTGATATAATAGTTTCTTTTGTTCTTCCATGTTCCTTCTTATCTTAAAACTATTTCCTTGATTTCTTCTTGCTTATTATTGAGTAGGATCTATCTAATGGGACAATCAGCTGGTGCACACATTTCTGCTTGTGCCCTCTTGGACCAAGCGATCAGAGAAGCTAAGGGAGAGGAGAGCATCTCCTGGAGTGTCTCCCAGATAAAAGCATATTTTGGTTTATCTGGAGGGTAAGCTTTCATCTCTATCTATTTCATGAATCTCGTGGAAGTTTACTAAAATCGAGGAAAGCAGCCATTTACAAGTAGAATGTTTTATTGAGAATGAGTAAAGAGTCACTGATCTAATCTCTGTTTCTTTCAACCAAATTTACTATCTACTGGTTGGTTTTCTTATAATGAGAAAAAAATATTTGTTTATGATATTACCAGATTGTGGGAATTAGTGATGGTGTTTAAACACACCTTCTCAGCTCTATCAGCTATTTTTGGAACTTCTTTGGCTCTGTAGATATTTCAACATTCTCATGATGATGAGCGTAGTTATTAGCTCTGCCAGTTCCAATAGTTATTAAGCATCTGTGCGCTGCTCTGGACAATAATGTACATAAACCAGCATGAGGATATCAATCTACCAAATTTCCTTTGCAGACTTTGTTCTCTGCTGTGTTATCATCTTGTTTCCTTCTTCTTTTTGAACTTTGGTGATCTTATTTTATATACTATTAATCAAAATAAGATGGAAAATAAAGTGGAATGTCTTAGAGAAAACATCATCTAGTTTTGTACAAATTACTCACGTATAGTTTGCAGTTTCGATGATTGATAGGATTTTATGATTTGACAGTTATAATTTGTTTTTTTCAGCACCCTTTTTTTTATCTGCTTGTAATGGGCATTATGGTGTATAATCCACACATAGATCAATTGGAAACACTGAACAGGTACAATTTATGCAAATTAGTCGATCATTTCAACAACCGAGGCCTGTACCGTTCTCTTTTTCTAAGGTACCCTCAGGATATTAGCTCACTGGATGCTGATCAGTATTTACTCATGAATTATACTAGTATGCATTTATTGCCTAAAGTTCATTATCCAGAATAAGTTTTTTCTGACTTGTGGTTACAGCATAATGGAAGGTGAAGAATCCCTTAAACGTTTTTCTCCTGGAGTTAGAATAGAGGACCCAAGCAATAGAAATGCTGTTTCTCTTCTGCCTCCTGTTATTCTCTTTCACGGAACAGCAGATTATTCAATACCATCATTTGCCAGGTTAGAATATCCTGTTTTTGACATCAATGATGTGCTTCAAATTAAAAAGATATGTAAATGGTTTAGTCTAGTGCTCTGGAATCTCAGTATATAACGTATATCAAGTTCGATACAATTCGTCCCATTCAAAGTTCCTTGATGTGTCAGATATTCACACAATTTCAATTTTGAAAATTATGAAGAAATGAAATTAGAGTTGAAATTAGCTCATAGTCCGTTTGTATTTAAATAATCTAGTGAGAAACTTTGCATTAATCTCAAGTTCTTGGACAATTCACCGCATTGTATTTACATATAAGCTTCTTCTTTTTTCCAGTAAAGATTTTGCAGCTGCTCTTCAAAGGTTAGGAGCACAAACTGAGCTGATTCTGTTTGATGGGAAAACCCATTCAGACTTGTTTCTTCAAGTAAGTGCTGAGTTGGATGTCTTGTTTTATAGTTGTTATGATTGGTTTACTTATTGCCAGCCAAATTGTGAATTTTAGTCAATCAAAATCCCACTACCACATCAGTAGATGAACAGATACTCTGTTTTTGTTTTTTAATCACCCTCAATAAGAAGCTGGCCAGTCAGAGTAAGGATTAAACTGAATTTCATACAAATTGCTTAATTTATTTAGAACTGGCCGTCAGAACTCATTTTTAGACACCGAGAATGCAACACACCCTAATGATTGGGTCGTCACCTTATTCAGGATCCTCTAAGAGGTGGTAAAGATGACATGTTTGACCATCTGGTCGCTGTGATACATGCTGGTGATGAGGAAGCTCTTGCCAAGGATGCTATGGCACCTCCAAGAAGGCGCCTAGTTCCTGAGGTTTTGTTAAGAATGGCCAGTTATATCAGCCCATTCTAAGTCTGAACTTCTATGCTCTCAACACCACTAGGTTTTTTTTTTCCCTCTTAAATCAGAAACGGCCATTTCTGTTGTTGCACATCCTCTTATTTATTATCGTCGTTGGGGGTGTATATATATGCATTCTTCACAGGGCCTCTCACTGGGGTGCTCGTATACTCCCTTCAACTGCCTGTAATTTATTATTTTTAATTAGAACACTTGAATATTTTTAATTATATGTTTGAGAGGAATCATGGAAGAACTATGGCATCCACAGACTTTCTTATAACAGGTATTTCACCGTATTGCATACATACGGTTTAGCAGCAGGGAATCACATCAACTTAGGATGATTACACAGATTCAATGTAGATACCATTCTTTTATTGACCAGGAGTCAACAAGCATAGACAAGCCAGTTGAGGAAGGATCCAACAACAAGTGCAAAAGAAAATAGAAAAGGAAAAAAACTTAGAATTACGAGGTCTACTACGTGTCTAGAACAGGAAACGCTAGCATTTAATGTTGCTGGTAATTTCTATTATTTTATTTTTTATGATTGCATACTTCTTTAAACCTATTTAATAAAAAATAAAATCACCCGTATCCTATCCAAAAAATAATGTTATTTTTACTATATGTGTTTTGTTAAATTTATTTTACACATGCTACTAATTATTTAAAATATTTTCTAAATTTATTCAAAGACTATTTATTGTTGGCCAATACTTGTCGAGTTAGTGTTAAACCTTAAATTAGAAGTCTCAGAACTCGATAATTTTTTTTTGTTTATTTATTTATAAATATCTCTTTATCTTTTTATCATTGTTATTTGTTTATTGTTTTACAAAAAAAAAAGTTGAATAGAATACCACGCTTGTCCCATGATGGTCCAACTTGGAGGAGACTTGTGGACTTATTATTAACCTTATTTTTTATTATTTTAATACGTCGCCCTATATGTATGTTAGTTCCTAAAACTAGATAATATGTTGACCTAATCGTTAAAATCAAAATCAAAACTTGATGCTAACTTGATGAAAATGTGTCAACTCATTATTGAACTCATTTTAAGGTTAAAAAAAGTTATGTTAGGCTTATTGTTAATCTAAAAAACTAGAAGATATGTCAACATATCTATTAAAACTCAAGCTTAAACAAAAACATGACACTAACTTGACAATAACTTGTCAATGTTTTTATTATTTTTCAAAAATAAATATTTACATACACATACATGTGTAAAAAGACAAAAATATAGTTTTATAAAATGAAAATAACATAAACATGAAGAAAATAAAAAAAAAATACATGGGTGAATAGTAGCCTACTTTCAAAAATAAATTTTTACATGTACATGCCTGCATGAAAAGGTGAGAGTGCTTTTTATTTTATAAAATGAAGCTAACGTGAATGCGAAGTTATAAAAATAAAATAACAATGATTGAATGAATAATGTTCATGCATGAATAGTAAAATGTTAATTATTTCTATATTTGAATAGTAACTCATTGTAAAGCCTACTGTAAAAGAAGAAAAAGAAGAAGGAAGAAGGATCTGGTTTATATTAGAGTTGGTTCCAGATGAGGGAGGAGTTGTTGTGTTAGAGATAATAGTGTATTTGAATAGTAACTCATTACAAAACCTCTTTTTGATGTGTTTATTTATAAAATCCCTCTTTTATTAAAAAAAATTCAACCTCAAATCATTACTAGAGAAAGATTAGAAACATTAAATATAGCAACAACATTAAACTTTCCTGAAAGTTCCAACTTATATGCATTATCAGTAATTCATTCAATGACTTGGAAATGATCATCCCTTCTATGTTGTAACTTAGATCATATATTGGCTATAAATATTTCTTTTCTTATATGTACTCAAACTCAATAACCAGGTTCAAAGATAACATGTCTACGGTCTTTGTTAGCTTTAGATACATATTGTTCATTTTTCTTTTTTATTTGTCTCTCATAAAGTTTCTTCACCATTTCAATATCTTTTTAGCTAACAACATAACCAAGAAAAACAACTTTAACCATGCAAAAAGTACACTTCTTTAACTTGGTATACAATTTTTCATTCCTCAAAACATAAAGCACACAACACAAATGATTCATATACTCCTCTAAGCTTTCATTGTACACCAAGATATCATCAAAATAGATTATACTAAATGCGCCTATAAATACATGCAATACATGATTCATCATTCTAATGAATAAGTTCAATGCATTAGTAAGATCAAAAGGCATAACCAACCACTCATATAAGTCAAATTTAGTCTTAAAGGTATTTTTTCATTCATCTCCTTCTTTCATCATAATTTGACGATATCCACTTTTCAAATCAACTTTTATAAAGATACATGATCTATGTAACTCATCCAACATGTCATCTAGCCTACAAATTGGATGTCTATACTTTTACCATAATATTGTTGATAACTCAACAATTAACACATATCCTCCAAGACCTATTATTCTTAGACACAAGTAGTACTGGAACTGCACACAAATTCATGCTCTCCCTCAAGTACCCCTTATCCATAAGCTCCTCAAATTGCATTTGAAGCTCCTTTTTCTCCTCAAGATTTTTTCTATAGGTTGGTTTGTTGAAAATTATGACTCAAATTTTCACTCATTAACTAAGATAATTTTCCGTATCCTACAAGTAAAATTATGAATCAAAATAATATACAATAATATAATGCTTTCAAATAATATATGATCAGTGTTGTGGATGCAAAATACCTCGTCGAAGTTTGTATCATCTTATTTGTCATTTATTTTCTTGAAGATGCAAAAATAAAATATCTAAGTCTTTTCATCAATAATTATAGAAGACTTGTTCAAAGGGGATATAGTTTCTAGAAGACCTTTTGAATTCTTGCTGAATTTTCTACAATAGACTCACCTTGTTGTCTTATTTAACGTATCATATAAAATATCACTAAAATGCCCCCATAGTAACTAAGTTTTGCGAGTTTCTTAGTATTGCCTTAAAAAATCTTGATTTTTTAACATTAAATTAAAAGAAATATAAAATGCCTCTAGCTTTCACTGTATACCATGAAAAAAAGTATTGCGGAATTGCACAATGCTTTTTTTTTATCCTTTAATTTATTTCAGTTACTTAACTTTTTTTCTTTATTTTGATTCTTTAACATTGAGTTGATCTGAGATTAAAATTTATTATTTGTTTTTATTAACTTGATATGGGATTCTTGAGACGTTGGAAAAACTTTATGATATTGAGTTAATGATCGATTTGACAAAATAAAATTCAATTATATTTATTACAAATAATTGAAACTTTGGAGATTGAATTTGTTAATAAACAAAAATGAAGTCTCGTTTTCTTCTCTTTTTTTTTTCATTGTACATGAGGTGTCTTTTTAAGTATTTTTGTCTCTCATGTTTTTTGTTTTTTTATTGTCTTTAGTCTTTTTTTTCTCGAGAATTTTACATTTTAATCCAAAATTTTATTTTCTTGAAGTTCTAGTCCCTGAGTTTAAGAAATGAAAGACAAAATAAATGAAAAACGAGGGAGAAGAGAGAAAGGGTGGTTGGTTGGCCAATCTAGCTATGAAAAAATCTGGTTTAATTTTTGAACCAATCTAGTGGTATTTGTATTCATAAATTGGTTTATTGATATATTAGATCAACTCTCACATGGTTTTTTTTACTAAGAATAGTCCAATAGCCATGTCAACAGATCACCATATTGACACATGAAACTTGACCGAGTTTAATAACATTACAAAAAAAAATTCTTTATAGCAACATACGGGCAACTTACTATAATAAATATTTGGTAGAAAAGATAGGCTTTATTCATAAAACAATTGCTCAGAAAACCCCTCGCCCCACACACACACACAAATAAAAAGCTAATTGGTGAGGGATTTTCATTGTAGCTTATGAGTGAACTCGTTGTTCATTAAATAGTGATTTCACGGTTTTGCCCCTCCATAAAAAAAAATAACTTTGGCTTCTTAGGGTATTTTAGTTTTCAACAACATCTATTAGTCATTACCAAATTCATTGGAGACAAATAAGTCTTTTTTCATTTCAAATATACACTGAAAAGACCAAAATATCATTGGAAGCAAAAAAATTTAAGACTAAAGTCAAGGGGCAATTTTGTATTTATAATTTTTTTTTGATCAATTCAACTGAGGGGTGATTTGGTATTTGACCAAATATAAAAATAAAACAAAAATAAAAAGTATAATGAAACAAACAAAATTTATTTAAAACAAGAAATTTTAAAATTGATGTAAAAGGGCATTTTTATCTTTTCACAATGGTTTTCCATTACTATTAGGTCAACTTAGAGGCAATTTAGTGTTAGACCAAATAAAAAAAAAACAAAAAAGTTGGGGTGCCTATGGCACACTCTCGTTGTGTTATTAGAATTGTCGCAATGTTCTCTAGATGGTGATGCGACGCGTCAGCGCTGGTTGTCTAGTTTATTGACAATGGGCCTTACTTTTTTTTCTTTCTTCTATTCTCTCTCAACCCCTAAAAATTACAGGTTAGCCCTCTTTGTTGTTGGTATTTTAACTTCAGTCGTTATTCTTTTGATAACTCTCTATTTTTTCTCTTCTAGCTTCTTATATACTAATAAAAAAAACTAAAAAATAATAAATGAGTTCTAATCTAACTTGAAAAAAAATCTTAAGTCAACTAGGTAAATAAAGAAAGTCCTAGACAATAACCTTTTTACCTTATCTTAAAACCTTTGCAATCTCCAAAGACTATGGAATTTAAACCCTACAAGTAACAAGGACTTAAAAATCTATGTCAAAATTTCAACTTCATCTAATAATTAGATTAAAAGTTATGCTTATTTTACTAGACTACGTACTGAACTCTCCAAAACACCTTAAAACCTAAAAAGTCTTAACAATTAAGGAAATAATACAATAAAAATAATTATACCAAAAAAAAAATTAAAGTTCCCCACATTGGTCCCTTCTACTTATAAAAAACTCGCCTTCGAGTTAATTGTCAGAAATTAAACTCGATTATGCAAGAGGAATATGTACTTTAAATGTAGCATTGTCACCAATTTATCCACGAAGCAGCTTGCTTCAAATATTTGAAATCCAATTTCAACAAAGATATATTCATGTAGAATTTCACACTCTAGAAAAAACTTCTGGAGACTTAAAAAGTTAAGTCCATATGAAACCATCTTTTGAGATGATGAAAGCTTCATTTGATATGTTTGATCATTCCTAACAACAAAGTCATGACCACCAATTCAATTGATAATTTTAGAAGATTGATCCAATATAGATATGTTTGGTTTGGACAATATATCCACACTTAAGTCATCTTTGATATCAATTTTATTCTCTGGAGTAATTCCAACAACTTGTTATGACTTTTCTTTATTTAATTTAATCTCAACTTATTCACTAACTTCATATTATCCTTCGAATTTCACATATATTTCATATACTTCATGTTCCTCTGACATTTTTTTGTCATTTCTCTCTTCTTCCCTGAAAATTACATACTAGCCCTCTTTATTGTTGATATTTCAATTTCAAACTTTATTTTTTTTTAATTTTTGTTCTTTGTCTTTTTGTAGAAGTTTTATATGTTTTCAATTTCATCCTTCAATCTTAATTTGTTATATATTGTGTTTTTCAAATATGTCCTTCTTATTTTGATTATTCTTTAGATATTTTGTTGAATTGATTTTTCTTTTCAATTTCACCCTTCAATCAAAAAAATATTTTTATTTTTATTTGAATTTTGAACCTCATTATTTTTATTTTTTTTGGTCCTTTTATTCAATTAATATTTTTTTTCAATTTCACCCTTCAATAAAAAATAAAATTTATTTTGTATTTCAATTTTGATCCCTATTTTTTTAATTGTCAATTTTTTTTTATCATTTTATGTAATTGATATTTTTTTTTCAAGTTAATCCTTTAACATTTAATTGGTTGGAAATTGGGCATCATGGTTTTTCTAGATAGGGAGCTTTTGGTTTAAAGCCCCGGATCACATGTGGATTGACATCGTTTTTTTTTAATCTTTTTTCAATTTATTTTCTTTTTAGCTTTGTGATTTTTTACGTTTTCTTTTCTATCGGGTTATCCCGATCCTATGATCTAGGCTGTAGATTTGATGGGTTAACCCGAGTCAGCTTGCCCCTTATTCTTTGAGTTACATGTTTGTCATGCTAACTCGGATTGATTTGAACTAGTTTTTTTTGTCTTTTTTATTACCCTATTTATTCGTTTTGTATTTAATGGGTTAAGAATTAAGCTACATCGTTTATCTTTTTTTACAATTTTTTTTTTATCAAGTTATTGTTATCAATTTTGTTTTATTAATTTGATGCATTTACTTTCATTATATTAATTATTTTTTTATTATCTTATTAAAATAAATTTAATTTATTTGACCAAATCGAGTTAATAACTCTAATCACATATTTTTTTCCAACTTGGAAACAAGTTTATGCTACATGAATATTTTTAAGGCCAAAAAAAAAAAAAAAGAACTCGCATCTTAGAGGGGGTGTGTATATATATATATATATATATATATATATATATATATATATATTAGCCTGTCTTCTATGTTTGAAATCTCTTCAGCATTTTCTTCCTGGCATAGTCAAATGATATTACCTTGTGCTTGGAAATTTATGTTTGAAATCTTAGAGAGGGTAAGCGGCTAATATATATTAGCCTGTCTTTTATATTTGAAATCTCTTCAACATTTTCTTTCGGGCATAGTCCTTGTGCTTGGAACTTCTGCTTTTTAGCTTGTTTCTGAGTCACCTTTAATGTAATGCCAAACTCAGAAAGTCATGAAGGTCACACATACTTATATTTTTATTTTATATATATATTTGGAGAACATATTTTAATTTTTTTAAAAAAAACATTCTTTAAAAATCACTAGAATCCAATGAAGTCAATGGTAGACTTGTAGTCTCCTCACCACCAAAGTTCCTCGTTATTTAAATGCTACTTATTATGAGAAAGTCTTGAAAAACTTGTATCTTTACCAAATACAACTGTACAAGTGGAAGGAGGAAGATGGTCAAATTTAGAAGCTAGCTAGTCAAGGTGCTCCCGTGAAAGAATGTTGAAAAACCTTGTACATGGAAAAGATTAATATGTATGACTGTATTAGCTGTGTCACATGAACTTTTCTCTTTATATTATAATATTGTTTTTCCTATAAATTATGGTCCACTATTGCTTAGCTAGCTAAAATTGTACCATGATGAAAACATCTATCATCGCTTTTCTTCTCCTGCATACCATTTTGCTCCATCCTCTCATTGTTGCTCGACAGCTAATTGAGTTTGGTGAGTGCATTTCTTTCCATTTGCTTGTGTTAATTTCCAGTATTCAAGTTCTTGCATTTGATGCGGTGGGCATGTACTTAATCATCTTGCAGACGGAAAAAGTGGCGTCAGGCATGAAATTACCAACGTTGAGGGCAATGATGGGAGCAATGGCAGGATTTGGATGCCTCCAATAAGAAGCTGCTTTGGCAGAATCGGCCGTGGATGCGTGCTGCCACCCCCATCACCGGTGACTAGTTGTGGAGCCAACCAACGCTGCTATCGTCGGCCACCAACAAATTAATGATTAGTGCTGTAGTCTCGCAAATGAAATTGTAATCAGCTGCTGGTGGACTTAATTTTGAAGTTTATCTAAAAAACTCATTTGGTTTTTCTAAGCGCTCGTATAATGTATTAATATTATAATTATTCCAAGTCTTTTGAATTATCTCTAGTATAAATATACCATTTTGCTCCATCCTCTCATTGTTGCTCGACAGCTAATTGAGCTTGGTGAGTGCATTTCTTTCCATTTGCTTGTGTTTCCAGTATTCAGGTTCTTGATTTTGATGCGGTGGGCATGTTGATCATGTTGCAGAAGGAAAAGGTGGCCTCAGGCATGAAATTACTAACGTTGACGGCAATGATGGGAGCAATGGCAGGATTTGGATGCCTCCAATAAGACGCTGCTTTGGCGGAATCGGCCGTGGATGCGTGTTGCCACCCCCATCACCGGTGACTAATTGCGGACCCAACCAACGCTGCTATCCTCCACCAACAAATTAATGATTAGTGCTGTAGTCTCGCAATGAAATTGTAATCAGCTGCTGGTGGAATAAATTTTGCAGTTTATCTAAAAAACTCATTTAGTTTTTCGAAGTGCTCGTATAATGTATTAATATTGTAATTATTCCAAGTCTTTAGCTACAAATTCAAGAATTTTCTCACTAAATTGGCTTCAAATTAAGAGATCATTTAATTCTCAAGAATGTGCTAATATAAAACATCATCAACTCATAAAACAACAAACGGCACATGGAAAACTGCAATTGAGAACTACTGAAATCCTTAGTGCTCCTTGAAGAGGCTTACAATGCCAAACGTCAGAGTAAAATACCAAGGAGATTTAGTTGTTGTTTATTTTTTAATTATTGTGAATGTGAATCTTGAGGATGTCTTTGGACATCGAGAATTATTTACATCTTG
Organism: Populus trichocarpa; assembly: GCF_000002775.5. NCBI lineage: Eukaryota > Viridiplantae > Streptophyta > Magnoliopsida > Malpighiales > Salicaceae > Populus > Populus trichocarpa. The sequence continues at coordinate 9,196,469 of NC_037288.2, read as the reverse complement.
GCCTATCCACTGTCTTTCCAATAGAGTTAAGGCATTGTCTTTTTCCTTACATTGTCTTTGTCTTTGTCGTTGACTCGGAGTGTCCGTACATCAACATTACTGTTTAATTTATTTTTTAAAAAAAAACAAGTGTTCCTTGGGACTAGCTTGTCTAGTAAAGTAATTTAAATTGGAAAAACTCCAATGCCTGAGGAGTATTCATCACCTTCATCGTAATTTTCAATATAGATATTATTATCATCTTTATCAACATTTGCTTATTCGCTAGAGCTCAAAACAACATTCAACTCCTCTGCGTCAACATCAACAAGACTATCATTGAAAACATGAAAATTTGAATTGTCTTCCAAGTCAATCGAATGAGCAACTCGATATGGTTCAATCAACTCACTAACTTGAAAGACTTCATCTCGCACACTTGTGTCTTCGTTCTCATCCTGAACAACCTCGACATGACCCTTGGGTTTCGTTTTTATAACGGATAACCAATCAACTCTTGATCGATTCTTTCTAAAAGAAATGGTGTATGTGTAATAAACTTGTTGACATTGCTTTGCGAAAACAAAGACATCATTTACATTGCGGAGTCTAGCTTTTGAGTTGATTTTGACCAGACCATAGTGAGGATCAACTCTGATTCCTCTGTCAGTCGTGTCATACCAATGAAATTTGAATAAAAACACTCTATTTTGCTTACTATGATATTGCAGTTCGACGACCTCTTCTAATCTACCATAGTAGTCAACTTCTAACCACTACTAGTCGATCCCTTAACACAAACATCGTTGTTGTATGTCTTTCTTCCATGCTTATATTCTTTAGTATGGAACACATATCCATTTACAAAATACATGTTGTAGCACTTAACTTTTCTTTCAGGGCCCAGGCTTAGTGAAGACAATGACTTAGCAGCACTCCTTCTCATTTGATAAACCTTGTATGTAATGTACAACAATGAACAGTAAACGAGAATTTTGTAATGACATGCATACAGTAATTTTGCAAGTGATAATGAGTTTGTGATGGTACTTACATGTGTTCTGAACCACGTGGTAAATTGTTCATCTTGTAATTGAAAGATTTGGGATTCAGTCAGCTATGAGTTATTGGACAGTAAATATTGTCGATGTTGCCTGCAAGTGATAATGAGTTTATGATATTACAATATATAAATAGTATATTATTAACAAAGTTTAATTAGTAGTACATATATATACTTAATGAATAAAAGGTATCAGCTTATCACAGTTAAATAGAAGATAATTGTGTGCTTGTCTGAACTCTATTTCTGACAAATATCTTCCCCTTACAGCATTTTTAGGTGTGGGTCATCCAGGATTGGAGAATATTGACAAGTTCTCACTAGAAGACACTTCACTGTCATTATCATACCGTGGAACGCGATTGATTCTCGTTCTCAGATGAGGTTCGAAATAGTATGAGATAAATATTGAGATCTCCTCAACAATATTATGCCTCACATATCAAAACCTCAATATGCTCCTTGTTTTTAACCTTTTTCTTAAATTGAACAAGTACTTGCATTGAATTAATCAAATATTTTGAATTAAGAAAAACAAAGAAAATACTTTTATATATAAATTACATTGTAACTGTAATATTTAACCGTTCGAATGGGTACATCATCTATACTGGACCGATCCTCCAACTTTTGCCTCGAACGGTAGATGTATGGGGAGATGCTCCATTGAGTCAAAAACTAATGGAGGGAATATCATCTCAAGTTTGCATAGTGTCTCGACGATATTTGTTTTAAGCCTCTCAATGTGATCAACATTCAACTTGGTGGAGCATATATCTTTAAAGAAATGACTGATCTCTGTGAGTGCATCTCATATCCTTTTTGGCAACAAATCACGATAAGCTAATGGGATAAGTGTTTGCATAAACACGTGGCAGTCATGACTCTTCATTCCATACAATTTGCATTCCTTTGTATTAACCAACCTTGATATGTTTGAGGCATGTCCTTCGGGGAAACGCAGACTCTTAAGCCATTTGTAGACTAGTAGTTATGTGTTTTTCTCTAACACGAAGCTTGCTCTTGGTTTTGCGACCCGTGACCCATCACAAACCAACTCCATATTTTAACGGTTACAGAACAAAGCTATATCCATTATAGCCTTGATGTTGTCCTTTGTCTTCCCCTTCACATCCATGACGATGTTGAAAATGTTCTCAAACACATTCTTTTCTATGTGCATGACGTCAAGGTTATGGCAGAGGAGATTGGTCTTCCAATAAGGAAGCTCCTAAAAAATTCTTCGTTTTACCCAATTATGGGTCAAATCAAAACCAGGAAACTTCTGCTTACCTGATTGAAGACCAAACACAATGTCACCGTACTCTGATACAACATCATGCAATTCTCACCCGAAAGATGCGGGGATGCAACATCCTTTTCAACTCTACCAATAAACAACGGTTATAGTAAAAAAAAAAAAAAAGCTTTACCTCAGTTTGTTAGCGTGAATGCCTTGTTGTTTTCCATGAAGTATGGACATGCTAGTTTTCCATGCGTGCTCCAACCAGAAAGCATTCCATAAGCTGGAAAATCATTGATAGTCCACATCAAAGCCGTCCTCATAACAAAATTCTATTTCCTCGATATATTATAAGTCAAAGCTTCGAAAGACCACAATTGCGTCAACTCATCAATCAACGGTCGAAGACAAACATCTATATTCCAGCCCAGGCTGCTCGGACCGGGTATGACAGTAGATAAAAACATGAACTCTGGCCTCATACACATTCCTGGTGGCAAGTTATAAACTGTGAGTATGACCGGCCAACAAGAATAAGGAGCAGTAAATGACCTGAATGGATTGAATCCGTCTGTACACAACCCAAAACGCACGTTTCTTGATTCAACTGAAAAGTGAGGATGCACACGGTTAATGTGTTTCCACGCTTCACCGTCAGAAGGATGCACCATCACTCCATCAACCGCATTATGTGATGGACAAAAAGAATGAGAAATAAGGGAATAGAGGGTCGGCAGAATGGTGATATATTAACTTTTACCAATGGAATTACCGACGGAATAATTTTATCGGTGATTTCATCAGCAATTTTGACGGTGAATCAGTCACGTCACTGTACGGAGATCCCGATTTGAATCCCTCGGTGATTCCGTAGATAAAATCGCCTGTAAAAACTTCAACGTTAGCGAACCGCCTTTTTTTTAATTCTGAATATTCCGTCTGTAATTCCGTCGGTATATACCGACCGAAGTATTTCGTTGGTATATACCGACTGAATTACAGACGGAAAAGATTCCATAGGTAATTATGACCGCAAATTACCGACAGAATAATTCTGTCGGTAATGCCATTTGTATTAAGCGAATTTCTGGTAGTGATAGGGGTATGTGCTGAGTCTCGAGCTAATCTAATTTTTTTTATTAAGATGATGCAAGCATTTTTTATAACAAAAAAAAATGTTTATGTTATTGACTCGAATGAGTTTAGTAAATTTGACTAATTTAAATAATATGAGTATAAAAATAAACGATAACAAATAAGCTGACAATAAAAATTGACAACGTAAGGAAAAACTCGATTTAAGATAATTCGAGTTAGCATGTCAAATTTGTGACTAGGTTGTGATACCGGAGTAACCTCGTCGAAAATAAATTGAATAAAACTATGAAACTCAATTATTAAACAATCCAATATTGAAGAGCAAAACTGAAAAAATAATTTAATGAAAAAAAACATATAAAACAAAAGATTCGGGTCAACCCACTAACCCTATGACCATGGGCATAGGATTGGGATAACCCTATAAAAAATTAAAATAAAGCACAAAGATCAATTCTCAATAAATCAAATGTTAAAGTATGAAATTAAAAAAAAATTACAGAAGGACAAAAAATGATCAAAGTCAACCCGTGTTAACTTTCAAAACTCGTGATCCTGGTCATGAGTCCAAGACTAATCCCATAGACGGCAAGCCCTAAAAAATAATGAAGTAAAATTCTAAATCAATAAAATACCGAGTAATTAACAATACTCTAAATGGTGTGGGGGAATCATTGTTCCCCCACACCAAAATCATTATAGATTACAACAGTAATCCACAGTGCATTCCTCTATTTTGTTTTTTCAACTTTCCCTTTTTTTTTCCAACTTTCCCTTCTTTTTTTCAACTTTCCTCTTCCTTTTTTTTGCATTTTTTTTTTCCAAAATTTTTTTTGTTGATTTTACTTTTTAAATATTTTGCTGGTTAAAAATTTTGCTTTGTAATTTTTTTCCTTTAAAATACTGTGGATTGCTGCGGTGTTTTTCCACATAGTTTTTTTATTTTTCAAAATTATATTTGTCGATTTTTTTTAATATTGAGGTGATTAAGAATTTAGTTTTGTAATTTTTTTCTTTAAAACATTGTTGATTGCTACAGTGTTTCTCCGCATGGTTTTTTTTTATTTTCTCTGAAATTATCTTTTTTTTTTTTTTAATATTGAGCTAGTTAAAAATTACAGTTACAATATGTGAGAAAAGTACTGTAACTTTCTTCGCAAATTATTGTGGATTGCTACAATGTTTTTTCCCACGTGGTTTTTTTCTGTTTTGTTATGTTTTTCTCTAAAATTGTCTTTGTAAATTTTAGTTTTTTAAATATTAAGCTGGTTAAGAATTACAATTACAAGTAAATACAAGTTTTTCCTCACAAAACACTATAGATTGATACAGTTTTTCCTCGCATGGTTTTTTTTCCAATTTCTTTTTTGTTTTCTTTTTTTGTAATATTTTTTTTTCAAAATTATCTTCGTCGATTTTTTTTTTCATATTGAGTTGGTTAGAATTTAACTTTGCAATAAAGCTTAATCATGTGATGGACAAAAAGAATGAGAAATAAGGGAATAGAGGGTCGGCAGAATGGTGATATATTAACTTTTACCAATGGAATTACCGACGGAATAATTTTATCGGTGATTTCATCAGCAATTTTGACGGTGAATCAGTCACGTCACTGTACGGAGATCCCGATTTGAATCCCTCGGTGATTCCGTAGATAAAATCGCCTGTAAAAACTTCAACGTTAGCGAACCGCCTTTTTTTTAATTCTGAATATTCCGTCTGTAATTCCGTCGGTATATACCGACCGAAGTATTTCGTTGGTATATACCGACTGAATTACAGACGGAAAAGATTCCATAGGTAATTATGACCGCAAATTACCGACAGAATAATTCTGTCGGTAATGCCATTTGTATTAAGCGAATTTCTGGTAGTGATAGGGGTATGTGCTGAGTCTCGAGCTAATCTAATTTTTTTTATTAAGATGATGCAAGCATTTTTTATAACAAAAAAAAATGTTTATGTTATTGACTCGAATGAGTTTAGTAAATTTGACTAATTTAAATAATATGAGTATAAAAATAAACGATAACAAATAAGCTGACAATAAAAATTGACAACGTAAGGAAAAACTCGATTTAAGATAATTCGAGTTAGCATGTCAAATTTGTGACTAGGTTGTGATACCGGAGTAACCTCGTCGAAAATAAATTGAATAAAACTATGAAACTCAATTATTAAACAATCCAATATTGAAGAGCAAAACTGAAAAAATAATTTAATGAAAAAAAACATATAAAACAAAAGATTCGGGTCAACCCACTAACCCTATGACCATGGGCATAGGATTGGGATAACCCTATAAAAAATTAAAATAAAGCACAAAGATCAATTCTCAATAAATCAAATGTTAAAGTATGAAATTAAAAAAAAATTACAGAAGGACAAAAAATGATCAAAGTCAACCCGTGTTAACTTTCAAAACTCGTGATCCTGGTCATGAGTCCAAGACTAATCCCATAGACGGCAAGCCCTAAAAAATAATGAAGTAAAATTCTAAATCAATAAAATACCGAGTAATTAACAATACTCTAAATGGTGTGGGGGAATCATTGTTCCCCCACACCAAAATCATTATAGATTACAACAGTAATCCACAGTGCATTCCTCTATTTTGTTTTTTCAACTTTCCCTTTTTTTTTCCAACTTTCCCTTCTTTTTTTCAACTTTCCTCTTCCTTTTTTTTGCATTTTTTTTTTCCAAAATTTTTTTTGTTGATTTTACTTTTTAAATATTTTGCTGGTTAAAAATTTTGCTTTGTAATTTTTTTCCTTTAAAATACTGTGGATTGCTGCGGTGTTTTTCCACATAGTTTTTTTATTTTTCAAAATTATATTTGTCGATTTTTTTTAATATTGAGGTGATTAAGAATTTAGTTTTGTAATTTTTTTCTTTAAAACATTGTTGATTGCTACAGTGTTTCTCCGCATGGTTTTTTTTTATTTTCTCTGAAATTATCTTTTTTTTTTTTTTTTTAATATTGAGCTAGTTAAAAATTACAGTTACAATATGTGAGAAAAGTACTGTAACTTTCTTCGCAAATTATTGTGGATTGCTACAATGTTTTTTCCCACGTGGTTTTTTTCTGTTTTGTTATGTTTTTCTCTAAAATTGTCTTTGTAAATTTTAGTTTTTTAAATATTAAGCTGGTTAAGAATTACAATTACAAGTAAATACAAGTTTTTCCTCACAAAACACTATAGATTGATACAGTTTTTCCTCGCATGGTTTTTTTTCCAATTTCTTTTTTGTTTTCTTTTTTTGTAATATTTTTTTTTCAAAATTATCTTCGTCGATTTTTTTTTCATATTGAGTTGGTTAGAATTTAACTTTGCAATAAAGCTTAATCATGTGGGGAAAGCAATGTAGTTTTCCTCACAAAACATTGTGAATTGCTACAGTGTCTCTCCACATGGTTTTTTTTTCTTATAATTTTTTTCAAATTATCTTTGTCAGTTTTATTTTTTTAATATTGAGTTTTTTGAGAATTACAATTACAAGTCATTACTAATAAGGCTAAATCATGTGGGGAAGCATTTAGCTTTCATCATAAAACACTGTGAATTGCTATAGTGTTTCCAACATGATTTTTTTTCCTTTTTTTGGTGTTTTTTTTTTGTTATTTTTTTTCTAAAATTGTCTCTGTCAATTTTTTTTTTTAATATTAAGCTAATTAAGAATTTAGCTTTGTAATTTTTTTTCTTTAAAACACTGTAAATTGTTGCAGTGTTTTGCCATATGATTTTTTCTAAAATTATCTTTGTCGATTTTGTTTTTAAAATTGAGTTGGTTAAGAATTATAGTTACAATAAAGCTAAATCATATGAGGAAAGCGTTGTAATTTTTCTCACAAAACATTGTGGATTGCTACAATATTTCTCTAAATGGTTTTTTATTTTATTTTATTAGGGAAAACACTATAGTTTTCCTCACAGAACATTGTCAATTGCTACAACGTTTTTCCTCATGGGTTTTTTTCCTTCCAAAATTATCTTTGTTGGTTTTTTTTTATATTAAGTTGGTAGAGAATTTAGCTTTGTAATTTTTTTTGCTTTTTATTAACAGAAAAGCTAAATCATGTGGTGAAAGTACTGTATCTTTCCTCACAAAACACTGTAGATTGCTACAAATCATTTTGTTCAATCTCTAAGTTTTTAATCACCAACACAATTTTTTTTTCCGTCATGAAATATTTGCTCCATCATACCTTTAGTTTCTATTATTTATCTAGCGCTGGTTCACAATTATAAAACTATCAAGTGCATTTATTTTATAAACCCGCGGCAGCGCGCGGGCATGTCATCTCGTGAAATTGAAAAAAAAAATGCAATGAGATGAAAAAAAAATAGCAATAAAAGAAATAGAGACTAAATTTTTTTACAACCTTGATTTTTTGAACTTCAAATCAAGTCCAAAAACTTGATAGAAACCTTTAGTTCTCAAGAATATGCATCTATTAAAGACCATCAACCGAAAGAAAATCACAAACAAGGATGCAATTGCAAAAAAAAAAAAAAAAGATTTGCTTACAAAAAAAAGAGCACTATAGAGTGGTTTGTGAAGAGGGTTACCTTGCCACACACCACAGTAAAAATACCTAGGAGATTCAGTTTTTTTATTTTATTTTTGTTAATATCACCAAGTCTATTTTACTTATTTTGATTGTTAATTTTGAGAAACATCGAGAATTATTTACTTCTTGGCATCTCCACTACTGTCTTTCAAGGGTAATTATTTGAAGGCCCTTCTGTTTCGAGGGTTGCTTTACGGGAGGTTACATTGTCTTTGTCGTTCTTACATTGACTTGGAGTCAAGTCCATACATCAATATTAATTCTTGTTTAATTAATTTATTTATTTTAAATGCTTTCAAATAATATAACAATCAGTGCTGTAAATGCAAAATATATATTTGTTGCGGTTTGAATGATCATATTTGTCTTTTAGTTTTTGGCACCACAAAGAAAGAGAGAGGAATTTTCTTCAAAGGTACCGAAACGAAAGATATAGGTTTTGTCATCTATAGACTTGTTCAAAGGGTGTAGAATTCCTAGAAATCTTTTCCTAGGGTTAGGTTTTCGTATTATCCAAGAAGCATCTCTTTTTTCTTTCTCAAACCTTAAGATTCTCATCTCCTGACTTATTAGACAAGTGGAAGTGCGATTGTAAGTGTTGTAATTATCCAAGCTTTCCAGCCAATAACAACTTCGTAAATACAATAATATCCGAGGATGTTTTAGACAACCTCAATATCAGTATCTGTATTAAGAGTATTGGCTATAAATAAAAAGGGTATAGGAGAGGCATTGGCCATGTAAAACACAATATTTTTCAGTATGAAAGCTTTAGTGATAGCTATTCTTATAGCTACCATTGCCTTCTCTCCTTTATCCATGGCAGCTCGAGAATTGGTCGACTATGGTATGACCATCTTCTATCGGCTCGTATATATTACCATATTAGTACCTTTAATAAGTCATTCATGTCTGTATGAAAGCTTTTTTTTATAAAGATCTTGGTTTATTACCGTCAAACATGGATTGACTTCTTCATTTAATTTTCACATTTTAAATCAACAATATCTGTATTGTAGATCCATCCTAATACTGTTATACAGATCATAACGTGTTTAAACGTGCGTTGACGTTGCAGGAAAAGTTAGCGTTACCGTCAATGATGGGAGCAATGGCAGGATTTGGATGCCACCCCCATCACCGGTGACTAATTGTAGACCCAACCAACGCTGCTACCCTCCACCAACAAATGATTAGTGCTGTAGTCTTGCAATGAAATTGTAATCAGCTGCTGGTGGAATTAATTTTGAAGTTTATCTAAAAAACTCATTTGGTTTTTCTAAGCGCTCGTATAATGTATTAATATTATAATTATTCCAAGTCTTTTGAATTATCTCTAGTATAAATATATTTGTTGAAAGCGTTGTAATCTAAGTACATGTCAAAGGGACTTCCTCTCTTGAAAAAGTAATATGGTATGAATGGAATATGTTTCCATCGTATTTCCCTCGACATATCATTGCTTCCCAACATAATAGCATCAAACTTGGCTTGGTCTAATAGGGCTTTTAAAGGATTAGATCATGTATGTTCAGAAGAAAGAAGTCTCAAGAGTGAGTGGATAAACAAATGAGATTCAAAGAGAAAAAAATATAGAGGTGCAAAATGATAGAACCCAACAAGAAAATTAGAGATTAAGTGTAAGTTGACAACTCCTTGTATAAGAGATGGTATGTTACAATAAGAATCACTCACGAAGAAAGGATACACCAGAAAAACATGAGAGAGAACTTTCTTAAAAAAATAAGAAAGGGATATGGCCAAATAGCCATGATGAAGAATTTGGTAACAACCACACCATCTATGAAAAATGACTTGGAGGTTTAACAATCACTCCCTTGGTATCCTGATCTACTTAATTTGGGATGAGCGAAACAAGAGGATATTTGATAATACTTGCAAGCTTGTTTCATTTGTCTTTCGCAAGTTTCAGGTTATGTTCTTCACGGTTCTGCATTTCCATGAAAATAATCATTTCAATCTCCAATTTGGGGGCTGATGGCTTTCTGCTTTTTTGTTGGGCCTTCCTGCTCTAGCTGGCTTTGTTTCCTCTGTCTTCTGGGAAGCTCTCAGGCTCAGCATCTCAGTTAGATCTTCAAAGGGTTGACTAGTCCTTATTTGCTGCTGGTGATGGACTATTTCGATTTGGCTGCAGTTGCTACTGCTATCATTTTAGCCCTCTCAGTCTTGCTTCTCTCCTGTTGTGGCTTCTTGTGTTAGGTTCCCTTGTGGACTTCATCTGTGCTGGTTGTCAGGTCTCTCCTATGTGGGATTTGTTTAAGGTATTTGATCTTCTCGGCTAGTTGGAAGCTTTTGCTATCTCTCTGCTTGGTTTTTTTATTGTGCATGCTGAATGTTGTGGTTCCCTTGATGTCTGATTTGATGCATCATGTACTCATTCGGGTTTTATGTGTTGTAGCCTTCCAGCTATGCTAGTTTGCTTTCTATTTTCCTTTTGCATTTTGGTTAGGTTTGGCACCTTATTGCAGGTTTCTAATCTAACCAAGCTCAGTTTCTGCTTGGTTGTTAATCTATTTTTGTGGGCATGGATGTTTATGCCTAGTAAGGGAGCCTGTTTTCTTTTTGTATATTTATGTATGTTGAACTTGTTGGTTCTCTAGCTTTGTATATTTTTTATCTTTAATATATTCTTACATTTTGATAAATAAATAAAAAATGACTTGAAGGCAAGCAAATACAATTGCTAAATCAGTGAACATGTCTGGTCTCCCACACATCTATTTGTATCGCTTGTTCTAAATTGGTTATGGTAAAAAAAATCTTCCCCTTTACTTTTAAAGTTTTGGGTTGGGATCTCTATTTCGAAGGCATATACATATAATTCACATTATTTTTACTAATCTTATACAAGTTTTCTTTCTCCAAGTCTCTAGCATCTATATCATATTATTAAGGCTTACCAAATATAAGACTATATGCATTCATATCTATAGTATATATATCTAATCCTTACATTTTTCAAATGGAAAAAGGCATTTTGCAATTTTATATCAATTTTATTTCACTAATTGCCTTAATTCGCCCTATCTTGTATGGTTCAAGGTTGATTCTAATGGCAGCCTTAATTTTCAGTAGTATGTTGTTCTATTATATTCTCACAACTACCACTGTTAATAATCAAATCAAACAAGTTATTATTTATGGTGAATCAAGCATAAAATAACTTCTATCACTACAAATTTTCATTAACTTTTAGCATTAAGAACATCTTCCTAACCAATGTCTGACTCTCGTCATAATATTTATACAAATCTTTCTCATCTCGATTAAGCTCTTACAACTTATCAACATCTTTGAAATGTTTTTGCTGGAACTACCCTCAATCATGTTGATCGATTTCGATCCCCTACAATCACTAGAATGATGTCTTAGTTCTCCATGTTTAAAGCACTTGCCCATCATTATTCAGGGGATTACTTGGCTTGTTCATTTCAGCTTGTCTTCTCGCAGTTTCATCAGGTTTAGTGGCATCTTGTTTAGCAGGAGGTTGTTTCATCATTTGTAACGCTTTTTTCTTATTAGCAACACTAACTCTACACAACTCATTGTACATTATCCTAAAAGGATCAAATTTACTACTATTAGTTTCTTTTTAGTATCACCTCAACCTTTAATGTTATATTCCTTGCCTTTATAAGCATAAATAGCATATGTACCCCAATCTTGTCTTGAATTGTAGGTCTTTACCACCTTAAAAATATCATGACTTGTTATTCTTGTATTTCATATAAGTGGTTATGTTCTGCTAGCCTTTAAAACTCAACACTATACTCATTAACAAATCTATTTTTTGAGGAACAATCCTAATATCACTAAAATAAATATTGTTTGTAATTTATGAGGAAGGAATTGCTTAGAAAATAACCAAGGTAAATATTATTGATTATTTTTTTATTCAATAGAAGAGATCAAGGAATTGAACAAATCTAAGCAATCAGGAAATTTTTCAGTCATTTAATCAAAGGTTTATTCTAAATTTCTTCTTCATATAAGAATAGGTTGATCATATATTACTCTAAATATTAGCTTCTGCTTTTTTAGCGAGGCAGATTTATATCGTTCATTGACCACTTTAAAGCGATGTAAAATTCACACTTATCAAATTCCCTAACACTTGCCTTTTACAAGTCCTTGAGCAAAACTAAAACATAAAAAAATACTAACATTCCAACATTTTGTCTTAGAAAAAAAATATTCTCCATGTATTTTTATATTATAAATAATAAAAGAAAAATGTATTAATCTTTTCACTTAACTAAAGTTTTCATGACTTCTTCATCAAAACTTGTAATTTAGTAGTATCTAGAATAATTAATGACCTGGTTTACACGTAGAAAAATTTGAATTGGAAAAATGTGTACTCTAAGTTACATTTGGTAAATCTCTCCCTAACTCCTTATATATTTGCCATGAATTTGTATATTATAAATAATAAAAGAAAAATGTATTGATCTTTTCATTAAAGTGCATGTGAGTTTTTTTATGTTTTTTTTTTTTGGTATGAAAGTGAAAAATCAAGTTTTTAACATATTTATTGAATTAACCTACTTATGATGGTACTAGATAGGTGGTTTGAGTTACACTATGGGTAGTCTTAATTTTTTCCTAACATAAAAAAAAAAAAAAAAGATGTTCAAATGACTCCAACATTTTTAAAGAAATAAGAAAAATCTAATACTCGAGTTATTGACTTGACAGAATTCAGTAAATTCGATTAACTTAATAATATGATTTTTAAAAGGAGGCATCGACGGTAAATAAAGCAACAAAAAAATAGCAATAATTAACTATAAAAATGAGTTGTCAATATCATACTCGAGAAGAGATGAAAGAATAGCCCATTGGAGACTCATCATCGCTCCACAATGGACACTTCTCCACCACTAAAAAGAGCTCACTAAGATGATTCTAATGTCATTGTGAAAGGTTGCACGATGACATTAAAAGGGGTCGCACATGCCATCAAAGCCACAATCAGGAAAGCAAACCATACAAAATATCATGAAGTAAGCATCCCATGATTATATTTAATAAATTAATTTAATTCAAAAATATTAAAAACAAAAAGCTAAATTCAACGAAAAAAACAATAAAAAACTCGAGATGACTCGGGTTATTTTTTAAATTAGTGAAAAATTCTATAGAAAGCAAATAAAAAACTAACGGAGCTCAATCTCCAATTACATAAATGTTGAATGATGAAACTGAAAAAACATGAACTTTAAAAAAGAAAAAAACAAGCAAACACAAGCAAACATCCTAAACCTAGGTTAATCTCCAAAACTTGAAATTTGTGAAATCCTAGAGCCGGTCTCAATTAAAAAGTTCAATTTCCAACCAATTTAATATTGAAAAATAAAACTAATAAAAAAATCAATTTAAAAAATTTATCAAAGTAAAAAAAAAATAGTAATCAAAAGAATAAGGATCAAATTTAATAGGAAAAAAACTAAAAGATATGAAATCATAATAAAAAAATCAATTTTAAAAATTATCTCAAATAAAACAAATAAAAAAATAAGAAACAAATCTGATAAATAAAAAATTTGAAGGAGGATAAAATTAAATAAAAAATATTATTTTATAAATTATTCCAAATAAAATAAATAGTAATTGAAAGAATATAGACCAAATTTGAAGGAAAAACAGATTGAAGGGTTGCTTTGAAAATTTTAGACAATCAGTGCGAAAGTCAAGGAGAAGAGAGAAGAAGAAAAAAGGTTATTGGCGCCAAATTGATGATCAATAAGCCACATGCACCATTTGGTTATAGAGGAGCCACTAAGATGGTTTGAATGCCATTCTGGTAGCCACTATCTAGCCATCGTATGACCCCGCACATGCAACCTGAATGGTCTGGCCACGACCCACGTGCTGACACAAGTAATGCATGTGTCATCCACTTTTTTAAAATTCTATTTATATTTATTAAATTACTAAATCACCCCTTAGTTAACTTGAAAATAACAAAAAAAAAATAGGCTAAAAAATTAGAAAAAGCCCTTGGACACAAGTTAAAGAAAATTTTCTTTTATGGGTATTTTTGTTATTTGATAGTGTTTTTAAAAAATAAAAATACAAAAAAGTCCTTGAATGCCAATTTAAAGGGTGGTGAAGGAAGAAGGACAAAACTTGAAGGATTTATGGCTAGCTAACTTGTGGAGTACATATTATTGCTTGGTAAAGTGTTTTAAACTTATATGATCACGTTATCAAGAAATTTAAATTGATGTTTGATTTAATTGTCAATTCTTGAACCTAGGGTTTTATGAGTGAATTTGGGGATTTTGTGAATTGTCTATGGGATAATGTTGGGATAGGGGAATAATATGGGAATAACCTTATATCATAAGTAATTGAAGAGAGAATTTTGGTGATTTGACTTGGGTGAGAGCTGGCCAAAAAGGAAAAAAAAAGAAAAGGATAAATGGTTTTAAACTTATAGAAATTGAGTGTTTTGATGAGAATTGATAGTGATATTTAGGTCAAGTATTGACAGGGAATATCTCAAATGTTAAACCGCAGAGCGAAGAAGGTGTTGGGACATCACATACAGTAGGTAGGTGTCCAGTGTCTGTGTTTCTAATTCATTTCATTATTATAAATGCAAGTTCCTTGTGATTCTGTACACCTTGTTGGGTTAATAATGAATAATAAAAAGGAAAGAAAATATTATAACAGACTTTATTAGTTATTCTGAGTTAGGAATAGTTAATGATATAAGTGGATTTTCATTGATATCAACATTACTTAAATTTGATTAGCTACTCCAGATATGAAGGCTAATGATATCAAAGGGTCCTTAACATTGGCATTTCCAAAAGTGAAATTAAGATATTAAAATGGGCTTAATTAGCTATTCTGGGTTAGGAATAGTTAATGATATTAGTGGGTTTTCATTGATGTCGACATTACTTAAATTTGATTTGCTACTCTTGGTATAGAAGCTAATGATGTCAATGGAACCTTGACATCGACACTTTCAAATGGTGAGTCTAAATATTATAATAGATTTGATTAACTATTTCGGGTTGGGAATAGTTAACAATACTAGTGGGATGCACTAATATCAGCAATTTCAATAAAATTGATTAGTCAATCCATGTAAGGGAGACTAATGATACTAATAGGATCCTTGTGAAGAATTGGTAGAGAGAAAGAGTATTTGATTAGTTATTTACAAAGAAAGGGGAAGAGTTAATGTCGTTAATGAGAATACATTCGTTGAATGAATATCAGTAAAGGCTTTATTATGTTATTGTTATAAAAGAAGTGAAAATCTAATAATGCTTCCATTTTCATTGTTATTATTATTTTAATATTTACATCATATTTTTTTATTTCTCCAGGTCCATCGTATTCATGTTAGTAGTTATTCCTACTTTATTCCATCTTTTGTTATCTAAAGTATTTTGAAAAACAAGTAACCTTTTGGTAACTTGTAATTTAAAGATAAGCTTTTGGTATATATATAAATATATTGAGCCTTCTTTTGATGTAAATTTATGTTGTGTATTGTTGTATGGAATTTATAATATGGAGATGATAAATGTTGTGGTTAAGGTCTATGATGATTGGATCAGAATTAAGGAAAGATTTATAGGAATAAAACAGGTTGATGTCGATAATTTGAGACCTCCCGGTATAGGGGAGTCTCTGCTAGAATTTTAGTAGATTTTTTTTATGGACTTACATATACAAAAAAAAAATGCTCATGTTTTCCGTAATATTGTTTTAGATGTTGTTCTATAAATTAGATTGTTACAAAATACATTATTGACCTTAGAAAAGATAAAAGAAAAATAAGGTTTTTATTTGGGGGTATTTTGTACTTTCACACGGTTTTTTTTTTTTTTTGTAACTGCACAGGTCATGGGGGTGTTTTGGTGTTTGTTATGTTTACTTTTTAATTTTTTATTCAAGAAAGTTGTTGGCATGTCCTCATTACATGCCAACGAGTGGGTGGCGTCTACGTCATTTGGATGGCATGTGTGATGTCATCTGGTTCCCAAACATGACCTTCTGTCGTATTTTTAGAAGTGTCATCATATCCTCTTCCTCATGGTGTGACGCGTGATGATGTATGGTGGTTGGATTGTCGTCGATGGTCGTTTCCTTTTTCTTCTACTTTTTTTTTCTTTTTCCTGCCAGACAAAGTGCTTGATTGTCGTCTTTGTTTTTGCTTTTTCAATTTCAGTCCTTATTCTTTTAATTTCTTATTTAATTCTTATTCTTTTTTATAAAATTTCTATTTGTTTTCAATTTAGACCCTCAATTACAATTTCTCATATGTTTTTTTTTATTTTGGTCCTTATTCTTTTTACTTTTGATTTTTTTCCTTGACCCTTTTATTAAAATTTTATTGGCTTTTAATTTCATCTTTCAATCAAATTTTATGTTGTTTTATTTTTTTCAATTTGACCCTCATTCTTTTGATTTGTTTTTTCTTTTGTTAAAGCTATTTTTCAATTCAATTTAACCCTCTAATTGAAAATTTTTATTTACCCTCTAATTAATTTATTTTTAACTTCCACCCTCATTCTTTTAATTAAATTCTTTTCTTGGATTCTTTTGTGTAATTGATTTTTTTTCTTGGTTTTTTCTTTCAACATTTGATTTGTTGGAAATTCAGCTTCGTATTTTTTTCATTTATAGCAATTCTGATCTAATGACCTGGTCCATGAGTTTGAAAGGTTAATGTCGTTTGACTTTTTTTTCTTGCTTATTTTTTTACGATCTTATCTTTCTATAATATTTTTTTAATATTGATTTTTAATTTGATTATCTTTGATTTCTTTTCTATGGTTTTATTATAGTCTCATGACCCAGGTCACGAGTTTTGTATGTCTTTTTTGGATAGAAGTTTTTTTTCTGAAAACGTTGTTGTTTTATGTTTGGTTTTTGAAGATATTATTCTACTCCATCTATAATTTCTTTTTATTTTATAAAAAATAACTTTATTTTTCAAAATAAAAAATATTCATTTTTAAATAATATTTCTTATATGTTTGGCGTTGCGTAATATTTTTTTATGGTATGGGTTTATTCAATAAATTTTATTTTGTGTTTCTATTTCTATTATCTTTTATTAATTTAAATAAATAAGTTCAGTAAACACAATCAGATAAATATCTCATTTTGTGTGATTGATTATCTTGATCTACATTAATCCCTCAAATTTTTTAATTTTTTTTTGTTATTATTAAGAACTTTTTTTCGCTTATTTACATAGAAAATTATTGATTTATTTCAATAGATATTTTCATTTGGTTGTGAAGTTGCACACATAAATAATAAAGCACCATCAAAAAGCACGATTGAAATGGTAACTCATAGACGGCTCAAAAATAGAAAATCGAAACATCCTATGGGCAAAACAGGGTGTGAAGTGGAAAGCACTTTTCGATATGGCCTTATTGCTATTAGTTTCCTTCTTTATGAGTCGGGAAAATACAAAATTCTGGTTTGTCAAAACTTCATATACAATCCATAGCAAAAACATCCAAATGAGAATCAGGCGCAATCATATACACTGAGACAAAAGTTTTTCTTCATAGTTCGTGCCACTGAACAATTGCTGGAAAAAGTAGTGTCTCTACTGTGATGTGTTGCCATCTTTTCTTCTTTCTTCTTCTTCTTTTTTCTTTGTATCTCACACCAAGAAAAAAAAATCCCTTTTCAGTTCCTAGAAATTTACAGTTAATAGGCTTACAGCTCCCACACAGCTTAGTGAGATTTCCTGCATTATATGCCCTTCACCTTTTCTTTTTCCCTCTCGAGGCCCATGACATTTGCGTTTGGAACATGATTTTTTAACATGGTATCAGGATCTTGATGACTAAGCGATTACGAGTTTGAATCTTATCATCCTCGTTTATTTGATAAAAATTAAGTAAAAGGTAATGTGGATTTATACAAGTTTCAAGCTCAAATAGCTTTTATTTGAGGTAATGTGTTAGAGAATAATATAAATCATATCTTGGGACTTTACCTAATAGTTTAAGCTATTGAGTTGAGATGATTCTTTGACAATGTTATGTATATTAAATGATAAATATTATCTATATATGTGTGTTTTATGTCAATATTAAGTTATGTGTATGTCATATTATATTAAAAAAATCTAAATATTCTACAAATATATTTATGTAATATAAATATATATTTCAGGTTAGGTTCAATTAGGTTTTGAGTCGGGTTTGACAATATTCATACCCTATATATCTGTTATCCATCAACTTTAGAAAACACTCACCTATTCAAGTTAGAATATAAGAGGTTCAAATTAAATTATCATCCCTAATTGAAAACCAACCTCAGTAAATTACAAATGAAAGATATAAGAAATTGATTAAAACAATAAAAAAAGATATACCTAATATGAAAGGATCACTGAGAAGAGAAGAAAATGACTGCAATTTTTTTATTTAGCATTATTTACCTAAAAAAATATGGGATAATTTTGAAATTAAAAGATTTTTATAAGAATATTTTAGAGATAAAAAATAATATATATTATCTTTAGAAACATGTTCATTTTATACTCTTGTTTTAAAAAAACAAAAACAAAAATTCACTCTACAATTATTTTCTTGACAATTTTATTTTTTTATATTTTTATTTTTACCTCTATTTCTACAACTAAAAATATTTTTGTCTTTATCTTTTATGTGGGTTAGCAACCAAACATAAACGGAGAGTTATTGAATTACTTAAAATATATGCTATCATCAAATAGAGAACAAGTACAGAAAAGGCTCTTGGGCTGAAATTATATATGATTCAACAAGTACTCTTTTATTTATTATGGAGGTGTTTGGATTCAAATATCTATAAAATTGTTGTTCGTGTATCCAGATTCGAAGAGCCTGGTATTAATTATTATTTATTGTCATTATCTTTCCATGTTAGAATTGGATAATTTACACGTCTGCTGCGCTTTATAATTCAAAAAAATCATAAATTAATTTCTATCTTCAAAAAAAAATCCTAATTATTGTGTGTGTGTGAATTCTTATTAATAAAATCTCTTTATCATGCATTGTATTATATCTAAGTTATATAGGTCTTTTTAAAATTCAGTTTAGACATGATGATATTACCACCAATAGTTTTTTTTTAAATAACAAAATAATATTGTTTTAATAAAAATAATCGGCCAAGTTAATACAATATACATAGATTGACTTAATAACCTAATGTTTTTTTTTCATGTTATTCCTACACAACTATGTTTATTTGTCACACTCTTTATTTCTTAAAAAAGAATGGATAAAAGGGATGAATTTAAAGATTTTGAAGACTTGGGAAACGTGGCACGTTCCAAGACATCTCATTTGGGAGAAAACCGGCCGGTTGTGCTGTTCCCGCCACGAACCCAGCAGTTATGTAACCGTTATTTTTGTAGGCGACCATAGATTTTAAAACCATAAAATAAATTCAATTTCTCTCTATCCCTCTCAGCAATCTCTTCAATGGCAGTTGAAACTCTTCTCTTCTTGCTGCTAGTTATCGCTTCAGTTTTCACAGAATCACAAAATTACCCTCGTGAGTATTCTGTCTTCCCCCTAATTTATGTCTCGAAAACATGTTCAAATTGTTATTTTCTAATTGTTTGCGTTAAATTTATGTGGTTGCCTAGAAAAAAAATGAGACAAGTTAAAAGGTTTCAAGTATGATAAACTGCACAACCCTGGTTTGAGTTTTTTTTTTTTTTTTTTTAATAATTTTGGGTTCATGAGAAAATGTGCCAAGTACAATCTCCATTTGTCAAGATTCGGTGATCATCAAATAATTACATGGTTGCTATGCTCCAAGGAGATAAAAGAAGCGGCTTGAATTAGAGCAATATTTTGATGAAACACGATGATGCTTGTGATTGATTTCTTGGCAAATGGTTGCCATTGTATTACTGGAGAAATACTTTCTAATGCGAAACCTAATTGTTTTTTCAGGTGAAGGGCCTTCAGTAAGAACTGATTTAAGGCTTTCAAGGCCTCTTATTGGAGAGGATGGAAGGATTTACATTTGTAGTGAAAAGACTTTGTATGCGTTTGAAAGTAATGGGTCTATTGCTTGGACCTCATATTTGAGTTATGCTTGCAATGCAAGCATGGCTCCAGTTCATGGAACTGTAGGAAAGGTAAGCAGTTTTCCTGAATTTTAGAGGGCATGTTTAGAAATCACAGATAAAACTTTGGTTGTTTTTAGGTTTCTGCCTATGATTGTTTGGTAGAGATGTGCACCATATAAGTGATGTTTTAAAAGCCATAGTGTTCTATGTCTGTTGATTTGTGAATTTTATTGGCAGCTATATTTGGTTGCAGAGAGCAGAGTTTTGAGAATCAATTTTAGTGATGTTAGATCTTCTCCACCAGCAGTAGAAGTTTTCTTTGGTCCAGAAAAAGGTCAAGCAGGAGCAGGCGATATCATCGGGCTTGCAGCGAGTACATTGAGTTCGTCTGTATTTATCAATATTAAGAACCGAGGACTATTTGCTTATGAGATGCATGGGAAGCTACACTGGAGTGCTGGAGCTGTGCTTTACCAGTATGGATACAGTTTAGGTTGTAGAAAAGGTGTAAAAGATTGTTCTTTCAGTTCATCTCCTGTGGTTGATCGATGTGAGGCTAGTCTATATGTAAGGTTTACTACAGCTTTGAGCAACGTTTCTCCACAATGTTTGCACTGATAGTGCTTTGCTTCACAATGCTTACACTGATATATACTGCATGCTCTTGTTCATACACAACAATTTCCTTGCCGAAGTAACTTGCTAATTTTTCTAGCAGAATTGCATGTGAATGTTAAGTTTCAGGCTTTCTTTGATTTCAAGCACTCTCCAAGCTTTCTTTCTTTCTTTCTTTTATAATGCATGAATCAGGATTAGTCCTTTTTGCGCACATCTTAAGCTTATGGACATGAATTTTGTTTTGCACTTGCAGATTTCAAATAATGCAGGAGAATTATATTCATTGTCTCTTCGTAGCCCTCACTTTAATTGGGTTCAGGATCTAAGCTCATTTGACAAAAACTTCACTGTTACACCTGGAAACAATGGCCGGTTGTATGTGACAGTACCCCCACTGTCACTTGTGTTGACTCTAGATGTCTTGAAGGGTAATATTTTGTGGCAGACGAGTATTGGACCGTTAGGTTCAGCAGAATGCGAACCGGTTGTGGACTCCAATGGTAAATCTGTAGTTTTTCTTTTTTCTTTTTACATAAAATTGAAGAGTTGTTCTAACTGTTATATCATAGTCTTAATTTGAGATCAATTAGATGCCAAAATTGATCAAAAGCAGAGTTTATGCGCGGTGTGCTGACATATTTAAGGACTGATTGCTGCTAGATAAAGATCAGAATGACTTTGTGCCACAAATAGGTAAATATTATGGGGTTGGATTAGGCAGCAGTGGCAGAGGAAATACAAAGAAGTTAGTGATAGTCTTAATGCAGGACAAGTTTAGATTAAAAATATTCTGTGTAAAGCCAGAAATTCCAGTTTCTTGGATCACATGCTGAAGCACTTTTATCATCCAAGTCTATCTGCAGTTTCCTATTAACACCTCCATTCTTTTGCTTCTGTCTGTTTTCTGTTCATTCTAAGACCTTTTCACCTCCTAATATGAATTTGTGCCTCTTGGTGGTAAAAACATAGTCTTAGTTTCACTTAATCTGAGATAACGTTGGACATTCCAACATGAGTATCATGCTTCTGTTTCCAGTCATCATACGAGTGAATACCTTAAATATGATAGGTACACTGGTATCAAACAAATGTCTAGTTTGGATTCAAGTCATCAGTAATCCTCGGGGAAATTGATATGAACTTCGTCAAAAATTTGGACTGCTGTCATAACTGACAACATCAATTTGTTTGTTGCATAAATGCCATGACAGGTTGGGTATCTATCGGTTCACTGGATGGATTCCTGTACTCAATCTCACCAACCGGAGCCCTAAAGAAATACTCAAAAGCATCTGAACAAGATTATGTTATTCAAGTAAGCCCACATTTAGATTGCTCCGGCAATGCTGTTTATATGTCCCAGACTGAGATGGAAGGAAAAGTTGTCCACACAGTTGGTGAATCTACTTGTGTCTCAGCAATGAAACCAAAAGGTGTACTGTTCACTATGTTGGTTCCAGCAACTGGTGTGATCCACTGGTCTGAAAGCTATCCTGGTAATTTTAGTCTTCATGTGGCATAATTTCTTAGAATTTCATCTAGCTTCAATGTTCTCTTATAATGATCTATTTCTTAGTAACTCCAAATGCTTTCATATTTTGATTGTCAGGTAAAGTCTCATCCATGCTTTCTCAAAGTGATCTGAAAAACTTTGTACTGGATGAGGGACTTCTTCTTTCTTTTATAGCTGCTTCAAGTAAGTTTCTATTCACAGAGCATATGTGCCAAGGTCTGAAACTATTTGGCCTTGTGAATGTGTAATTAATCTGTTGTTTCAAAAGAAAAGGGAAATCCAGATCATCATTATATTAACACTTTCTACAAGAGCGTGTCACCCTTTTAAGAGAACTGAGCATCTGATGGTTTAAAGCCCACTTCTTGATCTTGTAGTCCGCATCATTTTTCTATGTAATCCTAAAATCTCAAGTGTTTGTTTATGAATGTTGTGACTGAAGTGGAACTAGTTACCAAATGTATATAGACATTTGCATATAATAAGTTTTTTGAACTTGATAATAAGCTCTTATATGAGTCATGTCTCAGCTTTTGTGATTGTGAATGCTGCAGGGACTGGCAAACCACTGCCTTGCCGTAGCAAACGTAATTGTTCTTGCAACTCTCTTTTCAATTTTTATCATTCGTAATGTGAATAGAATGTAATCATTTATTTGTTTCCAGATCAGAAGCTTTTATCTACTTGCTCACAAGCAAGGCCCAGGCATCATAGTATCTACACAGGCAAGACGCAAATTCTTCCGAGTAGAAACACAACACTTGAAAAAAGCTAATTAATATTACTCGTTCTTTCAGGTAATGAAAGGACAATACTGCTGTTCTTGTTACTTGAATCCATGCTCTTGGTAATTTTAGCTGGACTTGTACGATTCTGCTGCATATTTTGGACGAAAAAGAAGCTTCAAGATCAAGGCTTGGGAAGTTTCCTTGAAAAGAGAGTAAGATCAATCACTCCTTTCTATCCTTTGCTGACTTCTTCCATGTTATTATATTGTGGTGACCTTTTTTATTCCTATCAGCGTTCTCTCCAACTTAAGAAGAAAGAATTTGATAGGACAATCACGCAACTCGAGAAGAAGGCTGCAAACGAAGCAGTGGCTCATGAAGTCATTGAAGAAATAGGGGATTTGGTACGAGAAAGAGAGAGCATATCAAGGAAGCTCTCAACAACATACAGTTTAGGTAGGGATGGAAAGGGCTTGCGGTCAGAGTCTCTCCTTCCAGTATATGATGGGAAATCAAGGAGCTATTCTTTTCAGAGTGCAAGGAAAGAAAGCGTCACTATTTTTCACACACTAAGTAATACATCTTCTGGAGAAAGCAGCAAAGAGAAAGATTCTGACCGGGACTTTCACGAGGAGAACCAGTCCTCAGCTAAGGGAAAGGGAAAGGCAAGAGCACCTGTTGAAACAGAAAGTTCAAGTGATGATGATATCTTTGAGAAAGGCTACCATAGAAGTTCATCAGAGCCAACATCAAGCTCAAAAAGGTATGCCAATCCATTTTTTATGGAGCAAGAGCTGACAGAAGAGGAGTTGAATGATGAGGGGAAAGTGGTGGAATCAGCAACAGGCAGTGGCAGAACTAGAAGCATGTGGTTAAAGAGAAGAAAGACGTTGTCTTCAACTAACTAGATTGCAGACAGGTGTGCAATATGCCAACAGAGAAGTTTATACATGTGTAAGGCTAGACAGCCTTTGATAGTCCTGCAACATCTGTAGCGATTGTCTTCAGAGGTTAATGCAGACATGTTAAGCAAATTCGTGTATATTGGAAGTAAGAATAGGTGAAATTAATGTTCACTTCAAGCTTGAAAACTGTTGGTTTTGATTTTGATAGTCCAAGTGATTCTTCTTTCGCTCTTGAAAGAGCAGCTTATAGCTGCTGCACTTGCATATAAAGAGTTCTACGTTTTGAATTCTTGACCTCTTCCAACAGAGTCTTGGAGATCTTACTTTATGCCCATCAGAGCAGCTAAATCTTGAGATCTACTTTGCTAGGTTCCTTGCTTGCCTTCTCAACTCAGCAAACAGTCCTCCTTTACTTCTTTCTTGTTTCCATCAAAAGTTGGTTCTAAATCCTCTTTTTTATTTTAAATTCATCCTTGAAAGGACACAGAATAACTTCGTTTCTTAAGTTGGACAGAAATAATGGATTCTAGTATTTAAGAAAAAAGCTCTTCATATATGTTGGCTTCCTAATAATGCATTACAAGTCCATGCTACCACATGTCACAGCCAAAGATAGCAGCTACATTGGATTTGGATTGGACTGAATAAAACTCCTACAGAGAATTTTGAGTTAGATTGTAGGTAGGCTCGATTTTTATTTCACTAATATTCTGTCTGGGAAAACATCTCCGATACTCTATAAATACTTCTCAGTGTATATATGTTTTACTAGTTTAGTGGTTTGTGTTATGATACAAGTTAGATCTATGTTTTTTTTTTTTTTTATGGGAAAGAAAATGTCAAGTTCACATGGATTCATTTGGTATTGTTATTAAATTTGACCTAGTAGGTCAACCTTCAAACCAAACCTTTAAATCTGAATTCTTGTTTAGTCTGAGTTTAAAACTAATTCGTATGAGAGTTGTTTTGATATAACTTAATCGACTTGGTAGGTCTAAAAGCAACCTAAATAATCAATAAAGACCATTGTTTGACTTAAAGATAAATTGAAGGTGATGTCTTTTTATTTAAATATTAAAATGACAATATATTAAATCAATTCAAGTTTCATATCTTAACATGTTAAACCTACAACTCGAGTCATGGACTCCACTAGGTTTAACAACTTTGTTTTTTAAAATTATTTTTAACTTAATGATATAATAACAAAAATAGATACCCGTAAAATTGAGTATCAATCAAATATCGAGATATTTGTTTGAGACTGCAATAATCTCAGAGAAAATAAACCAAAATAAATTATGAAGATCAATTTAAAATCAACCAAATATTGAAGATAAACTTTAAAAGAAAATAAGATAAAAAGGATTCAATCATAAAGAGAAAATTTGGAAGATGGAATTTTTATAAAAAAAAAAAAAGGAAGAAAAAAAAAGTCTAACCCAATGAGTCAATCTCAAAACCTCTCAACCTAACTCTCATTCTAGCCTGGGTTTAAAATTAATCTGCATAGGAGTTACCGTAATATGACCTAATCGACTTTGTAGGTTCAAAGACAACTCAGACAATGGGTAAAAAGTATGATTTGGTTTTAAAAAAAAATGTTAAGATGATATATTTTTTTTAATACTGAGACAGTGATATATTAAATCGACTCAGGCTTCAAGCTTAACTTACCAGACTCGCGATACAAATCATGGGCTCTACTAGGTTTAACAACTTTGTTTTTTTTTAACTATTTTTTTACTTAATGATATGATAATAAAAATAGACGCTTACAAAATTAAGTACCAACCAAATATTGAATGTGTTACTTGAAACCAAGATAATATCATAAAAAGCAAACCGAAACAAATTATAAAGACTAATTCAAAATTAATGTAATATTGAAGGATGAAATTTTAAAAAACAAACTAAAAGAAATTCAATTAAAATAAAAATAAAAATGAGGGTAGCAAAAAAAATGGTTCATATAAACAGCAAAAGAGTTAGGTTCACCCCACTTTTTTTTAGGAGGATAGGTAATATGATTTTTAAAACAAAAACAAACAATATATAAAAATAAAAATAGAGATCCCATCTACTAATATATAATTGTTTGTGGATTTATAAAGTGGAGGATACTAAGTTTAATTTTGGTAGTACTAAGTTTAATTTAGATAGTTTGTGCACTGTAGTTTGCTTTTATAAAAAATAATTTAATTAAAAATACATTAAAATTATAATTTTTTACTGTTTCTTATATCAATATATCAAAATTATCAGAAACACTTAAAAAGCATCAATTTAATACTTTTTAAGAGAAAAATAATTTGAAAGCAGGTTGAACAACATTACCAAACACAGCTAAAATATATTTTTCCCTAAAACACTCATTTTTCATCTTTTTAAGTATAGTAAAATAATTTAATTGTCATCATAATCAATAAAATATAAACTAGTTCAAAGGGGTATAAATGTATTTTCATTTAATCATGTACAAAAAATTGATAGGTATGCCATTGAGATCAAAAAAATTAAACTAAAGGTTCAAGAGTCTTTTAGTCTTTTTATTTAGGTTTTTATGTAATTATCAGGATAATCAAGTATTTTTTTTTTTAGCATCAATTAAATATTAATTAATTTGAAACATCTTCTAGTTTGTACAGTGCACATACCAGGGTGTGAGAGACGTGCACGCCTTTTAAATAGTGTGTGAGGCACCTCCCAATAAAAGAAAATGTTATTCCACCGTGTTGTTGGATAAATCACCACTTCCTTTTCCTCCCGGTGTGGTACTTGTAGGCAGCGATGGGATGGTTTGTCATCGGTTGACCTTCTCTCTCTCTCTCTCTCTCTCTCTCTTATCCTTAAAAATATAGATTGATCATGTTTGTTTTTGATATACCAACTTCAGTCCTTATTCTTTAGATTTCTAATTTTTGTCATTGATTTTTTTATTAAGGTTTTATTTATTTTCAATTCTAATTTTTTATATATAGTTTTTTTTTCAATGTTATCCTATTTCTTTTAATATCTGATTTTTGTCTTAGTGCTTTTCTAAAAACATTTATTGTTTTCGACTTCATCATTCAATCCAAGTTCATGGTGCATTTTTTTTTTAATTTGGTTCTCATTCTTTTTTTTCTTGTTATTATTTTTTTCTTTTCAATTTAACCCTCCAATTAAAAATTTGTTCTTGCCCTCTGATTTATTTTTTATTTTAATTTTCACTCTTATTTTTTTAATTGCTATTTTTTATTTTAGATATATTTGTGTACTTGATTATTATTTTTTTCAATTTCATCCTCTTGCATTTGATTTGTTAGGAATTGAGTTTCATAGTTTTTTCATGTATGTTTTTTTTTGTCTAATGACCCAGGTCACAAGATTCTAAAGTTAATGTAGTTCAACATTCTTTTTCTTGGATTATTTTCTTTTTTAATTTCATCATTTGACATTAGTTTTTTTTAAAAAAAAAATTGACTTTGTTATTTTCTTCAATTTCTTTTATATCGGGTTATCTCAATCTCATAATTTAGGCCACATTTTTTGTGGGTTAAACATGGTTAGCTTGCCTCTTATTATCCAAGTTATATGTCTATCACGCTACCTTGAGTTGACTCATGTTAAGTTTTTTTGTCTTTTTTTTTGTTTAATTATGTACTTCCAAATGTTTTCTTTCCAAGTTGTTGTGGTCTTTTTTTAAAAAAAGAAAAAATTTGTTCACTTATTATCATTGTTAATTTTTTTTATCATCTAATTAGAATAAAATCAATTTATTAAACTTTATTGGGGTTATAACCTAAGTCATTTTTTTACTATTTTTTTAAAACATGTTTACGGCATTAGACATTTTTTTTTCGCAAAAAAAATACAAACCTACAACATAGTACGAGCCTATGTCTGTGTGTGTTTATTTTGTTGTTTTTAAAATCATTTATATCATAGTTATTTAATGAGATGTGTTTGAGTCATGATTAGGTAGGTTAATAAAAAAAGGATTCGGTCTTAGAAAAAAATAAAAAAAATCTTTTTGTATAAAAATAAATTGAAAAAAAAAAAGTAAACTAGTTTTGAGATTGTCACAAGTAAATTCATGTTTTTAACTAGATTATAATGAATTAATTTTCTTTAAAACTTTTTTTTATGAAACCTAACCCAAACAGGTCTCATGTTGAGCCACCATGCTATTCCGATTTCATAACACTGATACCAACATGTGATTTTAGAAGTATTTAAAAGTATGGTAATAATTAATTTTTAAATATTTTTTATTTGGAAATGTATTAAAATAATATTTTTTTATTTTAAAAAATATTTTTGATATCAATATATTAAAATAATTTAAAAATTAATTTAAAATATAAAAAAATAAAAACAATTAATTTTTTTAAAAAATATTTTTAAAATATAAAAACAAACAGCCACTTCTTTAAAATTAATAAAGTCCCTCGCCACGCGGACAGCTAGGATTTCACAAGAAAGCAACATCTTTTCCAAATACCAGAAAATAAAAAGCCTAATATACACCGCGTTGCAGCATACCATCGTCTCTCTTTATATCCCTCTCCGTGTCAAATAATTAGGTAATAGAAGAGGGGGGAAAAAAAAAAGGCTGCTCATTTCGTAGAAACCGAAAATTAAAAAATAAAATAAAATACAGATCCAAAAAATTGGGTAGCCTCAGCTTCTGCTTCTTTTGTTAAGTTATGCACTCGTGTGTGCAAGTGTAACTGTAACTATAACTGAACCAAACCTCACTTCCAAAACCCTAACTCTCTCTGTCTCACACTGTATTTCCTGATTGGTTTCTGAGAAAATTCAGGTAAATCAGAAGAAAACAACTATTACTCCCTCTCTCTCTCTCTCTCTCTAGCTTGTTTTTCTCTATTTTTCCTCTTGTTCTTAAATTTGCGAGTTAATTTCTTGTTAAGATGGTTAATTTGACTGAGTTATAGTTTGTTTGACATTAATTATTGAGTTCATTGGAGCATTGTTGTTTATGTTGTAGAAATTAGAAATTTATTGATTGGTAACTGCAAGTATTTATTTTCTTTTAGTGACTATAGTTTTTTTATAAATTTAGTGACTATAGTTTTTTATAAATTTAGTGACTAATGCTATTTTTTTAGCTACTGGAATCAAGAATTCTTTTTTTTAATTGGTAAATTTTAGACTATTATTGGTTTAGATTAGTTGAGATGAACCATTTTTGCTCTTTATTTGTTTTCCGTTTCCAAATCTTCCGGCTTTACTGCGGTTTCTTTGTTTTGTTTTGTTGTTTTAGATTCAATTGTTATTTTATATAGTGCAAATACAAGACTGATATTTTATTGATATAAATATTAATATGTGCTTCTGTGAATACTCAATTAGGGTTTCATTCTTAATTTCTTTTCAGTTAAAAGTCAAATAATGAGTCTTTTTATTGCAAGAGGTTGTTACACAGGCACACACACAGAGGCATAGGTGATAGATATTGGTTTTCATTTTAAGTAAATAGGTTTTGTCTCATGCAGGATATTTGTGGAGATTTGGTCTGTGGATTTGCTAGAAGTGAAGCTGCTTTTAAATTCAAGTATGGGGACTGGGAATGATGAGCTTTTGAAATCTGATTTAGGGCTAAGTGATTCTCACTCCCAACTAGGTAGTAATGAGACTAAAGAAAGTAAGGATGACGAGGAGAGTGTGGAGCTCAATGAAGGTGCTGTTGGAAATGATGAACGAATGAAAAATGGGGAGAGTGTGGAGCTCAATGAAGGTGCTGTTGGAAATGATGAACGAATGAAAAATGGGGAGAGTGTGGAGCTCAATGAAGGTGCTGTTGGAAACAATGAAGGTACAAAAAATGGGGAGGGTTTTGAGCTCAATGTAGGTGTTATTGGAAATGATGAAGTTACAGTCGATCCAGGGTATTCTGCGCTTAAAGTAGGTAATACTGGAACTGAAGAAGCTGCAACAGATCAGAGTAATTTGGTGCTTGAGGAACGTGGCATTGGATCTGAAGAAGTCCACTTTGCAGTGGAAACAGAAGTTGACATGGATTTGGTTGATTCGCCTGTTAGGCAAGTGAATATTGAAGTGGTTGATGCTGTTATAGTTTCTAAGAAACCAAATATTTCAAGCATCACAGGGAATGTTGAGGATTGTTTCCTTGATACACAAAATAAAAGTCTTATCCAGCAAGAGAAGGTTGATGGCAGTCGTATCCTTTCTTAACCTCTGATAACTTAATCCTTTTATTTGTATATTATCCAACTCAACTCTAGATGGACCCATTAGTTTTGAGGACCATAATTCCAGAAAAAAACTTATCTTCCAGAATTATATGCTGCAAATAACCTTAATAATTGAAAGTCAATATGAAGAATGTTATATCCATGAAAATCACTTTTACAGTTGCAGTTTAATCTGATTGCTCCCTTTTTGGTCATGTTTTCCCTAATCCAATATGCCAGATGTATCAGGTGTTAAGAGAAAAAGGATAACATATAATGAAGAGCAACCTTCAGTGCATGTCATGTATAACTCCTTAACAAGGTCAGGGTGGAAGTGTTCATAATAACTTTGCAAATTCAAGAATTTAAAACTTTATGTTTAGATTTCTTGTTGAATAGCTGTGACTGTTATCATTCTGGAATTATTGGAGCCATTATGTCATATTATTAGAGTTAGCTTGGATTCTCATTTGTTGAATTCCTTGGTGATTGTTTTGCTCTTCCCAGAGCTAGCAAGAAAAAGCTTGAGGAACTGTTACAACAGTGGTCAGAGTGGCATGCTCAACAGAACTCTTCGTCTCATGTAAGGCTTGATATTCTCTGCTATTTAAATTTGCGGTAATATGTAAAATTTCACCTTTTTATCTTTTCTAGTTTGGGTGGCTTGGTTTGGCTTGACCATTGAAAAGTTAGGAAAGTATTTCCACCACATGATCCAGAGTGGACTGGTAGAAAATCTAGTGTAAATATTCTTACATTTCCATTAGAAAGAGAATTTTTCAGATATCCTATTGTGAATGCTGACAATCTGTTGCTATTTTCTCTGATGCTTCATATTCTTTATCAAACCAATGACTTGTCTAAACTACGTATCTCATTCTTTCAGGATTCTGACGAGATGCTACAATCTGGTGAAGACACTTACTTTCCCGCTTTACGTATTGGCATGGTGAAGTCCTCTGCAGTGGTAATTTCCTTCTTCTTTTTTTTCCTTTGATCCTGCATGCATATAGTTTTTAAGTTAAAGGACTAGCCAGGTATTAATCATGAAGAACTTTTTGTTCTCGCAACATTAGATGCTTCAGGATGTATTTTCTGTGATGCAATTAACCCGTTGCATTATTAATAAAGCTAGTTGGATTACAACTATATACCTTTGTTAAAGGAAAAAATATAGCAAAGATATTTTCCATCATAAATTTTCTAGTTTCATTTTCTTGTGAATGGGATTCTGTTTTGGTATATGGCCTGAACCCTGGTCGAGCTATTTGTTGAAGGACCTTAAAAAAAAAAAAAAAAGGCCCTTCAATTTTGATATGGAATCCTAAAGTTTGGAAGTGGATAATGTAGTTCTTAGATAATCCCTGGCGTGTGTTACTGCACCTTCAATGCACTGATGTGCAATTATTTGAGCTATTTCTTAATGCTAAAATCTAAAAAGCACATATTGAGCTTGTTTATATTCTAAACAATGACCACAGAGCTTTCGTAATGTAAGATTTTAATAGGCATGTATTAGCCAACCATGCTGTACTTGGAACACTGTTATCACTCTGGAGGTCAGTTCATTATCCATTACCATGGAAAATTACATACACGAAAGTACAAATATTTTCTGTTCGAGTTCCCAGTTTTTATACAATTTGTAATTGTGGGATTTTTCTTCTTTTCTTTATGGGGTTTGGAGTTTACTTTACACTTCTCAAGCCATTTTTACCTGAAAATTTTCACTCATGACTGCACTCCACTCATTGTAGAGCAGATGTGAAGGCCATGCCATCATAGTACAATGATATTCTTTCTTTTTTGAATTTATATTCTCTAAAAGAGATTAAAAGTTAGGATTGCATGCCTTTTCTGTTTCATCCGTTTTTCATTTGATGTTTTTTATTTGTAGACCTTTTGGATTGAAAACCAAACAAGGAAACAGCAGGACAATGCCATAATTCCTCTGCAAAGTAATTATGTGCCTCTGTATGATCGTGGATATGCATTGGGTTTGACTTCAGCAGATGGTCCAATTAACATCGAAAGGTAAATTGATCTTGACTCATGTACCATTCACAAATTTCATGTTTTGAATATATAACCTTTTTGGTTTGTGTCCGACATGCTCATAAGTTGCTCAAAACTTGTTGATTGCTATGTATGTTGAAAAACTTAGGATATTAGCATTCGTGATGATTTTTTGATTGTGATGGGGGCATTGTATGTCATGGGTTGGCAAAATATAATGTATTGGAGAGTAGTTAACCACAAGGGATATCCATGTGGATGCGTGTTTATCACCGAGAATCACTATAACCTTGTTTTTCATTTCCATTGGCAACTTGGAATGTGTAACTAATTACAGACTTTAATGAAAAGAGGATCTGAGAAAGATCATTAGAAACTCAAGTTTGTTCAACCCATTAGAATAGTTGCCGCATTCATATCCTTCATCTATATAAGAAGGATCTTGCATTTTGCATCAGATAATAATCCATTGATGATTTTATGGGGCCAATTTTCCTGGTGCCAACCTGTCAAGACATAGTAATTCATTAATTATAATTCTATTCTTCTGTCAGTTTTCTGATTCAACCAGTGATTCTTCTTATATTATATATTTGTTTTATGAGGGTTCCTGCACATTGTTTATCATATATTAGCTATTGCCTTCCATTTCTATAGAGGCTTGGAGATAGTAGGTGATGCTGCACGTTGTTATAACTGTGCTTCGTACAACCACTCTTTGAAGGAATGCCCTAAACCTCGTGATAATGCTGCTGTTAATAATGCTCGCAAACAACACAAGTTCAAGCGAAATCAGAATTCTAGTTCCCGCAATCCAACACGCTATTATCAGAGCTCTTCAGGTGGAAAGTATGATGGTTTGAAGCCAGGTTCTCTTGACACTGAAACACAAAAACTTCTAGGTCTTGGGGTAAGAGCTTGCTACATCGTATCATTAGTTTCTCCTATCACACATGAACCCCCCCCCCCCCCTGTTTCTACTGGCTAGAGCCTTGTTGGCTCAAATACAATAGCAAGTACAGGAGTGCACATTGCATGGATTAGATAGTGTGATGGATCTCCAGCTGAAGAGTATTGACACTTTGTTCATGGGATTTGTTTTTCCCTTTTTTTGGAATTTGTTATGCAGGAACTTGATCCTCCACCATGGCTTAACAGAATGCAAGAGCTGGGATACCCACCAGGATATCTAGGTAATGCAGTCCATTTCACTTCTTTGTCGGATATTGCTCTGTTGATTTTGGTTTCCTTCTACGTTGTCTGGTATTCTTCTTTATGTTTGGATTTGTCATTTTTTTGCCAATTTGCTCACACCAGGAAAATGTGGTCCTTTATAGAATTTGAATAAGGTATTCAAGGATCATGACATAAATTCTCTCCTGTTGCCCTTGGTTGTTGCATGGATTGGAGGCCTAGTTTCATTTAATTTATGTTAGTGGATTTGTAAATGTAGAGTGACCGACTTTGTTTGGTAAATGTCATCTAAGCTAGTGTGGTTGGAGGCCAGCAAGGATAAGAAAAGCTAATGTAGCCCAAAGAAAATTACGATTCCAAATTCTTGCAAATATTTTGCACTTCATAGCTCAAATAAGCTTTAGCTGACCTCAGCTAGTTTTTGGATTGAGGCTTCGTTGTAGCTGTTGTATAGTTCACCTAAGCTGATAGGCTGATGCTAGTGCACAGTGAGTACCAAATTTACCTAAGGTCAGAGAAAGCTATCACTATCCATCTTCTTGCTCTTTGGAGATTTTGGTCCGACAAGTACCTGAATTTTCAATGGAGGCAATAACCATATTCCGAGCCAATTAGATTTAATGTCTCTGCTACTGTAAATGTAGATCAAAACTTTGTTTTCCCTGAACTTGAACTTGAGGCCATGCATATTAAAGGCAGTTAGGACTCCAGTAGAGATTATTGAGCATGTGAGAAATGATGCTTGAGGTAATCACCTCCCACATACAAGAAGAGACTACAGAACATCATGATAATTCCAGGTTATGCTATTAACTACATTTGCGGTTTTGTTTCCATTTGATAACTACAAATTGCCCCATGTTATTGGTGGTGAAGGTTGTTTTGTTGTCATTGTGGCTGTCATCCCCAATAACTGAAGTCATTGTTTTTGGCAGCTTTTATTTATTCACAAGTATTTTTGCCATCATAATCTCTTTATGCTCGTATTGCAGATCCCGATGACGAGGACCAGCCATCAGGGATCACAATATTTGCCGATGGGGATGTCAACGAGGAACAGGAAGATGGGGAGATTACGGAAACAGACCCACCTCCTGAACCACAGAGGAAAATGTCAGTTGAATTTCCTGGAATAAATGCGGCAATCCCAGAAAATGCAGATCAAAGACTCTGGGAAGTTGGGCCTACAAGTTCTGATCCATGGAGGCACCGATCGCAGCATAGATTGAAATATTCTTCAGAAGCTACAGGTAGATGGCATCATCACGAGCAAAGACAGTATAGGGATGATGGGCCTCCAGGTGTTGATTCGGTGTTTAGCCCATCCATGTCTAGTTACCCTCCAAGGTATGGTCATTATGATTCTAGTTACAGTTCTGACAGCCCAAGAGATCTGACTCCTGCCTTTGGGAGGTCCAATTCTGATAGAGGAAGGAGCTCTTTGGTACATGAAGATTTTGTAAGCCATGGTTCCACGTCAAACTCATCCTTAAGAAAACGTTCTTCGCCACAGGATATCGGCTCAGCGAGGTACAGGACTGATAACAGCCCGGATGACTATGACACGGATTATTCATATCGGGATTATTCATTCGATCGCCATCGCCATCGTAGCAGGCGGTAAAGGGGTAGTAGACGTGATTGTAACAAGGTAGCCTGGATGCGATATTCCTTGTAAAATACCTGCTTCCGTTTCCCTTTAGTCCTTGACTAGAGATACACATTCGATTTCTTTCTCCAGGAGAAGGTTGTATAGCACAGTACTAGCTGGTCGTAACTAGTTCAGATGTTTTCTGCAATACTCCTCCGGTGGGAGTTTGTTTAATTATTTTGGTATCCATCTTTGTTGCTTTATACAAATTGCAGATTGTGTTTATCAGGAATCTCTGGAGGATCTCGTGGATTTGATGCACTGTCAAATTGTGCCAAGATAGGATGACAAGTGGTCAAGTGGCTCGAGCAGGTGGATAAATAATTAAATCTTTAACAGAAAAAAATGTGAACTTCTACCAAAAAATAATAATTATAAATTGATTATGAACGTTCAAAGTTTATAAAACTGTGGCCAGAAAAAATGTTGAGGTGTGTTGGGTTTCATTATGTAATGAAATAGCAGCACTAAGAGAAATTTGACATGAAGCTCTACATAGTGAATAGACTCAAAAGTAGTTGTATTATGCCTAACCGTGTAATGCCCAACAAAGGGAACCTGATATAACCAAGGAAAAAGATGGCAGTTGAATGATGTGTGAGATTACATCTTCCTCAATCTGCTTGCAGATCTATATATAGACAAATATGTCAAATGAAGAATGAACCTCTTTTATGGATTGCAAGCCATGAAAAGATTCCAAACCTGGCCACTTCATACTTCAACACAGATCATCAAGCAAGCTCCAATCATCACAGGATATGCAAGAGTAGGCTGTAACAACAGAGAATTCACCACCTGGTTCATGGGTTCTACATCATAAAATTAAGCTTTCATGTTATTAAGCTTTGGAACTCCATCATGTAGAACATGTCAACCAAAATGCCTACATTATTCACCCATTAATCTTCCATAAATTTATCAACTATCATTCCCCGGCCATCCACAACTCACTCTTTATAAGAAAACCTTCCGCCAAATATTGGACATGGACCCTTCTCTCTTTGGAACCAAACCCAACTGACTAAAAGTCATTATATCATCTTTAAAAAAAAAATTAAGAAATCAGCTTGGGTCATTAATCCCCAGATAATCTTTAATGACACAAGTCCTTCAGTTCATCAAGTGCACTCTTATGTACTCTATCGTATCCCCCCAACAAAACTTTGATGCACTTTGTCAATAGCCTCGCGCACACGCCCAGGGGAGATGAGATGTCTACATTGTATACACCAGTATAGTATGGACTACAAAAATGCAGAGAGCGACTCCTCCGGCTACAGAAAAATTGATTATTTTTCAAAGCTGACAATTTGCTCTAAACTCTCTCAACAATATCTTTGAGGTCAGATATCAATATAAAACCATCTACATTGCTGATTGCATTTGATACCTGTTTAGAAGTGTTTTTGGGGAAGAAAATATTGGTTTTGAAAACACCAATTTTTTTTACCAAATGAGGCACACAACTTCTTTAAGCATCCCAAAATAACATCAATATGATTTTTCAGAGGACTCCACAGAGTATTTAATCACCAACGAAAAACAAATGTGAAATGCAAGCCCCATCTTTTCCAACCCTACAGGATTCCATTTTCTAATATGCACTTGTTATGTAATTAAATGAGTAAATTCTTCCATGCAAGATACATAAAATATACCAAGAAAAAGGGTCGCCTTGTCTAATGTCATGTGAAGGACTGAATTTTTCTGAAGCTGCTCCATTATAAAGCAACTGCATAGAAAAGGACCATGAACATGACATGCAAAAACCGAAACAATATAGATCTCTATCAACGAAACAACATAACCAAAGACCAAATTAATAGCATCTTTAAGCCAAGTATGAAATCCATAAAAACATGAAATGCACAAACACAAAGACGTCTTATCACAGTCTCTTTCATCCACCACTGACCCAAACATCATTAATTAGCATGTCTTTCCCTAAGAGCATCAAGAACCCGAAAAAAGGACTTTAAAAGCTCAACATACATCCACCACTGACCCAAACATCATTAATTAGCATGTCTTTCCCTAAGAGCATCAAGAACCCGAAACAAGGACTTTAAAAGCTCAACATACATCCACCACTGACCCAAACATCATTTAATTAGCATGTCTTTCCCTAAGAGCATCAAGAACCCGAAAAAAAAAGGACTTAAAAGCTCAACATACAGCAAGAATAAAATCCAAGGAACAACTTAAAATAAAACACATCTCTCTCAAAATCCTCGTCAATCACTTTGTGGGCAACATGTAAAGAAGACAGTCCAAACTAATTAAAACACTTAACTAACCCTATCATCTGCCTCCTATCATTCACACTGCTACTGCACAACACTAATTTATTTTTCGAAACACGATTACACATAGATGGCTCAGTAAAGGACTACCCCATGGATGATGGAAAAGGCTTAAAGTCTAATTCAGTTAGTTCCCTGACACTAAACCCATGGATGCAAAACAACTGGAAAAACTCAAAGCAGGGACCTAAACCAGAAGCAAACATGGTCTGTGTCTGATCCATAAATGGAGGTGAATAAGTTTCATGATGAACCGCTATATAATTCCTTACCTGCACATAAAAGGGGCATGGAGAAGCTTGGGAATGCCTTCAAAAGAACCAACCTAACCAACTTATACCTAAGTCAGCAAGCTACAACAGCTATTCCTTCTCCAAATTTTAAACCTTTTTAAGATGAAAAACAACTAAATTCAAATTTCAACCCCAAGAAACACACAAATAACCCAGCACCATGTAGCTTGCAGCCAAATAGAAGAAGATAAATCTGAAAAAATGAAAAAAAAAAATTGATGCTTGAGCAACAAAAAACGTAACTCACATGTCAAAACCTTGCCATGTTGCCTTTGATGCAAGAGAAGGCCACTACGGCAGTAACCTTCCAACTCTGCTCTGAGTCCCCACGAACTGCATAGAGAGAGTTGTTAGTACAATTCTAATTCATTAAAAAAAAAAAATCCAGCAACATCAATAACAATTTAATGCAATAACACAGAAGTGGCTCCCAAACCGAAGGATTACAATCCCACAAAAGAAGAAATTAGATTAAAATCTAAAACCCAGCACGAAATAAAAGTGCAGATATATCCTAGAAATAAAAACCCATTAACCAAAAACAACAAATAAAAAAGAATCCATAATTTCCCAACCAGGAATCAAAAAAGATCATGAGAAACTAGGATTTCAAAGGATACACCTTCCTTTGTTTTTTTTCACAGATTCCTATCTACATTGAAAGCACCATCGTAGCACCACCGACCTCATCATCGTTGGTGCAAGAGCAAGACCCTCTCACTGGATCCTTTTCTTCTCCATAACAGCCTCTCTCGTATGTCTTTCCCCTATCTGTTTGGTTTCAAAAAAGAAGAAGGTAAAGAAATAGATTAGCTGCCAAGAAGTTAAAAAGCAAAGGAAAATCATGGCCTCCAAACAACCACGCCTCTCAATAAATGGAAGGGGACACAGAAAGCAGGAGAAGAAATTGAACATAATATCGCGAGATCAACAAATTTTCTGGCGAGAAACACTGCATAAATCCACAATAAAATACCTCACAATACACAGTATTTATCTGATTTTTTTATATATAAAATTTTGGGTTCATACAAAAAGAAATAAGTAGTGAAATTGGAAATTGACAAATTTAAAACCTTTTGTAGATTAATGATAATAATATTTTCTTAGTAAAAAAACCAAAAAATAAAAATAAATTGCCTTACCAAAACGGATAAAATTAGCAACATAAAATTTTATCACTAAATTTGGAATAAAAAAAAAAACTATTATAGGCAGTTTGTTTTAGGAATTGAAACTGCGTTTCATGATTTTTAAAATTTTTATTTTAAATTAATATTTTTAGTATTTTTAAATTATTTTAATGTTAATAAATTTTTAAAAAACAAAAAAAATATTTCCATATATTTTTAAGTGAAAAACAATCGCTATTACACTCTCAAATACTATCTTAATATTTATTTTTTAATTTATAATAAATATCAAAATATCCCTAAAAAATAGATAATCAATACAAATTAATATATTGGCACGCAATCCAGCGCGGGTCAATATCAATTTTTTAAAATTATAAAAAAATATTAAAAATATAGAGAATGTTTTAATAAAGTTATTAAACCTAATCAACTAAGTTAATTTTTAAACTTCCACTCCGTTTTTTGTCAAATTCAAGCGCCTTGGGTCTGATAATTAAGCTTAAACAGCAAAAAGTGAGTTTGAGAGCATTAATTATAACTTATTCCCTTCTTTTCTTGTTCAATAAAACCAGTTAATTGATCCTTAAAATTTTAAAATATAGGTACACTTTTGCACTGTTATTTTTTAATATTTTTGAATTTTATTATTAACCGAAGCTCCTGGGTCTGCCAACCATGCCAGACCCAGGCGCTTCCGGTTTGATAACTATGCTTAAACAACAAAAAATGAGCTTGAGAGCATTAATTATAACTTATTATCTTCTTCTCTTATTCAATAAAACCAATTAATTGATCCTTAAAATTTCAAAATATAGATTTAGGTTTGTTTTTGCATTGTTATTTTTAAATTTTATTTTTGACCGAAGTGCCTGGACCTAGCAACCATGTTAAACTTAAACGTCTTGGGTTTGATAACTATGCTTAAACAATAAAAGTGAGCTTCAGAGCATTAATTATAACTTATTGCCTTCTTCTCTTGTTCAATAAAACCAATTTATTGATCCTTAAAATTTCAAAATATAGATTTAGGTTCGCTTTTACAAAGTTATTTTTTAATATTTTGAATTTTATTTTTGACCCATGTGTCTGGGCTTATTTTTGAATACCAGACCCAATATAGTTGCTAGACCCACGACGTTTTTGCTGGCATGGATGCCGAACCCAAGGCGCGTGGGCCTGGCATAGTTGTCAGACCTAAAACGCTTGGGCCTCGCGTGGTTGCTTGACCTAGATGCTTGGCCTTGACGTAGTTGCCTGACCCAAGGCGTTTGAACGTAGAATGGTTGCCAGACCCAACCCAAGTACCTTTGTTTGGCATGACTTAAGCGTCTGGGTGTGGCATGACTTAAGCGTCTGGGCTTAACAATCATGCCAAACCTATGCGTTTTTTAAAAAAAATATAGTAATTCATATATAATTGTTCTAAAAACATATTTACTTCATATTTTCAACTTTGTCTTTTTAACCAAATATATTTTTATCTTTTTCTATATTTATTTCTTCTATTTTGGGACATTAACCACACACATCCCTAAAAATCATTCATTTTTTTAGTGAAGAAATCATCTACAAAATTGCACAAATTAAGATAGTCAAAAGGACAATAAGTCTTTTACATATACAATATTTTCTTTTCCTACAACATAATGTATCAATTCAAAAATTCAAAGGTTTTCTCTTATGATCATATATCTCAAATTTTCGTATATACTAGTAGTTATAATGTAGAATAAACTCATTGTAACAAACTTTGACAATTAGATTATGTAACATCTCAAATTTAAAAAAAGTATTGAACCTTTTAAAAAACTGTCTAACACTTGGATGAAACACATAAAATTAATATTTTCATCCATAATGTTTACAAAAGAGAAAAGTTTATTTTTTAAGACTTGAAATAAATCACTTAGAACTCAATATTGTTTTCCCATTATTTTCTCTTCGAATATAATAAATTTATAAAATAAGATGCACAAACAAAAAAGAATTTGTAGTTAAGTTCTATTGTATATAAATGAAAAATCATGTTTGAATGAGGCAATGTATATTTTTCAGTCCAATCATGCTTTTAAAAAATTTTAAATTTTTTGATCCAGGCGCTTGGGTCTGGCAGACCCAGGCGCGGGGGTTGCCAAACCCAGGCGTGCTAGTCTGGCATGGTTGTAGGAAGAAGATAATTGTGCACTTTAGTTGTTAGGAGAGAGAAAAGAAAGAAAAAACGCAAATAATCGATCACCGACGGTAATTCAACCATCATCTGTCTACACGCGTCACGCCATATGGAAGAGGACATGATTGCGCATCGAGTGAGATGGCGGATGACCATATTTAACCACCGAGAAGCGTTACATGCGCCTCTTTAATAGCACAGGTACCACCTATTCGCTGTGGAATAAAAGGAAAGCCAAAGAAACGTCGTGAAAATATGAGAAATTAAAAGTGAAACTAGGGGTGAGAAAAAAACTGAAAAACACATTAAACCAAGAAAACCAGAAAAAAATAACCGAAAAAACCGAACCGTAAAAAAACCGATTAGAATTTTAAAAAACCCGACCGGTTTGGTTCGGTTTTATAAGCCTAAACCAAAAAAAACCGAACCGAACCGAACTCAAACGGAAAAAACCCGGAAAAAACCGAGTCAAATTGGAAAAACCGATTTGAACCGGTTTTTGTTCTAAAAAACCGAACCGAACCGAAACCGGTCGATTTGAACCGGTTTTGGTTTTTTTAAAAAATATTTCGGTTTGGTTGCTTTTTTTTTTATAAAAACCAAATCAAACCGAAAATAATCACCTCTAAATAAAATTATTATTACAATTCATAATAAAAAATCTCTTGATCTATAGTGATTTTTTCGTACTATTTAGCTCTTGTTATAATCATATACCTGGACATCTCCAAAATAAAAAAGAGAAAAAAAAAACAGTATATAATTATTAAAAATTATTTTAAAATCCGGACCTGACACGAATAATAAAATCCAAACCTAGGAAAAAAAAACGGATTTTCTTTCTATTTCTGACGTTAAATATAAAGAGGGATAGGAGACATTATTAATCTATTTTAACACAAAAACCAGCTTCTTTTAAAAAGACGAAAACAACCCTAACACCGACCCGCACATGCATCTGCTTTCCCTTTTCAAAAACCCTCGCTGGTAAGTTTCCCTGTAGGGACAACCTCGGCCTTTTCAATTTCTAGGGTTTTCAACTCCGATTCTTCTCTCTTATTCAATTCCAATCGTTTTTCTCTTTTATTGATCATGATTGATTTTTTCTCTGATTCCTGGTAATTAATTTGACCTTTTTCTGAGCTGTACAGCCGGTTCTTAATCACCGACCGACATTATCGAAATTAGGGTTTTATTGTTTTTTTTTTCTGAATTGATGGTGCTTGTAAATGATAATGTGTTTCTTTTGAATTTGCAGCAGGAGAGGAAACCCTAATTAATTAAAGATGTTGACAAGGAGATATAATTTGGAAGGCAGTGATTTTAATAACCTTAAAGCTCATTGCTTTTCCAATTCAAGTTCACTGAATAGTCTTTTGGATGATTGGCGGAAAGACCCTAACATTGATTTTTTTCGGGGTTTAGTTAGAAACAACATGTAAGTTTCGTATTTATTTTTAATTTTGTTTTTCATTTAATTTTGTGTTTGTTTATTGTATGTGAGATGCTGAATTTGTTTTTTTTAGCGTTGAGATTCTCGAAAAGGATAGGAATTATCAATTGCAATTGCAAGGATGGGATTATGTTAACGTGTTAGAGAACCAGTTGTTTTTTAAGGCTGTTTCTGAGGTAATTTCTTGTTATCTTTTCTATGATTAAGTGATGTTAAGATGGTTTTATATGTCTGTTTGTTTTTGGTTTTGGTTTTGTTGAGGTTTAAAGATGGGTTGTTGTTGTTAACGTTGCCGCATTTTAGATTATTTTGAAAATTCTTGCTGTTTTGAGTTACTCTTTGAAATGAAATTGTCTATGGTTAATACTAAAGTGATCTTATGAAGGGAAAAACTGAATGTGGGATTTGTAGTACTTGAAAAAATGAAAAATCAGTTAGGCTTGCTCTGCTTATTTTTCGAGAGCATTAAAGTGACATCATTTGTATTTGTGCGCCTTTGTAGGAGGAATATATCAATCTGGACACTCTGAGAAATAGATTACAAAGTTTAATCCTACAGCAACACAATGATGCAAATTGTGGTCAGCAAGGATCCAAATTGACAGCAATGCAAACTTTGGGTTTGACTCAGGGGTGCAGTTCAGATGAAGGAAACCCTATTTTCAATAGTTACCCCATCATTGGCAACAATAATTATAATCTGATGGGGGCTGAAGAACAGGATCATTTTGGCTTCCAAAAAGGTGAGCAATCCATCCATTTTTATAGGACTTGCTGAGAAAATGGATACTCTACTTTTATGTCTCACAATGCAATTTCTTTTCCATAGGATTATTTAACAACGAATTTAATCTAGGAACCACAAGTATGTACAATGCTTTCACTGTGGCCTCAAAGCAGATCGGTAATGAGATGGATTCCTCTCCTGATATAAATTCGTCCATCACCACTATCTCTTGTGGTGATGGGTTTCCCGAAACTGGAACTTTTGACAGTGGACCAGTTTTTTCTCAAGGAGATCATCCATATCATCTTGAGGCCTTCAAAGACATTTTTCAGCAGCAACATTTTGATCAAAGTATGTTTATCTGCATTTCAACTAAGAAGTCTTAGTTTTTTAAAAGAATATTTTATACCTTAGTTGAGGTAATTGCTGCACATAGTATTACTTTATGCAATTCTGTAATAGCGAGTCATTTATTGGAATTTATAAATATTGAGTAAGTGGTGAATGACAGACAACTTGTGCTTGCACACCAGTTTATGCAAAATCTAAATCACACTTGCAATTTTCAGTATGTTTTCTTTATTCCTTGCTTTGGTTATTCTAAACTGTGGTTATTCTTGGTCGCTCTGCTTTTCTTTTTACTTGTTTCTTCAAGGTCTTAAAGTATGATTGTGGCTGATGATGCTTTTCAAAACTTTTGTTTAGCTCCAAGTCCAATGTGAAATATCCTTTAGTTATTGGTTCTCTTAATGGATCAAGGAGAAATGGACTTGTATTGCCCATGTCATATTAATACAACATGATCACATTTGCAATATGGTACAAGCTTTTATCACTATAATCTGGCATTTCATGAATAGGGCTTCCAACTTTGTGATTTGGTGATGTCCTGGTGTGTTTGATTCTTTCCTGTCATCCTGTTA
The DNA here is from genome assembly GCF_000002775.5 of Populus trichocarpa. Lineage (NCBI taxonomy): Eukaryota > Viridiplantae > Streptophyta > Magnoliopsida > Malpighiales > Salicaceae > Populus > Populus trichocarpa. The sequence goes on along the minus strand of NC_037288.2, from coordinate 9,152,586 downwards.
CTTTGAGATTTTTTTTCTATGTTGGCATACATTCCGTTCTTTGTTTGTATCAACATGCTTGTGTTTATCTTTTATGTGGCATTCCTATCAGATCTCTAGCTATTGTTTTGCTCGTTCTTTTGTATGTTTTGGTCATCACTTTGTGCTCATGAGTTCAACCATTTGTGTCAGGCAACTTGAATTTGGTGAAACTTGGAAGCTTGACAAAAAATGAGAACCATTATGGTATGCCTTTGTCCACTTTAGGTGAATGCTTGGAGTATTCAAATTCAATTCTGCAGATCCCAGATTACTCTGGAGTCTCAAGCATTCTACCAAGTTCCAGCACAAGGTTTGGCATAACAAATTCAACTCCTGATAAGCTACTGGAATCTAGAGCACAAGTATTAGAACAGACCCAGCAGCAGTCTTGTCAGTTATATGGACAGTTTAATAAGGCATTGGAGGTCAAAGTACCAAGTCACTTAAAGGATCACAATAAGTCTTGCAGGCCAACATCTGGACATAAATCTATGCATTCTCAGCTCCCGCTCCCTTCAGAACAATCACACGGGGTTCGTGTGCCTTCAAAAAGTTCTGCACCTCTTCAAAAAGTGGCAAATTTAAATAACCTGCCATTTTTTTCTTCAAGAGAAAAGGTCTTAGCTGCTTATGTCAATTCCAAGAGATCAACGATCCCAATGGTGGACTGCCTAGATTCTTTCCTTAAGCATTTCCATTCAACAGTGTGTGACAATAGCAAGTGCTATTGTGAAAGTCTTCGCCCACTGTTATTGCATTTTGATAACTGCCTCCAAACTGATTGCCTTGTATGTGCTCCTAGCCGAATTCTGTGTAAAACTGATAAACTTGGTCAGAACTCTAAAGAGGTGAAGAGTGGTCATAAACGGGAGATCATTGATACAGATTCTAGTGGTTATGGATCTTGCTGTTCAGGAGACAAAATGCCTCCTTCAAAGTGTCAGAAGATGGAAAAATATTCTTATTACTTTTCATCTGGAGATGGAATCGCATCTGTGGTTGCTCCATTCTTGGTTCAATCTGATGGTCTTGGAGGACCCCTGCCATTGAAGCAATTGCCTGAATCTCCTGTATCTATTAATTCTGAGTTTTTTGGGGTGAATAATGAATCACTGATGAATTCCATGGAAAATCCTACAAGCTCTGATCAGATCAGGAGCAAAGCTGCAGATAGTTATCCCAGATTGATTTGTGAGAGTGTTTCTGCTCCTTTTAAGGAGCACATTGTTGGTTGTAGTTCAGGAGAGATGGACTCCAGAAGTTCTAGTGGAGTTGCAGACGTTATGAAAGGTGACTGCAACCAATTGATGAATAATTGTATGCCTATTGTCTCTGAAGAGGTTGGCGCTGCTTTTAACAAGGAGGCGATCCAAGTCATATCTAAATTTCATTTAGCCAAACCAGCTATAGAGCATGAGCTAAATGCAACAGTTGCTGAACATGAAGATGGAATGAAATCAGAAAGTTCAAAGATGAGAGGTGCTTCCTTAATTGATTTTTTCACACCAGAACAGATAGAAGGACACATGTCCAGTCTTGAGCAGTCGATGTGCCAGGTGAATACATCAGCATTACTATATATATATATATATTAATCTTTAGAGACTAGAAGCACATTTTTTCTGTAGATGTTTCATCTTGATGCTGAAATTGAAAGATTAACATATCATATCGGCTTAATTCGGAAATCTTGCTTAACCTCTCTGAGTGAGTTATTTGAATGCAAAAAACATGCACAGAAGAGAAAGAGCGAAACAAATGAACATATCCTTTTAATTGAACCTTTCCCAGCTATCTGGGCCTAGCTACAGAATCTTCTTTCTGATGTTTTCTAGACGGGGCCATGAATTATGATAAGAGGTTACCATATTGCTTCTGAGTGCTCGCAACTGTTTTGCACACTTTGTTTTTCTTGTTGTTTCTTTTCCTTTACATTGTAGCTTAGGTCATTATTGCAAATGAGCAGAGATTTTACTTGGTGTCTTAAAGTCAATCCTCTAAGAGTGAAAATAGTTGTGTTAAAAATGGGAAGTTATGTAAATAAACAACAGACCATGTGCCAATCACCGTTACTATGAGCCTTTTGATATGAATGGAAACTAGGGAGTCCAGTGATATATATGCTTTGGTGTAACCTTTATAAATTTGATCAATCAAGCAGGAAAAAAATGTCATGGAAGTTAAGTAGATTGGATCTGAAGTCTAAGTAGCTGCAGATCTACTTGGGCAAAAGCTTGAGTCTGTATCCAATGTGTGAAGTTGTGTGTTCATATATTATTTCCTAGAAAACATGTAGCTTCTCACCTGGAGTTCAACATTTGCTCTTCTTTTTCTCATTTTGTTATTACAATTATCTATTTATATTGTCTGCTGACTTGAGGATATCCAATGTGTGTAGCTGTGTGTTCATACTCTTTTTGATGAACACTAAACACATTTGTGCATCTTCTTTTAGAGAAAATCAAATGAAGAAGACAAAATAATAAATCATGTCAACGAGAATCGATGCCAGTTATGTGCAGAAGATAAGCTTTGGTTTGCCCCAGTGCCTATATATTGCTCGTGTTGTGGTGCTCGTATCAAGCGGGGGGTGATTTATTACACCTCATCAGATGAAAATGGCACGCAGCCTTGCTTTTGTTCCTTATGCTTTAAGAGTTCTCCACCTAAGAAGATCACATTCTATGGAATTACCATTCTCAAGGAAAAGCTTCACAAAAGAAAGAATGACGAGGCAACTGACGAACCCGTAAGCTAAGCATAATAAGTTTATTTTGTTAAATCTGTTCATTTACAAGGGACCTGCTCTTAAGTCTGCTGTGCTCTTGTAGTGGGTCGAGTGTGATAAATGTAAAAGGTGGCAACACCAGATATGTGCTCTGTTCAACGATAAAAGAGATATGGAAGGAAAAGCTGAGTACATCTGTCCCAAATGCTGCTTGAAAGAAATGAAAAGCGAGGAGTACATGCCATCAACTAAGGCTGCTATTTTTGGTGCAAAAGATCTGCCTCGTACCAACTTGAGTGATTTCATAGAAGAAAGACTTTTTAGGCGTCTTAATCAAGAGAGAGAAGAAAGAGCAAAGTTTATGGGAATGAACATTGATGAGGTTAGTTCTCAGATGCAAATTTTTACAAGGATACTGTGTTTTTATGTGCCTTGTTGTGCATAAATAGTTGATAAATTGTGAACTGGTTGTCCATTGTAGGTCTCAGAATATGAATAGAAAGCAATGCAATTAAATATGAATTGACCCATATTTAATTTGATTCCTTCATATAATATAAGCTTATAAAAGAGCAAGCATTTGTGGGTTTGAATGGGAATTTGTTGTTAAAGAACGAAAATGGATACAAAAATAACAGTTCTAAAGGACTAGATATTTATGATTATATCTTTTCACTCAAATCTGTCTTCAAAATCTAATTTATTATGATCAATGTTATGGACCTTTAAGTGTGTTGTTTTCTTGAAAATAAAAATGAACGTAAAGATAAACATTTGCTAGAATTATGTGGTAATGGACAGTTCATGCTTAGGTCTGATTTTTCTCTTTTGCATTTTTTTGTTATTGTTTAGTTTACAATGGATGTATACATGCTCTACAAGCTTAGCCTAGGAACTAGTTTGATATGTATGTTCTATTGGTTTCCAGGTTCCAGAAGCTGAAGATCTTGTTCTAAGAGTGGTGCTATCTGTTAACAAACAGTTGAAAGTGAAAGAGAAGTTTCTGGAAATCTTCCATGGTGAGAACTACCCTGCTGAATTTCCCTACAGATCAAAGGTAAGAGGTTGCAGTTAACAGTTAACCACATGCCTAATATTTCTTCATGATAATTCTTTCTGGACAATTTGGGAACTTCTTTAAACTCTCAAAAAATAATAATGGCATCCCAAAATTGTACTATACAGCAAGGACCTTCCTTGATCTTTCTCAAAATATAGGGGTCTTTACCAATTTATGCCTCATGTCTTAATTTGCCAAAACTCATAGAAGCGCAAATATTGATAACCATTAGCACAAGGATGTTAAGCGTTCCTTTATTTTGGTTTCTGTAAATTCTCTATCTTTTAGTATTGTGGCTGTTTATGTGGTTTATGATACAACCTCACTGCTGGTTCTGTTCCCTTTTAGGTGATTCTTTTGTTCCAGAGGATTGGAGGAGTGGATGTTTGCCTTTTTGGCCTTTATGTCCAGGAGTTTGGCTCAGAATGCAGTCAGCCAAACCAACGCAGTGTTTATATTTCGTATCTTGATTCTGTCAAGTACTTCAGGCCGGAGACAGAAACTTCAACTGGAGAAGCTCTTCGTACATTTGTTTACCATGAAATATTGGTATGGTACTTCACATCAGTTACTACTTATTTGGTATTTGTTATTTAGTAACTGGAATGACTCATTTTTATTTTTACTTATTTTTGCATCCTCAGATAGGGTACCTTGAATACTGCAAGAAACGAGGTTTTGCAACCTGCTATTTATGGGCCTGTCCTCCTATAAAGGGAGAAGATTATATCTTATATTGCCATCCAGAGAACCAGAAGACTCCAAAGTCTGATAAGCTGCGACAATGGTCTCTCTCTCTCTCTCTCTCTCTCTCTCTCTGTGTGTGTGCGCGCGCGCGCGCGCGTCTGTATGTGGGTGTCTGTTTGTCTGTCTGTGTGCGTGTACATTTGCAGGTTCAATGGCAGTGCAATTCCCTTGACATTTGAGCATAGGCTAAGTTTCAATCCTATTATCCTTTCACATCCTAATTTGCCATTAAGCTAGTTTATGTGATCTAAATGGCACTGATGTCATCCATTAGGTGTGCAACACGTTTACATAATGTTTCAAATATTAGTCTGCTTTTGATGGAAGAATGAATATGATGCAAAAATCTAAAGGCTAAGAATTAAATTGCTCTTTTTTTATCCACAAGGTTCAATATGAAAATCATTGAACCACATAGACCTGCACTGTCACTAACTTGCATTTCCATTTGTAGTGGTGGTTTGAACTGTCTCTCAGTGTTATTTAGGGGCACACTGGTTTTATTTTGGTTTCACCATTTTATAGCAACATAACCCTATCCTTGACTTGGGCCCACTGATTTTTGTTTGCTCAGATCCCCATGGCCACTGCTTTGTTTGACTTTTTTCCCTTCTCCCTTCTAAGTGAATGTTTTGACAAACTAACTAAGCTAAAATATGCAGGTATCATTTGATGTTAAGAAAAGCAGCCAAAGAAAATATTGTGGTCAATTGTACTAATTTATATGACCACTTCTTTGTCCCTACTGGACATTTTTACTCGAAGATAACAGCAGCTCGTTTGCCTTACTTTGATGGTTGCTACTGGTATGATGCTGCGGAGGATATCCTCAAGAACATTGAACAGAAAACTGGAGTATATGCAGAGAGGAAGGTGAAGAAAGTAATGACAAAAAGAACTCTAAAAGCCATGGGGCACACAGAGTCCTCTGGTGGTAACACCAAAGCTATTCTAGTAACAAATCATGTAATCCACTGATACTTTTTTTTTGTTTCTATTTGTTTTGTTAGATATTTCTGTTCATGCAATCATCGTAAGTTTATCATTATCTTTGTGACTTCATAGTCAACTAAGAGTTTCAATGAATAATTTAGGAGTTGATGGGGCAAAACTGAGAGCTTAAACTTGTTTGTTTCTTATATCTAACTAGGTAGGTGCTAAGTGTATTGCAAAATAGCAGAACCATCTCTTATTTAATTGTTTCAATTATCTCTTACACATGGAAAACTTTGTAGTGCAGAAACTATATCTATCAAGGTAAATCATATCATAAAGCATAGTTTAGATTCCTGAAATAATAAAACTAACAGTTCATGATATTAGTTATAGTGATATGGTTTCTTAGGGCAATAATTCAATTTTTCAGATCACGTCTTAGAGTTTGTCAACCGTCCCAAGCATCTAAATCTAAGCTATTTTTATTGGCTTTTGATTTTATACCCTATTATTTTCCAAAGCAACTGGAATTACAGGAAGGGAAAATGTGTAGCAGCATAATTTTGCACATGCATGGCCTACATGTTACTTGTTTTGACACTTGTTTCTTTTATGAATTCCGAAGCTAATTGAGTGATTGCTTTTTTGTTACTTAACTATGCTATTCTTTAATTTTTGTTATATTTCCTCTCTCCCTTGATCAGCTGAGGGGTGGTCCCATGTGTGGTCGCAAGGAGGACTTCATGGTTGTTCATTTACAACATGTATGCACTCATTGTCATGAAGTGATGTTATCTGGAAGCCGATGGTTTTGCCGACAGTGCAAAAATTTTCAGCTATGTGAAAGGTAATTAATGTAAATAGCGCCTTAAACCATGATGGTGCTTGTCATTTTACTTAAAACATTGTTTCCCACTATTGTCTGACCAAATGGTGGAATTATTACTTGGAAATTAATTGTAGTTCAATACGCATTTGCAGATGCCATGTTGTAGAGAAAAACCTCAATGGGGAGGACTCGCACTCCTTAAATAACAAGGAAAAACATGTACTCTTTAAGGTGAGAGTCCCTGCTAAAATTACAGGATGATATTTGTAATTGCAAAGATAATTACAGGATGATATTTGTAATTGCAAAGATGACACAATTGATACCTATTTCTTTCTTTTCTTTTCAGGTTATGGTGAAGGGGATACCGTCCGATACTGAGGATAATGATGCTATTTTAGAAAACTGGCATTTCGATAATAGACATACTTTCTTGGGTCTTTGTCAGAAGAATCATTATCAGTTTGATACGCTTCGCCGAGCCAAGCATTCATCAATGATGATCCTGCATAATCTTCATAATCCAACACTGCCAGCAGCTGGGACAATGTGCAAAATTTGTCATAAGGATACTGATACACTGGATAGAGATGTCTGTGCTGCGTGCTATCACAAGAAAGACAGTTCTTTGCATGTCTATAAGTTGAATCAATGCTCTCCAGCAGCTAATTATGGAACTGAGAATGTAGATGCTCATCAAGAAGCACTTCAGGCATGATGAATCTCCCTCACATGTTACTGGTCTTTAAGCCATTGTTTTAATACAAATGATTCAAGTTCTTCGTGTTCGATTTTATTTCTTCTCATGCATACATAGGGGATGTAGGACCATGTGTGTGCGCGTGCATTGCCAGACATGTAATGGATTTAGAATATTAATGCTCTGTTTGACATTTTGCTAATTTGGTGGCGCAGCTGAAGGAACAAAATCTTTCTAATTTGGTGGCACAGCAACAAAAGGAACTGCTAAATCTTTTAATGCATGCCACTCATTGTCGAGCAACAAGTAGTGACCCCTGCTCTTACCCAAAATGCCTCCAAATTAAAAGGTTGTTCTGCCATGCAAGGAAGTGCAGCATTCGGTCCTTTGGGGGCTGTCAACACTGTCAGAAGGTATGGTACTTGTTGAAGCTACATGCGGGAATTTGCAGACAAACAGATTGCCGTGTACCACGCTGCATGTGAGTTCACAGTTTCCATTTCCAGTGTCACTTCCTAATCACGTGAGTTTAAACTATACTTGATTTGCCAGATCCATGTTTTGAAGTGTTTGATTTAAACTTTGTAGAGATCTAAAAAACCACATGGAGCTGGAGCCTGGAGGATGATTAGTCGGCAGCAAGCACCTGAAAACCAAGTGGCAAATGATTATCCCAACTGTATATATGAACAGACTTGTCGACATTCCTAACCAAATACTGCGTGCCAGAAAAGAGTCAATTGTACAGTTAGCTAGGCTTGAAAGTTACGGAATTTTGTTAGTGGAAGAGGAAAAGGTCTGTAACCTAAGCATATAATTAATATTGTTCTTTTTAAGCTAGAAGTTTACCCTAGAATGATAAGATAATCTCAATCTTAGGAAGTTTTTTTCCTTCTAGTCTAGGCTTATTTATGCTGTCAGCATGGCAGATCACTGGTCTCTAGTCATGTGCAGCTGTATCTATACATTGTATATCATCGAGTATATATAAATATTATATTATATTAATTAAGTATTAAGTATAAAGCTAAAAGTATGTGGGAAAACAGTGTTCTCCCACATCAATTAGGATTACAATCTACATTGTTTGTTTATTTTTTGTTATTGATTTTGATGGGTCATTGTTTCTATAAACCCACATCATTTAAAAGCTAACTTAAGAAAGTCATAATGCAGGATGAGATTATGTCCTTCTAGGTGCTCAACTCTAAGTTGAGTAGGGGCATGACCGTGTCCAACCCCATGTTGGGCAAGGGTATGACTGTGCCTAACTTCCTGTTAGGTTAGGGACGCACCTGTACCTAACTCTATGTTGTGTTTGGAAGCGTTCGTGCACAACCCTATGTTGGGTTAAGGACATGACTATGTCCAACTTCATGTTAGGTTGTGGCACCGCTGTCCCTGACTATTCTTGGGTGCAATCATGAGCTTTACCCGATTCCTCCTGGGCTCAGGGTGTGAGTTGTACCCAACGTCCCTCAGGTTAAGTGCGCGGTTGAAGGGTCACTCTACACTGAGCCTCCCATACCCTGAGTCTGGGTTGATAATTATGATATCCATCATACTCTCATTAAATACAAACAAGCAGTTCATGCTTACATTAATTAAATGTGATGGTAGGAGTAATGAAATAATATTATCTTAATCATAAAAGATTACTTTTCTACCATTCTTACGTTGCATAAGGCAATTCAAATCAGGTAATATAAAAGAAAATGGAAATATACAGAAAAGGAGAGAGACATATCCAAAGACATAAACACATTCTCAACTTTTTCCCTTCACCTCTAGATCTTCTTCCCCAACCTTTTCTCAATCTTCATAAAGCTTATTAATATCTTCATTAATGTTGTTTTTTTTACACAAATATTCCTAATACTGACTTGATCTTCAGAGGTCCCCTATCAATATCCCAGGGGATTTTGTGTAGGCATTTATTCCAGAAGAGTTTCATATCCCCCTAGGAGAAGATTTGCCAAAGGAGAAGCCTATGTAGTCTTGAAGTGGAGGTCATAGAACTCACCATAAATGATGTATAAGAATTTCTAGGAATAATTCATCCGAGAATATCCCCTGTGATTTTTATAACCTCATTAATTGACGCCATTTGTGGGGACCTTATAAAAAGCTAATTACTTCTTCAGCAAGAAAGTAGACTTTGACGTGCGGTTTTATCTAGCACACCACCATGGCCGATCCACACACACCATGGCATATCATGGATGCCCACATTGCTGTTGGTAAGTCCGTCCAACCCCAGATTGAGAAGATGGCTGAGCATATATGTTTGCTTTCTGAGGAGGTCATCAGATTGAGAGGACAACTCACAATTCATCCTTAACCTCATCACGATATGAAAAAGGCTAAACAAGAAATCAAATAAAATATTAAAATAAGAGGAAACACTTTTCTAGGAATATAGGAATCAGTATCTAATGACTTTGACAGTTCTAGTAGAATAGAAATGAAAGAAAAAAGGAATGACATAATAACATAATAATAAGATCTGAATCTCAAAACATAAAAAAAAGGGATATAGAGAAATTGGTAGACGCTACGGACGTAATTGGATTGAGCCTTGGTATGGAAACTTACTAAGTGATAAATTTTAAATTCAGAGAAACCCTGTAAAAAAAGGGGTAATCCTAAGCTAAATCCTATTTTTCAAAAACAAACAAAAAACAAATAAAGGTTCATAAAGATAGAACAAGAATACAAAAGGATAGGTGCAGAGACTCAACGAAAGTTGTTCTAACAAATAGAGTTGACTACGTTGCATTAGTCAAGTAAAGGAATCCTTCTGTTAAAGTTAAAATTCTAGAAATTCAAGAAAAAAGTGTCGCCCGTCTGTGCGCGACGTCGCGACGATCGTTCAACCCTCAGGTGTGTCGTCTGTCTAGGTAAATATGGTAAGACAATGAATTCTTGTCTTTTTCCATGGAAAAAAGGAATGAGAGTCGCCACCTACTATTTTGGTCACTAAGAACCCTAACTGGTCTCAGAGATCGGATACGAAGACTGGTTGCGTAAAAGGAAGGTATTAACACCCCAAATACGTCCTATCTAAGGTATGCTGCATTGTTTTAATGTCTGATAAAATCTAAGGTTTTGTTGCGTTTTCTAGTCGTTGGTCGGTTTTAAGGGTTCAAGTAAAAAACCCTCCTCAATAAGGAGGTTCTTTATCTTATGGGTAAAAGCTTAACCGTTCTAGTGTCCACAAAAAAAAATTGATATCCGGAATGCGTCTTACGTGTAAGGTCATACCCTGGATACTAAAAGACAAACAAAATAAAATTTTTTGTTGTTTTTTGAAATTTTGGCCAATGTTCTCGTGACTTTAATAAACTGGTTATTAAAGCCAAAATACATGCTAAAATATATCTCTTTTTTGGTGTATGGAAAACACAATATGATTTTTTAGCTTTGAGATACTTGGTTGTATGCACAAAACATTTTTTCTTCTTCTTTTTTTAAATTTTTTAATTTTTCAAAAGGTGACGAAAATCAGGTATGTTAATACCAGCTTTATATTTTTACGACGTAAAATACAAACCGATATTAAGCAAAAAAAGGCATAGATCAAAAAGTGGGGAAATCACAAATATTGAAAAATATTTTTTCTTTAATTTTTTTGAAATGGGCCGGACCTTGCCCAAATGTATGGGCTGGGCTGAACCCAGCCCAACTACGTGGGCTGGGCTTAGCCCAGCCCATCTGAACAGTGCTCTCCACTGTTCACATGCTACGTGAACAGTAGAGGCGTGGCAGGGACAATGACGGTTGTAGAGAAGGCCGACCTGTGGTGGCGTCGAGTCGGTGCTGCTGGCGGTGGTGGTTGCAACGGCGCTGCTAGTGGTGGCTGGGGGCACGGTGGCGCACTCCTGACTTCTTTTTCTTCGTTGTGCAGAGGCGAGAGCCTCTGTTTTTTTTTTTCTTTTCTTCTTCTGCTCGACGAGCTGCTGCTGCTGGTGGCGATGGAGAGGAGGCGCAACAGTGACACTGCTGGGCTGAAGGTGGTCGTCCTCCCCCTCTGCCCCTACATTTGCCTTCTCTTTTTTTCTCTCTCTTTCTTCTTCTTCTTTTCTGGTTCTCCTCTTTTGCTTTTTTCCCTTATTTTTCTTTTTTTTTACCTCTTCTCTGCCTCTGTATTAATAGGAAGAGAAGGGCGGTGAAATGGCCTGCCTCTGTCCGGTCAGGGGACAGGGAAGGGCGGTTGGGGCGGCCTCTGTGCAGCTGCCCCAGCGCCACCTAAGGGTTTGTCCCCTCTGTTTTTTTGCGTTCGTGGTAGGCCACCGGTCAGTATTTAGGCAAGTGGGGTGTTTTTTCGGCGTCTTTTTGGGTCCTCGGGGGAAGAGAAGGTGGTGAGAAACAGGGGAACAAAGCTTTCTTATTCCCTTATTTTCTGCGCGTCCAGGGGAAGAAGAAAGGCTATAGTGTCGTTCAAAACGACTCTGTTTTGGGTTTTTTTTAACAGTGTATGAAACGGTGTTGTTTTGGCCAAAACGCGTCGTTTTATTTAAATGAAAACGACGCCAAACTTATGTCAAAGTACAAATCAGTCCTCAATTTGTGATTTTTTCAATCGAGTCCTTAATTGAAAATTTTGATCAATTCAATCACATCCCTGCCAAGATTAACAGTCAGCCTTGAAGTTGGCCACCTTTTCCACTTTGGTCCTTGGTTTCTGATTTATGCAATTCGACCCTCAATTGATCAACAACAACTTCTAATTTTCTTCAATTTAGTCCCTGATTTAGTCAATGTCAGCCCTCCTATTTACGCACCTTTTGCAGTTTAGGGATGTTCTTCATCAACAGGGCTCTCATCGGTCAATGATATACCGTCAAATTTCAATCTTTGTATTTTTGAACCTCCTCAACCAATTCTTGACCATTTTCTGAGCATTTTGGCATCCTCTTTTCATTGTTATATTTTTTGATAATATTTTTTGTTTTTTGTTTTTTTTAAGAGAGAGAAAAAATGTAAATTGGAGAATAACCCAAAAATGGGTTATGACAAAAAAAGAAGATAAAGTAAAGTATAACCCTATATATATAATACATGGGCATACATACTGAAATATTATCTCAAAGGATTCTTCCAATGTATCATTTCTGGGTTCAATGGAATTCATAGGTATAAGAAGAAGCTCGCCAAATAGAGAGTTTTTCTTTCGACCATCTTTCGATTGTTAATACGATATATAAGTACCACTACTACAAATAGTACTACACCGATAGTGAAATATCAATTGCTTGTTGAACCTTGTGAATTGCGTGAAAATATGATACTTCATATTCAGGAGTCCAAGAGTTTTATAAAATGTTCTTGATGGAAAAAAAATGTGAATGAAAGATCCCATTAAATTGAATTGGGTCTATAAATCTAAGAAATAGTGAGAATTCTTGATCTCTCTCAATTTGAAAATCCAGGATTTGAATTGACATCCTTTCATTGATTCCTCCTAAATTTAAATTGCATTGATTTATCCTAAATATTTTATTTCAATTGGAATTTTGTTATTCACCATGTGCGAGGATCCCCGCTAAGCATCTATGGTTAAATAGTTAAAACGCCCAACTCATAACTGGCGAATTCGTAGGTTCAATTCTTACTAGATGCATGCCAATGGGACCCTCCAATAAATCTATTGGAATTAACTTTGTATAAATGCAATCTCATCATCCATACATAACAAATTGGTGTGGTATATTCATATCATAACATATGAACAGTAGGAACTAGTCTTATTGAGACTAGAACTCATAGGGAAGAAAATAGATTTATGGGTGGAATCGCAATAGTTACAAATAAAATTATTCGGTAATTATTGAAAAATCAATATACTTCTAATATCGAATCAGATCAACTAGGACAAAAATAAAGCATAGGGTCGAACTCTTCTCTAATGTCAAGGTAATAGCTATGAATATCCATCGACTCCCGGGAAAGGGTAGAAGAATGAGACCTATTATGAGACATACAATGCATTATAGACGTATGATCATTACGCTTCAACCAGGTTATTCTATTCCACCTCTTAGAAAGAAAAGAACTTAAATCAAAATCCCTAACAGTATGACGATACATTTATACAAAACTTTTACCCCGAGCACACTCAATGAAGCCGTAGACAGTCAATTGAAATCCAATACATGAAATAATTTGATTTATGGGCAGCATTGTTGTGGTAAAAGCTGTAATACGAGAAGAATCATTACCGCAAAGGATAGAGAGGGAGGTCATAAACGTCTATACTGTAAAATCGATTTTTGATAGAAAAAAAATACATATATGGTAGAATCGTAACCATAGAATACAACTTTAATCAAAATGCATGCATTTATCTCATACACTACGAGGATGGTGAGAAGAGATATATTTTACATACCATAGGGGCTATAATTCAAGATACCATTATTTTTGGTACAAGCTAATTTTTAAGGTATGATTATTAAAACAAACATTCATGTCATTTAAACTGACAAATGACTATAATGGATGCATAATAAACATTTTAAATAGGAATTTAAAAGATAAAATAGAGGGGGGAGGGGTGTGCTCACAAAGCTACACCTCCTCATCAAAGTTAAAGGTATACCTTGTTTAACAATGTTGCCTCCTTTGCTTCAAATTTCTTTCTCCTTATTCAAGCTTTAGATCTCTAGTATTTCTGCTTCCAATCTTGGACTCACAAGCTCTACCTTCTACTTCTTTCCTTTCATTTCTTATCAGTACTTTATGGCCTTTATATCACGAAACTTTAGTGGTTTAATTTTCTCTAAGCTTTTTCTTTTTCTTTTTCTTTTTTTGTTTCTTTTTTCCAAAAATCCCCCTCCTTTGCTCAAGAGTAGATGCTCTTTTATAAGAAAAATAAAACAAAAAATTTCAACACCATGATGGTTTTTTCCAAGAAGTTGTTATGAAAGATTTTTATTCTTTCTTTTTCAAAACCTTCCTCTCTGAAATAGGTGGTGCCTAGTCCCTTTTTGTCTTTTAGCAAACTAAAATCACACATGAGAAAATATTCGTTGAGTCTTTTCTATTATGGTGTGTTTTTCTTCAGTCATAGATGATTGAGTTAGGTATTTTGTCAAGATCATTATAGAGATTGAGCCATAAACGTATTATTTTTTGACCTAAACCTTATAGAAGGGATATAAATCTGTCATTAGGAATGAACCACACTGGATTTAAAGGTCTAAAACTCCACATTTATTGATTGGAAGGTAAGCTCTCGATTAACTTGAATCTGCCAATGCAGAGGTGGCTGATTAGGGACAAGATATTGTCGAGTTCATTAAGCTAAATAATGTACAAACATGTGATGAGGATAACTAGTCCTTGTAGAGGAGATGTTTCTAAGTCAAGTGGTGAAGATTGGGGTCTGTAAGGTGGTTATAGATGTCATATTTATTCGTCTGAAAGTGGTTACTCGATCAACCTTTTAGATAAAAAAGAAAACACTATGACCGAATAACATATCATTCATTCTCTTTATTAAAATCTGAGTGACACGTTGTTCATTTAAACTCTAAATAATAGGGTTTTCAAATAGGATTTTAGAAAAATTTCAATTTAGTCCTTGTCCTTCCAATTGAAGCATATGAATCCTCAATTGACCTTTAAACTTTTCAATTTTGGTAATTACACCCCTGGAAACCTTGATTTAAATCCTTTAATTTGATTGTCTTTTGCCCTTTTGTTCTTGGTTTGCATATTATGTAATTTCACCCCTATTAATTATCAGACTTTCAATTTCTTTCAAGTAGACCTTTTATTTAATTAATTTTAGTCCCTGAACTCACACACCTTATTTACTTTGGTTATTGGTTTTGAAATTCTTCAACTTAGCCCTCAATAAGCCTTCAATCTTTAAATTTCTTTCAATTAAACCCTGATTGCATCAATTTAGCATTTTCAAGTTTAATTGTGCCCCTAATCTTTTAATCTTTGCAAATTGATCAAAATTAGGCTTTCAAACTTGATTTATCTTCAATTCAGTCCTTGATTGAATCCATAAAACCTATTAAAAGTTAAATTAGGTCATTGAACCTAATTAATTCTTTTGATTCTGGCCAAATTGACTTTTAAACTTAATTTCTCTTCAATTATATCTTTAATTAAGCTAATTAAACCTACTAAAAGTTTAATTAAGTCCTTAAACTTAATTAATTCTTTTAATTTTAGTCAAGTTGGATTTCAACCTCCACTTTCTTTCTATTAAGTCTTTCTTCAGCCCATCGTGTCAAAGTATCTTAGTCTAGTTATTTTGGTCAATTGCAGCTGGAGGGCTTATCTCCTTATGTCCCAAAAATATTTTTGGGTTTTTTTATTTAATTTTTTGAATAAAAAATAAAATGTATTTTTTTTTATAAAACAATTTCCAGGGGATCCAAGATTGAGTTATGACAATATATTTTGGTATTTTCACTTAAATGACGAGAATTATATTTATTATGTGCTCTTACACTATAAAGTATTTTAATATCCACTTCTTATCTAAAAATCTTATAACATGAGTTTTATACCTTTTATTTGTTATTAGCTAAAGTAGAAAACTTGTAATTATGATAAAAGTATGCTTAATACTCTTGTTATTCTTGCAACAATTCTTTCTCTCTCAAACTTCTCCTCCTAGCCATTTCTAACACTTGGGAAAAATATTTGGAAGAGCAAGTTTTTTCTCTTATTTTTTGTTTGTGAGTAATGGCTAGTTGTTAGGATTTTCCTATAAATACCTAATTGATTTTCATGTAAGATCTCTCTCACACTCCTACTCTTTTACAATCTTACATACTTGATACTTTAAAAGCTTTTATTGCTCACTCTATTCTCTTAAAGCTTTAAATTCCATATTAAATTAAATCAATATTTCACATTTATGGGTTAGATTACATTTCTGTAAGGACTTGGGGTTAATTTTCATAATCTTCTCTTATATAAAGTGTGAATATTCTTTTACGAGAAATAAACAAATTGTAAAAGTGTAAGTGACACTTGAACCATTTGGGTTTATCCTTTAGGTGTAAGCCAAAAAGAGGTTTTCAATATTGATCCTTGAAAAAGATTATTTGAGAGGTTTTCAATCTTGATCCTTGAAAAATATTGTATGTAAGGTTTTATAATCTTTAGCTTGTAAAAAGATTAGGTGATAGGTTTGATTTTAAGCTCGTAAAAGGATCAGGTCTGATCTTGAGCTAATAAAAGAATTGGGTTTAATCTTAAGCCCATAAAAAGATTGAGTAAGTGATCATAACCCCGTAATATGATTAAGTTTGATCTTGAGTTCGAAAAAGAATTAGGTTATATCTTGAACCTGAAAAAAGGATTAGGAAAGGTTTTCAATATTTGACCTATGAAAAGAATTGTGTAAAGGTCCTTTCACCTTCTAAAAAGATTGTATATGATAATGAATGCTTGAATGAAGGTTCAATGAGTGGAGTAGGTGATCATCCAAACCATTATAAAAATTGGTGTTTCTCTCGCTATCATTATCTTTTTAAATTGATGCTCATTGATATTGCTTAGGTATTTTGGCTATCTTAGTTTAATTGGAGATCAATTTTTTAAAGTTTTATAAACTTAGATAAAGTCCTAATTCACTCCCCTTTTAGGTTATTTAAGTCTTTTAATTGTTATCAAAGCTTGGACTCCTTATTTGAGGTTTAATCACCTAGGAGAAAAATATCACGACATCAGAGGGTCAATGTTTGACTAGGGCTCCCTATTTTAAAGGTAATAATTATACTACTTTTCTAGAGTCAATTGTATTGAGTTGTGGGATATTGTTGAGAATGATTATATTTGAACCACAAAGATTGACTCTAATGGTAAGGTTATTCCAACACCTATAAGTTAGTGTGATGGTAAGAAAAGGCATAGTTACAATGCTAAGGCCATGATACATTCTTTTATGCTCTTAACCATATGGAGTTCACTAGGGTTAAGAAATGCAAAAAAGCTTATAAGTTACACATGAAGGAACTAGTTAAATTAAAGACTCTAAGTTGATAAGTTTTGCTAGAGAATGCAAACTTTTTAAAATGGAGCCACATAAAAGTATTCAAGATATGCACACTAGATTTATTATCTTTGTATCTGTTTCTCCCTTTCTATAAAGAAACTTTAAATACCTAGCCTAAATATTAATATTCATAGAAATAACCTAAAAATAAATTATTAGATACAATGATATAAAGAGGCACCCTAAGGAAATGTTTTAGTCATTATATGTAAGGGTAAGTTAGCTATCTAAATTCACCTCAAAAGAGTCCCTCGCTGCTCGGTTAACAAGCTATAATGGGATAAATCAAGGCCTACATGGTGGAAAAAGTATTAACCAGGATGAAGCACTATCGCTTTACCAATTTTGACCGAGAAAACTATTCATAAAAGTTTGGTAGTTTCACGAGTGTTTCTCGGGTCAATGACTAATCAAAACACCGATAGTTTTCTAGTACAACATAAAGCAATGTATGTGCAAATTAAAAGTTTTGTGTAGTGAGTATACATACACTAGTCCATATCCAATCTAGACATGAGAGAGAATTGCATGAAATAAAGTACAAAAACAATTATATATATATGATAACTATGAACGCTAACTAGTCTTTAAAGGTTGTAGGTCATGTTGTGAGAAAATACAATAAATAACATAAACAAAATATAACTTGAGGCGTGTACAAACATTGTCCTTAAGGATATTTCTTCAACACAAGGCTATCCTCCAAGATTCAACAAGTTCTTCCTCTAAAATGAGGGTTATAGAAACAACCAGACCAAGATCAAAAGGAAATACCATCAAGCCTAGCAAACACAGAAAAATAATACTATGGTTTTTTTCCAGCACTCTTTGGCTGTAAGAGTGCTTGGTATATATAGGTTGCTAACATGTAACAATTAGACAGAAAATAAATTAGAAAATTAAAGAGTTGTTACAACAATTAAAAAAAATAAAAGAGTTGTTAGGGAATTAAAGAGTTGGAACTGTTAAAAAAGTTTTAAATAAAAGAGTTGTTAAGATTTTATGACTGTTAGAAAATTAATTTCAACTGTTTAAAAAATTGTTGTTTCATTAGACAAAAAGTTCAAAAGTATAAATGTTGCCTCACGCGTGGGGAGGGGGGAATCAAAGGTTTTTCTCATGTCGACTAAACCTTATGCGTACAAACCCACTATTCTTTTCTTGTTGGTTACTATCTCATATCAAAGTTCATTATATAAACACTATATAAAAATTTTATTTTTTCAATGTGGGATAAAAACCTTTTGAAATAGTTTTCATTATTTACAAGAGGTAAGGAGCCGATTATGTAAAAGGAAAAAATAAAATCACTCTAAAGCATCTTACTTAAGGTAAACTACTTTATAATTTTTTTTATTGTTATAACCCGATTTTTACCCCCTCAAAAAACAAAAAACAAATCATCCAAAAAAAGTTTTCAAGTCATAATTTCCCAAACAATGTTCCAAAATAAAATTGTGATTGAAAAAGAAAGAAAAATAGAAAAAATACTATAGAAAAAAGGAAAAGAAAAGGAATTGAAGAAAATTTCAATTAGGGATGAAATTATGAAAACAATTGAGAAAAAGTTTGAAATTGTCTAAAAATTAAAAATTAAAAAACCAATGACTGAATTGAAAAAGGCATAAAAATCAAGAGGCTATTTGTAATGCAATCAATGTTAGATTTAGAAGAAATTGAAAGAAAAATTTTGAAATTAGCTAAAAATGAAAAGTTAAGTATTGAATAAAGAAAATAAAAGTAATTGAGAAAAAAGTTTGAAATTGGCTTGAAATTGAAAATTGAAAAGCCAATGATTGGATTAAAAAAGACACCATAATCAAGGGACCATTTTAAATGTATTTAGGGTGAAATTGAGAGGAAATTGAAAGAAAAAGGGTGCAACTATAAAAAAAAAAGTTCAGGGACCAAACTAGAAAAGACAGAAATAAAAGGGCTGTAAAAATGTGAAATTAGAGACTAAATTGAAAGAAATTTTGAGAAAATATTGAAATTGGCTAAAAAAATAAATTAAAAATCCAACGACGAAACAAGAAAATGTGAATTGCTTTGAAAAACTAAAAATTTTCATTTATTTTAAAATAAATGATGTTGTTTAAAAAAAAACTAAAATGAAATGGCATATTTTGACCAAAACGACGTTATTTCACTTAACAATTTTTTTTTAAAAAAGCCTAATATGATGTTGTTTTGGGCATGCATGAACAATACTTCTTCTTCCCTATGCATAATATAACCTACACCCTTTTAATTTTCATGTCTTTTGGCTCGATTTTTTATACTTTTTTCTCTCTCTCTCCCAAAGATAACAAACAACATACCATTCTCCTCCTCTACATATGTACTCTATATTCAATAAAACAAAAATTTACGTTATAACCCTCTGAGTTCGCTATGAAACTAGTGCAAAAAAGCCACCATGTATGGTGGATGATTGAGACTAACTCAAGGAAACCAATGACCACGATGATTCCATCAAGACAAGTTCTAGGATCTTTCTCATTGCCTATAAATAGACAAGAAAAGTAAGAGAAAAAAGGACACGAGCTAGAGAGAAAATACAAAGAGAGAGAGAGAAGAAGAAATAAAAGAGTTTTGAGCTAAAAAATGGTAGTTTCGAGCTAGTAGGTAGGAGAATAGAGTGAGGAAGAAAATAGAAAGAGAAAGAAACAAAAACAAGAGAAACCCGAAGTTAGGAGAGAAAGCCATCAAAAACCTCTCCATTACCCTACCACTACAATCTTCGCCACCAAAAACCACCGACAACCACCACGAAAGCTTTTCATGTCTCTAAAACCACCTTTAAGGTAAGCCACAACCTCTTTTCCCTCTTTTCTTCTTATACTAGGGTTTTGCATGTATGACATTATTCTCTTTGCCTTTTTCTAATTTTATTTCTATTGACTTCATAATCATGTTAATTTCATTTCATAAAACTACATGTTCTCATTTTCACGAACGTATAAACATATAAAAAATCATTTTTAAAATCTGCAACTTTTCACTCATGCATTTTATTTTATTTTATTTGGCTTTTATTTTATTTTTACTAGCTTTGCAATAGTGTTAGATTCATTTCATAAACCATGTCATTGCACTTTTATGTATGCATGTGTGAAACAATTCGTTGTTGGAAATCAACAACTTTTCACTTATGTATTATTTTATTTTATTTTATTTTATTTTTACAAGATATGCAATAGTGTTATATTTATTTCATAAAATTGTTCTGTCATATTTTTTACAAACACTTGCATGTGTAAAGATTCATTTTTAAAAAATGGGCTACTTTTCATTCATTTGTGCATTTGTTTTTATTTCATTGTAATAGCATCATTATCATTTCATAAAAAATGTGGTGTGTTCCTTTTTTCATATGCATGTGTGTGTAAATATTTATTTTTCAAACAATAATAAAAATTTAGAAGAAAACACAGACAAGTCGATGAGTCAAATTTTCATGAATAGCCTAATCAACGAGTCTTTTATTTTTAGGGGTAAACATCGAATTTTTTTTCATGAATAGCCAAGATGACGAGTCTCTTATTTTTAGGGATAGAAAACAAAGCTTGAAAAAATAACTAGGATAACTAATGGCATGAAAATGAATTTAGAAGAAAACACATAAAAAATATAGCATTTTATTTGAAAAAACACGGTAAAAGTGATGGTTATCTTTTCTTATATATAACTAACCTCTTATCCAAATATCTACATAACATAATTTAGGATTGTTAGTTTTCTTTAATTACTAGTGATAACTCCTTTTTTCAATTCTCCCTTTAAATTGTGAAGGTCCTAATTCATGTCGAGGTAGAAACATTTATGGTAAAACATATATATAATGCTTACGTGCTAATTTTTTTTCTAAACTGGTATTCATATGTTTATTTTTGCTTGCCTAAACATTTAAGATAAAACATACATATGGGTCTGATTTTCGTGAGGACAAATCAAGACACCATTGGATCTTGATTGAAGGCTGGAGTGTTTGGTGAAGGTGTGATATGGGTTGTGATTGGATCATGTGATGGTGTTAGTGTGTCGTTAGTGGTTGATTTATAAGGAGATATGGAAGCTGTGTAGTAGTTGGTGGTTATGTATGACTATGGAAATGGAGAAATGATGGGTAGCGACTGTTTTTCAACAGGTGTTTATTGTTTCAGTAAGAGAAGGCTTGGGGATGGTGTAATGGCGATGGTGGTCGGTAGTCTGTGGCTGTGGCTGCGGCTACTGAATTCCAATGAGCTAAGATAAAGTATTGACATTTGACAGTGGCAGCTAGGTTTGTGAGGGAAAGAGGTTTTCATTTTTTATTTCTTTTTTATCTTTTTTTTTACAAGACTCCCTCTCTTTTTCTGCTTTTTTTTTCCTTTTTGTAGTGGATTTTTTTTGATTAATCGTGAATATCTGAATTAGTTTACGCATACCTCGACTAATCTCCTGAAACTCTAAAGTTAATGACTATATAAGCTTTCTAGTGGTTTCGAGGTTGGTGACACTTGAATTTGTGATATTTAGGGAACTAACCTAGAATCTGACTAGTTAAGTTATACCCTCTAAAGACTTTTTATAGTGATTTTCTCTAGGGTTTTCTAATGCCTATAGTGTTTCTTTATTTTTTTTAATATTTGGTTTTTCAATGTATTTCTCTACTCTTTGTTTTTTTTTTTTTAATCGTATCTCTTCTCCTTGATTCTGGACTGTTTGCATTTATTTATAGTCTTTATTTTTCAAGTCTTTAAATTTCAAATTTACAATCCCTTTCTTTTCTCTTCTTCTCTTTATTAAATTTTTAAATCTTTGAATTTATTTTTCCTTTTATCTTTTGACCCCATCCTTTTCTCTTTAATTTTTAAAATTCTTTTTTTTCTTTAAATTTCAAATTTCTTTTATCTCCCCTAATTATTTCAAAAATGGATATAAACTTTATTTTGATCCCTTTTATTTAACTCCCTAATCTTAAAACATTTTTTCTGATTTTAATTTGAACATATGCTTAAAGGGGTGTTAAAACCAGGTTATGACAGACATCATTGTTAGTAGCACATAAACTGTAGTAAGAGTTAATTGGTTTTAATTCTCCCTCTTCTGAAAAAAAAAACAA
The DNA here is from genome assembly GCF_000002775.5 of Populus trichocarpa. Classification (NCBI taxonomy): domain Eukaryota; kingdom Viridiplantae; phylum Streptophyta; class Magnoliopsida; order Malpighiales; family Salicaceae; genus Populus; species Populus trichocarpa. The sequence continues at coordinate 9,130,431 of NC_037288.2, read as the reverse complement.
AAATTCAAACAATATTTATTCTCTCCCTCCCTCCTTTAAACAACCTATCCATGAAAAGAGATTTATTTGGACAGCCAATAGTGAAAATTACATTGATAATAACCCTTGTTTTTCTTCATTTTTTTTTAATTTCTATTCATTTTTAAATTTTTTTTATCTAATTACTAGATTTGATATCTTCAGGGGTTCAAATAATTATAAATTTCGATATGTATAATTTCAGATTCATGGTTTTGTTTGATTTCTTCTTCTTTTTTTCCCCTTGGTTTGTTGAGTTTTTTTTTTTTTTTGATTTGTTCAAAGATTCTAATGGATAGGAAAATAAATTAACATTTATGTTTGAATTTCAAGTAATGAAACTTGTTGGAGAGAGGCTTCGATATCATCTCGCAATCTTGATTCTACTGCCAACAATGGCGACAATGAATTCCTTGAATTGAAACTCATTGAAAAGTTGATAGTTAATGTTTTATTTGTTGGATCTATTTTCATTTAATAGATTCGATTTTCATATTTATTATTTTTATTTTAGTCGTCTAAGAATTATAATAATAATGTACTATCACTAATATTAATGAAATTACATTTTTCTATAAAAAAAACTTTTATTTTCTAAACAAATTAAATTGATTTAAAAATGTGTTGATATTTGTATTTTTCATCATCTTAAAAAGTTTTAGATTTTCAAATTTATTCTTTTTTATCTTTCTAAAATTTTTTAAAATAACATATTTAAAACCCCCATCCAACATGGTAAAATCTTCCATTATTGATAAAGTTATTATTTATATCAAAATAAATTAATATCCCAAATTATAAATATAAATAAAAACAAAAAAAGTAAAGGATATGGTTAAATCATTGCAATTACACCCACAAAACACCATAGTTACCAAACTTGGCATAGGGGTTGACTCGTCCAAAAGACCGGGTTCCGCATTACATGAGTTGACCCGGGTCAACTTGAAAAAATTAAAAAAAATATTTGAGATTTTAATATTTCATACGAAAAAAATTAAGAAACAATCCATTTGGATATAGACTATACATGTTGAAAATAATGGAGTTTAAGAGATTATTTTAAAAAGATTTTTTTATTCCACATTGCAAATATATTATTTTATTCTTTTAAGTTGACGTATTTAAACCAAAAAGATTTTTTATCACACATTGAAAAAATATAACTTTTTTTTAACATAGAGTATACGTACTAAAGGGTTTCAAATCCCCCATTGAAAAAATAAAATATTCTTCTGGTATTTATATTGTGAACTTTGAAATGAATTAATAACCAACTGAAAAATATATATAAAAAAGGGTTTCTGGCTAGGAGAAAAAACAAATTAAAAAAAAGGGTCTCTACCGGATTTTACAGGGTCACCCGGGTTCTAGGTTGACCTGGTGGGTTGAATGGTTTTTCCCGAGCCAATTGCAGGCCCAAGTTTTGAATGAAACAGACCCGACTAAGGCCTCAGGTCACCAGGGTCCGGGGTTGACTCGCCAGGCTGGGTTTGATAACTATGCAAAACATTATTAATTTGAATGATGTTTTTTTTTGTTATTTTTTTTTAATTTTAAGGTTTATCAAACCAATCTTCTTCCTTTTTTCTAGTTTTTTTTTTCAAATTCATTCTTTAATATTAAGTTGTTTTGAGAATTGTCGTTATAATTTTTTCTATTTTCTTTCTGTTAGGTTGTATATCGATTCTATAGATTTATTTATTTTTTCTCGATTTTAACCTTCAATTTTAAATCTATTGGAAGGAGGATTTCATATTTTTTATCGCTTTCTATAAATTTATTCTATTCTCATGATCCAGACCACGAGTTTAACAAGGTAACTCGGCCTATTTTTTGGACCAACTTTTCTAATTGATTTTCTTATTTTATTTTTCAACATTGGAATGGCTTGAAATTATGCTTCGTGATGTTTTTATTTTTTTTTCTATGAAATTATCCTAATCTCATGACCTGCATTGACTCTGTTTATTTTTTGTAATTTTTTAATAGAGTATTTTTTATTTTTTTTTATTTTTAGGGTTATCGCGATCTAATGATCCGAGTTGCGAGCTTGACAAGTTTAGCTGGGTTGACTCTGTTAATTTCTTTTTGTTCTTTTTAATTGATTTTTTTTTTCAATTTCACACTCCAACAACTCAATCTACTTTTATTTATTTAGTTAGTTCTTTTTTTCAATTTTATTTTTTAATATTAGATTGTTTGGAAATTGAGCTTCGTGATTTTTTTTAATTTGCTTTCTATTGAGTTATCCCGGTTTCATGGATTTATTTATTTTTTTTTATCGATTTTAACCTTCAACATTGGATCTGTTATAAATAAAACTTTGTGATTTATTTATTTATTTTTTATGAAGTTATCTCGGTCTTATGATCCAGGTTGCGAGTTTAACATATTAGCTTGGGTTAACTTGTTTTATCATTTATTTATTTATTTTTATTTAATCCTTCAACATTAGATTGATTGAAAATTAAGCTTTATATTTTATTTTTTTTGTTTTTCATAGAGTTATCCTGATTCCATGACCCGTTTTATTGGTTTGATAGTTTGACTTAGATAAGTTTTTTTTTTAATTTAATATTCTTTTTTAATTTTATCATTCTTTTTTAATTTTATCATTCAACATTAAATTGATTAAAAATTAAAATTCATAATTTATTTTGATCTGGTTTTTTATAAAGTTATCATAATTTCATGATTATGATTAAATATTTGACATATTAATCTAGATCAATCCAATATATCATCATCTCAATATTTAAAAATAAATATTATTCAATATATCACTATATCAATATATTTTTAAAAAAAATATGTTTATACATCACATTTTAAGTTTATAGTTATTTTTTTATTATAAAACATGTTAATAATATTTGGATTTTTTTACTTTGAAAAATAAATTAATCTAAACCACAACAAAGCAATATCCTAAAACTTAAATATAGATACAGCACTACATATTTGTTTTTCAATTATTAAAGTAAATGGAATTGGAACAGTTACGGACACAGCAATTTTCATTAAAGAGGGACATAAGTAGACCAACAAACAACGTAAACAAGAAGCCTTGCCCCCTTTATTAAAGCCAAAAGACAAAGAAAGAAAGAAAGAAAGACACACCCTTTGCATCTATCTGCATTCTCTTTCTTTCTTCCATTTCTAGTTTGGCAAAGAAACAAGAAAGCATCAATCTTTATTTGATATTGTTTTCAAGTCATGGCAGCTGCAACAGCAGAGGCAGCCAGATCTTCTTCTTCTTCTTCTTCTACAGGTAGTGGTGGTAGTGGTGGGTCATCAGCAGATTCCTATGTAGGTAGCTTGATTAGCTTGACTTCAAAGTCTGAGATTCGTTATGAAGGCGTTCTTTTCAACATCAACACTCAAGAATCCACCATCGGCTTAAGAAATGGTAAATATTTTGATCCTTTTTTTTGGGTTTTTCTTTATACATTTGTGTTGGGTTTTGCTTTCTGGATTTTTGCTTTTTCTGGTTGTTAAGACAGAGATTCTTTCAATCTCAAATGGGTTTTGTGTCATTGTGATTTTGTGATGTGGGTTGGAGCTTTAGAGTTCTTTTCTTTTTGGTACAAGTCATGTATGTATGAATGTAGATGTTGAAATGCAAATTGTATTTAACACTGGAAGGTTCATTTGTACCTGGGAGAATTTCTATTGGTAAAGAAAATTTTGTGAGCCCAGTTCAAAGTTCTATGCCTGGTGGAAGGTGGTAAAAGATATCAGCATTGACACATTTGATATGGGCTTATATTTGAAGAATAGAGGTTGTGTTATTTAAGAGGATTAAATTAAGGCAGACATGGTTGCAAAATCTGCTTCATGGCACTCTTGGAATTAGATATTTTTGTTTATGATTCAAGGTGATGTTATTCATCATTGAGAGAAAGGATGCCATTTTGAAAAGAAAAAAAAAAGGAATGAAAAGTAGGGGATAGCACTCTATTTTGTGCAATGTTCAGTAGTGTTTTGTTTTAATTGGAAGAATCTGTTGGTTATGTAAGTCATATGATAGCGTTGATAAACTATTGCAACATTAACTGTTCCATAGAATGTCCTCGAAGTTGCATATGGCATAAATGGAAGTTTGGAAATAGAAGAAAACTGGACCACAGGATTGTATTTTACTTGTACAAAAATGGAAGTTATGACTTAAATGGAAGTTCAGAACATGCAGATATCAGACCATTTTCATATGAAACCTGTGATATTTCCATGGCTGGAATGTTTTTCTTGAGCATAACAATAGCTTCTTGTTTTTTGTGCGCCTGCTGAAATACCTTATATCATTTTCACAATATTATACATTTTTTAATAGACATTTAGTATTATACTTATACTGGAACCATAATGTGGTAAGTTTGGGTCACAATCTTCTATGTTTCGTGCTAATCCTAATGTAAATTACTGTAGCAGCAACCACATTTTTCTGGAACCTATGCAAAATAATATGTTTTTCAGCCACTTTGACTTTCTCGTATTTCTGATGATAATGAAATTGTCAGCCTCAAAAGATATTAGAAGTAAATCTATGGCCAAGTTCTGCCTTCACATTCTGTATTTTATTCCTTCTCGTTCTTTTGGATACTGTTTAAAGATGTAGAGCATGTCTGTTGGCTCTAAATCACATTGCTTAAATTTGCAGTAAGATCGTTTGGAACGGAAGGGCGGAAAAAGGATGGCCTGCAAGTTCCACCAAGCGATAAAATTTATGAGTTCATTCTCTTCCGAGGAACTGATATCAAGGTATACTGATTGTCTGCAATGAGAATCATTTGCTATGCATATGAAAATTCAAAGTCTGGACAACATGTTAAGAGGATTTTTCTGGGGACATGCATAATGTGTATAATGATTATTCTTACTATCACTTCTTATGCTTCATTTCTCCTTGGATAAACTATCTGTATTTATTTGAACTAGAAAACATGCATGGTTTCACACATTGACACTCTTAGTTTTGGTCAATACAAGCTCTTAAGTCACCACTTGCATGGAAAATATCTCACATTTCTTGCATTTTTGTTGTACGGTATGTAAGTTCAAAGTTGTTGTTTCTGGTCATTCCTGCACCATGTTCAGCAGATTGACCATTAATCAACTACACACTTTAGCATTGTATAGATGGTCTGCCATGAGAAGTACAAGTTTGAGCTTTTTAGCCACAGACAGACAAGGTTTGTTTGTCATGGATGGTTTTTTGACACTCTGCTACCTACTCATTGGACAAGCAAAACGTTGCTAGCTGCTGGTAGTTGTAAGGTTTTGTATTTTTTTTCTGTGTTTTCTCTTTAATTTACACCTCTCATTAAGTTCTGGGTTAAGTCTGGTCAATATGTGCTAGGCTTGAATTGGGGAATGAATTCATCAACCATGCTGGCCTGACCTGGACAGGGAATTATTTGCATGTGAAGCACCTGCCTCTCTGCTGGCAAAAAAGTTTGGTGTATAATATTATAAATTAAGTGCCCCTGCAATTTTTGACAATGTTGCTGAGGACATGTCATGCTTGGTATCAGTTTCAGCTGGTTATTATTAAAGCTTTGCCGTATACCAGCATGCATAAACATAAAGGCATCCATCATTCGTTGAGTTTTGGAGGATCATATTGAATATTTAAGGAGTTACAATAGACCCTCATTGATTACACTGTTATGGACCAAACATTTTGTTAAGGTGGCATTTGGTACTCCATATTTAAGTTGCTATGGAATAGCTTTACATTTCTTTTTTCTTCTTTGGTGCATTTGGTCACAGGATTTGCAGGTCAAGTCTTCTCCACCTGTTCAGACTGCAACACCCGTGCACAATGATCCTGCAATCATCCAGGTGAAGAAAATGACATTGGTCTCATGCATGTCTGTCCATGGATCGGTTAGATATTATTGATTTTGAGGTGATAAAATTATGGCAGATTTGGATATTATTATGGTCTTGGAGCAAATTTACCATGGGACCTCCAGTACAAGTAGTACTGCCTCTCCCCCTTTTCAATGAGAGAGGTCCAGAGGTCGAACTGCAGAGAAAACTCTGTCTAGCAAGGGTTGCCCCCACCTCGTAACTCACATGATAAACTTAAGAAAGGAAAATTGCTAATCTAAGTAATTTTGTTTGCATATATGGACATGTGATTCCAGAAGTCAGTTTCATTAGTTACTTGGTATAACTTGTACAAAATCTGAATAGTGCTTATTGTATCCAGGCTTGACATGGACTGATGAAAAGAATGTCTTGCTTTACTTAAGCACATTATTGTTTATTTAAATTCCCTTGTGCAGTCTCAGTATCCTCAAGCAGCAACTGCATCCATGAATTTGCCTTCTTCTGGTAATGGATCTCTAACAGATCCAAGTTCCCATGCTTCATCCAATGGTCTTCCCAGGCCAACATTTCAAGGCAGTCTTCCCCAATATCAGCCTGATGCGAGTTTAGAATCATGGGGTCCATCACATCTCCTTCCAACCACAAATGGTAGTGGGCTTGCCATGCCAATGTATTGGCAGGGATACTATGGGCCCTCAAATGGAGTTCAGGCCCCACAGCAAGCTTTGCTTCGACCCCCACCTGGCTTGTCAATGCCACCTTCCATGATGCAATCTGTGCAGTATCCTGCCATGAATGCATCCAACACTTCAGCTTCTCCATTGTCAGAAAGCCCCCCTCTGTTGCCACCATTTAGTACAAGCACCTTAAATTTGCAGACTTCTACAATTCCTTCTTCACGGTCTTCTGCAATGGTTTCAGACTCTACAAATTTAACTCCTGATAGGGTTTCTACTCAAACACTTCCTAGTAACTTGCCATTGGCATCCCCATTGACTATTGCTGTAGATAAAATTGCTATTGCATCACCAGGTTCTTACCTGCCCAAGACAGTCCCAGATCCAATAATGCCTTTTAAAAGAATGTCTGAACCTCCATCCTCCATCATGAGGACATCAAGTTCAGTTTTGAACGAGGGAAAAACACCTCTGGTGACACCGGGCCAACTTTCGCAGCCTGGCCCTCCCATTGTTCCCTCACTGCAGTCTTCACAGATAGCTCAAAAGGATGTCGAGGTGGTGCAGGTATCATCACCAGAATTGTCAGCATTGCCACCAACAACAGCTGCAGCAGAAGTGCAGAAACCCATATTACCTCTACCTTCACAACCTGAACATAAGGTATGCAAATTTTCTGAGAGCTCCATTATTCTTGACTTGAGAAAATTTGAAGTTGGCCTCTTTAAATTGATGTTCCCTGGTTCCTAGTTTGGTGATAAATGCTTTTCTACAAGGTACTCACATTATTGAACTGTAATCTACCTCATCTGTTTCTTTTCTCCTTGAAGGTATATGGAGCGCCTATGTACACTTATCATACTAGTAGAGGAGGACGTGGAAGGGGGAGAGAAAATGAGGTATGTGCTGTCTTCCTTGCATTTCCATATTGGCAGATTTAACCTTGTTATCTCTTTTTTTATGTCGTCATGATTTGGCAATTTGACTTTGATGCTGTGTAACATGGCCATGTAAAATAAGAACCTTATCAGATGAGCTGTTCCTTCTAAAGAATATCAAATGGGAAGTTTCTGAAAACATCCTACTTTAGTCTCACATGCTCTAATTTCTCTCTCCCTTTCCTTTGTTATTCATTATTATTAGTTGTTATTGTTATTGCTTTTTTAACAAGCAATTACTAGTTCCAGATACAGAGGTGGTCTTAGTTTTTGTGCTTAATTTCTCCATTCCTTAAGCACTGTTAGTTCATTGCTGACTCTAGAAAAGTAATTTGTCTGTTTTGCTTTTCTAAACCAAAGTAGCTGTAGCCAATATTCTTTGTGGACTTTAAGTTTTAACAAGCCAACCTTTGGGATTGCAGATTTCACGTTCTGCTACCAGATTCGAGGAGGATTTTGATTTTACAGCAATGAATGAGAAATTCAATAAGGACGAAGTATGGGGTCACCTTGGTAAGAGTCACAAAGCTCAAGACAGGGATGATTTGCTAGATGAAGATGATGTTGGATCATCGAAACTTGAGACCAAGGTATACTCTCTCTCTCTCTCTCTCTCTCTCTCACACACACACACAAAAAAAAAAAAAAAAAACTTTTTGAAAGGATTTGCTGTTTCAAACCCTTTGTACTTTTGCTTACTCTGTGTTTGTACTTTTGCTTACCCTGTGTTTCGCATTCTGCAGCCTGTTTATGTGAAGGATGACTTTTTTGATTCCATATCATGTGATGCTCTTGATGGTGGATCACGTAATGGGAGAGCTAGATTTTCCCAGCAGTCGAGAAGAGATACTGACGTATGTGTTGTTCCCCTATAACCCTCATCACTTTGCTTTTTCTAATTTAGAATCTAACCTGATAAAATTTGTCAATGTTTTTGCCGCTACTAAATTATGTGGGGATTGTCTTAAGAGTTCTGTTTTATTTTAGAACAGTAAAAGTTTCAAAAACACTCTGAACTGCTGAAATGATAAATTTTTGTTTTCAATTATTGCCATGACTCTTTGTTACCATATTAATTTTTGTTTCAATATTGATGGGCTTAATTTCTCTTTATTTAAATTTGCAGACATTTGTTAATTTCTCCCACCATTGGGGTGGTCGAGGAGGTTGGGGACCTGGCCGAGGTGGTCGATCACGTGGTGGTTATTATGGAAGAGGCTATGGTTATGCTGGTCGAGGTTATGGCATGTCACACGGTTCCTTCTAATTATCACTCGAGTTTACAGTGTAATATTTAGTTCCTGTCAAAGTCTCACTATAACCGACACTGAGTTTATAGTGTACTAGTCGGTTTGGTGCTTGGACTTTGCAATGCAATATTAACCTGTCACCAAATGGTAATGCCCTGCCGATTTGGAGATATCTATAAATGGTTGTGTACCTGTTTCTATAGTCGCTCACTTGGGAATTGTTCTGGGAATAAACAAAAGAACCCAAAACAGAGAAGGGATTTTCAGTGAGTTGCAAGTCAAAATTTATGACTAAATTTACTTGCGGGGCTTTCCCCGCATTTTATGTATTGCGCCGAAGTAAAATTCAAGACCTAGCAGTTCTCTTTATTCCTCTTGTTTTTCTTCACTGTAGCATGCAAGAGCATGTCAGCAACTGTGTCAGAAATGGTAGAAAATTTACTTTCATGTTTCCCATGATTGCACTTGATATTATAATGGAAGGAAAGCAAATCCTCCATGTTCTTTCGAGGTAACATCCGATTAGTGAAATTCCTCTGCTTCCTCTGTTCATTGATTTGCATGCTAACAGCACCACTTCATAAACTTCTTTTGGTTGCGCCACTTTATTAGACTTGGGCAGCACATGCAGAGGCATTGCTTTATGATAATATGAAGGGCATATATTTCGTGAATTTGAAGGACATCCCTTTTTGAAGACGCAAATGCTCATGAGAATCCGGGTATCAAATACAAGTGAAGCTTCAAGCCTTTTATTCTCAGGTTTGAACCAAGTAAAAAACCAGTTAAGAACCAAAATGAAGCAAGTCAATAGCAAGAATAGCAGTGGCACATGTAAGAATACCAATCCCATCGGAGCTGTAATGAAGTATCCAATTGGGAGGAGACAGAAGAATTTGGGGATAAATCAAGCATACATGATATAAACTTGGATTTATTCATATTATATCAAACTCTTAGATACATATTATTTTTCCAAATACTCAAACGCTCGAATACTATTATCTTTATCTTTATTTTTATTATTATTGTAACATATACTAACACAATACATTTAAAAATATATTAACTGATAAATAAAAAAAATTATGAATACTAATTAAAGATTAAAGTGGAAAGTTAATTTTCTCACCAAAAAAGTAAATGATAGATATAAATTTGTAAATATAATTTTAATATTTTTATTTGAATGAATTAAAATAAAACAAAAAAATTAATTAAAAAATAGAAGGTGATTGGACAAAATTCCCTTTTAAAAAATAGGTCATACTCTATTGGGTCAAGATGGTCGGCCTATACACTTTATTATTTTCTTTGTCATAACTTGTTTTTTACCTCTATATTTCTGAAAAAAATAAAAAACAAAATACATTTTCAACATGGTTTGGTCAATTTGTGGTCATTTCATAATTTTTATCACTTCACATGTTGTTTTTGTATTTACAATTCTTTCAAAAAATAAAATAAAAATTTAATCAAACAACAAGAAATTCTTTTAGTAGGTCAAATGTACTAATAATAAGGATTGGTTTTAAAAAATGAATTTCAAAAGAAAAAGAGAGGGAACGAGGGAGCACATTCTATTTAAAAAAGAGAAGGGAAATTTTAGAAGATACTAGAAGGTTTTGGAAAATACAAGAAAACTATGAAAGGGTGTGGAAGAGATTAGAACCCAAGTGTGCAAGGAATATTTTGATTAGTATAAATAAACTCATCTTTACTCGTAAAGGGGGAGCCACACAGAAAAACCCATACATAATGTTTGAGAATTAACCTAAAAAAATCATAAACACTCTCTCCCCAAAAAAAAAAACAAGAAGAAAAACTGAAAACACGCACCACTCAATAACACCAAAAAGAAGATGGTGATCTCTCTCACCAAGCTATCTTTCTATTCCATTTGACACACACATATAAACTAAGCTTTTTCTCACTCAAATCTCTCACAAAACCTCAATAATCACTCAAGATCTCAACAATAACATACCATGGAAGCCTACCCTTCAAGCTAGACAAAGGAAGGAAGGAGAAAATCACAAAAAAAGAGAAGAAATTACAAGAAGAGGGAGAAATGCCAAAACTCTCAATCGCCCAATCTATTACCTCTAACAATTATGAGATACATTGTCGACACTAAGAGGAAAATGAAGATTAGGTACGTCTTATAAAGGTTGTCATGCACCTCCAAATCTCACCGATGTGTTGAAAAACACGCCATAAGCTCTGGTTCACACAGTCGCACATCATTGTCACGCACCTCCTTGCTGCCCCACCAACTCTAGCAGCTCCGACGACCTTCAACTCCTACATTGAAGGCTGATTTTTAAGATCCTAAACCCTAACATGTTAGCCCTATTTTTAATGTTTAATTTGTACTAGATAGGTGGTTTGTACTACGTCGTGGGCTAGGTCAAGTTTTTCCTAACATAAAAAAGGATGTTCAGATGATGATAATCCGAGTCAACTCGGGAAGAACTCGCAAAGCTCAAGGCCTAATAACCTAATGTCAAACAATAGAATTGAAAAAAAATATCAGTTTTTTTAAAAACGAAACATCAAAGAAAAAAACCCGAGTTAACTCGACAAACCTGTCATGCAAGATATGAAATTGGGATAAAAAGATTTAATTTAAAAAAAAACATAGAAAAAAAAACCGACGTTAAATCATTAAAAAAATATTGAACAAAAAAACTCGAGTCAACACGAAATATCTTGATTACCTCGCATCTGGGATAACCCCATAAAAAACAAAACAAAAAAATCACAAAACTCAAGGACCAATAACTTATTGCCAAAGGATGAAAGTGAAAAAAAAAATCAATTTCATAAAAAAAATATTGAGAAAACAATTATAGTCAACCTGGGTTAACTCAACTAATCCGTTACTCGATATATGAAATCAAGATAACACCACAAAAAAATAGAACAAATCATGAAGCTCAAGACTAATAAACCAATATCGAATTATGAAATTGAAAACAAAAATATTAATTTGTAAAAGAGGACAGAAAGAAGACCAAACTTAAACCAAACTAATATTTGAAAATAGTGACCCTGATCATGAGATCAGAACTACTTCCTAAAAGGCTGATACAAATTTTTTTTTCTCAATCATAAAAAATAAAAAAATAAAATAAATAGTAATCAAAACATTGAGGATCAAATCTAGTAGAAAAACTAAATGAAAAAAAAAAGAATTAGGGACTATATTAAAAAAATAAGAAAAGAATAAAAAACAAGAATCAAAAGAATCAGAACCAAAATTAGATACAAAAATTAAATTGAATAAAATGTTGAGGGATAAAATTGAAAAAAAATCAAGAAAATGGATAAAAATAAGTAATCAAAAGAACAAGGACCAAATTAGAGAAAAGAATGAAATAAAATGATTAGAGATGAAATTATAAAAACAATAAACTTCAAAATCAACCCAAATTGCAATCAAATTATTGAGGGACAAAATTAAAATAAATACAATATGGAGAATGCAATTGAGTGTTAGAAGGGAAGCTCAAGGTCAAGAGAGAGACAAAAGAGAGAGGAGAAAAATAGTTCACCATTACCTAATCACCGTATTTTTCAATAGACGAGCAACCCCATCAGTTCTGTCATCACTAGACGCATGAACGACACAATGATTGGCCATTTTTGGATGTTCAATGTCATTGCACGCATCTTTTGAAGGGCGTTGAAGGCGTCCACAAACAAATGCGTGCAAAACATGCATAAGCCACTTTTTTTTAGTAATATTGATATTTTTTAAGTTACCAAATTATCCCTAATTGAAACTGATAATAACACAAAAAGCATACTAAAAAGAATAAAATGCCCTTAAGACAATAGACTTAGTTTTTTAATTTGAAGGATAAATCCGTCAATTTACTGTTTAAAAAAATTAAGAAGACAACAAAGCCCCTCTGCGTTAGCCACTTTTTTTAATATTATTATTATTATTTGTCAAATTATCAAATTGCCCCTAACTGAAACTAATAATAACAGAAAAAACATACTAAAAAGACGAAAATGCCTTTAAGACAACAACCTTAGTTTTTTTAATTTAAAGGATAAATTCATCATTTTACTGCTAACAAATGAAAAGACAATGTGAAAGCATAATAATTTTTCTTTTAAGGGTAATCAATTATTTAGTACTTTGAAAAATATTAAAAAGACCAAAAAGCCCTTTTATGCAAGCCTAACATTTGTTTTTTCTTTTTAATGATAATTAAATCTTTTTACTGTTCTAAAAAAAGGAAAAGATTAATTTACCCCCATTCAATTTGTTAATGCTAATTGAACCCTGTGAAATGATCAATTTTCCCCTTAATTTGCACTTATTTGGCTCTCATTGTGGAGGACAAAAACATCATTATACTATAGCAATCCACAATACAATGTGTCTTGCTCCAGAGTGAATTACTAAGGACCCTTAGTTTTTTTGGATAATTTTAATTGAACATTTTGTTTAAGTTCATGGATGATACTTTCTTTGGTTGATATAATTGTTTGAGATGTGATATGTGTGTATGATTCATGGTGTTAGATTGATTTGAATTGATTAAATTGAGTATTTATGATATTAGTGAGAGTCTTAGTTTATGATTTAGATGGAATTTCTTGATTTAGATGTTTTTATGATGTTTTTTTTATTATTGTTATTGAGAAACATGCATGATATAATGGATGTGATGGTAATTGATTTTTAAAGAACAACTTGATTTGTTGAAGTTTGGAAATAGTTAGTATTGTTTAAATGTTGTTATATGATTTTGTTTTCAAGATAATGATGAGAGATGTTATTAAAAGAGTAATGTTGTTAGTTTTTGTTTGGATTATGAGTTATTGAATTGATAAATGATGTTAAAAGGTTTTAATTCTAAGCTTGAGATCTTGACTAAGTTCATTAAATATAGTTCTTCATGTATATATGGAAAATTAGAATACATGGAAGAACACTAAAAATTTGATTTTTGAAATTTTTAAATTTATAAATTTACAAGTTGGATTGTTAGATCTACAAATATTTAACAATGCCTAATGTGTGATCTTGAGTATATACTTGATATTGGATAATGTGTTTCCATTTCTGAAATATTGTTGATTTGATAATTGTTAGTTAATTAATTTTTTATTATGTGCTTTTTGAGATTTGAACCAAGCAAAGTGTGTGAGGTAGTTTTGGATTTATTGGTTGGTTAAGTGGATAAGATGAGATGGTTAAGTATAATCATATGTTGTATTTGAATATTGGATTATTATGAGAAATATTGTGATGAGCATATTATGAATAATTTTTTTAAAAAAAATTTATAAGGAATAATAATAAAAACAATGCTAGAATAATAATTGTTAATCAACTTAAGAAGATATAGTCTACCATTATGCCTCGTTTTCTGGATGGTGATTAATGAATAACAAGATTAATAATAAATATATAAAGTAAAAATGGTGCTTATATTAATTATTTATATTAATTGTTAATTGATCCAAGATGGTAATTTAATATTAAACCCTATCTTTTGAATATTCATTACCGGATAATAGGATAAAATAATATATGATCCTTGAATTAATTGTTACTATTAATTACTAATCAACCCATGATGACATGGTCTAACATTAGGCTATATTCTTTGAATGTTGATAAGTGGATAATATAATCAATTAATACATGATCTCTAGGACATTGTGTGATAAAAAAATAATAATTTGATCACCATATAACCACTTTACAATTTCAAAATTAATTTGATGTTCCCATTAAGTAGTCCATAATGGAATGGTCTAATAATGGGTCTTCTTCTTTGGATGCTATTTAGTATATAATGTGAATCTTTCGTACATAATGAGTCTTATATATTGGTGTTCCTATCATGTACTAAATAACTCCTTTTAAGAACCCATTAATTAATTGCTTAACTAACTAATCATCATTATCATCGACAACTAACCCCTCTCCACTTTTTTTTATAAAAAAACCAAGTCAACGGTCAACAAATCAGAATTCAGTTTCTCCAGTTCATCTTGCTCCTACTCTGAACAGGAAGTTCTCAAATCAATGAATCCCAAATTAAGTTTTGAGTTTCTTCTTCTACTGTTACTCTGCTACTCAATTGAATCAAAATACAGCAAAGGATGCGATTTGGCTCTAGCATCCTACTATGTTTGGCAAGGAGCTAACATTTCATTCATCGTCGAAGTTATGCAATCAAACATCTTAAAATCAACATAATTTGACACCATCCTCCTCTACAATTCTCAAGTATCAAGCAAAGACAACCTTCAATCTTTCATCATGATCAACATCCCTTTCCCCAACGACTGTATTAACGATGAATACCTCGGCCACTTCTTCACCTACAACGTCAGAACTAGAGACACTTATGGAAAAATCATCAATACATACTATGCTAATTTGACCACAATTCCATCATTGATGCACTTTAATACCTACCCTAAGGTTAATATACCCGATAATGGAGTGCTTAATGTAACTGTTAACTACTCGATAGCTTGGTTTCTAAGAACTACGGCTTGCGAAGCCAAACTCAAATGCTACTGGGTTTGGCTTAGTTGGCTTTAAGTTTGGCTGCGGAGACATACCCAATATTCTTGGGTTTGATGGGCAAGGAAATTAGGTCTGGCTGCTGAGCTAGACCCAATATTATTGGGTTTAGTTGTGGAGCAAACCCAATAGTTTTGGGTCTGATATATAAAATAAACTAAAAATTAATGGAATAAGATTTTTTATTATTAGTCTTTAATGAAAGTTTTGATTTAAAAGTACTTATTTTCTCATTTTCCATAATTATTGATTCCGGCAACATTTGGGTCTGGCGG
This sequence comes from Populus trichocarpa, assembly GCF_000002775.5. Lineage (NCBI taxonomy): Eukaryota > Viridiplantae > Streptophyta > Magnoliopsida > Malpighiales > Salicaceae > Populus > Populus trichocarpa. The sequence goes on along the minus strand of NC_037288.2, from coordinate 9,114,867 downwards.
CGAAACCAGACCCAATAGAATTGAGTCTGATGGCAAAGTTAGACCAAACAGCTTTGGGGATGATATATAAAATAAACTAAAAATCAATTGAATAAGATTTTTTATAATTTGTATTTTTTTAATAAAAGTCTTGATTTAAACGTTTTTATTTTCTCATTTTCCATAATTATTGATTCCTACCACATATTATTATTTTTTCCCATAGAGAATCCAAGTTTTTTACAGATTTTATTAAAAAAGCAAAATTTATATTATCTTAAGCTTAAAATCTCTTCATTTCCTTCTTAATCTGGTGGCCATTGGGTTTGGAAAACAAGTCAAACCCAAAAACATTCATTGGGTCTAGTTACCAAGCGTGACCCAACAACTTTTAGAATTATAAATAGAAAAGACAATGCTTATATCAAGCTTAAAATCTCTTCATTTCCTTCTTAATCTGGCGACCATTGGGTCTGGCGTTAAAGCCAAACTTAAGAGCATTAGGTCTGGCTGCCAAGTATAACCCAACAACTTTTGAAATCAAAAAGGGAAAAGATAATGCCCTTGAGTCCGGTTGTCTAGTCAGATCCAACAATATTGTTAGGCCCAGTAGCATCTTTTGACTAAAAACAACAAAAACAATGCCTCCATGACGCTATAATATCGTCCACAGTGTAAACACTTTATGTCTACAATCCACAATACAATAAATCTATATCAATAGTATATATGCACAGTGTGTTTTCAATATGTTTTAAAATATAGTATAATATCAACAATATTATTTTCTTATTTTCCATAATTATTGATTCCTGTCAAATTTGGGTCTGGCAGTGGAGCCAAACCTAATAGCATTGGATCTGGTGGCAAAGCTAAACCCAATAGCTTTGGTGCTGATATATAAAATAAACTAAAAATTAATTGAATAAGATTTTTTATTATTTGTCTTTAATGAAAGTCTTGATTTAAACATACTTATTTTTTCATTTTCTATAATTATTGATTCGTACCGCATATTATTATTTTTTTCCTTCAGAGAATCCAAGTTTTTTGCTGATTTTATTAAAAAAGCAAAATTTCTATTATATCAACCTTAAAATCTCATCATTTCCTTCTTAATCTAGCGGTCATTGAGTTTGAGGGGCAAGCCAAACCCAAAAGTATTAGGTTTAGCTGCCAAATATGACCTAGCAGCTTTTGAAATCATAGACAGAAAAGACAATGCTTATATCAAACTTAAAATCTCTTCATTTCCTTCTTAATCTGGTGGTTATTGGGCCTAGTAGGCAAGCCAGGCCCAAAAGCATTAAATGTGGTTGTTAAACGTGACCCAACAACTTTTAAAATCACAAAGAGAAAAGACAACGCTCTTGGGTTCGGCTGTACAGCCAGATCCAATAGCGTTGGGTCTAACTGTCTAATCAGATCCAGTAGTGTTGGGTTTAGCAGTCAAGCCAGACCAAACAATACTTTTTAATTAAAAAATAGCAAAATTAACACCTTTTATAATGCTATAATATTGTTCACAGTGAAAATATTCTAGGTATATATTGTGCTCTACACTACAATGAATTTACGTCTGCAATACTTGCACAGTGTTTTTCTTATACATTTTAAAGTATAATATAATAATAAAGGTAAAACCCAGCACGGTGCTGATGTGGTAGTCAGTTGAAAACCTAACACGAAGTAGGAATTTTCTCTTAGACAGTTCTACTAATGGATAGATTCTTTGTCTCTGGAGGCTGAACAAAAATACAAGCAATCAATTGAAGAAAGGAAGGCATAGATCCAAAACCCAAAACCCCGTTCCGAGTTTACCATACTCGAAAACCCTTTAATATACCCAACCCGTTTTTTGAACTGCATTTCTCTCTCTATCTTTGCAGTTTTGTTACAGAAAAGAAATAAAGAAAATGGCAGTTCCAGTGATTAAATTCCCAACCTTGATGGTGCTGGTGAGGTTAATGGGGGTGATGGTCTCTGCTCTGGTGTTGACGTGGACTGTTCATTACAGAGGAGGATTGGCTCTTGTCTCTGATAACAAAGATCTCATCTTTAATGTAAGAATTCCAACTCTCTCTAATTTTCATTTTGAGAATGATCAAAATCTTTGATACTGTACTTTTAAAACCTGGGCCCTTTTTTCTTCTCTGGGTATGGATTACTGGTGGACTAAGTGTGGTTTTTGTGCCCCTTTTGAAGGTACATCCTGTTTTGATGGTGATTGGGCTTGTACTCTTGAATGGTGAAGGCAAGTATCCCTTTTGTGCTCTTTTGGCTTTAGTATTTTGTGTATGCAGGTATGTTGGGGTGAGATGATTAATTAAAATAATGTAGATTAAAATGGATGCCCAATGTGCTTTTCAATTCTGGAAATTGACAAGAGAGCTCTTTTGATGTGTTCTTTTAATTATGAATCTAACAAATAAGCTGATTTGTTGGGAATATTGGAAGGCATTGATATAAGAAGTTCTACAATTAAATGTTTCGAGGTTTAACTGGTGGTGTAAAACGTACATGGCATGACATGCAATAATCATATTAGTGATTTTTTGTTCTATTGCTATTACAAGACCACGTTTAGCTCTGTGCAAATGTTTGACATGGTGTTACGAAAGAGACATGTATTCAACTACCTTTACACTGATTCTATACACATGCATGGATCTTTTGTTTTCTGATGTGTGTGTGGCAATAGATCCAGAATTTGTGATATTTTGTTTATTAAAGTTGAAATGTGTCAATAATTATCAGGTGAATGGGTTTGTTCATCCTCAAAAAGGGAGAGAAAACTATGGCCTCTTTTGGTTTAATCATATTCTGTTAATAATCCAAAGAAATGTTATTTTTCTTATAGTTTCTTTTTCTATATATGGTAACATAAAATATGAACTTCTCTGGGGAATCATGTTTTGCTGTGGAGGCAGTCTCAGGAAAATATTTGGGATGTGGTTTTTTATTTCCTTAGAACTAAGGTGCAAACATGCTTCATGTTGAATTATAAGCATGATTGGATATGAACAAATTACAATGAGAAAGAATGGATGGAATGTTGGACTTTTGTAGTGGGCTCTGGAAACACCAGAAAGCGAGTTGTTACTTGTGATGTTTGAGCCATGAGGGTTCAAATGTTGTTAGTGGCATGTTATGAACTTGTCATGTTTAGTTATCTATGAATTTGAACCCAGTCATCACTGGTGCCATGTTGGTGTTTTTTGATTTTGTGTTTCAATTGTTTGTTATTTGACTCATGCAGCCATGCTAGCCTACAAAACGGTTTCAGGAACCAAAAGCTTCAAAAAATTAGTTCATCTGACACTACAATTCCTCGCTTTTTGTTTAAGCTTGATTGGCTTATGGGCTGCTTGGAAATTCCATAATGACAAGGGCATCAACAATTTTTACAGCCTGCACTCTTGGTTGGGGCTAGCTTGCCTTCTCCTCTTCGGCATCCAGGTCCTTTTCATTTTTCCTTTTCATTCTCTTTGATGATTACCCATGTGCACTATGTTTCATGAAGCTTGTGAGCTACTCATAATCTTTTCTTCATTCCAGTGGGCTGCTGGGTTCGTAACTTTTTGGTATCCAGGAGGCTCAAGGAATAGCAGGGCCACCTTGCTCCCATGGCATGTGTTCTTTGGGGTTTATATTTACGCCCTTGCTGTTGCCACTGCTACTACTGGTATCTTAGAAAAAGCCACATTCCTCCAAACCAACAAAGTAATATCGCACTACTCCGCTGAAGCTTTGCTGGTGAACTTATTGGGTATCTTGATGATTGCTCTGGGTGGTTTAGTTGTTCTTGCAACAATTACTTCTCTGAATAGCAAAGGTGACATCCCCAGAAACGCAACAGAGTAGGCACGATATGTATGTATATTTCCATAACTGATGTTTGATTAAGAATTGTACTCTTATTGCATGTGAATCACAGGTTAATATTTATTTTTACAAGATCATTGTACCATGAAAAATTTCACTTGCTGTTCTATTTGCTTGCATGCATAGCATTGAGAGAAATTCCCAACTTGGTATTTTAGAGCAGAGTGGTTTTTTGTGACCACAACTATCACGTTCCCCTGTGTTTAAAGGGATTTATGATTTTCTTGCTTTTCCCCTTGCCATGTATTTTCCATGTACATGCTGAATAATATACTTTGGAACTTGACAGTGTGAAATATTGTGTTGAAGCGAAGTCATCTCAGTCAGTTCAAACTTCAAAGTAGTAGGAAAAAGTATGTGGTAAGGGAGAGGAGAGACCCCTATCGCTAACTTGTCTGTCCTAATCTCCTGTATCGGGCCGCCTCTGGGTTTACTGGTCCAGCTCTAGGTTGAGTCAAAGACGAGTTCTCAGGAATCCTCTCTCCATGGAATTTCCCTTAGCTGAACCTCTCTGCCCTACCACCTTCTTTCTGAATATCGAGCTCCACATAAACACAATGAAATCCTAAAACCAATAAATCCCAGCACCAGAGGAAGGTGGAGCTTCTTGATTAGTATGTATGTAATTGGTTGCACCTTCTCTCTAGACTAGGTACACGTACCTTTGTCCTTGTGGTGAATGAACTTGTCCACGTTCTTGAGGAAGGACATATTGTAGTTTAATGGCAAAACATTTGCTTTCTGGGCTCGAGGTTTCTTGACCAAAATTAAACTGGATTAAAGATTTTCCAAATTCCACCTATTATAAAACAGATGAATGCTGGAAATGACACGAATGCAGCGTTGTATTGAGAAAACATTGAACATAAAAAGTTTCTTATGATGATGACGAGAATAGGATCAAAATGTCACAAATCATACAGGGAAAATATATAGTTGGATTAATCGATTTATTGATATGCTAAAATCGTTTTAACATGCTGTTATTCTTCGCAGGTAGATTTTTATTTTTGTGTTCTCTAAATATTTAAAAAAATAATTTTTTTTAAATTAATATTTTTTAGTATTTATAAATCATTTTAATATATTGATGGAAAAATTAATTTTTTAAAAATTAAAAATTATTATTTTAATATATTTTCAAATAAAAAACATTTTTAAAAAATAACCATTACCATGTACCTAAAACACTTTTTTAGAATATCCTCCACCAATTATAGTGCGGTCTACTGCCAGATAACATCGCTTTTTCAAGCAGCACTTGTGTCCCAATCATGTCTGCAAGCATTACAAGGACTGAAAACATTTAAATTGCAGAAGACAACAATGAGGAAGATGCTTTAAAGTAGTTCTTGAAAATTCTAGATTTTCCAGCTAATTCATACCAACGCTCCTTCATGTGATGTACATCAGCTGCTAGTATCACATGCTAAAACCACCAGGAAAAATATAAATAAAGGGTTGAATAAAAATTTCTAAAACAATTCGAGGTGTAAGCTTTAGGCAACAAAATTGTTATCTGCTGAAAATTAATTGTCTGAAATCCCCAAGAGGGATGCATCTCTGTCACCAGTTCACAACATACATGAATATGCCTTGCTAAATCTGCCCGGAGAGGCAAAAATGGCACTCTACACAGTCAGGAAATGAGAAACAAAGATATGTCAAAATCTCAGCATTATTCCACAACTGTGACCAGAGAGGAAAAGAAATCACTTTATTAGAAGTTTTGCTAGTCTTATTGCTCCCAGAAGAAGGATATTAGCATGGGCAAAATTTTTGGGGAAGCTTGATGATCCATCTGCATGCCATCTATATCCACAAGTGTTCTCTTCGATATTCTCGTACTATGACAGGCACACTTGTGGGTGGAACCTTAAAGCACAACATGATACGAGTCAATGGCAGCTTATAATAACAGATGAAAACAATATTCACTACAGTTAATAAATAAAGTAATGATTGAAAAAGTAAGTGCTTCCTCCCATTTCCTCATTCCCATCAGTCCAAGGTCCAGTGCCCACCAGATAGATCACCTAGCTTGGAAGTTGGGAAGGTTTCAAGCAGATATTAATCAAGGTGTAAATGCGCATGCATCAATTTCAATTGGACTAATGCTCTGAAGACAACCAAGTGAAACCACCAAGAACTTTCATAATAGCATAAAAATTAGTTCAAAATAAGACAACCTACCATGCCATAATCCGTGATTATCATTGAAACGTAATCTGAAGGTGTTGCATCATAACTGTCCAACATATAAGATCCACGGTCAGGTTCAGAAAAATCAAAATCTTTCATAGACTATTGTTAGCATCAAAATAACTTTACATCAAATTCAGAAGCTGGAGAATTGCACTATTGTCCGATCCATCAAGGAAGTTGATGTCCTCTCTCCCATGAACCTTTGAAATCACATCTGGATCACCTGCAAGAAATGGACAGGTATTGGAGATATTAAGCATAAAGAAATTACAAGCCAGTCATTAATTGCAAGAGGCACCTCCTAATCCTATAGCTAGAAATGCATACCCAGTTCATTAGAGCATATTGAATCAAGCTGTACCCTTTCATGAAATTTATATGCTTCACAACAAACTAAAACTGGTACATGGAATGAATGAGCAACCATAGCAACACAAGCAGTCCCAACTCTTGAGTAAACTGTTCCGTTGGACAGCACTGACGAAGCACCAAGAAAAACTCGAGTAACTTCATGCATAATATAAGAAATGGCATTTATATGAGTGTATGTACAGTTGATTCCCTTTCCAACCAATCTACGAAGTAATAGTTGCCCTTCAAGCTTTGGACGAGAATCCACTACCACAACACGGAACTGTTTGCCAAGCTCATGAGCATGCAATAGTACCATTTCAACTGCAGAAGACGACCCATATATAAGTAGAACATCGCCATCACTGATCTTTGTAACAGCATGCTTGACTATCACCTTGTCTGCAATTATGATCTTCTCGTTTATGAATCTATCAATGTCTGAATGAAGGTTTGTTTTTGCTTCCGATTCAGACAAAGACAAAGGTAACTTGGCAATTCGATTCTTCAGAAACCTGATTGCATTCCCCATGCTGATTGAAAGTGGGCGGCACTCAATAAGAAAAGAAACGTAACTACCTATTTTTGCTGTCAAGTCTCGAGGAAGAGTTTTTTCAGGTGGTGTTGAGTAGTCTTTAATGGCTTCTTGGAATGCTTGAAGCATTGCAATGCAACGAGCATTGCCACCACATATGTCTCCTGACAAATACTGCAATCCAACCTGTCAACAAGAAGAAAAGTTCAACAATTGGACAGCAACACCAGAACACTCAATCACTTATATACTGCAATCAATAAAGGTGGGTAGTGTTTAAGACGTTTAGGGATTTACAATAAGGGAGATTAGGGTTTGAAATTGGGTGCTTAAAAGGTAGAAATGGGGCAGGAATGATGATAGGATTCTGCTGGAAACACATTTTAACCTTGATAGCCTCACTGATTCCTTTTACAGGACTCAAGTAAGAAAAAAAGTGACAGCTTTAATGGACTCGCACTACTAAGAAATTCACACTAGGAAAAAAATTATTCCCAAAATAACTATGTTTAGATGCTAGTACAATGTTGTAATGTATAGACTCAAGAGATATCCTAATCTAGGAAGAAAAACTAAATACCACAAGGAAAAGTAAAGAGTACTCCTAACTAATTAAGAATGATACCTCCTGATTAATAATTCTAAAATCAAATAAAAATAAAACTACTGATAACCAAAATTTCCACCAAGCCTTATTACTGCAAGATTACAGAAATATCCCTGCTAAAGGTTCATCAGTAACTGCCATATACATGACCATCCAGCTAAAAGTAGCAATCATCAACTAACTTCTACATAGAATCAAATGCAGACTAGATCATGGATAGCAGGTACACAACATTATGTAGACTTGAGCTATATCAAAAAGATTATTCCGGTTCATATAGTTATCTAAGATTGTTAAATTCATTCAATGTTTAATAACCAAAAGATATGTCCACAGAAGGTGCAAACTAACAACTTCAAATGAATACCTTATAGACAGCTGGGTGCATTGGATCAAGCTCAAAGAACTTAGACTCAAGTTCAGGGAGCTGAGTTCCACGTTCATATTGAGGCAAATGCCTGAACAACTCAACTCTATTCCTAGCTTCTGTTTGCTTCACCACAGCACGCCTCTTTGCCTTTTCCACCCGACTCTTGTCATCATATTGCATGCGTGGTTGTGGGACTTCCTTCTTTCTATCCTTTTCTGGTGGCCTATCACCTCCCTTCTTCTCTGAAGCTGCAACTGTAGCATTATCATTCTTCTGTGAAGGAGGTGGCTTCACAGATTTAGTTGACTTCGTATTCACAGAAGCTGCAGCCCCAGAAGCAGCAGCAGGTGTCTTACCACCTTCAGCTAATAACCCACCCATGATAGAAACCGTAATTAAAGACTGGGTTATTATAACAAAGCCTAAAAACAGCTGTGCTAGACAAAAGAAAACTGACGACCTTCAACAGGGCATCCCTTCATTTATTCCATGAGAAATTTGACAACATAAAAACCAAACAAAAAAGGGTGAGAAAAAAAACTCCATCTGCTCATAACCAAAACAAAAAATTAAGACATCCGAGCACATGAAATAGTAATTAAACATAACTAATTCCAGGCAATATCGATAGAACAAACTTTTAGCACCGGAAAAAAATAAATTGACATGTCAAGAAAATAATAGAGCTGTATTCACCTTTGGCAGCAGCTTTCGCAGCTCTTTGAGCTTCTTGAAGTGCACGCCTCTCTGCTTTAGTAGTTTTCTCTTTCAATGACTTGGAACGTGTAGATTGATCATTTTGCATTTCCACTGCTACCCCACCACCCTTTTCTGCAATCACGTATAATTTTTAGTCATTTCCTTACGGCCTTGAGTCACCCTAACTAAAAATAAAAAATTTAAGCATTACTTCACAAATCATGCATCACAAAATGACCACACTAAATTGATTTAATTTGAATAATCATATTTAAATAAGAAAATAATAATTCAATATGATAATTAAATTAAAAAGGCAATACCAGAAATGCCAATAGGCAAATTGTTGACAACTGAGACGGTAGTCAATCCACTTGCCGGAACACTACTCGCGGCTGATTTAACCGCCGCAATATCAAACCCTAACCCTCCCGGCAAGCTACTCGAAGCAGCTACAGCACCCCTCCCCATCACCGCCGCCGCCACATCATCGGAGAACGAGGCGGGGGAGGTGGGGGAAACAGAAGGGGGGAAGAGTTCTGCGGAGTCACGGCGGAGAGGGGAGAGGGTGGCGGAGGAGTGGCGAGGAGGAGGGATCATGACGGGAGAGAGAGAGTTGCCGGCGGAAGGAGAGGAGTTGTCGACAACAGGAGGAGGAGAAGTGGGGAAAGAGAAGATTGGGTGGTCGGGTGGACCGGATAGAGAGCGGTCGGGTGGAGCAGTAAAAAACCCGACTTTACGGACTTTCGGGTCACTTGCGGTTCTTGGAGCTCGCCGAGAGTCCATACTGTTGCAGAGAGAGATCGGGAAATTAGGGATTCATTAGGATTGGGAATTTGGATTTTGAGGTCGCAGAGAGAGAGAGAGGGAGGAGGAGAATTTGGGGATTTTTGCTACAGTGATATTGAGGGAGTAGTGACACTGAAAACCGTTCACTCAAAACGCTGTTGTTTCTTTGCTTTTTTTCTTCTGTTGTTATTATTATTATTATTATTACTATCTTTTCCTTTGTTTTTTCCTTTTTTAATATATTTTATAAGTAATAAGAATTTTCAAAGGCATGGGTTCTTCCACCACACTCTACACATGTTGATTGAGGATAATGGTTGATCGAAACATTCTTTTTGCTATCATATCCAATATATATATATTAGAAAAAGAACTTACATTTATGTTATAATTAGTTTAATTTCATTATATATAATAATAATTAATAGAAAATTACATGGAGTTTTTATAGTTGGATTCTATACTTTACTTTCAATTCAAAATCTAAAATAAAATAAAAATAAATAAATTTACTCTTATAAATAATATAAAATAAAGACATAAACTAAGTATAATACATATTTGAACCCCCTCATTCGACGAGAATGTTTGTTTCTGTAGCTACTTCTATTTTTAAGACAGATCATAAAAATAAATTATTTGATTAATTACTAAATATAATTTACTGTTTATGGGACCCAGTATAATTTAAGTTTAAAACGTAGGGTAACTGAAAGCATCTTCAAGCTGCTTCTCCTTCTTCCCACGTCTCCACTTAAATAGTGGAGAGTGAATTAATTTACTCTCCACTGTTCATGGCCGGACCGGGCCCGATCCAGTAAAATAAAATAAAATCTATTTTTTTTATTTTTAATTGTGTTTTATTCAAAAAACTAGTGTTTAACATTATTTAATGACACTACATAAATTAAAAGTAGATCGCATGATGACGTAATATTTACAGAATTTGATCGCAATCCCAATTTTGTTCCTGATGATATTTTACTTGATGTTGTTGCACACTTAGAAAACCATGAAAACTGTAGTCCTTGTCGGATGGATTTCATACGTGATGGAATTGCAAATAGTTTAATGGAACAATAAAAAATATTTTATATAAAGTATTATTTATTTCATGGTGTAATAGCAGTAGTTAAATTTACAATATTTAAATTAAAAACCATCAATATTAATATATATATATCTTTTTTAGTTATTTTATAACTTCAATTTGAAAAACATTCTTAACCAAATACATTAAACTACTTTTTGTTCAACCTCAATTTTAATCACAGTTTTAACCAAACATATATAAATACCAAACCAACATCAACCAAAATGCTTTTTTATAAAACAACTTTTTTCAAACCATAACCACAAAAGCTACCATAATACCAAACACACTATCATGGTCATCTCTTTATAACAACCCACGGGACCTAACAGTCCTCCTAATCAAAGACAATCCTACCTTTGACAATAGTAAGCTCATGAAAAATGATCTTCACCTTCTAGGAACTAAAAAGAAGTTCAAGATGTTTATAAAAAAGTATAGCAAAGAGTATGCAACGAAAGAACGTGCACCACATTGGGATCTTCAATAAGAACTTGATCAACGGTGTGGTGGGGTGTTTTTTTTTACCCATAAAAGAACAAAAAAAACATATAAAACTTGTTTTTGATGATAGCTTTTTATATATTAAATGAGTTGTACATTAAAAAAAAAAAGCTATCACACTTTACCATGCGATACTCTCAAACACCCTTCAAAGTTGTTGAGTACCAGGCACTAGACCCCATTTGTTTAAGGACTTAATCGATGAGGAGTTTGAGAGAATGTATACTGGTGGTTTTGGGTGGTGGTAATGAACCCGTGGAGAAAGATTTTGTTTCTTCCACGGATTTTAGTGGTTTGCATGATAGTTTCGATTGGAGAGAGAAAGGAGTTGTCACCGATGTCAAGATGCAGGTACAATTTCTATTAGACTGAAGGGGTAATTGGGCAATTAGCACACAAAACACAAATAAATAGCAAATTAACATAGGATGAAAAAGTTTTGATGAAATAACACAATTTGAGGAGGTTGCGGTTCAGAAACACGACAATATTGAAATGTCGCATTTCTAAACCACGACATTTGACTAGATATCGTAGTTGTGAACCGCGACATTAATTATAATTTTGTCACGGTTCAGAAACGTGTCATTGAATTAAATGTATATTTTTATCAATCTAGAAATTTCAAACCGCATACCATTTGAGAACGACTAAACATTTCAAAAAATGGTCAGGCAATAGCCAAAATAGTTTGACTGTTTCTCACAACAATCAAACCATTTTGGCTATTGTCCATTTTTCAAAAACATTTGTATTTTGAGCTTGAAAAAGTTCATAAAATCATAGTTTTTGTTAATCTGAAATTTAATGTACTTTATGATTTTATAGAGTTAAAATTTTTAAAATTTTAACAAAATTTTAAGAGTTTTATGTTTCCTTATATAGGAACTATATCCAGAATCTTGTCCCACTTAAAAAAAAAACTTGTAAAAAACCACAATAACCCCAATCAACAAATTATAATGAAATTCAACAAATTCTTACATTTCATAATCACAAGTAACCCTAGGAATGCAAAAAAACAAAAACATATATACATGCAAAATAAATAAAAAAGAATTCAATAATATAATATTCAAGTAATCCTAAAATATATAAACATAACTCATCTATCTATTTATGTCTATATCGCCTACGGGATAATCTGGGTTCATCAATAACATGACTAGATCCAACTCCTGCATTTGCGTGAATGACTTCGTCCTCTGCCATGACTTCATCAAAAGTTAACCTCTCTCTAAAGATATCAAGTCTAGTGTAGCAAACATTTAATCACAAAGACATAATGGTGTGAACTTCACTTTCTTCGTTAATATTACGAAGATAAGATGTAGCCTCTCAAACCTCCCGCAACATGAAGCCAACCTAGTATTAATAAAATGTTAATGTTAAATTAAAAGATCAATATATAAAACCCAACGTTTAACAAATATTAATTATGAAAAGATTCGATTACATACGAGATTTTGAATTTGTTGAGCATGTTACTCGTATTGCATGTATCTAGGTGGAGAAACCTGCTCGGGATCCGGAGTAATGACTTGACATGTGATACTCATGTACCAAATCATATACTCCTCGTATGTAGTCATAGGATGTATCTATGTAAATATCTCATTCCTCTATGCATCCCATTGTAATACATAAACTTCATGTCGGCTTACCCAGTTATAGTCATCATTTTTACCCCGACAAGTTATAGCATGCAATACATCACTCATGTCAATGTCAACTGGAATGTGTTATTTGTAGCCAATTTGTCACATTACCTAGTCTGGACAATATAGCTCGACTATCTCAAGAAATATCAGTGGGACCATTGATGTTCATATATCTATACTGGTAGTGCAAACAACTAAAGCAACTACTAATTTTTCACTTGAATAAGGTGTCCATATGACTTGTAGAATTTTTTAAAAAAATATTAAACAATAATTATTCGGTGAATTGTAATGATTTTTATTAAACCAATGGTTGAAAAAAAAAATACTTGGATAGCATGATACTTGTTTAGCTCACTCCGATAAAATAACAATATATGTGTTGAATTATTTTCAAATACTCTACTAGTACACCACTTAACATTAAAAATATGTTAGTTTAATTGTATTTTTTAGAGTTAAAATTACACAATATAAATTCATATAATTGTAAAATAGCATCACAATACCTATATCCAAGTGGTAAATAAAGTGTAACCCCTATAATCTGGACAGTCATATATGACAATTAGGGTATTTGGGGTCTATTCACATGAAAATGTTCCCACGACCATAATTGTTATTCAATAAAAACCTTTTGTGTTAACATAAACATTTAAAGTTTAGATAGTATTTCTCGCTTCATACCTGTAGAAGTAACAAATATCCCTCAACCTATTTGACCTCCTTCATGCATGCAAGACATGGATGTTTGTACAAGAATGTCAAGATACCAAAACTCCAGCTATATGTGGGGATGACATCAAAATCATCCAGAAACGTCATATAAATTAAAGGCACATATCTTTCAATTAAGTCCGTGAATAATATACTGTTAAACAGATGAAGTATATATGCTTTGACATACTTACATAACATATTAAAATTACAATAATAACTCATTCAAACTTAACAAATAATTAACACATTAGATTTATAATTTATTTTGTACCTCCACTTCTCCGTAACATCAATTTATGGTGTTGTAAATGTCTCCTCAATCCACTTAAGACATATGCTACCCCTTTTAATTTAAAAAGAGAGGGCGTCAATCTAAATGATCACTCGCATAACGCAATCCTATTACAAACATCAGAAGATGTGACTACTCGTTCATCAATGGACAATTCAAGCAAAACCACAATGTCCTATAGTATCGGTGTCATCTCTCCATACCTATATGGAACATGTGTGTCTCACATCTCTATAGCTCAATTAGTACATAGATCAAGTTATAGTCAAGCTTGAAGCGGTCTAGACAAGTTACATACAAAAAACCTGCCTAGAACACATATGGCTGGACCCTCTCATCTAGTCTCATTCGCCTATGTGTACGATAATAAATAGTAGTGGTCTTATCCTGCATAATAATTTAAATTATACGTACATACATATATAAGTAAATTAAACATAAATTAAAAATATTTTAAAATTAGAAATTATTACAATGTTGGCGAATACATCCTCCGATTGATGTCAATCCTACAACCGCAAAACAAAAATATCGACAGGTTCGGTAGGCATGTATTGTGACTAATGCTCTCTATGATCATAATCATGCTTCCCCTACTCATAGTCCTTCTCTTTCTATTGATACTCATGTCGTCCCCAATCATCATCCAAATATGGACACTCAGCATAAGTATACGATCTGCCACCTCTAATGCGCGACATCCTAACGAATAATACTTGTGATAAATGTGAAACTAGATAAGTTTGATATGCATAAAAAAATATATTAATATACCATAACATGATAAATAAATAATATAGAATTTGCATATAATTGTATTGTCATACATACAATGTATATTAGGACATATTTTCCTATTATAGCTCATGTCATTGCATATGCCACACCTATATTATGCAAGACCTTTTCTTGCATCCATCTTGTTGTGCAAACGAGTTGACATCATTGACCACACCCAAAATTCCATCTAGATGAGTCTGTTTCAACTCGAGGTCTAGTGTTATCAGTCCATTCTAACTTGTCTGGTAATGGATGAAATAACATGTCATATACTAATTTGTAGCTCTAAATAATATAATGATCATTAACAAACTGTGTAAAGTCTATGTGATTCTTGGCACAACATGCAAGAACATGTGAACATGGTCATTGAAATGTCTTTCATTTACCATATATGCATATTCTATCATTCAATCTGACTGTCTGTCTAACTTCTTTAACAACACCCGATTTAATAAGAGTGTTGATCTAGAACACATCTTTCTCAAAGTTAAACAATATTGTAATATGATCTCTAGAGTTATCCTTGCTCAATGTCAATTGCTGGTGGCTAAATTTTACCGCATTGAATTTCAGCATTAGCTTCACGTCTCCACTTGACCCAATAAAGTACATCTATAAAATATTAATTGCAGCAGAGCTGAAATAGGCATTACACAAGCACTTTTTACAACATGATTAAATGATTCTAAAAGATTAATTGTCATATTACCATACCAATAACCACCATCATAACATAAAGCCCATTTTTCTTTTGGCTCTCATTCAAGTCATTCTTTATATACTGAATCCAACTTACATATTTTTTCATACTATAAATCAAATTTGCGCTTTGAAGGTTCGTAATACATCATCATCAAATATTTTTTTCATAGCTAAGTCTTTGAATTTATAATTGAAGTTGCTAATAAAATGTCTGGCACAATACCAATGGTATCGTATAGGTTCGAACCAAACTTCTGCTACTCTATTATTGATGTCTGTATGTCTATATGATATTATACATAAACATGTTCTAGCCCAATAACACATATTTGTAAGCAAAGCAAAATCCATCTCTAATTAGAATTATTTCCTTCATCAACAATTGCAAAAGCTAAAAGGAATAACCTATTATTTGTATAAAAAGCAATTGCAATCAATAACTTTTATTTTACAACTCATGCTTTGTCATATGAAATTTTATACTTGTAATGCAATTTTATTTTATAATTTTATTTTGTTTTGAAACCGTCATTGAAAGATTATTCATCACAAGGATTGACATAGCATTAATAATAAAATTTACATTAACCTGATGATGGTCTTTTTTTACAAAGGTCAAAACACATGTGTGTAACCCTTTTAACTTTACTATCTCAAATGAATATGATCTTTTATAATATCCCCCACACAAATACTACTTACATTCAGGTGCTTACATATATTGTAATTGAACAAATATAAAGTTCGACCATTGGACTCAATATTCAAATGAACATGTAACGTGCTATCATTTAACTATATTAATCAATCCAGACCCTCCCGGTATATGTCTATGACTAAGTGTCTAATCATCAAAAACAAAAATAGACCTAAAAAACATCTTTAAATTCAAGAATAGAAGGTATGATTTCATCATCAACATCATCTTCATTCACCATCACATTCGAGTCTAACATATCATTATTTTCATTGTTATTGGGCCTAGAATAGTTAAATCTATATTGATTAGTAAATTGATTGTCAAATATAGTATCATGTATCATTTGCAGCAAATCATCCGACAATAAAATATTTTTATCTTTACTAACTGAATTTGAAGGACCAGTAAAAATTAGGACACATACAAATTTTAATCGACTACTCATATACAGTATGTTCATATTCAAACCACTTTTAAATAAAAAAAATCAATCATTATTTAAAAATTACCATCACACATTAGCCATTCAAAATAATACTAACGTCCACCTTTCTTTTCCTATCATTGTTTAAAAACTTTTTCCTGAATATTATGAGCATTAACTTCTTTTCCCATTGGTGGAGTATTCAAGATTCCTTTGGAGTTGTGTCCAACTTCCCTTTCCAATCTCTGAGTAGCTATATAAAACTGGAATTGATTTGCCAGAGCTTTAATCTGTAAGTTGATCTGATCATTCCTTTTGTTTTGCTCCACCCATTGTTCTTGCCATTTGTTTCGTTGATTAACCATTGATTCTTAGATTTCTCGGTGAATATTTTGCAGCTGTTCATCAAGCCTTCTACATTAGTCTCGTATAACCTTCATTTTGTTATTTTCTACTATTTTTGCACCAGATAGAATCAATTCGAGCTTGGATTTGGCTCTGGTACTAATTGTTAGGCTTATTTCCTAACAAGAAAATAGAAGGAGTGAACAAAAAAAAGAAAGACGAGAGAAGAAGAGAAGAATGAATTCTGTTCTGTTATTGCTTGCCTCAAATGAAAATGCCCTTACATCTTTTATACACTTCAATCTTATTCAACTAACTTGCTAACTGATTTTCCCGCCCACTAACTACTTGCAACTAACTTAACTAACTGCTACTAACAGCTTAGCCACATGCTTCATATTTCATCATTGTAACTTCTGCAGCTAACAATTCTTCTTCGTTCTTATTCCGCATATGCTCTTTGTTTATTAACACGTGCAGAATGTAACATAAACACTGTCTCTTCTCTCCCTTTCAGTTTGGTTTGCGTTCAACCAGGTGAGCTGTTTCTCCTGTTCTCATTTCATTTTCTTGGTTTGGTTATGTTTGAGTTGGGTTTGGTATTGGTTGCCGTGGAATGTGTGGTGATTTCCCATTATTTTAGCTGGATTTATTGGGTTGTCTGTTAGCTGTGCTTCTCAAGAGTTTCAGTCTCTCTCAGTTGCCTGCTCTCTTAGTGTTTTTTTTTTTTTTTGCTCTTACCATTATCGTTACTTGTCCTTCGCTTCTGTGGGCTCTGCTTTCTTTGCTTTTACTCCTTTGCTCTCTTTCTTAATAGCTTTTGATCATTGACCCAATTCTTTCCTGGTGATGTTCATAGTTGGGTTTTGGTTTTTTTCCTCGCAGGTTTCTTTGGCCTTGGGAGTTTTGGAACCGCTTGGTGTGGATTAGGGCTCCTGGTGCTGGTGTGTTTGTTGGTGAGGTATTTTTTCATCCAGGTTAATGGTGCTTTATTCTGGATTCTTGGGTTTTTGATTTCTGTTTCTTTTTATTTTTTATTCTGCACTGATTTCTGTTTCTTTCTTTTTAATGCACTCTTGGCTCTCATGATGGCTTGATGTTTGCTCTTGTCCTTTTGTTTTGCTCATTTCGTTGTTCTGTGACACTTTCTCTGTCTTTACTTATTTTTATGATAAGTTTGTTTGTTATCTTTGATCATTGGTTAGGTTTTGTGTATTGTGTGCATTCAATGATTGTTTTTGCCTTGGTTGTAGTTGTTTGCAACGATCCATCGATTTTGTTTGTTCTTGCTGTTCTGAGCTTTGGTGTTTTTTGGAGGTCTGCTGGCCTGCGCTGAGTGTTTGGTTGTTGTGTGTATTTCATTTGAGTTTACTTCTTTGTGATTGTTATTTCTGATTTTGATTTTGTTTTGATGTTTAGACTAAACGTTGTTCGGCTTATGTTATATGATCTTTTTTCTGGTTTAGGATCTTCGGTTTTTTTCTATCGCTAGGCTTGATGGGGGTCCTTTGAACTGTTGGGTTATTCGTTTACGGCGTTCTTTTAAGCTTTTTTAGTGATTTCTTTCTCTTTGCTTGTTGTTTGGCTCTTTACAGGACTACTGCTCTGATTCATTGAGGCCTTGCTGGTGATTTTCAGTCCTCTTTAAGTTTCCATGTTCTGCTTTGGAATTACCTGTTACGAACTAGGAGACATGATGAAGGCTGGAAAGAGAGCAACAAGAAGCAACAACAGCATTGAAAGAATATAGTTAGTAGTTAATTAGTTAGAAAAGCAGTTGAGTGAGTCAATGAAGTAGTTAGAGTCAGCAGGCTTGAATATAGTTACAGTTAGTATAAGATAAAAGCTTGTATATAAACTGGTGTATGGAAACGTGTTGGAGAGAAGAAAATACAGAACATTATTCTCAATCACTGCTCTTCCCTCTGTTCTCCTTTCTCTTCTCAATTCTCTGCTCCTTCTCCTTTCTCTTCTCAATTCTCTGCTCCTTCTCCTCTGCTCTCTCTTCTTTCTGTTCTTTCTCAATTTCTGTTCTCTTTTCTTTCTATTCTTTCTCAATCTTGTTAAGCTGAGCTTAACATTACCCTTGGGGGATTTACAACGACTTCAAGCTGTTTATCGTTTCCAGTTTCAGTTGTTTTATGCGATCCAGGTTATAGTGGTTCTGGTGGTTTAACTTACTAGGTTTTTCTTTCTTCTTCTCTGTTGAACGGGAATCCCCGGTTCTGTTTCTCTTTGTTGTTTTTCTCTTTGTTTACTGTGTTGTTCTCGATTGGCTTTTCACAAATGATTCTTGGGGGTTGCAGGTTCCTTCTTGCCTTGTTGGTTTCTGCCCTATTCTGCTTTGATAGCTGTTATGCTGTGTTTCCTGCCTTTTATTCCTATGTTGCAGCAGCCACTCTTTTTGCTTCCTGGCTCTTTTTGCAATTTCCTTGATCGTTTTCTTTACACTCTTGCTAAATTGTTTCTCCCATTAATTTCTCTCTTTTTTTTTTATGGAGTCCTACTGCTGGTTTTCTTTGCCTGTTTTTTTTCCTGGGTCTTTTGCTCTTCGTGCTTTGTCTGCTTCCCTTTGTTGCTGTTTCTTTTTTGGTTTTAAAACAATGCTCCCTTTCATCGGGTGCAAGCTAGATTGCTGTCTGAAACTGGGCATAAAGGAACATGGATTCCAATCTCTACTAGGTTTGCTGGGACTTGGGGAATATGGACTGTTGATTATATGTTTAAACATGCATTTCTTTAGGCTGAACTGTTGCATTTTTCTGTTGTCGAAGGCTCCACATCGCTGGACTTTGATGAGGAAACAACATCCTCACAGAAACAGCCCGTGGATTCCCATGAAACTGCCCTCCACCAACAAGGAGGCGTCTGCTATTCGACAATGAAATTCCACTGCACAGGTTTAAAAAAATAGCTCACAAACACTTGCTTGGTGCAGCAAATATATATAAACTTATATTATGTGGTTGCGTTTTATTTTTCTCTGGGAGACTACATCATGTGATCTAACAGCCCTTTAGTTCTCCATCATGCAGTAAACCTCTGGCTGTTTTGCCCCCACTTTCTTCTTTCAACTTGGAACATTTCTCTTTGATTTTTCTCACACCCATTTCTTTTTGAGCTTTTGGAACAGAGGCGCACCATTACGTGCACAACAAATAACTTACCTTATTTTCTTCCTTTGAAACAGCGGCCCAGCACAGCAGGACAACGTCCCAGTTCAGCTCAAAGAAACAGATGCGCAGGTTCGCTTTCCAGCTTCCATGAATCGGAGCAGCTAACCAAGAAACAACAAACCTCATTGTCAACCCCCGCAGAGGTACCTCCTTGTATTTAACTCTATTTGTCGCTTTTTTCACTTTCTCATTCATCGTTCCCCTGTTTCTACCACACAAACTGCTTAAGAGCCTCGACATGCTTTTTCTTATTGATGTCTAACCTCGAACAATGGCTCCCAAACTCTCCTAACTTAGCTTTCATCGATTATCGCTGGGTTTATGACTTTGAAGCAGGTTTATACCCACTGATTAATTTGGGTAACCAACAAAACAATGGGTATTGATAGAAGATCGACTAGAAGCTCATCTTCAATATTCGTCACTGATGATGACGGTGGTAAATTATTCGGACGGGAGTAACCCTACCGTGATTCAAAAACACCAAACTTGCATGTGAAGGTTTTGGCTTTTCATCCTCAAAAGACCAAAAAAAAAAGAAAAAAGAGGGTTTTGATTCTGGAATGTACACATTTCTATACTCAGAGCATGTAATTTAGACACATGTTTACATTAGAGAGAAACAAGAAACAGTCAAAAGTCAGCAAGATTGTGAATTGAGAATTTCCATGCATGATTATTTCACTGGTAAAACAGAAAAGGTGCTTACAACATAATCAAAATCCCTGCAAAATAGGCCTCTTTCCGAGCCTCTTGATTTCTCTATCCATCTGACCAGTAAGCATCAATCCGAACATCTTGCAATCACATAGAAAAGACCAAACTGGATGCCCAAAAGTTGCAGGAACATTCCCTTCCACAAAGAAATGGCTGTACCAAGCGAATCCATACCCAACCAACGGCACAAAGAACAAAACCCACAAATTGAAAACAAAAGAGGACAGCAATAACAGTATACTTGAAAGCGTGCCCACAAAATGCCAACGTCTTGTTGATGGTTTTGAATGTTGAGTAACATAGAAAGACCAAAACTCTTCTAAGCTCCTGCAATTCATTATCTTCGACAAGCAACAAAACAAGGAGAACCAAGTTCACGAATCTTGATTGATTTGACTTGCAGCTCAATTTCTTGATTGGTAGATGATCTTTGAAATCCAATTACGAAATACAGCAAGAATTCTATCTGGGCTTGGTGTGGCTAGCAAGAGACTAATAAGGGATGTCAGCCTTGTGAGGTGCTGGGTACAGGCTTCAAAGTCAAGACAATAATTGGAAGCAGAAAGCAAGGGATTTTTTTTTTTTTGGCTGGAGTTGACTGTAAATTCGAGCGAGGAAGTTTTCAAGATGGATTTTGGTGGAGTCTTTAACTCCCCACCTAGGTTTTTTTTTTTTTTTTTTTTTTAATGTAATTGAAGATCCAACAACCAATAAACATAAGCTGAGTGGCTCCAGTACATATTTGGATTGTAAAGTATATTTTACACATAAAATATAATGCACATAATAGATAAACAAGACAACGCATAGAGAATTATACTTGGAGCAAAACAATATTTTATGTTACGGTCCAAACTGAACTTCTGTCTTTTTTTATAAATTTGAATAACTATAATTTCTTCATACTTCAACCCAAAAAATTCATATAATATACTGTTAAAAAGCCTGACAACTCTACTTTCTAGTGGTACTTTTTTTATAATTTAATTTATACTATATTATTAGATAATAATCATAGAAGCAGGCTTATGAGCACTAATTTGGTTGAAGTAAAAAATCAAGAATTTCAATGGTAGAAACTGATTAATCTTGAAAACATGTTATAAACAAATTAAACACTTCAAATATTTTACCATCGAATTGGAAAAACAAACAAATTGTATATATTTTTTTAATTTAATGTGGGTATCCGGGCCAGCTTGCATGCACCTCGACTAATCCCACGGGCTCTAAAATTAACGACCATGTAAGCCTCCAGTGACCATCATATGAGTAACCATAGAGCTCGAACCTGAGACCACAGAGGGAGCAAATCTCTTAGTCCCAAACTTTTATCACTAGAACACCACTGATTAAATAAATTGTATATTACTTGAGTTGAAAGTTAACAATTATTGAAACTGGTCACAGAGAGAATAAAGAAAGAACTAATAATGATTCTTAAGGCCATCAACAAATAAAGAAGTGAATTTTTCCATCTCATGCTTCTCCAAAACCAAACCAATCTCGACTCCACCATTTCCATCCTTGCTCTCCGCTAGAGAAATTGCTCCTGTCCTATCTATGGAAGTTATCTCCACCTTCTCTGGTTTCCCCCACCCAAAATCAGTTCCATAAACCTCAAATTGGTGTGACCCAGCAACCGAAAGTAGTGCTGCACCACCTGCCGCTTCTTTCATGTTCCTTGCCATCTTCTCCTTTGCGCCATCAAGGACTCCTTTCTCTAAGGTTTTGACAAGCTCACTTAGCATTTCTGCTACATACATAAATCCATTCTCCTCTAAAAGAGATTCTGCTTCTGTAAACGCAGCACATGAACTGACACAGTTGCCAAAATAGTTCTCATGCATTGGAGGGTCCAAACGGGCTCTACAATCTGCTGCAAATCGCATAATAACCTTTCTGTTACTTTGAACCCCTATTGCCTTAAGTATACATCCAAATCCGTGTGCTAATACAAGCACGAAGGTAGATAAATGGACTGGGTGTGTTTCATTTGAACCTTCCTTTACTAAATTAGCAAGCACCCTCTCCCTGAGTTTCTTTATGTCTTCACGAGATAACTCGAACGTTGCTCGTACTGAGCTAGATCGAACTACTATAGCTGGCAAAAGTTGTAAGCTTCTTGGGTTGAGATCCACACCAGGCCATTTTAATTCTAACCAGTTGTTCAAATACACCATGCCCAACCCTTCAGGGTCTTGTATACCTATTCGATCAAAAACAGGTGTTAGTTCTGTCAACAAAGCTGGATATTGTCGTTTGTCTTCATCACCGAGTTTGCAGAAGTGAGCCCATGCTTTGATAAACATGATCGAGCTTTTGCCATCAAGGACTGAATGGTGGGCAGAGATGCCAATGCAAAAGCCGTTATTAGGAAATAAGGTTATTTTCAAAGCTATAACGGATGCCTTTGAGTCAGTGACCGGCAACTCGGGTATATAAGGACGAGAATCTGCAGCTTCATGGACTTCATTTCCCGAGAGGAGATGAAAGTCAGCACTGGACTCAGCAACTGTGAGCTGAACACCATCGTCAGGAGTGTATAGGATGATGGGTTTGATGGCTTGTGGAGGCCAGATAAGGTTGCCAGCAAGAGGAAGGAAGTGAAGGAGTGTATGAGAAAGAGAGTGTTTGAGTTTGGGAAGGATCACTGAATTGAAGAAAGTTGGAGTTGACTCAGTGTGTTTATAGAAAAATATGCGTTCAACTGGAGGAAATTTCAACCACATAATGTCGTGGAAGGTTAACGGAAGAGATAACTCGGTAGCTGACTCCGATGAGTCGAAGTAAGGAGTAACTTGGCAGACATCGATGGTGTTTACTTGGTTTTCGACTTCCATGTTGGAGACGACGGGGAGCAGAAGAGAGATTTTGTTATGGTTAAATCCGAACGGAAGGAAGAGATTTTACGTATCAATTATAGCTTCTCTGATATAAGATATAAGATATGAAAAGATAAAAAAAAAATATTTTGTTATTAAAAATAAATAAAATATTATTTTATTATATTTTTAAATAAAAAATATTTTTAAAAAACTAACACTCCCTTGAAATGTCAACGGACCACATCATCAGTTTGTTTATTGTTTTCTTGTTTAATGGTTTCTTTTGCCCTTTCATGCATCTTTATGTTGCAATACAAGCCTTACACCAATATTTTAATAAATTAGTTTTCAGATTTCTTATTAAAAGAAATAAATTAAGTTGTCAAGAAATAAAAGAAATAAAATATAATTATAAATATTTTATATCTAAATTCTAGAGGTTTCCCAAGTAAAATCTCCGTGGATGCTCCTTGACGTGTCATTCAAGCCTGTCTTATACTCTTAATACTTGGAGAATCTTCGTTGGCTTTAGATCCACATCCTAGAGTAAAAAACGTATTTTTATTATGTTAAAAAACTAAGAAAGATATATACATTCTCAAATAATCTGTTAATAATTGCCGAGCTAAAAAAACCAAAAAACTATAAAGAAAAAGTTTAAATTTAAGTTATTTAAAGATTACAAAAAAAATTCATTGTAGTAATCCATGTCATAACCCAATTCTGGGTTATTCTCTAAAATTCACTCTTTTTTCAAAATAAAAATAAAAAAATAAAATAAAGGATGACAACGTCTAGAAAGCAGGCCAGGAAATACAGCTGTAATTTTTGAGGAAATTCAAGGCCTAATTGTACCTCATTATTCCAAAAAATAGAGAAGCAATGCAAATCCAATGTCAAATTACATTATTATTGGATGAATTTGCATAAGAATTAAGTCTAAGGACATAATTAAATTTTTAAGAGGTCAATTTGATTTAATCATGAGCCAAATTGAATTTTAATTATGTTTAAGAATTAATTTGGGTCCAATTGAAGGATTTAATTAAGTGCAAGGACTTAACTATACTTTAAAAATGGTCAAATTAATTTTATTAAGGGCTTAATTGGTGAAAAATTAAGTTTGGGAGCCCTATTTAGGCTTAATTAAGAAGATTGAAATTTTAAGAGACCAAATTTAATTTTTACCAAGTTAATTAATTGAAATCAGGGGCAAAATCGCAAGAAAATTGAAGTTTTGGGGTCATTTAGGGGTCAAATTAAAGATTTTCGAAACTAAGGACTATTTTGCAAAAGACGCCAAACTATAGGGGATTAATTGATAAAATCCGGGGGTGAAATTGAAAGTTTAATGGTCAATTAGGGGTTAAATTGCATAAATCCAAAACCAAGGACCAAAGTGCAAAAGACACCTAAATCCGGGGTTCAAATTGAAGTTCATCAGGGGCTTAATCGCATTAAATCGAAAGTTTAGGGTCAATTAGGGGTACAATTGCACAAAAGTGTAAGCTGGAAGACTAAATTGAAGATCAGCAAAAATCCTTAATTCAACCCAAAACGACACCGTTTGGATTATTTGTTTTTTAAAAAAAACCTGACGACGCGTCGTCTAGTCACTGTTCATTGTCTTCCCTATTTTGCCTGAGAATGTTGCCCGAGTGGGTACTTTTCAAATGCATTTAATGCCTCATATGTCCACCAAAATTAACAACACATGAACTAAAATAGTCACTTGACATCCCTCTATCCCCAAGTATGGTCCGCTCAAGCATATTATCATCAAAACAGCCCTGGTGCCGGCTTAAAGTAGCTAACTTAGGCAACCTTGAACTGTCAGATTTAATAGTTCATAGTGCCTACTTTTGAACCAATAATTGGGATCCTTACCAACCGAATTAAGGCTGAAAGTTTTCCCCTGTGAAGACAAGATTACCTTTTTCCAACCCTTATAAATAGAGGTTGATTTTATGGCTTGAGCAGGAAAAAAATTAGGTCCGAATTCGGCCAAAAAACCAGCCTTGCTCCCCTGTTTTTGTCTTTTTCTACCGTCTCTCTCTCTCTCTCTCTCTCTCTCTCTCTCTCTCTCTCTCTCTCTCTCTCTCTCTCTCTCTCTCTCTCTCCATCGTTCTAGCCTCTAAGCGACGCTACCACCTGCTCGTCCGCTACTAGCTCTACCACAGGTAGCTACCCCAACCATCGTCCGACCACTAGGAGCCACCGTTGCTCCCTTTCTCTCTCCTGCAGACCTGTTTCATCTTTCTTCCTTCTCTGTCACCACGACCTCAACAGCAGCACTAACAGCAACCACCATTCCCAACGACTTTCATCCTTACCAGTAGTAGTAGAGGTGACGACTCTTTCCTCAGCTACTCCAATCGTAAGCAACCCCAGCACCGACCACTGTTGTTTATCATTTTTTGGCCCCTCGTTCTGGAGATGGTGTGTATCCCTCTTAAACCAAATGCAAGAGTTTAGTTCATGGTTGTTGAAAAGCAGAGAAGAAAGAAATGTTTTTCGAACATTATTTCAAGTGTCTTCTGTTATCTGTATCATTCCCCCTTTGTTGCCAAAATAGTCAGGATTCTTAGGCTAATTAGGAGTCTTCATAATGCTAAATTCATTCCTTCTTTATCTGATCTTTAAGGATAGATAAATCCCTCAGAATTTGTACTGAAAATTAATTCTGTTTACGGTCACAATTCTATTTGTAAATCAACTCTGTTTCAACTTCGACTTTGACTCTGACTTGGTTTCGTGCAATATCCGACCATCCCAATTATATTTTGTCATTCATGATGTTGTAACCCAATTTTGGTCCATTGGCTTTTAAATTTAATTTTACAGGGTTTAAAATGTAAAATTAAAAGATAAGAGATTTATTTCGATGAAAAATGTGATTTGTCAGCTTGCGTGAAAACTAGGGACTAAAATGTGCTTTTGTCATTCTATTCTTATCTTCAAAATAATCCCTATCTTCAAAATAATCCCTATCTTCAAGATAATGATAGTTATCCGCTTTTGAATTTGATTCTTAATCAAGTTCAAACTTCAAAGAAGAGAAGGAGTTTGAGTGAAACTTTATTTCTCACACGTGATGGGACTCTTGCACTATAAATACATATCCTAGTGCATGCGAAAAAGGAAGAGAAGAAAAACCCTAGAGAGGTTATTACAAGAAACCCTAGAAGAAAAATCGTTAGAAAAAAAAAAGAAAACACATCACTAAAGCAAAAAGAAAAGGAAAACAATGGGGGCGGCGAACCCTATACCAACCGCTGCCCCCTTCAGACCTTTTTTTTTTTGCTTTTCTTCTTCAGTCTCAGTCTTTTTCCCATCAGACACTTTTCATTCCTCAATCCCAACACCTAGGAGCTGCAACTCCTCATCGAAAAAGAGCACATCACATAGGAGAACATCATTGTACACAACCACCTTATCCTCACAGAAAAAAAAAGCTTGGTATTTCACCTTCTCCTTCCTGCCGTCTTCCCCCTCAGACCAAGCTCAACAACTCATCTCAGCAGCCGCAACAACAGAGTTGGTTACCCCTAGTCACAGTCACAGTAATAGTAGAGTTTCATCATCAAAGTCGGAGCAGCAGCAGCGTGGTTTCCTTTTCTGCAATCTAGGTCACTGGTTCTGGTTTGGACCAATGACCCGACCCTTTTTTTTAAAGTTTTGAGATTTGGCTACAAAAAAAACATAATAAAAAAAAGAAAGTTTCTTTTTTTTTTCTTTTATCCAGATTTTGTGGATTTGTTCACTGACGCCAGAGTCAGGAATATCGTACTTTGTGGATTGCACAATATTTACCAACGCTGGAGTTGGAAATATTCGTAGGCGAATATTCATTGACATCAGAGTCGGGAATTTTATAGGATGACCAATAAAAATGGAACACAAACAAACCTTTAGCAATTTAAGACAAAACCAGCAATGCAGCTTGCCTCAAGTAGGACGTTTAAGGAGTGATAGTATCTTCGTTTTCGCGTAACCAGTCCTATACCATGGAATATCTGTTGACCAGTTAGGGTTCCTAGTGACCATAATACTAGGTGGCGACTCCTTGAACAAGACATTTTCCCCTTAAAAGAACAAGATGCCAGATATCTGTTCTTTTTCCATTGAGATTAAATAATTTTAATTGGTCGTTGCGATGTCCGGATGTGACACATTACATGTTAAAGAATTCATCTGCACCTTTATTGGGTCCTAGGGCCCACTGTTTTTATGTCAAACTCTCAGTCATATTGGGATGCTCGATATTGTCAGTTTTCAAATCAAATCAGGAGACCCTTTTTGACCAACCAGATTGCGGCGAGATTCTGTTCTTCAAAAAAAATTTATCTGACTTTGAATCCTTCATAGAAGTTTTAGTCCTATACGTGTAGATGAATTTGGGTTTTTGAATCGCCTGATTTCAACATCATAAGCTCAAGATATTCATGTTTGATTAGGTTAAAGACCAATTTTAAAAGTTAATCGGTTTCGTTGAAGGAATTGAAAAAAAAGGATTGGATCAGAAAACATCATAATAATTTCTATTCTTTAGCTGCCACGCTGGATTATATTTTACTTCTTTTCGCAAAAACCAACAGCACCGTTTCCTTACCTTCATATATCCCACTTACAAAAAAAGGCCATCGTTTGCAACTTCGCAGCACAACCGTTCCCGTTAGTTTCTCATTATTCTCTCATCTTTGAGTCTTTGGGTCAGTATCACCGCTTTTCACGCCCGATTTTTAGGCTGCAAATCACAGTTTTTCTGCTTCAGTCCAAAGAAAACAACTTTGAACATCACTGCGCCAGCTTGAAAGAAGACACGAAGATGAGCTTCACCATCATTTAATGGCTGGGATTCTATCCCTAACACAGACGGCTGGATGAGAGTGTTAACATGAAGAATAATTGCTGGAATCATGGAATACGAATTACAGAATATTTTAGTTTTCTAATTTGCTTTATTTGATTGTAAATCAGCCGAGATTATATCCTAGATTAGTGTAATGAGTCTTTCCTAAATAGAGTTATGTATATGCTATATATATGCCTCCTCTGTTGACCTAAAGAGGGGGGAGAAACGAGAAAAAGAGAGGAAAAAAGGAGAGAATGAGAGAGAGAAAAGATGAGAAAGAAAAACAGGAGTGACAGAGGAGACTGAAACAGAGAGAGGAGAAAGAAAAGGAGAAAAGTGGGGCGAGGGAGAGGAAACAGGTAAGCAGAGAAAGAAAAGGAAAAGACAGAAGGGAAAAAGGGGAGAAAAAAAAAAGAAGGGGAGAGAGACCAAAAAACAAACGATGGAGAAAAAAAGAAAACATAGGGAACAAGGAGAAGACCGAGAATAGGAAAGCAGAGAAAGCAAGGAGGAAGAGAGAGCAGATTACCTTCAGCCTATCTTACCTTGCCGGATAGGACGTCATAAAACTCTGAAAGGGGTGGAAAGAGCTCCTAACAGCAAAAAAAGGAGGTCTTTCTTCGTTTACTAGAGGCAAGAAAACATAATTTTTCTTTTCAGCAGTTTGCACTTCATTTGTTACATTTAAAGCAAGAAATATCTGCAGGTAAGTCTCAACTTTCTTTTTTTTATTGTCATATATAAAACCGACGTCTGATGTTTGTTCTTTCCAAAACCTGTTTTTGCTTTTATTTTAGACATTCGAGTTTTGTTTTGGCAACAAAGTTGCAAGTTTGCTACTGTTTCGTCCATGGTTGTGATTTTTAAATGGGTGTGGATGTTAGTGTCGCGGGCTTTTCTTTTTCCATTTTCGGGAGGAATCGTGAGCTTTAAAGTTTCTCATTATTCCCCCACTCGTCTGTTCAGTTTTTTTTCTTCCCTTTTTTTGCATACAACGAGTGTGGCAACTCCCAAGATTAGGATAGAGTAAAGAGGTGTAAGTCACGGTTCCTGTTATAATTTCTGTTTTAGAACGTTGTTTTTTTTTTTTTAATGCATACATGCTTGTGCCTTATTTTAGAGAATGATGGGTCAGGCTTTATGCTTCGAGTTTAAATCGGTGTCAAATCTTGTTTATTTGAGATGAACTGTTTTAGGTTTTTTTGAATTTTGAAATAGACGGGTATGTTTTGTTTTGTTAATTATGATGTTTGTGTTTAATCGTGTTGTTCGTGTTTTGACAAAAAAATAAAAATGTTTTCTTGTGTGTTGCATACGGCAAATACCCTAAAAATATTTTGACCATTTCTTTTTCCAAAAAAAAATATTCAAGATTTCAAAAATATGTTTTAGCATTGATTTCTTAAACACAGAAATTATTTCCTGGCATTTTGAATTTTATAACATGTTTGTAAATTCCAAAGGGTATTGGCCAATATTTCAAAAAATACAAAAATCTTAATTTTAGGGAATTCATCTTTATTCACTATTAATATTTGGATAAAGAAATTTCAAAGGGATAAATATCCAAAATATTATTGAGAAGAATTTGTTATTATTTACTGTTAATATATGAATAAAGAAACCCCAAGTGATCAATATCCAAAATATTTTTTCTAAAAATAATAAGTCATTATCCCTTAATAATATAAGGGTAAAGAAACTTATGAAAGGTAAATGTTCAAAATATTGTTGAGAGTAATACAACTTGTTTATTTTTAACATAAGGGTAGATTTATACTCAAAAATTGTATTTAGAACAATTTAATTACACATCCTTGAAAGAACTCTCGATTATAATTGGCGACATTTTAATTTTTGATTCCACGGTTTACGAGCCGTGAAAGTATGAAATACTAAAGCAAAAATAGGTTTTTAAAGCGCTCTGAATTTTCTTAGATTTCTAATTTAGTTTTTTTTTTTCTCTTCTTTTTCTCCTTGCGATCTACAAGTCGAGAATGCTTAAAATACTAAAGGAAAAGTTAGTGTTTAAGAATGCTGAATCTCCTTGGATTTCTATCTTAGTTGTCTTATAATCCACAAGTTGCAAATTTAGTCTGAATCAAACACATATTTCAAGAGATCTGCATTAGTTCTCCTTGGTACTTTGTAGACATATCTAAGGTATGATCCACATTGGCCAAAGGTTCTTTCTCTTTAGACTTTGCCCAAGTTTGTTCATCATAGCAAACTTATCCTATGAAAACTGATGGGATTAGAAAACATCAACACCATAGCAATTATAAGGCAAACCAAACACCAAGTAGCTTACCTTAGGTAGGGCGTACTAGAGGTGTTAAAACCTTTCCTTTACGCAACCAGTCCTTTGCCTTAGAATCTCTAAAGACCAGTTATGGTTCCTAATGACCACAATACTAAGTGGCGACTCTCTTTTTCACAAAACAAAGACCCCGACATGATCCTCCACTCCGGGAAGGGTCGCCACGACCCCAAGAGGGCACAACAACAACGATAGTAGCAGCACCTGCAACACAAGTAGCAGCAACTCTAGCGGCTCCACTCTCCATGGTTGTCACCACTTGCACCACGTCGTCCTCCTCGGTCAAACCACCTTCATGCCAGGCAGCCTTCCTCTTCTTCTTCTTATTCTTCTTATTCTTCACGATGTTCACTGTGTGAACAGTACGCTTGAATTATAATTCACGTCCTAATGTTCACACATGAACAGTGGGCGTTAATTATAATTCTCGCCCACTGTTCATGTAGTGGATGTTAGGTCGGGTCGTATCTGGCCCAACCCAACTTTTTGGCCCGACCCCAAAAATTAGAAAAGAAGAAACAATTTTTTGGGCTGAGATCGGCCCAGCCATGCTCAGCCCACATGTTTTAATAATATTTAATTAATATTATATATTATATATTACAAAAACAAAAAAAATTAAAAATCCTTTCAAAAAAATTATGATTTTCTTGCAAGTTTTTCTACCAGTTTTGTTTAATAACAGGTTTGTATACTTAAACTGTAAGATACGGACCCGGTACTAAAATATTCGGTTTTCTCCGAAATATTTCAAAAAAAATTCAAAACATTTTTTTTAAAAAAATAAAATCTCAAAAACTTTTAAATTAATTTCCATTTAAAAAAAATTATTTTCATCCATACGGCCAAATCCTAAAATTTTCCAAGAATAGTTTCATTAAAAAAATTGCATCGTTCCCATGTTTTGAAAATCCAAAAAAATGGATATCATAACCAGTTTATGATCATCTATTAGAATTTGGCCAAAATATCAAAAACCTTTTTTCAAATTGTTTTTAGGGTCCAAATGTAGACTTTAATATCTGTAGGGTATAAAATTATATGATAAAGTATACTCTCATATATTAAAGATACAATGTGTAAATATATGCGATGCTAAAATTCATATTTCAGAACGATTAGGATTTAACTCAATAAGGTAGAGACTTTTCCATGAATAGAGATCTACCTTGAACCTTAGAAAAGATCAACAAATAGAAACCCGACTTAGAAAAAACAATCAAATAACAATGCAGCTTACCTTAGGTAGGGTACACTGGGGGTGATACGTTTTCCCTTTGCACAACCAGTCTCTTACCCAGACTCTCGCAGACCATAGGTTCCTAATAACCATAATACTAGGTGGCGACTCCTGAACATTAATCACAATTTTATGATTAAATCTAAAAACGTCTCCAACACAACACCTTATCAAGAGACACGACCAAAGCCTTCGTTGTCGCCGAATGATGTTGCAACGTGACCCCGCGACAATCCATAATAATTTACAAGAAAAACCGAAAAACAAATTAAACCAAGAAAACCGAAAAAAATAACTGAAAAAATCAAACCATGAAAAAAAACCGAATAAACCAATTAGAATATTTTAAAAAATATTCGGTTCGGTTCGGTTTCGATTTCATAAGCCTGAAACCGAAAAACCTCAACCGAACCGGTTTAGTTAAAAAATATAAAATAACCGAACTGAAAAAAATAAACTGAACCGAAACCAAACCCATTATAAAACCTATTAAAAAGAAAAAAAACTTAAAAAAACAATATAATTTTTAATTTTTAATATAAAATAATCAAATCAAACTAAAACGTGAATTAAGTTTGAATTTTTAATACAAAATAATCTTAGCTTTACAAGTAGGGACAAGTGAGAAGATTACAACCACATAGGTTTTGGAGTGCCCTCGTGTCCTCATTGGTGGAATGTATGGTCCAAACTACTGCTTCATCCAATAATTGTAATGTCGGTTTACAAAGTACTTTTATACTCTAATTTTTATACAATTTGAGTAGAAGAGCAACTCCATTTTCTACTTTTTAGTGGTACTATTTTCGTAATTTAATTTCTACTATATTATTAGATAATAATCATAGAAGCAGGCTCATGAGCACTAATTTGGTTTGAAGTAAAAAAATCAAGAATTTCAATGGTGGAAACTGATTAATCTTGAAAACATGTTCTAAACAAATTAAACACTTCAAATATTTTACCATCGAATTGGAAAAACAAACAAATTGTATTTTATTTGTGATGAAAGTTAACAATGATTGAAACTGGTCACAGAGAGAATAAAGAAAGAACTAATAATGATTCTTAAGGCCATCAACAAATAAAGAAGTGAATTTTTCCATCTCATGCTTCTCCAAAACCAAACCAATCTCGACTCCACCATTTCCATCCTTGCTCTCCGCTAGAGAAATTGCTCCTGTCCTATCTATGGAAGTTATCTCCACCTTCTCTGGTTTCCCCCACCCAAAATCAGTTCCATAAACCTCAAATCGGTTTGACCCAGCAACCCCAAGTAGTGCTGCACCACCTGCCGCTTCTTTCATGTTCCTTGCCATCTTCTCCTTTGCGCCATCAAGGACTCCTTTCTCTAAGGTTTTGACAAGCTCACTTAGCATTTCTGCTACATGCATAAATCCATTCTCCTCTAAAAGAGATTCTGCTTCTGTAAACGCAACACATGAAGTGACACAGTTCCCAAAATAGTTCTCATGTATTGGAGGGTCCAAACGGGCTCTACAATCTGCTGCAAATCCCATAATAATCTTTCTGTTACTTTCAACCCCTCTTGCCTTAACTATACATACATATCCGTGTGCTAATACAAGCACAAAGGTAGATAAATGGACTGGGTGTGTTTCTTTTGAACCTTCCTTTACTAAATTAGCAAGCACCCTCTCCCTGAGTTTCTTTATGTCTTCACGAGATAACTCGAACGTTGCTCGTACTGAGCTAGATCGAATTGCTATAACTGGCAAAAGTTGTAAGCTTCTTGGGTTGAGATCCACACCAGGCCATTTTAATTCTATCCAGTTGTTCAAATACACCATGTCCAACCCTTCAGGGTCTTGTATAGCTATTCGGTCAAAAAAAGGTGTTAGTTCTGTCAACAAAGCTGGATATTGTCGTTTGTCTTCATCACCGAGTTTGCAGAAGTGAGCCCATGCTTTGATAAACATGGTCGAGCTTTTGCCATCAAGGACTGAATGGTGGGCAGAGATGCCAATGCAAAAGCCGTGATTAGGAAATAAGGTTATTTTCAAAGCTATAGCGGATGCTTTTGAGTCAGTGACCGGCAACTCGGGTATATAAGGACGAGAATCTGCAGCTTCATGGACTTCATTCCCCGAGAGGAGATGAAAGTCAGCATTGGACTCAGCAACTGTGAGCTGAACACCATCGTCTGGAGTGTATAGGATGATGGGTTTGATGGCTTGTGGAGGCCAGATAATGTTGCCGGCAAGAGGAAGGAAGTGAAGGAGTGTATGAGAAAGAGAGTGTTTGAGTTTGGGAAGGATCACTGAATTGAAGAAAGTTGGAGTTGACTCAGTGAGTTTATAGAAAAATATGCGTTCAACTGGAGGAAATTTCAACCACATAATGTCGTAGAAGGTTAGCGGAAGAGAAAACTCGGTAGCTGACTCCGATGAGTCGAAGTAAGGAGTAACTTGGCAGACATCGATGGTGTTTACTTGGTTTTCGACTTCCATGTTGGAGACGACGAGGAGCAGAAGAGAGATTTTGTTTTGGTTAAATCGGAACGGAAGGAAGAGATATAAGACATGAAAAGACAAAATATATATATATATATATATATATATATATATATATATATATATATATATATATATATGTTTTGTTATAAAAAATAAATTTAAAAAATAAATAAAATATTATTTTATTATATTTTTAAATAAAAAATATTTTAAAAAAATCTAACACGTTACAAACACTCCCTTAAAATGTCATCGGACTTGGCCACGACCGCAACATTAACGGTGGCACGTGGGCGAAGCCATAGCTGATAATGATTATTAATGGGTTGTTGAAAGAAATAAATTAGTTGTCGGATACTTAAAAAATAATTATTATATTTTATATCTAAATTCTAGAGGTTTCCCAAGTAAAATCTCCATTGGATGCTCCTTGACGTGGCATTCAAGCCTGTCTTTTTCTCTTTATACTTCGAGAATCTTCGATGGCTTTAGATCTACATACTAGAGTAAAACACGTATTTTTATTATGTTAAAAAACTTAAAAAGATATATACATTCTCAAATAATCTGTTAGTAATTACTGTGCCAAAAAAAACCAAAAAACCTTTAAATTTAAGTTAAACGATTAAAAAAATAATTTTATTATAGTAGTCCATAATAACAAGTAAAACTAGAGATGAGTAAAAATGCTAAAAAATTAAAAAAAAATCAATAAACAATAACGAAAAATTTAAACTATATAAAAAAACTGATTAGAATATTTAAAAAATATTCGGTTCGGTTCGATTTCTGTTTTATAAACCTGAAACTAAAAAATATTAACTGAATTGATCTGGTTTAGTTAAAAAAATATAAAATAACCAAGCCAAACCAAAACCAAACCCATCATAAAAACCATTAGAAAATAAAAAAAAAACTAAAAAAAAATATAGTTTTAGTTTTTAATATAAAATAACCGAACCAAATATGGTGGATTAAATTTTGATTTTTAATATAAAATAATTGAATCAAAACCGATTGGTTGGAACTAATTTCTATTAATTTCAATTTTATTTTTATATTTTATAAAATTTTTATTTAATTATTTTTATAAATAAAAATCAAACTAAACCAAAAATCATCAATCTAAATGGAACTGCGGTAAAATTTACACAGAATTTTTTTTTTTTTTTAAGAAAAACTGTTTTTTTATCTATCAAAACGACGAGCTACGGTAGCTCGAAGACGGAGACAAGTGTATTGCTCAAGATGATTCGACTCTGTATGCCAATCTTAGCTTTACAAGTAGGGACAAGTGTCCTCATTAGTGGAATGTATGGTATAAACTAGTGCTCCCTCCAATAATTAATTGTAATGTCAGTTTACAAAGTACTTTTGTACTAAGAGTAAAAACAAAAAAATATATTTTAATTTCTTTTTATGCTTGTCTTTCATGCTTTAAGAAGAAATCCAAACAAAATGCTATTTTAGTATTTTTTTATATAAAAATATTATTTCTATACATCTTAAAAAAAAACATCAAAACATATTCATTGTAATAATATTTTTTTTAATATTTTTTTTCCTTTAATTTTTTTAAATTTATATTTTTTTTATTTACTTTTAATGAGATTATTCTTGTCTCATGATCCATATCATGAGTTTGTCGAGTTCACCCAAGTTGACTCGAGTTGTTTTTTTATTTTTTTAATTGAATTTTTTTTAATTTTATCCTTTAATAATGATTTGATTGAGAATCATTCGGGTTATTTTTAGATCCTCCAAGTCAACCGAGTCATATCGGGTTGTTAAAATAGTTGTGTATTAAATATATTAAAATACAATTGGCTATTCTAAATGACTTTTTATCATTAGAGTGTATGTAAACAATTAAAAAAACTATATTTACACTATTCAAAAAACTATATTATCAATTTGGCTATTTTAAATAGTATTTTTTATTGGAGATTGCTCTAAACCTTGTCTAGATAAGAAATTATAGCAGGGTGTTTTTTCTATAGATTTTATTATTTCTTACTCATTTTCATCACTATATTTTTTTATTAGTTAAACAGGTTGGATTTTAATCAATTAAGTTGACCGGATCACATGAATATAATTTATATATAATTTAATTTTAAATTTAAACTAGACAAAAAATTAACTTTGTATGGCAAGCGAAACAGGGAATGTGATAGATGATTTTGGTAATTAGAACAGAAGAAAATTAAGGTTAAGAGTGAGACTCGGCCGCATTATTACAATGTTTAATGTTTTTTTTTTTTTTGTTATTTGTGTAAAACGTTAGCATGATTTTAGGTAAATGCATCACTTGAAAATAGAATACAATATTTAGGTTATATAAAGAAAACAAAATGTAAGAATTAGCAAGAGAATCCTAGAGAAATTAAAATCATTAAGAAAAAAAAAATAGAAAAAAATATGAAATTGATCTTAGAGCAGTCAAGTCGTAGACGTGAGCCGGCTAGGCTAAAGCTTAGAAGGTGCTTAAGAATTGTTTTTGAAATGAAGGACGAATCATTCGTTCATAGATATGAGGTGCTTATGGATACATATTGTCCCCACTACTTACAACTTATTTGGCAAAATTTTATTTTACTTAAAACCAAAACTGTCAAAATAGGTCAAAAAAAGTATTTATCAAACACACCCTTAAACCAAAGAAACCCCTTCAACAAGAACATTGCAAGCTAAACAAGGTCTTAACTCTTTGACCCGATTTTGACCTAAGCGAGTTGACCTAAAATCCTTGATTCGACCATAAACTGAACCAAAGATTTGGGTTTGACTTGAAGACAAAACAAAGCCAAAAATAGATTAAACACAAAAAAAAAATTCAAAAAATTCAAAATTTCTTGGTCAAAACGGGTCAAATTCATAAAAAAAACACACGAAAAACATTCAAATCGAAACCTAGCAACGTGAATCCCAACCCAGACCATATATAATCAAACCAAGGACACAAACATGTTGGACATCATGCAAGGATCAATATTTTGGCACTCATTCACTTTGATTATCATTTTAATATCATGATTTGGTCTAAATAAGTTTTGATTCAAAACCAAAATCTTAGGATTAAAACCCATTAAAAACATGTTATTGATGAGAATATACCCTATATTATTGTCTAATGATGTCATGCATAGGTGAAGATATAAAGAAATGAACCAAAATAGGTTAGAATCACATAGATAAGGCAATGTTCGTGGGAGGAACATGAAGAACACCAACTTAGATTTTGACCAAAAAACCCAGCATATTGTCAAACCCAGATGTAATATCAACCTGTCTATGACACCAAATTGGCCTTTTAGGCTTCCAAACCAAGCTCTTTCGTACACACAAACTACATTGTCATAATTGCATACGTCTAACTAAAACCAAACAACAAGAAACAACAAATCATACAAAACATGCATGGGATTCCAAGAACCATAACTATGACTTTATTGACAATCAACAAATGCATCAAACTTCATTCCAAAACTGACTCTTTGGGACAAAAACTAAACTCATGAACTAATGACATGCACTAGCAACCGAAAAAAAAGCATCAAACACCCCCTGCCACTTTTTGGCAAAATAAAAAATTATTTTACTTTATCAAAATCAATCACAAACATATTTTCTTGGCATTCAGTAACATTATCAACAACTCTAAGCAAGATTTAAACAACAACAACATTTTATGTACTAATTGAAACCAAAACTGTCACGACCCGAATCCCGGGTCCATGACCAACAACGCAGGAGCGGTGTCAGAAGGACACCCCACCTACACTAAGCCTCAGAACGGACATATCAAAAGAATAAGTTATTCAAAAATACGTACCATTTTGTAATCTTCAAAAAAAATATTATATTATTCAAAACTAATAAAACCAAAAGATAGTTCAAAACTCTTCATCAGTAATTAAAACAAAAACAATAATTCATAATACTCACTACATTGTCAAAATCCAAACTTAATTAAAACAAGGTAATAGTGGAGCATATAAAACATCGAATCAAAACTAAAAGGAAAACCACGCAAAATAAGCAAGGCATACCGACCAAAACTGAAGAAGTAGGAACACTTAACAAGTCCACATGCTAACATAAACTAAGAACCTGAAATAATATTACGAATGAGGGGTGAGTTCAACCAACTCAGTGAGGGGATAACATTTAATATACATTTTAGATATTTTAGATATTAATAGTTTGCAAGACTATTTATCTTGATATACATATACATATACATATACATATACATATACATATACATACTATCATAAAGTAATGGAATACATGTCAGAGATCAGATGACACCCGAAGGTGACTAGATGACACCCGAAGGTGACCACTGTGGGATGATCAGTCGTCACAGGCTGATGCCTCTCTCACCAGCTAGGTATACAAAATACTATGTGCACATAGGCTAACTACTCTCCGTTAGCATGGAGTTACTGACAAGTCCCATATCAAGGCATAATAGATATTCACAGAATCATCAAAGAAATGTATATCATATCAAACAGAATTTAGTTCGACAGATTGTGAGTGCAAATTCAAGAATAAATGAGTACTCAGAAAATAAAGCAATATATATAAATATTCAAGAAATTTACTGGTTGTACTCATCGTATAATCAACATACATATTTATTTATATTATATGCATATTAAAAATTATCCCACTCACCCGGAAAATATAGAACTAAAAGGAATATCAGATGGAAGACCCGAAAAACCTATTGAGAATTGTTAGGAGAACCTACAATATGAAATATACTCAAAAGCAACACAAATAAAATATTCCAATGCATAAAAGAAAACCAGGTTTAGTCTCCTAGGTTTAGGGACTAAAACGACAATTATCCAAAACAAGGACCAAAACGTAATTTTATCAAAACTGGACCAAACTATAAATACATAACCATACTGAAATTTTCACCCATAAACCATCATCAATTCTGTCTAGAACAAACCAGGGACCGAACTGTAATTTCCAAAAAGTTCAGGGACTAAAATGTAAATTTTCAAAATTAAGGGACCAAACTAAAAATATTCCAAATCAATTATCAAACTGAGATTCATCATCAATAACCTCATAATAACACTGTCCAGAATCTCAAAATACATTTAGGGGTCAAATTGTAATTTTTCCAAAGTTTAGGGACCAAACTGAAATTTTCATAAATCAAGGACCAAAATAAAATTTAGTCATCTTCAACCTTAAGACCATTCTGTCCAGATTTTCCAGCAAAGTAAAAATAAATTTCTTAACCCATAAAAATCAATTTAAACAAATCAACTCATAAATCCTTATTTTTAACAACATACTCAAAATCAATCGTTTAACATTAAACCCTTAATCATCATGAATTAATCTTAACAAAATAAACTTCAAATCCTTATAAACCCTAATCTCTTCTTTAATCTTTCCATAAATAAATCATAATCAAAAGTAACATGAGAGAAAATCACTTACTTGCTACTTCCACTTTTCTTAAACCCAAACTCAAGATCAAAAACTGAAATCATTGGTTTGATGAGGAGAGGGTCATGGCGGTCACAAGACTTAAAAGAGAGAACAATAATTCTCTTGCAACTTTTCCTTATATACCTATGTTAACTTAGGTTGGGTTTGGGCTGACTTTGGCTTGGGTTTGGGCCAAAAGTCTGGGTCTTACAAAAACCACAATCAATACGATATAAAAAATGCTTAGAA
Source organism: Populus trichocarpa (assembly GCF_000002775.5). Classification (NCBI taxonomy): domain Eukaryota; kingdom Viridiplantae; phylum Streptophyta; class Magnoliopsida; order Malpighiales; family Salicaceae; genus Populus; species Populus trichocarpa. The sequence goes on along the minus strand of NC_037288.2, from coordinate 9,074,895 downwards.
ACATCATTAAACATGCATGAATAAGCTAAAGATGTGCCTCATGAACATCATCTACTAGACTAAGTGAATGTTTTATACATTTCAAGCTCTAACAATGGCTACTGCCCTTTCTTTTCTAAGCTTGTTATTTTCTCTCAAAGTTGAGGAAACCTGGTGCTAGGCTATTGAACCTTCACACTTAGGGTTCCTTTTTCAATATTATTATATCCTCCTTCTTCCTCTGATTTTATAGGGGTTATTATAGGGTTTTAATTGATAAGGTTTTTGATGGATTCAAACAAAAATTAATCAAAACTTGACCTTTTGATCAAAATGAGAGGGTTTTAGACAAATATTAACAGCTTAAACCTCTGTCCTTCAATGGTTTTAGGATGATGGTTTTGTAACAAACTTAAGAATGATTTCTTATCAAACTTGGAGGTAAATGTGAGGTGTTTTTGGTCGTCTGATCTTAAGAAATTTTTTTAAGCCTTTGACAAGAAACCTCTAGGAAGTTTTTAAATGTGAACATTCAAAACAATTAAGAGGTTTTGCACAAATGAGTATCTTAGTCAAGGCTGACTAAGTTGACCGATTTCAAGACTTCATCAGAGCAACTCTGATGTAAACATCATTGGAGACCATATGAACTTGGTATAAGAGAAGCATACCTTTCATCATCTTAAATTTAAGTTTATTTTATTTTTTTTTGCTTTAAATTAATATATTTTTTAGTGTTTTCAGATTATTTTGATGTGCTGATATTAAAAATGATTTTTAAAAAATAAAAAAAATATTATTTTGATGCATTTCTAATTAAAAAGCATTTAGAAAAGTAACCGCACCTACACTCCCAGACATGCTCTTAATTGATTTCTAATTCAATGGTGTTGTTGCATTTCTCAGATTCTTCCATTTGTCTTGGCTGAATTGGGTGCCACTGCATCCTCTCCCTTCCAACTGAATGTGTCGTTTGTGAGATTCTGTTGCTCTAGTTTTTGTCAGGGACTTAGACATAGTTCGATTCATGAAAACAAGTTTTTTTAAAAAAATATTTTCTAATTTTATTTTATGTTTGTTTGTAATTAAAAAAGCTGATTAACAAGAAATAATTTTTAGTAAAAAGATTTGGTTTGGTTTTTAGGAAAGTGTTTTTCTTTTGTTTTAGGCGGAAAACACTTTCCAGAAATTGTAAAAATTTAGAACTATTATGTTATTTGTTAATTATATCAAATTTGATTCTCAAACTTTTGATAATTATATATATTTTTTTTTGAATATTTTTTTCTTTCAATTTTATCCCTTAGAATTTGATTTAATTTGATTTTTATATCAACTTTGGTCCTTATTTTTTTTATTGTTATTTGATTTTCTCTTATCCTTTTTTTAATTGAAATTTTTTATCTATCATATTTGGTCATTATTTTTTTATTGTTATTTATTTTATTTAAAATAATTTATGAAATTATAATTATATTTTTTAATTTTATCATCTTTTAACTTTTTTATCTATCAGATTTGGTTTTTATTATTTTGATTGTTATTTATTTTATTTGAGATATTTTTATGAAATTAGATTTTGTTTCAATTTCATTCTTATTCAACTTTTTAATTTGTAAGATTTATTTCTCATTCTTTTAATAAATTTTTTAAAAATAAAATATTAATAAGTTATTTCTCATTCTTTTTAATTGTAAAAATGCCCTGTGTGTACATTTTTAATTGTTTTTTTTATTTTATATAGATTTAATATTTATTTTTTACAATATTTTTAATATGTGTAATCTTGATTAATAATTTTATTTTATTTTATTCAATAAATTTTATATATATCAATTTCTATTATAAATTTATTTTCATAAATAAATCCACTAAACACAACCTGATAAATGATTCGTATTGAGATGTTAGATATTTTGATTTACATTGATATCTTAATTTTTCTAGTTATCTTTTTTTACATCGTTAATTTTTATTTATTTATTCACACAATGGTTCGTGATTTATTTGATTGAATACGTGTTTATATTTTTCAATTTATATTTATGATTTTTTTATCTAAATAAATTAGTTTGAAAATTCTACATGTTCAAGTTTTTTTTATCATGTATTGTTGTTTTCAATTTGATCCTTATTCTTATGATTTCTAATTTTTTTTCTTAATTCTTTTATAAAAGTTTTATTATTTTTAATTTTACCATTCAATCCAAGTTGATAGTATATTATTTTTTTTCCTTCACTTTTGATCCTTAGTTATCATTTTATATATATATATATATATATATATATATATATATATATATATATATATATGTTTCCTGTTTAATATCATTGTCTCTTTTTATATAATGTGATTCAAATTCAACTTATTTAGTTGGTTGGAATTATAATTCGAGTTATTAATTATTTTTTTTAATTTATTAAATAATTTAAATATTTTATTAAAAAATAATGTAGACCCACATTATAATAACATAGGATGTGTTTATTGACCAATGAATGACATGCATCCCCCAAACTCAGGTTTGGGTCATCTGAATTTGTATGATTGCTGCTGTCGCGAAGACTAATGAAATGACATCTTAAACCCTTAAACAATTCAGCCATTCAAAACCCAATCCTAATTAGAGCTAGCTAGCTAGGGCAGACATCATTTTCCATTCAGTTGACACATCCTTCTCCTCCAGAGAGTTGCCAAAAAGCAACTTCACCGACAAAACATCCCAAGTACGGATCGATGGTTTTGGTTGTGGTCTTCTGCTTTTAGCCAGATCTTGAACTCATTCGAGGGTTCACAGGTGACCAACATCGATCTCATAATGATGCTGAGAATTGAGTTATAATATTGACTAGGAATGGTGGACGTGAACCTAATTCTATATATATATATATATATATATATATATAGATCATTGCGCACATGAAAATCATCGTGTCATTATATATGATGAATATAATATTCCTTAGTTTCAAAGACAGAATAGGTAGAGTATTATCCAGTGTTATTAAACCCGGACCGGCCGGGCAGGCCGACCCGGTACCCGGCCGACCCGGGGACTGGACCGGTCCGGGTTTGTTAAAATACTAGTCAGTGCAACAACCCGATCAAATCCGGTTGACCCAGCGGGTCAACCCGTGACCCGGGCAACCCGGGTGAGACCCGACCAAGACCTGATGTTTTTTTTCCCCTTCAAATGTGAAATTTGAAACTCATTAGTATATATACTGTATGTTCACAAGAAAAAAAGCTATGTTTTTTCAATGTGGGATAAAAAAATTTTTGTTTAAATACTTCAACTTGAAAACTTAACATAATATCTTTTTAATGTGGGATAAAAAAACTTTTTTAAAATATTCTTTTAAACTTCATTTATTTACAATATGTATATCCTATATTTACACGGATTTTTTCTTAATTTTTTTATATAAAATATTAAATTTTTAAATTTTTTTTAAATTTTTTCGGGCTGACCCGAATTAACCCGGATTGACCCATGAAACCCGGGACCCGGCTTCTTGACCGGGTCAACCCCTAGACCGGATTTAATAACTATGTTATTATCTCCCGTAAAAAAAAAAAGAAAAAAAAAAGGAAGAGGGAACCGGTAGAGAAAGGCTCAAGAATATCAAGTTTTTTTTTTGTTATTGACAGGAGAGAACAATTAGAACAAGACCACATATTTTTATTTACAAACTTTACCTAAGTTTCGTAATTGATTCGCTTTGCTAGGCGCTAGCTAATATTTGTTTTTAATATCGATAAAATAACATAGTTTATACATGTTGTAATTAAAAATATAACATTCAGGTTTGTTACTTTTTCAAATAACAATATTTAAAAAACAATTATTAAATAGATTGCACATGAGAAGAGATGAGAAAATAGAAAGATAAAAAAAAATAAAAAAAGACACTCTAGAGACACGCTCAAGCTCAAGCTCTAATTATTACATCACGGTATCATCAAAACAATCTCAACAAATAAATCCAATGACATAAATAAAGATCACCAACGATGATGCGAGTGTGTTATACTAGCCGCCTAAATATGACAAGTAAATCACTTGTTTTTAACAGAAAGTGAGCCCACTTGAATCACCGTTAGTGGTTTTTCTTTGTATTTTTTGATTTATCTTATCAATATTTTTTTAATGATATTAGTACTGTTGTAATTGGAGTTTTGATATGCTTATAAAATCTATTTTTTTTCTTTATCTTCTCTTCTCTTCTCTTCTCATATACAGCTCATTTCATTTTTATTTATTTATAAATATCATAATTCAGAAAAGTGACGAGCTTGAATGTCACGTATTAAATTACACATATACAAACCATGTAATTTCATCATTTTTTTTCTTCAAACTATATTATTTTATTAATATTTTTAAAAAGGTGCTAGTAGGAAAAAAATCCTGTTTTTTTACGAGTGAGATGAGAGCTGCACCATCATCGATTTTAATGAATCTAACAAAGGAAAAACAAATATTTTCCCACTATTTCCTTTTCTATCCTCATTGATTACCTATAATATCCGCAATGGGGCAATAGCTGTAAAGGTCTTGTCCTGCCATGCCATTCAATATGCTGTAAATTTAAATGACCAAGTACATGAACCAAATTTTCATAGAAAATTATTTTTCACATACTATATTTAAATAATTTAAAAATATAAAAATATTAATTTAAAATAAAAAATAAAAAAAATAATATTTTTTTAAATATTTCTTAAACACCAGTGCACAAATTTATTAACCTTGTATTGTAAAGTGACGTTTTAACCGAATTTACCTGTAACATGCGAGTCCAAAACCAAGCATTTATTAATTTACTACTAAATTTATAACTAAATTTTAAATATATAATTTTAGATTTCATCCAGTCTATTCTAGTTGTGGCATGGGACATTGAATAATGATGTTTAACAGAAGAAATGAAATCAAATTGCAACAATTTAAGCTCATCTAGCTCTCAGAATTGGTACGTCAAGGTAGAGGTTGAAAGTTATTTGTAAAATATACAAATAACTTTCAATTTAAAAAATTGAAAAGTTATTTGAAAACTCTATTAAAAAACAAATTGAAACAGATCACCAATGATCATAAAAACAATTTAGAAATTTACTTGAAAATGAATAGAAATAGGTTAACAACAACCTTAAAATATTTAATAATTCTCCTTGAAAACAATTAGAACAAATTTAGAGACAAAATCATAAAAAAAACTCTACTAAAAAATGTATAGGATCAAAAAAAAAAAAAAAAACCCACAAAAACAATTCTGAACTCTACTATAAAATTAGGAACAATTATATCTTGTTTGTTTTTGTGTTTCAAAAGCGCTTTTGAAAAAAATTAATTTTTTTTATTTTTTTTTTGCTTCAAATTAATATTTTTTTTGTGTTTTTAGATCATTTTGATGCGCTGATATCAAAAATAATTTTTAAAAAATAAAAAAATATTAATTTGATACATTTCTGAGTAAAAACACTACCAGAAATTCGCTTAATACCAACGGCCTTACATACTTAATACTTTTGTCGGTAATTTGAGGTCACAATTACCGACGGAATTTTTTTCGTCCGTCATTCCGCCGGTATATACCGACGGACACATTCGGTCGGTATTTATCGACGGAATGACAGACAGAATATTCAGAATTTTTTTTAAAAAAAACGGTTCGCTGACGTGAAGGTTTTTGCGGGTGATTTTACCGATGGAATTACCGAACATTAAGAAAAATATTTTGAAAAGTAACCGCAACCATCCTCTTAAATATTCTTACAACAATTGAATTAAAAAATCATTTGAAAACTCTAATAAAAACAAAAAGTACTAGGTCAACGAAAACCCTAAAATGTTGAGGAATGTACTTAAAACGAGTTGGAATAATTGAACAATGAATTGAAAACTCATTTGAAAACTCTACTTAAAGCCAAATTGGACTAGGTCAACGATGACCATAAAAATAATTTAAAACTTTATTTAAAAATAAGCAAGAACAATTCTACAATTACTTAAAAAAATATTTTGAAAGTTGTAGTAAAAAACGAACAAAATTATGTCTACAGGGACCAGAAAAACAGTTCAAAACTCAGCTTAAAAAAAAGAAGAAGGAACAACTCAACAATGGATTGAAAAATTATTTAAAAAACCTGCTCGAAATCATTCAAGGAACTCTCTCACAACAAGGAAAAATCAAATTAGCAATAACTTAAGAAATCATTTCAAGAGAATCTCGTACAAGAAAACCGACAACAATTTGAGAAATCATTTCAAGAAAATAAAAAAAAATTCATGTCAATAATTAAATAATCAACACAACAAAGACAACTCCATATTATTGGGACCAAATTGTTATACCGTAGAGATAAATCAATCGAATAAATTATAAAACTAATACCCTCCAATTCCTCCACAGAATATTTGATCACCATCCTTATATATATCCTCTTAATAAGATCCCTAATGATATAATTATCACACAATAATGTGACCCTAACACTGCAATCTTCTCAAAATCAAGAAAAAATGCATAAAAATGCTTAAGATTCGTAAAAACAGAGTTAAATATTCATGATCATGCCTAAAATGGATGAAAATACAAGAAGGTATCGACCATTACCTAACAAAATCAAAGAAAAGAGTAATCGACACATGAAAACCACGCTCTAGCTACTGTTGAAAGTTGACTCTTTATTGATCATGTGGGGGTGCCCATGGGAGAAAAGGTAACGATTCTAATAAATGATGTCAAGGTTGATTTTAGAGAAACTAGTAGTCGGTGATAATCTATCATGGGAGAAAAATCCAATGGAGACATCACTAGGTTTTCATAAATTCAAGAATAAAGAAAGAGTTTGGGGTGAACTCTTCAGTAATTTTTTCATAAAGATCAATGCCGAGCGAGAAAGAGGAAGAAAAAGAGGAAATAAATCTATCCGGATAATGAAAAAAAAAATTAGGATTGGATAACCAAATCAAATGTATTTATTTCTTTTTTTCTCTTTTATTTTATTTCTTTTCTTTCTTTTTTTATTGGCTTTTGTTTTTTTTTCTATTTTTTTATACCCCTATTTTTCTTATCCTCATGATTTTCTCGACGTTGACTTTATTATTTTCCCTTAATGTTTTCACCAAAAAGAATGAAAAGGATATTAGATAATCAAAAAAATAATTTAATTGACAAAAAAGTATTTGTGAATTTAAAAAAAAAATTGAAATAAAAGGATTAAAATTTTACTATACCACAAGTAGTTTGTTGGCATTTTTTTATTACCACTAAAATCTTTTAAAGCCCATCACATAAGTAAAAACACAAAAAAATGTTAAAATAATATATATATATATATATACACTACATTAAAATTCATTAAATGATACAAATTCATCCTTATTAAAAAAAAAAAAAAAACTAAAAGGGATTATAGAAATAATGTTCCCCTCTTCGTAAATCATTATGGATAAGAACAATGTTTTCAATTTTTGTCTTTTTTAGCTTTGGATATATTTTTTTTTAATTTCATCCTTAAATATTGTGTTAATTGAGATTTAGGATTGATGATTTATTTTAATTTTTCTTTTATGTTGTTATCAACATTGCCTCTGAGTAAGTTCAAGATTCATTTTCTAACAAGTATGTTAAAAAAATCAAGACCAAATGTTTTGGTTGTTTTTTCGCTTTTACTCTTTCTAAGATCAACTTCATTATTGACGATGATTACTTGAGCTAGTTTCAATCATTCTCTTAAGTGAATGATTTTCTCGTGCTTCTTTCCATAGAAACACATCCTTAAAGAATATAACATTCCTTGATGTTATAATAGTATTACGATGAATATCCTCAATACTTGACTTATGTACAAGAAATCGATATGCACTACTACTGTATGCAAATTTGATAAAGACATAATTCATAGTCTTAGGTCATATCTTGACCTTTTTAGGATCAAGTATTGCTATCTTTGCAAGGCACCCCCCATACTTTAAGGCATTTATAGGAAGATCTTCTACCTTTTCACAATTTATATAGTGTCTTTTCTAACTTTTTACGGGGTATTTTGTTAAGTATATAATTGACAGTTAGAATTGCTTGCTCCCATAAGTTCTAATGTGCTCCTGAACTTATCACCACGACATTCATCATTTCTTTTAATGCTCAGTTCTTATATTCTGCAATGTCATTTTATTGTAATGAATAAGAAGCAGTAGTTTGGTAGATAATATCATTTTGGGAACATAGTTCACTAAATGGTGCTCATGTTCTCCACCTCTATCACTTTTTATTACCTTTATCGTTTCGTTAAATTGATTTTCAACTTTATTTTTGTAATGTTTAAATATTTCAAGAGCTTCATCTTTGTTCCTAAACAAATAAATATAACAATACTTTGTACAATCATGATAAAAAGGAAAGAAAAAAAAGACATGAGTTTGACGATTTGAAAAGAAAGAAGGCAAATCATAAAGAAAAAAAAAGGTCTCTTATATTTCCCCACTTACCTGCACACACATTCTCTCATTCAAAGCAAAAAGAAAGAAAATATTGGTCTCTCTCTCTCTCTCTCTCTTTCTCTCTCTCTCTCTCTCTCTTTAAAAAAGAAAATCATCCCCCACCTATCCATATATCCATCACACTTACTATTTTTGGCCTTCATTGTCGTTGCCATCTCTATAACCATTAAACCAACAGCCTCCCAATGCCTCTAACTGAACCACTATCAATAGCCCTCACCACACAGTAGCACAACAGCTCCCCCTGGTTCCTTTCTTTGTTATGGCGGCATTGTCAACCACCACTAGCCTTCTATCCTTCTTCACCACGTTACCAAACTAGCTCATACGCTTGAAGCCACTGCAAATCGACCTATCAACACCAATAGCTCCACCCTATGATTAGCGAAACCTTATTCACACCAACCATCAGCTAAAAAAACTCATCTTCATCAACACTAAACAACAACAACACTAAGTCTATCTCCTCCACCTGAAAGACCAAAGACCCATTAACTTGAAGAGAGCTTTCAACCTCTAATCGTTAACCGACTCTAGCAGAACCATCAACCTAAACCAATCCCTATCATTATAAAATAAGCCTACCCACATCATCCCATGTTGTTGTCTATTCTTCCCTTTGTCAAATACTAAGAGAAACAACCTTGTTCTAGCCACATAACAACACTAAAAAGTTCAAACCAAATTGACACTCCAATCAACCAGGTTCTTCTTCTTTCATAACAGTAATGAACAATACCTAAACTAGAAGAGAGATGATGCAATAAATAGAAAAATAAAAATAAAAATCGATTGTTTGTGTTAATTATTTGGTTTTGCAGATGACAGTGAAATTCATCAATAACATAAAAAGAAAGAGGAAGAAGAGTTGTTTTATATCCACTAATTTCCCCTTTCCATAAACAGCAACACGTGGCGGCAATGGCAGTGGTGCTTGGAGCCCATGTGCCACCAGTGTTCTTGCATTTCCAGAAGTTCTAGTGGTTTTTCCACCACATTCCGACCATTTGGGTTTTTATCTAGCCTTTTCTAGAAGGTCTAGATTTAATTTGGTATGATTTCATTTGTTTAATTGTGTTTAATAATGTTCTGTAAATATTTGTAATTGTAAGGTGTGTGTGTGATGCATGATTTTAATTCTTAGTGTGTGTTAGAACAAATAACATAAAAAACAACTAGGTGGTGACTCAAGAAACAAGACATTTCCCACCAAAAACCAAGATACCATAAAACCAGTTCTTTTTCCATTTTTCTTTAAAGGTCTCTGCGATGTCAGGTGCAATAAAATGATGACTCCACTAGGGATATTAGGACTAAACTTTGCTATTTTTCTTCAATTGTTATTTTATTTGTTGTACTTGTTTGTTTATTTTATTGTCTTTATTGTTTTAGCATGCATTCCTGTATATATTATCATGCATCACTTTGAGATCACACTCCTAAACTTTAAGATATGTTAGGAAGTAGTGGTACTGCAATAGATTTAGCATGTGCAAGACTTGTGAAACCATCCAAATCTCTCTTGGTTGTTTACTTGGAAGTGGTTGGTATACTAATTTGATATTATCCAGTCTTTATTTCCACACTCCTTGTAAGCCTTATATTAACCTTTCAAACACGATCACTGAGCATGCGAGAGACCTTTATGACTAGATAGTGGCATACCTCATACACATATAATGGTTAAAACGCACCTTTATGGAGTTCCTTGTGTAATCTTACTATGGCAAGGCCAAAATATGGCATCTTCAATTCCAAAACCATTAGGTTGCAAATAGTGACCACATAGGGATTTTACAATAGTCTGAGTTGTTACAGTTGACAAAAAAAAACTACCCTAAACTGAAGCTGAAGGGCTTTCAAAAACTCGAACTTAGGAAAGATTGGATAAGGATCCCATCATTGGCATGATAATGACATCATGGCTCATATAATCCATGAACGATGAAAGTTATCACCCTATGAAGGGCGAGTCCATAATTAATATATATCTTTCTTTTTTACTAAAATCATCACTTTTGCATCTTATATTTACTTTGTATAATTCCATGACCTTTATTTAGCAGGTTGAAACATAGGTCATTTTAAAAGCCAACTTTTGTCAAAATCTGCTAAGAAACAAATGAAAGACAAAGAGGGAAGTTAGTTAGGGCAGAACCAAGGTAATGTTTTAAAAAGAGAAATGGTTTAGCTAACTAACTTACTAGAATAGACCATTCATTCAGATCTGTTAAAACAAATTATCTCTGAAAAGTTTGAAGGAAAGCTTCCACACATGAATACCAGTACTGTGAAGTCCACTATAGAAATGTCTCCCTATTCATCCACACAGTCTTATTAGAAAAAAATCTCAACTACTTATCAAGTTAATCAAAGCCTATTTTGCTTCTAATTCCTTAGGATCATCTAAGGCTCATATAGTCCTACCTTAAAATCAATCATAAACCAAGAGCCAAATGTCTTCTTCTTTGTTTTAGCTTAGATATTACACTTCTCGAAGTGCCCAAAGACTAAGTCAAAAAGTAAAACGCCATAAAAAATCATCTTTCTTTATAATTTCAATTATCAAGATTTATCAACACCTTGTGAATGCATGTTAAGTGGAACCTCTGCCACTCGAGCCCATCAAATCACCTTTCCCTTTTTGGTACATCAAAAGTGCAAAATGGGAATACCATATATGAGCCATAAGACATTCTATTGATTAATGTCAAAGTTTTAAGAAGCGAGTTGATAAATGATTATCATTTTAAGAGAAAGATGATGTATTCAACATAACCATAAAAAAAACACCAGTCTATTAAAGGTGACAAATATCTATATATTCCTATTTGGATTGTTAGGACCATATATGACTGTAGATAAGAACATGAATTCCAACCTCATACACATCCCTAGGGGCAAGTTGTAAATAACAAGTATCATCGGGTAACAAGAATATAGTGCATCAAGTGACCTGAATAGATTGAATCTCTTTGTACATAACTCAAAATATGTTACGTAGTACCATTGAAAACTAAGAATGCAACCTATTAAAATGTTTACATGCTTCACCATCAGAATGGTGCACCATGAATCCATCTACCATATCATGTGAATGATTACATGTCAGGTGCTTAGTAGTATTTAGAGACTTGAATAACCTTTGTAGTCTATGTTTGATTAAGAAGTTTCTAATTTTTCTATATTCGACAAGAGTCTTTTCCCTGCTAGTTTTGAGTTTAAACTGAACATGCCCATATGTTCTGCGCTTAGTCAAATTTGTATTTTCAAGGTAGTACAACATATATAAGTATGGACACATGTCAATTTTCTAGTATCCTAAGCCAAAGGGTTTCATCATGGATTTAGCAGCATAGAAGTTATTTTCAGCTTATTCTCTTCAGGTAAAATGTTTTTCCCCTATTCAACGATTCTATCATAACCGACCTCGCTCTACCTATGATTTAACATTATGGTAAACCCATGTGCAATAGTTGATAATTTTCTATGATTTGTGTACCCATCCTATAATGGTTCATCTGAATCTTTTAAAAGATTGAAAAACATAGTCACATCTCATTTGGTTCTTCATCTACAATTGAACTTTCATTTGCATCACCCTAATCCATCCCAATCACATCCATAACCATATTCATATAGGGATTGTTATTATCATCTACCACTTCATGCACGTTGCTAGAACTAGAAGTTGACTCAATTATCCTTTCTATCATGGTCTTGTAAGGAACATATGGTTCTCCGTGTGCAAACCAACACAAGTATTTCTTCATGAACCCTTTTTGTAGAAGATGAATCGTAACAATATTATTGAGAATTTTTTTTACACCTCTTACATGGATGTATAATACCGCCTCCACTAATTTTTTTTAGAATTGATAGTGCGTGGTAATAAATCTTTCAACCCCATTACAATAATCCATCTTCCATGACCTTTCAGGTGCAACTCAATACATCCACGAACGATCATCCATTACTTATATGAAACCTATATAGATATTGATGATAATATGTATTAATTAATTATGTGAACCAAACAAATTATGGGTACATAACTAATTATCTATCATTGGTTTAACTCAAACTTATTCAAACTTAAATCATTATCAATTTTATCAAAAATTCAAATTCCTTCATATTTACCAAAATTTTCAACTTAACAATAAAATTGATAATATATGAAATGAACCTATTAAATAAGCCATTATTTATTTCATTACAAAACATCTAACTCACAAAACCAAACTCTATTTTATTAAATTACAAATAAATATAATTTTTAAAATCTCAAACAAACCCTAAGATGTACAAATCATACATTCATACAACAAATTTCTATGGGAAAAAGCTATAAAACAAGTAAAGACATAAACAAACTACATATACTACATCAAAATGCTAAAAAAATTAACATTTTAAAAATGATTTACAACAAAAAAGGGTAATTTTGCTTACTTGATGTGGAGAATCTTCAAAAATATTTGATTCAGAACAAGGAAGCTAACAAAATGTGTGTTGAGGTAGCCATATTTGTGATGATGAGAGCTTGGTTTGTGATAAAAAGGGGATTGTTGTTTTTTTACAAAAAAAAAAATGGAAGAAGAAGAAGAAATTGGGGAGGGGGAGAAGGGGTCGATTGTTTGGCTATAACTTAAAAACTATCAATGGATATTAGCAACGAGTTCATTTTGTTGGAATACCGTTTGTAATAATGAGACGTCATTTTTTTCATTCCATTATTTCAAACTATAATTCTCTCGGTATACACCAACTTAAAATTTTTGTCGGTATATGTTGAGGGGCATAACGAGGAAATAGTTTGTCGGTAAATGTCACTGTAATTTACAAACAGTAAAAATTTTATCGGTGTTTTTGTTTGTGTTTGTCAATTTCTGGATGTGGATTCTTAACCAATCAGTTCTGATGTAATGTGTGTGTGTGTGTGTGTGAAACACATCACATGCTACCTCTAGAAACAAAAATTTCTAGAAACAAGGAAACCCTAAAACAAAGCAGTTGCAGATAAGCTACAATACCTTTCACACAACAATCATTGTTGTATATATGTTTGAGTACAGGGTTACCCTCTATGAGATGTTTGTGTTATCCTCTATGACTCTCCCTGTCATACCCTATGCACCTATCACCAAAAACCCTCCCCTGCCCACCATCACAACATCAACCCTAAACCTTCACAAATCTTCTTACCAATATGCTAAAATCCTATCCCAACCGCCTACAACAACCTTAGCTTCTTCCAAACTTTCAGACCACCCTGTTACCTTTACACGAAACCCTACCGCTCCCTCTGTCATACCCTCTGCACCTACCACAAAAAACCTTAGCCCGACACCTTATGCCACTACCCTTTCTGATTCAGACCATATTAAGTTGTTCTTTGAGAGATTTCTTTCAGTGGTGGAATATCAAGACCTGAAAAAGACCTTCTTTAAGTTCGGCCAGGTTACCAAATTGTTTCTATCCAAGCAAAAAACAACTCTCAGACGACGTTTTGGTTTTGTGGACATATTATCCCCCTTGTTTGTTTCTAACCTTTGTGATCAAACCAGTAATCTTTGGTTCGATACCTACAAATTGAGAGTGAACCTAGCTAAACACCATTCCCTTAAACCTTCCTTGCCAGCATCAAAACCCTTATCCAAGCCTGCACCACCTCATAAAGCCAAGCTTATGTTTAGAGATAACAGATTTTTTACTAAGGTACTCACATCCACAAAACCACAAATGGCCATGAAGGAAAAGAGAATGGTACATTATGGCTCCACAGATGAGGATAAGGAATGGCTATATAGGAGCTTAATGGGAAATATCTTGCCAAATATTGATGTAGCAACCCTAGAGGCAACAGTCTTTAAATCAATTGACAAAGCTGTGAGCTTTCGATTCTTAGGAGTTAGCCAGGTGATCATTACCTTTATGAACGAGTTAGTTTCAACGAAAGAAAATAAGAATGAAGGGTCTATATTGTATTCACTTCTCAGCAATCTCTGACAGTGGGAAGAAAGGATTAGCGCCTATGATAGATTTGCTTAGATAACCATATTTGGCTTACTAATTGAAGGTTGGAACAGAAACTGTATTGATATTGTTGGCTATGACACATCTTGTGTTAGTCATGGGTCCATATCAGGTATTAGGGCTCTTATTAGAACCACAAAGCTAGAACCTCTAAATGATCAAGTGATTCTTAAGCTCGATGGAATACAGGTTGAGGTTAGTTTGAAAGAAATAAAAGGTGAGTTCATCCCTTCTCTCACAACAGTCAAACACTCCATGATAAAGTGTCGAATTTGAATATGATTTCATCGGATCGTTGGGAAACCAAAATCATATTGATAGCACATTCACCAAGTTTGTCGTATCACCTTTGTACCTCTACCCTAAAATTACAGGGTTATACAGACTCGCAACTTTATCTAATGAGCGTACGTACGAAGTTGATAACCGTTTAGCCCTGATACTTTATGACTACGTTGAGGTGGCTACAGCTGACTGTAGAGCTGTAGATGTGCAGCAAGTCTCTTGCTTCTCTGAGGGAGACGGGCTGGATCAACAGAGGGGTTATAGTAGTGGAGATTTGAAGAAGATGGGCCGTAAGAAAAAACAAAAACCTTCCAGCATGGGTCCGAAAGCAAATGGTAACTCAACAAACATTGGGCCATCCTTTACTAACTTCATTACTCGTATTACTGACCCATCTAAACTTTGTGCTCTGGAATTAGAAAACAGGAAATCTCAGAGAAATAAGGCAAAGAAACTGACACGCAGAACACAATCTTTCAAGAGGAGGAAATCACGTAAAATGGGAAATCAAAGCTCTAAGCATTCTGGGATGGTAATTATTGAGTATTCAGTTTCTGATAATGAAATCAAGAATAGAAATGCTATTATTCGATCTGTAAAGGAATTGGTTAGTGAAGATGAGACAAGTAGTTCGCTCTATAGATCCTCTACAAATTCTAATGACCAAGCACATGAGCCTTCACATCCTGACACCTAGGCTAAAGCAAATGCTTATTGGGATATGGGAAAAGCTATTTTACAAGTTCATGATGATAGCCGCCTCATAACACAGATACTGCAAGGATTCATAGAAAAAGAGCTGAAAGAGTAGATCAGAAGGAACAAGATGTAAGTTTACTTCTCTTGACTCGTCTGAAGGTATGGTTTCTATAATCCTTTCTATGGGCTGTATTATTGTTTAGAATGTGTGTGATTTAGGGGGCAGAGATAAGAAAAGATGTGCGAGGAATCTTGGTAGAAAGTTTAGTCTTGATGTTTTAGGAATTTTGAAAACAAAACTGGAAAATATTAATGACTGCATTATTACTTCTATTTGGGGTCGTAATCCTAGGGCTTGGTATGCAGTACCTTCTTTAGGCCTTTCTGGGGGGATCTTATGCATATGGAATCCAGATTCTTTTTGTGTTTCTAGTTGTTCAGCTGTCATGAATGGATGTATTTTGCATATTGAAGGTATTTTCACTCGTTTCAATTTAGATTGCTTGGTCTCCTTTGTTTATGCTTCGAATATTGGAAACCTAAAGAATGAGTTATGGAACTACCTTATTACTTTCAGAGATAGTGTTAGTAAGTCATGATGTCTTATATGCGATTTTAATTAAACCTTGTTCCCATCAGATAGGAAAGGTGGTTCTCAAATCTCATCTTCCATGACAAGATTTAAACATTGCATTGATTGTTGCAAACTTATTGATCTCCCTTTAAATGGGAGAAAGTTTACTTTGTCTAGAGGTAACGCGGCGAGCCGCATTGACAGAATTTTTCTATCGGGTGATTGGATGCAATCTCTACCATCTTCTACTTTATTCGGTCTCCTAAAATATTCTTCTAATCATAGACCTCTACATCTGTTACTAGACTTTATGAATTGGGGCCCAAAGCCATTTTAGTTCATGAACTGTTGGTGGCTCGTGTCTGATTTCAGGAAGGTGATATAGAGCTTCTGCAATACAATCTCGATTACAAAATCTAGTAGAAAGAATATGGTCCCAGCCTTAAAGTTATTGAAAGAGAGATGTAAGCAGTGGAGTAAAGATGATGTGGGTAATACGTATAATCAAATTAAAGAGTTAGAACTTGAAGCTAACTCTCTGGACCATAAAAAAAAAATACAAAGACCTGTCAGTTATTGATCTGATTAGACGCAACAACATTGCCTCTAGACTTAAAACCCTGTATAGAGTACAAAAGTCTTCCTAGCAACAGAAGTCAAGAGTCCAGTGGTGTAAGCTTGGAGACAAAAATACTCGTTTCTTTCACTTAACTGCAACAATAAGACAGAAAAAGAAACAGATTTTCTCTTTGGAGGTTGATGGCAAGATTTTGTTCGAACCTACTGATGTGAAACTAGTTGTCTTTAACTTTTTCAGTAACCTATATTCCCATCATGACAGACCTAGAGCCTCATGTTGTAATATGGAATTTCTAATGCTTCAGCCCTCATCCTTAGCTGTTTTAGAATTCTCGTTCTCTGTAGAGGAGATTAAAGTTGCTGTTTGGGATTGTAAAGGAAATGAAGCTCCAAGTCCTGATGGTGTTAACTTCTTTTTCATCAAGAAAGCATGGAACATTATAGGTGGGGATATTATCCGAATGGTTGATGAATTCTATCGGGCTAATCTTCTACCTTCGGGCATCAATAGCTCTTTTGTTACCCTTATCCCGAAGATAAAATGTGTTAACAAGCTAACAAAATTCAGACCTATCAATTTGGTGGGAAGTCTCTACAAGATTTTTTCGAAGATACTGGCAACCAAATTGAAAAATGTTATGTCAGAAGTCATTATTGAACATCAAAATGTTGTCATCAAAGGGAGGCAAATATTAGATGTCTTGATTGCAAATGAGGCCATTATGTACATCAAGAAGAAAAAGGGTAAACCTTATCTCTTCAAATTAGAGTTTCATAAAGCCTTTGATTCTGTTTTGTGGGAATATATTAATGAAGTCATGGCTAGTATGGGTTTTGACAGTAGATGGCGAGGGTGGATTATGCAATAAATCTCAACAACAAAGATGTCTGTGTTTGTTAATGGATCTCCCACGGAGGAATTTAGCTTGAAAAAAGGCTTACGCCAAAGAGATCCTCTCTCTCCTTTTCTTTTCAATATTGCAGTTCAGGGTTTGAGTAGTATGTTGCAGCGTGGTTGTGATCTGGGATTGATTGAGGGTATAAACATCAACAATGTTGGTCCTGTACTATCTCACTTATAGTTTGCGGAAGACACCCTTATTTTCAGCTTAGCCTCCTTATTTAGCTTGCAGAATATTAAGTGTATCCTCTTATGCTTTAAACTTGTCTCGGGGTTGAAAGTCAACTTCTATAAAAAGCAGTATTATTGGTGTGGGTATTAAAGATCATATCTGTAACTACACTGCTCAAATTCTTAAATGCAAGCAGGAACACCGTCCCTTCATATATCTTAGTCTTCCCATCAGTGCAAACTTGAGTAGAACTACAATGTGTAATCCTATTGTTCGCAATATCAGTTGCAGGTTGGCTTCATGGAAAGGCAGATTCCTATCTATGAGGGGTAGATTGTGTTTAATCAAATCTGTACTAAGAAACCTACCCATCTACTACCTATCTTTGTTTTCCATGCCTGCTACGGTAGTAAAAACAATTGAAAAGAAATTCCTATCCTTTTCATGGTCAGCAAAAGAGGAAAGTAAGAAATTATGCAATGCCAGCTGAGCAACAAACTCTCCCGAAAAGTGTTGGTGGTCTTGGGGTTGGATCTTTAAGGGATAAAAACAAAGCTCTGTTGTTTAAATGGTTATGGAGGTTTGGGTCAAAAGAATCAAGTATGTGGAAGGATGTGATTACAAGCATACACAACCCCAACTGCTCCAAACTGATTTCGCGAGCTCATATCCTAGGAGCTGGAACTACATGGACCCATATTGTGTTAAAGACAACAGGTTACAGGTTATTGTGACTCAACAATCTGTGGTTCTTATTAGAAATGGAAAGAGGACTGTTTTTTGGCTTGATACTTGGATTGAAATTGTTGTTTAGTAGAGCGCTTCCTAACCTCTTCCACTTATCCAATGATAAAGACACTAGCATCGATAAGATGGGAATGTGGGAAGGGTATGAATGGATCTGGTTTTTCTCTTGGATAAGACCTTTATGGGGACGAAACATTGGTTTGCTAGATCAACTTTATGCTATTCTTTCGATGGTGCATTTAGACAAAAATATAGAGGATAGACTAATCTGAAAAGACAATAAAACAAGAAGATTCTCAGTTAAATCTCTTTGTGGGTTGTTAAGTTCCAATCCCTACACAAACGGTGGCTTCTTATTTGTTGGGAATTGGAAAGGTATTGTGCCTCCTAAAGTGGAGATCTTTTGATGGATGACTATCATTAACAGAATCAACACCCGGTGTATGTTGGCTAAAAAAGGTATTTTTGATATTTCAGATTCTAACTGCCCTAGATGCTTAGCGGAGGAAGAGTCAGTTGATCATATCGTTTTGCATTGCCACAAGCATTGGACCATTTGGTCCAAAATCATTAAGTGGTGGGGTTTAGATTGGTGCTGCCCAAAGAGCTTGTCAGCTCTGTTTTCCCAGTAGACTTATCTGGTTTATGGTAAATTTCAGAAGAAAGCTTGGCTGATGTTGTTTTTCTTAGTGGCATGGTCCCTTTAGCTCCTTCGAAATGAACTGATTTTCCAACATAAGACACCTGACTATGATACAATCTTCTTTCTTATTATCACTCGTATATGCTTATGGTTAAAAGTTATTCATCCTGATGTCCCCTATTCCCTTTTAGATTTGTTAAGATTGACAGAAGGTCTGATTCGATGGTCCAATATTCAGTCTACCAAAACTGTTGTTATGTGGTCTCCCCCCATGGTTAATAGCTTTAAATGAGATATGGATGGCTCTTCTCTTGGTAAGCCAGGACCCTCGGGTATAGGTGATGTCCTGCGAAATCATCATGGACATCTTCTTGGTATTTTTTCTTTGCCAGTTGGGATTTTAGATTCCAATATAGCTGAGTTGAGAGCTATTGTCAAAGCTATTGAGCTCTCAGCCTCTAAGTGTCTCCTCCATTATAAGCATATTATCATTGAATCCGACTCTACCAATGTCATTAGCTGGATGTATAATCCTCATAACAGACCATGGATGCACCATAAGCTTTTCTCCTCTGTCATCAGATTGACTACATACTTTGGCTCAATCACCTTCACTCATGTTTTTCGTGAGAGTAATTACATGGCAGATTTCATGGCTAAACAGGGAGTGCAAAGATCAAGTGATTTTATTGCCTGGTTTTGAACCATCCATCAGTCCTGTGGGTTTTTCTTGTGGTAGTCTTGTTTCTCTTGTGAAAATGGGTTATTTGTTAAGGAGACTCTTGATGGTATTATTGTCTATAGGCTGTCTGATAGACCTTGCTTCTCTGTGTGGCAGTGATCATGTTGTTATGCTTGTGAGGATGTTAAAGGTAGATCTATTGAGAGGAAAGCTTCAGTAATGAGGTCGAACTGTGGTTTCTTGGCAGTATTCCCCGGCATTATTCCTTTGAATGCCTAATTTGTGCAGAGCTAAATGTTGCTTCTTTGGCTATTTATGCTTTACGTTTTCTTGGTCTGGTTTCTTAACTCTTTTGTTAGTTCTGCTGTAAACTGATATTTTGCAGACTTTTTGTTTGTTTCTGCTGCTAGCCTCTGGCGTTTTAATGGAATATTTTATCTCTAAAAAAAACATGTGTTCTGCAGACATGCACTCAAACCACACCGAAAGGCCATTCCTCGGCTGATGAGCCAGGAATTTTGTTTTTTAAATGATACATGTGATTGCACAACAATCATAATTATTTTAAAATTGAAAAATATTGTGATATCAAAATCAAAAGGTGACGAACAATCATTGAAATTAATCTAAGATGCCGTGGAGATATGAAATTAATCATTGAACTAGTTATTAATTTTTTTTACTCAAGGTCACGAGGGTACTAATTAATTCCCATCTTCATATAGAGTATAATAATTCATTGAACATTTTTTTTTCATGAGTTAAAAAAATGACTGGATAACATAAATGTGTTTTAAAAAAAATAAAAAAAGACGTGAATCAGAGCATACACTTGAGCAAAAAAAAAAGATGGTATAATTTAAGCAAGTAAAAAAAACATATAACGACAGTATATTGATCGATTTAAAAAGAATCATAGAAATTTGCAAAGAAAATTGTTAATTAAACGAAAAATACGATTGAATATAAGATTCCAACAAATTAAATGAAAAAAAATCATAACATGTTAAATCCTAGATCTAGACTCAATTAAGAAACTCAATTTCTAACTAATTTAATGTTAACAGATGAATGAAGAAAAAACAAAAAACTTGAGGATAAGATTCTAAATCAAAATTAATTTAAAAAATTATCTCAAATAAAACAAATAACAATAAAAAAAAGGTAAATCAGATTTAAAAGATAAAAAAATCAAAGGGGATGAAATTAGTCCTCTAGCTTACACTTTTGTGCAATTGTACCCCTAATTGACCCTAAACTTTCGATTTAATGCGATTAAGCCCTTGATGAACTTCAATTTGACCCCGGATTTACATGCCTTTTGCACTTTGGTCCTTGATTTTGGATTTATGCAATTTAATCCCTAATTGACCATTAAACTTTCAATTTCACCCCTGGATTTTGTCAATTAAGCCCCTATAGTTTGGCGCCTTTTGCAAAATAGTCCTTGGTTGCGAAAATCTTTAATTTGACCCCTAAGTGACACCAAAACTTCAATTTTCTTGCGATTTTGCCCCCGATTTCAATCAATTAACTTGGTAAAAATTAAATTTGGCCTCTTAAAATTTCAATATTCTTAATTAAGCCTAAATTGGGCTCCCAAACTTATTTTTTCACCAATTAAGCCCCTAATAAAATTAATTTGACCATTTTAAAGTATAATTAAGTTCTTGCACTTAATTAAATCCTTCAATTGGACCCAAATTAATTCTTAAACATAATTAAAATTCAATTTGGCCCATGATTAAATCAAATTGGCTTCTTAAAAATTTAATTAAAAAATAAAAAAACAACTTGAGTCAACCTGAGTGAACTCGCCAAACTCATGACATGGATCATGAGACAAGAATAATCTCATTAAAAGCAAATAAAAAAATATAGATTTAAAAAAATCAAAGAAAAAAAAACTATTAAAAAAGAAAACACTATTATGTTTTGATATTTTTTCAAGATGCGTAAGAATAATATTTTTATTAAAAAAAATACTAAAATAGCATTTTGTTTGGATTTCTTCTCGAAGTATGAAAAATAAACACAAAAAAAAGTTAAAATATTATTATTTTTTGTTTTTTACTCTCCATTTTGCATGTGAGATGAAGTTGCTCTTATAATTAAATTGTATAAAAATTACCCGGATGTGACCGACATCACAATTATTGGAGGGAGCACTAGTTTGGACCATACATTCACACCAATGAGGACACGGGGCAGTCCAAAACCTATCTTATATTAAAAATCAAAATCCAACCCGCCGTTCTTGATTCGGTTATTTTATATTAAAAATTGAAAATTATATTGTTTTTTCAGCTTTTTTTTTTTCTTGCTTTCTAATGGGTTTTATGATGGGCTTGGTTTCTGTTCGGTTCGGTTATTTTATATTTTTTAACTAAACCAGTTCAGTTCGGTTGATGTTTTTCGGTTTCAGGCTTACAAAACAGGGAACTCACCGAAGCCGTAGCGAAAGCGAGTCTTCATAGGGCAATTGTCACTGCTTATGGACCCGAACCTGGGTGATCTATCCATGACCAGGATGAAGCTTGGGTGGAACTAAGTGGAGGTCCGAACCGACTGATGTTGAAGAATCAGCGGATGAGTTGTGGTTAGGGGTGAATTGCCACTCGAACCCAGAGCTAGCTGGTTCTCCCTGAAATGTGTTGAGGCGCAGTAGTTTAATACACAACTATTTTAACAATCCAATATGACTCGGTTGACTTGGAGGGTCTAAAAAAATTAAAAACAATTCAATTAAAAAAAGAATAAAAAACAATTCAATTAAAAACAACCAAACCAAACCGAACCCAAACCAAAAAACCAGAAAAAACCGAGCTAAAATCGAGCCAAACAAAAAAAAACCGAGCAAAACAAAAAAAAACCGAGCAAAACCAAGCCAAAAACAGAAAAACCAAGCCAAACTAGTTTGAACCGGTTTTTGTTCTAAAAAATCAAACCGAAACAAGTCAATTTGAACTAATTTTTATTTTTTAAAAAAATTCAATTTAATTTTTTTTTTATATAAAAATTAAACCAAATAAAAAAAATATCAACCCTATCGGGAACCTGGCCTTTTAGTACAAAAGTACTTTGTAAACTGACATTACAATTATTGGAGGGAGCACTAGTTTGGGCCATACATTCCACCAAACACAGGTTTATACCATACATTCCACTAACGAGGACACGAGGGCAGTCCAAAACCTATCTGGTTGTAATCTTCTCACTTGTCCCTACTTGTAAAGCTAAGATTGGCATACAGAGTCAAATCATCTTGAGCAGTGCAGTTGTGCATTGGTGTTGTCTCCGCCTCCGCCTCCGAGCTACCCTAGCTCGTCGTTTAGCTACATAAAAAAAACAGTTTTTCTTAAAAAAATTAGATTGTGTAAATTTTACCGCAGTTCTTATTTAGGGGCGATAATTTTTGGTGTGGTTTGATTTTAATTTATAAAAATAATAAATTTTATAAAATAAAAGAAATAAAATTGAAATCAAACTGAAATCAGTTCTAACCGACTAGTTTTAATTTGAATAGTTTATATTAAAAATCAAAACCCAAGCCACCGTTTCCGGTTCGGTTATTTTATATTAAAAACTGAAAACTATATTGTTTTTTCAGCTTTTTTTTTTTTTACTTTTTAATGGGTTTTATGATGGACTTGGTTTCGGTTCGGTTCGGTTATTTTATATTTTTTAACTAAACCAGTTCAGTTTGGTTGATGTTTTTTGGTTTCGGACTTACAAAACAGAAATCGAATCGAACCGAAATTTTTTTAAAATATTCTAATCTGTTTAATCAGTATTTTTTCATAATTTAGTTTTTCTAGTTTTTTTGATTTTTTAGTATTTTTGCTCATCCCTAATTTTACTTGGAAATTATTATAGATTACTATAATAATTTTTTATCTTTAAATAACTTAAATTTAAACTTTTAATTTAGGGTTTTTTGTTTTTTGGTTTTTGGCTCAGTAATTACTAACAGATTATTTGAGAATGTATATATCTTTTTAAGTTTTTTCACATAATAAAAATACGTTTTTTATCAATAAAATTACGTTTTTCATATCCTGATCTAAAGCCAACGTAGATTGAAAGCCACGTCAAGGAGCATCCAAACCTCTAGAATTTAGATATAAAATATAATAATTATTTTATAAGTGTCCGACAACTAATTTATTTCTTTCAACAACCCCTTAATAATCATTTTTAGCTATGGCTTCAGGCTGCCAGTTGCCCACGTGCATGCTGCAAGCACCGTTAATGTTGCGGTCGTGGCCACGTCCGATGACATTTTCAGGGAGTGTTTGCAACGTGTTAGTTTTTTTAAAAATATTTTTTATTTAAAAATATAATAAAATAATATTTTATTATTTTTTAAAATTATACCTATATCAAAAGATTTTTTTTTGTCTTTTCATATCTTATATATTGTATCAGAGAAGCTATAATTGATACGTAAAATCTCTTCCTTCCGTTCCGATTTAACCAAAACAAAATCTCTCTTCTGCTCCCCGTCGTCTCCAACATGGAAGTCGAAAACCAAGTAAACACCATCGATGTCTGCCAAGTTACTCCTTACTTCGACTCATCGGAGTCAGCTACCGAGTTATCTCTTCCGCTAACCTTCTACGACATTATGTGGTTGAAATTTCCTCCAGTTGAACGCATATTTTTCTATAAACTCACTGAGTCAACTCCAACTTTCTTCAATTCAGTGATCCTTCCCAAACTCAAACACTCTCTTTCTCATACACTCCTTCACTTCCTTCCTCTTGCCGGCAACATTATCTGGCCTCCACAAGCCAACAAACCCATCATCCTATACACTCCAGACGATGGTGTTCAGCTCACAATTGCTGAGTCCAATGCTGACTTTCATCTCCTCTCGGGAAATGAAGTCCATGAAGCTGCAGATTCTCGTCCTTATATACCCGAGTTGCCGGTCACTGACTCAAAGGCATCCGTTATAGCTTTGAAAATAACCTTATTTCCTAATCACGGCTTTTGCATTGGCATCTCTGCCCACCATTCAGCCCTTGATGGCAAAAGCTCGACCATGTTTATCAAAGCATGGGCTCACTTCTGCAAACTCGGTGATGAAAACAAACGACAGTATCCAGCTTTGCTGACAGAACTAACACCTGTTTTTGACCGAATAGCTATACAAGACCCTGAAGGGTTGGACATGGTGTATTTGAACAACTGGTTAGAATTAAAATGGCCTGGTGTGGATCTCAACCCAAGAAGCTTACAACTTTTGCCAGTTATAGCAGTTCGATCTAGCTCAGTACGAGCAACGTTCGAGTTATCTCGTGAAGACATAAAGAAACTCAGGGAGAGGGTGCTTGCTAATTTAGTAAAGGAAGGTTCAAAAGAAACACACCCAATCCATTTATCTCCCTTTGTGCTTGTATTAGCTCACGGATTTGTATGTATAGTTAAGGCAAGAGGGTTTGAAAGTAACAGAAGGGTTCTTATTGGATTTGCAGTAGATTGTAGAGCCCGTTTGGACCCTCCAATACATGAGAACTATTTTGGTTCATGTGTCAGTTCATGTGCTGCGTTTACAGAAGCAGAATCTCTTTTAGAGGAGAATGGATTTATGCATGTAGCAGAAATGCTAAGTGAGCTTATCAAAAGCTTAGAGAAAGGAGTCCTTGATGGAGCAAAGGAGAAGACGGCAAGCTTCATGAAAGAAGCGGCAGGTGGTGCAGCAATACTTGGGGTTGCTGGGTCAAACCGATTTGAGGTTTATGGAACTGATTTTGGGTGGGGGAAACCAGAGAAGGTGGAGATAACTTCCATAGAAAGGACAGGAGCAATTTCTCTAGCGGAGAGCAAGGATGGAAATGGCGGAGTCGAGATTGGTATAGTTTTGGAGAAGCATGAGATGGAAAAATTCACTTCTTTATTTGTTGATGACCTTAAGAATCATTATTAGTTCTTTCTTTATTCTATCTGTGTCCAGTTTCAATCATTGTTAACTTTCACCACAAATAAAATACAATTTGTTTGTTTTTCCAATTCGATGGTAAAATATTTGAAGTGTTTAATTTGTTTATAAAATGTTTTCAAGATTAATCAGTTTCTACCATTGAAATTCTTGATTTTTTAACTTCAACCAAATTAGTGCTCATGAGCCTGCTTCTATGATTATTATCTAATAATATAGTAGAAATTAAATTAGTACCACTAAAAAGTAGAAAATGGAGTTGCCCTTCTACTCAAATTGTATAAAAAATAGAGTACAAAAGTACTTTGTAAACCGACATTACAATTATTGGATGAAGCAGTAGTTTGGACCATACATTCCACCAATGAGGACACGAGGGCACTCCAAAACCTATGTTGTAATCTTCTCACGTGTCCCTTCTTGTAAAGCTAAGATTATTTTATATTAAAAAATCAAACTTAATTGTTTTTTGGGTTTTTTTTTCCTTTTTAATAGGTTTTATGATGGGTTTGGTTTCGGTTTAATTCAGTTTTTTCGATTCAGTTATTTTATATTTTTTAACTAAACCGATTCGGTTGAGGTTTTTCGGTTCCAGGCTTATGAAATCAAAATCGAACCGAATTGAACCGAATATTGTTTTAAATATTCTAATTGGTTTAATCGGTTTTTTTTTTCATGGTTTGATTTTTTCAGTTATTTTTTTGGTTTTCTTGGTTTAATTTGTTTTTCGGTTTTTCTTGTAAATTATTATGGATTGTCGCGACGTCATTCGGCGACAACAGAGGCTTTGGTCATGCCTCCTGATAAGGTGTTGTGTTGGAGACGTTTTTAGATTTAATCATAAAATTGTGATTAATGTGCAGGAGTCGCCACCTAGTATTATGGTCACTAGGAACCTATGGTCTGCGAGTGTCTGGGTAAGGGGCTGGTTGTGTAAGGGGAAGACGCATCACCCCAGTGCACCCTACCTAAGGTAAGCTGCATTGTTGTTTGATTGTTTTTTCTAAGTCGGGTTTCTATTCGTTGATCTTTTCTAAGGTTCAAGATAAATCTCTTTTCATGAGAAAGTCTCTACCTTATTGGGTTAAATCCTAATCGTTCTGAAGTCTGAATTTTAGCATCTCATTTATTTACACATGTATCTTTAATACATGAGGGTATACTTTATCATATAATTTTACACCCTACAGATATTAAAGTCTATTGGACCCTAAAAAAATTTGAAAAAAGATTTTTGATATTTTGGGAAAACCCTAATAGATGATCATAAACTGATTATGATATCTATTTTTTTGGATTTTCAAAACATGGGAAAGATGTAATTTTTTTAATGAAAATATGCTTGGAAAATTTTTAGGATTTGGCTGTATGCATGGAAATAAAATATCTTTTTTTGTTTTTTGAAAATGGAAATTAATTTAGAAGTTTTTGAGATTTTATTTTAAAAAAAATATTTTGAATTTTTTTAAAAATATTTCGGAGAAAACCGAGTATTTTAATATCGGGTTCGTATCTTACAGTTTAAGTATATAAACCTGATATTAAACAAAACTGGTAGAAAAACATGCAAGAAAATCATAATTTTTTTGAAAGGATTTTTTTATTTTTTTAATATGTAATATATAATATTAATTAAATATTATTAAAACATATGGGCTTAGCATGGTTGGGCTGATCTCGGCCCAACAAATTGTTTCTTCTTTTTAAATTTTTAGGGCCGGGCCAGAAAGTTGGGTTGGGCCAGATACGACCCGACCCCACATCCACTACATGAACAGTGGGCGAGAATTATAATTCACGCCCACTGTTCATGTGTGAACAGTAGGACGTGAATTATAATTCACGCCTACTGTTCACGCAGTGAACATCGTGAAGAATAAGAAGAAGAAGAAGAGGAGGAGGAGGAGGAAGGCTACCTGGCATGAAGTTGGTCTGACCGAAGAGGACAACGTGGTGCAAGCGGTGACAACCATGGAGAGTTGAGCCGCTAGAGTTGTTGCTGCTTGTGTTGCAGGTGTTGCTGCTATCGTGGTTGTCGTACCCTCTCGAGGTCGCGGCGACCCTTCTCGGAGCGGAGGATCATGTTGGGGTCTTTGTTTTGTGAAAAAGGGAGTCGCCACCTAGTATTGTGGTCACTAAAAACCCTAACTGGTCTTTAGAGATTCTAAGGCAAGGAACTGGTTGCGTAAATGGAAGGTTTTAGCACCTCTAGTACGTCCTATCTAAGGTAAGCTACTTGGTGTTTGGTTTGCCTTATAATTGCTATGGTGTTGATGTTCTCTAATCCCATCAGTTTTCGTAGGATAAGTTTGCTACCATGAACAAACTTGGGCTCAAAGTCTAAAGAGAAAGAACCCTTTGCCAATGTGGATCATACCTTAGATATGTCTACATCTTCAAAGAGAACTAATGCAGATCTCTTGAAATCTGTGTTCGATTCAGACTAAATTTACAACTTGTGGATTAAGAGACAACTAAGATAGAAATCCAAGGGGATTCAGCATGCTTAAATGCTAACTTTTCCCTTAGTATTTCAAGCATTCTTGACTTGTAGATCGCAAGGAGAAAGAGAAGAGAAATAAATAAATAACTTAGAAATCTAAGGAAATTCAGAGTGCTTTAAAAGCCTATTTTTGCCTTAGTATTTCATACTTTCACGGCTCGTAAACTGTGGAGTAAAAAATTAAAATGTCACCAATTATAATCGATGTTTCTTTCAAGGATGTGTAATTAAATTGTTCTAAATACCATTTTTGAGCATAAATCTACCCTTATGGTAAAACTAAACAAGTTGTATTACTCTCAACAATATTTTAGACATTTACCTTTCATAGGTTTCTTTGCCCTTATATTATTAAGGAATAATGACTTATTATTCTTAGAAAAAATATTTTGGATATTGATCACTTGGGGTTTCTTTATCCATATATTGACAGTGAATAATAACAAATTCTTTCCAATAATATTTTGGATATTAACCCATTTGGAATTTCTTTATCCAAATATTAATAGTAAATAAAGATGAATTCCCTAAAATTAAGATTTATGTATTTTTTGAAATATTGGCCAATACCCTTTGGAATTTACAAATATGTTGTAAAATCCAAAATGCTAAAAGGAAAATTATTTTTATTTTTGAAATTAAACAAAAGGTTAGGAAATTGACTATTAATTCAACATAAACAAAATCATTTAGAAGATGACCCTAAAACGTTGAAAATCATTTAACGAAAATAAAAGAAAAAAAAAGTAACCAAAAAAACAGCTAAATTAATGATTTATATATATTCATATCTAAATACCATATACATTAGGAATAAAATCATTATTAGTATAACTAAAATTAGATTTATTTTAGTCCAAATTAATAGTCCATGCAAGATTAAAGAGAAACCAGAATCTCAATCCGGTTATGTTTTATTAAAAACCAAATTATTTTTTAAAAGTCAAACACTAGAAGGAAACAAAATTTCAAGTTTAATTGAAATAGTATAATTGAATTCAATTATATAGTTTAATATTTTATTTTAAATATAAAAATTATAATAAATTATAAATTAAATTTAAATCAAACATAAAAATAAATTCAATTGTATATATAATTTAATTACAAGACACCGTAAAAAAGTCTTGCTAATTTTATTTTATTTTTCTTTTGTGCATATGTGTGCCTGTTAGGCTTTGCTTCTTTCATTTGATTTCCATGTAGCAAGTGATATTTTTTTCTAGCGTATAGGGGACCCACGCGTCAGCCATGCTTCAACTCAGCCCACTCCCGTTATTTTCTAACAAATGCGTGGGGTGCACTCTCTACTTACCTGGATAACCTTAAAGTCTACCACGTCATGTTGTCCGTCTGTTTATTGACAACGTGTTGTTGACTAATCTTTTCCCAATGATTACTAGCTTTCTAGTAAAAAATATTTTATTAAAATAATATTACTTTTGAATCCTTATATAAAAAAGTTTTAAATTAATATAAAACATTTGTATATTTATTAAGTTGTTGATGAAATATATCCCACACGTGAACTTAAACAATTTTTTTACTACAATTTTATTTGTTTGCAAAATATAAAATATTTAAAATAAAATAAAACATAATGTCTATTGTCTAATAAAATATATGATGTATTTATTCTCAAATCAGATTTTATTTTTTATTTTATAAAATTTATTTGATATTTATTAAAGAAAAATGAAATTCTAGTCTAATTAAAATACGTGTTGCAATATCATTTGTCAAATGTAAAAAGGTGTTTTAATCGGAGTTTTTAAAAATTTTAGTTTGTTTTTTTTAATTAATTATTTTTAGGTGTTTTTATATCGTTTTGATATGTTGATGTAAAAAATAATATTGTTTTAAAAAAATATTATTTTGATATATTTTTAAACAAAAAAATATTTTAAAAAATAATCATTATCATTATCTTAAATACCTCAACAATAACATACAAATATAGAAAAAAAAATTACATATTAAACAAATATTTTATTGTGTAGAAAATAATATGTAATTATGGTGGAGAGAAACTCATAAAATATTTTATAGTTTCTATTGATATGTTATCTGGTACCTGATTATGGATTTATTTGAGATTGTGATAGTTGTTATGGTTTAAAGTGTTTTTTATTTAAAAAAGTATTAAAATAATATATTTTTTATTTTTTAAAAATCATTTTTGAAATTAAAACAATATGAAAACATGGTTATTTTATGTTTGTGCTATCATGTTGAGCGGTGTTTGTATTCCCAGTTTACTGCTATACCTTCACTAAACTGAAAGCCCAGAAAGTATGAAGCACTGAGCCCACTTTCAGCAGCCATACAAGCCCAGAAAGTATGAAGCATGGAGCCCAATTGCAGTAGCCATACAAGCCCACCAATGAGAATTCAACACAGGTTGGTTAACGGGCAAAACAAGATCAGTGACATTCAATTTTCCAAGAAAGTAGTTTATTTTTCTAACCAGAAAATAGCAAAGACGAGCGATATGACGTTTTGATTAGTATGAATATGATTTTTTTTATTTGTACTCTGATAAAAAAATATTTAACAATTTATTTGTATTTTAATATATTTAATATTATTAATTTTAGTTATTTTGAGAAGAATTATTTACAAGAGTTGCGGAGATAAGAGAAATAATCTTTAAATAATTTATTTTATGTTTTTGATTTTTTTAATAAATCAGCATCTTCAATTACAAATTCTATTTTGAAAAGCTAAATAGGTAATATAGCTTTTTAAATAGTATAAATATAGTATTTTTGTTTATATATTTTTTAATGGTGAAAATTATTTAGAAGAGTTAATTATATTTTAATATATTTGATACATAACTATTTTAACGACTTGATATGACTTGATTGACTTGATAAATTTAAAAACAACTCGAACAATTTTCAATAAACCCAATATTAAATGATGAAATTAAAAAGAAAAATCAATTAAAAATGACAAAAAAATAACCCGAGTCAACCCGGGTGAACTCATAAAACTCGTGACACGAGTAATAAAACCAAGATAATTTCATAATTATCTTTAGTATTTTAATGGGAAAAAAACATTATTGCAATAAATAGTGTTTTAGTTTTTTTTTTTTTAAGAAAAATAATAAAATAATATTTTGTTCAGTACTCTCTTGAAGCATCTAAAACAAATATTAAAAAACAAAAATAATATTTTTATTATTATTTTTAACTTTTCATTGAGCATCTCCATTGGAGATCTCTTAGAATCCGGGGAGAAAAACTAAATTGCTTGTTTTTTTTTTCTTTTGGTTTTTGTTTTGGCTATCCTGTTGAAGATGCCTAATAACATATATTCTATCTTTTACACATTAGTGTAGAGATCTTATTATATCTCTGTCAAAAGCAAAACTTTAAATACCACTACAAATATATTAATTGAGCATAAATATATCATTATATCAAGATTTTTTTAAAAAAAAAATAAGGATGAAAACTTGAATTTTCTTACCCAAGAACCGAAGAATATCAACTCCGAAAGGAATAACTTAACTGGTCTGCCCTTGAATTTGCTTCCTAGAAGTCACCAGTTCGAGTGTCACAAATCTCAGGGCTACTAGAGATTTACATTGTCGTTAATTTCAGGGTTTTGAGAGATTAGTCAAGGTATGCGTAAGCTAAACCGGACACCCATAATTAAAAAAAAAAAACCAATCAATATGTGGGTGCATGCATTTCTGGCAAGCCTCACATCACGTGTGATGCACACATTATACTGCAACTTAATGTTTCTGGTCACTAGAGATTTACATGGTCGCTAATTTCAGGATTTCGAGAGATTAGTCGAGATGCACGTAAATTAAACCGGATATCCATAATTAAAAAAAATAGATCAATATGTGGGTGCGTGCATTTCTCGCAAGCCTCACATCACATGTGTGATGCGCACATTATACTGCAACTTAATATTTCTAATCATTAGAGATTTACATGGTCACTAATTTCAGGGTTTTGGAAGATTAGTCGAGATGCACATAAGTTAAACCAGACACCCATAATTTTAAAAAAAAATCAATTAATATGTGGGTGTGTGCATTTATGGCAAGGCTCACATCACATGTGAAAGCACACATTATACTGCAACTTAAATGCATTTTCAAATGTAGAAGTGTGAATGGCTTTGGGATATATAATGTATCCACTGCATCAAGCCAGCCATTCAGCACAGATCAAATGCATGAATTTCAAGCTATAATAATCAATGCACACGTTACATATATATATATACAGGTTGGGGACCTCGTGACTGGTTTCACACTTCATCTAATTATCACCTCATACAGGGGCGGAGCTAGAGAATTATTTGTTAGGGGGGCCATAATTAATATAATAAAATAAAATATTTATTTTACTTTATTGTACATGAGTTGTAAAAAAAACCTGTATAATTTAGTTTTATTCAAATAACTTACTATAAACATATAATGATCTTTGTATAAGGTAAAAGGTTTGAAGAAATATTAAATTGAGTCAAAGCAACGAAGTTAATTTCATCTTCATAATATATTCATCACTTTAATGTTGTTGATCTTTATATCTATCAAATATAAACATACAAAGTATATAAGAAATATTAGCTAAAACGAAACATTATTTATGTTCGATAAACTTTGAAATAAAGCAAAAAATAATAAATAACTATTCTTACTAATCAATGCGGATTCTTTGTAAATTGAGGCGCATTGGAGTTGCTCAACCATAACTTTAACATTACATATTGGAGTTGGTTCACTAGGCTGCGAGTTATCAATATTTTTTTTGAAAAAAAAATCAAATTCTTCTTATTTTGTTCATGGTTCAACCTAAAATCAAAACATATATCGTGAGAAAAAATTGATAATTTTGGTGATTCTGCTAAAAACAAAACATAAAAAAAATCAAAGTATAATCAAAACAAACCAATAAAATATATCTAATTAATTAAAAAAAACACTATAACAAGAATTCAAAAAATAATTGGTAAAATTAGCATATCTGAGAAAAAAATAAAGCAAAAATGGTAGAATTATATAAAAAAAACCTCATCAAATTATTAACAAACATCTCAAAACAAAATAAAAATAGATTTTAAATTTAAGTTACCTTATTTTGTTTGATGAAAAATAAATTAATTGATGGCTCTGCTTCAATCTTTCCGTTGAAAAATTTTACTTATGATTTATATTTATATTTTTGTTTTTGACCGGCTGCAGAATTTATTGCGCAAAGTAATGATTTTATATTTACAGGATTTATATGAGGGCTACGTAAATTAATTTTAAAAAAATTAAATTGAAAAATCACACTTAATTACAGTAAGAAAACTCACCTTTGTAGAATAAAAAACCTCCTCCATATTACCCCTCTCCCTCTCCCTCTCTCTCTCTCTACACACACACACACACACACACACACACACACACACACACATATATATATATATATATTATAGGTGCATAATATTTTAGGGGGCCCGGGCCCCTGCTTGCCCCCCTTCCTTTCGTCCCTGACCTCATGGCTATCTTTAACTGGCCCTTAGACTCTATTAATTTTATATCGTATAGTTTATTTTATTTTATATCTTTTCTTTATAGTTTTGAAAATTACAGTAAACTTGGGGTTGGGTTGATGAAAATTATGAAATGAGAGTTAATTTTTTATTGTAGATAAAGTGTTTGATGAAATACAAGCATGGGTGAGCTTTTTTTGTTAGTTCAGTTTTTATATATATATAAAAAATACAAACCAAATCAAATTAAGATATAAGTTTAAATCGATTTGTTTTGTCTTTAAAAAAAATATGCTAGCAAAACCTGTCAATTTTTTAGTGGTTTTTTTTTTATGGTCAAATCCAATTGTTTTCTATAAAATAAAGGGCCACCAAAATAAATTAAATATATAATTGCATATACTCAACGGTATAAATAAATTTTAAAGGTTTGAGAGAAAAAACATAATATCTTTATGAACAACAAGCTTTTAAAAAACAAAATGTTTAATGAAAAACAAGTAGATTTGTTATATATATATATATAAAATTAGCAACTAATTCAAACCGATCAATTTTGATTTGGTTTGATTTTTTAAAAAGAAAAACTAGCAAAACCTGTTGATTTTTTAGTGATTTTTTATTTTTATTTTTTGGATTTTCATGGTCAAATCCAATTGATTTTTTAAATAAAAAACAAAATTAAAATAAATTTTATAAAATAGATTAGATAATTACATATACTCAATAATAGTCATAAATATAATCACAAAGATTGTTGCAAGTAAAACGTATCCAAGCATTAGACTTTCTTTCTTTAGTACATTAGGAATAATATACACATCATGTTTCAACAAAAAGATGCGAATTTCAAGGGTTTGAGAGGAAAAAAAATTGTCATTATGAACGACAAGCTTTTGAAAAAATCAGACATCTTTTATATTAATTCTTATAAAATCATATTATAAGCAATATTTTTTATATTCATTCTTAAGGGTTGGTCCGTTTTAAAACTATAAAATAAAATATAAAATAGACTAGAAATTTTCTCTTGATTTAAATGCATCTGCCAGTCCAGAAGGGAACACCAACAGTCATTGATAACAGTGTCTCTTCATGTCACCATGATGGGGAAGATTAGGCATACATGCGTCCATGTTCGTGGGGCAGGTTTTAGTGAGGGCCCACTGAGATTTCCTTTTCATATGGGACCCATCCTTTCTTATTAGAAAAGAATCAGACAGCTGTGGTGTTTTTTCTAGTGGGGTCTGATGACGAGGGTTGCACGTGGGTATCATAAATCTGCATGCCATTTGACTGTAATCAAAACCTTGTCTAGGTTTGATCATGAGAATTCATACGGCAGAGACACTATATTTGACTACGGGCGTTTTTTTTTGTTTTTTAAATTTTATTTTTAATATTAGCATATTAAAAAAATAAAAAATAATAAAAATTTAATTTTAAATAAAAATAAGTTATAAACCTAAATTTCTGGCCTATGTTTTTTTCCATGTATGCTCTGGTGGCGTGCTTGCTTTTACACGACGTGGGACCGATGCAAACAGCAAGGAACACTGTTAGAATCTGACCATTCTACGATCATCACATGCAATCTGTGCACGTGTTGTCTGCTCTGAGACTGAGATATTATGAATTTGGTCGGAACCACCCACTTTCGAGGTTTGTCGAATTTTCTCTATACTTTTTCACTGTTCACAGCTCTGTGTTGGGTATTTTTTTAGAAAATTAATAAAGTAACCTAAATATTTGTACAGAATAAAATCATTTCAAAAGAGTTCAGTGAAATAGCGTAGGTTTACCTTTTTAGTGTGTTTTTGAAGTAAAATATTTAATAAATATTATTATTTTTAAATGGTTCAAGATAATTTTTGTATTTTAAAATAGCAATAATTTAATATATCATATTTTATTAATACGATAACTTAATATATCGCGTTTAAAAAGCATGATATGCCGTGAAATTTAAGTCACATGATGATCAATATAGATTTGACTATTTTAAACCTAATAACCATGAAGACGATGAAACGTTAGACCCGAATATAACAGTAAATGTTGATAATGAAATAATATCTCATGCTCCTAAATTTAGAAATGCTTCAGGATCTACTTTTGTTATTTCTCATGGTTGGGCACTTGGCCATAGACATTTGTTAGAAGGTTCTAATTTAGAGGCTGAACAAATATTCGGTGGTAAAAATAAATTGGTTAATGCAATTACACAGTGGCACATTGCACATTTGGTTGAATACTAAGTCCAATGATCGAACTTGATATTTGTTCAATTATAATATGTGCAAGTACCTAAATGTAAATAATATTTACATGGGTAATATTATAAAAGGTCGGATTCATTTGAGATAACAAATTTAAAAAGATAACACGTATGTACCTCGATCTTTGTTTAAAAAAACAATAATTAGCTCAATGTAAATTTTGTTGTTAATGCTATATCAACCATTGTGATAGATAATCTTTTAATGATGGTTGCAGGCATATATAATGAGATAAAATTGTATTACAAGTATAAAATATTATATGACAAAGCATGAGTTACAAAATGGAAGGTGCTTGAGCATCTATTTGGTTCATATAAGGAGTCTTTTGAAAAATTATCAAGGCTATTGTTGGTAATAAAAGAATAAAATCATGGAACAATTATTGATTAGACGCACAAAGAAAATTTTAATGATAGTACAATAGTTTTTTGGAGAGGCCTTTTTTGTCATTTGGAGCTTATATTGAAGGTTTCAAATACTGTAGATCAGTGATTAATATTGATGGCACACATTTGTATGGGTGATATGAAAAGGTATTGATTACAATTGCTTTTGATGCAAATAATAGGATATTCTCATTGTCTTTTGCAATTGTTGATGAAGAAAATAGTTTTAAATGGAGATGGTTTTTGCTTTGCTTACAGAAATACGTTACCAGTGATAGAACAAGTATATGTATAATATCATATAAACATGCAAGCATAAAGAATAGAGTAGCAAAAATTTAGCATGAACTATAGGACACCATTGGTATTGTGCTTTATATTTTTAAAAAAAACTTCAATTATAAATTCAAAGACCCATCTATAAAAAAACGATTTGATTAAGATGTGTTATGAACCTTCAAAACACAAATTTAATTTGTGGCATGAAAGAATGTGTAAGTTAGACCTAACATATTAATAATGACTTAAACGAGAACTAAAAGAAAAATAGGAATGATGTTATGATGGTTGTCACCAGTATAATAATATGACAACTAATCTTTCAGAATCATTTAATCATGTTCAGAAAGGTTTTCTAATTCAACACCCCTATTAAATCGAGTGTTGTAGAAAAAGTCAGATGGACAGTCAAATCGAATGATAGAACATGCACATATAGTAAATGACAAACATTCCAACATTCATGCTCACATGTTCTTACATGTTGTGCTGAGAATCACTTAAACTTTATATAGTTTGTTAATGATCATTACATGGATTAGAGCTGTAGATCAACATATAGCAAGCCATTTTCTCTATTACTAGATGAGTTAGAATGGAGTGATTACACTAGACCTCGAGTTAAAGTAGACTCATCTAGATGGAAACTCGAATGTAATCGATGAATGTCTACTCATTTTCACAATAAAATAAATGCAAGAGAGGGTTATGCATATTATAGATATGGCATATGCAATGAAACAGACCATAATAGAAAAACATGTCATATTCGGCAACATATGTATGACAAAATAAATATTTTTTAAAATATATTATGATATTTTTTAAAAGCATATTAAACTTATCTAATTTTACATTAAACACAGGTACTCTTACATAGGATGTCACGCACACAAGGTGACAAATCTTCTTCTCATATTCGGCAGCCACATTATGATGCTGACATTCTTGGAGAGCATGACTATTTTCATTGAGAGTTTAAGTCACAATATATGCCTACCATGCCCGCTAACACTTCTACCATGCAATTATAGGATAAACATCGATCGAATGATGTTTTTACCGGGATTGTAAATATATTTAATTTCAAATATTTTCATTACTTAACATTAAAGGTATTATATATTTATGTAATTATATTTCATATTGTTATGTAGGATAAGGTTACGATTTATTATTGGACACATAAATAGATGACACTATATGAGTAGGTTCAACTATATGTGTTCCAGGCTAGTTTTGTATACATCAGTTGTTTAGAGCACATCAAACTTGACTATGACTTGATTTATGCACTAATTACACGATGAAGATGTGAGACACACACATTCCATCTTAGCCATGAGAGATGACACCGACACTACAAGACATTGCACTTTTGCTTGGACTTTTTATTGATGGACAGGTAGTCATATTTACTAGCGTGCGTAATCAAATTACGTTATGCGAGCATGTATTTAGATTGACACCCCCTCCTTTTGAATTGAAGAGGGTTAGCATACGTTTTAAATGGATTGAGAATATATTTACCAAACCACTAAATGATGCTAACGACAAGGTCTTGCAGATGTATCAATTAAATTATAATTTGAATATGTTAATTATTTGTTAAGTATATATGGATTAGTATAATAATGTTACTGAGTTATGTAGGTATGCTAGAGCATATATACTACATTTATTTGGCAGTGTATTATTCACGTATCTCATAGGGAGATATGTTCCTTTAATTTATCTAACGCTTCTGAATGATCTTAACATGCCTGTACAAACATCTATGTTTTGCATATATGAAAGGGGCTAAATAGGTTAGGGGATGTTTGCTACTTCTACAAGTATGAATCAAAAAATTTAAAGTACCTATTTACATTTTAAATGTTTGTTGTTAACATGAGATAAACAACGTATTTTTTATTTAATAACAGTTATGGTCCTGGAAGCATCTTCATGTGGGTCGACTCTAAATGTCTAGATTGCCACTTATAATTGTTCAGACTATAGGGGTTACACTTTATCTCTCACTAAGATACAAGTATTGCAAAAAAAATTTACAATTATATGCATTTATATTATCTAATTGTAGCTTTAAAAATGCAACTAAATTGATATATTTGTAATGTTAGATGATATGCTAGTAGGGTATTTGATAATAATCCAGCACATGTATTATCATTTTATCGTAGCGATCTAGATAGGCAGCAGCCTATCTAGGTATTTTTTGAACCATTTGTTAAAGAAGAAACTTAACTTCACCAAATTATTGATGTTTAATGTGTAAGATATTTATCTTCTATAAATCATGTGAACATTTTATGAGGATGAAAGATTAACAGTTGCTCCAGCTATTTGCACTAGCAAGATGAACATATGAATATCAGTTGTCCCATTGATATATTTTTAAGATGGTTGAGCTACACTGCCCAAATCAGGTAATGCGATAGTGCATCTAAAAACAATACATTTTATTTGACAACAATACGAGTGATGCATTGTATGTTATAAATCATCGGGGTAAAAATGATGATTATGACTTGTTAAACCGCCATAAAGCTTATGTATCATAGTAGGATGTACAAAGAAATGAGATATTTACAAAGATGTATCTTGTGATTATAGAGGAGGAGTGTATGATTTGGTACATGGGTATTACACGTCATGTCATTACACTAGATCCCAAGTAGGTTCCCCTATCTATATACATGCAATATGAACAACATGCTATATGGATTCAAATACCGCAAGTAATCAAATATTCTTAGAATTAATATATGTTAAACGATGCATTTTATTTATATATATTTTAATTTAACATTAATGTTTTATTAATATTAGATTAGCTTGCTTTTATGAGAGGGTCGAGATGTCGCATTTGTGATTTGTAATATTAACGAATAACATGAAATTATTTATTGCATTTTGTTAGGAAGTTATTAAAGTTTGCCCATGTAGTTTAAAACATGTGTCATAGGTATGTTTGGAATTGTCATAGTGGGTGCACTCGATTCGGGCCTTGGGTTGGCTATTGGTCTATGAATTTTTTTTATTCAGGCCATAAAGGTCTTGTCTATTTATTAGCAACTTATCTTCATATGCCAGTTTGTATGGGCACAACCCAATTTTATTAGTATCTGCCTAACTTGGAGAACTGGGCCTACTGACATGTTTAATTTTTAGCTTACCCACACTTTCTCCCCTTAGGTTGTCTCCTATCAACTCATCATTTCCTTTTGTTATATTAATCCCACCGTCCTAAAATTTTCCAAGCATATCAGACGAGCAACACCCCCCTCTTCACGCCACTAGTCCCATTCCAGCATATCCTAGCATGATAGACTGCCTGGAATCTTCCTTTCTAACCAAAGCACATGCTTGCTCCACCATGGGTAATGGTTGTTGTTGGAGGACGTCTATTCTTACACTATCCAGCTGGTAATCCAACCCATCTAAGAAGCTTTACACCCTATCTTCTTGTTGAATAGTGTTGAATTTTTATATGTCATGTTCACACACTATAAGATTAGACCTGTGAAAATCAATTTTTCTCTACAACCCTTGGAGGGTTCCTTTATTTTGTTTCATTTATGTCATTTTTCTCTTCAATTTGTAGACTTGAGATGTGTCTGAACCATCAAAATAAATAGTGGCAATAGAGTCCCATACTGATTTGGCAGTAAGAAATCTAATAAAATTATTGATCAGATGGGGTTCCATAGAATTGATCAACCAATTCTTAACAATGGAGTTTTCGGTTCTTCATCGTCTAAAAGTTAGGTTTGTAAGTGTTGGTTAGGGTAAATTTCCATTGATATAACCTAATTTGTCTTTCTTAGAGATGTACATCTCCATAATTTGGGACCATAAAGCATAGTTGGTATCATTTAGTTTGATACCAATTTGGGCAATAGAGTAATCTTATGTTTGAGTCTCTATTTGGGGAAGGATTTGGTCTAGCTTTTAGATGATATTGTCTAGGGTTTCTAGTGTGTTTGTGACCTCAATTACAGAAGGTTCTGGGTTATTTCTAGAGTTTATAGCAGGATCTTTGCTCTAATACCATGTTAAAACAAATCAATGAGGCTTAAAGGCTTAGTCTTTCCATTAATACATTGCATGATTATATACAATAGAAAACATATCTCAGCATTTAGTATGTGAGATTTTCAGGCTATTAATTAGGAATTAATACAATTAGAATCTCCTAAATATGATAATTTTACAGCTCATGTTAACATCACTAAAGAAGGTTTACAACCTTATCCTCCTCTAGTCATACATGTTTGTCACCCTATACTCACTATAGGTTTGCCACCCCATCTTTTTCTATCTATGCATGATAAAAAAAAAAAAAAGTCTATAAATATAAAGAATGACATGCACAAGACACGATTGGAAACCTGATAATACATTTACACAACCATACTTTATATTTAAGATTTTTATACTTAATCTTTGTTTTTTCTAATTTAAATATTGAAGTATCCCCTACCAGCATGAGAGACTCATTTTCTAGGAATTCAAGTCCAAGATCAATTGTAAAAAACCCAGTATGATTGTAAAGTTTGAGCGAATTGATCACTAATACTTAAATTTTAGTAACTCCATTGACAGTCTCTTATAGAACATTCAAGGACAAGGTAAACAAAAGAAGTGCTTGGCAATTAAGAAATAAAAACATATGGTAAAAGAAATTCACATCATATATGCTTTCTTTCTTTTCTCCCTTATATATATATATGATAAGTGGTTCGCGCGTTGTTACAGGGCTACTTTTGAAAACATGCGCTGCTTTTAATTGTGAGACAATTGAAAGAGAAAAAAAAGGGGGCTCTTTCTAAATATGCAAGCAAGAGTTGGTAGCATTAAAAGGTATATAATTTGGCTTTCAAGCAACGAATAAGTAACATGCAAAAAAACTTGCTTAATCTGTCTCGAATTGCATATAAGAATCAAATTGTAAAATGTAAAGGGACATCAATCTAACATGGGTATTGTTTGAGCAACTCAAAATAAAAAGTGGCACGGTGAACAAAAAAAGTATGGAAGCCCAAGTTTTGAGTGAAAAGTAAAGTCCCAACAACTGTTAGCAAGTAAAAAGTAACTAATGCTTGTCAACTCCTTGTTACTGCAAGGACCTGAATAACTTAGTTAAGTGTCTGCAAAAATATTTTATATATTCATCTATGTATTTGGACCTAATGTATAAAATGAGTATGATACATACCTCAAACACTCTCTTTAGAAGGTAAATTTTCCCCCAAAGAGAAAGCAACCTAAGAGCACCTAAAACCTTTAAAGTTTTTT
Source organism: Populus trichocarpa (assembly GCF_000002775.5). Classification (NCBI taxonomy): domain Eukaryota; kingdom Viridiplantae; phylum Streptophyta; class Magnoliopsida; order Malpighiales; family Salicaceae; genus Populus; species Populus trichocarpa. The sequence continues at coordinate 9,032,873 of NC_037288.2, read as the reverse complement.
AGGCAAGCATTGGCCAACCTAGATGTAAATCAAAAAACTTATGCACGCATCTAATTAAACAACCCAATAACCATTGTGTAAAGTAATGAATAAAAAAAATCATCAACAATAAAAAAAATAAAATTGAGAAAACCAAGCAAAAAATAAAGATCAAGATATCTAACATTGTAACACGGGTAATTTACTTGGTTATGTTTAATAAATTCCTCTGTAAAAATAAATTTGTAATAGAAAAACACATAAAATTTGTAATAGAAATTGACAAACACATAAAATTTATTGAACAATAATTATATAAAAAAAAATGTAAAGCTGCACATATGAAAAATCTTATAAAAAATCAATATTAAAAAAAAATCTATATAAAATTAAAAAAAACCAATAGATGAATCATACCTACCTAAACATAAACCAAAAATTTATTTGAAAAAATATACACAAATAATGCATTATTTTTTAAAAAAACTATATATATATATATATATATATATATATATATATATATATAAAAGAACCAGGTCAGGAGCTTGCAGGTTTGGTAAGCTAGGCACTTGGATCTAATAAACATGTCTGACCCACGTTAACTTGGGTCTTGCAAACATGTCACACCCACGTTACTTTGGACTTGGCTACTTATTAAGTCCACACACTTTGGACGTAGTTGGCGCCAAGTCCAGACGCCTTGGGTCTGGTAAACATGTTAAACCCACGTTACTTGGGTTTGACAAACATGTCTGACTCACTTTACTTTGGACCTAACTGACCGCTAAGTCCATGTACTTTGGACTTGGCTGACGCCTTGGGTTTGACAAACATGTGAGACCCACGTTACTTGAGTTTGACAAACATGCATAACCCACATTTACTTGGGTCTGACAAATATACCAGAATTAAGTAACGTGAGTCTAGCAAACATGGACTTAGCTAACGCCAAGTAACCTTCAGGTCCACGCACTTTAGACTTAGCAGACACCAAGTCCAGGCAACTTGGGTCCAGAAAACATACCAGACCCACATTACTTAGGTCTGAGAAACATGCCCGACTCACTTTACTTTGGACCTGGTTGACTGTCAAGTCCATGCATTTTGGACTTGGCTGACGCCTTAGCTCTGACAAACATGTCAGACTCATGTTATTTGGGTCTGGCAAACATGTATTACCCATATTTACTTGGGATTGACAAACATGTTTGACCCATGTTTATTTGGTTTTAGCAAAATGCCAGGCCCACTTTACTTTGGACTTGGTTGACCGCCATGTCCAAACATTATGGACTTGGTGCCATCCAAGTCTAAACATCTTGGGTCTGGCAAACATGTCTGACACACGTTTACTTGGGTCTGATAAACATGTCTGACCCATGTTATTTTAAACTTGGCTGACTGCAAAGTCTACGTTGTGGACTTGGCTAGCGCCAAGTACATGTGCTTTGGGTCTGGCAAACATGTTAGACCCACGTTACTTTGGACATGGCTGACCGTCAGGTCCACGCACTTTGAACTTGGCTAGCGCCTTGGGTTCGATAAACATGTCAAACCCATGTTACATTAGACTTGGCAGACCACTAGGTCCACATACTTTAGACATGGCTGGTCCCAAGTCTAGGCGTCTTGGGTTTGGAAAACATGTCAGACTCACGTTACTTTGGACTTGGTGTCAGCCAAGTCCAAGCATCCGGGTCTGGCAAATGTGTCTGACCCATATTTACTTGGATCTAGCAAACATGTTAAACTCACGTTACTTTGGACTTGGTTACCCACCAAGTCCACGCACTTTGGACGTGGCTGACGCCAAGTCCAAACACCTTGGGTCGGTAAATATGTCAGACTCACATTACTTGGGTCTGGAAAACATGCATAACCCACGTTTACTTGGGTCTGACAAACATGCCAGATAAATGGACCTGGCTTACCGCCAAGTTCACGCACTTTGGACTTGGCTGACGCCTTGGGTCTAGCAAACATATCAGATCAACTTTACTTTAGATTTTGCTGACCGCCATATCCACACATGACTTGGCGCCAGCCAAGTCCAAGTGCCTTGAGTCTAGCAAAGGTGCCTGACCCATGTTTATTTGGGTCTAGAAAATATGTCAGGCCCACGTTACTTGGGCCTAGCAAACATGCCAGATTCACGTTACTTTGGACTTGGCTAACCCAAGTAATGTGGGTCTGGCAAACATGGACTTAGCTGATGCTAAGTAACCTCCAGGTCTACACACTCTAGACTTAGTTGGCGCAAAGTCCAGCCGCCTTGGGTTTGGCAAACATGCATGACCCACTTTACTTTGAACTTGGCTGACCACGAAGTCCACGCACTTTGGACTTGGCTAGCGTCAAGTTTAGGCACCTTAGGTCTGACAAACATGCCAGACCCACGTTAATTGGCCACCCGGATAATGAAGTTAAGTACCAAAATGTATTTCTTAAAATTCAAGAAACCTAGGCCACATGGTTAAATAGAAATCCTTTTTTTTTAAATGAACAACTTCAAAGGATGTAATCGGGAAAGAAAACAATATCAACTCATGTAAACTTTTCAAAACCATTACCCTAGGCACTAACTAAACTGGAAGCATCGCATCTGGTAAGTAACTATTTTAAAACTTGGCTCGACCTGACAGTTCGACCCATGACCAGGTCGAGCTTCAAAAGAAATTGGGGGAGAATTGATCAAGTGTAAGACTATCAAAAACTCAAGTTGACCCATGTTTTGATTAGCCCGAGAAAAATCCAGTCAAGGTAAGGTCAAAACCTATTGACTATTTTCCTTTCTTTTTTTCAAAATGGTATCATTTTTATTTTATTTTTAAACAAAAGGGTTTGGTTGGCTTAGGTTAACTTGAGTCAACCTGCTCGACCCGTGACCCGATCATTGTCTCCGATTGACTACTAGGCAGGGCTTATAAATAATGGGAAAAACCTAAGAGACCAAATCTCAATACTTGAAATGTCGAATAATGAAATAAATAAAAAAAAGAAGGATAAAAAAATAGCAACCGAAAGAATAAGGACCTCCTTTGCAAAATAAAATAAAATTGAGAGGACAAACAAAAATCTTGAATTGAAAGCCAAAATTGAAAAAAGAAAATTCAAATTAACAAATGAATCCAAAACAAAAAAAAATAAACAAAGAATATCAATTTCCAACAAACTTAATAATGATGGATGAAATTTTTTAAAAATACTGAAAAATGACTCAAACTAACCCGATCCAACCTTTAGAATTTAGTAATATAGATTATGAGACCGAATCACAATATAAAAGTCAAACCTGAAAAAATAACAATGTAAAACTTATAACCAACCAAAATAATTAGAGATGAACTTGAAAAACAATTATAAAAAAAACGATTAAAAAAATATAGGTTTGAAAAGAACGATTTAAAAAATATAGATTTAAAAAGAAAAAAAAACTAAATTTGATACAAAAATAAAATAAAACTAAATCATAAGGGATGAAATTGAAAAACAATTTCAATGTAGAAAAGGATAAGAACAACTAAAAATAACAATAAAAAGAATGAGGACCATATTTGATATAAAAAAAAATGTCAATGAATGAAATTCAATGAAAAATAAATTCAATAAAGGATTCAAGACCAAATACATCACAATTAAAAGAATAAAGACCAAATCTAATATAGAAACCAAGTGCAAAGGGATGAAATCGAAGAAAAAAAACTTGATAAATGATTCAAGATACACTATAATTAAAAAAATGAGGATCAAATTTGATATAAAAATCAATTGTGAAGGGATGAAATTAAAAAAAAAAATTAACTCAACAAACAAATGAAGGCCAAATACACTACATTCAAAATAATGAGGACCAAATTGAACCTAATAGACAAATATCCAGACCTTCTTGTTTTTTTGCAATGGGCAGCACGATTTTATAGGAGGAGATAAGGAGGGAAAAAAACCCCGGTCGAAGCTCCTTCATGGGCCGTCTTGGCACACGCGCCTCACCACTGTGCCTGGGGTGGCGAGGCGCATTGAGTACACCGCCCCGAAAAGCGGCACTCGGTTCTATTTTGGAGCCGCATGAGCCACCTAAAAGGCTCGGGTGGCGCCTACTCGCTGGTGCGTGCTCAGCACGCGTCAACCATTTCTAAATATAAATAATAATTTATATACATATAAATAACCGATTACCCTGAACCCCACATGATATTTACAGTAAAACCATATGGAAACAACGAAAACACCCCTACATGTAGCCTTGTTTTTTTGTTGAAACTCAATGGTAATTTTATATTTGAACTGTTTTAATAAAAAAAAAGACGGAAAAGCCCCTCAACAAATGTATATTCTCCCCAGGAGTATGGTTGTATCTTTACTGTTTATTTATTTTGAAAAGATAAAAGAAGCCCCTAACACAAAGATTAAATTTTGTGTCTTGAAGGGCAAATCAATATCTATATTGTAGCCCAAAACACTCAAACGAATCATTTTTTACCCAATCATTCTTTTAATGCTAAATATATCTCATAGAAAAGACAATCTTACTTCCAACTATATACTTAACAAATTTCTTTGGTAAGGATCGATAATTTTATCTTTATACTAATCCAATTCACAATAATTTGTATTTAGATAAACACTACTGAATTATATTTTTTGGGTCAATATATTAGATCGTTCAAATGAATAAAACGGTCCTATCAATTGGTACAACCCACACGAGACAACCAATGCTTTGAAGTTGTGTTCATTGCTGTGAGTTGACAAGACTACAAATGGATCCTACATAAAAGACACTGAAAATCATCGCCAGTGTGGAGTTTTTTAAACGTTACTTTCTTCGGGGAATATCTTCGTCTTATTACAGTTTCTTCAGTCTTCTTTACCTCAAATTGCCATGCTAATTTAAAAGTAATTAACGTGCATGTTAGCACAAATCCATTATTAATTTAGCTGATCGCTTAGGTCAGGATGAGTCCCAAAATAAGACATGCTAGGCTGTCTCATCAATGATATAAGAAAATCTAATAATCATCAAGTGCTTTAGAGATAAATTATGGAGTAAGAGATCGATGTTCTACATAATAGTTAGATGACAACTCGTGACAAAAGAGACAACTTGTATAGAAGCTGCAAAATTAACTTGTTTTCCTAGAGAGTTGAGATCAAGTCATTTGGTTTGAAACATTTCCTTGTACACTACAAGCTCAAGTGGCATATGTTAATTTTAGAGTTAATCAACTAATATAGGTAGCCTTTTCTCTTTCCTATTTACATGTCGAACAAAAAAAGAGAGAGAGTAGAAGATCGACTAGAGAGCTTGGCTCCAAGTTCACAGCTAGCAATGATGGATGATTTGCTTGATTGCTCTTCAACTTCACGGAGATGGTGCCAAGATCCATAAATTAAGCTTTGGCCTAGTCATGCCAGCAGAGTAGCATGACTACACATCTCCTGATAATGTAGAGCCTGCCTTTCTGTTGTCTAAGGTACCCTCCAAGCCTTCTGCATGACATCTTTTTCTTGGACTCTTCCATGGTTGCTTGGCTCATCATCTTCATGGTTTTCGTTTTTTGAGAAGTACTTGCACTTAATTTCTTTGCCTTTTCAGAGAGAAGAAGAATGCACTTGAGAACTAGAAGTAGCAATGCTTGTAGTGAGTGAGTGATGGATGGCGAAGAAGAGCTAAGGCAGCTCCTTAAAAGAGTGTGAAGTGTGGTCCAAAGCTCCAGAGAACATGCACCTAGGCCCCCACACACGACCAAACTTTGATTCCTCTATCTTTCTGCCACATCATTCTCTGTACCAACATTTATGTGGGTTATCAACCACCTAGACATTTGGTCGGCAATTTTGATACCTTCTTGATTAAAAAAAAGAAGCAAAAATTGAACCCCAAGTCTTGTATTTGGATATTTGGGATATTGCTGCATTCCGTGGGTGTTTCCATTTTTACAATTCGGTGAAGAAACTATGATGTTTTCCCTTGTCATGTCTTCTGACTGCATATTGCATATGACCTAGTGCCTTATAATATTACTGTTCATCACCATCTCTCCGGCACCGCGCGTAGCATTTAGCACAAAAACCAAGAACGTTTTGTTCCCTGCCCATAGCTTATCAAGATGAGTTAATTTGTCAGCGAAATTGTTCCTTTCACTCTACTATTATTAGTTACTCACCTCCCTGCCACCATAGCTCCCACCTAAAATACCATTTCAAATATATATATCAAATAATAAATCATTATTTCCACAACATCAACATATATCATTAGATTTTTGGTAATTTGAAAATTAATACATTATTAACAAGTTAAGAGTTCTAACTCTACATAGTTCCAGTTTTAGTGGATGATCCTACTTAAAAGTGGAGTTAAGTTAATTAACAAAGAAGAAACAAGGGGACAATCTTGGATTTGCAATCTGGCTATGTCAAGAATGCTCAAAACCCAAGAAATTGCCTTAGAATCTGACTTCTTAAAACCCAGCACAGAAATTAACTCCTGATTAAATCTAATCAGTAACAAAACAAAGCATAATCCCACATGTTTTGTCTCCTGCTCCTTCCGTATCGTTGGTCTCTATCATTCCATACTTGAGGAATCTACACTCAATTACTGTCAACTCCTAGCTTAACTGGGAAGAATAAAGAGTCGAGCCAGATGCCTTGTCGCCAGGCCGATCCCATTTGACTGCTACCAAGCCCTTTCTAATCATCCAATATTAGATTAGGAGGACCACTAGATTTTGAACCATGCTCAGAGACTATGATTTTCTATCCCATAAGTCCACCTAGTTTGTCTTAATGCAAGTTAGATATTAAAGAACTTCTAAATTCGAATCCATTCAACATTCTCTTTCAGTTTAGCAATAAAACAAATTTTGAGTCACTGGTTCGCCACTGTGCTTGATTTTTTTTTCTTTCAGTCGCCCTGGATCAAGATATTTACTATACTAGATAATTTATATGCTGTCACGACCCACCAAAGAACACAATCATATAATGGCCAATTAACAGGAATATCACAGTCGGCCAAACCTAATAAAATATCATAGCCTTATCCAATGGTATGTTCTTGGCCCATCGAAGATAAGACTTGCTTTAAATCTGTATTACCAGTCATGTTGGGGAGGGTCTTTGGGGCCATTATGAACAAGATTCCCATGCTGAAATGAGGGAGGTTAGACAACAAGGAGACAATCCTCTACTAAACTAATCTTGAATTCTAACACCATTATCAAAACAATGGACCTGGTTTTTGTCCCAAACGTTGCTTACTATAGCTTTGTTTCTGCATACTATTGTAAAAAATTACAAACTTGTATTGTACATTGAAGACATGCTTACATGTGTGATAGTCTCGTGAGAAACACGGTCCTTGCCTTTTACTCAGTAGACAACCTTGATTTTTGTTTCGTGCCCTTTTGAGTTTCAAGAGGAAGCTTCTTGTCAAGCACCTCTTGTTTTACATTTACTCAAGCAAACAACTTAATTATCGTATCTTTGTCTTGGTTAATTCAAGGATTACGATCCGGACATCTCCAAATATATTGTAGGGTTCACTGAAATTATTTGATTTTGGTCATGTTTCAGGCTAGATGAACTCGAATTAGGAGCTGCATCTTTATGTAATTAATGAGCTTCTCTGCTTAACCCCATAATCTGCAACCATGATCGTATCTTTGTCTTGGTTTTTTCAAAGATTATGCATGTCCTCTGATGTCTCCACACTGTAAGGTTCATTGGATTAAGACGAGTTGATCATGTTTTGGGCTCAATAAATGGATTAAGGGATACGCATATTGATTATTATGCAGCCATCGTTTGCAAGGTACGGTCCCATATCTTGAAATTGGCAAGCTAAGACCATTAATGGTGACTTGGAAAAACATTATGGATAAATATATTGAGGGGAAGTTCAGCCCTAGTTAGGATTAGAAACTAAGAATCTTTTGAATTATTTAAAATTGACCTAACCACATGGTTGGATCCCCAGAAAGGAGCTTGAAAACACAGAAAGCAGTTGCAAGCCATTATACCTCCCACCTTCCAACCAACAGGAAAATAAGAGAAAAAATCATGAGCTAGATCCTGTTTGCTGTAGGAGATACCCTTTTTATGTCAGATTATATGCATTGAACAATTATGAATCATGATTTCTTGATCATCGTAAGCCTTTTCTTCATCTTTTTCTTAATAATGCGTTGCCTTTTTTATAGTCTAGCAATAATTATGAATGTAACAAGGGGAGTTCAAGTCGTGTCTTTTTCAGTTGGTGGACGAGAAAGGCACAAGACAGCAGACAGCGTGTGATAATTTCACCAAAATGACATGCAATTGTCTTCGGTTTGTGGCATCATCATGGGCTGGCTGCTACGGCTTTGTATGTTTGGGCTTCTTTGCCTAAAATTAATTTTCCTAAAAAAAATCACAGGCCCACCACACCTTATCAAAAATTAATTTAAAATTATTTTATTTTTTTATTTCAAATTTTTTTATATAATTTTAGATATATATCAATAATAAAATTTAAAAAATAAAAAGAATATTCTTTCAATATACTTTTAAATAAAAAATATTTTTTAAAATAATACTCATCCCAAGCAAGGTTGTTAAAATCCCGATTCAACTCGTAAAATCGTACGATTTTACGAGTCAATATAGACTTAACGTGTAAAATCATTCAAAAAACTCGGAAATAGATAAAATCGGATTAAAATCAGGTAAAATCATTAAAATCGGGTAAAATCGCATAAAATCGCGATTTCACCACCGATTTTACGATTTCTGCAAAATCTGGTCTCTTCGATTAGAGAACATGAGTAGGAATAAGGACAAACCAATCACGGTTAAGTACGTGTGTTTTAGACTATCTCTGTACTTGGTTTTGCAGCAAAGGATGTTTTTCTTACAGCATCACTCTTTTGTTTGCCACCTGTCTTCTTTTATTTTGATAATATAGCATTTGATTTTGTGATGGGACATTTTTTTAATTGGTGACTCTTTCTCCCTTGAAGAGTTAACAATATCTCTCGATGATTAATATAATTTGAAAATGCAATGGAAGCCGAGGTGATAAGTATTTAGGAAATATTTTTTATTTGAATAAAGAATTTGAATTTTGACCAAAATTAGAGTCATAGTATTTTATAGTATTTTATTTTTTAAAAAAAATATTTTATTTTTTATTATTTTAAATGTTGAAATATTTGATAAAAATATTATAAATTTGAATTGTTTATTTAGGTTCATACAAAACGAAGAAATTATTTATACTAGAGAAAAATAAATGACTTAGTATTTGTAATGTGCAATCTGAAATTGAATAATAACCAAGTCAAAAAGCAAGTTGATGATTTTGGTGTAGAAGATAATCTTTCATCTTATAATGATTGGATAACCGAGGGAGAAAAACATTCAAACATTGATTTGCTTGGTGTTAATGAAAAGTTACTTAAATTATATATGAATTTTTATTTGAACCATGTATTTTAAGATGCTTGAACTATGTATGAATTTTTATTTGAAGCATGAATTTTTTTTAATGTATTTCAAAAATTTCTTATGATTTTACGATCCGTTTTTACGATCCGATTTTATTTTATATTTTCATGCCGTGTTAAAATCGCGATTTTAACATTTTTTATCCCAAGTTTAAAATTAACAATAAATAATTGAAAAGACTGTTACTCCATTTGAACTTGGACCGGGTTTCTCCAGAACCGTAGAACAGAACAGAAATGAACCGTCCGGTTTGAAAAACCAAAAGAGCTGTTTAATTTTTAAGATCAGAACGACGTCGTCTTGATACCCCCTCTTCTTCACTGTTTGCACTTGAGATCAGAAATCGGCGATTGCATCGACGGGACGGCGTTCCTCTCTTTCTATTTCCACTCCCCGTCTTCTACCAGCTCGTTTTCCTTCCTCGCTCTTTCCCTCCCTCTCATTACGACGGTAACAATTACTTATTTCCCCGTAAAGCTATTTGAATTTTGGATTCGCATTCTGTGAATTGCAATTGTGATTGTTCGTTTGTTTGTTTGTTTGTTTCGTTAACGACGTATTTTTGGGGACAAAGCGGTATAGCTCTGTTGAAGAAGTGAAAGAAGCATACGGGAAGCTGTCTTCTAAGCGGTAGTAATTCTTTTTCATTCTTTTTTTTTAATTTATTTATTTGCTTTAGTTTTCTAATTTTTTATTTAATTGACATCCATCGTAATTCAAGCACGGAAATCCCTACTACTAATGGTTTTATAAAGGTAAGTTAATTTCTTATTTTTTTCAAGTGTTAATTGGTTACTGAAAGTGTGTTTTCAATGGCTGTATCTTGGTAATTTTCCAATGTGTGTTTCCTTTGTTTGTTGAACACGAGGGCGTTTCTGAGATTATTTAAGAATTCATTAATAGCTGCAGTAGTCGGATGGAGTTGTGCGGTTTGTACTTAGAGGAATGGTTTAATGTGACGAGCCTGTGTTGCGTGGCAGTGCTGGCCAGCTCGGGAAAGTCGTTGTTATTAGAGTATTGGGATCCAATTCTGCTTACATTCAGTATGAAAGCGATTAAAGTAGCACTTTGCGTAACCTTACCTTTTGGGTAGGAAAAAAACTTTCTTTGCATGCAGCTACTCTACTAGCCAAGTGTGTTGGATGGTATCTAGAGGCGAAAGTCGAGTCGAGGTGTTAGCAATGCTATCCTTGAAAAGCTGGTTCCCTGTGATTATTCTTTGAAGTAGCAAAGAACTATTTGTAAATGTGAGGAAGAGTAGACATATGGGACAAAAATCATAGAAATTGTGGTTGCAAGTTTTGAGATACAGTTTACAGAAATTTTGGAGTCCTCGTCCTCAATCAATTTTCAGTGCGCTGCTTCAGATTTAATCCTTATAATTAATAAAATGGAAAGAGTGCTTTTTACATGCAAGTTATAAGAAGCAATATGCCTATTGAAAATCAGCTTGTGCAAAGATTTGTCCAGTAGTTGGCCATAGACCAATAATAATGATATAATGCCTTTTTAGATGACAAATGTTCAGACAGGTTACTACAACTCTAGCAATTTTATTCTCTTCTTGTCTGATATGATGATTCTGCAACTTGATTATTAGTAGGTGATGGGTTATTGTTCTCTTCTTTGGTGAATGGTTTTCTAATGTGTGGTTCTTTCAGATCTAATATGCTTATGAGCTGATGACGAATCCTTTATGGAAAAGGGACTATGACATATTTGGCATTGATGAGCAATCTGTGAGTAATTGCTCTTGGACCATTGATTACCATGTCCTGTTTTTTTTTCCCGGGATTCCTCCAACCCTATTCTCTTAACCAGATCATGAGTTGTTTCATAAGTGACTAGATGTTCTTGGCTGTAGCATATTATTGACAAGATTAACTTGCAATACACTGGGGAAAGCTTTTCAGGCATTGATCTTCCATTACTAGATGCTACTACTTTTGGGTAGAACAAAAAGCAAAGAAGGATGCCCATTGTGGGATGGAGGAAACAGTACATAGATTGCTTGTAGCTCCTAAGTTGCAAATAATTGGCTTTCTGGTGATGGTTGAAAACTTGAACCTTGGGTTCATTCCTTCACCATGCTATAGACATTACAATCTTTGTGTCAATGGTATGATAGTTTCCCTTTCTCCTCTCCTTTTTCCAAGTGGCAAAGTAGAATTGGTCAATAAAGAACCAGATGAACATTTAATTGAATTAAATTAAATATTTGATGCAAGAAGTTTTTTATTCTTGCATATCTGAACTCGCTTGATCCTTCCTGCCAATACACCTTTATTATTTGCATTTATGAGAGTATTTTATTTTGGCAATATCTTATTCTTGATTTGATGTGTGCCTCTCAAATTGCTTGATTTTATTAACTTTAGCTTCAGCATAGCATGTTTCTTGTTTTTAACCTGATTGAAATGCTTACAGGACTTCCTTCACTTGTTGCTTTTCCATCGGGTTGTAAACGTCAGATTGTCTTGTTAGGTAAGTTGAAAATTAGAGATTGAAATAGGAAGTGAGAAGATATATATATATATAAAAAAAAAAAACTGCAAAGAGAGAAAAAGAAATTAAAAGAGATGGTTCGGTAGAGGGAGAGAAATTGTAAATTTTGGAGTCAATTTCAGAATCATTAAGACAATAAACTTCATTTGATAATGTCAGTATCAGAATCTCTTTTAAGGTGTTATATGTTCTCCAAGTAATATCTTTGCTGACTGGACAATAGAATAGTACTAAAGTTGGTTCTTTGTGTTAGGTTTGAGGGTGATCTCTCCATTGATGCAGTCACTAATTGGTTTGCAACAACAGTGCTGAGTTTACCTTGCTTTTTGTACTATTCAAGGGAATCACTGGTAATTCAAGGCACTCACTATCATAATTATTTTAGATGACAGTTTTGTTTTTCCTTCTTTCGATATTAGGGATACTCGATGTATTTCTACTATTTTGGCAGAAGAAAAAATCAATGGATTCCATGTAAAAATCAATGAGCTGAGCATGGATCTTCTGAAGGTTGAAGATTGATGGTTGGATGGAGTGAATTTGAGTCCCTGGTCCCCTTCTTGATGATGATTAATGGAGATAGTGGTTTGATAATACACCGTTTCCTGTCCTTAGTAGCAGTGATCATTGTTAGTTCTTTATAATTAATAGAGATCTTGAAGGTTTTAGTCATATAAACATGGTGTTTTAGTAGGGATCTTCATGTGAGAAGAAAGAGTACAGCTCTTGGTATATTAATATTACTCTCTTCTTTCTTTCTTTTTTTCTCTTACAAGTGGAATCCTCCGTCGGTGTCCGATGATAAGCTGTCGTTGGATTGGAAGCTTTGCATCCATCTCGGCTGGTTTGATTCAAGCATCAAACTTAGTACATAGCCATGGTAATGGAAATTGAATCTTCTTTTTCACTATGCATCTGTGTTCTTTTCTTCTTCATTTCTTCTTCTTTTATTTTTCTAGTTCTAGGTTTTAATAATTTATAATCATTTTAACTTTTTTGTTTTATAAATTATCCTGAGATTTTGTTTTCGTTTTCCTGCCGAGTATTGATTCCAGTCCTGCCAATGACATTGAAGAAAGCACTTGATTAGTCAACTTGAGAATATCATCAAGCACTTATCTAAATTTGATTAGTCCACTTGAGAAGGCGATAATGAAGTCACATTTGATCCTTAATTTTGGCTGTTAGCCCTTTAATGTTACCCTCCCCACCTTGAGAAAATAGCTATTTCCACTCAAAAGAAAATCGAAAAAAACAACTTATTCATCATAAAATTGCAATAAAAAGAAATTAATCATTGTAAAAATTGCTAATCTTGAAAACTTTATTTGTAGATATTTTAAAAGCAAAATCATTTGAACTCCTCACCCTTATTTGCAGTCCATCAATCTTTTAAGACCAAATTGAAACAATCTCATAGCAATGAATTCCACTATGCTTTAATCACAAATTTCGTGCAAGGAAGAAGTTGTTACGCTTTGGTGGGATTTGATAAGAACTCGTACCAATAGCAATCTAAAATTTGAGGCTATAAAAAAGGGTACGTGGGAGTGTTTTTAAAGTATTTTTTATTTTTAGAAATTTATTAAAATAATATTTGTTTATTTAAAAAAAATTATTCAAAAATATAAAAATAATATTTAAAAAATATATATCAAAATGGAGAGAAACGCTTCATTCCAAACGGCCTTTAGAGTCTATTCTTTGTTGCCTAATTTAATACCAAGTCTTCCCAATGGTCATAATTCTTCAAAGGAAGATTTTGGTAGTTACATGTTAGTTTCTAGTGGTTGGATAGGGATGGAAAATATGAAGTTAATCTTTAAGCAAATCTCAAAATATCAGGTGAAAATATCATTAGTTTCTATCTATTGTTTGTAGAATCCTATAACTCACATGTTAAGTGATAAATCGTCCTCATCTATACAATTCAAAAACAAGAAAAAAGAACCTCTGCTTCTTGTTATGGAGAAGGCAGCAAAAATCATTAGAAGATCAATCCACACCTTGCTGAAAGATTTCCACTACTTCACCAGCATCCCAGCAATCCTATTGCTTCCATTCTCATCTTCAATTCTCCTCTCACTATCCTTCTATCAACCTTGTTCACTGACCAGATCAATTTTTCAAGGCCGAAGAGTTTCTCTTCTTGTTTTAGATCTTCCTCAGATGATATTTGTCCTTGTTTTTAGTCTTCCACTTGCACTATCCTCTCTTGTCCTAGCAAAAGCATCCATCATTCAATCTCTAAATCACCATAAACCTGTGTTTTCACTATCTTGTTCGTCTCCTGTGTCACTTTGTTACAAGCCTCTAGTCTTAACCTGCATTTGCAATATAATCCTTACTGTAACCATTACCACAACAACCCTCTCGTTCCTTTTCGAAGCCTCTAGTTTCTTTAAAGGTCTATTGATTCTATCATCCATCAGGCCTTTCTTCGATCTGGCAGCGGGGATTGTTTTCTACATGGTTTTAACCAATACCATGGCCACGTGCAATTTAGCCTTGGTTGTAGCAGGTATTGATAATTGCACTATATACAAGTCTCTTCGTAAGGCTTGCTTGTTGAGAAAGGGTACAGATTCAATGGCTTTGTTGTTGGCTCTTCCCATAAATCTAGGTCTTGTTGCTACTGAAGCCTTGTTCCGATACCGGGTTGTAAGAGCTTATGATCCTGTCTTTGGAAGGTTTAGTATGCCTATGCTCTTGGAGGGATTGTTGATTTCTTATCTGTTTTCCCTTCTAGTAGTTCTTGACACAATTTCCAGTTACTTGTTTATCAGGAATTGTGATCCAAAAATTGGGAGAGAAGGAGCAGAAATATGTGTTCAAATTGAGCCTGTCAAAGATGACAGTGGGATTTCTGATGGTTCACAAGGACTAGAGATGGTGTTCGTAGACTGAGTTTTTATGGACCAACAAAGTCACACTCTGAATTGTACATGGGCTGGGATTTTGAGAAAGCTCATTCATTATTTACACCATGTGTGTTTGCCAATTCATCAGGAAAAAAAAAGCCTCTCTGTTATCATTTCGATCAATGGAACTCTTGTATTTTCAATTTCAATCAATTGAGTACAATTTACCAGAAAATCAATGAAGATACTGCTCAATGAGGGTGAGGATGGTGGGAGTGAATGATAAGATAGGGTTAAGGGCCTCCAAGAAGCTTCTTTCTCTATTTGGCAAAGAGGGATGTAAGAGTTAAAAGGAAAGACCTTCACACATGAATCCTATCCGAATAAAGTTTCATGTTTTGGAACTTCCCATTCCAATCAAATCATATAGATCCGTAAATAGATTTGTAGATATAGCCACTTGCTAGTCGTTTCTCGATTGTATCTTTTTTCAGGGAATATGGTTCGCAATTCTTCCTCCACTGATGTAGAAAATGCTCAAGTTTTCCGTTCTCATATGAGGCCGGAAACTTTATCAGCAACAAGTCGACACCAAGTGATTCATCATGCTCAAACATGAGCCGATCGAGATTCCAATATGCATAATCAAAAGGAAAAACCTTTCACATGGCAATAGCAAACTTCGCTTTACCCTTCCAATAAGAGAAGAGAGCATAGAATACTTTGATTGAAGAACTTTGACTGTTATTTTAATCATCTGTAGAGATAGAGACTTGTTCGCTTTCAAAGTAGAATTCAACTATAACTAGGATCTCAGGGGAAGAGAGTGGAGTGACTGAATACTATACTCCCAGTCACTCCACCATCTTCGTTCATGAGGATGGTGAGAGTGAGTGATGATATTAACAAGAGTAAAAGGTAAGTTAACGATAATGATTCAAATAGAGAAGAAGACTGCTTATTTTGTTGCATAAATTTCTAATTTTGGCAAATTTTACCCAATTAGCTGAGATAGAAAATACAAAGGCTCGTTTGAATAATTAATAATAGAGGAGCTCTTTTTGACAAATTGGTGAAAACACAGTATGCAAATAACGAGTTTATAGCTCCGAAATTTTATTTCAATTAGGCCACAGCCAATCCAAAAATATGTAAAAGCATAAAGGATATCACATCAAAGACAATGTAAGATTTCACTTTTTTATCTAATGACAACAAATCGCGGTCTTCGTGTTTAAGTTGCACCCCCACTAGATTCGATGTAGAGTTTATAGCATGGTGAGTTTGCCCAGTTAACATCTCGGAACTCAGTGATTAGGGAGCTAGGTTTTACTCACTTTCAAGCTCCGTTTCTTCATTCCTAGATCTCACACAAGCCTTATTGCCCCTCATTTCTTTTGCCAGCTCTTGTATAGAACAAGAAGTGCCTCGCTCCATTTTACATGCAAGTATCTCAATGTGATCCAGGAGTCCAAACCCTATTAGCCGGTTTCTCAACATCTCAATGGTAGAAGCATATGGCGGTATTCCTTCATCAATCATTGTCTCAAAGTATCTGCATGCCTCCTCTAGTTTTCCCTTCTTCTTGCACAAACCATGAATCATGACAGAATAAGTTGAGACTGAAGGATAAAATCCCCTCTCGCCCATGCTCTCCCAAATTTCAGTTGCTCTATCAAATCTTCCTACTCTTACAAGCAATTTTAGCAACATGTTGTAACTATGCCGATCAGGCAAGCAATTATCTTTAACCATAATAGATATCAACTTGGTTGCCCTATTAACCTCTGAGTGCTCACAATGGTAAGCTAAGATTGTATTGTAACTCCATGCATCTGGGCTAACTCCCCTCTCCATCATCTCATGCAGAAGTTGATAAGCATCTTCCACCTTTCCATTCTTGCAAAGTTTCTTGATAATACAATTATAAGTGAAGACATTTGGTACGAGATCGTATCTCTTCATTCTATCGAGCACACTGAAAACAGAATGAATATTGTTTGCCTCGCAATATGCACGAATGAATATGGCATAACTACATGCATCAGGCTCAACTCCATGTGAACCAATTTCTCGAAACATCTTATACGCTTCATCAACATTCCCTCCCTTGCACAAAGCTTCTAACAAGCTATTATATGCAAGCACATCCAAGGCACATCCTCGGCCAAGCATTTCATCAAACACCTTACGCGCTTCTACTGCTTCCCCAATGTCACCCCACCCCCTCACTAAAATGCTGTAAGTTTTTGCTTTAGCCTCGAACTTATGCTTAACTCTATCAAAAAACTGCTGGGCACATTTCACATGCTTGCATTTGCATAATACATATAAAAGTTTATCAAGATCATCAACACTGGGCCTTAGACCAAACTCAGCCATTCTATCAAATGCACGAATAGCATCACTTGGCAAATTAGCTCTGCTATAAGATCTAAAAACAAGCCAGATAATTTCTTGGTTTATCTCGAAATCATGAGATTCTCTCATTTCAATCAAGAAATCCCATAATATTGCGAACTGCCTGCTAGTACCTAATATATTCACCAAAATGTGATAGCTCTCTTCGCTATGTTCAAAACCCGGAATTCTTTTAGCCCAAAGAAAGAATCTGTGGGCTGAGAACCCAAGATTCTTGCAACGTTTTAAGACTTGTTCTACCAAGTTTGTGGATATTTCTGAAGAGAATGCGTTTAGAGAGGTCTCCAAGTCATGGTGGGGGTTTCTTTGGTCGCTGAGAATGCGAGATATCTCGTTCACAAGGCCTGGTAATGGTGGGATTTGGTTTAGTGGAGTGAGAGTAGAGAGAGGATGGCGATGACTGTGGGATTTGGAGGTGCAGAGAGACTGAAAGAGAGAGTGTAAGGTTCTGGTTTTTGAGGTGAGGGATCTCATGGCCATTTCTTGTTCTTCATCGATAGTCCTTTCGTGGTGCCTAAAGTCAATAAGTTTTTAGCATTTTTCTTTTTCTGTGTGAGTTTTCCATGTTGGGCTTGGATTTGGAGATGTAAGCCCATTGACTCATTAGTCTTAATTATTTCTTTTGAATCTTTCTCTTCTCAAATCCACCAAACTCCTGCCTAAATAATGTCTTTGCTTTGCTTGGTTAATTATTATCCATATCCTATTTTATTAATTAGTGTTATACTATATTTGTACCCTGTGCTATCCCGCAGGTCAGGTAAAACCTTTCTCCACATAAAAGAATAATACTTAGGAAAAAAAAAAATTAGAGTGTTAAACGGGTAATTTAAATAATATAATTAAAAATATAACTATAAAATAGAAACAGATAAAAAAAAACTCAGACATGAACCAACAAGAATTATAAAACAACTCAATGCTGAAGGACGAAATTGAAAAAAAAATAAAAAAAACAACAAAAAACCTCAATTAAATTAGGTCAACTCGCAAACTTCGTGATCATAGATTGAGATAATCTTATAAAATAAAATGCAAGAAAAGAAATTTTGAAGACCGATTCCTAAAAAATCAAATGAGAACATAATAAAAAAGTCTAAGAATATCGATTTGAGCCCACCCGGATCAAGATGCAAAACCTCTTACCCAGTCATGATACTAGGGTTAAAACTAAATATATGTATTTGTTGGACACTACTAATTAATTTTGGACCTTATTCTGATAGTATTCAGTGTGTTCTATTATGTAAAGGAAGATGAACGTAAGCTCTTAATGGAATTTAAAGTTCGTGTTTAATGTAATGCATACATGTATAATTACATTTATATGAATATAGAAGTGGCGCCGTTTTTTACAAGAGTTAAGGTTTTCTCTTGTAAATATTCATGAAAAATGAGATTTTAGCACATGGTCATAATAAGTGCTAAATATTTGTAAACCTCTTTAAAAATTTGGATACTATTATGTGTGCAGCATTTTTTATTCTACAATAAATTTTTTAGTTTAATTTGCAAACACCAATAACTTCAGTAAAATTCAAATCCTAACATTAAATGGAGGTTTAAATTGCAAAATACTTTCTTGTAAGTATAATTCTATCAAGTGAAAAGATATTCATTATAAACTAATGGGGGATTGTTGGTGTAGTTTGTAAGTGAATAAAGAAAATAATTTATATCCCACATTGAAAAGTAATACTCCATCCTAGGTGTTTATAAGTGTGAATTTATATTGTATAGTAAATTAAGTGTTTATTGAGCTCATGGTGGATGAGCTCTCCTAGTAGGTTTTCTAATGCTATTATATGAATATTTATAATATAAAAAAATGATACTTGGTATTTAATTTGTCGGTAAGATTAATTTTTTTTTATTTCTTTTAATTTTCATAATTAATCTTAATATTTATGATTGTTGAGATAAAACTGAATATGTGCTATTTAATTTAATTCAAAATATAATTGTCAGATTAATTAAAAGTCATATAATTTTGTTATATAATATTTCAAATTAAATCTATATAAACTCGTTACTACACAAAGAAAAAATATATATATAAATATATTTTTTTTATTTATTTATTTATTATTTTTTAAAAGATTTAAAGGATTTAATTGTATCTTAGATATGTTGTCTCTCTATATGTAACAAATAAATAACTTAAAAATAATATTTTAACCAACTCTTTGTTTTTTTAATCATACATACCCACTTAACACGTCTAGCATATTTTTTCAAATTTATAGAGAGTATAGCAAAATAGATAATTTTGTTACGTCGCTTCACTAACACAAGGAGGTCCACTAGTAAAAGAGAGAAGAGAGATCTTAGTGGGAATCTCAGGTGTCAAAATATGGATTTCATATAGTGAAAAAAGGGAATGAAAAACATCTCTTTACAATTGCTCCGATTCCATTTTTACTTGTTATTTTCAGTAATCCTGCGCGGAGTAAAATAGAAAGAAAGTAGGCCTTTGTTGACCTGTTTGCCAACAATGGCAATGAGGCTTTCTAGTTCGAAAGGGGAACCAATGAAGAGTACTTTCTTTGTTATGGGAAGGTTTCATCCTCTGTCAAGACTTCACCTTTTGATGAAGTGAAAAGCTCAGAATAGAGGTTGAAGAACAAACGTCTTCTCACTTCGGCTTAAGCATTTACTCGGGGGTTAGGATTTCATCTTTCCACTAACTCCATTCCTCAGCAAAGCAAGCAGATCAGCGCAGGCAAGCCATAAAGGGGAGGTGTTAGCTGACAAGCCCTTCTTCGTTTGAAGGGTCAATATTCAAAATAGAAGGAATTGAATGGCATCATGTAATCAATAAGGCGGAAGGGACTTCCTACCAAAAAGGTCGTAAAGTCTATGAAGCTGCAGAAAGCCAAGGATGTTAACTCTAAGAAGTTTAAGCCAACCTCGAGAAAGAGAAGTTGAAGATTCTTCACGAGGAAGGTTATTACTTTTTTTCTTATATGAGAGCAAGCCTGCCTCAAACAAAAAAAAAGGGTTAATTCTGTTTATCTATATGAATGTTATTAAACCTGTTGGATGGACCTCCTAAGGGTGACTTTGGCCGTAAGGAAATCTCAAAAGAGTCGCTTACAGATGGATTGGTTGTGCCTACTTCAATATTGCTCACCTTTTTTTTCCCTTCTTCTTCTTTAAATTCACGATTTCAACGATCTGTTCCTTCACCCCAGACCTTGAAAGCGTTGATCTACTGAACTGACATATACTTGTCCCCAGTGCATCATCAGAAATGGCACATAAAATATTCTCATCACTGAGACGATCCTGTAAAATAAATAAAAAATGATCTAGATCGCTTGTTTCCCCAGTGACTTCTGTTGTAAATTATGGAAATGTCAGTCAGGTGGGAAATTCAAATTGGGGGAGCTCCATAAGTTGTTTTAGATTGTCGTTGGTATCGAGAAAGTTCCGTACGTGGAGTTTATAATTGAGAAAAAAGAGGTGAGGTACGTAGTGGCTGGTTGCGTCTAAGCACTTTAGAGCGAATGATTTTTTATATTCCTATGGATTTTTATGATAGTTCCTTCTTCAGCGAGCTTGGGATTGGCTACTGCGGTTTCTTCTTTCCTTCCTCTGGAAATAGCTGCAGTTAGGCCTGAAAGCCTTCATCGAAGAGTCGTGAACAAGCGAAAGACGAAGAAGTTCCGATCCCGGCTTCTTAAACAGTGTTCACAATCCAATGCATTCAATAAAATCTTGAAAATGAAAAAACTGACGCTAATGCTAATAAGGATTGGCATGTAAAAGAACCCTTTTAGTAATTTCTATGATGCAATTGGAGCTTATCGCCAGAAAAGAATTAACCGTTGGGTTTCTGAAATAGTGTAAAAAGAATTGTCTTGAATCATCATTGCTATATGACTTGGACTTGCTCTAAGAAAATCATTGCAATATGTACGGGAAGTTTTCGGTCTTCAGGAAATTAAGGGATGAAAGATAAGCAGACATGTCAGTGTTGTGTTTCTTCTATCTGGTGGGGAAACACCAAAAGGTTCAAGAGGGCGCCCAATGGGATTGCTTGCGTGCGAAATCCTTTCACCACCGAGAGAGTCTGAGTCCTTATGTTGTGCCTGTCTTGCTTCCTCCTGAAAAAGACAGATCTTGGCGTACGTGAGTTTACAAACTTGCCATCATCAACAAGATCATGGTTTTCCAGAATTAGTGGAAGACTAACTTACAATTAGAGTGTCTAGAGCTTGTCTTCTTTCGTCAGTCGATCCATATCTCCGTGAACAATCTAGTGCTCGTTTAAATGAGCGGCTAGATGAGTCTGTCTTATTTTCATAATCAACGGATTTATAAGATTAATATTGATAGTATTTTTCATAATCTACTTCGAGATTGTTTAGACTTGGGGCTCCGGACAATGAACGTCCGGAGTCTCTTAAGGAAGGATTAAACCAAGATTAGTGCTGTATTTATTTTTCAGAAACTGGTTTTTGAAAATCAATTTCCAAACTTTTATGTGTTTGTTTGCAATAAAAAAAATTGGTCAACAAAAAACACTTTTCGGTCAACGGAAAACATTTTCTAGTCAAAGAAAATTTGGTTTGGTTTTCAGGAAAGTGTTTTCTTTTATTTTAGACGGAAAATACTTTCTGAAAGTTGTGAAAAATTTAAAAATGTCATATTATTTGTTGATTATATCAAATTTGATCCTCAAACTTTTGATTGTTATATATATTTTGTTTTGAATATTTGTTTTTCAATTTCATCCCTTAGAATTTAATTTTTATATTAATTTTGATCTTTATTTTTATAATTGTTATTTTCTTTTCCCTTATTATTTTTTAATTGAAATTTTTTATCTATCAAATTTGGTCCTCATTCTTTTGATTGTTACTTATTTTATTTGAAATAATTTATGAAATGTTAATTATTATTATTTTAATTTCTTCATCTTTTAATTTTTTTTATTTTTTAGATTTGATCTTTATTATTTTGATTATTATTTATTTTATTTGAGATAATTTATGAAATTATATTTTTTTTCAATTTCATTCTCATTCAACTTTTTAATTTGTAAGATTTGTTCATCATTATTTTAATAAACTTGAGAAAAATAAAACAGTAAAAAGTTATTTTCTAGCTTATTTTTCATAACATAACCAAATACTGAAAAATATTTTCATATTTATTTTTCATTACATTACCAAATATCAAAAAATAATTTATTATTTTTAAAATTTACTTTTCAAAAAAAAATTATTTTCCAATAACACAACAACCTCAACAGAAAAGAAGAAAAACCCCATCTACAGGGCATCTCAGACGGCTCCCTATCTCCAAACCATAGCACAGAAATGAGTGATTGGGGCACTCTCTCCCTCAAAATCTATCTCAACAAGGGCATCATCTTCTCAAACATCGCATGCATCGATGCAACACCACAAAAATTCTACTCGGAGTTTAGAAGGGTGAATTTGTCTTTTTCCAAGCAGGAGTGCCCTAGGCTAGGCTAGGGTAGGGCTAGAGGTTAAAAAAAACGAGATCATCCTTCATTCCTTTTCTCTTTCTGGCTAACAACAATGTAAGAACTGATTAGACATAGCATAACAGAAGAGAATAGAGCAGACGTTGCCAGTTCCGTTGACCAGGTTCCTCTCTCTCTCTCTCTCTCTCAAAAAAAAAAAAACAATCCTTATTGTTTGCATTAATTGAGCAAATAGAGCCCTGTGTTTGCAAGATTTAGTTAATTCAACTTAATTGGACTAAGTTTTATTAAATTCTCAAAAAACATTAACGTTTTCACCACAAAAAAAAAAAAAAAGTTTTGAAAATGTTTAAGAAATGAAAAAATTAATATTTTCGAAAACAAATTCAAATTTTTAAGAAGAAATCCAATAATAATCAATTATTATAATTACCAAAAACATTTAGGAAATAAAAAATTATTTCTTTGAAAAAAAATAAGATTTTTATTATCATTATTATAATTTTAAAACTCTTATTTTTCTTCTCTTCTTCTTCTTTTGGTACCGTGAAAGAGAAAAGCATCTTCAGATCATCATTAAAATTGGAATAAATTAAAATAATAATAATGATCCAAAAATATCGTCCACAACATAGTGGAATTGCTAATCAATTACTATGATATTACCATTAGATAAAACCTATATATTAAAAATGATTAACACAATAATTACATCAAAATGGATAAATCAGTGCTAAACTGATAATGCTAATCCCTGGCTGCACCACCACCAAAATGTACCCCAACTCGCTTAACAAACTTGACATGCTTGCTGCACCAAGCTTCCACAAGCTTTGCCTCTTTTCTCTCAGCATCTCTACGCCATGTACTCAGCTGCTCTTCATACTCACTCTCGATCTTACTCGTAAAACTCTCCTCTTCCTCTCTCAAACACCTTATCTTTGCCTCTATCTCCTTCGCTTTCTCCCTTCTTTTCCTTGCTTTCTCTGACTCCAGCTGCTGCTCTAGTCTACTTAGCCTCCATGTTGCCTCCCTTTTATGTTGCAAACAGTTTTGCCTCCCCTCCTCAAGCTCCTTGCAATACTGAACCAAAGTGCCCATTTGTTGGCCCGGCATGAGTCGGGTCGGGTCCGGGTCCATGCCGCGATCAGATGGAGATAGTGACAAGCTCACGTACGGTGATGGGGTGGCTGAAACTGTGGTGCTGGTTGAGGATGATATATGTGAACCCGGGTTCATCCAAACCGACCCGAGTGAAAGAACCGGGTCAGGTTCGGGCATTGGAGGTATCATAGTGGATAAACTAGTGGTAAAAGGTTGAAACTGATTGAAGATCTTCGGTTGCACGTACTTCTCTGCAAAGGTCTCTAAGATGTGGTCGTAGTTTCCCTGACCAGATGTTTTATCTCCGGTGAACGGAATATTATCTTCTAGATGGTGGTTCTGATTGGAGTATTCCGTGCAATGGTGGTGGTGCAATAAAGACTTGGATTTGGACTTTGATTGCCTCTCTTTAAAAACCTCCCACCACTTACTTAGCCTCTTTGCTGTGCGGCCTGGGACTTCACTAGCTATCGTTTTCCACTTGTTACCGTACTTGGCTTGAAGAGAAATGACAAGGGTTTGCTCTTCTGGGATTAAAGATCCTTTCTTGATGCCTGGTTTGAGGTAGTTTTTCCAGCGTTCAAGGCAGGATTTTGGGTCTCGGTTGAGGGTTTTGCCAGTAGCTTCCACGCGTTGAGAGATGAGGTTCCATTCTTTTGGACCATATTGTTTAACATAAGCTCTTAGCACAGCATCTTCCTCTGGTTGCCAACGTTGTCTCTCCTTCATTTCGTCATTCTCGTTCTATATGGCTTAAGGGGAGTGATCACAGAAGAATAGCGTCGGCAACAATTTACTGCTATGAATGAGAGGCTTGCTAGGGGAGAGACCCCTTCCATTGTTTTGATGAGAAGGGGCAGTGAAGTGAAGGAGAGCAGTCCTGGTGGGGGTGACTTCAACAGGGTTTGGGGTCGGTGTGAGTCAGAGCGAGACAAGACTAGACATTGAGAGAGAGGCCTGTACTTGTGGGGTGATGAGAAAGATGCCAAGAATGGTTTATTAGAGGTGAAACAACCTCGAAATCATGCATTTGATTTGCATGTTTTATTTTGACCGTGTTTTTTTTTAAAAAAAAATAATTATTTTATTATTTTAATATGTTAATTCTAAAAATAAAAAAATATTTTTTTAATATGTTTTTTTAAAAAAATTATATAAAAGCCAAATCATTATCTAAATCCGCATACGTTTGATTCGGAGTCTCGAACATGGTGGGCTTTCTGATTTTGGTATCTGGTTAGCTCATTTATAGGGTCATGGCCTTCAACTCCTTGTTGACCTATGAGAAGAAAATTATTAATTAACAAGAAGATATGGTAAAATCACTATAATCATACTTATAACTACTATTTATTAAATTACTATTTTGTATTTTGTATTTTTAAAAAACAAATTCCACTTAGCACTCCAACAACTCAATTTTTTATATAATTGTTTTTTAATTTTATCTTTTAATATTAAATTATTTTAAAAATCATGTTTTATGATTCTTTTTAATTTGTTTTTATTAAGTTATATACCAGTTTAATAAATTTAATTTTTTTATTTTAACATTCAACATTAGATTTTTTAGAAATAAGGTTTCATCATTTTTTTTTAATTTTTTATAGTTTTATCCAGACCTGTTGGAAGTGAGACTTCATATTTGTTTTTGTTTATTTTTTATGAATTTATTTTATTTTCATGACTAAGATCACGGATTTAACAGGTTAACCCGGGTGGACTCAAGTTATTTTTTTATTTTTCTTTCTAAAGATTTACCAGGCTGTTTATATAATCTATTTGTTTGTGATATATATTCATCTATTCAATTTCTGTTAGCCTAGCTGCATCTAACATAATGCAAGACGTCTACCTCCTCATTTTTCAGTAATTGGATATAATAAGAAAAGCATGTCTATACGAAAACTAGCCCATTGGGCTGGATAATGACCTTCAAGTCTTACACAGATTTCTTCATAGCATTAATTTTCGACCCAATTCGACCTCCCTAACCAGTGAAGCAAGAACAGGGAGTCAAACCCAAAAACTTCAGAAAAAAAATGAAAACCTCAAAACTTTTCAAAAATTCCTTATTCTACCGATGTGTTTGTCAAAATTTTGATTTCATCCTTGAGTTAAAAAAATAATTCGATTAGCATCCTTTATTGTTCAGTATTATTCAATTTGATCATGTTAATAACTTATTTTTACACTTATTTTTTGTGTTTTTAAAAATTATAATTTACATTCTTATGTCCGTAACAATTTATATTTTAAATCATTCTATAATTTAGTCGATTTTACACTCGTTAAAAATGTAAACTATAATTTTTAAAAATATAGAAAATAAATATAAAGAACAACTATCAGGTTAATTTTCTTTATCAAATAAATATAAAGAACAACTATCACAATAACTATAATTTGTCACTGTTTTTTCTTTTTTTTTTTTTCATTTTACAGTGTGACCACTTGGAGTCGTTTTCTCTTCCATTCTTTCGGCTTATCAGCAGGAGTGCCTGCTCTTCTTTGGTGTTAGGTATCTTTGCCATCAATAGGCGGGAAATTACTCAACTGAGTGCTTCTCAACAGCGACATATCATGGAAAGTGAAAGCTCAAAGCAATATTCAACTTCTGCAGAAAATATTAAGGACTCATCTCTGTTGCAATAACAAAATGTTTGATGGTTGAGGTTTCAAGAGAGCTCAAATTAGCATCATCGCCAAGTCCATTAAACTAATAAGTTAACAAACCTCGGGTTTGAATCTCTCTTATCAATAAAAATTTACATAATCGTTAATTTAAAGTTTATAAAATTAATTAAAATATATATAAAATAGTTGAAATGTCTATATTAATTTAAAAAAAATAACCCACCTCGTATTATTAGTAAAAATACAATTTTATTTGATGAGAATGTGATCTTGGGTACGTCCCCACAAGGTCACTAAAAAGATTTTAACCTTTAGAAATGATTTTTGGCACATGGTAGATGGTCCCTGTTGTAGATGGTCGTCCCACTGACTTTCCCTGCCCAGAGCAGCGTTTTAAACATGCTACCCACAACGCCGGCCACTTCCACACAGCCAAGGTTATTCAAAATCTACATGATTGATCCACAACCTACGTTCTAGTTTTATGCCCAAGAGTGGACGTGGCTCAGGAAATATATGGATATTTACTGGTAATTATTTTTTAAAATATTTTTTTATTTAAAAATAAATTAAAACAATTTTTTTATTTTAAAAATATATTTTAAACATCAGTACATCAAAACAATTTAAAAATATTAAAAAAAGTTATTTGAAGTAAAAGAAAATTAAAAAAATTTATTTTTGTCAAAGATATTTTTAAAATAAAAAAACAAACAGGATAAAGCAGTTAGTAATCCCATCAGAAAGGAATAAGGGAGGATTTGAGCATCTTAGAGTTTGATTGGAACATTACTAAGTTAAGCTTTGAGGTCATGAAAGAATGAGGCCTGGTTATGAAGTTATGCACGAGCTTAGGGCGATGTCGCCCGTGTCTTAGGGTTGTGTTAAGTTATGATGTGTTTAATGTGAGTCTCCTCGCGAGGTCTAAAAGAAAAGGAGTTCGTTATGCTCCAATCCCACACTAGAAATGAAAGAGGATAAGAGCTCGAGTGAGTGGAGCACTGCTAATAACTTAAAACTTAAACTCTCGGATCATGAAAGGAGGAAACGCAGCTATCAGGTGGCTGTGTTTAGGTAATATGATAGTGGTTGTTTTTTTAAAGTATTTTTTGTTTGAAAATATATTAAAATGATATTTTTTTATTTTTTAAAATTTATTTTTTACATCAACATATTAAAACGATCTGAAAATATAAAAAAATAATTTGAAACAAAGACAATAATAAAATAAAAATTAATTTAAAAAAAAAACATTTTTTAAATGCAATAACAAATGGATTCTAAATTATACAAGGACAGTTTTGTGTCTGCATCGGGGTGTTTTAAAATGATATCAAAGCCACCTTTACTTTAGCTACTTGAAAATACATTAAAATAATATATTTTTTAAAAAAATTATTTTTAAAATCAGCACATCAAAACAATCTGAAATCATTAAAAAAATAATTTAAAACAAAAAAAAATTCAAAAATTTTCAAAATTATTTTTTGACCATAAAAACAAACACACTTTTTAGAAGAGGAGTTTGTGATGCCCTATATCCCACATTAGAAATGAATGAATGAGATCTGTTACACTGTGGGTCCGCATTATTTTATTTTTTTTGTAAAACGTTTAGGTACCACAAGCGTGTTTTTGGTCTTATTCAAATAAAACCAAATTATTTGGTTGTTCAGGACCATAACTTGGATTATTGGATTTAAAATAAAAATTAATTTTTTAAAAAAATATTTTTGAAATGCAAAAACAAATGAATTCTAAATTATACAAGGACAATTTCGTGTCTACATCAGGGTGTTTTAAAATGATATCAAAGCCACATTTACTTTAGCTACATGCACGCTTGGGGCGATGCAGACAAGCGTCTAAGTTAGTGTGTAGAAATTGTTATGGCGGTTGCTTTTCAAAATGTGTTTTATTTGAAAATATATCAAAACAATAATTTTTTTAAAAAAATTAATTTTAAAATTAGCACATCAAAACAATCTGAAATCATTAAAAAAATAATTTAAAACAAAAAAAATTCAAAAATTTTTAAAATTATTTTTTGACCATAAAAACAAACACACTTTTTAGAAGAGGAGTTTGTGATGCCCCAGATCCCACATCAAAAATAAATGAATGAGATCTGTTACACCGTGGGTCCATGTTATTTTTTTTTGTAAAACATTTAGGTACCGCAAGCGTGTTTTAAAGAATGAAGGAAAAAATCCAATAACTTATGGTCCTAACCAACCAAATAATTTAGTTTTATTTGAATAAGATAAAAAAAAAAAAAGCAACAATAGCAAAGTGACAAAAAAAAAACATCTACAATAACCAGGGAAAAAAAAATTTATCCACACACAAATAATATGAAAGGACAAAATAGGATAAAAAAGAAATAAAAAAATTGGTACGAGTCAAATTAAGCTAGCATGACATACATGTAATTTGTGTAATGAGGGTGAGTAGTTAAGGTTAACTCATTAAATATACATTCTAGATTATGAGATCCAGATAAACCAATAAAAATAAAATTTAAAAAAACCACGAAGCCAATTTGTTTTATATATAAAAAAACAATGTCAAATGATAAAAATGAAAAAGGAAATAAACAAAAAAAAAAGAAGTCAACCACTATTAACTTTTCAAACTCATGACCAGTGTCATCAGATCAGAAGCATAATGCATGGAGAATTTACGAAGCTCAATTCCCAATATATGAAACGTAGAAGGATTAAATCAGATAAAAAATAAATCACACAAAAAAATTCAAAATAAAATAGAAATTAAAAGAATGAGGATTAAAATAAAAAAACAAAAATAATTAAAATGATAAATAATACAATAATGTTTTATATACAAGAACTTTTAGTAATGTAAAACATTAATATTAATTCTTTTTACATTTTCATATTTAGTTAGTGTTATAAAGTTTTCTTATTATGAATCTAATATAAAAGATTTGAGTTAAAGAGTATAACTTTTTAACAACAGCTTTCAATTTTAAATTAAATGAAATAAAAATAACATTTTAAAATTATTTTTTTATTTTTTTATATTTAGTTAATATTTTAAGTGTTTTATTATAAATATAATATAAATGATTTTATTTTTTATTTTAATAAGTATAATTTTTTTATGAGAAATTGTACTCTGAATTAAATAAAATCATCCATATAAAAAAACCCGAGAAAGAATATTATACAGTAAAACTATTCAAAATCATAAAATAATTAATTTTAAATAAAAAACTTAAAATTTTAAAAAATATAGTTTAATACGCATTCCGAAACACATATTCCGAAACACATATTCCCAAACAACTATTACCGCGGTCTCTTGAACCAATTATCATGAATCAATGTTAGTGGAATACAAGAAAAGTATATTCATAGGTCCTGGCATTTCTATGTCTATCCATGGTGTCATCTGATTAGACATGAGATAAATCTATTTATATATTCTTTAAAATATGTATATTTTATGTTATTTTCAAGGTTCTCAATTCTATTTTGTTTCGCTCGAAATAACTGAAATATTTCATATTAATTTAAAAAACAGAAAAAATAAAATAATTTTCATTTTATTTTAAATCTCAGTCCGTTCCAGATTTTTCGGCTAAATTTCGGCCGGAACGTTCCGGTTTCATTCCACATGTTCCATTCCGCTATTGAAAAACCATTGAATCAAATTGAATATTGTTCAATTTAATTAATTAAATCACCCAAGTATAAAAAGCTCTTTTTCATTACTATTTTCAATAACAATGATAATAATAATAATATTGAAAATTATTATTACTATTTTCATTAACAATTATATTAATTTTTTAAAATTAGATTGATCACTAATATATATGGTTTATATTCATGTTGTTTTTTTCATGTTTATACTTTGTAGGAATTTGAGCAAAACAAGGAATGTTTTAGATTCCATTAGCCTTGATAACATTGACCTAACTTTAAATTTAAAATATTTGTGTTAAAACATTTTACTTTCATAATATTTTGATATTTTGTTTAAGTTGAATTACTTTAAGTTAAAGATCTATTTAATATTGACTATTTAGAAATATTTTAAATTTTAAAATTATATTTGTTTGACATTGTGTTTGTATTGCATAATTATAATTAATTTATCTTGAATTTGAATAATGTTTGTTGAATATATATATATATATATATATGAACAGTACAACTCTGAAACGGCACGTTGAAACATTTCGAAACTGAAACATTCCATTCTAATTGAAAAAATAAAACACCTACCGAAACGGAATTGACAACCTCGGTTATTTTAAATAAATATAAAGGTACTTACAAAAGAAAATCGTAACAAAAAGAGCAAATGAGTTAATTTTTATTTTAATTTATTTTACATGTATTTTAAATAATATAATTGAATTCAAAATTGTTGGCAATTATAATTAAGAAAAGTTAATACCATATAATTATTAAAATAATGTTTGGTATAATTTTTATGAATTGAATTTTTTAACTTCTTACTAAAAACCAGTAATAGACATATTTGATTAATTTTTCTTAACTTAAATAAAAAATTTATTATAACATTGAGTCAATTTTTTTATTTAATCAAAAAAATAAAAAGTTTAATTTTGAAGTTATACCACATTCGTTTTTTTTTTTTTTTTAAAAATAACCGCTATGAATCATTTTTACTTCTAATGTAAATTACTTATAAAAAAAACTTTTACATTATGATTTAAAATTAAAAAAAAAATAATGTTTAAAAATTATTACAGATTGAAGGTATCAAAATTCCAAATTAAAATGATGTGCTGCTTGATTCAGTATGAATGGCTGACACTTTCGAATGTAAAATGTTGTTTCAGTTTCTCAAAATCTTGGCGGTTCCCGTTCAGAACCTCTCCGACCAAACACCGAATCACGTTTGCAACGTGAAGAAAGCTGAATTTCTCTTTTCTGCATAGAAATTGATGCACTCCGCTGACCGTTGACTAATGCCCTCGCAGATGCACCGTCTTTCCGCACAGCCAAATAGCCCACATGGTCACAACTCAGAAGCATTCACTTTCCTATATAAACAGGCCCACCCCACACCATTTTCTCACACAAATTCCATCATTTTCTCTGTTCCCAAACAAAGAAAAAACATAACCTCACAGTCACCAAGAATCAAGATCAATGGCGGCTTATTCAAGCTCTGCTTTGAGATCCATCTCTTCTGTGAAAGCATCTGCAGCAAGATCACACACCTGTGGCGTTGTGCCCACCAAACCATCACTCTTGTCTTTCAAGCTGGCCCAAAACCCATGTCTCCTCACAAAAACTACAAGCCTTGGCAACTTCTCTGGGACGAAGAGATCCTTCTCTTGCAAAAGCCAAGCTGCCTCGACTGAGGATTCAAGACCCAGTAAGTGTGATCTTTGATGTTTCTCTGTTTTTTATCTTATACCAAAAAAAAAAAAATCCAGTTATTTAATGATCGCACCCTTTTGGGGATTCGTGCTTTTGCTTGTTTCAGCCAAAGTTCAAGAGCTGAGTGTCTATGAGATCAATGAGAGAGACCGTGGAAGCCCTGCTTATCTTCGTTTGAGCCAGAAATCTGTTAATTCTCTTGGCGATCTTGTGCCTTTTAGCAACAAAGTAAGTCATCTCCATGATCTGAGTTTTGCTTGTTTCCCTTGATAATCTTGCTTTTATTTTGGGCTGCTGACTTGCCACTTGTTCTCTTTTGAATTTGTTTTCTTGAAATATATTTTCCTGCAAAATTGCGAAAAATTCTTGGAGATTTTCTCGACCTTCATCTTCAATTTCTCAATGATCAAAGCAAGTTCCTTGGTTTCAAAATAATGGGTAGTTATTAATGTATTGAAATAATATATATTTTTTATTTTTTTAAATATATTTATATATTAAAATGATTTAAAAAATAAAAAAGAATAATTTGAAGGAAAAAAACCAAAAGTTTTGAAAATTTCAATTGAAACGCTATATACCAAACCGACACTAAATGGCCCTTGCAAAACAAGATAAAAAAACATTATTTATTTTTGAAATTAAAAAAATATTAAAATCTATTCTTGTAAATCTATGCTTTGATAATTTATTTTTATGATTTAGAAAATAAAAAAGAATTGATAGCTACCTTCTTATCTGGGGTGAGGAATAAATTTAATAAAAAAGACATCATTATAACGTGACACTTTATAAAATGCACTTTCAGACAAGAAGCTAACATGATAGTGATCCATTAAGACATTACAATAACAATAGATTCCTTAACCACGTTGTGATTTTAAATAAATAAATATATTTGTTTAAAGAAATAAAAGATTTAATTTTTTGTGATCTTAAAACATAAAATACAGAAGAATAATATGTTTATTCTGCTCTCTTCGTTTTTTTTAATCTTAAAACAATAATTAAACATTATATTTTGTGTTTTTTTTTTTAAATTGATGGTGGCTATGTGCTGTTTCTCATTATTACAGCTTTACACCGGAGACCTACAGAAACGGGTAGGAATAACAGCTGGACTATGCGTGCTGATCCAAAACAAACCGGAAAAGAAAGGTGACAGGTATGAGGCGATCTACAGCTTCTACTTTGGCGACTACGGTCACATTGCGGTGCAGGGATCTTATCTGACCTATGAGGACACGTATCTCGCTGTGACTGGAGGGTCAGGTATTTTTGAAGGGGTGTATGGTCAGGTTAAGCTACAGCAGCTTGTGTTCCCTTTCAAGCTGTTCTACACCTTTTATTTGAAGGGTCTCAAGGCGGACTTGCCTGAGGAGCTGCTTGGGAAGGCTGTCGAGCCTAGCCCCGCTGTCGAGCCGAGCCCCGCGGCTAAGGCTTGTGAGCCACACGCTGTCATTGCTAATTATACTAACTAATGATGTATGGCCGTGGCTAATAAATTGACTTGGTTTGCTTGCTACTTTGCTACGAAGCCGTGTCGTTTCACTTTTCTTTTTAAATTTTGTTTTAAGCTTCTCAGCTTTTATTTCTAATTTTAATTTGAATGAAAAAGAGAATTATTTAATATAAATAAATATATAAAAAAATATCTCACAAAAATATATTTGAAAAAAAGAAGAAATATTATAAATGTATAACTAGGCGCGTAGGATGGATGTCGCAACTCGTTTGGGCGACATGTCAACCATAGTCTTCTCTCAAGTAAAGGTGTCGGTTTTTCAGCATGTTGTGGATTTCAGCAAAACCTTTTATATATATGTAAAATAACCTAGAAAATAAAACTCAATTTTTATCCGTCCCAATTGACGGAGGAATGCCGGCTGTTTTTTTTTTTTTTTTTATCCCCAGTTAATAACCAACCTCCATCCAAATTATTAAATAGTATTTTTTATACTTCAAAATAAATTCTTAAATTACTTATGTAAGTTGTGTACTAGTTATTGTTTAAATAATAACTAATTGTAATGGGGTTGTATTTTTTTTGATATAATATATTTGTGGAAGAACCATCTAACCCAATAACTTAAGCTGTTAGGTTAGATCTCATAACATACCCTTTCAAGTTACATTGTATTTAATTTTTATCAAATAAAATTTTTATCAAATAAATGGAAATAGTGAGATTCGAACTAATGATCGTTTGATCATTAAAACTTTGATACCATGTCAAAGAACCATCTCAAACCCAATAGCTTAAGCTATTAGATGAGATTCAAAATATGATTTATATTATTCTCTAACACACCCCTCAAACGAAAACTCTTTGGGCTTGAAACTTGTACAAGACCACATTACCTTGTGCTTAATTTTTATCAAATAAATGAGTATGGTGAGATTTGAACTCATGACCGTTTGGTCATCAAGACTCTGATACAATGTCAAAAAATCATTTCAACCCAATAACTTAAGTTGTTAGGTGATGTCTTAGGATATGATTTATATTATTCTCTGATAATATTGTCCAATAAAGAGTGACTTTGTTTCTATGTTTTAAAAATATTTTGTAAATTTTTTTTTTATTTTAAATTATTTTTATGTATTTTTAGATTGTTTTGATATGCTGATATCAAAAATAAAAAAAATAATTTTAATTTATTTTTAAATAAAAAATATTTTTAAAAATAATTGTTATCTTAAAATTGACAGACTAAAAATAAATCTGTAACACGCACCTATAATTTAATTTAACGTTGGAAAGATAGTATTCTGTCAGAAATTGTTATTTCCCCCTACAAAGTTGATGTTCATAAATTACCAGGAAAATTAACATTTAAAAATCATATTAAGATTCAAACTGTCCTAAAGGTTTAAAGGTTTAAAGTCTTGTAGCGTTTTTGTAACGTGTTTGAAATGTGTTCAATAAAAGTTTATTTATTTTTATTTAAAAATATTTTTTGTATTTTTAATTATTTTTATGTGTTAATATAAAAAATAAAAAATAAAATTTAAAAAATAAAAAATATTAATTTAGTATATTTTTAAATAAAACACATTTTAAAAATAACCTTCAGAAAAAAAACACCGAAATATCATTAATCCATTTACAAATCATGAATTGCAAATTATTATCTTTAATTATAGACCGGTACAATCTACATCATCAATTAAATAATCAATTAATTAATCCAACTAGTCCTGTACAATCTACATCATCAATTAAATAATCAATTAATTAACCTTTGGATCTCCATTCTCCCATCAACAAACTCAGTAATCATCCCAAATTCCCATCCACAACAAAATCACAAACACAGAAGCCAAAACCCTCAATGCCCTGACAAGAAGTTCAAAGGTTTTTTCTACTCATGGTACTTGTACAATCCTCCAAACTCTCTCTTCCCCCTTCCGTTTCAGCTACAAAATCCCTTCTTTTTGAACCAAACTCTCTTTCTTTAGCCTTAATGCACACTGATTCCTCACTTTCCCTCTTTCCTTCCCTTCCCTTCCCTTCCCTTCCCTCTCTCCCTCCAAAACCCCAAACCCTAGTTCCCTCCCCTTCCTCTTCCTCTTCTTTCCTTCTCATCCACCAAGACCCTATCCCTAAAGTCCTCTTTCTTGTTGCTGGCCCATATAAAGGCGGGTCTCAGATTCTCTTAAGGTTCCATGTTTTACAAAATGACAGCTTTTTTTATAAACCCCAAGTTGTTTGCAATCAAAAGGGTCTTGCTTTTGATTCAAAACTTGGTGTTTTGCTGGATATAAATCATGGGGTTTCAATAAAGATTGTTGGGTCTATTAATTTTTTTGTGCTGCACTCAGTTTCTAGCAAGAAAGTTTGGGTCTTTGCGGTGAAAATTATTGATGATGGTGATGGTGAGATGCTGAAATTGATGAGGTGTGCGGTGATTGAGTGTAGTGTGCCTGTTTGGTCAATAAGTGTTTCTTCTGGAGTCTTGATTTTAGGGGAGGATAATGGGGTCAGGGTTTTTAATTTGAGGCAGCTGGTGAAATGGAAAGTTAAGAAAGTCAAGGGTTTTGATTCGAATGGGAAGTTGGATCGTAAAGGATTGAAATCGTCAAATGGTGACGGGGAGGATAATGGGGTCAGTTCAAGTTCCGGGAATGCTTGCAATGGTGCGTTGGATGGGAAGACTGATAAACATTGTGTTTCTGGTAAGTGTGCAAGTACAATGTGTTGCTTTTGAGCTTTGTTGATGTTCATTATGTGCTGAAAAAAGTTGATTTTTTTTTGCTAGTTAGTGTTGGAGTAATGTAAATAAATGTGATTGTTTAGCTTTGTGGTATATAGAACTTAGCAGTTGAGACTTTTGCAATGTGAATTCTGTAGTGCTGTTATTCTTGTTACATGTATTTAAACTCTGTCTGTTTTACTTTAGAAGATCCCTTTCAAAGTTGGAGCATAGTTTCTTCTGTTTATCCTGGACTTTGTATGTGTTCATGAAGGCGGTCTATTGTCCTGCCGGAAGTTTTGTTCTTCTAAATTGGGAATGTTCCATTAGTTTAGGATCCAGTGGTTTGTGAATGCGATAAGTATAATTTGATCACAGATTCATGGACTGTTGTTTTGATATGGGCGCAAGATTTCCAACAGAATTGCTCA
Source organism: Populus trichocarpa (assembly GCF_000002775.5). NCBI lineage: Eukaryota > Viridiplantae > Streptophyta > Magnoliopsida > Malpighiales > Salicaceae > Populus > Populus trichocarpa. The sequence continues at coordinate 8,996,402 of NC_037288.2, read as the reverse complement.
TATTGTGTCATACGTCTAGGTGGTACAATTTTAAATCCAAATGTTTTTTCCGAGGCAAAGCTCCATTTGGCAGTTTATTAATGGGCCTTCCTTTTTTAATGAGAGATGAAATTTACCGGGGAAGAGGCCTCCTCTGAATAGAAACAAAATTTGTAATACCAGAGATTAAAAGGAATTGGATCTGAGTATCTTGAACATAAAATTTACTGGTAATTAGTATTGAACCTATGCAGCTAATTTAAGTGCTTGATGAATCAATTGTCTTATTAAGTTATGAATTAAAATTACGATGTCTTCTCCTTTCTATTGTCAACATGTTTATTAACCTTGTCATTTGTAGCTTTCATCAACATTGAAGGTCAAATACCCTTTGCTATGTTTAGGTCTTCAGAAAGAGCCCCTCTTCAGCATCATTTGTTTAAACAAATAGAATGTTGTTGTCATGAAGTCATGATTTCTTTCAATATCATGTTAGCCTTGGTTAATTGGAGGGCAGTGAGCATGTTGGCCTAGGTTAATTGGAAAGGCAGTCAGCAAATTTAGCTTGATTTGGATTTTCATATCTTGTTTGAAAAAAAACAATCAGTGACACCCTTTAATTGGCTTTGTTGAGAGAATAAAGATACTTTTTTCCCTCTTATTTTAGATTTAGAATTAAGTTGCCAGCTTCTGCATGTCCTCTCACATTTTTTTTCCCTGAAAAGAAAAGAAAATTGCAAGGTGGATGCCAATTCTAGGATTTTGTGGGAGTAAAATCATTTAGAGGGGAAAGCGAATGGATAACAAATAAGTTAATGATTCAATTCTCCAATGAGGCAGCGGTTTTTAATATTTGTGTTTGAACTTGTCAGTTTTTCTCTTGATGTAGAATGGGAAGAGGAGGAGGGAGAGAACAGAAGAAAGAGGAGAATGGTGTTGAGGAATGAATAGAAAGGGGATAAATGTAGAAGAACGTGGGGGAGAGCAGCAGGAGTTGATTTTCAGATTTTAAACGTATTCTGTCAAAGAGTCTTTCTAAAACATAATATGTGTGCTTCTTATAAGGCATGAACAAAATCTCTAATAGATCCAAAGCAAAATAGGAATAAGAATATCCTAGACAAAAAAAATAAAAAAATAAAATCCTATTTAAAGCAAAAAGTCATAAAAGAACTCTTAATTAACACTGAAAAGCTTATTAGCCTAAGCATCCATGACTCGTGAGCTGTTTTTGTTGGACAGGAGGTAAGAATATCCTAGATAATAAAATTCCTAATAAATGCTAAAAGAATTCATGACAGAATTCTTTAATTAATACTAGAAATCTTATTAACGTAAACATTAACCATACTCCATTTTTTGTTTTTGTTGAACTTTGATATTCAATTGTATTTATGGATTTATTGAATCACCTTGGTGAACAAGCGTTCTTTGTGGATTGGTAACTTCTTACCTTTGTACTCCTATTTATCCCATCATTATGGTTTTCATTATCTGTACATTTGCAATTTGCTCTGACAGATTGTTTTTAGGAATTTCTGTTTGACCAGGAAATGGATGAACTCATATTAAGCGAGGTGCTGTCCTATGGTTAGATTCATAAGGATGCCTCTAGATGGTAAATCACTGTTATGAGTATAACGCCTTTGATTAGGGGCTCTCTTCTTCTTCTTCCTCTTCTTTTTTTTTTTTGGTCTTTGGCAAGTAATGGTTGCTGAATCTTTTCTTTGATTTTTGATATTTGTTTAGGAGATTAATTGTGGCGCTTGTGGAATCTAACTTAGCTATTTCTACATAGAACTGGAAGTTGTTTCTAAATACTGCCCTTTGTTTTTTGTTGTTGGTTCATGATGCTGATTATCATTTAACTTACAGTAAAACAGAGATCTGTAAGATGCAGCCAAGACTCTGGTGAAGGGGGTGCTTGTTTTGTGGCATTTAAGAGGGAGGCGACTGAGGGCATGAAACCTACAACTTTGAAGGCAGTTTCTATACAGGCATTACCTCCCAAGAAATTTGTGATTTTGGACTCTATAGGAGATTTACATATCTTGTGCCTGTCTGCCCCTGTTGTTGGACCAAATGTCATGGCTCACATGAGGCAGTTGCCCCATAGTATGAAAGTGCAAAAGCTGGCTGTTTTTCCAGATTTTTCCTCGAGTATCCAATTCTAACTCTTCTTGTTTCCTTTTTGTTTTCTCCATAAAATTTGATGTTGTTTGCATGTCCAACTATGTGATCAAAGTGTTCATAGGGTCTTCCAGAAAGGTGATCCAAGGATAATTTATTACATGTTGAACCAATAATTATAGGAATTGGAAACTCATGTGTTGATAAGGGGAAACTAACTTATGTCTGGGTAGTAATGATATCGTACTAGGTAAGATAAAATGGAAACAAAGCTTCATAATGAGTTTGGTAAAAGGATTCCATTTCGATGAGCAGAATAAATTTTGATTTTGCCTATATCTATCTAACTATCTTCTTCAACTGAATGATCCTGCCATTGCTTAGCAGAAATGCAAACTTTTTGGGTATCAGATGGGCTCCATTCCGTGCACACGATAACTCTATCCAACATGGATGCTGCTGTCAATACAAACAATGGAGATGTGACCCAGGAAAAGTTAATTCGGATCACAGGTTTCTTTAATCCTCTTTATATTGGCTTTGTTTTTCAAATTAAAACTTCACATGCCTTGTCTTTTTATTAATATTTGGACTCACCTTGGCTAGCAGCTGTTCTCAAATGCTGACCCTGAATTTATCTAAAATATTACTGTTTTATATCTGCTAGTTATTCAAGCAATTCTTTCTGCTGAAAAGATACAAGATCTTATACCTTTGGGTGCGAATGGTATTTTGATTCTTGGACAAGGTAACTTTTGTCTTTCGTCAGTCAGTTATTTTGCCCAACTACCACACTAGAAGAACATAATAGACATTCACTTTAAGTTATATATTTTGCTCCAATAAAAAAACAGGGAGACATAAGAAATGACAATATATCATTGTCATTTTTTGTTGTTTGTTGTCAAATGATTGGTGGTTTTAAACAAAGTCTACTATTTATTGTTCTCTTTGATGGTAAGTTAGAGTCTTTTAAAAAGTAAGAATCGCCAAACAAGATTTATGATTTCTTCCTGTACAATTGTTATTTTCCATTTCACCATTTATCCAAGGTTTAAATTTCACATTAGTGTAAGCAGTTAAGAAAAAATAAAGGTTTTTGGAAATAGTTGAACTGTACCTTTTTTCTTCACTTGCTTTCCAAATTCAAGTAACTGAATGGAATTTAATGTTTTTCTTTTTCTTGAGCAGGAAATATATATTCATACACAATTCCCTGAAGTTGCTTGGCACTTGGAACTTATCTATCTTTTGGTGGTGAGGATCTTATTGCGTTTCTTCTTATATCATAAATCTTGCTTTATTTCTTTATCCTCTAACCATCGAAGTGGAATGCTGTGTAGGAAATCTATGCTCCATATTTGTCACAGTTATAGTGGTTTCCTTTCCTGGATCAATGTTCTTAAACAGTGATTATTATTATTATTATTATTATTATCTAGTTAACTTATAATGTAGTCAATCTTGCCACGGGGATCTGACTGATTGTATTTCCTGAATTTCAGTTGACTACCATGCATTCTCTCTGATTACCAAGGTTTTTCTTGTCCTTGTGTTGCTGAAGTCGTGAGCTGTAGTTGTTTCTTGTGTATATTGGTGCACAAGAACTCAAAGACATTGAGCTCGTGAAGGTATGTAACGTTAGATGTTTTTCATTGCAATATAACTTCTTTGCCAAGCTTTATGGATACAAATTGAAAATAAAACTATCAGAGAAAGTTTCCTGCTAAATTATCTCAGGCTGGAAGATTTTGGACAAAAAATTTCTTCCGAATTCAAAATTTGTTGAGAAGCCATCACAGAACTTTTGTACATTTAGTTCTATAGCATCTCGGAATGTCACATCTGTGCATGCCTTCTTACAAATGAATGGGATCAGTTTTCGTTTTGTACAAAAAGCATAACTAGTCACTATTAGCCACTGCAAAACCCTGTTAGAAAAGTATACTTAAGCTTTGTACTTCATAGTAACTGTAATTCAGTTTTTGTTTTTTTTCACTAGCTATGTCGATATGCTATAAACTTCTGAGATTCTTGCTGGGAATTTTTTTTTTTGGGGGAGGGGGGGCTTGTTTGTCTTTTATGTTTGGACTCTAGCATATGCTTAATATGGCAATTAGCACGAAAGAGGTCTTACCTGTCTTCCTAAGAAGGTTAAGTTTTTTTAGTGAAACATTAGTTACATAGAATGAGGGGTTTAGATGTTTGAATGGGAAAAATCATTACAGAAACTAACCAGATTACTTATCAGGTTAATATCGTGGAGAATCTCCATGTGTAGACAAAAAAAATTGCTGAAATTTCTCAATTGTTCAGTGTTGAGGAAGATATTGACTTGGGTTTACAAAGATGTGCTATTCTTCATCCTTAGAGAATGGTAGAGAGAGCTGTGGTATTAGCAACAGTTATGTCAGCTGAGGTTGTTATTTAAAATTGATTTACATAAATGTTGCATGCTTTGTGTGTTCTGTTTTTGGAAGAATTCTTTTTCATACTAAGGCAACTGAAGTTGACACAATTAGAGAATCTTAATGGATGAAGGTGCATGGAGCCTCTAGTTAACCCCTACTTTCACTCATGGTTGATGAGTGTGTTATAGGCCAGACTCATAGAGAGTCATCCATTTATGAGTTTTTTGTTTTCCAAGGCTACAAGGGTGATTGTAGCATCTTGCTGTGGTCATTGACCCAGAGCAAGTGCATATTATGGTAAGACTAAGTATGAAATGGTTCACTTTTTGAGTCCATTGAGCTTGATTCAGCTGGTCTACGGAGTAGAGCGGGATTGTCCTATTCTCAACTCTGTTGTTGGATATTTCATTTTTCCCATTTTGTCTGCATCTCATGATTGACTTCATTCAGTTTATTTATGTCTTATTTCATGGTGAAAACAGAACCAACTTGTCTTGGATCTTGAAAATGGACTCTTTCAGCAACTGAAAACCACATCTGCTGCACAGCCAGCTGAAACCTCTTAGCTGCAGATACAATGGTTTAGTTTGCGCCTGCTGTGGAGTTTGGTTCATGTCTTATGCTGTTGAGCTGAAGACCGAACGAACTGAGAATGCCATGAAGATGTGAAACAGCTTGGCTTGTTATCATGTTGCAAGATAGAACTCACTTTTATGACTTTAGTATCAACATTTATATGGGGTGGGTTCCCGTAGAGGCTTGTGGCTCAATTTGTGCTTGTGATTTCATTTTTCCTGATTATGTGTGAAATGATTCTGTGGTTGTTTTATTTGGATAAACCTTACATTCGATGAACATTCTCTTGTAATATTTGGTAGTCACAGCAGTCATCAATATGTTCCAAGAGGTTTTCCCTTTCAGATCAAGAAGAGATCACTAGAGAAGCAATATGATCAAGTAGTTGCAGGTCATTTTCCACCCCTTTACTAGAAAAAAAATGCTGCATTTTCTGCAACGAAGTGACGGTGAATCTGACTGCAGAACTAATATTTAGAATACAGTAGTTTATTGATTCAGTAGTGTTGCGAGGCATCTGAATAACTGCCCTAGAGTATGCATGTTTCTTGCTCAGTGCCAAAAACTGGTTAAAAGACCTGAATATTGCTTCCATATGGGTTTGTGCTATGGGATGTAATTAACTTGCCTTAACCTTCTGGTTTAACGGGTGGTGTTAGAGCATCTTCAACGCAGGAGGCAAAAGGAAAGCCAAAACAAAAAAATTGTCCTTTTAGCTTTTATCTCCTCTTTTAGCAGTTCCAACGGGAAAGCTATTTCAATAGCCAAAATCCCGAAATGCTATTTTTACACGTCTCTGAAAAAAGCAAAAAGCAAAAAGCATGGAGGATGTACAAATACCCATCGGCCAACGACTCTTTCATCTACAGTTGCCCTTTGCTTCCCCTTTTAAAACGAAACAACAAGCCTGCAAACCTCAAAGCCAGCAATTGTCCTTCGAATCAATTATTTGACTCAATCAGGCCATAGCTTCTCGATTTGTTTTCTCTGCTCGTCAATTATTGCTTGCCTTTTCAATTGGCCTGCTTCAGTTATTTTAGTTCACCTTGACATTTCTCAAAATGGGTGTTTTTTTTTTTTTTTTTTTTTTTTTTTTTTATTTTTATAATTATGATCCATTTGATGATTTTTTGCTAGACTTTATTTTTGTAAAGGAATTGGTTGCTTTCTCTTGTTGGTAATCAGTCTGTGAATTTGAGTGTTAGTTTTGGTGATTTTTAGTTTGATTTGAAGCTTGTATTGTAAGTGATATTGCAACAAAAAACAAGAACTCGAGGCCACTGCTGCTACTCCTAGTGTTGTGGCTAGGCTAATGGGTTTTGAAAAATTGAAAGAGAAAAGAAGAGGAAAATATAAAAGGAAGGAAAACAGTAGAGAAAGTGGTAGAATTAGAGAAGAGGGGAAGTGAAGAGAAAATCAACAAGATGGTCTTGAGAGTTATAAACGAGGGCAGAGTTGAGTCACAAAATATTAGAAGATCATAAGCCTGCTCAAGAAGTGAAGCTCTTATAACTCGTGTAAGAATTTCTGAATTTTACTTCAGTTGGGAAAAACTTTGCTAGATTTTGTCCTGTTGACGTAGTAGAGAAACTTCATGTTCCACGGGCATGGATCTAACTATAGTGCTCAACAACTCAACTAAAGTGTTGTGTTGCCTTTTGTTTTTTTGTGCGCAGGAGGGGAAGCCTTTGTCCTAAACCAGACCACAATCAACAGTTTATATAAACGTTGACTAGCCAGCCCATTCACTACTCATTTTAGATTAACGACGACCCACACAGATCCCGGGTTAGTATGTCATTAATGAAATGCGAATCTTCTGAACTTTGCATGCTGTAGTCTCTAATAGAATGCTTTAAATTGTTGGAGTTTGATTCACTAGAACTTTATGCTTTTATAAGTTACTGGGGCGAGATGAGCACCTGTTTACTTGATTTTTTTTCATTAATCATAATTTCATTGATTAACCTGAAAGGCAAAAACCTTTTGACATTCCTAGCAGTGAAATTTAACCAATACCAAGTTTAGAACAGAGAATCTCGGGCCGCCTGCGCATTCCAGGCTCTTACAAGAGTGTTTTGAATGGCCATATGTTCCAGCACTGTCAATGGAGACAAATCCAGGATTTGTCCGTCTTTGGGATAATGGCTCAGCGGAACTATAACGCGGGGGTTATGACAGAGGTCAAAACAAGTTGTATTTTCAAAGAATTGATTGTGAGCTTCTTGAGGACTAAAGCATGAGATTAAATCTGAGTCTCACTCATCTTTCCTTTCTTTCTAATACCAGGCTTACAATCGTCCATTGATCGAATAACAGTGACTATGACCTCAAGAAATATACTTGGGTCACGACAATAATCAGTATACATCTTGTGCCATGTTATTGAACATTTAGCCTATTTCCAGTGCATATAGTCAATGCTATATGTGACCGCAATACAAAATCTTTTCACTTAGTAGCTAATTTGAGAAAAATCCATAAAAACGTATCTCAAATCACCTATAATGGCATCTTTCATACTACCCCAAATGAGATCAAGGTAGCTGCAGTCTCTTTTTACTCCAACCTGTTCAGTAAGCCTTGCTCTAAGAGGGCTAAGTTGGGTCTTGCTGATTATAAGAAGCTTAGTTTAGAGAGGGCCAATTGGCTAGAACGGGAAGTATCAATGGAAGAAGTTATAGAAGCAGTTTGGGACTGCGATGTTACAAAATCTCCAGGACCAGAGGGTTTTAATTTCAAATTCTACAGGAAGGCTTGGAGCTTGATCTGTCATGATATTATGGATTTAGTGCTAAGTTTTTCAGAATAGAGAAGCTTCCAAAGGGTGTAAACCTGGCCTATGTAACATTGATTCCAAAGACTGAGGTATCAAAAGGATTCTCCGACTACAGATCGGTTAGCATGGTTTATGGGATATACAAAATAGTGGTGAAGGTGCTCTCCAATAGGCTAAAGCACGACATCTAAGACCTCATTAGTGATAGCCAAACAACATTCATAGCAGGTAGACAGATCACTAATGGGTTTATGATAGCAAATGAAGTAGTTCATGGATAACAGAGGAGTGGGAAACCAGGAATGATGTTCAAAGTAGATTTTCACAAAGCTTTTGATAGTCTTGTGGGATCACCTTGATTAAGTGATGGGATACATGAGATTTGGTAACAAATGGAGAAGACTTATTTATGAGTGCCTTTCTACTTCACAGCTCTCAGTCCTTGTTAATGGCTCTCCTACTAGAGAGTTTCGTGTTGGTCGTGGTATTCGACAGGGTGACCCTTTGTCACCTTTTTCATTCAACATAACAGTGAAAGGCCTTTTAGTGTTGTTTCATCTGGCATCAACTAGTAGTATGGCTTAGTTCTGAAAGTAAGGCTAGGTGGAAGGACTTCATTTGTAAAAAGTACCAACCATCTTTCAAATAGGCCTTCCAACCTTCTTCAAACTATCTAGAATTTGGCAAGGAATCATGTCTGTGATCAATCCTGGAGATGATGCTTCTGAGGCCTTGAAAGATGCTCTAGCTATGTCATAGGGAATAGGAAAAATGTTACATTTTGGATTGACACCTCCTTGGGAGACACCCCTTTAAAGGTACAATTGCCTAGACTATATAAGCTATCCATTAAACCAACCACAAAGATTCATGATATGGGTGAATGGACACATGATACCTGGATTTGGAACTTAATTTGGCGAAGGAATTTGAGAGCTTTCGAGTGGGAGGAGCAGATAAATTCCTTACAATTGTAGTTGAATGGTGTCCATGCTAAAACCTGGAATATTGATAGGAAGGGAAAATTTACAGTAAAATCTTGTTGTACCTTGATTGACAGGTTGATATATCAAGGTGACCAGCGTTTCACTTCAAATATTTGGAATGAGTAGCTAGTGGTGGAATGAGTAGCACCGCAAAAAATAAAAGTTTTTTTTTTTTTTTTTTTTATGGATAATAGTACAAAATTGTCCATGTACAAGAGACTTTCTTATCAACCGACACCTTCTTTCATTGGAGCAAGCTTCACGCCCGTTTTGTACATCAGAGATGGAGTCGGCATATCATCTTCTCCTTAAGTGCTACTTTTCTTGAAAACTATGGACAAAGTTCCTTACATGGTGGGGGGTCTAAGACTATGGATCAACTTCTGGTTCAATGGCCAGCATTGACAGATGGTAGATTCTAGAGAAAAGCATGAAACCTCCTTTCATATGAAATTACTTGGGAGTATTTGGTTAAGTAAGAATCACCTAATCTTTAATCAAATATAGCCGAACTGGAAATCATGTTTTATGCTGTATGAGTATAATGCTGTGTACTGTTCTACTCAAAGTAGGGTTCAATTATTAAAAAAAAAAAAAAATTGTTCCTGAACCCGAGATAAATCATCTCAAAACATAAGGGAATATGACAATTCACAAGTCCTATAAAAAGATTTGGCATAAAAGATACGTATGTCTTTAGAAATTAAATGAAGCAAAAGATGGACCAAAATCTACTGGCAACCATAACAACCCATTGCTATCAATGAAACCTACGTAGCATGCACATCAGACAAGAGTAATGGCCATGAATTCCGGCAGGGGACCCTCCTCCTCCTATCATAGGAGGGACCCCTCCTTTTCTCATTCATTTTCAAGAAGATGATGACAACCACAGGGCATGCAGCTTCACATGCTCATGGACATCCTCATGCACAACCACAAAGACATTCTCATGGACACCCTCTCATTCTTTTCTATCCACCCCTCTTTTTCATCCATTAACCCACCATTAAAAGGGATGCAATATATAGTGGTCTCTAGTTATATCAAAACCATATCAACTTGTAAGAGTAAAACATCCATCTACCATGATGAGTTAATCTTATGCACTTGCTTCCATGGAGCTCCTCCACATGGCAAAATCACATTATATGAAAGCTAAAGAAGTCTAAGTTAAGGATTATTATTATTATTATTATTATTTTTTGAAGTCCACCATTTTTTATGTGCTTTTCAATATCATATGGGATCTGGTTGTCCAAATAAGATATTTTAACCTAAAATATCCATTATTATAATAATCTTTGTCGTGAAGTGCACGATGTTGAATTGGCAAGGCTGTCTCCTAGGTTGGAGGATGTTTTGGATTTAATTATAAAATTATGATTTGAAGGAGTCGCCATCTAGTATTATGGTTACTAGGAAACTTATAGTTTGTGAGAGTCTGAGTAAGGAAACTAGTTGTGCAAGGGGAAGATACATCTCCCCCAGTGCACCCTACATAAGTTAAGCTATATTGTTGATTGATTCTTATTCTAAATCATGTTTCTACTTGTTGGTCTTGTCTAAGGTTCAAGGCAGATCTCCTTTTGTAAGGAAGTCTCTATCTTATCGAGTTAATTCCTAACCGTTCTAAAACCTAAATTTTAGTATTGCACTCATTTCCTAGATACAATTAATTCCTAACATTTATTGCTATTAATTCATATACTTTAATATCATAAATATGCATAATATTAATTAAACAAATTAATTTTTATTGTATTTTTGAAAATTTGACCAAATCCTAATGGATAATCATAAACTGGTTATGATATCTATTTTGTACTTTTAAAACTTGATAAAAATGCATTTTTATTTTTTTTTAGAAAATATGCATGACAAACTTTTAGAATTTGGCCGTTTGCAATTAAAACATTTGGTTAATTATATTTTTTTTTATCTTTTTCCTTTTTTTACCATCTATTTAACATAAGATAAAAAAATAATAAATAGAAAATGCAACACACACACATTGTCTTTTTTACTATATTTTATACTCACACACCCCACAATTACATGTTTACAAACCACCAAACTTCAAAATTTAACAATAATTTAAACACACACATTAAACATTTAAAATTTGAAAAATCAATCTTCTAAAGGTTGAAATAATTCAGAGAAGTTGCTGGAAACTAAGGAACTACACTAGAAGATTCTAGAACTGCAAGAACTATAGCGATACGTGGGTATCATGTGCTGCCGCTCGTGAAAGGCCGAAACCTAGTGGATCTAGAGTAGCGTTTACTCCTTTTCATTCCTGTGTTAGCGGTGAATCTCACCATCACCCTCAAGACAAACAAAACAAAAAAATCGCATAAGGATTGATTTTATTTTTCTCTTAGATCTATTTCTCTTTTCCTCTTAGTTTGTTAGTCGAAGGCTAATCCGTGGTGGTCGATGTGGTAGCTGGTAATTGTGAGAAGGCTGTTGGGTTAATGGGTTTAAATATGGTGGCTGATGTTGGTGTTAGTGGAGGCTTTGTTGTTGTTGCTGTGGTTGAGGAGCTGACTAACAATGTGGAGAGAGGAATAAATGGTGTTAGGTTGACGAGTCTGGTACTTGGTTGATGACTAGTGAGGCTGATGAGTTGCTGGTCACAGTTATTGCTGGTGGTGGTTTTGTTGTTGAGGGGAAAAGACAGTCGTTGTGCTTATAGTTACTGGTGGTGGTTTTTTTTTAATCTTTTTTGGCCTCCTTTTCTCTATTTTTTTTTGGTTTGAGATTCCTTCACTATTTATAGGTAATTTGTTTTTTGTCTTCTTCCCCTCAATTGCTTAGTCTTCAAGCAACCTAAATTTACTTTAATCCTTTATTTTTTTATTTTCACTTTTTTCCCCTTATCTATTTATTATATATATTTTTATTGATTTTTCTTATTTTTTTGTATTTTTTTTTGAAAAAGGTAATATCAACATTGACTCGATGAGAAAAATCATTCAATGATTTTAAAAATGGCGCGTTAAAAGTTGAACGCGTTAAAAATGAATTTGTGAATTCTGAATTCTTTTAAGAAGACATTGAAAATGTTAAAAATGACGGAAATATATTAAAAACATATTTTTTTAATTTTGAATTTTTTTAGAAATATAGGGGGTAAAAAATTAGGTTATGGCAACCTTCATGAACATAAAATGGAAAATAAAATAAAATAAAGATCTTTTTTTAGCAAAGTTTGTTCATTTTAGGTAGTGTGGGCATACTTTTGAAAGCTAATAATTATAATTAGTAGGAGTTAATTGTGTCATTAAAATGTTTTCCTAATAAATATGAATTGAATTCGTGTAACCTATGTGATGATGTCCCAAAATACCCAAGTAGCTTAGAAGTATGGCTTATGTGTTGGATAATTGGTTAATCTCTTAATTCTAGCATTCTGATCCATTCTTCCTGGCCAAGGTTAGCTGGTAGCAGGTATCTAAGGCCTGGTAGGCCAAAGTGGCTAGTACTTGCAAAAGGTCATGTTTGATAGATTTAAAGACTATTAGATGCTTAAGTAAGTATCTTTTTAGAGAGAGAAGACAATGATATCTTAGAGAAAAATACTTTGAAAATATGTATGTAGTAAAGAATGAAGATTGTGAACCTGAAGCTTGAAGGATTCATGGGGTATTTACAACCCATGAGTTTTGTCCTTTTAGGAGAGGAGGTGTTAGAGTGTAATTTTGCCCTGATAGTTTTAATGAGGGATAAATATCTCTTACACAAACATTAATGAGGGAAAATATCCCTAACATATGTATTAATAAGAGATAAATATCCCTTACACAATCATTAATACGATGGAAATATATATGGTAGGCCATTGAGAGATTTTTTATACACCTAGGGGTGTAGGGAGAGTAGGATCTAAATTGTAGCTAAACGTATAGGGGTAGAGCTCTTCCCTTAGGTTAAGTATATGAGGGCAAGGCTCTTCTCCTAGATTAAGCCTATGAAAGCTGGGCTCTTCCACCAAGCTGAGCCTATAAGAGCCGGGCTTTTTCTCTAGGCTAAACCTATGACATTGGGCTATTTTCCAAGGTTGAGCCTATGAGGGTTGGGTTCTTCCCCTAGACTAAGCCCATAGAATTGGGCTCTTCCTCAAGGTTGAGCCCATGAGGGATGAGCTCTTCTCTAAGGCTGAGCTCATGAGGGTCAGACTTTTCCTTTAAGCTAAGCTCATGGCATTAGACTCTTCCCTAAAACTGAGCTCATGAGAGCTGGCCTCTTCCCCTAGGTTGAGCTTATAAGAGTTGAGCTTTTCCTCTAGGTTGAGCCCATGGGTGGTTTTGCCCAGGCATGTTGCCTGAGACCAAGAGTTTTGGGCTTTCAGGGTTTTTAGGTCTATTAAATTTGGGTTTATCAATATGCATGTTGTTTTCAAAATGTCCTGCTATAATATGTTGTTCTCAAACTTAGGTTACAACAACCATTAGTAGTGAAATATCATTGGCAAAACCTAACTCTCCTAGCTAAAAGAAAATCTGTAAAATGATTAACAATGTGTACTTATTTTATCCCTCTTGAAGCTACAATCATCTTGGTGTACATCTTGTGTGTGTGTGTGTCTATATATATATATATATATATCATCTTATGAATCATTTAGGATATGACAACCACATTAAGTCATTATGAAATAAAAAAGTGTTTTCATTTTTCAGTGTCTACTTTTATTTCGTATAGTATGGCATAAACTAATGGAAAAACTTTATAATACGAGGCAAAAGAGTAAATTTTAATTTTAAAACCTATTAAGGACTATTATGAGTTTCTTGAAAAACCTTTATCTAATATGTATATTTTCCCCTACTTTTAGCTTTTCTTCTTTAATTTTTAAGAATTTTTTAGATTGTATTGTTTCCTCTTTAGTTAAGTTATTGATCACCAAAATTTAAGTTTCATCTTTTTTAAAAGAGAATGATTTAAATTATAAGTGTTGTCATAAAGAGGACATTTAGATGATGATCTTCGAGAGGATAAAAAGTAGAAGAAAAAGAGTCACCATTAACTATTAAGACAATTAGTAAACTTATTGATTGGTCTTGCAAAGATAATGTTAAGGGTTTGGTTATGTAAAAGAAAGATGACAATCACCTTTCAGTATTCTACCTAAGACAAATTGCATTGCACTTTAGTCAAAATATGCACTTCTGATTCTATTTGTGTTGAATTATATAAACTTGTTGGGTGCTCATGAAAAAAGGATAGCAAGAAGAAGAGGAAGAAAAAGTGGGAAACCCGAGTTAATCTCTTCCAAGTACCCATTATGCATGATATATATATATATATATATATATATATATATATATATATATATATATATATATTAATTCTTTCAAATGATTTTAAAATAGACACTATTGCCTTGTTTGACACATGGACAAATTTGAATTGTATTAAAAAAAGGAATAGTTCCAAAATTATTTATACAAAACACTTTTAAAAACCTTTCTGCAGCAAATAATAGTAAATTAGTTATTGCATATAAAACTCAAGCATCAGTTTTTAATAACAAGATTTATTTAAAAAATTTCTTTATCGTTACTAATGATATTAATTATACTATTATTCTGGGCACTCCTTTTATTGATATGATTACTCCTTATAAAATTGATCATGAAAATATTATTTAAAAAATCAATGGTTCGAAACTTATTTTTATGTTCCTAGAAAAGCCAAAGACTAGGAATTTAAATTTAATTAAAGCATGTTCTATTCATACTCATTATATCAATGCATTGATCCAAGAAAAATAAACTCATCTCATGCATCTCAAAAAGATGTCTTTTTACATAAAACCGAACAACAATTACAAAATTCTATTTTACAAAAAATAATTTTAGAATTTCAAAGCAAGATAGAAAAAAAATAATATGTTCTGATTTACCAAATGCCTTTTGGAAGAGAAAACAACATGTTGTTGATCTTTTTTATGATGATAGTTTTAATGAAAAGCAAATTCCTACTAAAGCAAGGTTTATTCAAATGAATGCTGAATTAGATCAACATTGTCGTCTTGAGATAAAAAAAACCTTAGAGTCTAAAGGCCTTATGCAAAAGTCTAGATCACCTTGGTCGTGTGTAGCTTTTTATGTTAACAAAAATTATGAAATTGAAAGAGGCACACAAAAGCTTGTCATAAATTATAAACCTCTAAACGAAGCTTTAAAATTGATTAGATATCCAATTCCAAATAAAAAAAATTTATTACAAAATATAAATTCTGCACTCATATTTTCAAAGTTTGATATGAAGTCAGGATTTTGATAAATTCAAATTCATCCAAAAGATCGATACAAAACTGCATTTACAGTTCTATTTGGTTAATACGAGTGGAATGTCATTGCTATTCGGACTAAAAAATGCTCCTTCTAAATTTCAAAGAATCATGAATGATATTTTCAATGCATATTCAAAATTATGCATTATATACATTAATGATATTCTTATCTTCTCAAATTCTATAGAACAACATTTCAAACATTTTTTTATATCGCAAATAAAAATGGTTTAGTTGTTTAAGAGGGTGCTTGGCAGTGTGGTAGCGGTTGCTTTACAAATAACTTTTTGTGTCGAAATGCATGCCAATGATTTTTTTTATTTTTTAAAAATTATTTTTGACATCAGCACATCAAAACGATCCAAAACGTACAAACCATATTAAATTTTAGCAAAAAAAAAAAAAAATTAAAATTTTTTGGGAACGCGGTGCTAAAAACAAAAATTTCTCTTTTTCAAACTCGTGTTTGTTTTCTTGGTCATTATATCTCTCAAGGAACTATCACACCTATAGAGAGATCCTTTACTTTTGTTAGAAAATTTCCTGACAAAATCCTAGATAAAACCCAACTACAAAGATTTTTAGGAAGTCTTAATTATGTTCTAGACTTCTATCCTAATATGAGTAGAATAATAAAACCCTTATATGATAAACTAAGAAAGAACCCTGTTCCTTGGTCTGATGGACATACTAGAATCATTCAACAAATTAAAAAACAGGTCCAAAAGATTCCTTGCCTACACATTGCCAATCCCTTAGCTCCCAAAATAGTTGAGATAAATGCCTCTGAGTTGGCGTACAAGGGTATCCTCATACAAGTTTAGGAGAACAAAGAACAAATTCTTCAATTTACTTTTGCACATTGAAATGATTGTCAAAAGAATTACTCTATATAAAACAAAGTTGTCAATTTCGTTTCGGTAAGTGTTTCGTTTTCTCAATTGGAATAGAATGTTTCAGTTTTGGAGTGTTTTGGCATGCCGTTTCGGATAATTCAAATTCAAGATAAATTAATTATAAATTATACAATACAAAAACAATGTCAAACAAATATAATTTCAAAATTTAAAATATTTATAAATAGTCAAGATTAAATAGATCTTTAACTTAAAGTAATTCAACTTAAACAAAATATCAAAATTTTATGAAAGTAAAATGTTTTAACACAAATATTTTAAATATAAAGCTATGTCAATGTTATCAAGGCTAATGGAATCTAAAACATCCCTTGTTTTGCTCAAATTCCTATAAAGTATAAATATGAAAAAAATAACATGAATATAAACCATATATATTAGTGATAAATCTAATTTTAAAAAACTAATATCATTGTTAATGAAAATAGTAATAATAATTTTTAATATTATTATTAATATCATTTTTATTGAAAATAGTATTGAAAAAAAGCTTTTTATATTTGGGTGATTTCATTAATTAAATTGAACCAGGTTCAATTTGATTTAATAGCTTTTCAAGACTGGAACGGAATATGTGGAATGAAACCAGAACATTCTGACCGAAATTTAGCCGAAAAATCCAGAACGGACTGAGATTTGAAATGAGATGAAAATTATTTCGTTTTGTTTTGTTTTTTGAATTGGTATGAAATGTTTTGGCCATTCCGGACGAAGCAAAATGTAATTGACAACTTTGATATAAAAAGGCTTTTCCCAAACTTTAGAGTCAAAATTACATAGATCAGTTCATCTACGAAAGACATCAAAATACTCTCATTTTGTAATTCCCTATAACCTTTTGTATTGCCATCTAAATATCCTGTAAACAGATCCATATTCTTGGATCCAAAACCAAAGAACTTATATCTCCTATACCGGTTTCTATACAATTTAAGTAAGATTCCTTTACATCTTCTTTATATTTATATTTCAAATTCTTCTTGTTATTATGTATTTACATTTCTGCAAAATTAAGTATGCTCTGTGTTTGTTAGAGGATCTTGTCATTCCTAGACCTACCTCTTCATTCACATTAGAAATTTGTTTTATTTTTATTTTATAGTTTTGTTTTGTTTTAAAATCAAGTATATCGGTTGGAAACCTGTAACCAGATCTCGAGATCATTCTCATATGTAACAACGCCATGTACTTGTTTTTATTTTCTATTGATGATTAATATCATTAGTAATGACAAAGAATTTTTTTGAGATAAAACCCGTTATTAAAAACTGATGCTTGAGTTTTATATGCAATAACAAATTTAGTATTATTTGCCGCAGAAAGTTTTTCAGAAGTGTTTTGTAAAAATTGTTTTGAAACTATTTCTTATTTAATACAATTTAAATTTGCACCTGTATCAAACAAGGCAATAATGTCTATTTTCAAATCATTTGAAAAAATTAATGTAATTTTTATTATATATTTTTAAAGGAATCTTACTTAAATTTGTATAGAAGCTAATATAGGAGATATAAGTTCTTTGGTTTTGGATCCAAGAATAAAGATCTGCTTACAAGATATTTAGATAGCAATACAGAGTTTACAAAAGGAGAGTATTTTGATGCATTCTGTAGATGCACTTGTCTATGTAGTTATGCCTCCAAATTTTTAGGAAGAGCCTCTTTTTATAGAGGGGTTTGGGATTGACTTTTTGAAAATTTTATAAAGCAGATGATTTGGTTTTTGAAAAGTTGGAAAAATTGTCTGCTCGTTGTTTGCCATCCTTTACTAGTGAGGGTCAGCTTTTTGAAAAGTTAAAAAAACTACCTATTGTTTTTTGTCATCCTTTGCAAGTGAGGGTCATCTTTTTTAAGAAGTTGAATTGGAATCTGGCTAGTTTAACCAATTGTGTCGAGAAAATGAGTTGGGCTAGCAAGATTTGTGAATGAACTAGAATATTTTTGGCCCTAGAAAAATACTCTTTATTTTTACAATAAGTACATATTATTTTGGTATAGGAGGAGGAATTCCATAACAATCATCTTCATTGTCATCAGCTAGGCTAACAATGGAACCTGATGATGAAGATGAAAAGGATTCATCATTTTTTGATGCTTTATAGGAGTTGTTTCATGATTTTAAATACTCTTCTTCAGATTTAGCTGAGGAAAGAAGAGCAGAAGCATGGGATCTTCGGGCTAGAAATTTGGATTGAGGATTTGGGTCAATAATTAAGGCCTTCTGATATTGTTGAAGTCTGATAAGAGTTATCCCTAAGATATCTCCATAGTATTCCTTCTGATACTTGTACTCATCTAATCTTATTATATAGGATTCCTTAGTTGTAACGTCTGTATATAATACAAAGGCATCTCCTTACATTGGCAAGGAGTTTCACAGTCATATTAAACAATCTGTTAAATACTTTCATGGTATCAGAGCTTGTTTGTAGATTGTAATCATGAAAGATTCATCTTCTTCATGCCCTACTCTTCCGCTCAACACAATGGTGCATTTGCTCACCATTAAACTGACCTTCTCCAATTATCTGTTGTGGAGAAATCAGTTTATTCCCCTGTTAACTGGTCAATAACTCTTCAACTTCTTGGATGGAAGCATCACTGCACCATGTGCTGTGATCACTGATTCTAGTGGAGTCACAAAGCCAAATCCTGAGCACAATTCTTGGCTTCATACAAACTAGATGCTTCTAAATTTGCTATTTTCTTCTCTTACAGAGGAGTCCATGAGTGAGGTACTAGGTTTACGACACTCACATGAGGCTTGGAAAACTCTTGAAGATTCCTTCTCACACAAATCAAAGACTCGTGAATTGCATCTCAAGGATGAACTCCAACTAATGCAACGAGGTTCTCAATCCATTGCTGAGTTCTCACGAGTTTTTAAGGGACTTTATGATCAATTGGCTGCCATTAGTCGTCCTATTGATGACACATATAAAGTCCATTGGTATTTATGAGCAATGGGACCAGACTACAAGATTTTCTCTACCACAATGATCTCACAGTTTTCATTACCCTAATTCTCAGAGATTGTTCCAAAAGCTTTGAGTAATGAGATATTTACCAAGTCTGTTTCCCACTCGCAATCCACTTCTGTTTATTATACATAATAGACATCATGCAAGTCAGAACCAAAAAGAGGCAAGCCACGGTTTCCCACATCTTCTGCATACTCTGGCAATATTAAATCACCATCCAACACTGCTGTTTATTGTCAATTGTGTGACAAAGGGGGCCACTTAGCCAAACGCTGCTGGAATTTCTTGAAACTTAAAAAGAAACAGTCCACTAACATAGCTGAAGCCTTTTCTGTATGCACTGTCCAAGACTTCAATAATCATGAGTGGTTTCTTGATTCTGGTGCCACCTCTCACATCACAAATAACCCAGACAATTTGGATGTGTCCACTGTATATGCCGGCAATGAACGTGTCTTGGTTGGTAATGGACAATCTCTTCCCATTTCTCACAAAGGTTCCGTATCTAATATTATTCCTCATAGCTCCCTTGTTTTGTCTAATGTTCTTGTTGTTCCTGCTATTACAAAAAATCTTATTTCTATTAGTCAACTCACAAAAAACTTAACTGTCGTGTTATCTTTGATTCTTTTGGTTTTGATATATAGGATCAAGCTATCAGAATGGTACTGGGGGTCGGTCAATGTGAAAATGGTTTATATGTTCTTGATCAGCACCATTGTGCTCTTGCTTCAATTTTCTCTTCCAATAAGCCACGAGCCATAGTTCGTCTATGGCATGCACGACTAAGTCATCCACATTTTTGTCTTGCTGCCTCTCTTTCTAGAATAGGATCTATTTCTTGTAGTGACAAATTGATACAACCAGATTATTCTCATTGCAATGGTTGTCAGCTTGGTAAAAGCCATTGGTTACCCTTTTCTCTTAATAATAAACGTTGTGACACTCCTTTTAATCGTTTACATTGTGATTTATATGGTCCATCACCAATTTCTAATGTTAATGGTTATCGTTATTACATTGTTTTTATCAATGACTGTACTCGAATTAGTTGGATGTTTCCTTTGAAACATAAATTTGATTTTTTTGATACATTCATCAATTTCCAAAATTACATTACAATATAATTTTTGGCAAAAGTAAAATAATTTCAATGTGATGGTGGGACTGAATTTATAAATACCAAATTTTGAAATCATCTACAATCTTCTGGTATTGTTCTTCGTCTAACATGTGCATACACTCCTAGTCAAAATGGCATTGTCAAACGCAAACATCATCATGTCACGGAAACAAGTCTCACTCTTATGTTTCATGCTCGTCTACCAGTATCCTTTTGGGTTGAGGCATTCTCTATAGCCGTATTTCTTATTAACCGACTCCCTTTATCGTATCTTTATGGTATGACTCCTTATGAACTATTATTTGGTAATAAACCTGATTACTCCATGCTTCGTACCTTTAGGTGTCTTTGTTTTCCTTAGCTATAATGTCTGTATATAATACAAAGGCATCTCCTCACATTGGCAAGGAGTTTCACAGCCATATTAAACAATCTGTCAAACACTTTCAAAGCCATTCAGTTACAATAGGTTTTGAACTTTTACTTTATATTGCTAAGGAGTCCCACCATTGTACTTTATGTCTTCTGATGAGGAGAGATACCCATGCTGGTAATTATAATCAAAATACCAAGAACAAACCCAATGGACAAAGAATTTAGAACAGAACATGAGGATTGGTGGGAATTTCTTCTCATTTTCTAAAGGTTTAAAATTCTATTTGAATAAATGTAGTCATTTTCAACTAAAAGGTGGGGTTTTATTACTTCGTAAATACAACCAAACTAATCCCACCATTAAAGGAACCAGTTTGGTAGGTTTGAAGTTTTGATGGAATTATTGAAATAGAATAGACAAGAGTGGTTACCTTTACTATTTTAAAGAAAATAAACATTGAATCAGGCTTGTTAATAATCCTAGTATGAATAAGAACGGGCAGTAGAATCACCAAGTTTGACATGGTAGCTGAGTGAAAATTGGATTGTTTGGTGAATTGTTTCCAATGAGAAGGATGAAGGATATTTTGGATAGTGTATATGGAGTAGGCATATTGAGAATGATTTTGTTGTAGTTTGAAATATTTGAATTTAGTAGATCATGTTATTTCAAGTATTGTCATATAATAAGATTGAGATTTGGATAAGTCCCATGATTTGAAATACTAATTTGGAGGGAAGATTTTTGTGGTTGCAATAGAAGGATCAGGATGGAAAAAAAATTCATTTTCTATGTTTAAAATATTTTGATAATTTGGTTTTTCAATATAATCAGATCCTTTTTTTTTTGAAATTTTTTGAGATAGTTTAAATGAAAAATTTGAATTAAAAGGAAGTAGGGATTTTTAAGAGGAAGATCCTGCTTTGATTTTGGAAATTGGTTTTGAGGATTTACCTGCATGAGAAGATCTCTCTTCCTGGGAGGACTTGTGGTTAATAGCTTGTAAAGCCAGAAGTAATTCTAGTGAATTGGATAGAGATTCTACCCAATGTTGTATTTGGGAAGAGCACTCTTTTTCTTCTTCTTTGATAACTACTTCATACCATGATTTGATTGGTTTTGTAGAGGAAATTGTTGATGCAAATAATTTTGAAGGATTTTGAGATTTTAAAGACTCAGACTTTGTTTGTGGGAATTTGCCTTTGTCTCTGGATTTAGATTTGGAAGGCATCAGAACCTGTTTTGGAGGAATTTTTTAGTTAAGAAATCATGAATAAAATTTGTTTCTCCTTTTATATATTCTATATCAAAATAAAAAAAAAATACTTAATATAGCTTTGTCAACGAGAAAAAATATGTTTTGAATCAATATTTTGAACTTCTTTTTGTAAAACTTTTTTAGTAGATTTGCTATCAATACGTAAAAGTAATTTTTGATTTAGTAAATCACTTTGAAATTTCATAATGCGTAATATAATAGAAAGAATTTCCTTTTTAATAGTAGAGTAATTATTTTGACAATCATTCCAATGTACTGAAGTAAATTGAAGAATTTGTTCTTTGTTCTCTTGAACTTGTTTGAGGGTACCCCCGTACCCCAACTGAGATGCATCTGTCTCAACTATTTTGGAAGCTATGAGATTGACAATATGTAGGTAAGGAATCTCTTTGATCTACTTTTTAATTTGTCGAATGATTCTAGTATACACACACAAACAAATAATAATACCACATAATTCAAAAAATAATAACAAATCTTGAATAAAAGAATATAATAAAAAATATTGTTTTTTTATTATAAATATTCAAATATTTTTATTTTCTTTTTCAAATAAAAAACTTAAAACAAAGAAAATTTGTTTGTGCAAGGCGGTAGGCAACTCAACAGACCAAGGACGCAAGTACTTGATAAATTATGATCTGAGTATTCTTGAACTAGCAAATCCAAACAAACATGTCATGTCAAAAGAAACAATAAAGTAAATAACAACAATAACAAAAAAAATAAAAATCATATTCTATTTATTTATCCATGATAAGATTTCTTAATAGCCCACGAGATTGGATAAACAAATAAATAATGCTTGAAAAACTCATTTTAGAGAAAACAACGGTCTCAAAACTCGATATTGCAAATATGAAAATTAAACACATAAGCAAAACAAGCTTAAAGGCAAGTAAGGTTCTAATTTTTAGATTGTATAAATGGTTTTACATTAAAGTTACCGGCCTTGTTAGTGCATAATGAAACGCCAAACAATATCATCATCAACCAGCCATCTCTCAAGCTCCACGTACACACATATGCAATACACAAAGCACCAAAAAAAATATTCGTATTGAACATAGAATAAAATCAAACTAATAAAAAAACAATATTGTTTAGAAACAAACTACGAAGCGATCAAACAAAGATGTGCCCAAAACACACAAGAAATAATTTGGAGATCACCATGAAACAAGGTAGGGTTGATTTTGAAATAAAATAAAATAAAATAAAGAAAGAATAAATGAAATCATATTATAACAATTTAAATTTGTCTCTCTAGTACTTGTACATCAAAATAAAATAAGAAAAAAAATGCACCAATTGAAAGTTATTTGTAAAATATGCATGACATATGTTAAAAGTTTAGAAAATTATTTTTAGGAATTACTTTAAACAAGTAAAAGCAAATCAATGACAATTTAAGAAATTAAATTAAAAAATAACTTGCTTGAAACAAGCGTAAATAATTTAATAACTAAATTTGAAGGTCATTTTAAAACTTTGTTTGAAACAAATAGTACTAAGTTAAAAATGACTTAAGAACAATTTAGAAATATGTTTGGAAACAAGCAATGATAACTCAACAATGAATTGAAAAATTATATGAGAACTCTGCTGCTAAAAACAAGATGAACCAAGTCATCAACAACCATAAAAAAAAAAGGTTTAGAACTTTATTTAAAAATAACCAAGAACAATTCAATATCAAATTTAAAAATTACATGAAGACTTTAGTAGAAATACAAATATGACTAGGTTAGCAACGATCCTAGAAATAGTTTAGAACTCTACTTGAAAACAAGCATGAATAATTCAAAATAAAAAAAACAAAAATTATTTAAAAAATCTACTCAACAACAATCAAGACCGGGTTAGCAATGATAATAAAAACAATTAAAAACTCTGCTAGAAAATAAATATTAAAAATTCAATAATAAATTAAAAAATTATTGAAAAATTGTATTTGAAAACAAACAAGACTAGGTCAATAATGACGATGAAAATAGTTTATAATTAATTTTACTTGAAAACAAACCATTTAGCAATGAATTTAAAAATTATTTTAAAAAATTCATACTCAATGTGAAGAATCAAATCAACAATGATTTGAAAAATTATTTAATAAAAAATCAAATTAACAATGATTTGAGAAACCATTTTAAGGACCCTCAACAAAAATCATGTTAACAAATAATCAACATATTAAGCATGAGAACAATAACATATTAACAAATACAAATCCATTCTTGGATTAAAACCAACCCAACAAATTTTAAAACCTTCCTCTCAATTCTTTCACAGAATAATTAACCACCAATCTCATATTCTCCTGACAAGTTCTCCAACAACATCATACCCTTGAGATATCACACAATGGCGAGCCCAATACTATAAATATTCATAAAAATCATGCAAACGTTCATAAATTAAATGCTTAAAATATGTAATTAAGTCAAGCAAAAGAAGAAAATACTCAGGAAAACTTGAGAAATATCAAGAATATCCCTTGGCACGTGGCTACAACATGTCACTATTTTTTTATTTATTAACATGGATGTCTGGTCAACTTATATTCATCTCAACTAATCTCATGAGCCCTGAAGTTAACGATTATGTAAGCCTCCAATGACTTTGAGGAAACTTGAACTCATGATCATTAGGGAGCAAATCAAGACCTGATCAGTTGAGCTACCTCTCATGGTTACACCACTGCTTTTCTTACCATCGGTGATTGCTCCGACGACTTCCTCAATGCGTGTCTAGCATATCATGCATGTAGCTCACAATCTCATCAACCCAACACGAAGAGTTGTGCAACACACGATCAACTGGTAAGGGAGATCTAGGCTTAGGACCTTCATGATTCTTATACCTTAAGGAGCCAAAATGCTACCGTGATTGGCTTTAAGCCTGTTGTAGTTCACTTGTGGATAGAGAATTGGATGGCATTCTTGTGGGTGAGAAGAGAAGGAGGAGTTATCACCAGTGTCGAAAATTCCAACGAGAAAAAGCCTTGAGTCGATGATAATTTTTTGACGAGAAATGAACCCGCTATGGTTAGGGAAAGTGAGGGAGAGGTTAGTGATGTTCAACCATGGTGGGTGGAGGTGCAATAACACCAGATCCCATCAATAACCCACTTGGCATGTGGCTACAACACACTGCCACTTTACTCACCACCAGCTCGCGACTGCTCCGATGACTCCTTCGATGCGTGTCTAGCAAGTCATGTAGCTCATGATCCCAATAACCCACTTCTAAAGGCCAAGCATTACATGATCAACTGATGAGGGAGATCTAGGCTTAGGATCTTTGAGATTAATTCTTCTCCCTTAACGAGCTAAAACACTGTTATAGTAGACTTTAAGGCTTCCGCAGGTCACTGGTGGCTAGAGAATGAACTAGCGTAATCATGGTGAGAAGAGAAGGAGGAGCTAACGCCAAAGTTGAAAAACCCAGTGAGAAAAAGCATTGAGTCAAGTTTTTCTAACAATTTTTCGATGAGAAACCAGCCCTTCGTGGCTAGGGAAGGTTAAAGAGAGGTTGGTGATGGATGTTCAACTACGATGGGTGGAGGTGCAATAACGCTTAATTCCATCACGGCGGTGCGGAGAGAAAGAAATTAAAGAGCTTTTTTTTTTTTTTTTAAGTATGATCCCTTGTCCTTTTCGATCTTGTTATATATATAAACAAGTAGATAAAAATCTATTATATTTTTACCTAGTGAAAAGCTTAACATATATATTTTTGAACAAGATATCTTCAAGTTAAAAAATGCTATTATTTGATTAAAATATATATAATTTTTTATTTAATTGTTAAATCAAGTTTAAATTTTTTCAGAAAATTTAATAGACCTAGTTTTATATACACCTTCAAATTAAACTTTTAAAATGCTATTTTTGTAAGCTTTATTATTTTCTTGTTTATTTTTGGACTTGGAGCCTTTAGTTTATCTTTTTTTTTTTTGTCTAGGAGTCCTTTTCCTTTCAGGTTTGGATGGATTGTAAACTTGTCTCTGTTATTATAATCATTATTTTAAATTAAGATATTGACAGAAAAATATTTCAAAAATAAAGTATAACTTATTTTCGACCATTTTTGAGAATTCAATCTTTCTATGTTCTTTGATTCCTAATCTAGGTAATTCAAAGCTTCATCAAATGTGTACCGAGTTGGGTTTATACCTAGTTTTATTCTTATCCTATATGAAGCTTTTCAGTAAAATAGCTCCTCCTTATCTTTCTTTTTATTTTTTATTTTGTTTTATTAATGTTAGTGTTCAGATCAGTTTGCGTGTACCTTGACTAATTCCACAAGCCTTGAAATTAACGACTATGTAAGCCTCCAGTAGCCCTGAAGTTTGTGGAACTCGAATTGGTGACATCTAGAAAGTAAATACAGAATCTGACTAGTTGAACTACATCCCTTAAGATTCCTTCTTATCCTTTATTTTGTGTGTATGTGGTTGGATGTTTTAGCCATGTTCTTGGTTATATCTAAAATGAAGTTTTTATGTTTATTTCAAGTATATATTTGAAATATCAGTTAAGCATGATTAAGTTATCCAATAAAGCTTGGATAATGAAAATAAATCGAGAATAACCAACTCACATTTATTTATATTTTCTTTTTTCTTTTATTTTTTTACTCACATTTTATTTTTTGAATCTTTTTACATCAATTTTCTCTATGCTCATGATTTTTTCAATTCTCACTTTATTATTGTTTCATTCAATTTTCTCATTGAAAAGAATAAAAACTAGAAAATTAAAGAAATCATATAAATATAAAAAAATTATTGAAATAAAAAAGGTTAGAGATAAGTTATAACAAGTGCATCAAAATCAGCACCCAAAATTGCAACGGATAATAGGGTTATCTAGATACTTGTTTGGTGGTAATGTCACACAAGCGGTCTGAATTAATTTTTTTAAACATGAAAAAAAGGTTTAAATGATAATATTTTTATATAAAAAAAATATGAGAGTCAAATGAAACCTCAATTAATTTAATGATATAATAATAGTAATAATAATAAACATCAATAATAATAAATACACCTCTTAATCCAAGACAAAATTTTTTTTAATTCAAGGATATTATAATCATTTTATTATACAACTAAAATGAAAAAGCCAAAAGTTCCCCTGTC
Source organism: Populus trichocarpa (assembly GCF_000002775.5). NCBI lineage: Eukaryota > Viridiplantae > Streptophyta > Magnoliopsida > Malpighiales > Salicaceae > Populus > Populus trichocarpa. The sequence continues at coordinate 8,969,413 of NC_037288.2, read as the reverse complement.
ATAAGTGTTTGTTTTTTTTTTGTCTCCAAGGACATATAAGTCATTTTACTATGCAAGTAACAACAAGAAGACTATTATACCCTTGCACTCAATGCCAATTGTTTTATGTTTACAGGGTAAAATTATAATTTAATTTTACTGTTTCAATATATAGTGACACAGTAACAAATTTGAATTCCTTAGCCAAATATTTGGAGGAATTAATTAGCCAATCATTCTAGAAAAATAATAAAAAAGTTATTAGCATGAAAAATAATATAAATACAAACTTATGGGTTGGTGATAATTATTTATTAAATTATTGGAGTCATATTTTCAAAAGTGTTTTTTTTCTTATGATAAATTATAATAACATAGAATTACATAAATCATTCAAAAGTCTTAAGATTTAACAAATATGAGATCATCAGGTCTCAAGAATATGACAGAAAAAAAATAAAATAAAAATTTCAATGCTATTTTTTTGGGAATTAAATTAAACAATTTAATGTAAAAAAATGAGCTATCTTTTTTTTTTTTTTGAATTCAAGGCCGGTGCTGGAAATGGTAAGTTGTTGCTTGGCTCATCCGCTGATGTGGCACAGGTAAATTTCTTACAAGATTCTTGCGCTAAAAAAACCTGCACCGAGTTGAGAAGCCAAGAACACATGTACAGCTGGCTAAAGACTTTATAACTAAGTACAGCTAGCCTTTGCATATTTCAACTTGTGTAATGTAAATTCAAGACTCATTCATGGCTTCCACATTAGAGCAATCTCCCTACACTATTTCTCAACGAGGAGACGAAACTGAGTTCAATTTAAGAGAGTGGGCATTCAAGGCTCAAACCAGCCGTGAAAACACGAGATTAAGAAGGTTTTCAGGATCATATATCAGAAGTTTTAGAGAAGATGCGAGGTCTTTTAGATCAAACATTACCATTTCCAGCACTGCCTCATCTCCTGGCTACTCCTTAAGAGGTTGCTAGTACTCTTATCCCCCCTTTTTTTCCAAGCAAGACTTGCTTTTCTTTTTTATTAATTAGTGCTATCAATTGACTAATCCATCCTATCTTAATATTTTCAGAAGAGATTGACCCTTCAACATACTCATTCACCACTGCTCTTAAAGGTAATTAGTATGCAGTGACAATGCCAATAGTCACTAAGCTTTTTATGGGAGTAATTATTTGCATTATGCGTCACGATTAGTGATTTTGATTGTTATTTTTTGTTCTTTTTTTTATGCAGCATTGCAGGAAAGGTCAGGGTATTATAACAAATGGGAATGCTTGTTACCAGGTGGATTTGCTTTAAATCCCAAATGGAACGAAGCAGAGAAGTATATATGTAATCCACTTTCAGGAGAGGTTCCAATGGAGTGTTTATCAGCTAAAACACTAAGTGGAAGATCGTTATGGAACTTAACAAACAGAATTACAATGTCTGCACCTCTTGTTTACTCTAATCATTCGCGGCAAATCCATACAAAGACTACTACTATTGCTACACATGATGAAATTGTTAATCATTTTCCAATTAAAGGTTATAATTTGAGTACTTGCTGCTGTTTTTTTCTAAAGAAATTGAAGAAAAAAGGTTGTTTTTGAGTTGGTTCAGGATTCTTTGTTTGTAGAAAATACAATGGAGGGCTTGTTGAGTACTAGAGATGTTGGGACTCAAAGCACTCCTCCTGACTTTAGTTCTTCATCAAGCAGTCCTAGTCCAGTTTCAACGCCTTCGATTACAGAGAGAAAGAGATGTGAAATACAAGGTGGAGATTCGCCTAATTGTAATTCAAAGTTGAAAGCTGAAGAACAGGTATGTTTTTCAAGTAATTTCAGTTCACGATACTCATTTATATTCACTATTTCAAGGTTGAAAGCTGAAGAACAGGCAAGTTTTTCTTGCTGAACAGTTTTGTCTCCTTCGCATTTCTGAACATAAGTTTTGACTGCTGCTTTTTTTTTTTTAGCTGCTATTTCCCCTTCCAGAATCATGATCTTTTTTTTTTATAACTCTGGCTATAAATTTTGATCTTCAGAATTTTAACATTAGCTGTTTCTCAGAAACATTTTTCTGGCAGGAAAAGCTCTTTTCCTGCTTTCTTGTTTTTCCATTTATTTACTTCACGAGGTAAAAAGAGATTGCAAATTAGAGCCTCTTTTGGATGTTCAACACAAGTGAAAAGCAATTCTCAAAGGAGATTATCTACACTACCTTTTCTCCCTCCTTTTGTTCTCTAATCACACTTGCATGAATTCCTCCTGTGTTCTTTAGCGCTCCTCTTCTCTTTGTTGTATATGGTGCCACTGAAGATGCTTTCAATTCCTTTTTCTTTTTTGTTTCTTTACTTTTGATTCTTTGGGGTTCTCAATGAAAGTAGCATTTCACTGCCTCTTTTCCTTCTTTTTGGACGTAATAGCCTGTGTTTCAGGGCTGGATCACAAAATAGTGGTATCATGGGATACAAAAATTCTACATGATTGCTATTATCATTTACAATGAAGACACGCCACTAGTGGGTCTTGACATTATAGCGTTGTAGTAAACTTGTACAAGCAAGTTTGGATAATGTGACACTGACACCTCTTTAGTCTTTGCAATCTTTAGGTATTGTGGTGTGATACACTGAATTGAATGGTATTGGTAAAATAATGACTAATACAGTAATACTCTTCAGGTGCTCATAGCCATATAGTCTTATTCCATGGTAAATGTCATGTTAATTTTGATAAGTCTATACACATTAGTGGCTAGTTGTTAGAGTTAGAGGGGAGATGCTTAGTATTCAGCCATGGAAGAGGGTTTCTAAGACATTAAGCTTTGTTATTACACCTGAGGTGGTGGGGGGGGCTAGGTTATACAATAGGCAAGAGTTGAGCTCAGACTTGGTGAGTCAAGACTGGAGTGTAACTTTTTTTTGCCTAGTCTCAGTTAGAGTTAATAAAATCTCAGAGCATTGGATCTCTCCAGGATAATCACATTTGTTATCCTTATAGGACAATAATTATGGAGAAGTCTTTCTTATTTTAACCCATTATTATACTTGGGCTACATAACTATCCTTGTTTTGATCCTAGCTGCTAGCCCGCAACACTGTGTATTATTCTATAGCATTATTGACGAGTCAAAACACTCAAGTAGGCTAAGTACTAGATTCTTGTTACTTTTAGAAATAATTTTTTTGATGAAGTAGCTTAATATTTCCAAATTTGGCAAAACCAGATAAAAAATCATAATGGAAAAAGGAAAGGCTACCATATAGATGATGACACAATGGTGCATAATATGATGAATGCTTGGGAAGATGCAGGTCCAGGTGAGAGGAAGAAGAGGGAAAGAAGAAACGACGAAAAGAGAGAGTAATAAAGAGGAAAAGCAGGAAAAAAACGATGAGCAAGTGTGGAGGTGCAGCATCAGCAAGCAAGGTGGATGCTTGTCATGGATGAGAAAAAGGCACAGGGAGAAGAGCAAACCAAGAAAGAAGAATATTTTCTTTTTAAACTTGAAGGGCGCTAAAAAGGAGAGCTAGAGATGGTGTAAAATAGTATATTGGATTGAAGGGGTTTCAAGATTCTCTCTTTGAAGAGATTTTGTACGTGGGAGGTGGGATTAATTGACGGCAACCATGAATGGACAGAGATGAACGACAGTGTCCTACGTTGTTTGTGTTTTTTTCCATGAGTCTTTTGTTGTAGTTGGTGATGTAATGTTTTGTTCCTTGTCTCTGAAAATGGCTGACAGCCTTTGGGTTCACGTGCACTCCTTTGTTTACGGCTTTAGAATGGAAAGATTCTTCTTTCTCCTCCACACACATAGAACTCACCAATTAATAATTCATGGGAAGAATTTTACCCTTCACCTGTTTGAAGATGAATAGATATATGATTGATGAAGAAACATCGAGAAAAAATGAAAATGAGATGTCATTCATTTCATGTCTGCTCTTGTTTTTATTACAATTATGCAGCTATACACCATTTTCAACTCAAAAAGTCCTCTGATGGGATACTTTTAAGAATACCTTTTTTTTTTTTTTTTTATATATATCTTGAAACATAAAAGACGTATACAATAAAGATAAAAAGAGTAATGTTTATCAATATTTTCTATTTTAAAAATATAAAATTCACTCTAAAATGTAAACATGTTTCCATGTATAAAACTCAAGTTTTTAACAACCTACATTGTTAAAATCAATGAACAAATCTTTTAACACAAGAAAAGACAGTTCTAACACTCTCTATCGTCCTAAATTTGTGTCTGAGATTTCTCTCAACTAGTGGAAGACTTGCGGTGATTTGTTTATGTTACAGCAGCTTTGTTCTTTCTTAGTAGTTTAATATTGCTTTAAAAATGACTTAATTGCTAGAATATGCATCAGGTCAATTCATAATCATTGCGCAAACTACTATATATACATATATAATCTTGTTTGCTCAATGCAACTTGATTTTCTTCAGAAAAATTGTCATGCAAGTCATTGGAACCATTATGCATGGAAATGCATTATGCTAAAAATGGGAAATTACATTGCAATCTCATTCGACTCTTTCTGAAAACACTTGCGCAAAAGCTTCAGTATACTCTGCATGAATTGCATTTATTTCTGCTTTTTTGCAGAAAGAAAAAGAGTTAGCAAGCAAGAGGTACACTAAAGAACATTGTTTTTCTTAAGTTCACTTCAAGTAGGTGAAACCATAACTAACAATACATCGGTAGAGGTGGCTGCCAAGAGGATCACAATAAGAATTTTAGGTGACGAGGGAGCAATGCGGCTAGGCATCTAGAATTTAGCAATCTCTTCGCACTGAATGTAGGGGGGTACCTCATGGTGAAAACCCTGTTAGGTTTGCGCACATTGCTTACAGAACAGATTTGTGTAAAACGAATTTCTCCTGGCTTTCATTTGAGATTATATGTAGCATGTATATGTTTCCCCAAGATGTTATGGTTTACAAAAAAAAAAGAAAAAAAGAAAAAAAATAGTGACAAACTAAATCTAAACATCGTTACACAAAATTTTCACAAGGGAGTATATGTATATGAAGAAAAGACCAAGCAGATAGCAGAGTGAGATGATACCACGAAGCACTTCATGAAGGTGATGCGTTGGCGTTTAAGTTGGAAACAAGTCGAACTTCGTATAGATTGTTTTCTCCTTTCCCTGCAAATCATTATTGATTAGCATGACTCCGCAATTCACTACATAAAGAATTCCAAGCTGTTCCTTGCCTTTGAAAGCTTTCCAAAAGCATATGTTTACACCAAAGCATTAAATGTAGCTCTTACCAATTTCAGCTGTGATATCTGGTCCAAAGAATGAAGTGAATTTTCCCTGAAAACATTATTTGAGATTAAAGAATCAGCATGCCATTATTCTTTAATCTCTTCTGAAATTAATGATATAAATGCAATTGCAAGGTGGAATTCAAGACAACCAAGAACTCTTACATAAGCTTTATAATAATTATTTTTTATATAAATTTTAGCAAACACTAAAATGCTTAACTTCTAGTGAACCTCGTGCAATTTTTACCTGTCTTTTTTCAAAGTCTGACAGCTGCAAAGCCTTTGACTCGAAGACCAGGACTAGACAGTATTTACCATCCTCTGTGACCTGCGACAAGGTATGATACGATCAAAATGATATTATACGAGTCAACAAAGAGTCTCCATTCACATATCTGAACAGTATTTAGGAGGCAAGGATTGGTTCAACTGGTTTCAAGGTATAGTTCTCCAAAATCATTTTAGTTACAGAGTCAGTCAGAGAGAAAGAGAACAAAAGGGCTATTTTTATTTTAAAAAAAGAAGTCATGCGTCCACCTATCAGAAAAAACCTAGCAGCATAGCGAAACAGACATCAAAATTTCAGGGTTCTAAGCAATTCAACATCTCTTGACTAATAAATTATGCTTGTAGATGACCAATCAAAAGCATCTGGTGAACCATCACATAAGTTGCATTCCAATTATATGACCCAAGAAGTTGCAGCTAATGACAGCGTCCATCAGAAAGTTCTTGTAGGATACAACAATCAGTATGTTTTGTTTTTAGAGTTTAATATGTATTTAAGGAACATACTTCTTCACGGATCATCTGCAGAATAGGTGCATTCCGCCTCGGAATTCCTCCACCCTGAAATTCAAGGCAAAGCACATGATGATGAAGTTACAAGAACATGAATAATATATATTATCTCCTTTTTAAATAAATGCACCAAATACACAAAATGCCAGATCATATATCAGAATTCATATTCTCAGATGTAAGAGAAGTTCCTTTTCAATTCTTCGAGAAGAATTTGGTTTCACCTTGTCATCAATCAACTAGACTATATAAAAGGGTACATCAACCAAACAAATTCAAGCAATACTTTGTCAAGTGACCAGAAACTGTCCTGAGCTAATGTATCACGGCCAATGTTAAAGTTCACACACCACATGGCCTTCTGAAACAAATGCCTGGTTTGTAATGACCGATCCCAAAAAATAATAAAGAAAAAAACAAAAGAAAAAATCCGGTAATCATTGGTTCTAGTCCCCTGTTCACAAGTATAAGAAAGGAAATTCTCTTCCCTAAGATGAGGTTTTAGGAATATTCATATCGCAGAAACCAGGAAGAGATTTTTCAAATGCGCATATTATCATACATCAGATACACATTTTTTTTTTTCTAAAATTTTGTACACAAGCAGAATTAAAAAAGAAGTGTGAGCAGTAGAACCTAAGATGCCTTATTGCCTTGAATATACACTGCAGAACACGGAAGCATGAGAAAGTATGTAAGCAGGAGCTTTAAAACAAAATTAATCCAGTTTCATTGATCAAAAAGATAATCCAGAAAACATGCACCAGGTACTATTAAATTATAATCATTTGTAGCATACCAGACCATACTGGAAAATTCGTTTCAATGCCTCGTCCAAATGCTGCTCGTCTCCATACCGATATCTTATAACATCGTTCCTGACCTGATTAAAGAGAAACAAAAAAACATAATTCCAGATGTCACCCTATATTCAAAATGTGAAAGAGTATACTATGCTTCATAGTTGTGCAAGCATTATCATAGTATAGACTACATCTGGTAAAGATGTCTGCAGTCAGCACAAGAACAGGCTATTTTATGGAAGAGCAAAGCAAAATGCTACAAGGTTTTGCATCATTGCATAAAACAACTACATAGCACAACGTTATTACAGGAAGAAACTTCACAATGAATATTATATTATCCAACAATATATTACAAGTCTGAAAGGGATGCCATGTTAAATCTTTAACTCTCTAGAGCATAATATACTGATGCACATTAATCCTGAATTTTAGAGATGCTAAAATATTGGCAAGGAAGGAGTAATGAAGCTCTTAATTTAGGACTTCGAAATTGGTCCAGCATTAAGCAAAAATTGTCCCTGTTTACCTTAACCACACACCAGGTCAAATAGAATTGGGATTGTGAATAAAGTCAAACATATGACTCAAAATAATACCATGATGGAAACTAACCGGCTAAGAAAGATTTGTTGAAGAAAGCTAATATTCACACTAGTATGAGAAGACTAAGTCTGGATGAGATGTCCAATCATATTATCAGATTTCCTAAGCTAAGTCCCTAGAGTTAGGAGTTTAATTAGAAGAATTCTTGGAATAAATAAGAAAAAGAGCTAATTGAAATTAATTTCCGACATTCTGTGTCCAGATGCTGAAAATACCTGTTTAAGGATTGGAGTGGCACATTTTTCTCTTAACATCTCAGCATCGGAATAAGTCAAGCATGGCACTGGCTTCAGTTCTGCATACTGCACCGCAGTAAAAGGATACCACTTAAATAAACCGTATATGTCATTTAATTTAAGCGCTCCATTATGGTTTTTAAAGCCTTCCTTTGAAAGCAAATCTAAGGAACCATCTATAACTAGACACACATGGGCAGATATCAACTTAAGGAAACAGGTTATGCAAAACAAACACGAATAACAAATATGTTTCAAGAGGTCTACATTATTTTTTGTACTTGCTACCTTAATCTCCAAATGATCTCCAATAAGAAAATTAAAAATACAGAATAAATAGTCTATGACATGAGTGTCATAAAATCCCAGTCATGAGGAAAAGAAAACTTTTACCTTGAGAGCCATACCAATTATTGCAAGAGGGAAGCCATATGTTAGCATTATCGCCGACCATTCAGATCCTGGAAGGATGTTAAAGTAAGCCCCAAAACCATACCTGTAAATCAAGCACAAATCATGACCAGCAGTCACTTCAGATTACTTAGGTACAATCAAAGGGAAAATAACTCACGACAGGAGCGAAATCCCAAAACCCAGTCCAATAACACCAAATGAGACCTGCAAACAATAGAAAACACTATAATTTCATTAATCAGAACATATAGATGAGGACACCAGGTTTGCTAAAACTTATGCAGCAAGCAGGCATGTGTCAAGTCTTAGCCAAAGCATATTCAGATAAGTGATTAGACTAAAGAAGATGAGGGGAATGTTTGGCTATTAGTTATCACTGGGAGTTTTCCAACAAAACTATAATGCACAATAAATGGCTCCCCCAAAAACAAACTCTGCATCCCATTAACCTTGAACTATGGAAGACAATCACTGCTCTGATCAACAGAGAACAACACAAGTGACAAAAGAAGTCAGAGTGTTAGCATCTAGGAATCTAACTCAAAAGCTTACCAGTGCTTATCCTTAAAATATGGCATTACACAACACCTCTGATCACCTATTAACAAAACTACAGTTTACGTACTTGACAATTACAACAAATGAGTGTAGCCCAACCGCCGCTTATAGTGTAATGAACAACAAAATACAACAGTTGGAATAAGAATTAGTCAACAAGCACTTAACAAATACTCTTTTCGCAATTGCAAATGATAATACTCATATCACCTTGGACTTGAACCCCATAAAGGTAAGAAAACTGTTCGTGCCTATCAAACAGTATTTGTAATTTCTAGGCCTGAAGGAGCAAACATTCTACAAAGCCTCCTTATCTCTTCACAAATCTCATTTACAATCCAAAGTAATGATAGTTAAGTTTATTCTCTGGAAGTTGCCTTCCAATGCCGAATACCACAATTGCAAAATTTACTCTAAAAATCCCAACATAATGCCTAAAAACCATCATTTATCAGCATCTTATTTTCTTATACAATTTTCATTGAAACAAGTTTCTAGTTTTGGTAACCCCATTACTTTAAATTGATAAAATTGGCAAACCACAGCAACAAATTACTAAAAAACAACAACTTCAAATCCATAACACCTAAACCCAATCCCTTGACGCCAATATGTTCTTTAGTTAATCAAAAACCAATTACTTATGCAAATATTATCATAAACAACAGTAAAAACCTCAACTTTAGAAAAAAAAATAAAAATGGCACAAACATGAAATGGGTCTATTTCACTTAAATTTTTACAACGAATTTAATGAAGGAAATCAATTCGACACAAATTAAAACCAGACAAAAAAGAAGAAGAAGAAGCAAAAAGATTAATACCTTAGCAAGAGAGAACTCATCATCAGTGATAATAGTTTTGGAAGCAGTAGCAGTAGAAGAGGGAGAGGCCTGGCTTGAATCAGCAGCTTTGGTTAAAAACACAAGCTTAACCCTGTGGGGTTGTTTAGGACTCAATTTTGGTGGTGAAAAAGAATGTACAGAGAGAAAGCTGCAACCTTTGTTGTTGTTCTTGTTATTACAAAACCTTCCAAATTGGACATCATAGTTGAAAATGGCTGTTCTTGTTGTTGCTGTTGCAGCTGGTGATGATATTATTGCTGTCATTGGGTACTGATCGATTGATTTTATTAGTTTGTTTCTAACTCTAAAAATTACAGGACTTTTTCTTCTGTTTCTTCCTTTGACCACGCAGAATGTATATATCTGTTTTTTTTTTTTTTTTTGGAGAGAATAAGAATGAGAGGTTACAGTTTGATGATCCCAAAACTGAAAAGCCAAGTTTCAACCGCCAAATCTATTGTTACGTGGCACCATTCCTTTCTCTACTTTCTTTTTTCTTTCCTTTTTCCAAAAAAAAGGGCTATCCTCGGACCAACTTGAACATCAATATATATATATATATATATATATATATATATATTTTAAAAAAAATGCTTGTAACCAAGTTTAAATCAAGAAAACGTACGTGCATTGCTGAGAAAAAGAAAATGCAAGAGAAAGGGGGCTAGGTTTCGATTAATTCAAAAAGAATTACTGTTGTCATTCTTTCAACAGATGGTTGAAACACAACATTTCATTAAGCAGTATCCACCACAACATTTTGGTTCCAAGAGTTAGTTGTGTTAGTGTTCTCGTTAGTTACTGTCAGTGCCGCGTATTTGCCTAGCATAAAGGATAGTATTGTCATCTCGAAGAATAACTCATGATATGTAATATGTAAATGTTGGTTCAAATTAGTGAAGATCTTTTCATTATTGATAAACAAATAACTTGTTTAAGATAGAAGTTTATTAAGATTAGTTAACATTATCTTTCATGTAATCGTCTGATTAATTTATATTATTTAAGAGATAAATTCAGATAGCATAAAAAAAGTTATTCAAAAATAACTTTATTAGTGGTTATGTAAAATAAGTTAGCATTTTGTTACCAACATGACAAATTAGAAAATTTAAATATTATCCTTATTCTTCACATAAGAATGTATATAAGAAAAGTATGTGTCATTTGCTTCAGATGAGATTTTCAAAACGTAAAAACATCAATTACATTGAAGCAAGTGTGCCAACCAGTCAAGGAGTTTACACAGAGTTTCACATCACATACTCTTGACACACGAGGAGTGTGTAGGAAATTCTCGAGGAGAATTGGTTACTGAAAAGTTGGAGAGCCTGCAGACTCTTAGAGGGAGTTCCTGTGTGAACTGTTAGCAACTGGAGGTTTCAATTAGGATGACAACTGTTTGAAGATCGCCAGATATATTGACAAGCTACTATAATAGGAGACATAACCTGGTTCACTGTCTCATCAAGTAAGGTAGTGTAGACACAAACGGTTGTATTCAGAGATACTTTTGTTGTAATTGTTCAAGCTAGTAAAAAAAATAGTCTATCCCGAGTTTGGTTATCCCAGAGGGTTATATATATATATATATTTTAAAGAGTTCTTCAAAAAGTTTTCTCTTCATAACCAAATACCTTGTGGATTTAAATTTTTTGCATTCTTTATTTATTTGGTTACTGATTAGTGTTTGCAAAGTGTTATTAGATCATTTATTAACAGGTGGTAAACATGAAAAAAAGACTTTCATAACAGAATTTTACAGAACGAATATTCCAAGTAGGTTTTATCGAAATATAGAACACTGCAAGTGGTATCAAAGCCCCTCATTTTTGGATTGGTGAAATGGCCCTTGAAACTCAATCTCAAGACCTTAAAAGATTAGATGATTCTCTTGAATATGTTACAAAAGTATGAGCACATGGTTAAGATACTGGATTTCTATAATAAAAAACTAGAGAATACCAAATTTAATAAAGAAGCTAGGCTAGGTGAGTTGATTGGTTTCATTAGAGGTCTTTCCTACCAACACACATTAATCCTACAAACCCTACAACAAAATGTTGTTGAGTCTAGTTCCATTAGGGAAAGGTTGAATCTACACAATGAAGATTTTGCTGTTAAAACTTGTAAGTCTTGTGATAAAGGGTAACAACACTACCACTTGTAAGTCTTGTTTTATACACAAATAGTTGTATAAATATAACTAATACTTTGATATGGAAGAAATCCACTATTCTGAAAAATTTAAGTTAACTTCCTATTATCTAGATAGTAGAGTCTTATATTGGCATCAAAACTACACTAGAAGCTTGAGAGATCAAGAGATAACATATGAGGAATATGTGAAAGCTCTATGTGTTAGGTTTGGGTGTTAGAAGGACTCATTAAAGGAGCTAATGAATCTGAGACTATAAATTCCCGGTAAAAAAATAAAAACATTCAAACTCTCGCATTTAAAATATAGAAAGAATTTAAATAAAATAATAATAAAATATAGAAAGAATATAAGATGAAAAAAATGGAAAGTATAAAATTATATTCAGTGTATTCATCCAAACAAATTAATTGGGAACCTGTATATGGAAATTAGGAACCATGGTTTAAATTTTTAAAATTATAGTGGAATTCTAACAGAAATAAAATAATTGAATGATAATTGGGAGAGAAAAAATGGTTCTTATACATTTAGGTTGGAATAAAGTTATCAATAAGTTAAAAAAAAGAAGAAATATAATAGTCATCGAGTTAAATATCGAAAAAACACGTCACTAAAGAATGAGGGTAGTTTTGGAAATGGAGCAAAAAATTCTCTTTTTTCTCTCATTGAAAACTCGTTGACCAGCACATAGGGAGAAATGAAGTAAGCTTTGAGTTTTTATCCTCGTTTTTTTCATTTGAATAAAGAGCGGGGGAGTGAGGGATTGGTTTTCTTTTCTAGTTTTCTTATAAAACCAAGTGTGTGGGATAGTTTCTAGGAGAGAGAAAGTGAAGAACTAGTGAGAGAAGTAAGGGAAAGTGAAGGAGGAGGGAGAATTGAAGGAGAAACTTACTAGAAAAGTATTAAAGGAGGTTCAAAACTCTTGGGGTAAGATACTATACCTCTCTAATTTTAGCAATTTATGTATGAGTTTAAAAGGAGGGGAAGTTATAAATTTTTATTTTAGAGTTTTTGGAAAAATTTGGGAAAAATGGTAAAGTAATTGTAAATTGTTAAATTGGGGTATAAGATGAGCCTAACTAGTGGAAATATGAAAATAAACTCAATAAAACCCTAGGGAAAATAAAGCCTATAGGGTCGCCCATAATAGATAAAAGAAAAATGGGAAAGGGTTGAACTATTTGAATAATGTGCAATTGTTAGAATTAACTAGTAGTTCTGTGTGTGAAATGGTGTTTTGGAGAAAAATTATGGGTAAGGAATACATAAGTACTAATTAAATGTAATGTTATGCTGTATACTGGTTATGTGCTGGATAAGTGCTAAATAGGTGCAACGTATATGCATGATAGGTGTTGATTAGATGTAATGCATGTGCTGAATAAATACTGGTTGAATGTAATGTATGTGCTAGATAAGTGTCAGTTATATGTAATTTGTTGGATATATGTGCTAGTTTAAATTGAATTTTTTCAAGAGTGTGTATAGAATATGATGGATAATATGTTGGAATTCTATGATTTCTTTTATATATATATATATATGAGGAAATGATTGTAAAAGAATGAATGAAAGGAGTGTCCATATTGTTGAATAAATGTTATATGTAAGGAGTATAAGAAATAAAAGAGAATGGGTAATGTAGTGTAAGGAAAATTGATAGTATGACATATAGTGATATCTTAAATTTAGGAAATTATTTGAATATCAATAGGAATGTGAAATCAAAGTGTGTTGATAGTATTATGAAAAAAATAAATTTAAGAGCACAAAAGAGATTAATATAGATATAAATTACATGTTAATGTTTGTGGTAGTAATATATGTAAATGGTCAAGATGTGCTTAATAAAATTAAATATTCAAAAATTGAATTGGTGAGATTTTGATAAGGATGTTTCTTGTGAATAAAAGGCACATTGGGGGCGGGACTTGACATGATCAAAAGATTAATGTCTTATCCCAAGTGTAAAAGTGTCGAAGTAATAAATAACCCGGTAAGACCGGAGTCGAACCATAGGGAGGTGAACTATATAAAATTATAAACAATAAATGAAAAGGAGTTGAAGAGAATTTTTGAAATGTGATATTGATGTAGGGATTAAACAAGGATAAAACAATTGTCAAGGTTAGAGGATCCACTAATGGTATTTCAAATAAGTATAGTATAAACTTTTTTTATTACTCAACTGGAAACCACACACAAAGGAGGTTCCAATCAGATTATAAATTATTAACATGATTAAATTACTTATCTTATTTGAGTAATGTCAATACTTGTAAATATGGTCGGGTATTCATGGTGATAACTTATGTTAACAACAAATCAAGTTCCTTTCATAGCACAAGTGTCGGTTATACCATACAGTAGGCTATGAAAATGTCAAGTATTTGTTATACCAAGGTTGTACAACATAAATCTAGATTAACCATTTAACAAGTAAGTTATTAAGAGTAAGTAAGATAACAAATACAAAACATGTTAGTATCAAATATTAAAGTCCATGTTGAGTTTATATCATATTTATTCTTACACCATTAATGTATCCTTTTCACATTGACAAAATTAACTTAGCTAAACATTGTGAAGAAGAGAAACATAAATAAACTAGATAAGAACATAGTTATGAAGAAAAGCATAAACAAGATATTAATGAAAGCAAAACTTAAACATTACAAAAATACAAAGAAACAAAGCAAGAATATGATCTTGATCTGAAAACCAAGATGTCTAAATGTATGGCAAATGCCTCTTTTTATAGGCTAAAATTCAGAACTATTGATTAGATGACTAATTATTGAGTGGGTGGCCACCTCTTGACTTGGTGACAACCATTATCTTTTTGTTTGAACAAAACATCATTGCTAACGTCAGAATTTGAATAGATAGTTTTCATGAAAGTTTTGGGCATTTGTCTCATCTTTCCAACAAAACAAGAATGAGCTCATTTGGACTTCTAGAACTCGAGATATGGGCTAAACACTGAATAGTGTCTGGGCTACAAGACAGATTCCGACTTTTCTTTTGTTGCTACAATTTGAGCTTGAAAATGACTGTTTTGAACCTTGGACTCCAATGAAAATTTTAGGCCTATATCTTAGCTTTCCATCCATATAAACCAGACCTAAATCCATGTTCTACAGCTTTAGTTATGATCCAATAACCGAATGATGTTCCAGTTTGAATTGAACCAGCATCTCTTCTTTAAGCTTAACCTTCTTTTTGTCTTCTCAATTTCAATAATTAAACACATCAATCAATCCTTTAAATTATGAGATATGCCTGCATTCAAATGAACATTTACCATAAATTAAAAATATCTCATGTTATAGACTTATTATATAAAACATGCTTAAGTTAGGGAATTTAATGATACTTTAAGTGGAATATGATGATATAAAACTTTAATGAAAATGCACTTTTAAGTACTAATCAGGACCTACTATAGAGGGGGCACGTTTGAATGGTGGTTCAGATAGGTATCAGATACCTTAACTGTTGATTTTATAAATTCATAATTGTACTAACTATGTCTTTAAGTGTTTATTGATATACTCGAATATGAGAATTATAAATGTATAAGTGGTTTTAGTGTGTCAGCTATAGGAGCGAGGGCTATCGAATATAACTTAAGGAAGATTATACATTCTTAAGTTAACCTAGGTTTAAGCTATTAGCTAGCCGCAGGAGCAAGAGCTGTTATTAAACATAATGCGGGCCATTGTTACTCAATTGTTTAGCTTGCCCCAAGAGTGGAGGATTGAGGGTCATTGTTATATAAATTATCTAGTTGGCCACATGAGTAGGAGGTAATATTTCGGGCTATGAGAGAGCTGGTTGTAAATGCAGGGGCTATCATTATGCAAAATTGGTTTGGTCGGCAGTATGAATAGGGGCAAGGATTATATTGAGGACATTGGTTCAGGAAAATAAGATAGTTTGTATATGTATTTATTTTATGGTCTACCATTAAGTGTAAATATAATTAATGGTATAATTGACATTATTTTTAAATATGTATTTCAGGTTCTTCTTATCATCCACCCTAGAAGTGATTGTTAGTTTTCGTATATAAATTTTGTGTTAGGTAATGTTTTGTAATTTTTCAAACACGATATGTAATTAATCTTATATATGTTTTAAGATGTATTCCTAGTTATTGTAAATAAATAGTTAGTTTGGATAGTTATGGTTTTAGATATATGTTAATTTAAAATGGTTGTAATTAGAAGTAATGTAGTTAGTTTAAAATTCATGTAATCTACTAGTATATTCATGTTTGAACCCATGCATTCGATAATCATATGATTAATGTGAAATTAATTTTTAAGGAAGGATGGAATGGTTAGTTACGGCCATGAATGATTTTATTTATGACAGTTGACATATGTTGAGATGAAAATGTGGAATATTTTTGTTGTGATAGGATATGAAAATTTTAGGGAGAGCTTTCTTATAGAGAAACTCTATTGAAACTTCGTTAAAAAATGGAAAATCTTCTCTTTGATAAATTTAGAATCTATTTAATTGAATGTTGCTCAAGAGTAAGGTATCACCCTACATTTTGCAAAATAGGATGATTTTAAAGTGTATGTGTGTGTGTCTGATATACCATGAGTTTATATTTAATATTGATTAAGAAAACTTGGGGTGTTACAGAGATAACTTAGAAGTCTTGAGATCTATATATAAGACTTTGATATTTTATAGAACATGACTGAAATCAATGAAAAATAGGCCATCATGTTCTTCATTAGAGGATTAGAAGTGAGATAAAAAATTTAGTCAAGATATTTGAATAAAAAAACCCTAAAACAAGCCTACAACCTTGCTCATCTACAGGACAACACACTATTTTATAGACGATTATACACAATAATCAAATTAAACAGTCCACACAAACCACCCTACAAACTACCCAAACAAAACTTTATCCTTTCTAAAATCACTTTAGAAGCGTAAACCCACTAAACAATAACACACTAACACATAAAACCTACCAAATCATTAAAAACCAGGGAGTTAGAGAAAATAAGGGTCAAGAGCCTATGTTTCTAGTGTGATGACATGTTTATACCTGAATATAAATGTAAGAACAAGAAACTATATTCATTATGCATAGTGGAATATGAGGAAGATAATAAAAAATGTGAGAATGTTAAGGAAGAAGCTAATTCAGAGACAATCATACCTCTCATTTCCCCTCAATACTTTGGAAGGTACAATGAGGTACCATATTTTGAGGGTCATTGGTAGAAGAAGTAAACACTTAGTCTTTATCTTGATTGACTTAGGTAGTACCTATAATTTCTTAAGCACAAAATCATCTAAGAAGTTACAATGTGACTTTAAAATTTATTAAGCCTTTAACAATTGAGTAAACAAATGGTAGAACTATGTATTGTATTGCAATATGTTAGAACTTTAAGTGGAAAATATAAAGGGTAGATTTTATGGTTGATGTTTTTGTTATTGATCTAAACAACTATGACATGATACTTGGTATTCAATGACTAGTTATGCTAGGAAACATAGTATCAGATTATAAAGAGTTGTGGATGTATTTTACTTGGCCAGGTCAAGAAGTAGTGCTTACCAGGGATAAGACTACCAAACTACATATTATTATGTTTAAACAATTGAATGGCTTATTAGATAATCCATCAGAACTTACAGAGGTGAGCTTGTGTAGTTTGATTATTTTAGAGGAAGCTGATAATATGACGTGTTTTATGTTGTCCACCCTACCTCCTATTGAGGAAAAGAATACTGCTTTAAAGGAGTTATTGAAATACTACTAAGAGGTGTTTAAGGAGCCAGAAGGGTTACCTTAAATCAGAGGCCATGATCACACCATAACACACAAAAAGAGCTCAAGATGTTAACTTAAGACCATATAGGTAATCTGGAATATGAAAGAATATGATGGAGAAATGGTTAATGAAATGATGGAATCAAGGGTAATTCAGCCAAACAACAACCTATTTGCTTCTTTAATGACTCTAATTAAGAATAAAGATGGTTCATGAAAGCTTTGTATAGACTATAAAGCCCTTAATAAGCTGACAATTAAGGATAAATTTCCTATACCCTTAGTGGATGAGCTATTAGAAGAATTGGTTGGTGTAACAATATTCTTTAAGGTGGATTTGAGGTTTGGATACCATCAAATTAAAATGGCAAGGCAAGATATTTTTAAAACATTATTCAGAACTAATAATGAACGCTATGAATTCCTTGTGATGCCTTTTAGGCTAACTAATACCCCAGCTATATTTCTAAGATTGATAAAGAAACCTCGACCTAGAAATAACTATGTACCTAAAAACCAAAAGTATTGGAAATTAAACTTGGATTTGTTGATTATAGAGTATAAAGAACCCAAAGTATGTGAAGATGTCACAAGCTCAATTATAAGTTGATAAATCAAACTTGTTTTTTGTCCTAACAAAGAGAAAAATATTGCATCATGAAAAACACAAGTTTATTCAAACACATCATGGCTGCTGGATTTTGCAGCAAAGAAAATAATATACATTCCTCCTAAATAAGCCTAATAGATCATAGACCCAAGGCCCAAAATAAAGCCCAACAAAAACTAAATTCCAAAACACTAGATAAACCCTTAAACAATAACTAATAGGCTGTCATGAATCTAAAGTTAAAGTAAAAGTTCAAATTGAAACTAAACAAGCATTTAATAATGAAAATAACACAAACTCAAATAATAAATATAGTTCTTCATCAAACAAGCTTAAATAGCCCCAAAAAACAAAGTAATGTGCCATTAAATACCACCAGCCCCCTATTTTCTTGTGTAGTTAGGATAAATAAGAAATCTTTATAAGAAAAGAATTTTAAAACATTAAGGACTCTTTGCCACACTTGAAAACTATGTTATTGCCCATTAAAGATCCTTATAGAACTAAAAACATAAAAAAATAAGTTGTTGAATACCATTGTATCATTAAGAGAAGAATCATTTCTAAATATGAAGCCTATAAGTTAAACAACAACAAATAAAATCTATATTCCATGTGTTAACCTATATCATAAGACCTTCTCGAGATCCAATTGATCTAAAATTTTAACCCAATGTAGAAAAATATATTTTGAAACTCCTAGTAAAATTATAGCTTGATCCAATTATCGGATTAAAATTTATGTTTAATAGCGTAAGGCAGACAATAAGCATAACTACATTTAAATCTAAATTTTCTTGCTCAACCTTTTCTTGGATCATATCATTCCATGTCTCTTCAATATGATTTATCCTTTAATCTTCAATAAGTATAATGGATGTTTCATAGGCCACTTGTATAAGCCTTCAAAGCTTTTTTCTTGCCAACACTCAAACTCCAATAACTTTGTATAAAAATAGCAACCTTTTTTTTTTTCCATCTTTTCATTATTTTAGCATTGTTGCTCCCCTCTCTCTCTCTATGAAGCTTTCCATTTATAGAATAGTTCTTTAAACTTATCAAATTCTTGCCTCAAAACCCCAAACATATGGGATATCTCTTTGCTTTCTTGAGCGAGAACCCTTCTCCATTTCCTCTTCGTTGGTGAGTACAAGACACTAATTGAAAAATGAGATGAAAGACAAGTAAGATATGATATTAAAACACTATGGAATAGAATTTATGACCCAAGTTCTCAAATTTGAATTGATTTTAATGAGACCATACTTAAAAACTTTAATTCACTTTATTACCCAAATGAATCAACCCATATAAACTAGAACTGCGATTTGATTGTTTATTTTTTTTTATTTGACTCTAAGAGGATAAATTGCTCCGAAATAAAAGCTTTTTTTATATATAATAAAAGACCCAATAACAAAAACTAGAAAATAGAAAGAAAAAGAAAACCTAAACCATAAGCGCATGACACCAAGAAACTTGAGTTGAAGCAAAGAAGAAGAGAAACTAAAAGAATTGACACGAAATTAAAATAAAACACAAAGAAATAAAGGGTATAACCTAATTTTTAGAGCCTACCACTGATACCAACTGATTTGAACCTTATAGATATAATGATCTAGAAACCCACGGCGAAGTAGATAAACAACCCAAGAAAGCTAAAATTCAAGTTTGGATAGAAACCTTAACCCGAAGATAACCATGTATATAAGAACAAAAATTATTGAAATTAGACCCATTAATTATAGAGAATTAAGAACATGAAGTATGTGAAGATGCCATAAGGTCAATTATACCTTGATAAATTAAATCTTTTTTTTTCGTCCCAACAAAGAGAAAAGTGTTGCATAATGGAAAATACAAGTTTATTCAAAACATCATGGCTCCTGGATTATACAACAAGGAAAATAATATACATTCCTTCTAAATAACCCTAATAGATTATAGACCCAAGGCCTAAAACAAAGCCTAACAAAAACTAAAGCCCAAAACACATAATAAACCTAAACAATGACTAATAATAGGCTGTGATGAACTCAAGTTAAAGTAAAAGTCCTAACTGAAAATAAAACAAGTCTTTAATAATGAAAATAACATAAAACCCAAGTAATAAATATAGTTCTTCATGAAATAAGTTTAAATATCCCCAAACAAAGAAAGTAATATGTCATTAAATACCACCAACTTTTCTTTTCTTGTGTAGTTAGGATAAATAAGGAATCATTGTAAGAAAAAAGATTTTGGAACATTAAGGAATTCTTACCACACTTGAAAACTATGTAGATGACAATTAAATATTCTTGTAGAATTAGAAAACTATGTAGCTGACAATTAAAGATCCTTGTAAAATTAGAAAACTCCAAAACATAAGTTGTTGAATATCTTTGTATCATTAGGAAAAGAATCTTCTCAAAATAGAAAGTTCACAAGTCAAACGACAACAAAAAATAAAATTTATATTGCATCTGTTGACCTATATCAAAAGATCTTTCTAAACTCTAATTGACCTAAAATTTTATTCCAATGTAGAACAATATATTTGAAAACTTATGGTAAAATTTCAGCCCAACCTAATAGTCAGATTAAGAGTTATGTATGATAGCATAAAAATGAATAGTAAACTCAATTACGCTTGAATCTAAATTTCATTGTTCAATCTTTTTTTGGATCTTATCAATTAGTCTAAACCTCAAAATGTTAAACATTTGCATGGATTTCTTGGCCTTATTGGTTACTACAAGAGATTTTTCAAGGGGAGTGGGTTGACTTAAACAAGGTGTTTGTTATAGAAATAGATGTTTAAAGTAGTGGAATTGGGCAATATTAATGTAGAAGGACATCCCCTAGCTTACATTAGCAAATCTCTAGGTCTAAAACAACAAATCTTGTCTATATACAATGACATGATAGCCATACTTCATATAGTGACATTACCTATAAGGCAAGCATTTCAAGGTTTGAATAATGTCAGCATGAAATATATAATAGAGCAAAAAATAACTTTCTTATCTTAGCACTTATGGTTAGCTAAACTTTTAGGGTTTGATTTCGAGATTAAATATAAAAAAGACAAAGATAACTTTGCAGTTGATGCCTTATCTAGGAGCATTAAGAGAGAATTGTTTGTTGTGGCAGTATCTTCGATCTTTACTACCCTAATAGGCCACATTAAAGTATCATGAGAGAAAGATAGTACTATACAAGGATTATAAATGATATAGTTAGGGATCCCAACTCTCACCCTCACCCTTACTATAAGAAGGTGAATGGTTAACTAAATAAAAAAAGTAATGGTTGATTATGACTATGAAAAAAAATTTATTGAATTAATATTGTGTTTATTTAATTATTTATGATTCAAGGTAATTTTTTTTTAATGGAGTATTATTTTGAATATAATATTTTAATTGAAATAAAGCATGCATTGTTGTCATGCAAAGAGAGTGCTTTCGTCTTTTTCTTCTTGCTAATTTTGTGATTGAAACCTTGTTTGAATGGCATATGAAAAATAATTAATTTGAATATACAAGATGAGATCAGTTAAGCATCAAATTAAGTTGTTGAGTTCATCATGTTGCTCATCATGTGATAAACTTGCTATAGAACAATTGAAGGTAAAAATTTCTTCAAGTTGGAATATAACTGAGTACCAAGATTTGATCGTGGCCTGTGAGTCAGCTGATGAAGTGAAGCATCCCTAGAGTAATATTCGTTAGAGAGTTCGGCCATAATTGGCCATTGCCATACTTATTCCACTTTTCCAATAATTTGATGGCATAAATATGGTCGTGTTATATGCTCATGTGCTGTTCCAAAGCATTGGTTATAAAGATAATGCTTCGCTTTCCTCTGCTGTCGGTACACATTAAATGCTAAGGAAATTTGGAAGAGACGTGACAGGGATTGTTGTGGCGTGTATTTGCTTCTTTGTCAGCCTTCACATATCATGGGGATGCTTGGTGCCAAGTGAAGTGTTTCCAATAGAATTCTGTTCTGGTGGGCAAAGCGTCACTGTTTTGGTTAACATTTTGCTTACGTTTCTTGATTGACCAACTGTTTTTTTTCCCATGCTTTGCCTCAGGAAATTTGGCTTGTTCATCTTCTATGCATGTTCTGTGGCTATTATGACTTCATTGAATTCTTCCTGCCTGAAACAAAGAACATACCAATTGAAGGGATGTGTGGAGTGTGGAAGCAACATTGGTTTTGGATTATCTTTTAGCTAATTTTCTCTCTTCTTGCTAGTAGTTTTTATTTTTCACATCTATTTAATAATTAGGTTCATAGACTTCTTGCGATCGAGGAATGGTTTTATTGTTCTGAGTACAACTACTACTCATCAATTGTCTAGATAGTTGTGATAGACAGCATTTTGTTGATGCTACTCAATGGCGGATCATGCTTTGGACTTGCGACATCCAGTGAATCCTAGAGCCTGAAGTAAGCCTTGGGCAACATTTGAAGAACAGTAGATTACTTGAGACTGATAGTAACTTCCATAACATGTTGAAAAAACAATTTACTTAGTAACTGGAAATCTTAAATAAAAATCCTTTTTCATTCAATAACAAGAAGAGAAATGGAAGCCAAGTTAAGAATCCAGGTCGATTCTCCTGCAAGCCAAGTATTCGCGAAGGGACCGTGGAACCTCATATCTTGGATTTTACTTGCTGAATGAGCTCTCTTCTGAGGATTTTTCCTGAAGCTGATTTAGGTACAGTATTTATGAAAGTCACCTTCCGCAATCTTTTGAAAGGTGCAACCTGCAAAACAGAGAAAGGGGTCGATGGTGAGCTGAACAAAGTGTCGGCCATGGCGTACTTATCGCAGAAAAAAATAAATATGTATTCCATGCACAGAGTGCATATGCGTAAGTATTTCCACTTCATAGAAAAAAATCGATTGTAAGTTACAGAAAAAAACTTATCCAAACATCACATGCAAGTTAAAGAAAAAAGATGTCATTTTTTGAACGAGCAACAACAACAGAGCTACTGGACTGACAATGATGGAGGACTCAGCATAGCTTTGAGAACTAGATGGCATGAATTTATTTTAGAAAACAGAATCTAACAGTTAGAATAGTGATATTACTACATTACTATGTGTTGCCTAATCTTTGATAGTTGTGCAGAGCAAGTTCCCCTAAGTTTTCTGCAATCCAATGGAATTCAGAATTCATAGTTCCAAAGAGGAGATAGAAGATGAATCAAACCGAACTGTATTCTACTAAATGAATTATGATTCTCAAGAAAGCGCACTACTTTGCATAATCTGCCACTTACCTGATCAGCAATAAATTTCTGAACATCTACTTCAGTCAGTGCGCTATTGGGTGAGCGCACAACATATGCAACTGGGACCTCACCAGCTTCAGCATCAGGATATCTACAGAGAGTAAGTGATGCAAATAATCAGCAGCATGAACTTACGATATAAAAGTACATTAAAGTAGTTTTCACGAGTCCGCTGATGTCAGTGGCACAAATCCTTGTGTTCAACTTACGGGATGACAACAGCATCCAAAATTTGAGGATGAGAAACTAGCAGCCCTTCCAGTTCTGCAGGTGCAACCTAGTGAAAATCGATCAAGAAAATGTCAACACCATTCAGAAGCCATTCAGCTCAGAATAGCCAAATTGCGTGAGTAATGTTGCAATGTATTTCTTCAGGCAATAAACAATTTTACATATATTTAGGAATTTCCTTTACTAGATAGTACCTGAAAACCTTTATACTTGATGAGCTCTTTAATCCGATCGACCACAAAAAGTTGTCCATCATCATCAAAATATCCAACATCTCCAGTATGGACCCAACCCTTTTTATCCATGGTATCTTTTGTGGCTTGCGGATTATTGAAATAACCTGCCAATGGATTGCACAAACATGGTGGCTTTAGTTAAATGGATATTTCAGATGTTATTCCGTCAAGATAATCTAATTTTAATCCAAGTTAGTCATCTCATTATTTTTCCTAGTTGGACAGGATTTAGTTTTTGTTCTAACACAGCCATTTGCGCAAGAACTGAAAGCTTCTCATTGAAGCATGCTAGATGGCATCTTACCTCTCATCATATTGGGTCCCCTGACCCATATTTCCCCTAACTGATTAGGAGGGAGAGGCTTTAGAGTTTCCACACTGACTATCTGGGCCTCAATTCCTGCAGCAAGTATTCCAGCAGAGCCAGAATGTCGAACACCTAGTCTCGAATCCTCCACTGATACAATGCCACAAGTTTCAGTCATGCCATAGCCCTAAAACCACAGAGAACATCTTGATTCAGAAAGAAGAAATTCTTTTCTTTTCTTTTTTTCCAAATCAAAAGGAAATGATTTCTGTGCATAAACGTGAACTTCGAAACATTTCATATTTTCTTAAACATGAATTATGATTTTCTTAAGCATTAAAACCAGCAAAATCAACTACCTGAGAAATTATAGTATCAGGCAAATTCTTGGCACATTCCTTCATCAAATCTTTTCCCAGAGGGGCAGCACCAGAACCAATATTTCTCAACGACGAAATGTCATACTTCTTAACCATATCCTGTTTAGCCAAAGCAAGCACCACTGGGGGCACAACCCACATATCGGTCACTCTGTGCTTCTCAATAGTCTTCAAAACCATCTCAAATTCAAACTTTCCCATTGACACAACAGCATTTCCCATTTGTAGCTGTGAGTAAGTGATCACAGCCAATCCAAACACATGAAACATGGGCAAGAAACAAAGGAAAACATCGTGCATCTCACCTGCCATTGCTTGATCCATGGTGACCATTAAAGAAGCAGCAATGAAATTCCCATGTGTCAAAATCACTCCTTTACTAACCCCTGTAGTCCCTGACGAATACAAAAGCGTAGATATATCACTTTGCTTCACATTACTGGAAGGAAACTGAGAATTAGATCCTCCTAACCCAACCAAAGAATCGAAACTTGTGATTCTAGAACCTGACTCCAACGGCAAAGACACTCGTTTGGGTCCTAAAAAGACAGCAGGCAAATTGAAACCTTTGACTTTGTCCCACAATTCAGGGACTGTAATAATCAACTTGGGATTAGAATCTTTAATCTGTTTCGAAAGTTCTGAGGTTGTATAAAGAGGATTTGCAGTTGTTGCAATAGCACCAGTGGAAGTGATAGCCAAGAAACAGATAGGGAATTGGTAAGAATTGGGAGCAAAGATAAGAACAACATCATTTTTGGAGATGCCCAGGTTGAGTAATCCATGAGCGACCTTGATGACAATGGATTTGAGCTCTGAAAAAGATAAGGTTATAGACAAATCCGCATCAATAAGAGCCGGTTTATGAGGGTAAGAATTGGAGTTTCTAAAAAGAAACGAGACCAAAGAAAGGTTAGGATCCTTAGGAAGGACAAGTTTTGGTCTTAGTGACCTGTAAATACCATCACGACCATAACCAGATTTCTCCATTGCAGATTGATTGGGAGACAAAAGAAAGGAAAAAGAAATAGCGGGTTTTGTTTATGATTGAAATTTGTGGCTGCAGGAGTGCACAATCTGCTCGCTATAAAGACAACAGGAACTCAAATAAGGAACTGATAAATGGGATCTTGTTCCATATTTGGTTTTGTTTCCTAAATTAGCAGTCAAGGATAAGGCAAGGATGATTTGTGGAGCAGAGTTTGGAGTGGAGGATAAGGAATAGACAATGGAGGAAAGAGAGACAGAGAGAGCAGACAGAAGAACCAGAAGTGCTTGAACGAAGTTTTGGTAAAACAACAGAAACGAAAGATCAAAGACGGCACTACCATTTTCATGACATTTGGCGGTTCGATAACCTCTGCATTGATTGATCATAGGCATTAGGCCTCCCCAGAGTCCCAGACAAAAGGAGATAGTGCCATCAAGAAACTTCTTTATTTTTTTTTTAGTCAAATCTGAATTTATTTTCTTAAATATATTATAAATATTTTATGAAGATATAAAAATATCGTTGAAATTTTTTATTTTTATTTTTCCTATTTGAGTTTACCAACTTTTATTTTTGCTATACGAGTGTACGGATTTTTAATTAAATCATCATCGATCATCATCATCATCGAATCTTTTGTTTCTCTTTGTACAAAATCAAATTACCTTTTATTTCTCTCCAGAACTTCCTTGCCATTCTTGGTAATGATGATGCAGTCCGAGATCAAAAGTCAACGTATAATTTTAGATATCGATTCCCTTTCTTCCCAAACCACCATTATCTTTGGCCAACTGACCCAGGAAAGGTACAGACATTACATTTTGACTCTGCAATGCTGCTTCTGCAAATTAAAAAAAAATATCGATATTTTGTAATGGAACACAAAAAAAGATGACGACGTTCCCAGCACAAACTTTCCTTGGATATGAGTGTAGCATCGTGGAGAGCAAAGCAGATCATATAAGGGTAGGTGGCTAATGGGGTCAAGAACAGTGCTTCCTTGGATGGTGTAATAATTCAAAAGGTAGCATCAATTTCTACATATAGTTACAAAGTAGTTTGAAAAACTGGAAGCAACATTTATGGACGATGACTTCTGGAGGAGGGCCTGTTTAATTTGGAACAGTTTTGTAAGGGCATTCGAGGATTACTTTTATTTCTCTGCCTAACGAGAAGTGGAAGTCTATTAACCATCAATTTTATGACTTTTAATGATGGAGGTTGAAGCCTTTACAGTTTAGAAACACGGTGTAAAACCAAATTATATTTTTAAAATTTTTTTAATTAAAATTTAATTTATATTTTGTGTTTTGAATTATTTTGATGTGCTAATCTCAAAATAATTTTTTAAAAATAAAAAATATTATTTTGATGCATTTTAACACAAAAAATACTTTAAGAAACGACCGCAACCACACTTCTAAATAGATAAAGTGACTTTCAGAAACATCACCTTCAACTAGTTTTATTTATGTTCCGCTCTTATCATCTTATGTTTGATTTTTTTTTTGATTTTTCAGCTGATTTACGAGTTAATCAATACTATTTTTTTTTAAGTTTTAAAAACACATTTTCACATCAATTTAATGTATCAAAAAAATTTAATATTTTTTTAATATTCATTTTATTTTTTAAAAAAATTAAAGAAATAAACTTCTTAACCACATTTGAGATGAATTTATCTTATCTATAGGTTAGCATAATAATTTTTTTAAATATCCATCTATATTTGTTTTAAAAAAAATAAAGAAATAGACTTCTTAACCACCTTTGAGATGGATTTATCTTATCTATGGGTTAGCATTTATATTCTTTTTTTTTTTTTGGTAAAGAGTGCCGTCTTTATTTATTGTAGCTCGCAAATTAAATTCAATATCGTTGCCTGACGGTGTACAATATTTTTTTTTAGTTTAACGTGGGTGTCCGGGCCAGCTTGCGCACACCTCGACTAATCTCACGGGCCCTGAAGTTAACGACCATGTAAACCTCCAGTGGCTATCATATGAGCAACCACAGGGCTTGAACCTGAGACCACAAAGAAATATTAAACTTGCCTACCGGTAGCATGTCACGCTCCATGCTTCAAACTTTCTTTTTTCCCGGTGGATATCGAAACTAATAGCCTAAAATAAAATCCCATTTGTTTATTTATCGAAATATGATTTATTACTTTTTCTTTACTGTTGTGTATATTCACAAAAATATATAATTGAGGGAAAGATTGAGATACATAATTTGATTGATTTGTAATAATTAAATAATTGAGAAAAAAAAAAGAAATTATCTTCCTGATAGTTCATCAAGAAATTGGATATATTAATATTATGGCGAACATGGACAGACAAAGTGGTAAGCAGGTTGTGTTAATATTGTTGATAACTAATTGCTTATTAATTAGGGGCTGGGTCAACCGGAGTTTTGTTAAATTTTAATTTTTTTATTTTAAATTAATTATTTTTGGTGTTTATGAATTGTTTTAATATATTTTTAAATAAAAATATTTTTAAAAATTATCATTACCTAAAATACCTCCAAATGATATTTGAGGTTCAAATGTGTGAGTGTGCTAAGCACATGCGGGGGAAAAGTTCTGCAAACCACCGCAGTTGAAAAAAAAAACTTGAAGAAAAATGCAGTATTGTGGTTAATTGTCGTTATTGTACTACAAAAAACATTAATGATTTGCGTGATATCCATTAAAAAATCAAAGTGGATATTATTATTTTTCTTCTGTGGTGAGCAAGCATGGTCATCAATATTGAATTAGCTGCCAAGCAGTTGTTTTCACGTCATCTTCGAATTAGATTTGTTTTCTTTAGAAGCAGCTTAGATCATCAATATTGAAACTGTCCGCACCTCCATTTTCATTGAATATAAACAGAAAAAAATAACCCCACCTGAACTTGGCTGAAACTCTCTACCCCACTCCATTGGAGCTCTGACTGATTCTGCAGCAGAGCTAATCCTGTGCCAAGTGGCTCAGTAGACTCTCTCTTTACCTTCCCCATCTGACCCACTCCTCCTCCTGTCGAATCCCCTTTAAAACTAGACTCGTGCAGTTTCTAATCAGCGGCTTCTTTCCTTGAGATATATATCGCCCATCGTCTGAGATGGAGCCTAGCTTTCTGACTGGGCAAGCAGAATGTTGTCCCCAATTCTCCTTCCCTCAACAAATGTCGTTCGTTTGCTGCTTACATTAGCGGTGGGCCATGGCTGTGATGTTTTAAAAATAAAAAAAATAGAAAAAGGCAACGAAGTTCTTGAAGATTTAGAAAGTAAATAAATAAAGGGTACTGTGCTAATTGAATAAATTGAAAAAAAGAGAGAAAAATAAATGAATGAGAACTAGCGTAATTTGAGATTCCAGACAGAACTGAGGATGAATTATGTATAAAATTTCAGTATAGTCATGAATTATGATATTTTTATTTTGGTCCTCTAATTTGATAAAATTAAAATTCGACCCTAAAAATATGATGAAATTCCAAATTGCTCCCTAGATGTAATATTAGATTTTTCAGATTGGTTTGATGAATAATTGATGGTTATTTAGTGAAATATTATCAAGTTTTATAATTTGTTTTCTTATGAATTAGATTTCAAGAAAAACCGTTTAATTTTTGGGTTTTTGGGAAAAATAACTAGTTTTGTTCATAAACATATAAGGTTATGAGTTAGACCCTTAGTTAAGTTTATTAAATAGGTTGTAAGTTCTTTTCGAGTTGTTTTTTAGTATGTCTCCTTTGGTATTTAGATAATCTTGATATTCTACCTTCGAGACATCAGTAGGATTTATTTCGGTATTTTCAAGTTCTATTTGATTTTGAGTCAAGTAAGTGGATAATTTTCCATATGCATGATAAATAGTATAAATATTTGGATTGTTAATATGAATTGGATCATGCTTCTTGATAATATATGTGTGTGCGCGCGCGCGCGTGTTAATTATTATCCTTGTTACAATAAAGCATGATCAATTGTTGAATCTGAATTCTTGATATGAGCCAATATATACTTTTGAATTGACTTCTGAATTGATAACTCCTTATTTGATTGATGTCATGAGTTGAGTCTTGAGATATGAATCTGTTTGTTTGATTATGATCATATGAAACTATGGTATGTCAGTCAGAATACCCATGCTAACAAGGTAATGTTAATCTTTGTGCATATCGTATCTGAATCCTAGGTTGTCGGGGAAGTAACCAACCTGTGTGGACTTATCATCCCATAGTACGAAGCCTCATGCTCATTGCATTTTTGTTTTCTAATGAGCTTTACCTTATGATACTCTTGTTATGACCAATTTGAGAAATTCTCCTATAAGAATATAAAGCCATAATTGTATATATATTCCTCATTGTTTTTGTACCTCGTGTATGTATATTGAACATTATCTACTCACTGAGTTATTGAACTCACCCTCTCATTATTTATCTTTCTCAGGCTTATAGCTTATTAGCAAGTCATTTTTGTTTAACCTTCAGAACTTTCTCTTTTGGTTGCAATTAATAATTTTCCTCTATGTTTAGTTAGTGTTCCACAACTATGAATTTATATTAACTCTTGTATTAAGACAATCAAATTATATTAGGAAGTTAATTTTGTTATTAGTATTGCATTGAACTCTACTTTAGTTATTTAAATGATAAGTTCGTATGTAAGTTTGGGTTCGCATAGGTTTGGAACCCTGGAGAGAGACCTTGCCTATGTGCCGGTCATGGATCCGGGAATCGGGTCGTGACAATGATTGGCTTGATGCTATTGGAAATGATCTTGGAAACGTGTTCAATTCTTTATATCACCTTCATTCTTTTGGCTTGCGTTATGGTGCCTACTAGTCGATCAATCCAATGTTATATGCGTTCATCCCCCGCTGCTTATTCTGCTTAAGATTTTTAGGTTCTCTATCTCATATACAAAATGGTATCGAGAATGGTGAGGACACCGGACCTGAGAGATTGTTTATATACTCGGATGATTATAGATGATGAATGGTAACCTAAACCATTAAGAGATTGAGCTTTAACTTATGTTTTAGTTTAATTTATATGAATTTTTAGTTGAGGTTTATTACTTAGGCTTTATTTATTGGGTTTGATTTAATTATTGTTGGATAATTTATTTAATAGGCCATAAACCCAATCGCTTGTTCTAGTTAGGGTTTTAGTATTTATATCCTACTTTTCTAAATGATATGGAGTTTTTGATGAATTGATTAAAAAGTTCCAATTCTCATTTTTATTTTTCTTTACTTTCAATTTTTAACATCTTTCTCTAAAAGCTTTTTTTTTCTTTAATTCTTTTTATTTATTATTCCGCAACAAAGAATCCTTATCCATAACATTCTGTCAGATAAAATATGTTCTACCAAGTTTTACTTCTTTTATAACATATTTTATATGATAAAATGCCATTTCTAAGATAAGAGACAAGGTCCTCCTTCCAAGCTTCAGAAATCGATTCTGCCTCTATTTCCAAGCAAGCCAAATACAAAGAACCCAAGTGAGTAGATCTGGTTATCATTTTAAGGGAAGAGCAAACAAATTTTCAATAAAATCTCACACCGCAATTCATCCAATAATAATTGGAAGATAGTGCTCGTATTTGATATTGAACTCATTAACAAATAAATTTATATATCTAATAAAATTTAGGTTTAAACTTTAATATCCTCTAACATTTTCTTGAGAAGTCCATATTACAGCTAATGTTTAATTAAATAGAGACCATGAACATTGAAGATGATAGACATTCATCCATCTTACATCATATTATTGGGAAGACCATGGATCCATACGACCGGAGCAGTAGCTTTCTCATTCCACCAATGCTTGAATTATATTATGAATGAGATGTTGATAATAGTCAAGACAGAAGAGATAGTTTCCATGATAAAAAACTATGGTTGAACCATTCATCGAGGCAAAATATTGTAGAGATGGGAACATTCACGCTTTTGAAATTGTGCATACTAAATGGGTTCCTGAAGGTACGGTGTTGAAAAGGTTGAAAATTTTAAGGCTTTATTCCTCCCCACTTGTGCAATTAGGCTGTTTGCAATATGCCTCTCAAGATTCTAACAAGACTGTATTGGTTTAAATGCATTTCTAAACAAGTTTTTTTGAAGCACTTTAAAGTAATGAATTTTTTGTTGTTATTAAGGATGAATCATTTGTCCTTAAGGATTTATTGTTCCTCATTTGTGCAACTAGATGTTTGCAATATACCTCCCAAAATTCAAACACCACCACCTTGATTTAGATCTGCTTCTAAACAAGGTCTTTGAACCATAGATTATGTAACAAGATGAACCCAAGCTCTAGACTAGTGAGCCTTGAGATTGTAAAACAAAGTTTGTGTGTATATATATATGACTAGTGAGCAACGATGTTTAATTTATCATAATAAGGCATACGAAACATAATAAAGGTTAAGCATTGAAAAACATAACTAATAGCAAACATGCTTTTAACACAAAAATAATAATAGAATACTAGCATGCACGTTAAGCATATATTTACATTTACAATTAATATAAAATAAAAAAAACCTAGCATGCAGAATATGCTTCAATTAAAATAAGAAGGGTACTTGCTTGTTATAGCACTTCATTTTTATAATCAAGGATATATAAATGTTGCAAAAAAAAGAAGAAGAAGGGGAAACATCTAATGAAATGGTTTTGAAATGGAAACAAAGTTGATTAACTATTATGGTTAAGAATAGTTAATGATATCAAAGGGTCCCAATGATATCGGTATTTCCCTGAATTTAATTAGTCGGTCCCGATTACGGGAGGCTAATGATGTCAGTAAGGTTAGCTAATATCGGCATAATCACCCTGGAACATGGGGGATATTGAACTTGATTAATTATTCGGGTTAGGAATAGTTAATGATATCGATGGACTACATTGATATTGGTATTTTCATGAAACTTGATTAGCTATTCCTGGTATGGAGGCTAATGATGTCATTGATCCTTCACATCAACATTTTCGAGGATATGTCAAAGTACTTTTAGGACTTGATTAACTATTTCAGTTTAGAAATAATTAATTATATCAATGAGTTATATTGATATCGACATTCATGAGAAACTTGATTAGTCGGTACCGATAAGGGAGACTAATGATACTAATAGGATTCATTAGTATCGTCATTACCATCCAAAGGTTTTTAGGAAAAAATATATTTGCTTAGCTATCAAGTGAAGGATAGTTAATGATACCAATAAATTTGTATCGACACTTTCTTGAAGGAATTTTTATTCGGTATTAATATATGATATTGGTTGGGGATTGAGAGTGGAATGGAAAAAAAATAATTGAAGTTGGTTAATTTTAAAATATTTCTAGATAATTAAATATTAATTAATTACCATGTTTAAATATATTAGTGAATTCATGAGAAAGAAATCCTAAAATGACCAAATGGGGAATTGTAAGAAACATGAATGTATGTTAGTCTTGAATAAATTGTTTAATTACCAATATTAATATTGTTTTTCATGATATTTATTATCCAATGTTATATTTCTTTTAGGTCCGTCGCAATCATGAAATGAATGATGATAGATCTTTCAATCCTTTAGTTATCTAGTTTTAAATGAATGCTTATGCATTTTGTATCTTAAGAAACTGTCATGAATTGAATTGTAATAATATCTTTTATATTGAATGTATGAACTTAAATTATATTTTCATGTATTTATATTTTACATGTATATTTGTTTACTTATTTAGTGTCATTTACTACTTCATTTCTACTATATTAATGTTTGAGAAATTGTGATTGCATTGATGGGGGTTCTTGGACTAGAGACCGGGGATGATTGGGTCGTGATTGGATAATGGTTAACAAAAGTGCAACAGGTTATTTGTCGATAACTTGGAATTTCTCGATAAATGAGCGACTTTGCTAAAATTTCGGTGGACCTTTGCATGAATTCGTTTTTTTCTCTAAATTACCATGTTTTTCCTATATTACAATTGGTGTGTTGTCCTAATAACTGGGCTATTACAAAATGGGCAACGAACTACAAAGGACCGTACGTGGTGAGGAAGGATTTTTCTGGACGAGCTTTAATTTTAACCAATATGGATGGGGATGATCTTCCTAGACTTGTAAACTCTACTATTGTAAAGATATAATTTGTCTGATGTACCTTATCTATCAATCAATAAAAATTTAAGTTTGGCCAAGAATTCTTTGGTTTGTTTTTGTTTTCTTTGAAAACTCTACATGATATCCTAAGCTTTAATGATTCTATGCATCCACAATCGTCATAGTAGGAGGGTTAGATTCATTTTCTGATGATTTTGATGCTTTCATTTTTGCAAGTTTAAGATGGTCACATGGAATAACATCTTTTTTTTTTGCCACCTCTTGAAGTTCAATCCATTAAACTTTTTATATTTCTCATTATGCACCATAGAAGGTGATGATGGAATCCTTACTACCAGAGTAGTACTTCCTGAAGCAACTTTGGTTGGCACAACCAAATCTTGAGTAGAAGTAAAAGACTATAATCTATAAAAAAAAACAATAGCTGATAATATTTATAGATAAATATTTTGGCTCCATAATAAACAAGTGATGAAATTAAAACTTGTAAAACAATAACTTTTTTAATAAATATATATTTAAACTAAGCAAGACAAAATCCAAAATAATTCCTTTTCTTAGGTTACTATGTTAAGCCCTATTTTGTTCACTGAAATTTATTCAATTATCATTATTTCTGTCATGACCCGAATCCCAGGTCCATGACTGGCAACGCATGAGCAGTGCCAACGGGACATAACACATATGCTAAGCCTCAGAACATACATATCATAAACAAAACTTTAAAAAAATTAGTGCAGTACTTCGTAAAGTTCCAAAATATAAAATTATTCAAAACCAATAAAATCAAATATCACTTCAAAATAATCCACAATACTCATTATATTGTCAAAATCAAAACTTTAAATAAAACAATGAAATAGTGGATTGTCTATAACATCCAATCAAAACTTAAAAGGAAAGCCTCGCAAAACAAGCAAGACATACCGACCAAAATTGAAGAAGCATGAACACTCAACAAGTCCATCTGCTAATAGAAACTAAGATCCTAAAATAATATTAAAAATGAGAGGTGAGTTCAACCAACTCATTGAGTTGATCATAAAATATATTATCATAAAGGAGTTGAATACATGTCAAAGACCAGATGACACCCGAAGGTGTCCACTATGGAAGGATCAGTCGTCAAAAGTTGGTGTCTCTCTCACCAGTGAGGTATACAGAATACTAGTGACATAGACTAACTACTCTTTGTTAGCATGGAGTTACTGACAAGTCCTATATCAAGACATAATAGATATTCGTATAATTATCGAAGTAATGTATATCATATCGAATAGAATTTAGTTCAACAAAATGCGAGTGCAAATTCAATACTAGATGAGTACTCGAAAAATAAAGCAACATATATAAATATTCAAGAAATTAAATAGTCGTATTCATCATACAATCAACATATATATTTATTTATATTACATGCATATACATTTCAGGGGTCAAATTATAATTTTCCAAAGTTTAAGGACTAAACTGTAATTTCCATAAATCAAGGACCAAAATAAAATTTCATCATCTTCAACCTCAAGACCATTATGTCCCAAAATCAATCACTTAACCTTAAACGCATAATAATCATGAATCAATATTAACAACATAAACTTTAAATCTTTATAAACTCTAATATCTTCTTTAATCATTCTATAAACAAACTATAATCGAAAGTAACATGAGAGGAAACCACTTACTTGCTACTTCCACCTTTCTTGAACCTAAAAACTTAAGATCAAAACTTAAATTCTTGGTTTGATGAGGAGAGAGTCACGGTAATCACAAGAATTAGAAAATAGAAAAACATTTCTCCTGCGTCTTTTCCTTAAATACCTAGGTTAACTTAGGTTGGGTTTGGGCTAAAAGTTTGGGTCTTACAATTTTATTTATGAATTATGTCATATATAAAAATAGTATCGTGTGAATTATACTTTTAATATGTAAGTTCTGAGGAAAGACTAGTGGGGTCACAAACGGTCCCGCTTCAAACTCAATCTCTTTAGATAAAACTTTCTAGACCGTATCTATTCACTACACTTCTATATATATGAACAGTAATGTATATATAAAAAAACCAACCAGATAACTTTATTGCCAATCTTATAGAGTGTAAATAAGATAACAAAAACAATCATAAAACAAAACAATGATTTACTTATTGAAAAATATAAATCAACAAGATTTATGACATGCATCAAACCATCCAAATAGCATGAAAAATAATTTTAGAAGATAAACTATAACTTTAAAACAAAGATATATAACAACCTTCTAAAATTAAACAAGAAGAAGAAAAATCATAACATGTCCAAAAAGTTATAGATTAAAGCATAAAAAATCTATATACGAGAATATAGCAACTTAAAAGGAAATTAAATAATAACTTGAATTTTAAAGATGCTAAAAATCTTTGTCATAATTAATCTATATTATTATTCTTTTCCCCACAAGTTAAACTAAATAAAGTCTAATGTAATAAAGATAAAGCCTTGAGATTATAAAACAAAGTTTGTGTGTGTGTGTGTGTCTATATATATATATATATATGTTAGACTAGTGAGCAATGATGTTTAATTTAACATAATAAGGCATGCTAAACATAGTAAATTTCTCAAGGAAAGCCTACAGTTCATATAATTTTAAATCTGTAAACATGTAAAAGTACAACTAATGACAAACATCCTTTCAACACAAAAATAATAATAGAATACTAGCATGCATGCTAAGCATATATTCAAATTTGCAATTAATATAAAATTAGAAAACCTAGCATGCATACTAATAGTAAAATTAACTATGCTTAAATTAAAACAAGAGGCCGAGTTTTAAAGTAATGAATCTTTTGGTTATTGTCAATGATGAATTATTTGTTCTTAAAGCCTTATTGCTCCTCACTTGTACAACTAGTACTATGACTCTGAAGATTGCAACAAGACCACCTTGGTTTAGATGCATTTCTAAAAAAGGTTTGTTGAAGCATTTTAAAGTAATAAATCTTTTATTGTTGTTAATGATGAGTCTTTTGTATTTAAGGCTTTATTATTCCTCATTTTTGCAATTAGAATGTTTGCAATATATCTTCTAAAATTCCAACAACACCACCTCGGTTTAGATCTGCTTGTAAACAAGGTCTTTGAAACAAATTTGACAAATCTCATTCAATTAGGCAATCTCATTTCAAGGGAAGAGCATACAAATTTGCAATGAACTCTCGCACCGCAATTAGTCCAAGAATAATAATTGGAAGATAGTACTCTTACTGGATATTGAACTCATTAACAAATACACTTAGATATCTAATAATTAAAATCAAGGTTTAAATTAACTTTAATCTCCTCCAACATTTTTCTGAGAAGTCCACATTACATGAGCTAATGTTTAATTAAATAGAAAAAAACTAGTAGAAAGAAAATAAAGAAAAGAAGCGAATTAAAAGATGATATTCCTAGACTATGACATCCAAAGCTCGGCGATCATCGTCTTCAGTCGTGAATCTCCTCCAATACCAATGTTGCTTCCACACTTTAGACATCTCTTCAATGGGGATGTTCATCGTCTCAGGCAAAAAGAAAAAGATGAAGGTACTCATGATTGCCACAAAGATTGCAAAGAAGATGAACAAACCAAATTTGAAGTGGCAAAGCATTGCGAGGAAAAGCTGAGCTATGAAGAAAGTGAATAACATGTTGACTGCCACGGTGATACTTTGCCCGGCTGATCGAATTTCTAGCGGAAATATTTCACTCGGAACTAGCCATCCCAATGGCCCCCATGACCACGCAAAGGCAGAAACAAATAAGCAGATGCATGCTACAACTATACCGGCATACCACTTTGGCAATTGAATCACATCTCCAGATGTTCCAAACTTGGATCCGATTAAAACTGCGAGCGCAACCTGCACATGTAACATTAATTTACATAAGATATCCAAGTAGTAGTAGTAGTAGTATATGCAAACCGAACTACACAAGCGAACAATTTTATCTCCAGGCTACAGATAATTCTTATTTACCTGAAATACAAACATTACAGCTCCACCGGAAAGAAACAGAGATCTTCTTCCAGACTTATCACTGCCATAGATTGAAACACCGGTGGCAAGAATGTTAACAGCGCCGGTGATAACCGTGGATAAGAGGGAAGCATTACTTTCAAAACCAATACTCTGGAGGAGGACAGGAGCATAGAACATGACCACATTCATCCCAGTAAGTTGTTGGAAAAACGGAATAGCTACAGCCATGGTCAGTTGCGGCCGATACTGTCTCTTAAGGATTCTAGTCCAGGGATGCTCCACTTGCTTAGCTGCCTCACTGGCCGTGACTAAATCTTGAAACTCAGACTCAATTTCCTTGTCGTTAAGGCCACGTATCTTTCTAAGTATTTCTCGAGCTTTTTCAGCTTTGCCTTGCTCCAACAACGAGTTTGGAGTGTCATCCAGTTTAAGCGCTGAAAGACAGATGAGGGCAGCAGGAATGGTCGCTCCGCCTAAGCTGTAACGCCATGCTTGGTTTCCAGCAATCTTAGGTGTCAAGTAATTGACAAGATTAGCTATGAAAATGCCAATAGTGATTGCGAGTTGGAACACAATGTTGAAAGCACCACGATGTTGTTGTGGAGCCATCTCGGAGACATAGAGCGGCACAGACTGATCGATATCAAAACAAAAATTTACAATTAACTTAGCATATATATAGAATGCATGATATATAGAGCTCTGATGAAAAACATGATGCCACCAAAGAGAATTGATCTTTTTGTTATAGATAGAAGGGCTGATTACCTGAGTTGAAAAACCAACTCCAACACCTAAGAGAATGCGACCGGCGATGAGCATTGAGAGGTCCACAGCGCCGGCATTGAGAGCAGCTCCGATGAAAAATACGATGCCACCAAGGAGCATTGTTCTTTTCCGACCCCACGTCCTTGTGATATAAGAAGCTCCAAAAGATGCAATTAATGCAGCCAGGTATAATGAAGATGTGAACAAGGTTAGCCCCATATCGTTAAACCTGCAATATTGATTAGTGGATGTATCTAATGCTTCCTTACGATAAACATCTGGGAAAAATTTACTCAAAAAGGGAGCCATAGACGTCACACCACCCGAGATACCAAGGTCGTATCCGAAAATTAATCCTCCCGTGGCTCCTAGCACACAAGCATTTACCACATGCCGAGTGACCTTTCCGGGATAGTTTTTAACATCACCGGCAACAAAACCACCACCAGCACCCATTATTTGAGAGAAAAGCAAGCAGTAAGCAAAAGCGAGAAACGAATATTGTGTTAGTGATAATGAATGTTGAGAAGGTCGTAGCTATTACCTTGTATTTATAGTGGTTAGAATCTACCATTACATTACAAGGAATTAAACGATCTCTTTTTGGATTAGGATTTGGATTATCTAATCCAGTCCGGTTCTGGCTTTGAACAACCGCCCATGTTTGCAATAAAACCTTAACTTACGAATACAATAATTAGAGGAGTAATTAATATGAAATTAATATTACAACTACTTG
Source organism: Populus trichocarpa (assembly GCF_000002775.5). NCBI lineage: Eukaryota > Viridiplantae > Streptophyta > Magnoliopsida > Malpighiales > Salicaceae > Populus > Populus trichocarpa. The sequence goes on along the minus strand of NC_037288.2, from coordinate 8,930,210 downwards.
TCCTAATTAATAGGAGGAAGGACGTAGTACAGTATTATTCGGACAAGGACTTCGACTCCATATTAATTTTCTCGTAGGAAGTATACCGAACTTGAAATTGAACATGTGATGTTATGCAGCTCATCACATCCCAAACCTTACTATCATCAGCCCATTTTTCATTAATCGACTCCCCGTGTAGTATTGCTTTTCAATTGGATCCCCAATGTATCGTAAATCTTCATCGAGGTCCCATCTAAATCAGTTAAGGTTTTCCTCTTAATAAGAAATTATAATCCAATATATTTTTCCATTTAAAGTGCCTGTGTTATAGAAAAGATTAAAAAAAATACCTAATTTATTAAACATTCACAATAATGGGTTTTTAAAAGGGTACTAGGATACTGATCGGATTGACAATTAGCGTATAGAAGATTGACAATTAGCATATTTATAGGGGACTGACGTCAGTAATTGGTATCATTATACTAAAAATAAAAATATAAAAAAATCTATTGTCTTACTTTCTTAAACAAAAATTATATGGAGGAATGATTTGGACCCGTGATCTCTTCACGTGGCTTATTATTAATAGGCCAAAGACCTTATGATATGAAATCCACCATCAAATATATATATATATATATATATATATATATATATATATATATATATATTCTTTGACATATTTAACGAGCATAGTTACTGTTATGCAGTCCTGCATTTGTCAAAATCAATTTCGATTGACCATAATATATGATTGATTTGTCAAAGAAACATCTCAACTTAATATCTTAAGTTGTTAGGTGATCTCTTAATATTATTTTATATTACTCTCTAACATATCTCCACGAGTGAAAGTCTAGCAATAGGACCCAAAGTAATCAATACCTTCCTGCTGACTAAAATTTCAATCAACCAACTATGTCTTATAGCGTTTAATTCTACCATTAGCACGACGCTTGATCTTGTATACCCAATGACAAACAACAACATTCATTGAATGGTGAAAAGAAACCATGGGCCAAGTATCGTTGGAACACAGAACTTATATTTCAGCCTTTATAGCATCTCACTAAGCCTCATACCTGTCAGCATAAAAAAAAAATAGTGGTTCATAGGTAGAACTTAACACCAGTGAACATAACTAACAGTCAGAATTTTATTTCAAATGAGATTTTTTTACCAAAACAAGTTGTTTTGGTTAAACATAATAATTCAACCAATCCGTGATCTAGGCCTTAAAGCCCTCTTTGGTGTTTTGTTTTCACTGGAGTTTCAACAAAATATGAAATTTTTTTCCTTAAAATTAATTTCTTAAAAAATATTTTTGGATTAGTTTTATATGCCGATATCAAAAATAATTTTAAAAAAATTAAAAAAAACCATTATTTTGATGCATTTTCAAGTGAAAACCACTTAAAAAAACAACTTTTATCACACTCCGAAACACCCTTAAGCCAATAAATCTTATAAGTATGGTTATAAACGATGTGAATAATGTGTTTGGTTATAATTATGTTTAGTATAAATACCATTAAAGAAATTCTATACATGAGTAATAGTTGTTTGACCAAAATAGGAAACATTAAAGTGATGTAGCCCTCTCATCGATGTGGTTTTATTATTAGGACATACACCTTTTTAATCTCATTTGAATAGGTTAGAAGTATGATGTTGCATTTTAGGTTACCTTTAACATTTTAGGTTTATGTAGTTAACACTATAATTCACTTGATCAAACATGAACCATCTAATTTTCAAATGTTTGAAAAGAAGGTTTTGTGAATTTTGAATCCACATAAATTTTACACGTATGATTTTTCTCAAAACTCATACTTGGTAATAATTAATGGTTTATTAACCTTTGTATAAATTCATAATTCACATGACCTAACCTACCATACCACACATCACAAAACTCAAGCAAATAAGAAGAAAATACATTCTTATTTTTGTTCTCATCATTGGTTACAATAGTCATTACATTTCTTTTAAACAGGCCATCACACAAATACCTCTTTTCTACAAACATACCACTCTTAGAGAATATAAATTTATCACTTTCAAAAACTATCTTAAAACTATTTTGCTCATCAATGAGCTAGACACCAAGTTCTTTCTAATGCCGGCAATATGTAATACATTGTTAAGGGTGAAAAGCTTTCTAGAGATCATCTTCAGTGTTGCAATGTCACGGTCACACAAACTAATTACCATAACTTTAACAATTAAGATAGTATAGAGTAAGCAAGAGGTTGACCCCACGAGGAAGATCTAGTTCAGATCTTTAGGCTAGATGATTCAAAGTTGGGGGGTTTGGAGGTTTTCTATGCTATGCTATGGTAAACAAAATAAATAATCAAACTAAATTAGATTAACTGAAACTTATTAAAATAAAAACCTTGGTCTCAAGCAAACGTCCACCTATGAAAATCAAACCTGATCATTGAAATGATATGTCGATTTATATTTTGAATATCCATCTTTTCTTAACATTAGTGAGTTAACCAATCCACAGTATAACTAATGCTAACCATTAAACAACCATAGTTTCCACACTAGTAATTTAATTCAATGACATCCTTAAGAACTAGATAGGTTGATAAATCTAGATAACATAATTGTATGTATTCTATGTTTAAGTTAATTAAATGTCTTTTCTAATATTAACAACATAGATACGCCATAATTATTAAATTTAGTCGCTTCACAAGTTTAAATATCACAACTCCGGTTTTGATAGAAAACTTAGCAATAGATTGGTTAGAATAATAATAACTCATAGGAAATAAGCATAAGAAAACATTCATACTCATCATATAAACTAAAAAGAAAAGATAAAATAGATCTCACAGTTTTTAAAATCCGAAGGTTTCAGTATCTTTTTAACCAAGAAAAATAACTTAGCTTTGCATGTCTACTGAAAAACTAAGGAAGAGAAAAGATGAAAACATAATTTCAGAGATAGGAGAAAAATAACTTAGCTCTGCATTTTATATATAAAATATGGGCAAAATACTAGGTATGTGTTTGTAAAACTATCGAATAATATGGTTGCATGATTCAATAAGACCTTTCCAACACCTAGTACCTTAAAGGTTGTTGAGTTCTTCATGTATAGGTTTTCTCCATCCACTTTTTTGTAAGCAGAAAACATCATCTTCTCATTGCATACATGTCTTGTAGCACCGGTGTCAACCCATCACTACTCAGGAATATTGATAAGGTTGACTTTGGAAACAACACAAAACAAGTTCATTTCTGAAACTTTATTAGTGAGGTGATTGACCTTTTTGCAGGGTTTCTTAGCTTACCCTTATTTTTTCAATCTTTGGCTAGATACCCAACCTTATTATTGATAAAGCACTTGTTATTGAACTTCCTAACAATTCTTTTATCTTTCACAAGAAGCTTCTTTTAATTTTTGTTATAGGACTTTACCACTTGTTCCACAACATTTGCTTTTGGGGCACTGGAAGGGTTGGTTCTCTTTTATCCTCAACCTCAAAACGAGATCTTCAATTCCCATCTCATTGGGCTTGTTTTTAAGATAGTTCTTGAAGTCTTTCTAAGATAATGATAATTTTTCAATGATTGCAGCCACTTGAAAGGATTGACTTAGAGACATATCTTCAGCATGTATATCATGCAAGATGAGTTAAAACTCTTGAAATTAGCTCATTACGGTTCTTGAATCAACCATCTTGAAACCTAAAAATATACCGACTATGAATTTCTTCATACTAGCATCTTTAACTTTGTACTTTTTATCTAGAGCTTTCCATAATTTCACTCTTGATTGAATTATACACGTCATATAGTGTATTGTCCAACCCATTCAAGATATAGTTCATGCATATGAAATCAGTATGATTTCATGCATCCACAACCGCCATAGTACTAGGGTCAAATTCATTTTCTGATGATTTTGGTGCTTTCTTAGTTAAGAACTTTTCCAAGTTTACGATGGTCAGATAGAATAGCATCTTTTGTTGCCACCTCTCAAAGTTCACTCTTTAAACTTTTCAGGTTTCTCACCATGAACCACATATGTTGATGGTGGAATCCTCACTACCAAAATAGTACTTGCTGAAGCAACATTAATCTTTAGTAGAGGAAGTAGAAGACATGATATAATCTATAAAAAAAACAATAGCCGATAATATTTATAAATAAATATTTTGGCTCCATAACAAACAAGTAATAAAATTAAAACTTGTAAAAGAGCAACTTTTCAAATAAAAATATTTAAATGATGCAAGATAAAATCCACAATCATTCATTTTCTAGGGTTACTATGTTAAGCCCTATATTGTTCACTGAGATTTATTCAATTATCATTATTTTACTACATAAGTTCCCATAAAAGACTGAAAGGGTCACAAACGATCCCACTTCAAACTCAATCTCCTCATAGACGGAATTTTATAGACCGTATCTATTCACCGCACTAACTTTCTATATATATGAATAGTAATGTATATGTGAACAAAACCAACTAGATAACTTTGATGCCAGTCTTATAGAGTGTAAGCACTACCAGAAAATCGATAAATATAAACGGAAATACCGAGGGAATATTTCCGTCGGTAAATTTCCGAGGGATTTTACCGACGGAAATATTCCCTCGGTGGGAATTACCGTGGGAAAAAAATTAAAACAAAGCAAAAAACAAATGATGACGTGTCATTTTTACCAACGGAATTACCGACATAATTTATTCCGTTGGTAAATTCATCGGTAAATCCGTTGGTAAACTGTGAACATTGTTCATCATATCAATTACAAAGGGAATCACCGACGGAATTTTCCGTCGGTATTTTCTAGAGAGCTCCAGAACTGTTCACCTTCCAATTGCACTGTTAATTGTTGTTCTTTACGGACAAAATCACCGACGGATTGAAAAGTCGTCGGTGTTATTTGGTGATTTTCTGAAAAATTCAGTTAATTTAAAATTTTCATTTAAATATTACAGCCGGAATCACCGACGGATTGAAAAATCGTCGGTAATGGTTGGTGGTTTCTGAAATATTTTTACGACATTGAAAATTTAAATTAAATATTACCGATAGAATTACCGACGGAATAATTAAAAAATATTAATATTCAATTATCCGTCGGTAAATCCGTTGCTAACGCGCTCCAATAAAAAGCCTGAATGCCCTTATTTCACAAGAGACAGACTCATTTCTTATAATTCTTCTTCTTCTTCTTCTTCTTCACTATATGTAAAAAACATCAATATCCATTTCTTTCTCTTCTTTTCTCTCCTCATCTCCTTCTCTTTTCCTCCATGCTCGGGTATGTCTTCTTCTTCTTTCTTCTTTTATCCTCTTAGTTTTTTTTTTAATTAATATGCTTTACGAATTTTTTTCTCTCTCCTTAGCTTCACTTGCAACTACATTAAGGTAAGATTTTTCTTTTTTCTTATTTTTTCATGATTTTTTTCACTATATTTGTTTTTTATTTTATTTTTAATTGTTTTTGTTCTTAATAATTGTATAAATGTTATTGTGAGATTTTTTTTTCATATGAGACCAATTTTTAGTTGATTTTATTTATAGGATTTTTAAATTTTTAGCAATTGCAACTTCATTTTTTTCATATGAATTTTTTTAGTTGAATTTATTTTTTCATTTTATTTATTTGATGCAAATTTGTTTGAGTTGATTTTCTTATTTGTTTTCCAAGCATTTTGAGTATATATATTAGACAGTGTTGATTTATGTTAATTTAATTATTTTATAATTTTTATAAAATGAATTTTTTTAAATGTTTTTAAATAATTACCGACGGAATTACCGATGAAATTTCCGTCGGTATATACGTTGGTAATAAAAAAAATATTATTATCGAGAGATATACTGACGAAATGAAGCGGGTAATTTTATTTTTTTATTACCGACGGACAAAAAATTACCGATGAAAGATTCACCGACGGAGCATTTCCGTTGGTGATTTCGTCGGTAAATTAATTACCGACAGAATATGTGTCTTACGCCGACGGAAAAATTCCGTCGGTAAAACTATTAAATCTTGTAGTGAAGCAAGATGACATAAACTATCATAAACAAATAAATGATTTACTTATTGAAAAATATAAATCAATAAGATTTATGACATGCATCAAATCATCCAAATAGCATGAAAAATAATTTTAGAAGATAAACTATATCTTTAAAACAAAGATATATAGCAACCTTCTAAAATTAAACAAGAAAAAAAATATAACATACCAAAAGGTTATAGATTAAAGCATAAAAAATCTATATATGAGAATATAACAACTTAAAAGGCAGTTAAACAATAACTTAAAATTTAAAGATGCTAAAAACCTCTGTCACAGTTAATCTATATTATTATTATTTTTCCCACAAGTTAAACTAAACATATAAAGCCTTAAGATTGTAAAACAAAGATGTTTAATTTATCATAATAAGGCATGCGAAACATAATAATGTTTAAGCATTGAAAAACATAACTAATAGCAAACATGCTTTTAACACAAAAATAATAATAGAATACTAGCATGCACGCTAAGCATATATTTACATTTGCAATTAATATAAAATAAAAAAACCTAGCATGCAGACTATGGTTCAATTAAAATAAGAAGGGTACTTGCTTGTTATAGCACTTCATTTTTGTAATCAAGGATATATAAATGTTGCAAAAGAAAGGGAAACATCTAATGAAATGGTTGAGAAATGAAAACAAACTTGATTAACTATTCTAGTTAAGAATAGTTAATGATATCAATGGGTTCCAATAATATCGGTATTTCCCTGAATTTAATTAGTCGGTCCTGATTACGGGAGGCTAATGATGTCAGTAAGGTTAGCTAATATCGGCATAATCACCCTGGAACATGGGGGATATTGAACTTGATTAATTATTCGGGTTAGGAATAGTTAATGATATCGATGGACTACATTGATATTGGTATTTTCATGAAACTTGATTAGCTATTCCTGGTATGGAGGCTAATGATGTCATTGATCCTTCACATCAACATTTTCGAGGATATGTCAAAGTACTTTTAGGACTTGATTAACTATTTCAGTTTAGAAATAATTAATTATATCAATGAGTTATATTGATATCGACATTCATGAGAAACTTGATTAGTCGGTACCGATAAGGGAGACTAATGATACTAATAGGATTCATTAGTATCGTCATTACCATCCAAAGGTTTTTAGGAAAAAATATATTTGCTTAGCTATCAAGTGAAGGATAGTTAATGATACCAATAAATTTGTATCGACACTTTCTTGAAGGAATTTTTATTCGGTATTAATATATGATATTGGTTGGGAATTGAGAGTGGAATGGAAAAAAAATAATTGAAGTTGGTTAATTTTAAAATATTTCTAGATAATTAAATATTAATTAATTACCATGTTTAAATATATTAGTGAATTCATGAGAAAGAAATCCTAAAATGACCAAGTGGGGAATTGTAAGAAACATGAATGTATGTAAGTCTTGAATAAATTGTTTAATTACCAATATTAATATTGTTTTTCATGATATTTATTATCCAATGTTATATTTCTTTTAGGTCCGTCGCACTCATGAAATGAATGATGATAGATCTTTCAATCCTTTAGTTATCTAGTTTTAAATGAATGCTTATGCATTTTGTATCTTAAGAAACTGTCATGAATTGAATTGTAATAATATCTTTTATATTGAATGTATGAACTTAAATTATATTTTCATGTATTTATATTTTACATGTATATTTGTTTACTTATTTAGTGTCATTTACTACTTCATTTCTACTATATTAATGTTTGAGAAATTGTGATTGCATTGATGGGGGTTCTTGGACTAGAGACCGGGGATGATTGGGTCGTGATTGGATAATGGTTAACAAAAGTGCAACAGGTTATTTGTCGATAACTTGGAACTTCCCGATAAATGAGAGACTTTGCTAAAATTTCGGTGGACCTTTGCATGAATTCGTTTTTTTCTCTCTAAATTACCATGTTTTTCCTATATTACAATTGGTGTGTTGTCCTAATAATTGGGCTATTACAAAATGGGTAACGAACTACAAAGGACCGTACGCGGTGAGGAAGGATTTTTCTGGAGGAGCTTTAATTTTAACCAATATGGATGGGGATGATCTTCCTAGACCTGTAAACTCTACTATTGTAAAGATATAATATGTCTGATGTACCTTATCTATCAATCAATAAAAATTTAAGTTTGGCCAAGAATTCTTTGGTTTGTTTTTGTTTTCTCTGAAAACTCTGCATGATATCCTAAGCTTTAATGATTCTATGCATCCACAATCATCATAGTAGGAGGGTTAGATTCATTTTCTGATGATTTTGACGCTTTCATTTTTGCAAGTTTAAGATGGTCACATGGAATAGCATCTTTTTTTTTTGCCACCTCTTGAAGTTCAATCCATTAAACTTTTTATATTTCTCATTATGCACCATAGAAGGTGATGGTGGAATCCTTACTACCAGAGTAGTACTTCCTGAAGCAACTTTGGTTGGCACAACCAAATCTTGAGTAGAAGTAAAAGACTATAATCTATAAAAAAAAACAATAGCTGATAATATTTATAGATAAATATTTTGGCTCCATAATAAACAAGTGATGAAATTAAAACTTGTAAAACAACAACTTTTTTAATAAATATATATTTAAACTAAGCAAGACAAAATCCAAAATAATTCCTTTTCTTAGGTTACTATGTTAAGCCCTATTTTGTTCACTGAAATTTATTCAATTATCATTATTTCTGTCATGACCCGAATCCCAGGTCCATGACTGGCAACGCATGAGCAGTGCCAACGGGACATAACACATATGCTAAGCCTCAGAACATACATATCATAAACAAAACTTTAAAAAAATTAGTGCAAGTACTTCGTAAAGTTCCAAAATATAAAATTATTCAAAACCAATAAAATCAAATATCACTTCAAAATAATCCACAATACTCATTATATTGTCAAAATCAAAACTTTAAATAAAACAATGAAATAGTGGATTGTCTATAACATCCAATCAAAACTTAAAAGGAAAGCCTCGCAAAACAAGCAAGACATACCGACCAAAATTGAAGAAGCATGAACACTCAACAAGTCCATCTGCTAATAGAAACTAAGATCCTAAAATAATATTAAAAATGAGAGGTGAGTTCAACCAACTCATTGAGTTGATCATAAAATATATTATCATAAAGGAGTTGAATACATGTCAAAGACCAGATGACACCCGAAGGTGTCCACTATGGAAGGATCAGTCGTCAAAAGTTGGTGTCTCTCTCACCAGTGAGGTATACAGAATACTAGTGACATAGACTAACTACTCTTTGTTAGCATGGAGTTACTGACAAGTCCTATATCAAGACATAATAGATATTCGTATAATTATCGAAGTAATGTATATCATATCGAATAGAATTTAGTTCAACAAAATGCGAGTGCAAATTCAATACTAGATGAGTACTCGAAAAATAAAGCAACATATATAAATATTCAAGAAATTAAATAGTCGTATTCATCATACAATCAACATATATATTTATTTATATTACATGCATATACATTTCAGGGGTCAAATTATAATTTTCCAAAGTTTAAGGACTAAACTATAATTTCCATAAATCAAGGACCAAAATAAAATTTCATCATCTTCAACCTCAAGACCATTATGTCCCAAAATCAATCACTTAACCTTAAACGCATAATAATCATGAATCAATATTAACAACATAAACTTTAAATCTTTATAAACTCTAATATCTTCTTTAATCATTCTATAAACAAACTATAATCGAAAGTAACATGAGAGGAAACCACTTACTTGCTACTTCCACCTTTCTTGAACCCAAAAACTTAAGATCAAAACTTAAATTCTTGGTTTGATGAGGAGAGAGTCACGGTAATCACAAGAATTAGAAAATAGAAAAACATTTCTCCTTGCGTCTTTTCCTTAAATACCTAGGTTAACTTAGGTTGGGTTTGGGCTAAAAGTTTGGGTCTTACAATTTTATTTATGAATTATGTCATATATAAAAATAGTATCGTGTGAATTATACTTTTAATATGTAAGTTCTGAGGAAAGACTAGTGGGGTCACAAACGGTCCCGCTTCAAACTCAATCTCTTTAGATAAAACTTTCTAGACCGTATCTATTCACTACACTTCTATATATATGAACAGTAATGTATATATAAAAAAACCAACCAGATAACTTTATTGCCAATCTTATAGAGTGTAAATAAGATAACAAAAACAATCATAAAACAAAACAATGATTTACTTATTGAAAAATATAAATCAACAAGATTTATGACATGCATCAAACCATCCAAATAGCATGAAAAATAATTTTAGAAGATAAACTATAACTTTAAAACAAAGATATATAACAACCTTGTAAAATTAAACAAGAAGAAGAAAAATCATAACATGCCAAAAAGTTATAGATTAAAGCATAAAAAATCTATATACGAGAATATAGCAACTTAAAAGGAAATTAAATAATAACTTGAATTTTAAAGATGCTAAAAATCTTTGTCATAATTAATCTATATTATTATTCTTTTCCCCACAAGTTAAACTAAATAAAGTCTAATGTAATAAAGATAAAGCCTTGAGATTATAAAACAAAGTTTGTGTGTGTGTGTGTGTGTCTATATATATATATATATATATATATATATATATATATATATATGTTAGACTAGTGAGCAATGATGTTTAATTTAACATAATAAGGCATGCTAAACATAGTAAATTTCTCAAGGAAAGCCTACAGTTCATATAATTTTAAATCTGTAAACATGTAAAAGTACAACTAATGACAAACATCCTTTCAACACAAAAATAATAATAGAATACTAGCATGCATGCTAAGCATATATTCAAATTTGCAATTAATATAAAATTAGAAAACCTAGCATGCATACTAATAGTAAAATTAACTATGCTTAAATTAAAACAAGAGGCCGAGTTTTAAAGTAATGAATCTTTTGGTTGTTGTCAATGATGAATTATTTGTTCTTAAAGCCTTATTGCTCCTCACTTGTACAACTAGTAATATGACTCTGAAGATTGCAACAAGACCACCTTGGTTTAGATGCATTTCTAAAAAAGGTTTGTTGAAGCATTTTAAAGTAATAAATCTTTTATTGTTGTTAATGATGAGTCTTTTGTATTTAAGGCTTTATTATTCCTCATTTTTGCAATTAGAATGTTTGCAATATATCTTCTAAAATTCCAACAACACCACCTCGGTTTAGATCTGCTTGTAAACAAGGTCTTTGAAACAAATTTGACAAATCTCATTCAATTAGGCAATCTCATTTCAAGGGAAGAGCATACAAATTTGCAATGAACTCTCGCACCGCAATTAGTCCAAGAATAATAATTGGAAGATAGTACTCTTACTGGATATTGAACTCATTAACAAATACACTTAGATATCTAATAATTAAAATCAAGGTTTAAATTAACTTTAATCTCCTCCAACATTTTTCTGAGAAGTCCACATTACATGAGCTAATGTTTAATTAAATAGAAAAAAACTAGTAGAAAGAAAATAAAGAAAAGAAGCGAATTAAAAGATGATATTCCTAGACTATGACATCCAAAGCTCGGCGATCATCGTCTTCAGTCGTGAATCTCCTCCAATACCAATGTTGCTTCCACACTTTAGACATCTCTTCAATGGGGATGTTCATCGTCTCAGGCAAAAAGAAAAAGATGAAGGTACTCATGATTGCCACAAAGATTGCAAAGAAGATGAACAAACCAAATTTGAAGTGGCAAAGCATTGCGAGGAAAAGCTGAGCTATGAAGAAAGTGAATAACATGTTGACTGCCACGGTGATACTTTGCCCGGCTGATCGAATTTCTAGCGGAAATATTTCACTCGGAACTAGCCATCCCAATGGCCCCCATGACCACGCAAAGGCAGAAACAAATAAGCAGATGCATGCTACAACTATACCGGCATACCACTTTGGCAATTGAATCACATCTCCAGATGTTCCAAACTTGGATCCGATTAAAACTGCGAGCGCAACCTGCACATGTAACATTAATTTACATAAGATATCCAAGTAGTAGTAGTAGTAGTATATGCAAACCGAACTACACAAGCGAACAATTTTATCTCCAGGCTACAGATAATTCTTATTTACCTGAAATACAAACATTACAGCTCCACCGGAAAGAAACAGAGATCTTCTTCCAGACTTATCACTGCCATAGATTGAAACACCGGTGGCAAGAATGTTAACAGCGCCGGTGATAACCGTGGATAAGAGGGAAGCATTACTTTCAAAACCAATACTCTGGAGGAGGACAGGAGCATAGAACATGACCACATTCATCCCAGTAAGTTGTTGGAAAAACGGAATAGCTACAGCCATGGTCAGTTGCGGCCGATACTGTCTCTTAAGGATTCTAGTCCAGGGATGCTCCACTTGCTTAGCTGCCTCACTGGCCGTGACTAAATCTTGAAACTCAGACTCAATTTCCTTGTCGTTAAGGCCACGTATCTTTCTAAGTATTTCTCGAGCTTTTTCAGCTTTGCCTTGCTCCAACAACGAGTTTGGAGTGTCATCCAGTTTAAGCGCTGAAAGACAGATGAGGGCAGCAGGAATGGTCGCTCCGCCTAAGCTGTAACGCCATGCTTGGTTTCCAGCAATCTTAGGTGTCAAGTAATTGACAAGATTAGCTATGAAAATGCCAATAGTGATTGCGAGTTGGAACACAATGTTGAAAGCACCACGATGTTGTTGTGGAGCCATCTCGGAGACATAGAGCGGCACAGACTGATCGATATCAAAACAAAAATTTACAATTAACTTAGCATATATATAGAATGCATGATATATAGAGCTCTGATGAAAAACATGATGCCACCAAAGAGAATTGATCTTTTTGTTATAGATAGAAGGGCTGATTACCTGAGTTGAAAAACCAACTCCAACACCTAAGAGAATGCGACCGGCGATGAGCATTGAGAGGTCCACAGCGCCGGCATTGAGAGCAGCTCCGATGAAAAATACGATGCCACCAAGGAGCATTGTTCTTTTCCGACCCCACGTCCTTGTGATATAAGAAGCTCCAAAAGATGCAATTAATGCAGCCAGGTATAATGAAGATGTGAACAAGGTTAGCCCCATATCGTTAAACCTGCAATATTGATTAGTGGATGTATCTAATGCTTCCTTACGATAAACATCTGGGAAAAATTTACTCAAAAAGGGAGCCATAGACGTCACACCACCCGAGATACCAAGGTCGTATCCGAAAATTAATCCTCCCGTGGCTCCTAGCACACAAGCATTTACCACATGCCGAGTGACCTTTCCGGGATAGTTTTTAACATCACCGGCAACAAAACCACCACCAGCACCCATTATTTGAGAGAAAAGCAAGCAGTAAGCAAAAGCGAGAAACGAATATTGTGTTAGTGATAATGAATGTTGAGAAGGTCGTAGCTATTACCTTGTATTTATAGTGGTTAGAATCTACCATTACATTACAAGGAATTAAACGATCTCTTTTTGGATTAGGATTTGGATTATCTAATCCAGTCCGGTTCTGGCTTTGAACAACCGCCCATGTTTGCAATAAAACCTTAACTTACGAATACAATAATTAGAGGAGTAATTAATATGAAATTAATATTACAACTACTTGTCCTAATTAATAGGAGGAAGGACGTAGTACAGTATTATTCGGACAAGGACTTCGACTCCATATTAATTTTCTCGTAGGAAGTATACCGAACTTGAAATTGAACATGTGATGTTATGCAGCTCATCACATCCCAAACCTTACTATCATCAGCCCATTTTTCATTAATCGACTCCCCGTGTAGTATTGCTTTTCAATTGGATCCCCAATGTATCGTAAATCTTCATCGAGGTCCCATCTAAATCAGTTAAGGTTTTCCTCTTAATAAGAAATTATAATCCAATATATTTTTCCATTTAAAGTGCCTGTGTTATAGAAAAGATTAAAAAAAATACCTAATTTATTAAACATTCACAATAATGGGTTTTTAAAAGGGTACTAGGATACTGATCGGATTGACAATTAGCGTATAGAAGATTGACAATTAGCATATTTATAGGGGACTGACGTCAGTAATTGGTATCATTATACTAAAAATAAAAATAATAAAAAAATCTATTGTCTTACTTTCTTAAACAAAAATTATATGGAGGAATGATTTGGACCCGTGATCTCTTCACGTGGCTTATTATTAATAGGCCAAAGACCTTATGATATGAAATCCACCATCAAATATATATATATATATATATATATATATATATATATATATATATATATATTCTTTGACATATTTAACGAGCATAGTTACTGTTATGCAGTCCTGCATTTGTCAAAATCAATTTCGATTGACCATAATATATGATTGATTTGTCAAAGAAACATCTCAACTTAATATCTTAAGTTGTTAGGTGATCTCTTAATATTATTTTATATTACTCTCTAACATATCTCCACGAGTGAAAGTCTAGCAATAGGACACAAAGTAATCAATACCTTCCTGCTGACTAAAATTTCAATCAACCAACTATGTCTTATAGCGTTTAATTCTACCATTAGCACGACGCTTGATCTTGTATACCCAATGACAAACAACAACATTCATTGAATGGTGAAAAGAAACCATGGGCCAAGTATCGTTGGAACACAGAACTTATATTTCAGCCTTTATAGCATCTCACTAAGCCTCATACCTGTCAGCATAAAAAAAAAATAGTGGTTCATAGGTAGAACTTAACACCAGTGAACATAACTAACAGTCAGAATTTTATTTCAAATGAGATTTTTTTACCAAAACAAGTTGTTTTGGTTAAACATAATAATTCAACCAATCCGTGATCTAGGCCTTAAAGCCCTCTTTGGTGTTTTGTTTTCACTGGAGTTTCAACAAAATATGAAATTTTTTTCCTTAAAATTAATTTCTTAAAAAATATTTTTGGATTAGTTTTATATGCCGATATCAAAAATAATTTTAAAAAAATTAAAAAAAACCATTATTTTGATGCATTTTCAAGTGAAAACCACTTAAAAAAACAACTTTTATCACACTCCGAAACACCCTTAAGCCAATAAATCTTATAAGTATGGTTATAAACGATGTGAATAATGTGTTTGGTTATAATTATGTTTAGTATAAATACCATTAAAGAAATTCTATACATGAGTAATAGTTGTTTGACCAAAATAGGAAACATTAAAGTGATGTAGCCCTCTCATCGATGTGGTTTTATTATTAGGACATACACCTTTTTAATCTCATTTGAATAGGTTAGAAGTATGATGTTGCATTTTAGGTTACCTTTAACATTTTAGGTTTATGTAGTTAACACTATAATTCACTTGATCAAACATGAACCATCTAATTTTCAAATGTTTGAAAAGAAGGTTTTGTGAATTTTGAATCCACATAAATTTTACACGTATGATTTTTCTCAAAACTCATACTTGGTAATAATTAATGGTTTATTAACCTTTGTATAAATTCATAATTCACATGACCTAACCTACCATACCACACATCACAAAACTCAAGCAAATAAGAAGAAAATACATTCTTATTTTTGTTCTCATCATTGGTTACAATAGTCATTACATTTCTTTTAAACAGGCCATCACACAAATACCTCTTTTCTACAAACATACCACTCTTAGAGAATATAAATTTATCACTTTCAAAAACTATCTTAAAACTATTTTGCTCATCAATGAGCTAGACACCAAGTTCTTTCTAATGCCGGCAATATGTAATACATTGTTAAGGGTGAAAAGCTTTCTAGAGATCATCTTCAGTGTTGCAATGTCACGGTCACACAAACTAATTACCATAACTTTAACAATTAAGATAGTATAGAGTAAGCAAGAGGTTGACCCCACGAGGAAGATCTAGTTCAGATCTTTAGGCTAGATGATTCAAAGTTGGGGGGTTTGGAGGTTTTCTATGCTATGCTATGGTAAACAAAATAAATAATCAAACTAAATTAGATTAACTGAAACTTATTAAAAGAAAAACCTTGGTCTCAAGCAAACGTCCACCTATGAAAATCAAACCTGATCATTGAAATGATATGTCGATTTATATTTTGAATATCCATCTTTTCTTAACATTAGTGAGTTAACCAATCCACAGTATAACTAATGCTAACCATTAAACAACCATAGTTTCCACACTAGTAATTTAATTCAATGACATCCTTAAGAACTAGATAGGTTGATAAATCTAGATAACATAATTGTATGTATTCTATGTTTAAGTTAATTAAATGTCTTTTCTAATATTAACAACATAGATACGCCATAATTATTAAATTTAGTCGCTTCACAAGTTTAAATATCACAACTCCGGTTTTGATAGAAAACTTAGCAATAGATTGGTTAGAATAATAATAACTCATAGGAAATAAGCATAAGAAAACATTCATACTCATCATATAAACTAAAAAGAAAAGATAAAATAGATCTCACAGTTTTTAAAATCCGAAGGTTTCAGTATCTTTTTAACCAAGAAAAATAACTTAGCTTTGCATGTCTATTGAAAAACTAAGGAAGAGAAAAGATGAAAACATAATTTCAGAGATAGGAGAAAAATAACTTAGCTCTGCATTTTATATATAAAATATGGGCAAAATACTAGGTATGTGTTTGTAAAACTATCGAATAATATGGTTGCATGATTCAATAAGACCTTTCCAACACCTAGTACCTTAAAGGTTGTTGAGTTCTTCATGTATAGGTTTTCTCCATCCACTTTTTTGTAAGCAGAAAACATCATCTTCTCATTGCATACATGTCTTGTAGCACCAGTGTCAACCCATCACTACTCAGGAATATTGATAAGGTTGACTTTGGAAACAACACAAAACAAGTTCATTTCTGAAACTTTATTAGTGAGGTGATTGACCTTTTTGCAGGGTTTCTTAGCTTACCCTTATTTTTTCAATCTTTGGCTAGATACCCAACCTTATTATTGATAAAGCACTTGTTATTGAACTTCCTAACAATTCTTTTATCTTTCACAAGAAGCTTCTTTTAATTTTTGTTATAGGACTTTACCACTTGTTCCACAACATTTGCTTTTGGGGCACTGGAAGGGTTGGTTCTCTTTTATCCTCAACCTCAAAACGAGATCTTCAATTCCCATCTCATTGGGCTTGTTTTTAAGATAGTTCTTGAAGTCTTTCTAAGATAATGATAATTTTTCAATGATTGCAGCCACTTGAAAGGATTGACTTAGAGACATATCTTCAGCATGTATATCATGCAAGATGAGTTAAAACTCTTGAAATTAGCTCATTACGGTTCTTGAATCAACCATCTTGAAACCTAAAAATATACCGACTATGAATTTCTTCATACTAGCATCTTTAACTTTGTACTTTTTATCTAGAGCTTTCCATAATTTCACTCTTGATTGAATTATACACGTCATATAGTGTATTGTCCAACCCATTCAAGATATAGTTCTTGCATATGAAATCAGTATGATTTCATGCATCCACAACCGCCATAGTACTAGGGTCAAATTCATTTTCTGATGATTTTGGTGCTTTCTTAGTTAAGAACTTTTCCAAGTTTACGATGGTCAGATAGAATAGCATCTTTTGTTGCCACCTCTCAAAGTTCACTCTTTAAACTTTTCAGGTTTCTCACCATGAACCACATATGTTGATGGTGGAATCCTCACTACCAAAATAGTACTTGCTGAAGCAACATTAATCTTTAGTAGAGGAAGTAGAAGACATGATATAATCTATAAAAAAAACAATAGCCGATAATATTTATAAATAAATATTTTGGCTCCATAATAAACAAGTAATAAAATTAAAACTTGTAAAAGAGCAACTTTTCAAATAAAAATATTTAAATGATGCAAGATAAAATCCACAATCATTCATTTTCTAGGGTTACTATGTTAAGCCCTATATTGTTCACTGAGATTTATTCAATTATCATTATTTTACTACATAAGTTCCCATAAAAGACTGAAAGGGTCACAAACGATCCCACTTCAAACTCAATCTCCTCATAGACGGAATTTTATAGACCGTATCTATTCACCGCACTAACTTTCTATATATATGAATAGTAATGTATATGTGAACAAAACCAACTAGATAACTTTGATGCCAGTTTTATAGAGTGTAAGCACTACCAGAAAATCGATAAATACAAACGGAAATATCGAGGGAATATTTCCGTCGGTAAATTTCCGAGGGATTTTACCGACGGAAATATTTCCTCGGTGGGAATTACCGTGGGAAAAAAATTAAAACAAAGCAAAAAACAAATGATGACGTGTCATTTTTACCAATGGAATTACCGACAGAATTTATTCCGTTGGTAAATTCGTCGGTAAATCCGTTGGTAAAATGTGAACATTGTTCATCATATCAATTACAAAGGGAATCACCGACGGAATTTTCCGTCGGTATTTTCCAGAGAACTCCAGAACTGTTCACCTTCCAATTGCGCTGTTAATTGTTGTTCTTTACGGACAAAATCACCGACGGATTGAAAAGTCGTCGGTGTTATTCGGCGATTTTCTAAAAAATTCAATTAATTTAAAATTTTCATTTAAATATTACAGCCGGAATCACCGACGGATTGAAAAATCGTCGGTAATGGTTGGCGGTTTCTGAAATATTTTTACGAAATTGAAAATTTAAATTAAATATTACCGATGGAATTACCGACGGAATAATTAAAAAATATTAATATTCAATTATCCGTCGGTAAATCCGTTGCTAACGCACCCCAATAAAAAGCCTGAATGCCCTTATTTCACAAGAGACAGACTCATTTCTTATAATTCTTCTTCTTCTACTTCTTCTTCTTCTTCTTCTTCACTATATGTAAAAAAATCAATATCTATTTCTTTCTCTTCTTTTCTCTCCTCATCTCCTTCTCTTTTCCTCCATGCTCGGGTATGTCTTCTTCTTCTTTCTTCTTTTATCCTCTTAGTTTTTTTTAATTAATATGCTTTACGAAATTTTTTTTTCTCTCCTTAGCTTCACTTGCAACTACATTAAGGTAAGATTTTTCTTTTTTCTTCTTTTTTCATGATTTTTTTCACTATATTTTTTTTATTTTATTTTTAATTGTTTTTGTTCTTAATAATTGTATAAATGTTGTTGTGAGATTTTTTTTTCATATGAGACCAATTTTTAGTTGATTTATTTATAGGATTTTTAAATTTTTAGCAATTGCAACTTCATTTTTTTCATATGAATTTTTTTAGTTGAATTTATTTTTTCATTTTATTTATTTGATGCAAATTGTTTTGAGTTGATTTTCTTCTTTTTTTTCCAAGCATTTTGAGTATATATTATACAGTGTTGATTTATGTTACTTTAATTATTTTATAATTTTATAAAATGAATTTTTTTAAATGTTTTTAAATAATTACCGACGGAATTACCGATGGAATTTCTGTCGGTATATCCGTTGGTAATAAAAAAATATTATTATCGAGAGATATACTGACGAAATGAAGCGGGTAATTTTATTTTTTTATTACCGACGGACACAAAATTACCGATGAAAGATTCACCGACGGAGCATTTCCATTGGTGATTTCGTCGGTAAATTAATTACCGACAGAATATGTGTCTTACCGACAGAACATGACCACCAAGTTTTTTATTTTTAGGACATACACCTTTTTAATCTCATTTGAATAGGTTAGAAGTATGATGTTGCATTTTAGGTTACCTTTAACATTTTAGGTTTATGTAGTTAACACTATAATTCACTTGATCAAACATGAACCATCTAATTTTCAAATGTTTGAAAAGAAGGTTTTGTGAATTTTGAATCCACATAAATTTTACACGTATGATTTTTCTCAAAACTCATACTTGGTAATAATTAATGGTTTATTAACCTTTGTATAAATTCATAATTCACATGACCTAACCTACCATACCACACATCACAAAACTCAAGCAAATAAGAAGAAAATACATTCTTATTTTTGTTCTCATCATTGGTTACAATAGTCATTACATTTCTTTTAAACAGGCCATCACACAAATACCTCTTTTCTACAAACATAGCACTTTTAGAGAATATAAATTTATCACTTTCAAAAACTATCTTAAAACTATTTTGCTCATCAATGAGCTAGACACCAAGTTCTTTCTAATGCCGGCAATATGTAATACATTGTTAAGGGTGAAAAGCTTTCTAGAGATCATCTTCAGTGTTGCAATGTCACGGTCACACAAACTAATTACCATAACTTTAACAATTAAGATAGTATAGAGTAAGCAAGAGGTTGACCCCACGAGGAAGATCTAGTTCAGATCTTTAGGCTAGATGATTCAAAGTTGGGGGGTTTGGAGGTTTTCTATGCTATGCTATGGTAAACAAAATAAATAATCAAACTAAATTAGATTAACTGAAACTTATTAAAAGAAAAACCTTGGTCTCAAGCAAACGTCCACCTATGAAAATCAAACCTGATCATTGAAATGATATGTCGATTTATATTTTGAATATCCATCTTTTCTTAACATTAGTGAGTTAACCAATCCACAGTATAACTAATGCTAACCATTAAACAACCATGGTGGCCACACTAGTAATTTAATTCAATGACATCCTTAAGAACTAGATAGGTTGATAAATCTAGATAACATAATTGTATGTATTCTATGTTTAAGTTAATTAAATGTCTTTTCTAATATTAACAACATAGATACGCCATAATTATTAAATTTAGTCGCTTCACAAGTTTAAATATCACAACTCCGGTTTTGATAGAAAACTTAGCAATAGATTGGTTAGAATAATAATAACTCATAGGAAATAAGCATAAGAAAACATTCATACTCATCATATAAACTAAAAAGAAAAGATAAAATAGATCTCACAGTTTTTAAAATCCGAAGGTTTCAGTATCTTTTTAACCAAGAAAAATAACTTAGCTTTGCATGTCTATTGAAAAACTAAGGAAGAGAAAAGATGAAAACATAATTTCAGAGATAGGAGAAAAATAACTTAGCTCTGCATTTTATATATAAAATATGGGCAAAATACTAGGTATGTGTTTGTAAAACTATCGAATAATATGGTTGCATGATTCAATAAGACCTTTCCAACACCTAGTACCTTAAAGGTTGTTGAGTTCTTCATGTATAGGTTTTCTCCATCCACTTTTTTGTAAGCAGAAAACATCATTGTCTCATTGCATACATGTCTTGTAGCACCAGTGTCAACCCATCACTACTCAGGAATATTGATAAGGTTGACTTTGGAAACAACACAAAACAAGTTCATTTCTGAAACTTTATTAGTGAGGTGATTGACCTTTTTGCAGGGTTTCTTAGCTTACCCTTATTTTTTCAATCTTTGGCTAGATACCCAACCTTATTATTGATAAAGCACTTGTTATTGAACTTCCTAACAATTCTTTTATCTTTCACAAGAAGCTTCTTTTAATTTTTGTTATAGGATACTGATCAGATTGACAATTAGCATATTTATAGGGGACTGACTAAATTATTATAAAACCTATTTGATGAGTTCAAAGTTTTTTTAGACTTGATCAATTCTATATCTATTAGCTTAACTCCTAATTCAAAATCTTCTACATCATATCTAGCTACCATGAAAAGTCAACAAAAACAAGAATGAATGAAGGTATGCTATGACAAACATTAAGTAGTGTTCAGACATTTCATGATAGTTTGCTACAAGTCTTGAGACCGACCTTCCGAAGCAGTATCAAAATACACGTTATTTTATATCTGTCTCATTAAATCAGCTGTCATTAGCAAAGTTCCTACTGTGGAATAGATCTCCTATCGAAAGTCCAGCATAATCCATCACAAATCCAGATGTTATTCTCACACCAAATCCATTAATGTATGACGAATGGAAGCTTATGGATCGACATCCTCTTACTTGCCTGCAATCAACCATCTTAGTTGGAGTTCTTCCTAATCTTATTGGCATGCAAACTTGTCATGAGACATGGGAAGTCCTAAAGGAACACTATGCATCTGTGTCTGTACGTAACACATGTACATCAACTCCGAAACGAGTTTAAGTGAACAAGGATGGGGACCGAATCTACTAGTCTATCTAGATATATTTAAGGTATTAGCTGACAAACTACTCGACAATGACAGCTTTAAAGTTTGTTCATCAAGCCTTGATTGCCCTATGATGTAGTTGGGCTTGCGATAATGGGTGATTCTAGACAGCCAGGTGAGGGTCTGCCATAACTAGATGAGGATTTGTCCTAGATAGATTATGTGGATGGCCTAGCAGATATATTTATGAACCAGTGGGATAGGTCTAGGTTCAAGAGGAGGTCTAGTCACGCTAGACCAAAATAACAACTCAAAAGGGTCATGACTTTTTATCCAACCATTAGATCGTGCTCAAATATTTTATCTTTTTAATATTATCATAGCAATATTACACTTTAACCCCTCATATCCATAAAAACACTCATGGGTTATAAATAAATCGTGAATCCTTCAAACAAAATATTATAAATCTTCATTCTCTACTGCATATTTATTTCCAAAATATATCTATGTAATATTATTGTATTTTCTCTTAAAAAGTCACTGACTTAATCATTATAAAGTCTCTAAATTCACCAAATATGACATTTTGCAGGTATCAAACACCCGCCTTCAATCACCTTGGCCAAGAAGAATGGATCTAATTGTCAGAACCAAGAGATTAACTGATTGTCCAAGACATAAGTCGTGCCCTCAAGCTACTTTGATTTTTTGGAACATCATCAGGACCTTTTACAAGTATCAAGCACCTGTCTCTAACCACCTTGGCGGGGGAGAATGGATCAAATTACTAAAATCAAAAGATTAACCGATTATCCAAAACATAAGTCTTGCCCCCAAGCTACTTGGACTTTTTGGATATCATTATTAGTGTCATATGTGAAAAACTGATCAAAAAGTCATCAGTTTCTTTCTAATGACATTTCCAAGTCATTTCATGACACATTTGGGCTAGAACGCTTGATGGATCTACCTATTACCATAGACTTTTGCCCATTCAGACTTCCAATAACTCTTAAGAAAATGCAATAACTCTCCAAGAAAGGGATTGACTTGGTCTCCTTAGTGCAATAGCACAGCCCTCCTTGGGTTCCCCTCCGCCCCTTAGAAAGTTTTATAAGTATGGGCATCGACATGGGTCTATCCCCTCCACCTCTTAGGAATTTTCCAAGCATAGGTGTCGATTGAGATTCGTTCCCCTCGGCCTCTTAGAATATTTTCTAAGTATTGGCTAGCCCTCCTTGGATTCCCCTCCGTCCTTTGGAAAATTTTCTGAGTATGGATGTGACATGAGTCTGTCTTCTTTGTCCCTTGGGAAATTTTTCAAGTATGGGCATTGATGGGGATTTGTTCCTCTTAGCCTCTTAGAGAATTTTCTAAATATGAACTCATCTTTCTAGGGTTCCCCTCAGCTACTTGGAAATTTCTAATAATAGATTCCACCCTTCATGGATTCCTCTCAACCTCTTAGAAAACTTTCTAAATATAGGCTTGCCCTCCTTAGGTTTCTCCACCTATTAGAAAAATTTTCTAAATATGGAATCCTATATGGTTTCACCTCACCCTCTTAGGAAATTTTCTAAGTATGGATCCTTCATGATTCACCTCTACATACTTAAAATAAAAATCAAACATGGTGTATCCCCTACACATAGGCTCTCAAGTATATTAACTGAGGTTTTCACTACATTTCTCATACAAAATAAAATTGACAAACTCGTCGTACCAGGTATTTTTACAAGTCTTTGCATATAAATATCACAAAGACTTGGAGAGCTGCTAATAAAATCAAATTTAATAGCCTAAAAAAACCCCATAAAACCCAACCTCCCTTGGGCTTAGCTACGTTTTGGATCCTACTATCCCAAAACCCATTAGTTGTATAAAAATTCTCTAAGAGCCCATGGTACCATATTTTCATTGATATTAATATTGTGTAAAAGATAGTGTGTAAAATTTTTTTAAGAGTCCATCATATTTCCATTCTATATTAATACATGTATCAGAGATATAAATATCTCTTATTAATACATATGTTAGTGATATTTTTTCTTTTTAATACTATTAGGACAATATTATTCTTTAACTCCTTATCTCCACAAAAAAGACTCATAGGTTGTAAATAAACTATAAATCATTTAAACAAAAGGTTTGAAATGTCCTCTTTGTATTGCATATTCATTTATAGAATATATCTCGTAATATTATTATATTTTCTTTTAAAAAACTTACTGACTTGATCATTAAAGGGTTCATAAATTCATTAAAGAAGATCTTTTGCGAGTATCAAGCACCGCCTCCAACCACCTTGGCTAAAAAAAAAAAATTAGATTATCAGAATCAAAAGATTAACTGATTATCCAAGACATAAACTTGGCCCCAAACTACTTGAATTTTTTGAAACATCATCAAAAACCATATCCCATGACATGGAAATTGAACTCTTCCCGTAAGTAAAATGGAAAAGTGAATACCATCCAGTAATTTATAAAATTATCCAGCGTTAATGTTCTCTGAGTTGGTCTTGCATTGTCTCGTATTACAAAATCAGACTTTTAGACATCATGTCAAATCTATTTAGATTCAAGTCCCTGCCATTTCCACGATCGCCAAAGTATGGCGACCTCCGCAACCAACAAGTTTAGCAATCCAGTGTCCCTCGTCTCCATTGTCACGAAGTTTTTTAGGAGGCGGGATGTCTAATGGCACTTCCATTGGTTGACCTGTAGTCACATTCCTCCCATATCCAAGCCGTCCATGGTCACCTCGACCAAACTGCCAGAAAATCCGGTCAGCATATATTACTACTCAATATTAAAACAAGTCGTTTGCTGAGAAAGTGGTAAAAAGTGCAAATATCTGTGAACCTATGTACCTGTGTTTAAGTGCCCATGCAGGCAAAGATATTAGAGAGAGAGGGAGAGAGAATAAATATGCATAGATGCAGATAAGGAATCAACCTCTATGATGAACAAAAACTGCACTCCACCCATATATCATGTCATTGCCATTGGAATAAAAAGAGCTGATTATACTTACGGAAAACATCTGCCCATCACGTGTCAACGCAACTGAATGAGTCCCGCCACAAGATACCTGGATTGCAAATAAAACCAGTTCAATCTTGAACCATGGGAGGATATTACACTGGTTAACCATAGCAAGCTAAAAAATACCAATTCAATTTTCTCTCTTTTACAATCAATTACAATAATGAGGATTGTCACAACAAACTAAAATATGTGCTTCAAATATAGGGCAACACTAGAAATTATATTAAAAAAACAAAAGGCTTGCAAGTCCTTATCAAACAGTTCCCAGAGTTCCTAAAGCTCCTAGCAAGGGTTGAGGGAACCTACTGTCAAACCTGAGTAATTGCTCTTCAATGATTAAGTATTACTATTAACAATATACTATGATCGCTGAAATTAATGCATCCAAATCTAGAGAAAGTTGGCCCCGTGAATGTGTGAGCATGTAATCCAGTAATGTACTTCAGGGAAATGGTTCCACCATTAACTTCAGTGCCAAGTTCAGTTTGATGTTTAAGCAAAATTCACCAAATGCTCAACATCGTCCCGAAAAGACCTTACATCATTCAGTATATTAGGGGCACAAAAGATGAGCTTAATTGTTCAATATCAACGAGCATTCTCAGGAAACATATCATGCATATTCTGTAGAACTTAGTAGTTTACAATCCTATGCACACATGACAAACAAAAGGAATTGCAAGTTTGGGTTGCCAAAGCCAAAAATTTGTATTATATACAAACCGTAAATAAGAATTTCCGAGAGTTCCCAAATGCATATGTTGATGATACCTGAATAATGTCCTCCCCTGCTAAAAGATTAACCTTTTGGGGGACCATTTTACTGCTCTTGTCATTATCTCCAAATCCCATTCTTCCGTGTTCACCTCTTCCCCAACCATACACCTGCAATAGAAGACAGGTATTAAGCAAAAAATTATTTTCAACCCAAATGGTAAAGACAAACAAAACCAGATCGGGTGACATATGTAGCATATGCAACAAGGAAGGTAACACCTGATTCGCCTTAAAAACAAAATCAGAAGGAAGCTAGGTTTAAGTTCTGTTGGTATGACTTGCAAATTAATGTAGTCAGGCTTGTAGACACAGGTGGTTCTAAGTATTTAGATGATGATCTAACATTACTAGATAGGGATTTGGCCTAGACAGACTATGTAAATGGCCTAACAGATGTTTTTATGGACTAGTAAGATAGGTCTAAATCCAAGAAAAGATTTGGAATGGCCAGATCTGATTAGCTCCTTAAAACTACGATAATGAGAGATTTGTCCATTACATTGGGCTCAAATTTTTAAGGTGATTCTATAGGCAATTTTTTATAGGACAACCACTGCATCACTGAACAGACAGTCAGATCTTTCAGAATTGTGTTTTGTGCTTCTGATATGATAGTTTTTATTATTTTCCCTATGTTTTTTCAGATTCTATGTTCTAATTCAGATTATTTTTTGTTTATTTCCTTTATGTTTTCAGATTCCTAGCTATTTTCTAGTTAAGATAGGGTTTTCTGACCTTTTTAAAGATATTGTAAACCTCTTAAGGAGGCAACCACCATATGCTTTAATTTTTAGAGGATAAAGTAGTGAATTCAGGGTTTACATCTAAAACCCTCTCTGCTCATAAGTATCTTATGTCTTTTTCTTGTGATTTCGTGTTGTTATTGTCCTACGTAGCTTCTACCTGCATTAATTGGTATCAGAGTCTAACGGTCCTAAGTTTTATATTGCTTGTTGTGTGTTGTAATTTCATCGATAATTGTTTGCTTGTTGTGTTACACTAAACAACCATGGTAGGAAATGGTTATAGAGTGGGGCATGTCCAAGGGGAGGATGAGGAGGCTCCCCTTCGAGGAGAAACATCCAGGAGCTCATCATGAAGGACATGCAAAGACATATCGCATAATTGACTCGTAGACTAGAAGAGAAAGAGCAACGTGAACATACCCAGGAGAGTGATCACGGGACCTTAGCTAGTACTTAAAACCCAAAGGCGTGAACGGAGAAGACAACCTCATGATAGGGAAGAGGTTAGATTTGGGGATTTCAGGTTTCATATCAAAATCTCTAAGTTTATTGGAACCTTACAGGCAGACAAGTTTATAGACTAGTTGAACAAAGTCAAGAGGATTTTTAAGTATAAGGAGGTTCCTGAGTAGACACAAGTTAAATTAATCACAATCAAATTGAAAGGTCAGGCATCTACCTGGTGGGAACGGTTGAAGAAGATGCAGGAGAGGCAAGGAAAATTGAAAATCAATGACTAGGATAAAATGAAGAAGAAGATGAGAGAGCAGTTCCTTCTTTTCAGTTATTCTCAAACCTTATACCAAAGGCTTCACACGCTGAGATAATGAGGTAAGTTTTTCAATGATTACACTAATGATTTCTACCAGTTAGTAGCTTGGAATCTAGCAGAAACAGAAGAGCAGTTAGTTGCAAGGTATTTAAGTGATCTAAAGCAGTCTATACAGGAGGTATTGTGTCTACAGTCTTTATTAATAGTTTATGAAGCTTAACAAAGGGCCTTGACAACAGAGAAACAATAAACTGCTAGGAGTAGGAGTAGAAGTTTCCAAGTAGATTAGAATAATATAGGTGGGCATATCAATAATCAGAAGGCTACCACCACACAACCTAGGCCAGCTCAACAAAATCAATAGGCATCGGGTCAAGGTTCCGGTTTCAGAATTCGTTGTTTCAGATGTTGTGAACTTGAGCATCGGGCTAGCAAGTATAGTAAAGCGGAGAGTCACCCAAGAAAAAAAAATTTGGAATGACAAGTCTGGTTAGCTCCTTAAGACTATGATAACAAGTGATTCTACGAGCAATTTTCCCTAGGGCAATCTCTATGTTGCTGAACAGACCGTCAGATCTTTCAGAATCGTGTTTTAAGCACTAATGCTCCTGGTATGGTATTTTTTTTTTTTTTCATATGTTTTTTTCGGATTTTATGTTTTAATTCGGGTTTTTTGTTTACTTCCTTTATGTTTTCAGATTCCTAGTTGTTTCCTAGTTAAGATAGGGTTTTTTTACCTATTTAAATGTCTTGTAAATATTTTAAGGAGGCAGTTACCATATGCTTTAATTTTCCGATAATAAAGTTGTGAATTCAGGGTTTACATCTACAACCCTCTTTGCTCATTAAGTATTATGTGTCTTTTTCTTGCGATTTCATGTTGTTACTGTCCTGTGCAGCTTCTACCTACATCACAAATTAAATTAAGTTATTTTTATCTTTCGACTCAAGAAAAGTTTAAAACATGTTTGATTAGAAATAACTTCTGACTTTCATCAAAAAATCGTTACAAAATTGAGTCAAGATTTTGCTTTAAACTTTTTAAACTTCCAACTAATTGATTCTAACTTGTACCACCTCCCTTCATCAAAAAAAGTTGCTTTGTGTTAATTTTTGTCAAACATCTTCACTTATTTTTTTCATAAGCTATTTAAGAAATATAGCTTTCGAATTATGGCTCAAAATCAAAAACCATTTTCCACAAGTCATGTCAAGCGGAGCCTTATTCACAAAGCAATGGATACAGTTCCTATACTGAGAGTAAGGATGCGTCTCTTATTTATAATCAGCAAGATCCAATTCAAGCATCATGTAAAAGTCAGAGAAGAGAAAGGGGTTATATATGGCCCGAAAGCCAATAGCTAAAAGCAAACTCTTTAACCTAAGATACAAGCCTTTTAAAGATTGATACAAGTGGAATTTCTGATCCTAAGCTAGGAAAGCTCTGCCACACAAAGTAGCTTTTGACTTTGAGTCATAATTCAGAAGTTGTTTTTCATAGACAACTTACGACAAAAATAAAGTTAAAATGACTTGAAGTTAGAAGTATGTTTGTTAAGACTTGAAAGCAACTCTTTTGAGGAAGAGATGTAATATACCATACGTTAAATATTAAAAAATCTGACTTTTGATTAAATCACAATTTTGACTTGGATTTGTAACTAACTTTTGATTTAAGTCAAAATATGATTCTATCCAAATATACCTGTGAGAGTCAAAAATCAAGAAAAACAACTTGAATCAATTTGCAAAAATCATACCAAACATAACCCACATGAATAAAACATAAGCTCAAGATGAAAGTACAGAACTGAATGAACTTCTCTGCTATATACAATGTTGCACCTGAACAGGTTATAATAATGACAAGCATGCGGTCAACCTAATTAAAGAAACTTTTAGACAGCAAAGAGCATATTTACCTCCCCATCATCAGTCAATGCAGTAGAATGCCATCCACCAGCAGCAATATCAACCTAGACATACACTCAGGCTATTATAGATATGAAACTGAAATCAAGCACAAAATGTCTAAGAAATTAACAAGAAAGAAAACAGCTCATTCCATATCACCAATCTCAGTGCACATTAGCGTAAGCCTTTATTAGAAGTCAACAAGTTTAAAGTGCAGATTCTCTGCATCACTGAGTAACACGAGTCTTCACCCCTTTTATAAGCTTTCATGTTTGCACTGCACTAAATCGAACTATTGTACCTTGATCATGCCAAGGCACTACATATGGGGCACTCTCAGACTGGATGATGGCAGTGTTTTCATAGAAAGGTTCCAAACAACCAATTATAAGAAATGACATATTTTCAAATGATTTATTCAGGTAATCTGGGAAGAAGAATTTTCAAAAATAAACTTGAATGAGGAACCCATTCATCAATAAATCCTAACACTTCAGATGAGATGAGAAACTGTATTGTGCAACTAACGATGCCTAATGAAATGGAATAAAAATAGAAGTCAAGCAGAAAGGGACTTAAGGATGTAATACAAACCAAATTGAGACCAGAAAGTCCTTGGACAAGAATAGGTTGTGATCTTGGCTGAGTATCACCAGTTCCGAGCTGTCCATATTCATTATTACCCCACGCCCATAAAGTTCCATCTTCTTGAAGAGCTAAATTATGAAATGCCCCAACAGCAATGAGCCTCACTCTTTCAAGACCTTGTACCCGCACAGGGACAGATATCTGCTTTCTGAAAATATGAAAAGCTGTAAGTGGTTAAAACAGCAATAATATGAGGACGCAGCAAGCTATCAATACAAGCACACTTCAAAAGCATGTAGCAAGGACCAGAAACAGGGATATGTAAAAACATAATTGACGATTTAAGTCAAGGAAACTGTACATGTCTCCAGGAGGCCATGGTTGACCCCAGGTCCATACATGCCCTTCACGTGTGAGAACCACAGAGTGAGTACCCCCAGCAGCTACCTAAAAAATTAGCAATTAGAGATGGATGACATATCAGCAATTAGAACAGACAGAAAAGCAATTGAGGGCCAAGACATGTCATTTAACATATAAGTACAATCACAAATATAGAAGGGAGGTAAGTGAAAGCAAATTTCTAAGTTGTACGCAAGCTAGTCTAAAATTGCTATGATCCATAAAACCGATACTTAAGGCTTATGCCTCAATGAGTAAGATGCCTGATGCTGGAATAGAATTTAATGAAGCAGGATTACAACTCATGCGTGCACTCTAACATCTCAAATACCATTCTTGAGTATTCATGTCACTCTAAGGTTGTCGGTCAGCTTTCTTGGCTTATAGCAAGCAGCAGCAGGAGGAAGTTACATACTATTAATAGACTTAATTAATGCCTTGAAAAATAAGCATGCACAGTTAACCATCCTCTTCTACAATATCATTCGGAGAGCAAATAAAACCCACACAAGGAAAAGGGGATGAAATTAAATACAAATAGTAGATTCCTGAGTATTCATTTGTACATAACAACCAAGGAGGCAATCTGAAACCATATTCATATTTCATACAGCTTGGGAGGTGCTGGGGAAGATATTGAAATGGATTCCTTAAAATAATTCAACTCCTGCACTCTATAATGATTGATAGAAAAGAAAATCACCTGGCGAACTACAAGGTTTGATGCACAGCGTTGGGGGATGACTATATCCCTTCTCAAAGGCCTCCCAGTGTCATTTTTCCTCTCAGGTTCTTCACCACACTGGCCATATTCGTTCCCACCTACATTGTTAAAAATGTATCATACTTTTAAATTCATTAGTTCTTCCACTTATATATGAACATTGAGTAAACAAACTACATTCATGAGAAAGAAGGAAGAAAAAAGTATGAACATGAATTTTCATTCATACAAAAAAACAAAATCATTGTATTTTCTGCAACTTTTTTCTTTCATGCAGCAATTAACCAAACCAAGCAATGCTATTCAGATACAGGGAAAAAACCTCCTTGTTATCTCAATGATTCATTCTTATAAGCAGACAATGAGATGATTAATTCAAGAAAAAAACTAAAAGGGGATCATTGCATACCCCAAGAATAAGCACGTCCTTGATCATCAACAGCCAAACAATGCCAGCCACCAATAGCCGCCTAAAAATCAAGAAACCCAAAAACAAAATATTAGAACAAAATGATTGACACACAGACTTAGACACACACGAACCATTGCATAACCAAAGAGAAGCATAATCATCATGGTTTCCAAAAAAAATAACCAAAGAAAAATATTACCTGAACAATGTTGACATTAGCAAGAGCCTTGACCTGGCTAGGAATGTTCTCGGTTTTGGTCTCTGGTGGATGTCCTAATGTCCCTCTTTGGTTCCAACCCCAAGTAAACAACTAGCAATATCAATCAAAATATTTTTTTTCAAAAAACCCATTTACATTAACACCAACATATTGTAAACCAAAAAAAATGCTGCATGCATAAACAAAAGTGTCCTCAACAATTCATTCAAGTTGAGCTTCTTCTTTTTTTATTCTTGACTCAGTCCAAATCAATAACAAGTCAATAAATCTAATCAAGTTATTTAATTACTTTAATCCAAATAAATTTCAGGGTTATTTCACTAAAAAAAAATTCAACTACTTTAATCATCAGCTTACTTAAAGGACTTGAAATTTAAAACTTTACTATAAGTCAAAAGGCTGAACTTTCAATCATTATTTTTTTACTAGAAGCTAATAAGACAAGCTTAAATCAAATTTTTATCATTGATATCAAACAAACTATTCAGTGCATACTAGTATTCCAGCTAAAGCCAGAGAAGGGTAAGAAAAATAAAAACCTTGCCATCATCACAAATGGCAAGAGAGTTGCGACTTCCAGCAACAACAGAGCGAACTTTGTAAGGCTCGAGAGCTTTGACAACGCAAACCCATTCTTTGTCTTCGTTGTTCCCTATCCCTAGTTGGCCATCCTCGCCCGATCCCCTGATTCATATTTCACAAACAAAATAAAACCGAAAACATTGCCATGATTTTACTTGTACACATGTGTTTTATACAGTTAAAAGTGAGAGAGGATGCTTACCAGGCAATCACAGAGGACTCGGTTGCCATTGGAGAGAAAGCGACAAAGAAATAAGTACGTGGGTGTATTTATAAAGAGGAGGTTTTTTAAAGGGTTTTTGGGGTTAGTGGTGGCAGTGGGGGTTTTCCCTTTTTCCCTGCCTATCGCCTTGATTATGCGAGGTGAATTGGATTCGGACAGTGGTCTAAAAAGCTTTAGCCAGAATCGCAGTTTAGTGGAAATGGACAACCTTGAGGTTCCTTTTTTGTGGATTTGTAGGTTTAATTTACTTGTCATTATACAACACGACTTTAAGATGCCAACCATTGTAACATCATCTATAACCCTACTTGATCTGGTAATGGATTTCCCATGTTTTTAAAAATGTTTTTTCATCAAATAAAAAATTAATCCATTTCAAAGCACAACGAAGAAATCCAAAAAATTAATCCATTTCAAGCCATGGCAAGGCTCTGCTCTCAACTTGTCTTCACTAAGTCCAGCTTGGTCTAGTTGAATAAACGCCTATGCATTCAACTTTAATCATCCACAGTTATACACCATCGGAGCTAGTTACTTTGGAGGGCATATGCTTGATGTTCTGATGACCTAAAAGGAGGGAAACTGATTCGGGAACTTTTATAATTCCTGTTCTGTTCTACTACAACCACCTAAAGGTGTTACTGATAAACCAAACAGGGTTTTGAATGCTAAAAATTCGAAACAAGTAGTTTCGTCACTGATGTAATATCATATAGCAGAGCCACAAGGAACATCAAACCCAGAATTGGAAGATGAAAATCTGATAAAAACATCAACCCAGATTGTAGGCATCAATACTAAAAACTTGATAATCTGTTGGTACATTTCAATCCCAAGTACTGTGGCACGGCACTCAAGATTATCAAATTCATTAATAAATCCAACTACAACAACCCACAGGCGTCTGTAAATTTCACAAGATAGAAGTACAGAGTGCATATATCCTATGAACTGAACTTCATCACTGCGGCCCCTCGCCGGATTCACGTTTTGATGCTTCCTTGATCTCGTCCGCATCATCCTAAAATTGGAATAATGAACACATCAAGCATAACCAGAATAATATAAACTAAAAGCCTTTGAAAGTTACAAGCAGTTGCTCATGCATAAGCAACATCAGGTCAAAACCACCCAAGACCATTCTAATATCATACTCTGCTTATGTCTCTCATAAGATGCCCTATAACTTCAAACAATGATGAATTGTGATATAAAAAAAAAGGTCCTGAACAAGCCAACATAAATTGGCGAACATAACATATAGTATCAGGCATAATTTGCCTTTGAACTTAAGAGAATGTTGTCAACTCTGTCCACTCAGGTAGTGATTGTTGCAACTTCCAAATGCAAAGCACATAGCGTTTTTTAAAATATGCAATGCACAAATGGGTTATTCTGCACATATGGTTCCAAAACAGGATTTAATGATTCTGTAATTAGAAGCGAGAATGGTTAGACAGCTTCAGGGGTCGGCCAAACCTCAACAAACACATGTACATAAATGCATCCTTACACAAATGTGCAAATGGGTGTGCACGTGTGCAACCTTGGGGAAAGAATATGAATATGAGAGAGAGAGAGAGAGAGAGAGACCGTGATATCAGAGGTCCAGAGTGTCAGATTATCTCGGAGAAGTTGCATGATCAATGTGCTGTCCTTGTAAGACTCCTCACCCAATGTATCCAGCTCAGAAATAGCCTCGTCAAAAGCCTGCCCAAATATAGTACTTTTTAGTGATGTCAATAGGACCAAGAAATTCGTCAGTGATTCGTATGCAATTAAAGATATCGACACTAAGGACTGAATAGATCAACTTATGTTTAAGGAAACATGGCTTATCAACTAGGTTTTATATTAATACAGAACAAATTGAGTATAAAAGAACGAGTGTGCTGGTATGAACCAATTACAAAGCAAACTGATTTCACTAAATTGTAATATTATTTAGTAAAGTGAAGAAGGGACAAAAAAGATATCTCAATGAACGAACATTAATGAAACATGACAACCCTATGGACCAATACATAGTTACATTTAGGGGAGAAACCAAATGTACTGGCATCAATGCTTCACAAACTAACTAAACCAAGTTTGAGCAAACAATTTACTTAACATTATTGACCCAACAACTATTAAAGCACTCAATACTGTTAGCTTCCACAAGTTAATAGCTAGGATCCAATTCCATGCCAGTTATAAAATTTACTAATTAAAACCAACGAGAGGAATGGAGAGCCAGAAATATGCTCCCAAAAGCAAAGAAAAACACCAATCACTTCCTTTTACTCAAAATAATAATGAAAAGAAAACAGAAGAATATGCTTTTCACAACTTGCCTATAAACATAGAGGCAAATACATGCTAAATGCTATTGTATGCGAGGAAATACCTGCTTGGCAAGATTGCAAGCACGATCAGGAGAGTTAAGGATCTCATAGTAGAAGACAGAGAAGTTAAGAGCAAGCCCAAGCCTTATTGGGTGAGTAGGAGCCAGTTCAGTAAGTGCAATATCCTGCAACAAATAAAACAAAAGCAAACTAATCAGAGAAATAATAGTTGCACATATAAAGCTAAATAGCACAAACAACAATGACAATAACAATTCAAATTTATAAAAATTGGCAACATGCTGGCACAAAAAGGGCCCACCTGAGCAGACTTGTAAGCCAACAAAGTGCTCTCAGCAGCTTCCTTCCTCTCAGCCCCCGTCTTGAACTCAGCAAGATACCTATGGTAATCACCCTTCATCTTGAGGTAAAATACCTTGGACTCAGCAGATGAGGCAGAGGGAACAAGATGCGACTCAAGGAGGTTCAAGATTCCGTCACAGATCTTGCTGAGCTCAGCTTCAATTTTGCCCCTGTACTCCTTGATGATTGTGACATGATCTTCATTTCCTCTGCTCTCTTCCTTCTGCTCAATGGAAGATATGATCCTCCAAGAAGCCCTCCTAGCTCCAATGACATTTTTGTAGGCTACGGAGAGCAAGTTCCTTTCCTCCACAGTTAGCTCCTCCGAATCAACTGTCTTTGCAACTTTCTCCATAAACTCCACCATTTCTTCATAACGTTCAGCCTGTTCGGCCAACTTGGCCATGTAAACATGCTCTTCACGTGATGATTCAGTTGGCGACATTTTTATATCAAACTAAAAGTTACTTCTGCAAGGAAGTTCCAAACACATGTATCATTAGAATGAGCTGGACAATATCGAACTCTAAGGGCTACATTTAATTACATAACTAGCTTGCACAGATTCATAAATTAACTCTTCCATCAACCACTCAATAACATGTCTCCATCTATTGATTCTTAACTTTTTCATCCGTAAGTTATTAATAATTTACAAAAATTGCAGACCTTTTGCAAGCTTTAGAATGAAATCCCTCAAGCTTGAACGAAGTCAGCTAGAGCCTAGAGACGCTAAGAAAGTTGAAATAACACAAGTTCTCAACAACCCCAAAAAGAATGGCAAGAATTATCCTTCAAAGATCTTTGCAACATTAACAAAATCACAGCCCTAGATCAAGTTATGAGATCTGATTTCTACAAGTCATTTAGAAAGTCGTTATTGTTTCTACAACAAAAAATTTAATCCCAAAACCGACCATCTAGAAATGAATGTCCACTCTCCAATTAATAATAAATCAAACTCTAATTCCTTAATTTCTCCAACATTTTCTCGTTAATAAAACAGATCAGATTCACAGACGTAAATGGAAACCGCAAAACCACACCTTAGCATACAAAAAGTTTCATCTTGTAACAATTTCACTTGGAAATTCAGACTCTTGGCCCCATAATTAAAAGCCCGAATCCAAGCTACCGATCCCATTACTTTCAAAAACATTCTTCGGCAAATCGTAACAATCAATTCTGACCTCATATGCTTTGCTATCTCCAAAATAAAATTAAAAACAAAAAACCTTCTGTATTTAGCGAAACCAACCAGTTAAGCGTCATAACACATTAAGATAAAACAAAAGACACCAAAACCAACATTTCCTACACTTTCTCAGCATCCAAACAAACCACAAAATAATTAAAAAGCACATAAATCTCAGCAGATCGAAAAAAAAAACACACTAAATAAATCCAAACAAATCACAAATAACATAAATCCACAAAATTAAAACCACAGATCTAACCCTAAAAACAAAAAAAAATGTAACGCTACCTTGAAAAGAGAATCTGCAGACACGGGTCTCTCTCTGTGCGTGAAATGGAGGGGAAGAAATTGCGATGGAGGGGTATTTTGGGCTCGTTAAAAAGACTGCGAGGGAGGGGTACTTTGGGCTTATAAAAAGAGAGGTCATGAAGTTAGGGGTCCAATGAGAAAGTGACAAGTATTGGGTGGCGGAGATTTCGTGGGAGTTCGTATTTTTCTTTTCGGATTTATTATTTCTGGGAAGGACACTCTAGCTTTGACCGTCAACGGAGATGGTCTGAACGAGTGATCCTCTGTGTGCGTGTGTAGTCGGAAGGCTAAAAAGTCTAAAAAGAAAGCAGCCTTTAATTTATTGATGATTCGACGGTCTGTGTGTGGTGGGCCCGACTTTCCTTTTCTTTTCTTTAGGTTGGTTATCACTTCAAGGAAAATTGGGACTTGGAATTTTGTTAGCCTTTGCCTAATCAATTATTATCCCATTATGCTCCTTCCGTCTTTTTAAAACCCAACTTGAATTATAGGTTGGACGGTCGATCTCAATCGACTTCAAAAACAAAATATATTAAAAAAAAAATCTAAATAATGGTGTTCTTGTAAGAATAATTAAAAAAAATCAATGGGTTAATAGCTATGTTTTTGTTATATTTTTTGTTCTTAGATGGTTTTAGATCTTGAGTTGGTTAAGTCTGAATCAACTCAATTATCTGTTTAAATTTAAAAAAAATGGTTTATACTTTCCATAATTAAAAATAAATTGATCAAGTATTTATACTTTTTATAGTAAATAATAATAGGAGGAGGTTTCTTGGTATGTGATGAGTTATGACTCATCTTGAGATGCATTTGGTGAAAAGTAATCACTTGCAAAGAAATGAAATTAAATAATTGTTTGGAACTAAAAAAATTCTTTGTATGAACACTATAAAATTCCATAGTCATTAGCGTACGTGCTTATCATTCATTGGCAAGGCCTTATCACAATGCCAACAAAGAGTCACATCATTGATGAATCATTTCGTTTACTTCATTAAAGAGTTTAGGTTCCGGTCATGGTGTCATCGTTTACTTCAGATGATGACCCACAATTCAATGACTTAAAATTTAAGTTATTTGATGTTTTGATAATAGTTAATTAAATGTTTATATCAATATTTTCTTCTTTGTAATCTAGGAAATTCATAATTAATGATAGAAGTCCTAGTATTCATTTTGATAGGATTTAGGGATCCTCCAATAATAAAATCAGTAACTTTAAATAGATATTGTAATAATTAAAAGAAATAGCTTAAAAATCCAAGAACAATAGTGATTGTTTTTGTTTTTATATGATAAATGCTCAAAGAATTAAGGTATAAATGCCTAGAAAGTAAGAAGTTTGAACCTCTTACTTAGGTAATTCACAGATATTTATAATCTATGAATTTGTCGTTTTGATAGAGTGGAGGAACTAAAGAGTTATTTGGCCCTGGTGATATTAATGAGAGATGAAAATCTCTTATACTTTATTAATAAGGGGCAAACATCCCTTACATATCATTAATAAGATGAAAATAAGGTATGTAAAACCTGAGATAAATTAAAAATAATGTAATAGAAATTATGGCGTAATAAAATGAAATAAGAAAAAGAATATAATAAATGAGGGAAACAGAGTTAAGAAAAAAGAAAACTTTATGGTCGAATATATATGTTTTAAAAAAAGGAGAAATGGTCTAGTTGTTTTAAGAAATAGTTAGACCGATTTAAAGAAAACAGTCAGAGTGTTTCCCAAAACAATTACACAATTTTGACTATTGTCTTTGTTATAACTTGACGGTGTGCAACAATAAAGAAAAAAACATTTTCATTTCTTTTTCCTTCCTTTCACCTTGAAGGACTAAAGAGTAAGGTCTATAAGTGAAAAGATAGGGTTTTGAGAGAGAGAAAGAGAAAGGAACACATTAATACTAGAAATTCTAAAAGATTAAAGAGGGGGGAGATTAAATTAGAGAGAGAGTGAAGAAATAAAAGGAAGAAAGAGCAACTTTGAAAAATTCAATTTGTTGATTTTTGAAATATATTTTGTAATCAGGTAAGATGTTTGGAACTCCACTATGTCAATTTGAACAAGAGTTAGTTGATTTTGAGCAAATTTTAGCAAAATTGAATTAGAATTTTTGAGATGAAATTTAGGGAAAAGTAAATTTCTTAGAAATTGGTTTCTAGGAGTTTTGTAAACAGTTATGGGAGTGAATTCATGGAAGAACGATGAAGAAAATTGATAGGAAAGGAAGGACTATAAAGACGACCATAAAGAGAACAAAGGGATAAATTATGCATTTATGATATCAACTATTAATTGTGTGATAAGTGAGTGTTTGATCATGCGAATAATGATTTTTATTGAGTTGAATTAATGAAACGATGAAATATTGAGTAATTAAATTATTGGGTTTGGAAGGAAGAAATTGTAAATTGTATGAAATTGTATAAAATTTAATATAGATTGAATGATGAAGTATTTTGTTGTGTTTGATTTGTGCTAAGTAACATGTTAGATAAATAGGTAACACTTGGATTAATTGAAGAATTGAGAATTAAATTGCTTGAAATAAAATGACTAAAATTGAATCTGAAAAATGTGTTTGGTGATGATGATGCAAGCGAGGCCACATGAGTTGTGCTAGTAAGGACTATTATGTGTCAGATAGCAACAAGTAGGTGACATGTAGCTTGACTTTTTATTTTGCGCATTTTCATTCAATTTATGAATTCCTTAAATGTAAGAGTACATGGTAATATTGTTGAACATATGTGAGACAAAAGAGTTTGATTAAATGATAAACTAAAGCCTCCTAAAGGGAATGTCGTAATTGATTTGGTATTCCGATAAAGGAATTGCCATGTGATAGGGACTTCCGTTGAAAGAATTGTTGTATGGTGTGGAATTCTATTGAAGGAATTGTCGTATAGCATGGAATTTTGTTGAAGGAATTGTCGTATGGTGTAGATTGTAGAATTTCATTGAAAGAATTGTCATGTAACGTGGAATTTCATTGAAGGAATTGTTATAATGAATAACTTTCGAGAATAAAAGCCAAATTGTAGGTTCTCCCATATGGATTGCCGAATTTAAATCGAAAATATTAGACGGTTGGTATATTGTAACATGGAAATGGAGTATGAATTACATTTAGAGGGTATTATGTTTAATAATTACATTTATTTGATGATGTTCCAAAATTAAGCTACTTAGTTTAAATGATGGAGATTAATTATGAAGTATTCATGATTATTTTGTGTGGGTATTTTAGGTACAACTCAAGATTGGCATGAATAGTTACTTTATTGCCTTTGTGTTGGTTTAGATTTCATATTAGGGACATATTTATATTATTCATTTTGGTTATTTATATTTGTAAATGACAAATTCATAGACTACTAAAATATGTAATCATAACTAATATCGAATGGTTTTAAAGTATGAACATTTTGTAAATATGTATGATATGATATTTATCGGTAATCTTTCCATAAATATTATGTAATGCATATATAAACCTCATATTATTGTAATGTAAATATTAAGTTCTAATCATGAACTCTGTCATTGTGACAAGTAATTTAGTTGTTCATTGATTTTTTTTTTCTAAAAATGTGATAAAGCATCATCATTAATGATTATTGTGGGAACAATCTAGTTGAATGGAACTTAAATGGATTGAATAATGATTGAGATATGATATCGACATTAGAAAAATGGAGCTTTCAAACAAAACTTTGCTGAAATTTCAGCAGAGATAAAAAAAACCTTTTCCTTGGTTTTTTGTAAACCATAACATAATATTAAATTTGATATTGTTTGAAATTTTTGGGATGTTATATGGTAGGCCTTTGGAAAACCTTTTATACATCTATAGATGTAGGGTGATGATTATTTCTGATATGGACAATTCATGTTAATAGGCTAAAGACAAAACCCTATGGTCCTTATATGGATCTTTAACGATCTTCAGATCAATTAGGTTTGGCGCATAGCCAAGCTTAGGGGAGACATGTTGTCTTAGACTTAACACATGATCGAACTCAAGTATGTAGGGTGTAGCGACCTATCAAACTCACGTTGACTTGGGCTAGGCACATGGTTGAACCTAAGTATATTAAGTCTGACAATTTTTCATACCCATGTTGATTTGAGCTTAGCACAAAGTCGGGCCCAAGTATATTAGGTTTGGCAACTCGTTCGATTCACGTTTTGTTGGGCCCAACATATGGTTGGACACAAGTATATTGAGTCTGACAACTTCTTAGATCCATGTTACCTTAAGCTTAACACATGGATGCACCCAAGCATATTGGGTCTCGAAACTCGCTAGACCCCCACCGACTCAATTTCAGCTCTTGGCTTAACCCAAGTATATTGAATCTAGCAACTTGTTAGACCCACATAGCCTTGGACTCAACACATAGCTAAACTCAAGTATATTAAGTCTGGCAACTTGCTAGACTCATACTAACTTGGGCTTGGCAAAGGATTAACCTAAGTATATTAGGTTTAGCAACTTGCCAGACTTCTAGTTATGGAGAAAAGATGAAAAATCTTCTAGTTATAATGAAAATGCTTTAAAGCATAACACTTCGTTTTGAGTAGATGGTAGAAACTATTGAAGAATCAAAAGATTTGAGTGAGATGTCAATTGATGAATTACAAGGTTTATCAGCAGCTCATGAACATCGCTTGAATTCAAAAAAGTCTACAGAATTTAAAAAAGTCTACAATATCCATTGAAGATGCATTGCAATCTCAATTGAACATGATGACAAAGGAGGAAGTTTTAAACATGATTAAGCACAATCAATGTGGTCAAGGTAGTAAAGATAGAGGTGGATGAAATAACAATTTTGATCAATGTCAAGGTTGCAATGGAAGAACAAAAAATAGAGGTGAAGGAGATTCAAATCAGCATCACAAGTCTCAAATACAATGCCATAAATACCAGAAATATGATCATTATAGGAAAAAATATAAATCTCATATTCAATGTCATCACTGCAAAAGGTTTGATCATTATTAGTATGAGCGCCAACTTAAAAATTCAAATAATAGAAATGTGCATGCCAAAAGACTAATAAAGATGCTTTAAAACTTTGTTTTTGGCAAGCTGTAACATAGAAAAGGAGGAAGAGGTGTCTTTAATGATGTATTGTCATATGAACAAGAAAAATGAGAAGGGCGAATTTCAAACCAAGTGGGAGTTGATTAATAAAGTAAAAGAACAGTTAAAAAAGAAAGTCAAACGTGTAGCTGAGAAGAGAGAAGCTATTTCTAGGTTGCTCAAAGATGAGGTTGATTGCTTTAAAATATATAAAAAAAAAGTAATACAAGATCAACATGAATAAAATGTTGAGTCACTTAATTATGAATTATGAATGTGAAGATTTCATAGAAAAAATGGAGCAAGAACATTTTAATGGTTCAACGGGATTCAAAATAAACAAACAAACATCTTGTTGGGCCTTTAGATGCAAAAAAGGGAAATGAAGAGCAGTATTGATAAAAGGCTTTTAAAGAGAGAAAGTTATTTAAGAGATAAAAAGTAAAGTCTTTGAGCTAGAAAAGAGAAGCCAGCTTGCTTCTCTTAGAGAAAGAATAGAAAAGGAGTTCGAACAAGTTGTTTTAGAAAATAAGAAACTTAATGATGAGAAAAAAGAGTCGTATGAAAAATTCACCATAATAAATAGATGATCAAATCTCACTGATAATATCAGCAAATAATGATTAATGATCACAACGTGTTAAAAAAAACCCTATATGAATGCGTGTTAGAAAGGAAACTAGAATCGATCAATCGATGATCCATGTACTTATTTTGCTATATATTCTCATATTGTAATCCTATGACTTTCAAAGATGTCATTAAAGAAACAAGAAGTGGTTGCTTTTTCTACTACCGGGACAGAGTATATTGAGTTGGAAGTTGTGCTACTCAAACTGCGTGGTTGAGAAAAATGCTTAGTGAGTCGCAACATTATGAAAACAAGCCAACAAAGATCTTTTGTGACAATAAATATACTATTGCATTAACAAATGATTTGGTGAAAGATCAAGAAAAAAATGGTTGAGTTTTGTTCGTCTGAAGATTAAGTTGCTGATATTTTTACAAAGTCTTTGATTTGTTCTTGAAGTTTTAAGAAGACGGAAGGGCATGAAGAAATTTGAACAACTTGGTTTAAGGGAGGGTGTTAAAGAAACATTGATAAAGTTAGCATCATCAATCGCAGTTAAAGAATAAACACATACCAGAAACCTTCACCAGAAGATCCGAAAACATAATGTGACTACAAATCCTAAAGAATGGATGTCACGCTACTGCACTACCAGTCGTTCCACAATAACCAAAAAATCACCAAAAAGAAAATTTTCCTTTCCAGTCCAGATCAAAAGGCTAAAAGAGTTGACATAACATGGATGCAGAGCATTGAAGAGATAAATCAATGCTTTTGTCAACTATGGGGTTTCTATCAACTTAAAGCTGATGCAGTAGTCTTGATCCTTCCAGTCCCTATAATTCCTTGGTGATATTGGCGTTCTGAAAGGAGATGGAGAATCAAGATTGAATTCCCAAGATTGATCTTTAAGGAGCTGCTCGACCGTCGCTTCCAGTTGCAAGGGCCTAGGGGGACTCTGAGCATTAAATAGAAACCAGTATTTTGTTTAGATAATTCATTAAGGAAAAGTTAGTTTATGAAACAAGAAAGAAAGACCCGAATGAAGAAACGAGGAAAGGGAAATAAGCAAAGTGACCTTCATTGTAATTGATGCCAGCGGTGAACATGGAGTTGCCAACTGCTTGGAAAAATCTGGACAAAATAATAAAATGTGAATTGAATTTTACAAGGAAAGATTCTGCAGTGATTATAAGCAGAAGAATGGTAAGTTCCCATTACCATCTTTTAGTCCAATTGATTGCAGAAACTCATTGATGTCCATAGCTCTTGTCTGTGCTTTGATGCATTCCTGATGATTGTGCAGAAACTTTTCCTCTGCAATTGCACTGGTTTGATCTGGTTCCTCTGTCAAGACAGTTAGCTTCTTTGCATTGAAACTCTGCTTTTTTGTCTCAGGCTTCCTTGAATTAGAAATGTCGGAAAGTGGTTTTCTGCCAGCAGTTTGCCATTTCCCTGGTGCTTTGGAGATACTTTTCATCTTGCTTGCGTCATGTGGAATTCGAGAGGCAACAGCCTTCATTGAATTTGACAAATCACCGAGAGGTGTCCGTCTACTTACTAGTGATGCCATTCGTGCTGTAAATGAGTTCAAAGAAATATTCTGCAAAAGCATTGGAACTGGTTAATACCCTAGATAAACCATGTAAAATAAGGAAAGGATGACCGAATTATTCCATAAATTCAGTTTCAAAAAGTAAGAAAAAAAGTTACCCCCAAGAGCACAAACCCCACACGAAGCAAGTCAGAACAAACCAGCTAAACTCTAGGACAAATACTCCCATAACATTTCCTGAAATTCTTAGAATCTCCATAGCTCTACCAAGCATGCTATATGTAAATCATTGTAACTGAATAATCAATAAGATAAAACATACACTACTTATCAAGAAGATGGACGAATTCGTGAAACCAATTCAACATCTGGTGTAACAGTGGCATTGATCACAAATCATACTTTCGTTATTTTGAATCCTCTATCAAAAAGAATAGCATGAAATAGGAGATCATGCGATCTACTAGAGATTTGGGATTACACATCTAGCAACAACAATGAGTATTAATTAATACAAGCGAAAATGAAAGTAGATTGTGAAAGCAAGATTTTCCAAAATCTAAAGACAAGAACAAGCAATCTATTCAAGGAAGGGAATAAAGAAAAAAGAATCAAACCTTGTTAAAAGTTTAGAAGTAGCAATCTGTCAAATATTTGTTGAAACTGATTATCCTCTGATTTCCTTTCAAATATTTGTTAAAACTGATTAGTCTCTACAAACAGATTAATCACAGTAAAACAAAATAGAATACAAGACCCGTCAACTTAAAAGACTCATTGTCCTAACCCCGTGTTTAAAATACAGATATTATGCTGCAACTAAAATTAAGTGCACCAAGCAACCCAAAACAAGATCACTAGATTTTTACATAACAATAGAAAAATCAGCAGAATCACATGTATTTATGATACCAGTAAAGATCGATCATATACACATTGCACGCGTACGGAGAAGGAGAAAGTTGTTTGTTTGCTGAGAAAACAGAGAAGATTTACTTCTAAGAAAAC
The DNA here is from genome assembly GCF_000002775.5 of Populus trichocarpa. Classification (NCBI taxonomy): domain Eukaryota; kingdom Viridiplantae; phylum Streptophyta; class Magnoliopsida; order Malpighiales; family Salicaceae; genus Populus; species Populus trichocarpa. Next base: position 8,885,280 of record NC_037288.2, on the reverse strand, counting down.
AGAGAATTAAAATCTCTACTTCACACACAAAAAAAAATCATAGAGAACAAATTCAGACCGGATTATAAAACATGCAGCAAATCTAATAACTTGAACAATTCGAGAATAACTAGAGCATCAATACCAAGAAAGGATTCATTTAAGAGGATAGGGTAAAAAACAATTATGGTTTTTCGAAGGTAAATACAAGAAAACAAAATCGATTTCAAGAATTTAAAACGCTATCCAAAGTATTAGAAAGTGAAATTAGATCTGATAAACTTACTTTGAGGCCACTGATCGATGATAGGCTTTTGATCTCTGATTGTTTTTGTTTTAGATGCGCAGAGAGATTTGTTTTCAGAGAGAGGGGGGCTGTGTGTGAAAAGGAAGGGGAGGGAGAGAGATGACCGTTGCTTTTATAGCGAGAGGGTTCTTGAAATTCGAAGAAAAATATGACCGTTGGAAAGACAAGTTTTGGTTCCTGCTGCTTCGAACTAAACGTCAGCGTTTCAATTGATTAAATTAAGTCACACAACGGTTAACCCTTTGTTTGCAAAGATTTTTTTTTTATTATTTTTTATCGTGGAATAATGCGACTTTATTAAACACAAAAAAATGCAAAATACAAAATATTTTGTAAACATTGTTTATCTATCTATAAATATCAATCTGGAGAATCAAAACGGATAATCTAATCTTTTCTGTCGAGGATTTTTAAAATAAAATTATTGAGGCAGAAAAGCCTCAATTTACCAACTTTTTTCCTGTTTTTAAAATAAAAAAAATACTAAAATAATGATGTTTTGAATAATTTTTTTAAAATAAAATTTTTCAATACCAGCGTGAGTATATTAAAATATAATAATAATTACTTTTTAAAGTACTTTTAATTTAAAAATGTATTAAAACAATATTTTTTTAAAATTATTTTTCTTATCAAAAACGATTTGACAATAAATAAATTAATTTTAAATAAAATTTTAATTTCTTCAAAATTTAGCTAACCCTATTTAAAACGTAATATAAAAAAAGAGCTAAAAAAACCCCAACCCAATCTAGGGGTCGACTAGGCTGGGTTTCAAGGCACCGATAACCATTATAACCAGCCGAAAGAGCAACAAAACCCCCCAAACCGTCGAAGGGGGTACAAAGAAAGTCTGTGACCCCCGGGAACATCCAAATGCCTTGAGATTCCATTGCCATACTCCACTCTATTTCCGATTCCAATTCAAGTGCCAAACAGCTCCTCGAAATACTCAGCATGATGCCGCCACTTGCCCCTTAATAGAATCAGGCAGGCACATAGCACACAAAGGACCACAAAAAGCATAAATTGAAACTCTCAACTTGAAACGAAATTTCTGATCAGCGGGTACAAAAAAATGAATGCTTGCTAATATGGACGATAAGCATACCGCTAACAAAGTAAATGTTCATTCTCCATCAAAATTCCATGAGATGAATGGAGATTCCCTCTAACACAAATCCTACAAACACAACCATCCTCCATTGCATAAAGGCACAGGGGGTTTTGTTATACATCCAATCAGCACAACATCCTCACGAGGCAAAAATTTTAAAATATAAAATAAAAATGCAGGAGCATATCCATGACTAATTTGGCTTCCTCATATTACGCCCAGCGCGAATGACTTCATCCACCAGTAGCAATTGTGATGTGATCACAGGCCTGGAAAATTACAGCAGCATGATTATAACTAGGTTAGGCATGTTAAGAGTTCAAACCTGAGAGGACTTCAACAGGTTTCTCTAGTTTAATCATTTTGGGGAAGTTTGGAAAACGTATCTCTTTATATGTACATTTATGTAGTATAACAAAAGCTGGACCGAGGGAAGAGAGATAGGGAGAGAGAGAAAAGGACAGACTCCAAAGCTAGGAGTTCATGTGTACCCTGAGTTTATGAGTTGGCGCTTGACAGAGTAGTTGTCAAAGATACCCTCCACCTGAGGATCGAGGGGCCCACCTGTTTGGAGGTTTATTCCTACAATGTTATCCCTGTCGTGCTCTCCCTGAATAAACATGCAAGAAAAGCTTAAATCAGTTTCTTTTCTTGTGTCTTTTGCTCCCCCAGAAAAAAAGGATGATGGATGGATTCCACTGATGGTTACCGTGAGAGCAACAATCTCATCTTGAGTGTCTAACCCAGAATTCTCAGCCAGAGTTTTGGGCACCACGAGAAGGGCATCAGCAAAAGCTTCAACACCTAGCTGAGCACGCTGTTCCACATTTGCAAACACCAGTTTAAAATTAACCAGGGGATAGGAATAATTACTCAAATATAGAAAACAGGCAGGCATTTACCCCTTTAACTGTTTTCTTTACTTCATTGATCAGGTGTTTTCTGGCTGCAAGTTCAAAAGCTCCTGCTCCCTGAAGAAAATAAATGACATCATTTGAGTGGGAAAGAAATTTCAGCACTGAATCAAGTCATCGACAAATAGTTGCTTATTTGCAGAGTTATATGCTAAGAATTACAACAGAAAACGTGTCAATACTCTATCTCACCCAATCCCAAGAGGCCAATCTCAACTTTCAAGTCAATTATTTTCATCCTATAATCAAATACATTGATGTCCACAGTTCCACCATACACAAATTTCATTCTAATCAGCATTCATGCAAATTAGGTTTTAAGTTTATTTGATTGAAACCACTCTTGGTCCATAATAATGTTGGTTTTTTATTGTGTCCTAAACTGCCGGTGCATACAAGAAACAGCTTTTTCATGAAGCACGCTTCACTTGAGCAGAAACATAACTTGCATATATATGAACCACAATTTAGATGTAGCACAGAACTTCCAAAGCCACCATCAAAGGCCACAAGCACGCTTTACATAAATCAACATCCAACAATTTAATCAAGCATGATTGCACATACAAATCTCATAGATTTCTGCAAGCAGAACTTACAAGTACCACAGCTTCATCTTCAATAGTATTTTTGACTGCTCTCAAGCCATCACGGACAGCATCCTTTATTTGGGCAATTGTATGGTCATTAGGTCCTGTAACAATAAAAAAGTCAAGTGACGATTCGCCCCTGCTAAATTACAAAATTGCAAGACGAATATACATTTCACGCTTGAACATAAAAGAGTACAAACTTCAACCTGATGGCTAAATGGCCTAAAAGAAGCAATTAAAACAAACAAGAAAAAATCATCTGATAGCATTTAGAACAAATAAAAAAGAAAATCGTAAACATTTATACAAGTTTGCTAAGGATGTATACACGATTCTGTACCTTTTATTAAGATAGTGCAAGAATGGGGGTTTTTAACATTTTCAACAAATGTATACTTCTCTTCACCAAGGACATGCTCATAAACCAGTCCAGCCCAACCAAGGCAATCAGGAGTTAAACTATCAACAGAATTCAAAGCCTCTCCTCCACATGCTAAAACCAGGCGTTCCATATTTCTCCTCTTTGCTCTTCGAAGGGCAATTATCTGTAAAACATAAGAAAGCAGATCAGCCCCATTTTAAATAACAACATCAGGGCAAGCAGGTAGACTAACCAGATTTCAAACTAGCAATAGTCATCGTACTTGTATCATTAGGTACCATTTAAAAAGGAATCAAATCCAAGGCAAAGCATTCAAAAAGCCAAGTCTTGCTTGTAACCCTCCAAAACTAGAGCCAAATACAGTGGCAGGTATTCTAGCCATATTTACAATCTAAAACTATAATGAAAAACCATTTCAAGTCTCCATTCCTGCATCCATAATTTCACAAAATCAAGAAAATTACAGAAGTAGCAAGTGGTTCTTCTTGTACCTCCATCAACTTAAGCCTTCTTGCTTATTTGCTTTTAATAATTATTTCATTGAGCATATGGCATGATTTCACGAAATTAAAAATAAAACATGAGGTGGAAGGCTTCCAAAATGTGCAACCAATTGTTATCACAAACAATCATTAACTTGTGAAATCTGTATCCTACTAAAGCTGATTATGAGGTTCAAAATCAATCTAACATGGTGTTATCTTATTAAAACTTTCTTTGTAATTAAGGGCGTGTTTGTTACAGGGTTAAGAAAAGAGGATGTATTGTCACAAAAGCAATTGGTAAAGGTATAACAATGTTTGCTAGGAGCTTCACAAACAAGCTTACAGTAGATCCAATGGAAATTACATGAAGAAAAAATAAAACAATATGTTTCATAAGGTGCAAGTAAACAGTAAAAGATAGAAAATGTGGTTTATAAATTTGAGTAAGAAGAAAGGCAGAAAGACGAACCCAACCACCCTCCACCCTAGTTAAAAGCCTTTTCCTTCTTGTCCCAAGGTTTATAATTACACCCTCTTGGAGGGTAGCTAATAATCCCTGAATCATCCCCCCTCTCATAATATTTCCAACAAACAAAATTGATCATTGTAGTAACATTTAATCCCTACTCATGCCATACACCATAAGAGAAAACAGAATGAAAGACAACACCCAATACTAACACATAAACATGATTGCAGCAAGCTGAAGCGAGTTTATTGCATCAAGCTAATTATTGCTCGAATTCAATCACTAGGGAACAGAATATAATTGTTCCATGACTTACCCCTGCTCGTGCAAGAAGGTCCAATGATGGAGGATCAATTCCCTTTTGATTAATAACCACAAAATTGTTGTCTGTACCAGAACAAACCTGGTAGACCAAAAGTACAAGCAACACTTCAGAAACCAACATGTTGGCGGGGTCCAGTAACATGAACATAAAATGTATTGAATGTGTAACTTAACCTTATCTTTTAGTTCAATAATTTTTCTAACTCTTTCATCGACCTGGCGCCTTTCAGCCGCAACCATTGCCTCCCTCTGCTCTGCATTTGAGTAGAAAAATCCTGCATTTATTTCACTGTGGAAAAAAAAATATTAGCTTCCAATGAACTGAAACAGACCACAGCTCTATCTACAGAGTTCTTGATATCTCATATTCAACATCAATTCCAATCAAAATCAAGTTGACAAGATGAATACCTTTTCTCGTATTCCAAAGAGACGTTGCATGTCAAGATAAAACAGTTTTCTGCCCGTCTTTTCATATCAGGATGCCTGGAACCATGGTCAAGAACAAGACCTTCAACCTGGAAGACAGAACAAGTAAATACTGGGACAAAACATTTTTAGAAAAGTCGAGAAGTTATCTTCAAAAGACAAAAATCAGTGTTGTCAAAGGCAGAAGGTGCTAAAAGGCGCCAAGCCTGTAAAATGCCCGAGGCGCTTGCCTAAATGAACCAAGGCGATATGCTATAAATATGTGTGTGTGTGTGTGTGTGTGTGTCTTCCCAATTAAGATTAGATCATTAGAAAATCAAAAGAAAATATAAAATACCATAACATGGTCATATAAAGTTATATTTCACCCTTAAAATAAAATAAGATAATTTAAAGTAGTAAGTAGCCAAATAGATTAAAAAACAAAATTAAATATCATCATCATTATTCATTAATCTTCAAAAACATCTTCATCCATGCTTTCCTCTCCTTCACTTGAATCCTCCACACCCTCCATTTCATGATTACAATCGAAATCGTCATCTCTCAAGCCATACTGCACTTGTTTGGAAAAAATTAAAGTATTACTTGTACAGATGTGTTGTTCTCCAACTCCCACTGTTGAAAAAAATAAATTTGGCTGGTGCTTCTCTTCTAAGTATCCTTCATTCTCTGTTTGTCTCCCACTTTAATGATTTATTTTAATTTTTTTACCCTAATCTTTGTTTTTTACAAAAAAACCCCTAAGTTGTTTTTTGTGGTATATTAAAAAAATGGACAGATAGGTCAAAACATAAATCATTTTAAAAGAAAGAAAAAACCAATAGAAAAGGAAGAACTTCAAGCAAGCACTAGCCTTGGCACCTTGCACCCACTCACAAGGCGCTCGCCTAGGCAGCACCTCATTGAAATCCAACACCTACGGCTAATAAAGGCGTTGGGGCCTTGCCTCACCTGGAGTGCCCAGGCAAGTGCCGCCTCAGCGCCTCTTGACAACACTGACAAAAATTATATCAAAAATGAAAAAGAGCAATCATCAATATGAACAATAACTAAAAGTTGTCCAAGCTACACCCGGGAACTTTCAAACTAAAACCAATCATCAATATCCTGGAAAGTTGACCTAATCGAACGTAACAGCATTGAGAAAAATCTAACAAGTAGCATTATTTTACTGAATAAAGGTTGAATAATGGAAAAGAGCAGTGCATTCCATCTAATTTCAATGCTAAACACATCTCATTCAAAAAAAATGATTTTGTTTCACATGGAAGGGTTTTTGAAGATCTGTGACCCTCAATCTTGGGTGTGTTTGGGAACGCGGTGCAAACCGCGTTCCCTCAAATTTTGAATTTTTTTTTTTTACTTAAAATGATTTTTTATTATTATGTTTTCGGATCGTTTTGATGTGCTGGAAAATAATTTTTAAAAAATAAAAAAACTTTATTTTGATGTATTTCTATGCGAAAAGTACTTTGAACTGCCACCGCTACCACAATCTCAAACACACCATTAATCTTGAAGGACCTCTATTCAATATGATTTAAATACTCAACCATCATTGGTGAATACCCTCTTGTGCCAAAACAAAAACTAAAGTTATAAAGAACCTAACTAGATAAATTAACTTGAGAAACCATTTGAAACATTCACTCTTGAAGCCTAACTAAATCAGTCAATCAGGAAATTGGGAGCTGTAAAACAATTAACACATCCCAGGTGAAAATATTCCACAGGAATCCAGATTAAATGAAAAAAGATTAACTTACAAGCCTTGTGTCAACATCAAATTTATGACGCATGTGCATAATCTCCACCATAAATAGATCAATGGCTTCCTCAGGCTTTCGAATACAGAGCACCTGTACAAACAAGTAAATCACAGTTAATGCAAAAATAGAAGATGTCAAAATCTGACTTAAACGGCTTCTTTTCCAACAGCCTCAAGATATATCAACACCACTGGCTACACTCACCGAATTAACAACTATGTCAGTTAATTGATCAGCCAAAGCTTCATATAGCTGCACAAGAGAATAAGGTCAACTTTAAATAATATCCAAACAGGTTATAAAACAAAGAGTAAACTGATGAATAGACCTTACCTTTGTCCTTATTGTTGTTCTTGCAACCATTTTTAGAATTTCCCTGTCGGGTTCATCACCCATCACCACTGGTGTCTTAAATTTTTCAAGAAACTGGAGAGTAGCTCTTTTGGCAATCTCAAAACCATCAACCAAGACACGTGGATGCATCCCTTAAGGCAAAATAAACACCCATGAATGAAATATAAAGGTTACCTCAGATAAGCAATCAAAAAACCATATGAGGATGTTGTAGATTTTCTGAAATGAAACTCGTGACTAAGAACCAAGCATCCCTATTCCAAAACCTAGAAGGCATAATTGAAAGAACAACAAGATACAACTATTTTTACCATCAGAGAAAGTATAACAACAGAATGAAGATGTGCCTTGATGATAAATTCTAGTGAAATAAATTAATTAACCATAACAAAATTTAACTATTCCAAGGTCAATTACACAAAAACTTGCAAATTTCTATTCTTGCCTCTGCAACGCGCAAACACAACACAGATGCAACCCTTGAACAACACCAACTTGTTTGAACTTTAGGGCATTAGAATCTAACACCTTTCACTACCCTGTCTTGTCAGGACATGTCTTTCTTTATTTAGGGCTCTAAACATTTGAAAAAATAAATGATTCAAGAATAGAAGGGACAGGCAAGCATAAAATGAGAAATAACAGAAACCTCAAAAGTATAGAACTCAAGAGAATCATAATATATAGCTTCGCTAACCTTCATCAATGTACCGTTCAGATTGCTTCATAAGCTCTCCAATAAAGATCACAGTAGATGTCGTACCATCTCCACTTATATCATCTTGGGCAACAGCTGTCCTTGCAATCATAATCGCAGTAGGGCTTTGAATTTGCTGCAACCATCAAAGAAATTCAAGCAATTTTTTTTAAAAAAACCCACCAATAGACACCCATTGTTTATTTAAAACCTCAAATAGCATACCCATTGTCTTTTTAGATCTAACTCAGCATTTAGAATCTAAAGTTGCTTCAAGTTGCTCCTAGAGCTCATTTCTTAGGGAAGACTCACTTTAAAGAAAAAAAAAAAGCATAAAACCCTAACTCTGCCTTTAATCACAAAAAATCCAGATCGAGAAAACCAAAGGAAAAAAGAACAAACCATTTCTTTCAAAAGAGTGTTTCCATCTTTTGTGAGTTTTATATCTCCAGCACCACCAACAAGCCTGAAAAACACAAAAACACAAAGTAATTAAATCGCAGAAACACAAAACAAATTACAACAAGAGAAAAAACAAAACAGAAGACGAAAAAGCGAAACAGTTACATCTTGATGGTGCCTTTGGGGCCGAGATTGGATTTGAGAACATCTTGTAAGCCTTTAGCGGCATTGATGTTCATGTGAAGCGCCGCCGATTTGTTGAGAACCTCCGCATTAGGGTTTAATACTCTTAGCGACATTTTTCTCTTTCAAAAATAAAAGAGAGGGAGAGGGAGAGGGAGAGTACGTGAGTTTGCTGTCGTTCGGAGTTTTAATGGAACTGTAGAGAGGAACTGTCTCTGTGTGTGCGTGTAATGTGTTGTTTGGGTTTTTAGGGCTTTCTGGAAGTTCAAGCTAAGCACAAGCGCGCACAAAAAGTTAGGGTTAATGAGCTCGGGGTCCTTATATTACTGATTTTATGTCAAGAACGTCCCTCATCTTTAAAACATCTTAATCCAGCTCAAGTTCTTCTTTTTTTTTGTTATACACATGTCCAGATTTCATTGGACATAGTGGGTCTTAGTAAAACCTAGTTTGATTTTCTCACTTCTATCTAAACATGTCAAAAGAAATTCAAAAATTAAAAACTGATTGAAATAATTAATAGGTTGTTTGTATTTAATTTTTTATTGGAATTGAATTTAATTATATTATTTGATTTGAATTCAATTAATATATATAAGTTGAATTCATATGTTTGGAAGAGATAATATTCAATTCATTTTATTTTCTATATTACTTTCATTTTATTATTTCAAATGTCTTTTTAGAAAATGACTAGATAATTATTTTGAAAAAGTTAATTTTAACATTAAATTTCTCCATTTTAGAATTATAAATAAGAGAAGTTTACCTCTAATTTACTTTTATAACATTTTAGAGATTGAATCCTATTTGGAATTCAATTCTTAACATATACATTAACAAATTAACAATAATAACATATTAATGACTTTCTAACAATACTTGATAAAAATGAAGTTAGGTCTGAATTTTATCTTAAAATATCTACTCACAAGTTTTGTAAGATCGATCATATCTCTCAAACCGTATATCGAATCGAGCTGAAATTTTACAGAGAGAAACTAAACACGTAGAACTATATTTCTGTAAACATTTAGGTTAGTCAGAGTTCGAGAACATATTATTTAAATTGGTCAAACTTGCTATTACTGTTTTGGTATATTTGTCGACAAAGTGTTCTTTCTTGATTATTTTCAACTCAATCAGTCCAGACCTATAATGGGTTAATTTTGAACAGCAAAGGGAGATTATTTAGGCCCTAAACTTGTGCATGGGCTTGAGCTATAAGAGTTTCTAATGTTATAAACCTCAAGATAAATTAAGAATAATGTGATATAAATTATAATGTAATAAAATAAGATAAGAAAAAATAAGAGGAAAAAAAAGGAAAAGGAAAAGTTTATGGCCAAATATGTGTATTTTTCCAAAACCAAAAACTGTCGCTGATTTGAGAAAACAGCTAGACCGATTTAATAAAAAGGTCAGATTATTTTAGCTACTAGAAAATACATTATGATGGGGCGCAACCAAGAGAGAGAAAGAGTGTTTTTCTTTCTTTCTTGTTCTTTTTCTTTCTTGTCTCCTTGAGGGATTAAAAAAGTGATGGTTAGTAGGGAAAAAAAGGATTTTGAAAGAGAAAAACATATTCATACTAGGAATTAAAAAATATCAAAGCAAGGGTTTTGGAGAGATTTGAAGAAGAAGAAGAAGGGTGAAGGGAGCTAGGGTTATTCATGCATTTTACACTTGAATTATCATCTAACTAAGGTAACAAACTCATCTTAAGTGATCAATTTTATGTTGTGTGAAATATTGGATATGTTAGTGTGGCATGGATTTTGAGCTATGGATTTTGGCCAATGAAATTGTTGTGTTTTATGATTAATTTTATGTTTGTTGACATGAAAAGTTGATGGGTATCAATCCAATTGAAAGAATTGATGTTTAAATTATGAATTTTGTGTTAGGGTTTGAAATTGGGGCAAATGCAAATGGAGGGTGAAATGAGCTAATTGAGTTAGATTAAGCTTGTCATGGGTGTTAAATTATGAAGAAAAGCATTGTGTCTCTAAAGGCGTATATGGTCAGCCAAGAGAGAACAAGTTAGCATGCAATAAAATTGTGTTTGCTTAAGAAAATGATGAGAGAGAAAATGCATAATGTTGTGTGGGAAATGAATTTTGAATGAGTGTGGTTATATTATATAAAATGAGTAAAACTTGCATGTGGTAGTGAACTGAAATAATTAAGTACAAAGTCAAACTCATTATGAATTAAGGATTGAATGGTAAGTAATGTTGTATGCCAAATAGTAGAAGAGGTAGTGGGTTCAGCACTACAACATGAGACTTCTTCACGAGTTCATGCCCTAGATAGGTACCTGACACCTTTAAGAAATTTAATTAATTGTTTAAATAATAGTTAAAAATTCTTGTAATTATAGCCTATTTTAAATTGAAAAGCATGAACAATCAATTGTAGAAACTAATCCTTGATTAATGGATTAGCACCCTGATTATGTTAGTGAGATTAGTGCCTAATTATTGGGAGGATTGACAAACTAATCTCTAATTAATAATATTAGTGCTCTGATTAATGAGCAATTTGAGTAATGAATTTTTTAATTAATGTGATTGGAGTTTAATGAATAGATAATCAAAGAAACTAAATCCACAAAGAGTGAGATTAGTGCCCATAGTAATAGATAATTAGAGAATCTAGACTGTTTAGCAATAAATTAAATGTATGGATTAGACTAGTCAAGGTTTACGACATGTCTAAAAGAATTTGTTTTTAATGATATTGAATTGTTAAGAGAAGTGATGGAATAAGAATAAACCACTTGATAAAGGATTATATAAATGCTTGCGTGCATGTATGCGTAGGTCAAAATAACTAATTCTTGTTGGTTGAAAAGTAGTTCTCATCAAATTTATATATATATAATAATTTTTAGATACTTCGCATCATCGCACCGATTAGTATTTTCATAAACTCATGTATTTTGCCAAATCAAATGATGTAATCAAGAGAATGTATATTTTGATATTCTTTTAACTTGCAATTAATTTTACTAATCATGGAATACTATAACTATCATTGTATTGAATAAGTCTTGAAGAAAAATAGGAATTTGATCTTATTGCCATGTTGATGAAATCTCGGGTAGTAGGAAAATTATTGAGATTATTGAATACAAGTTGTGAAAATTATTGAGTCGATAACTTAATATAGATAAATATATGAGAAATTCTGTTGAATTTTTGAAAAAAATAATAATAATGGAGTTGTTATAAATGTGACTTAGATTCATTGAAGAATTGAAATCTTTTCATTCCTAGGATATATATAGCTGTTAGGGGCTTTATAAATACTTTAGTTTTAATTGTTTTTTATTTTTTTGTTCTATTTTAAGTTACGACATATTAGAGAAAATTCTTAACACTTAGTTTTTCATTATTAATTTATGCTATTAGGTTTGATTAATTATCTAAGGGCAAATGTTTGTTTGTGCTTAATTATTAATTAGTTTTTAGCTAAGGCCCAAGCTTGTTTCAGCTTAATTATTAATTAGTTTTTAGCTATGGCCCAAGGCTTATTTGAGTTTATTAGTATGATTTTGAGTTAGTTTTGTAAGTAGACTAATTTAGCCCACAAAAATAGATCTATTAGGGCTTTTATTTTCTAGAGTATAAATATTTTTTATAAGGATAAAATATTCAGACTTAGTAATACTATTGTTACTGCAATTATTCAGCTTATGTGAGAGAGATTCTTCATTTTTTAGTTCTTTAATGAGCTAAATTGACTTATCGAAGATTAATTGACTTTGTGGTGTCTTTTCTATACTTCTCGTTCATGAATTGATATTCATAGAATAAAGGTTCTTATTCCAATAGTATTGATGCCTTATGATTTGTTTTAATTGTGTCACACTCCTATAAGACATGTTTCAGCTTTACAAGATTCGTTATCAATCTTGTTATGGGTTACATGATCGCGTGATCATAAGGTTTACATCAATACTTAAATTTTGTATTTTATATAAACTCTTTATTTTATTTTTTATAATGTTGTTAAAATATGAATATTAATTTTCAACACAAGTTCTATTTTTTCAATATGAATACGTTACTATTTATTTTTATATGTTGTTAAAATATGAATATTAATTTTCAACACAAGTTCTATTATTTCAATATGAATACGTTACTATTGATTGTGCAAAGCACTTTTAAAGGCTATACGATATCTAAGTTTCCACACCCTACTATGTGTTAGTACAAAAATAAAAAGTTTCATAATATAAATATTATTATGATGATGCATCTTCTAAAAAGATAATTCATAGAAAAATACTTGTGTTAGTTTGTAATGAAGAAACCTATAATTTTTATAAGATCATGTTAGAAAGAATAATTAGCTCAATTTTTAATTCTAATAATATACATGAAGTTGTAGACAATAATAATAATAAAGGTTGAAGGAGCATGTTATATAAACTCTTAGAAGGTGACATGAAGTACGATCTGATTTATAATTAGAACTACTGTAAAACAAATTCTAATATGGTAAAAGCATTTAAATTTTCAGAGCTCCGACTGTTGAGTTTTGGAAGTGTAATCAAAGTAGACAGCATATGCAATGTCTGTAAGTGTAAAAAATGGAGAACTTTTCTCTAGAATACATTTTTCCCTCGCCACTTTGCACATCTTTTTCTTATCATGCAATCCGCTCCAAAGGAATATTCTTAGAATTGCGAAGATTTTCCTGGCCACATACTGTTTTTGGGATTTTGTAAAAAAGGAGATAATATAGAGGTAAGCTTGAGAGCTCTGATTTGATGAGACATAATCTGCCCGCCGTCGAGAGAAAGGTTTCCGTTCCATGATGCAGCTTGTGTTGCCTGTATTTTGCTTATAAGTCGGCTTGTAACAGAGAATTTCTCCAGACATAAACTGGAAAAAAAAATATTCTGACATAAAAGTTCCTGTGCGTATAGTTGTAGTCGAACTTGCCAAAAGAAAACTTTCCTATACTATAAAATTCTAACACAAAAGTTCATGTACGTATAGTTGTGATCGGACCTGCCAAAAGAAAATTTTCCTATACTATTTCGGACAAATGACTTCCTATTCCATAAGAAGCAATTTCCTATACTGTTTTGTGCATCTTGTAACCAAACTTCCTATACTGGATAAAAACAATATTTTCCTGTATAGACTACAGGCTACTGAATACTCAATATAAATACAGGTCAGACTCTTTGCTGGGAGTACTCCCGGCTGCTGGAAATTGTTTTTGACTAATCAGACTAGTGAGCTAGCTTTGCCTCTCTTATTAATTAATGTTAAGAGCATTTAAATTCTATGCAAGTTTTTTGCATGTTAATTAGAATCCATTAATCTGGCCTTGCATGCAGGTACAGTACTTACAGCTAGAAGGTTGATTTGAAGAAGCAAGATGAATGATTACATTACTGCAGGGTTGGTCGTAGGAGTTATCGTTTTAATCATTCTGGCTTTTCTTGTCTGGTCACTTTATGCTGGCTGCAAGTCGAGGCAATAAGCAGAAGCAGAAGCAGAAGCAGCAGAGAAACATGGAACAACCTTGCTGCTATCATAACCATCTTTAATTAGTGCTGCTGTATGATGTAGTTCAAAAGTTATTAGTTTAACAATTTAAAATTAAAGAGCATAGATGTTCATCAATTTTATTTTTATTTTTATCTCTGGTTAAATTAATAAGCACTACTATAATTCAATCTTGTTTTACATTATTATGTTATGAAGCCTTAAATATGCATCTGTTTTACACAAGATAAAAGAAAAGGCATTAGCTATCCATAAATCAACCAATCTCGGCTAGTTACTTAGGAATAGCAGCTTACCTTAAGATTTCTTTTCTGATTCCGAGTGTGAGGAAGAGTTGAAATAGTGATCCACTGACAATAAATAACATCTTGCATTAGAACTTGGTGGCAAACAGAAAGTCTAACTAAGAACATATAGGGAAGAGCTGGCAATTTACCATTGGTACTTGGCTCTGGAGAAGACTCCATCAATGAACACAGTTCGTATTTCTTGTTCAAAAGATGAAAGGACATGAATAATGCAGTGAAGGTTAATGCAAGTCGAAGCTATGCAATGAAGGTTAATGCAGATCGAGGCTATGTTGTGAAGCTTACTGCGGTTCTCACTAAATTGTTGTCATCTTGTTCTCTCGAGTCACGTAAATGATAAACGAGTGTAAACTGATGAGGGCGTGACTAGTCTGTGAGCTTCTATCTCTGGCCTGGGGATGTCCATGAAAAACAAGTCCTCCATGGGTACACAGGACACTTCGACGCTATAGACATCCTTTTCATTTAGAGATATATAGATCTATGTGCCCTTTTTGTAATGAATCTATAAAAACCGTGGATCATCTTTTCATGCATTGTTCAGTTGCTTGGAAATTATGGAATCGTTTTAAGAAATGGTCGAGCATCCAATGAATGATGCATGCCTAACACTACAGATGAACTTTTACTTACATGGTCTCCACTTGTAAAAAAGAAATTTCAGAGCAATGGAATACTAATGCTAGCCTTTGGCATAGCATGAGAAATTTGGATGGTTAGCAACAAGTTGGTTTTCTAGGAAAAGATTTGCAATTGGAATACATTTTGAGCTCATTCTTCATCCTCTCGATTTATGGTTAAATACATCTCGATTTATTGTTAAATACAATTGATAAAAACTTTTTATACACAGGTTTGGATTTATTTAGAGATTTGGAGGGGATCCTTTTATGGTCTTCGATCATAATAGAACTGTGTTCATAGGCTCATTAGGATTGTTTGGGTATTTCTTTCTTGTAATCCCTTACTTTTTTCTTATGTTTCTTTCTCTTCGTATTCCTTTCTGCTCCTTAGCCTGCAATTTTGGCTCTAGCTTCATTTCAATAATAAAATTTGATTATTATAAGAATATAGTATAAGAAAAGGAATTTAGGGAATGAGAAAAACTTCTCGAGACTTTATCTATGGAGTTTCCATTGGTGTGATAGCATCGCAATTGATGAGTCCATGTTAAGAGAGGCTGCATGTACCTTATTTCATGGTCGGCATCTAATGGCTCATGGTCGTCAAAAGCGTTGCTAGAAAAACTAGCAATAATTATATTCATACGACGCGTGGCTGACTTTTCTCTAGGCATCTACACAAATTAAAGGATTGAGATACTGTAAACCATTCTTATTTTTAAAATAATTCATCAGTACCTTGCATACGACGCGTGGCTGACTTTCCTCTAGGCATCTACACAAATTAAAGGATTGAGATACTGTAAACCATTCTTATTTTTAAAATAATTCATCAGTACCTTCCCTATACGAGAGATTACCCAAAATTTGTTTACCTGCAAATACACATCAATAATATGTTTTCACAAATCAGTTAATTTTATTCAACTTATGTAGCTTCTAACTTTTCAATATAAGTTTATTTAAATTTATGAATGGTAAATAATTAATTTAAACCTAACAATCTGATTCATAAGCTTTGACTGAACAATGTTAAATTTAAGTTGAAATTCGATCATTATTTCAATATTCTTATTACAAAAGAATTTAAATCCGATCTTATTTTCAAATAATTCCACCTAATATATATTATTATTATTTTATGTATACAAAAATCACAAACTAAATTTGTATTTGTATTTAACAAATAATCACATTATATACACAAACTAACTTTATATACAACTTTAAATTCAAGAAATAATATATTATTTATTATGATAATATTGATAAGTTCTTACTCGAAGGCACTTCTCCACTATCGTCATGTCATGAAACACGATTGATGTTTGTTCTCAAGTGAGGCTCGAAATAAATGTTAAGATCTCTTCAACAATATAAGTTTTGCACATCGAAGCCTCAATATGCACCTTATTTTTTTACCTTTCTCTTAAGGTTGAATAAATATCTACATGAAATTAAATAAATGTTCTAAATTTAAAAAAAAAGACAACATGAAATTTAATTACAATGCATATGTAATCCTTAACCGATAAATGTACGGGTAGATGCTCCATTGAATATAAGAAATATGGAGGGAATATCATCTCAAGTTTACAAATTATCTGGACGATATTCATTTTAAGCATCTCTATGTATTGTGTATGCAACTTGTTGGAGCATATATCTCTAAAGAAGTGACTGATCTTTATGAGTGTTTACATAAACACATGATAGTCATAACTTTTTATTCCATACAATCTACAATCCTCCAAATTCATCAATCTAGATATGTTCGAAGTATGTCCATTAGGAAATCATAGATTCTTAAACCATTAGTAGACAAGTAATTATGCATTCTTGTTTAAGACGAAGCTGGCTTTGGGATTTGCGACCCGTGACTCATCATAAACCAACTCCATATTTTTACAGTGACAAAATAAATGTATATCCATTCTAGCCTTCATGTTGTCCTTTGTCTTTCCTTTCACATCCATAATTTTGTTAAAAATGTTTTTAAACATATTCTTTTCAATGTGCATAACATTGAGGTTATGACAAAAGAAATTGATTTTCCAATGAAAAAGCTCACTGAAAATACTTCACTTTACCTAATTATGAGTCACACTAAAACCAGGAAACTTCTGCTTACTGAATTAAAAACCAAACACAATGTTACTGTACTGCGACACCACGTCATACAATTCTTTACCCGATGTTAGAGGTGGTGCAACATTGAGTAGAGAATTGTATGACATGGTGTCGCAATACGATGAGATTGTGTTTGGTTTTCAACTCTACCAACAAAATTTTTTTGTTATGTATTTGTCATATGTTGACAAGAACTATCAGTCGCAATAAAAAAAGATGTTTTACCACCATTTTCTAACATGAAAACCTTGTTATTTTCCATACAGTAAACATGGTAATTTTTCATGTATACTCTAACTAGAAACCATTCTATACACAAGAAAATAATTGATAGTCCATATCAAAGCTGGCTTCATCTGAAATATTTATTTCCTTAAGACATCATAAGTCAAAGTCTTAGGCAACCACAACTGCTTCAACTCATTAATCAACGGTCGAAGACAAACATCTATATTCTGACCTAGAATATTAGGACCAGGTATGACCTTAGATAAAAACATGAACTTCGATCTTATACACATCCCTAGTGGCAAGTTGTAAACTGTGAGTATCACTAGCCAACAAGAATAAGGAGTAGTAAATGATCCGAATGGATTGAATCTGTCTATATATAACCTAAGATATATGTTCATTGATATATCACCCCACCCCGCTAGCAAGATATTATCCGATTTGGCTCATGAGCCTCACAAATTTATTCTTGGCAGCCACGCATGGCCCCAAAACATGTCTTTCAGAGTAGCGCAACACACTAACCCTGTTAGATACTGTCCCCTCTGGGCCTCCCAGTCCACCCATTCCCAGGGTTTCCACCCAAGTCGCCCTCGGGGTTTTAAATGTATCTTACTAGTCAAGGTGAGCATGCTCATATAAGGTCTTCTCCCAAGTCCTCACTCACCGATGTGGGATATTACAATTGATTTTATTGAAAATTGAGGATACACCCTATTAAAATGTTTCTAAGCTTTACCACCAGACAGTTGCACCATGACTCCATCCATTGTATCATGTGAATGATGTCATGTCATGTGTTCAACAGTCATTGGAGAAATAAATAACTTTTGCAGTCTAGGAGTGATTGAGAATCATATAAGCTTTCTATATGCAATAAAAGTCCTTCCATTATCATTTCTGGATTTATAACGAGCATGCCCACATGTTCTGCACTTAGTCAACTCTATATTTTTGAGGTAGCACAATATAGAGAAGTTTGGACATATGTTAATTTTCTGGTATCCTAGGCCAAGGGGTTTCATCATGTATTTAGCAGCTTAAAAGTTCTCTTTCAACCTATTACCTTAAGGTAAAATGCTTCTCGCTCATTCAACAATTTTGTTGTAACCGGCCTCACTCAACCCATGATTTGACTTGATGGTGAACACATGTGCAACAACAAATAATTTGTTGTGATTTGCGCACCCATCCTATAATGGTTTGTCAGAGTCTTTCAAAAGATCAAAAAACCTGGTCACGTCTGCATTTGGTTCTTCATCTATGATTGAACATTCACTTGCATAACCCTATTTCATTCATATCGCATCCATAACCATATTCATATAAGGATTATGATTGTTATCTACAACTCTAAACACGATGCTAGAACTAGAAATTAGCCCAATCATCCTTTCCACCATGGTCTCGTATGGAACATATGGTTCTTCATGTGTAAACCAACACATATATTTCTCCATGAACCCTTTTTATAAAAGATACATTGTTATAACATCTAGATCGAGAAACTTTTTATTTTTACTCCTCTTACATGGACATCCAATACCGCTTCTACAAATATTTTTTGAATTAGATAATGTGTAATTAATAAAACCCTTAACCCTATTATTGCACATGCGTACGCAATATTATGACATTGGGATCAATGAGTCGCCACCTAGTTGTTTGGTTTAGGGTCACTAGGAGACCCGAGTGGACTGGTCTTATCTGAAATTCAAGGGTAAGAGACTAGTTGTGACTAGGGAATGTATTAGCACCCATAACACACCTTATTTGTGGTAAGCTATATCGTGTGGTTTGGATGTGATTTAAAGGTGTTGATGGGTTCCTAACTGGTGGTTCGTTTATGGTTCAAATTAAAGATTTATGTCCATGAATAAATCTGGCATCTCAAATTTATCATGGACTCGTATGCCCAAGTAAATTATTATAGGAAGAATCCATGTAGGTGCCCTAACAAGGTTCAAATATCCTAAAAGGCGAAAGTATTTTCCATAACTCGTATATTGTGATGAAAAATATTTCCAATTAAAATAAGAGATTATCCAAAATAATTCTAAAAATTTTCTAGTCAACTCCCAGTACTTAAATTTGATAGATTATCCAAAAATATCATCCTATTGGTAGGTCTAACATTTATACTAGAATGTTGATCATTAATTTTCAGGAATTAAATTTTTTAGGGTTATTGAAATAGTGGTCAAATCTTTAAGGAATTTTACAAACTTATTGTAAATTCCAAAAACAAAATGCAAAACAAAACACAAAAACTTTCTAAAAACAATGCTAAAAATATTTTTCTCTCCAATAACATAAAGAAACCAAACCCAACAACCCATAAATTCTAAGCCTACTGCTAAACCCAGAACTAGCCTCTTGCGCTTCTGAAACATGTTTTTTATCATCACAAATCACATTACCAATACTAAGCATAATTAAATCTAGAGAACTAACAAATAACATAAAAACATCAATAACATGCATAGAGTTCCAAAGTTCAAAACTACCAAAGCTAAACAACAAACATAGTCACACTATTTGGATTCAAAACTTGACATTTTTAACATTTATATGCCAAAACATACTTGTATAAACAATGAACTTGCAATAAAAGGCATCAAATTGATCAACATGATTCCAAAATCTTTAACCCATAAACAAAAGCAACTTACTATTTTATTACAAAACAGATTCAAACACCAATCAAAATACCTCAACTACATTATCAACATGATATTGGGCTAAAACCATTGAATTAAATAAGTATCAAAACCAAGAATCATGCATTTAATACAAGCCTCTCTAACACATTATTGATCAAAACTAAAACAAACTATCATAACGAAAGCTTGAGCAATCTAAAACATGTTTAAAACAAGAACAAAACAAACTCTGCTGAAAAACATCAAATTATTCTAGCACCAAAATCAAACAAAAAAAATGCAAGGTAAGCTTAAATAACATCTAAAGAGGTTTAAACATTAAAGAAACATGAATAGGTAGGCCACATGGACTCCACCCTTAAACTTTTACATGGTTATACCTTCTTCAAGCTTGCTGGCTATGGACTGCTGTTTTCCTTCTCTCTTTTTTTCTTTCTTTCCCTTTTATTATCTATTCCTTCTAAAGCTTATTAGACCTTTTATGTTAGGTTTTTGAACCTTCACACTAGGATCTTTTCACAGTGTGTTTCTCCATGTTTTTCTTCTCTCTCCTTTCTTTATTTTCCAGGGGTATTTATAGGATTTTACTAGGGTTCTTGATGGATTCAAACGTAGATTGATTAAAATTTAGTCCTCTGATCAAAATGAGAGGGTTCTTGACAAATGTTAACAACTAGAACCTTCATTTTTCAATGATTTTAGGATGGTGAATTTGTAGCAAATTTGACTAGGTGTGGATAGTTAGTTGTGGTAATAACTTTTCTCCTTCCAGAACCTTTTCTTTCTCACTATAGCTTTTGACCTTACTGTCATCTTATTCCAATGTGTTGATGCCTATAGTAGCCAACCCTTGGGTAGGGATATCCATCATATCTTCATAGCGCATTGCATAAGCAGTCTTAAGAAATGAAACCTGGATCAGGGGGATGACAATTTCTTCCTCTTCCGGTTCCTATCCTCCCAACCTGGTCAACTTTTTTTTTTCTTGTTTGATATCAATAACTCTTTTATAGTTTTACTTTCCAAGCTTAAAATCGAGCCTAAATCTCTAATTTGCAGTATTCAACCTTATCAGACTTATCCTCTCAGGATTCCTAGAGACAGGATCATACTGGAAATGAAGTTTATGTTTTAAGAAATATTTGGTCGACATTCTTACGACTTTAGAAATTTCTGTAATTATGAGGCAATGCATTATAGTTTCCATTGTAGGTAATGACATGCCTTGTCAAGATGAGCTTCGGTGGATCTCTCCTAGTATGATAAAGCTTACGCATCTCTTTTTTCCTCTCTTGGAAAGTTATCAAGTCTACTACATCATCATTTTTCTCCTTCTCTATTTGTAACAGACCACAAGTCATCATTTGTATCACCTTCTAGTGAAACTCTTTACATTCATCGATGTTATGTCTCATTGCTTCGTGGAACCTACAAAATTATCACTCTTTCTTAAACTTGATTCATTTTTTATTGGCAAATACTTATCTTGCACTAACATGTTATACAACTTATCCATGGTTACCCTTAAAACCTTTATTTTCTTTCTTCCAAACTCCACAACATTTACTCCTCCATTATTGGAAGCATGATTTAGGTAGGGGGTTGGAATTGATATTGGGGCTATCTTCAAAGGTTATCCATCATGCTTTGAATAATTGCAAGAGCTTCCTCGTAAATGCTAAGCAAGTATCAATATTGTGGCTAAGGTTTCCAGCATGGTACTCATATGTTAGATCTGGTTTGTACCAATTTAGGAAGGGAGGCTTTAGTGGTGGAAATGAAAGAGGGGCCACATAACCTTTACTTAGTAATTTTGCATACATTTCTACTAAGGGCATAGGTAGAGGCAAGAGTTGTTCTTGATATTTTTAGTGGGCTCTTATTGGATTGTTTTCGGCTTGGTTTTTTTGGCGAGTGAGCTAGTTTACTAGAAGAGGCTTAACAAAGTTAACACTAGATATTTAGGAAGACATGGTCTGATAGCTTTGTGTTTGGCAATTCTTTTTACTCTTATACCCTTCTTCCATATTGCTCACCTCAACATCATTTTTCCTCATAATAAACCACTTCTTCTTTATTGGTTCCGATATTCTACTAGCTCATATCTCTTGTTCTATTCTCTCAGCAATAACAACATCATCATAGAAATATGGGACAAAGCTACCCATTAAATGCTCATAATAACAACATCATCATAGAGATCATAATGACATCAATCGTTAAACAGTCAAAACAAACCCAAAAAATCTCCACAAGAAATAAGTGATCCTATGTCTTTTGACCTATAAACACCATTTGAGCCTTATGATTATCCATTCTTTTGTAGCTATGAGTCATAGCCTATATTGTATGCCTTTATAAGTCTTTTTTTTAATCAAAAACAACTTTTTTGAATTGAAAGATGTTAGCCTCCATAAAGATAAGCAAAACTATGACCTGAATGTGCACCACAAGTCATTTTCATTTCATTGAATCATCTAGTCTTTACAAAAAAAAACATAGATAAGCTTAATGAAATATAAGCAAGGTGTTTTTCCTTTTGAAAGCTAAGAATTACCTTTAGAACCTTTCTTGTTAATTTTGCAAAGCAAAAGTTCATAGCCAAATTTTGATATAAATCATTCTATTTTCTTAAATCCAATTAACTTGGGCCCATATATCAAAGTGCATCTTATTATTTAATGATGAATTTTGGATTCTCAACCAAAGAAGTTTAAAATCTCCATGAAAATACTTTTAAATTTACATCTCGATGATTTTTTTTAAACAATAATATGTGAAAGAATATTATTTTTAAATTTGTGGTCTATTCTCAAGACAAGAAATATAATTTACAAAAAAAGTCATTGATCAAATTTGCAAAAAATTTGGCAAAGATGATATTGATGCATAAGAAGCTCATAAGCCCACCAGGAAGACTGGTGATCAAATTTAGCTTAAGGGAATTTTGGTTAATAATGATAGTGGTATGGATATCTAAAAAGCTAAACGATGATGATGGATATGAGCCACCTTAGCTAAGGGCAACATTGTTTATAACCAAAATAGTCGAGGGTAATTTTATGAGAATAATATGCATAATGAAAGTAGTTGGTGGCAATGTGGCTGGAAATAGTCAATGATAGTGAATGATTTGGTGAACCCTAGCAGTAGTTGAGAGTAACACCACAATGTAAAAACATGGTCTAACTAAAAGGCATCTTCATAAATGGAAGAAGATTTCTCTTTTAAAAATGGTTATGATACCTGCAAAAGATTAGTACCTTTTTATGAATGCTGAAAGGACTTGAACTGCCAAATCAGCTGGGGGCAATTCAAAACAATCCTTGATAGTAGAGGACTTGTTGAAATCCTTTTAAAAAGGAGAAAATACAGCATCAAGGCAAACGACGAGCACACAATGACGCTCAAATACCACACTTTAAGGGCACCGTCTGACAAGAAAGAAATATCTATAGCGATAAGGTCCAAGCTACATGAAAAAATGTTAGTTAAACACATTAGTCACATATATAAAAATTCAAGTGGGCTAAAGAGTCAAGTGACCAGGAAGACTCATCTAAAAAGTTGCCAACCTCATCCATCAAGGAAGAGAGAGATATAATGAAAATAGGGGACCTATATTTCAAACTAGTAGGATGCATGCATATCATTTAACCCAAAACATTGCAAAATGTTTTTACAGAAAATTTACAGGAAAAATCCTCGATGGAGTCCAAGAAAGCCTTGATGAATCCAAGTCAATGAAGAAGTTATCGTTGAGCTATGATACCGAGGATAATTTTGACCCTGCAATCAGGAAATTCAACTTTACCATTAGAAAAGGAAATTTTAACCCTGTCATCAGGAATTCCAAGTTTTAACTCTACAATTTGGGAATCTAACCCTACCATTATGAAAGGAAAACTTTGCATTGTCATCAAGAACTTTCATTCAACCCTGCAATAAAAAAAAATCCAACTCTACCATTAGGAAATAAGATTTTAGCTCCGTCATCAAGAATTTCCAAGTTTTAACCCTGCAATTAAAAAATTCAACCCTATCATTAGGAAAGGAAAATTCAACACTACCATTAGGAAAGAAAAGTTAAACCTTGTCATCAAGAATTGTCATTCAACCCTCCCATCAAGAAAATCCAACCTTATCATTTGGAAAGGAAATTTTAACCTTGTTATTAGGAATTTTAAGTTGTAACCCTGCAATCAAGAAATTCAACCCTACCATTAGGAAACAAAAATTCAACCTTGCAATCATGAAATCCAATCCTACCATTACAAAAGGAAAATTCAACCCTATTATTAAGAAAAAAATTTTTTTGAATCCTACAATCAGGAAAATCCTGCCCTACCATTAATAAAGGAAAATTCCACCATGTCATTAGGAATTCCTAGTTTTAACCATGCAATAAGAAAATCCAATCGTACCATTAGAAAAGAAAAATTCAACCTTATCTTCAAGAATCTTCATTTTTCAACCATGTCATCAGGAAGCATCAATTTCAACTATACAATTAAGAAAAAGAGGCTAACCCTTCCATCAGGAAGTTTCAAACTCAACCTTGCAATTATGATATCTTAAGCTAGATCCTACATCTAAGTCATTTCTAAATCATGAGGAAGGTCATCTCTCTAAATGATTAAATTTCCAAAACATTTCAAATCTTAGGTAAGTCACCCATAAAAATATGACCATCTTGAGTAGGTCACCTATAATAATGAGACCACCTGAGTAGTTCACTCATAAAAATGAGACCATCTTGGGTAGGTCACCTATTAGAATGAAACTATCTTTTGGAATTTTAGGGTATCAAATACCTTTTATTCAAAATATGTAATTTGTAAAAGTGTTAGATCCATTTGTTGAACTAGAGAATGCTGGATCCCTTTCGTGTTAAATATCATTTTTCTTTATAAAACTTACTATATAAAGCCTCACACAAGACTTTTGACCGTACACATTATAAAAAGGGAGCAGCTATTGTAACCCAATCTTTTACCCCCATTTTTGCACATATACAAAATTAGAAAAATCCAAAACAATGACTTTTTAGTAATGTTAGTTAATTTAAATTATTTTGTTATTTTCTTTATTTTTATTTAATCTTTGTTTGTAAACAATCTTAAAAATCATTAAAAAAATACAAATTAAAAAAATTAAAAACAAAATATAATTGTAGTTGAAATTAGACCAATAATTGAGTATCACGAGCAAAAATTAAGTTTGGGAATTTTTGGGTTACAATTAAGGGTTAAATTGAAGAGGAGATTGAGAAATGAAGTTATTTTGATTTAATTTGGCTAAGAGTGAAGGAAATTTAAAGTTCAAGGATTATTTTGAAATAAATAGTCAAGTTAGAAATTAAAGTTGGGCTGAATTGAAAAGCTAATTTGAAATTGGGAGTCAATTTATGTTAAGAAATAAAGATTGGATGAACCAAAAATAAATTTGCAACAAATAATTAAATATAAAAAAATAAATTGATTCAATTAAAGGTACAACCAAAAATAAAAATATGATTTAGGAATTTTGAGAAGCAAATGACTATATTGAAAAGGATAAAATATTAAGTATCAATTCATTCTGTGTTTAATTTCATTTTAGTCTTGTTTATTTCATTCCAATTAATTCAATCCATTTAATTCCATTTCAATCCAATTATTTTTAATTGATTCATTTTAGTCCAAATTAATCAAGCAATTAAACCCCAAAATCTTGTAATTAATTTCAAATTTTGGATTTTGGATCAATTAAGTCCAGATAATAAGGTCTTGTTGCTCTATGTTATGGTAGATTTCCGAATCAAAAAAATAATTTAAATCCGAAAATGAAAAGTTGAATTTCTATTGTTGGCTACTTCTCTCTGAAGCTGAAGCAACTGTAAGAGATGGTTCTAAGAACTTCCATTCGCATCTGGCCATGTTGACTGTGGCACCGAGGTATATGTTGACATTAAGAAATAGTACATGGTTATTGAATTTGTAACAAGAAAAATTCTATTTGGTAACAATTTGATCCATCGAGATCTCATGATAAAGAGCATTGATCCTACAAGATTTCATGATAAGAACTTTTTTTCCTCATACACGTGTGTGTCCATGGAGTTGGTCAAAAAGAAGGAGAAGAAAGAAGGGAATGTCTAAGAGAGTAAAGATAAAGATGGCATGCAGTCCATTTGCCCATCCATGGGGCTTGAAAGGCTTGTTTCTGGTGGAATGTAAAGATCAAAGAATCTGGAGTTGCTGTCATGGGGTTATCTGAGGTGAATATGACCATCATTCACTGGTTCTTGTGAAAAAAATCTTCAGTTTTGAGATTTATGAGGTGCTTTGATGACTTCAATGGGATCAAACTTTGAAGCTGAGTAATTTTATGAGGGTATATTTGTGGCATAAAATCTCTGAAATGGGACCAGCTGAATATTGCTTTCATGCAGAAAAATTGATCTCGGCAACCTCTCTGCGATTAGAAAAGGAGAACAAAAGTATCTTACTTTTCTAAGATACGAAGTGATTTATGATTTGCAATAAAATATGAATTTTCATAAGAGAAGAACTTGTGAAACAGAATTTCTTTTTGAGAAGCCAGCACCACAGAAAATGGTCAAAACGCAGAAGGTTACTTCTACGAAAATAAAACACTTCCTCAGGGTCATGAATAATGCTGCTTGGCTTTAGCTGACACACGACATGGCTCTTTTGTCTTTCTTTGGACAGCTATATTCCAAATTTTCATGCCAGAAAAAGCTAGTTTAGGTACCTCTCTTTTATGAATGCTCAAAATGTGCTTCCATCATTGGTGCATGTTCTGAGTTCACACACGCACTGCCTGGAACTACTCTGTAAAGCATATATATCAGCACATTTCCTTCCTAGAAAAGAATCTTTTGTTTTCCTTTTCTGGTTTGTCCTTAGTGAATCTACTTTGACATCTTACAGACATGAATTTCAAAATCTTGAATGATACTGAAATTTGGTGACATCGATTGACTAATGCATTATGGGTCCATATAACTTTGAAAAGTCACTTGATCAGCCTAATATATATATATCAATTTTTTGCAGAAAGGGCTTTGCTAGATTACTAAGATAAACATGGGTGATTCTCCAACTTTGATAGAATTCAAAGGGTGGCAAGAGCTTTAGTTTCTGCCCTTGAAGAGCATAAATTCTTCACTAGCGAAATTTCAAACTTGAGTTTTCTTTCTTTCGCAGAATAATATGAAGGTGAATCATCTACACTTTGATTTTTTTTTTTTCCTGTTAATCGGAGGAGATAAAATGCCAGGGAAAAACAACTTTATTTCATTATTGAAGGCTAGAAAGGTGAAAACGGAAGGAACGATTCGGAAGAATACAAAGAATAA
This sequence comes from Populus trichocarpa, assembly GCF_000002775.5. NCBI lineage: Eukaryota > Viridiplantae > Streptophyta > Magnoliopsida > Malpighiales > Salicaceae > Populus > Populus trichocarpa. The sequence goes on along the minus strand of NC_037288.2, from coordinate 8,858,021 downwards.
AATTTCAAGAATGTGCTTTTTACACGTGCTCAGTACTTCTTCATCTCCTTTCCTGTTATGCTTTTCTGCTCAATACTTCTTCATCTCCTTTCCTGTTATGCTTTTCCCTTTTTCTACCAGGGAATATCTAGTACAGCTGAATGAATGTGCTTAAACAGTACACCTAAAATGGACTTGATACGATTCAGAGTTCAACTTGTGATAAGTCTATTTTTAACGGGCTTAAAAAACTTTTATAACCCTTTTTCTCTTAGGCATGCTCAAGGGAATGGGATGCCTCAGGTAGGAGGCTTGACAGTGTGTCAAGCCCGGCACTTGAACTTGGCAATCAACCAAGTTAAAGATAACGTGTTTGCCGAACCCGAGACACTTAGACTTGACAGTCCGCTAGGTCCAATGTAACTTGGGTCTGACAAACATGTCAAATCCAAGGCATTTGAACTTGGTAGTCAGTCAATTCTAAGGCATTTGAATTTGGCAAATCAGGCAAGTCTAAGGCACTTGGACTTGACAATCCACCAAATCCAAGATAACATAGGTCTGGCAAACATGCCAAGTTCAAGGTAACGTAAGTCTGATAAACATGTCAAACCCAAGGCACCTACGCTTGGCAGTCAACCAAATCCAAGGTGACGTGAGTTTAGCAAACATGTAAAACTCAAGACACTTGGACTTGGCAATCAACCAAATCCAAGGTAAAATGAGTTTGATAAACATGCCAGACTCAAGGCACTTGGACTTGGTAGTCAACCAAATCTACGACAACATGGATCTAGCAAACATGTCAAACTCAGGGCACTTGGACTTAGTAGTTAGCCAAGTTCAAGACAACGACCATCCTCCCTTAGGCACGTTCAAGAGAATGACCATCCTCTCTTGGATCTAGAACATCGAGGAAGAACTCAGCTTTCATAGGCTTAGCTATATTTGACATCTTAAACTCTAATCTCCTTACACTTTTTTAGGTGTATAAAAGTATTTAAATGACCCATGATATTCCTATCAAACATTAATACAGATATAAGGGATATTTATCCCTCATTAAATGCTATCAGGATAATTATGTTGCAGGCCCTTCTCTTCACAAAAGAATAAGATTCATGGGGTATAAATACACCATGAGATCTTCAGAACATAGGCTCATAATTTTCATTCTTTACTGCATATATATTTTCAGAACATCTCTTTTTAGAATATTATTGTATTTTTCTCTTTCTAAAGAGATACTTATTTAAATATCAGAGAGTCCTCATCTCCACCAAAAAGGACCTTTTACATACTACACCATTAAACAGTTTTACTGACGAATTAATTCCGTCGGTGTAAGGCACGAAATCCATCGGTAACATTTTTACCGACGGCCTCACCGATGGAATCCGTCCGTTCGAATACTGATCGTCGGTAATTCCCTATTCCGTCGCTGATTCTGTCGAAAATAAAAAAACCAACCACCTACGGTCTTACAGACGGCGAAGCGCGACAAAAAAAAATTTCCTGCGAGAATATTACTGACGGAATCCTTTCGTCTGCATTTTCAACGGTACTCACCGACGAAATATCAGTCGGTAATGGTGGCATGACGGTAAATGTTTCAGAACTCTGTCAAATACCGACAGATAGATTCTGTCGGTAATAGTAATGATAAACATCGACGGAATATATCCGTCGGTAATTGTGGCATGGGTGGTAATTGTTTGGCAAATCTCGGTTAAATACCGACGGCCGGTTTCCGTTTGGAAAACCGTCGGTATGTATTTAAAATATTAAAAAAATTCATTTATTAATAGTAAAAAAGCTTAATAAACAAATAAAATTGTATTAAACATTAAAAATATAAAAATAATATTAAATATTATTCATCCAAATATTCATTACAAATTTAATGTGTTTAAAAAACAAAATTAAACCAGAATAGCGGAGGAGCTAGAGGAGGAGGAGGCGGGTTGTTCCCAGGACCGTACGGCCAAAAAGGGGCTGCAAATGTATCATCACCCATCCTTGATCTAATCTCCATGACCATTTGACGGAGCTGATCATAATTCGTCGAGAGTTGTTCATATTGTTGTTTCAAGGCCACGAACTCTTCAGACTGGATGCTCGATACTGATGGAGAGCTCCCAACGGTTGAGACACTACGGGCCGACCGCAAGTTTTCGGCCGTAGAGTTGGAGAGCCCGTAGACCCAAGTTTTGCATAAACATATGGCAGTCATGACTCTTCATTCCAAATAATCTGCATTCCTCTGTATTAACCAGCCTTGATATGTTCGAGGCATATCCATCAGGGAAATGCAGACTCTTAAGCCATTTATAGACTAGTAGTTGTGCGTTTTTCTCTAACATGAAGCTTGCTCTTGGTTTTGCGACCCGTGACCCATCACAAACCAACTCCATATTTTTACGGTTACAGAACAACGCTACATCCAATCTAGCCTTGATGTTGTCCTTTGTCTTCCCCTTCACATCTATGACGGTGTTGAAAATGTTCTCAAACACGTTCTTTTCAATGTGCATGACGTCAAGGTTATGGCGGAGAAGATTGGTCTTCCAATAAGGAAGCTCCCAAAACATACTTCGCTTCACCCAATTATGAGTCAAACCAAAACCAGGAAACTTATGCTTACCTGATTGGAGACCAAACACAATGTCACCGTACTCTGACACAATATCATGCGATTCTTCACCAGAAAAACGCGGGGGTGCAACATCCTTTTCAACTCTACCAACAAAGAAATCATTTTTGTTCTTTCTGTACCTGTGATTTGGTGGCAAGAAACGACGGTTACAGTAAAAAAAAAAAAGCTTTACCCCCGTTTGTTAGTGTGAATGCCTTGTTGTTCTCCATACAGTATGGATAGGCTAGTTTTCCATGCGTGCTCCAACCAGAAACCATTCCATAAGCTGGAAAATCATTGATAGTCCACATCAAAGCCGCTCTCATAACAAAATTTTGTTTCCTCGAGATATCATAAGTCAAAGCTCTAGAGGACCACAACTACGTCAACTCATCAATCAACGGTCGAAGACAAACATCTATATTCTACCTCGGACTGCTCGAACCAGGTATGACCATAGATAAAAATATGAACTCCGGCCTCATACACATCCCCGGTGGCAAGTTATAAACCATTAGTATGACCGGCCAACAAGAATAAGGAGCAGAAAATGACCCGAATGGGTTGAATCCATCTGTACACAACCCAAGACGTACGTTCCTTGATTCAGCTGAAAAGTGAGGATACACACTGTTAAAGTGTTTCCATGCTTCGCCGTCAGAAGGATGCACCATCACTCCATCAACCACATGATGTGATTGGTGCCATGTCACGTACTCAGCGGTCCTTCGTGACATGAATAACCTTTGCAGTCTAGGTGTGATTGGGAAGTATCTGAGTTTTTTATATGCCACGAGAGTCTTTCCTCTGCCAGTTCTGGGTTTGTAACGGGAATGCTCACATGTCGTGCACTCGGTCAGCTCAACATTTTCAAGGTAGTATAACATACAGAAGTTAGGGCATATGTCAATTTTCAGGTATCCTAAACCGAGGGGTTTCATCATGGACTTGACAGCATAGAAGTTCTCTTTCAACCTGTTCCCTTCAAGTAAAATGCTTCTCGCCCATTCGATAATCTTGTCATAACCGGCCTCACTCAACCCGTGATTTGACTTGATGGTGAACACCTGTGCTACGACCGATAATTTACTGTAGTTCGTGCAATCATCCCATAATGGTTCATCAGAATCTTTCAACAGATCAAAAAACCTTGCTGCATCTGCATTAGGTTCTTCTTCTACGATTGGACATTCACTGACATTACCTTCACTCATTCTCATTGCATCCATAACCATATTCCTGTAAGGATTACTATTGTCATTTCCAACTTGCTAGCACTAGAAGTTGACCCAACTACCCTTTCTACCATGTTCTCATTAGGAACAAATAGTTCTCCGTGTGCATACCAACACAGGTAATCCTTCATGAACCCTTTGGTTAGAAGATGCATCGTTACAACATGTTGATGCAGAAACTTTAAATTTTTACACTTCCTGCATGGACACCTAATACCGCCATCAGTAAAATTCCTCGGGATAGATGTTACGAAATTAATAAAACCCTGAACCCCGTTACAATAATCCATCCTCCGCAATCCTTGGGGTGAGTCCCGATACATCCATGAACGATCATCCATGACTTCTATCGAACCTCTATAAAATTATGACGACAAAATGTATTAATTAACTACGTTACGTAAATAAACATAACAAAAATATTGGTTTTCCCCGACATTATCCAACAAACTAAAAAAACACTTATGTTAAATATTCATTATCAATTATCAACTATCAACGTCCATACAAATTTATACATATATAAATTTACGGAAATCACAACTTCGCAATAGAATTAATAACAATTAAAACGGACCCGTTAAACAAACTATTATTTATTACATCACAACACATTTAATTCGGTGTAATTCAAACAAAGTTTCAACAATTTACAAACAAATATAATTTGACAAAATCTAAAACAAACTATAACAACTACAAAATTATATATTCATACTACAAGTTTCTTTGACGAATAACAATCAAACAAGTACATATGTTAACAAAATACATATACTAAAAAAACAATAAAATTCACATTTAAATGTTAAAACTAAAAAGGATAGATTTACTTACAAAAAATGATAAAATCCACAAGAACGGATGTTGTGACCACGTACAAAAGTATAAGAAACTTGAGTGTTTGTGTTGAGAAGATGGGAGAGTTGGGATGAGTGGTTGGCTGCAGTTTGGGAGGGGAGAGGTGGGATGGGGAAGAAGAAGGAGAAATAGAGGAAGAGAGTGTCGGCAGAGTGGGTATATTTTTTACTGTTACCGATGGAATCACCGACAGACACGTTCCGTCGGTATACCCGTCGGTGATTCCACCTGTGAAAGTGTCACGTCACTATATGAAGATCCCGGTTTGAATTCCTCGGTCATTCCATCTGAAACAAATCCACATCATCACACCGTTGCAACTTTCCAAAAAAACTATATAGTCTGTCGGCGATACGGTCGGTATATACCGACGGACGGATTCCGTCGGTATATACCGACTGTATTGCCGACGAATGTTCTCTGTCGGTATATACCGAAAGATTTTGAGACGGAATTATTTCCGTCGGTAAAAATTACCGACAAAAAATTTCATCGATAAGTCCGTTGGTTTTCGCTGATTTTCTAGTAGTGACAGGTATTAGCTGCAAGCTATCTTGACCTACCAAGCACTAGGTATAAGCTATCAACTACCTTGACTAAGAAGAATGAATGAGATTACTAAAACCAATTAATTAAACAATTATCCAACCCAGAAATCCTATTTCTAGACTAGTTAAATTTTTGGTACATCATCAACTTGGAACATGATTTGAGAAAGATTTGCTCTCAGTTAAACTCAACAATTGATAGCAGGATCATATCCTGTTGAAGATCTCACCACAAAATACAATATGATTTGACAAGCAGAGATCTCAAACTATATTTTTCAATAATGAAATGCCTAGAATATATATGTCATTAGCTTCTATTTCCATGTCAAATACCAGTAATAATGGCTTACCGTGTCTATATGGCAAATGCACCACTAAAAATCATGTCATTATTTTCTATCTCCATGGCGGCTATACAAGTGATCTAAATTCCATCTGAAGATCACAGCAGAGGGATTTGCACAAAAGGAGGTGGAAATGCAACTATGGAAGTCGCAGAGTCAAAAGTTAGATAAGAAGATTGGAGGATATTTGGTGCATAAAGTTCGCCGTCCAAAATCAACTCAAGATAGCAGTGAAACCGTTGGCGTATGAATACTAACAAATTTTCTAACTTGGAGCTTTCGTTGCAGCTGTAGATATGTATGCAAATCACCTATACATGAGCTTGGATTCTCAAATATTTGGCGTATCAAGCATTTGCTTTGCTTGTTAGCTTTCTTTCATGAGCTTGTCCAATCAGGTGGTGTTCTGATGGCTTCTGTATAAATAATCCAGATGCTCATTTGTAATTCTGCTACCTGGAAACTTAATACTATGGGCCGATGAAAACAGCAATAACATCACAAGAACAAAGAATATGGAGAAGTGTAGAATATCACACGGAATAATTGAAAGAATAAACTAGGAAGTTTAACTGTCATTAAGTTTGACTCCATCGTATTCATTTGTCAATGTAGAGGGATTCCTTTCTTCTAAACCATGTTTGATTTTGAACAAGTTGATTTTCATTATCTTCCCTTTTTACAATGAAGAATTCAAACAATATTCACATGTAACTATCCAATAACAAAAGTCAAATTGTAATGCAAGTTGTGCCATTCACTCTTCTTCAAATGCTATATTTAGCAGATAAGAATAAGATTTCCCTCAAATGTTGGCTCATGTTGATCAACGTATAGCAGAAAGTTTAGAAAAATTTATTGATGACAGTGATGGTCATTTAATACTATTTCTAAAAATCACAAGCTCATAAATCTTATAACAAAAATTTTGGAAAATGTTACTTTAAAAAGATGGAAAGTAGGAGTTCCCACATGATCTGAGAATCCAAGTGATGTCATAGCAAGAGTTCAACTATCTGCCAACTTGTCAGATAGTAAGGAAAGGAAGGTTCCCTCACCATTCAGAGCTTTATCCTTGACCTTATCTCTCGCTCTCTATATAAAGAGACTTTAGGTTTATAGCAGAACACACTAAATGGTCCATTCCATCCCACTCCTTTTATGAGAAGAAAAAAAATGGCTGCCATCTCCTTCGATCCAAGAATTAATCGTCAAACGAGCAAGAACTCCCATGGAGTAATCATTGAAGAAATCGAAGGACTCATCAGAGTTTACAAAGATGGACACATCGAAAGGCCTCCTATCATTCCCAATGTTCCTTGCAACGTGGCGACAGTAAATGATGTGACAGCAAAAGATGTTGTTATCGACAAGTTCACTAACTTGTGGGCTCGCATTTATGTCTCAAACCGCTCAGGCACGCTGCCTTTGCTTGTTTACTTCCATGGAGGCGGATTTTGTGTTGGCTCAGCTGCTTGGAGTGGTTACCATGAGTTCTTGGCCAATCTTGCTTCTAAAGCAAGTTGCATTATTTTATCCATAAACTACCGGCTGGCCCCCGAAAATCGTCTCCCTACTGCTTATGATGACGGCATCGACGCCTTTACATGGGTAAAACAACAGGCTCTAAATGGTTCTCTTGAGCATAAGTGGTGGTTAAGTCGGTGCAATTTCTCTAGCATGTTCCTAGCTGGTGACAGTGCTGGTGCAAACATAGCTTACAACGTGGCCACAAGGCTAGAATCCAGATACAATCCTGAGTCCATGACAAAGCCTTCGTGTTTCAAGGGTATCATCTTGATCCAACCTTTCTTTGGAGGAGAGGCACGAACTTTGTCTGAGAAAAATATGACTCAACCAGCTAACTCAGCACTGACTCTGTCGGCTTCTGACACATATTGGCGGTTATCACTGCCTCTAGGATCTAACCGTGATCATCCATACTGCAACCCTTTAGCAAATGGTGCCAGCAAGTTGCGTGACCTACGACTTCCAACTATAATGGTTGGCATATCTGAGTTGGATATACTTAAGGACAGAAACTCGGAATTTTGTTCGGCCTTGACTAGAGCTGGTAAGAGAGTTGAAACAGTGACGTACAAAGGAGTTGGGCATGCATTTCAAATTCTACATAATTCTCATCTCTCTCATACCCGCGTTCAAGAGATGGCATCCCATATCAAGACTTTCATCAACCAATGACAAAGGGAATGCGTTTCATGTTTCCTTCTTCTATATATCAAAGTCCAACTTCTTAATTTGTGATCAATCTATATTGTGTCATAACTTAAGATTCATTTTGTTCGTAAGATACATACTTTAAGACATGTATCTATATGTCTTTGCTTTCTGTCCCATTTATCCTGTTCTGGTTTTCCCAATACTTTCTGTTTGTTGCTTTTGCTTTTGGAGAAAAGCTTTACTTTCCTATATATGAATCTTAATTAGTTGGCAGGATGGTGGAGGAATGACCTAATTAATGGTGTTTCTGCAAAAGGAATATTACCATGGTAGCAAAAAATAGTAGCAGGCATATTATTGACGATCATGGAACCTTTGTTGGAGAACTAAAGTAAAGCACCAGCATCACAAGCACAGTATGGGAGGGCAATAGAACAGAAGTATAGAAGTTTAAAGCAGTAATTTCACTGCTCAAGAAATGTAGCTAGCTAGTGATCATATATAGCCCAAAGCAGTGGTATTATAAATAAAAAATTGAGGGCATTAAGAGATGCTTCATCTAAACTATATTAATGGAAAAATAACAGGTGATAGCCTTTTGTCTAAAATCTGAGTATACAATGGAGATGGAGCAATGGAATTAGTAACAATGTACTTCTATGTTCAAGCCTCATTCATGTCAAAAATCATCTTAATCCAAAAATTTAAATGGTTAAACAAGATCATAAGATTTGATTTATATTATTCTCTAATATAACTCTTCAAGTGAATTTGCATAGATCCGCACTATTTTATGCTATTAATTAATTTTAATTAGAAAAGAGAATGAAGATGATGAAATTTGAATTCGTGCCTATTTAATCAGCAAGCTTTTGAGTTAAGATTGTTCTTTGACATTGTATAAGAAAAAATCAATCATATCTTGCTCTGAATAGTAGCGTTTTTTTTAGCAGACTGCTTATGTCATCCATCCAACCATTTTAAAATACTTTGTTTTCTATTCTCTTCACTATCTATCAAATATTTTATTTACTATTTTTTCAATAATACATCAAACAATGATAAGAAGAAATCTTAAGATCATGTGGATGATCAAATGACATCCAAATAACAAAAAAAAAAAGAGATATAAGACGACAGAGCCCAACAAGAGAATTGAGATCTTGCAATAAAAAAAGACATAAAAAACAAGAGAGACTTAATGCAAGTTGATAAGTCTAATAAAGATGATACAAAAGAGACCACTCATTACAAGAGAGAAAGGGAGAGAGAGAGAGAGTTCTTCCTAAAAAAAAAGAGATTGAAAACGGCCAAGGAGCTATGATAAGAAAAAGTCATCATTCTAATGAAGAGTAACCAAAATAAAATGGTAACTTGAAAAGCCAAATCTTAAAAAGAGATATTTGGCTAAAGAAATGTGGTAGCAACCATGAGAAGAAAATGACTACGAATACAATTCTTAAAGATAAAGCTACAATGGTAATAAAAGTGATGTATGTCAAACTCAAATTATTATGAGTTTGAGCGAGCGTGTTAAAAAAATAATCAAGGCATTATTTTTTAATTAATAAAAAAAATAGATCAAAGAATTGAACAACTCAAAGCAATCAAAAAATTATTTTAATCATTTAATCGAAGGAGATGATCAAACATATTAATTTTATAATTTGTTTTATTCTATTTTTTTATGTATTTTAATATAAACTCTACAAAAATTTAATGTAAAATATATATCAAATTACCAAATAATAATATCCTCTTCTATTCTAATTTTCTTTATTCCTTCTTCTCGCTTGTATCGCATGATAGATACACTAATATGCATGTATATTAATTGTAGATTGATGAATATTTTTAACTTTCAATGACATTGATTATTGATCGTTTCTCCTCGTTCAATCAGATAGTATTCAAGCATGCAACGAGGGAATGCAATTCTTTCACACACCAGCTAGCCAAACAAGGAATCTCTAGAGGCTGTGCCATTGTTGCTTGGTTATAACACCCCCTTGATCTTTTGCAAAATATTACAGCTTTTAGTCAGACTAAAAAAGAAGAGCTTCTCTGCTAGCTTTTTTGCATCTTGGTTAATTTCCAAATTCCACTAACCTCGTATCGAGTTCATGTTCTGCTCTTCCATTACGACTTACAGTTCGATGAATTTGAAATTCCATTTGCTTCATGCTTATTCTGCTGCTCATCTTGGTTTCATTATTGCAAGTGTCTTCGCGGTTAATTTCTACACTTTGTCAAAGATTTCATTCGGTTGTTCTCATGAATTTATCAAATCATCAAAACTTGTTTGAGACTCCTTCACTTCATCCTCTAAAGGAAATTATCGGGAATTTATTGCTTGACGTTTTGTGCAGAGACTATAGGATCAGTAGCAGATATGATTATATATGATATGTAAGTATATAGAAAACCACTTCTGGTGACTTTATAGAGATAAAGTGGATATCTAACAGGTTGTTTCGATAGATTTGCATAATTGGATGCTGGTTTTGTAAAGAAAACAGGAATATCAGATCCCCTGAAAGTTTACAGATCCTCCAAATCCTGTGCATAGAATGCCTTTTTCAGTTTGGGTTTGGTATCCATGAACAACTATACTTCAGCTTCAACTTGGTGGTTTTCTAATCAAAACCCTGACTGGTCTTTATGACGTGAACCTTTGGGAACTAGAACTGTATTCTATATTTTGCTAACATTGTTTAAGGACTAGGAGTTTCTGCTTTTCTGTACATTGCTGCTTTGATGTCTGGCAGAATCAAATTCTATACATTGCTAACATTGTAACCATATTGTACTGAATCACTTAGCATCCGTCTGTTTATTTTGGAGAGCTTTCGTTTTATTGAAATGAGCACAACACAGAGGACAGAATCAAATTCTATGCCAAACCCATCAAACTAACGCTTCATTTGGAATATCTGATTAGAGCTACCAGATATGGTTGACAAAGAAATCTAATTTCTGGGCTGGGGATTCCTGATGGGAGATTGGCTCAAAAGTGAGAGGAAAAAAAGCTAAAACAGATGGAATAAAAAAAGCAGATAAGGTGATATTTGATGAATAAAGTTTGCTGCCAATTTGCATGTACTTTGAAGTTAAAGGAGAAGCACTTTCTCAACCATTACTCCATTCAAGTCCGTAGAGAGAGTGTTAAGAAATATTATTGATAAGAAGGATCTGTCTATGTCGGTCATGCGAAGAATTCTGTTTAATGGGAATGGTGAATGTGGGTATTTTAGCTTAATTTGCCTGTTCAGTGAGCGAGTCATAGTCCTCCGAGTGCTTGCCTATGTTATCTTCCTCGCTACTGATTACTTCCACTTGATCAGCGCACTGTATATAACACTCTGGAAGGCTAATGGCAATGTAATATCTTGACAAAGATTAGAGGCAAGCTACCTCGGGTTTGGGTTCTTTGCGACAATATGTTGACAGAATCATTGGAAGAACTTCCTACAAATTAAGCAGTCTAATTAACTGAATTGATTTGTACAATGTATTATCTTGATTCTTGCAACTGATTATTGACCAAGTCAATACATACTCTAACACCTCCAGCAAACTAATCAGGTAATTAATGATACTCAGTTTCCACATGCTTGTTCTTACATGGAAGACAGGATTCGAGGCTACGACTAGTGCTCTAACATCAGATAGTTGGAGGTGAGGAAAGACAACTTTGAAACTCCTTCAGTAACACCCAAATCCAATAAGCTTTTGTTTTAGCTAAAGTCATGCTTCAGTATTCAGCCTCAATGCTTGAATGGAGACAACTTCTTATTTTTTTAGCATTTCATGATATTATATTCTTGCCTTGAAAAATACTAAATCTACTTATGCTTCTTTTTTCATCAAGATTGCCAACCCAGTTCAAGTCAATAATTGTGCCTTTCAAACAGTGAAGGACCATTTTAACTACAATCCAATGAATTATATATAAATTGATATAATTGATTTACTATATAGGAAATATCTACAAGTGTATTCTATAGGATCCGACATAATTGAGTTTCATTCCTGAAGTCGTAGGACAAGCTAGAAATCATTTTTGTGATGTCAAGGAGATCACGAATATGAAATTTTCCCTTTAAACTATCAATGAAAGAATGAAGGATAGAAGAAGTAGATCTAGTTATAATGATATCATCAACTTAGACAAACACAAAAAATCTAAAAGTATTAGTACATAACATAAACAAAGAATAATCAACTTTGGATTCCTCAAAACCAAGCTTTAGTAATTGTTGAGATAACCTTCGAAACCAAGCTCTGGTAGCTTGTTTAAGGCCATAAAAATATTTATAAAAATGACACATTAGATCAAGTTCAGTCTCATAAATGAGTTCTTAAGGTTGTTCCATATAAAGTTTTTCATTAAAGATGCCATGTAGAAATGCATTGGAAATATCTAGTTATCTAGTTTTCCAATTAAATGTTACAGCAAGTGATAAAACCAATCTAATTGTAGTTAGTTTAACTACTAGAGAGAAAAGGTCAAAGTAGTCAATTCTAGATATTTTATCAAATTCCTTTACCATAAGTTTGGTTTTGTAGTGTTCAATGTTATATTCAGTACATCATTTAATTTTAAATACTTATTTATTCCTCCCAACATGTTTAGCTTTTGGCCTTGGACATAAAGACAACATCTGATCTCCATTAAAGCATCAAATTCACGCCTCAAAGTTTATCTCCTTTCATATTTTGTTATTGCATGTGTATAGCAAATTGGCTCATATTCTATAAGTATATTATGCAAAAAATAAAAAAGATGACAAGTGGTATAAAATATTTTAAAACCAAGATATTATTTAGGTTTTTAATTTCTTGTTTTAGAATGTGTAATGATAACTATGTCAGGTTATGGGTGTTGAGGACTTTATGGAGATGGAAGAGTGGGACATGTCTAATGTTAGTGAGGAATTTGTAAGGATGGAGTTATGTTTAGGTTGGGGTCTAAAGGATTTGTGATATAATATTTTAATCAGAGAAAAAAAATGATGAAGGTTAAACATTATTAGTCATGAGAAGAATTAGGTGGTATATTTATCTTCAGAATTTAAAGATATTAGAATTGCATAAGAGATAGGAAACAAACTTGTCAACATCTTGCTATCATTATATGGTGAAATGTGATATTTATCTTTTGTTGAAAATAAGTTATCGTCAAATACTACATGTTTGAAAATATAGACCTTAAATGTGTCCAAATCCTAGGAAACTATATCCTTTTTATTGATTAGCATACCCAAGAAAGAGACATTGTTTGCTATGAAAAGATAGCTTATGATCTTTATAGGGTTATAAATAAGGATAACAGGAACATCCAAAAATCTTAAGGGAATTGTATGATGGCAATTTTTTATGGATCATAAAGTAAGTAGATAAATTATGTAGGACAAGTAGGTGGGCGATTTATAAGTAATATTGTTGTAAAAAAGGCATCAATCCAATATTTATTTGGTAGATTTGTTGTTGCTAATAAAGTTAAACCATTTTCTTGGATATGTCAATGTTTTCTTTTGGCAATATCATTTTGTTATGAAGTATAAGGGCAAGTTAATCTATGATATATCCTATGTGTTGCTAAAAAAAAATTGAAATTATTGAAAAGATATTCTCCCCTATTATCTAATTGTAATTGTTGAATTTTAAAAGAGAATAATTTTCCACAAGAGCTTTGTATTCTTAGAAAATAACAAATGCATTGAATTTAGATTGCAATGGATACACCATATGAATCTACTAAAAGGAAGTTTTATAGCTTTTCCTAATTGACAAGAGTTGTAAAAACGTAATTGTTTAAAAGAATCATAAATAGATAAATAATTACACAAACGATTCAAGGTGGACTTGGATGGATGCCCTGTATGTTTATACCAGTGTTCCTATGAAGTTTTTATTCCTAGCATAGCAGCAAGCAATGCAGATTATTAAAAAAGCTCTTATGACTAACAAGTGGAAAAAAGTCCATTTTCAACTAGTCCTTGAAGCAGGATGCAACCCATCTTATTTTTCTTTACACAAAAATCAATATCAGATAATACAAAGTAGCAATCATTATAGACAGGCTTGGTTAACTGATAAAATATTTACAGAAGCATTAGGATAGTGAAGGATATTGATGAGTTTGAATGAGGTATGATCAAGGTTTAGAGTTCAATTTCTAGTTTGTTTGACAACTAAACCTGAGACATTACCAACTTAGATAGTATCATCAGCCTCATAGGATTTTTGGTTAGCTAAATTTGTTGTATTAGTAGTGATAAGAGCATTTGCTCCACTATCCGTATATCAAACATGTTGGTCATAAGAATTGTTAACTTCAGCAGCCATAGTAGCAATATCAGTAAGTGGAAACCATCTCTGAAAAGAAAAGTCAAAGTGATTATAACATTCAAGAGCAACATTCCTTTCTTACCATAAATCTGACAGATTAGTCTGTCATTAGGAGGTTGATTAGGACGAGTAGTGATGTGAACCCAAAAGGTAAGAACTCACGTGTAAGAAAAAACAAACCTAAGAAATCTAAAATCAAATTTGGTTGATAAAATCTCGACCTAATGATTATATAATCTGAGGAACCAAAACTACTGAAATAAAACCCCTATCTAATGATTATAGAGATTCACGAACGAAAAGTATAAAGAAGACACCACGAAGATAATTATTCTTCGACAAGTCAGGATAGTTCAATGAATAATAAAAAATATAAGAATTCTATCACGCACAAGCACATAATATGCAACAATAAAAATGAATTTATATTCAACCCTAATGAACTAATGGGGTGACATTAAACCCAATTTAAATAAAAACACAAAGTATGTGAAATAAAGCTTAAAGTATGAAAACTAAACAAAATCCCAAGTCTATTATTTCAAACCATAATTTTGCACATCAGTTATCCAAATAAATAAAGGAATTCATCCCTTGTATAAATAAAGGTTGTTGTCGACTTATGTAGTCCTTGGAAAAAAAAAGCTGCTAATTTTCGTATATCCTTACAAAATATGAAAGCATACTCCTCAAGAAAACTGCTAAATTCATGTCCTTAAAAATAAGGAATCCTTGCATAAATAGAACTCTTAAGCTGACACATATGTTTCTTTAACAAATAAAGAATCAACTACTAATTATGAATCCTTGTTAAATTAAGATTCCTTACAGAATAAAGAAACCACTACCTAAATAATTTCTTAAGATATTGCCTATATGTGTAGCCCACATAAGAGATCCTTATAGAATAATAAATATACCTGGTAGAAAATCCAAAAATTCAAACAAAAGATAATCTAAAGCCAACTAGAAAATTAATGTCATTCTTGCACAATAGCTTTTTATATTTATTACAAGGCTTTTCTAAATTCATATTGCTATGAAATTTTAACCCCATATAAAACAATGCCTCTAAAGTTTTTGGTAAAATTTTAGCTTGATCCAATGATCATATTGAAACTTATGCTTGTTAGCATAAAATTATATATTAGGAAAAACAAAATGAGCCCAAAACCACCTTTTTAATCTTATTAGCCCTTGACCTTGTAATTGACATAATTAGCACCTTTAATGTATCATTTTGTGATGCTTGTTAGTTCTTATCATTGCCAACTTAGATAATATCTTCACCCTCTTAGCGCTGTTGGTTGGTTTAATTTGTTGCATTAGTATTGATATGAGTATTTGCTCTACTATCCACGTATTAAACATGTTATTCATAAGAATTATTGACTTTAGCAACCATAGTAGTAAGATTAGTACGTTGCAACCATTCTTGAAAAAAAAAGTCAAAATGGTGATAATAGTCAAGAGTAGTATATCTTTTTTCACCACAAATCTAACAATATGGTATGTCATTAGTATATTGATTAAGATGAGTAGGTATGATCAAAGTTTAAAGTTGAATTTCTAGTTTTTTTTACAACTTGAAAAGTATTACCACCCTCATAGGATTATTAGTTAGTTAAATTTGTTGAATTGGCTATGATACAAGTTTTTGCTCCATTATCTATATACTGGACATGTTGATCAACATAATTATTGACTTCAGCATCCATAGTAAGATCAGCAAGTGGTAACCATCCTTGAAAAAAGAAGTGAAAGCAATGATAACAATCAGGAGTAATATATCACATTTCTTATTACAAATATAATAGATTGGTCTTCATTGGTAGGTTGATTGGGATGAGTAGTAGAATTATTTTTATTTTAACTATAAGATGAATGATGTAGTTGAGACTTTGAAGGTGTTTGTAATTTTTTTTTTCCTCAGAAACATTAAGGTTTTTTTTTTATTTGCTATAAATGCATAATGTTGATCAATGGCAACGTTGGCTTGTACGTCAATGGAAGTCTCAAAACTCAAGAGTTCAGCTTGAAATCATAGGGAAAAAATATCTTTGTGATGACTTGTAAAGTTAAAGAAGGTGATAAAAGGGTTAAAGGTTGGTCAAAGTCCTCCTAATAGAAAGCTAATGAGATTTTAATCATTAGTACTTTTCCTTGTAGTTGTTAATTGATCAACCAAGCTCTTGACTTCTTCTATAAAATTAGTACAAGACCGATGACCTTGAGTAATGGTCTGAAGTTATCTCTTTAACAAAGCAATCTTAGACCCAGAAGTTAATAAAAAATGATTGTGAAGAGCGTATCATACTTGTCTAAATGTTTTCATACCATAGACAATAGAGACTAGCTTCTCTGTAATAGAAGCAAGCATGCAACTCAAGAAACAATTGTCTTTCCTTGACCAAGTTACATAGGTCGAATTAGTTGACCCTTCAGAAAGATTTTATAGTAGGGGAGGGACAATTCTATCCATAAGATTAGCAAGACCACTCCTAAAAAAACCATAATTTGAATGCTTTAAGGTATATAGTTAGGACCATCCAATTTTTTAGAAATAGTTTGAGAATTAACTTAAATAGTGGGTTGTGGAAGAGAGATATTGACATTGAAGGTAATGGAATTTGAGGCCATTACTTAAGAGGAATGGTGTGGGAAGCGAAGAGGTGTTAGCAAGGATCAAGTGTTTGCCTTTTAATACTCTAATACCAAATAAACAAACTAAATATAAAAATAAATAGGGTTTAAACTTAATGTCTTAAATGATTTCGACATTGTATTCAATCACAATATATAAAGAGATACAACAAACTAGATAAATTTAAGAAGTAAAATGAGATTAAACAACTATTTGGTATGGGAAGCAAAAGAGTATTAGAATTTGAGGCCATTACTTAAAACAAATGGTGTTGGAAGCGAAAAAGTACTAGTAAGGGTTAGGTATTTGATTTTCACTTTTAATATTCTGATACAAAGTAAACAAACTAAATATAAAAATAAAGGGGAATTTTAAACTGAATGGCTTAATTGATTTTCACTTTGTATTCTATCACAATGCATAGAGAGAGTTATAACAAACTAAAGAAACTTAAGAAGTGCAATGCGATTAAACAACTATCTACTTAACTCAATTGATTTGTACAACTTATGCTCTTGATTCTTTGATACATGAGTATCCTCTACTAGTCTAAATGGAGTTGGGTTACTTGAATTTGGGTTAGCATTACAAATATAGGACTTTTTATGTTGTTTGTTTTCATCATGTGGTCAACTTTGAGCCTAAATTTTAGTCTTTTATTGCATGGGAAAATAAGCCTACCTTATATGATTTTTAAGTTTTGAATGTCATATTTCTAGATTATCTAGTCATGCATGCATTGGAGTTCTCTATAAAGAGTTATGTCAGTTTTAATTTTAGTGCTTCTTAGGTGTTTGTTTGCACTTCCTAGATTTAAAAATGAGTTGTTGCTAATTATTGTCTAAAGTTTTGCTAAATTTAATTATTAGATCTAATTTATATTGTTTTGGTGTTTTCTAAACTTGGAGGGATGTTTCTAATGTATAATTATGATTTAGACCATATATTGGGATCTTTATGAAAATTTTGAACAAAAGTTTTTTTACTTAGTCAATTGACATCTATCAAGTTTTGTATCTCATTTTTTAGTGGTGTACTTATTTCCTTGACTTTATATCTCTAAAGTGGTGATTTGTATCTTTAGAGTGCTGAGTTATTTTCATATGTATCTCTTTGGTTTGAAACCTTATAATGGTGAGCGAAAAACACTTTCTTTTGTGAGAGTGACCTTTGTTGTTGGTTTTTCATATGATACCTGTATCAAGTTAGTATCAGAGCTTTTTACAACCATGGTTGTTCATAAATGATGTGGGCAAGATTTTAAGAGGGATATTCATGCACTTGAAATGGATGAAATGTAAAGGCAAATCCAGCAACTCTAGGATCATCTTAAATGATATAAGAATCGAGACGATGATGATGAGACCGATACTGAAATTGGATCTTTTAGTAATAATAAGGATGGTGTTAATCATTTTCATCACATACCTCACCATAAGTTAGATGGCAATGGTTCTTTATCTCAACATCGAAGAAAAAGAAATTAAAAACCTTATTAGGAATTTGATATGAGGGTTGATATTCTTGAATTTAAAGGGAAAATACGACCTGATGAGTTTATTGATTGGCTTCAAATCATAGAGAGGATTTTCAATTTCAAAGAGTTTTCTAAAGATGGAAAATTAAAGTTGGTGGCTTTAAAACTCAAAAAGTATGCTTCCTTGTAGTTGGAGAATCTTAAAAAGTAAAGAACTCATGAGGGCAGAAGTAAAATCAAGTCTTAGGAGAAGATGAAAAGGGAACTTAAAATGAGATTCTTACCTGAACATTATAAACAAGAGACTTTTCTCAAGTTTCATAACCTAAGGTAATCTGGAATGACCGTGGAGGAGTATATGATGGAGTTTGAATTACTCATGCTAAAGTGTGATATTATTGAACCTGAAGAGAAAAAAATAACTCGATATTTGGGTGGGTTAAAGGAATGAATTTCTAATATGGTTTAGTTACAGCATTATTGCACATTCAATGACATGAGAAAACTTGCTTTGAATGTGGAAAAGCAGCAGAAGAAGGTTAGAAAGACTAGATGAAAATTAGTATCTAAGGAGGGTTCTTCCAATCAGGGTAGTACTTCATTCTCCAAGGGAGTTCTAGCAGCAAAACCTTATGTCATTAAGGCTATTTAAAAGGGTAGTGTACGAGTTGGTTTTTAAAATAGTGAGTTCTTCAAACTTTAATTCAAAAAAATGTTTCAAGTGTCAAAAGTATAGATATATTGCTTATAATTGTCCAAACCATAAAATTATTGTTATTATAAAGCAAGAGACAATTGGTAAATAGAAATTGTCAAATAAGTTAGATCAAGAAGGTAAAGTGATTTATGCTGATTAAGCTGAATTACTTATCATTTAAAGAAGTTTAAGCGTTGTTCATGATGAGAGTGAAGATTGGGTTTGTTACAACATTTTTTTCACTTGTTATAATGCAAATGGAAAAGTTTATGATGTCATCATTGATAGTGGTATTTGTGTCAATGTTATATCTACTATTATGGTGAATAAGTTATAGCTCAAGACCGAAACACACCTTCAACCTTACAAATTGAGATGGCTAGAGAAGAAGCATGAAAGGAAGGTGACAAATAGATATCTTGTTTTATTTTCCATTGGAAAAAGGTATTCAGATCAAATTTGGTACGATACAATACCTATTGATGCATGTCATTTATTGCTTGGTCGTTCATGGAAATATGATAGTAAAGTTCAGCATGATGGTTTTAAGAATACTTATTTCTTTATAAAAGATGGAGTAAAGGTTGTTTTAGGTCTTTCCAAACTAGGACTTATTTTCAAACCATTTAAACAAACAAAAACACTTTTGATTACTTATACCAAAATGAAAAGGTTTGTTAATTATGTGAATTTGGTTTATACTCTTGTTGTTTTTTAGGAAAATGCTAAAATAAATGAGTTGCCTCTAAAAATGCAACATTTGCATGATGAATTTTCTAAAATAGTTAGAAATACCATATAGCCTTCCTCTAATAAGGGATATTCAACATTTTATTAACTTTATTACAGATATTATACTTTCAAATAAGTAAACCTAGCAAATGAGCATGCTGAATTATAAAGGCAGGTTAATGAGTTGCTTTTGAAGGGCTTAGTAAGGGGAAAAAATACATATGTTGTACCCGCTTTTCTTGTTCCAAAAAAGGATGAATCGTAGAGAATATGCATTAGTAGTCGGGTGGTGAACAAGATCACTATTGGCTACCGATTTTATATTCCCCGACTAGATGACTTATAGATCAATTTCATGATGCTACTATTTTTTCAAATATTGATCTTAAAAATGGCTACCATCAAATCCTAATGAAAGTTGGTGATGAATGGAAAACAACTTTCAAAACTAGTGATGACTTTTATAAATGGATGGTTATGTCATTTGCTTAAATGCACCTAGTACTTTCATGTGAATGATGAATGGTGTGTTTAAAACTTTTTATTGGTAGATTTATTGTTGTTTACTTTGATGATATTCTTGTTTACAACAAGAATTTAAAAAAAAAAGCATTTTAATCACATACAAGAAGTATTTTAAACTTTGAGGAGTTAGAAGTTCTATATTAATTTGAAAAGGTGTGAATTCTTTA
This sequence comes from Populus trichocarpa, assembly GCF_000002775.5. Lineage (NCBI taxonomy): Eukaryota > Viridiplantae > Streptophyta > Magnoliopsida > Malpighiales > Salicaceae > Populus > Populus trichocarpa. Next base: position 8,837,639 of record NC_037288.2, on the reverse strand, counting down.
TTAGCAGCCTTGTTTTCTTGGGTCTTGTTGTGTCTAGAGAAGGAGTGAAGATAGATCCTAAGAAGATTGAAGCGATTCTTAGTTGGCCACGTCCTCAAATTCTTCGTGATAGTTGAAGTTTTCATGGCTTAGAATCCTTTTATCGATATTTCATCAAAAACTTCATTACCATTATTGCTCCAATCACTGAATGCTTAAAATGAGGTAGTTTCAAGTGAACTAATGATGTCGATAAGAGTTTTGAAGTTATGAATAAAGATATGATCAATGCACTTATTCTTTCTCTACTGGATTTTCAAAAAGTTTTTGAAATTGAATGTGATGCTTCTAATGTTGGTATTTGTGTTATTCTTAATCAAAATAGCAAACATATTACTTTCTATTGTGAGAAACTCATTGATTCAGGAAGGAAATATTCAGTTTATGACAAGGATTTGTATGTTATTGTTTGTGGTTTAGGCCATTGGTATCAATATTTGCATCCATAAGCTTTTATGATATATCCTGATTATAAGGTTTTGAAGTTTCTTAATAGCCAATAAAAGTTTAGCCGAAGACATACTCTTTGGGTTGAATTTCTATAAATTTTTAGTTTCTCTATGAAACACAAATTTGGAACTTATAATGTTGTTGCTAATGCTTTGAGTCAAAGACACTTATTATTTACTAATTTGTAAGTGGAAATGACGGGTTTTGAAGTGTTGAAAGATCTCTACAAATATAATGGTGATTTTGGCAAGATATGGGTTGATTGTGAAAATGGTTTTTCCAAGCATTTTGTTGTGCTAGAGGGTTACCTCTATAAAGGAAACTGAGTGTGTATTCCATAAGGTTTATTGAGGGAAGCCATTATCTTTGAAGCTGATAACAATGGGCTTGGTGGACATTTTAGGAGAGATAAAACATTTGTTATTCAAGATGTTCTTTTATTTTTGTCGAAGATAGGGAGAGATGTCACAAGGTTTATACAACTTTGTAGGACATGCCATATTGCTAAATCACATGGTCATAATTCAGGTTTATACATTCCACTTCTAGTAGCAAAATCCTCTTGGGATGAAGTCAGCATAGATTTTGTGCTTGGTTTGCGAGAAGTTTAAGGAACAAAGATTCAATTATGGTGGTGGTTGATTGTTTCTCTAAAATGGTGTATTTTTGTCCTTATAGCAAGACATTTGATGCTACTAACATTATTGATCTATACTTTAATTAGATTGTTAAACTTCATAGCATCCCAAAGATAATCACTTCTAATCGGGATTCCAAGTTCATAAGTCATTTTTAGCATACACTTTGGAGAAAGCTTGGAACTCATCTTTAATTCGGTACAACTTATCATCCACAAACTGATGGTCAAACTAAAATTGTCAATCATAATTTGAGAAGTCTTTTGAGAAGTTTGGTGAAGAAGAATATTTAAGATTAGGATTTGGTGTTGCCACAAGCCGGATTTGCGTACAACCATTCTATTTACCAATGTACGAGTTGTAGTCCTTTTCAAGTTGTGTACGGTTAGAATCCATTTAATCCATTGGACTTTATTCCTCTTCTAACAAGTTTGAATTTCAATAGTGATGTTGAAAAAAGGGTCAAACAATTTAAAAACTTTCATAAACAAGTTCATGACAAGATTGAAAGGCAAAATGAGAATTATCAAATTTAAGCATATAAGTACTGTAAGTATCTAAAGTTCAAAGAAGGTGATTTGGTTTGGGTACATTTTAGTAAGGGAAGGTTCCCACAAGTCAAACAATTTAAAAACTTTCATAAACAAGTTCATGACAAGATTGAAAGGCAAAATCAGAATTATCAAATTTAAGCATATAAGTACTGTAAGTATCTAAAGTTCAAAGAAGGTGATTTGGTTTAGGTACATCTTAGTAAGGGAAGGTTCCCACAAGGTAGATTTTCTAAATTCAAACCAAAGGTTGATGATCCATTTAAGGTTCTAAAGTGAATTGGTGAAAATGCTTACCAAATTGAGTTACCCGTTTACTTGGACATTTCAGACACTTTTAATGTGGCTAAGTTATCTCCTTAGGGTGATGATTCAACATTTGACTAGAGGTCAACTCTTTTTCAACTAGGGGAACATGATACAGAAGTGTCCTCTGCTAGTCCAAATGGAGTTGAGTTACTTGAATTTGGTTAGCATTACAAATGAAAGATTTTTTTAGGTTGTTTGTTATCAGCTTGTGATCAACTTCAAGCCTAAATTTTCATCTCTTTATTGCATGGTAAATGAGCTTATCCTATATGGTTTTCACATTCAGAATATCATCTTTTCAGGTTATCTAGTTATACATGCATTGAAGTTTTCTACAAAGAGTTAAATCAATTTTAATTGTAATGCTTCCTACTTAAAGTCAATAATAAGTTATTATTATTTATTCTCTAGAATTATATTAAATTTAATTTTTAGGTCTGATTTATGTTATTTTGGTATTTTTTAGACTTAGAGGAATGTTCCAAGTATATAATTTTGATTTAGGCCATGATTGAAATCTTTTGAAAAATTTTGAATTGAAATCTTTTGACTTGGCTGATTGGCATTTATTAAGTTTTGTATCTCATTTCTTAGTGGTAGATTTATTTCCTTGACAATGTATCTGTAAAGTGTTGATTTGATTTGTACTTTTAGAATAATGAATTGTTTGCATCTGTATCTCTTTGGTTCAAAATCTTAGAGTGGTGAGTGGAAAACACTTTCTTTTGTGTGTGTGACATTTGTTGTTGGATTTTCATACCATCCCAGTATCATTCTTGTAGTTAATTATTAACTAAGTTAGTACATACTCTAACACTATCAAGGAATCGATGATTAACAAAAATTAAGTGATAATTAGAATAAAACATAGATAGTTTAATTTATCATTATAAGAGCATATATACTAAACAAAAGTTGTCCAAGAAAGACTAGAATTCATACATGTTTACAACTACAAGTGTGTCATTTTTATATAACATGGTAAATTTGGAATCAAAACTAAAAACTAGCAAGCATACTAAACATATATTTAAAGTTACATAAGATATTGAAAAATAATTCTAGCATATATAATAGGAATATAATATATCTATGTTTAGATTAAAATAAAAAATTATATTTACTTGTTGAAGTACTTTAAAAATAATAAAGTTTTTATTATTGTTCATGATGAATTCGTTATCTTTAAGCCTTTATTGCTCCTCACTTAATGCAATTAGTATGTTTGTAATAAACCTCATGAGATTCAAACAACATCACTTTATTTAGATGTATTTCTAAATAAGATTTACAAACCAAAGTTAATGGACTCAAATATCTTTCAACAAAATCAAACCTAAGCCTTAGACTATAAGCAAAAACAAAACTCAAAATTGACAAGAAAACTCTAAAAACTAAGGTGAGGAAGAATGTAAAAACTCTTCATTCACCCCTTATTTAATTCAAGTTGTCAGCCTGTGTTAGCACTTGTGGATTAAACTCATACTATTTTACTTAGTTTTATTTATGACCCTTCAACTTTTTATTAAATAAAACTAAAGACATCTTTACATTTTTTTTTTCTATATGGGATAGATAGTTTTGGGTTTCACAACAAACTAGCCAACCTATGTCTTTTATTTTAATTTCTCATTCACATAATTTATTTTAATCTTGTTAATGTTTCATGTTGAAGAACTTAAACAAAAGAATAATTTTTATAAATTTTTAACCTTAAAAATGAGTGGAACTCACCTTAAATTTAGCCTCAAATAAGCCTAGTAACTATGTTTTATAAATAAATTCCAACAATAAAATCCTTTGTGAGTTGTATCATTAGGTTATCTTCAAATGGTACTAGCAACTGCTACAAGGATTCCATTGTTGGGTTCCCAACTATCATATATTTAGCGAAAACAATAAAAGAAAATTATTCAAGAGTCCGTAAGATCCTATTAGACATATCTAGAGTTGTTTAGGGATTTTTTATCTAAAGATTTGATCTTCTCTGTCTTTGAATAATTCTTTAAAGACTGAATTGTGACAAACCACAATTCGTTCAATTGTCCAGCCTCCAACGGTAATCCACACGAACCACTAGTGAAAAGTCTCTTAAATCCTTTTTAAGAGAGAGGAATTGCTATACCTAGAGTGTTAGCTCTATATTCTGTGACTTACATACTTTTGTTTGTCTAGGAAATTCTAAAAACCCTATAAATAGAAAAATATTTACTTGCCACTTAAATAATATCCATATATTATTTAAGAATAATTTTAGAATTTTAATTAATCAAGTCCATACTTGATTATTCTAATACTGTAATTATAACCCCTGAATTAAATATATTCTACTGCTTAATTTCTAAAATTATTTTCAGTCGAGTTACACTTGATTAATTGTACGAATTTAATTTCTGACTAATGGTTCTTAATGTGTGTGACCCATTAGGTTCCTAATATGTTGGCCCAAATATAAATTATAATTCTAAATAAATAGAATTAAATAAATCAAACAATTTAATTTATTATCAATTCAATAACTGATTAATTTATATTTGAAGAACAAGTGCACCATCTATCAACATGTTATGATTCCCCAAATATTAGGAAAGTCATAAGTAGTTTGACTTAACCTTTCAGTAACATTTTAGCATGGAGTATGTCTATCATGTCAAATCATATTTATTTGTAACATTGTAGTCACTGATCATTTGAATAAGATTTGAAACTCTTTCTCAATCTCATTCCACCTTGCGCAAGATTTAACAATTAATACTATTTAAGAACATGTGGAACATTTTCCCTAATTCATCTAGAGCGATGAATTCTCTATTGATCACTCAAATACCTTCATATAGTTTATGTTATATCTAATAATTGTCTATTTGTTACCTTTACCAAGATAATATGTGATAGGATCAAAACATAACACTCTCTATATAAGATAACTTAGTGATATTAAGTCTAAGTATCACTTACACAACTATCATATGAGCTTTTCCATAGACATTTGATATATCTCCATATGGAATTCTTATGCAAGTCAATTCAGTGTACATGTCTTATAACAAACACCTACATATTAGTTTTAGGTATCTTTTATACCTCGGCTTATGAGAATAATTACTTCCTTTCACAAAGAAAATAACATAATATTTACCAGTTTCTACAGTTCTAATAAATATCCAGTATTTAAGAGAGCATCAACCAAGAACATTTTATAATCAATGCTTTGATGCAATAAGAATCTCATATTAATAACAACTTTATAATTTCCTTTGCACATTGTTTTTGCCCCATAAATTTTATCTTTACTCTAGATTCATAAATTAAATATTAGATTCATTAATCTAATATTATATGAATATTAAAGATAAATTAAGTCTTTATTAATAATAAATATGTATTTATATGAATATAATAATATCATGTATAACCAATTGATTGACTACGGGGCATATTAAACTAACAGTTATCTCTTGTGTAATTCACTATGGATGGAATTGAAGAACCATTATAAGTCTACCATCTTCAAGATTATAAGCTTCGGGATTAAAAAACCCTTCAATCAATCCATCTGGAGTGAGTGTCATAAGCACAAACCTTTATGTTAATATCTTCAATAAACCACGTATAACCAACTAATTGACTACATAACATATTGAACTAACAATCTTCCACTTATATTAAAGCCAATCAATCATATATCTAATATCATATCACTTCATATAGCATTAATGTTTCTGCATGGATAATGACTTAATAAGAGGATCTTCTAAATTCTCTTTGGTAGATACTCATTCTATCTTTACATCTTTCATTTCATTGATTTATCAAATTAAATAGAATTTTTTAAGTGCTTGTTTGGATCATTAGTGAGACTTTGGTTCTTTTTCTTATGCAATAACTCCATTGTTATCATAGTATATAACAACTGGATCAACAATGTTAGGAACCAACCTAGTTCATTGATGAACTTCTTAATCCAAATAACCTCTTTATTTCCTCAAACATGGAGGTGTACTCTTATTCAGTTGTAGAATCAATTTTGCTCTCTTGTTTAGAACTCTTCCAAACAATTTTGACCAAATAACCAAATAACACTATCATTTATAGTAAAACATATATTGACCGGTATTTACTACTTTTCCAACATTTCATTGAAATAATATTAATTCAAACAATTTTAAACTTCTAGTTTATATTATCTATTGATGGATACTATAGCCAAGTATAGGATACCATTTTCATCATATCTCTCTCAATCTGTCTTAAACCACATGTCTTTGAAGGGAGGTGTTCCATGCAAAATAGATAAGAATCTCATCTTAGATTCTTCCATGCAAAATAGATAAGAATCTCATCTTAGATTCTTCCATGCTAAGTTATTTTAGCATATGGTCTATATGCATGGATTTGAACAATCTAAGTAACCTTCTAAGTTTATCTCTATATATCTCTATATCCAATATATAGGTTGCTTCTCCCAATTAATTTATGGAGAAATTCTTGGGCAATCAAAACTTTATTGAGTAAAGTAAAGATATGTCATTTCTTAACAATAATATATCATCAACATATAATATTAGAAAAATAACACTATTCTTACTAACCTTTTGTAAACACAAGGTTTATCCATATTTTTTATGAAATCAAATATGTTGATTATACCATCAAAATTGGATATTCCTACTCCTTAAAGCTTGTATTGCATATTTGTACATTGTCTTTCATATTAGTCTTTCTCTTAAAGACTCACTTAGATCCATTTGGTTTTATCCCTTCAGGTGGATCAACCAAGTTCCAAACTTGGTTAGTACATGAAATCCATATCTTCAAGTTATTTTTTAAAATAAATATCATATATTTCTTTCAAGTAATTGGTAGGGCCATCAATTATGAGCAACATGTCATTCACAGTTTCCATGAGATGTTCTTATCTCATTGATGCATGACATGCCCTACCAAATTTATAGAGATTTCGTGTTTCTTAAGGTTCAGGCTAAACATCCAATGTTTTAGCCTTGAGAACATAGTTATTAAACCCGGCTCGGGGGTTAACCCGGCCAAGGGACCGGGTTTCATGGGTCAACCCGGAAAAATAAAAAAATATATTTAAAATTTTAATATTTTATATGAAATTTTTTTAAAAAAATCCATGTAAATATAAGCTATACATGTTATAAATAATAAAATTTTAAAAAATATTTTAATTTTTTTTATCAAATTATTTTATTTTACTCATATTTATAAATACCAAGGTGAAATAATCTTTCTCCAACAATAATGTTGGCAAAACAAGATAGAGGGCAAAATAGGAAATTCACCCATGCATAGCCAACATATATATAAAATTATAAATAACCCTTTCAAAATCAAAGCCCTAATTTATCAAATTCACCCAGGCAGCAACACTTTAAGGAAAGTGAAAGCTTCTGCCTTGGCGGCACATGGCAATTCCTCAACAGCAAGAAGAAGGTTGGAGATGACTTAGACCCCATCAAAATCCTTGTACCAGACAACGAAAACAGATTCTCTAAACTACAACATGACACACCAGCACAGGAATTTCAGCAGCATTACATCCATTCGATTAAGTCAACGGTGATAATCAGACAACTCCCATCACAAGGTCTCTCCTTCCAGCTCTGGCCAACAGTTACAACTCTCTTCAGTGAAGAGTCTTCTCTAAACTACAACATGACACACCAGCACAAGAGTCTTCACTCTCCTTCACAACCACAGCACCAACCCTTTTTCTCCATTTCTTGATACAAAATCTAACGGGTCTCGTTCGGGTTTGCCCGGGTCGCCTGGGTTATAGGTCGACCTGCCGAGTCGACCGGGTTTTGCCGGGTTGTTGCCCCAGCCGGTCTTTTATTAAACCCAGACCAATCCAGCCACCTGGTCGACCGGGTTCCGGGTCAACCCGTCGGGCCGGGCCGTGTTTAATAACTATGCTTGAGAATATTTTTCATCTAGAAATAGTGTTTTAAAAGGTGTAGAGAATCTCATTCTCTTTTAAATAATCATTGAAATATTTGGTCAAATATTAACCATCTCGATCCAATCGAAGTTTTTTAATACTTATTACAATTTGTATTTATATTTTATTATAGTTTATATTGAACTTGAGCATTTTAAATTTGGGTATATACAAACCATTTGTATAATTACCAGATCCATAAAAACATCATTATTATAAAAGAATAACATTTATTGTCAATAATAGATTCAAATCCATTTAATACTAAATAAAATGAAAACAATGTCTTAATATATTGGAACAAAATAACAATTATAAAGTTCTAGTATCAACCCATTAGACAAAACAAAATAACTAGTTCCTACAACTAATGCATTATTAGTTCCTACAGATAATGCAACAACCCTTATTTTATTACTAAGTCGTAGGTTTATTTTGCCTTCAACTAATCTTATACTTTAGTTTCTTCATGCAATTGCAAATATGAAAACCATATTTGGTATCTAATGCCCAAGAACTACAATGCAAAGTTGTAAAATGGTTTTCAATTATAAACATGTCTAAAGGAGAAGCTTCATTAAGCTTCATTGTTTTTACAGTTGCAAGATATTCCTTGTCATTTCTCTTCTAATGTTCTTTATTGTCACAATGATGATAAGTGCCCATGTCTTTGTTTATGCCTCCAATATGTTCGTTTTCTTTAAAGACAACATTCTTATTCTTCTTATCTTTTTTCTTAGACATTCTAAAAGACTAAATTAGAAGAACTGAACCTTTTTCCTGCTTAAAGGCCCTTTCATCAGTTTTAAGTATATTAAGTAATTTTGATAATATAATATCTAACTTGTTTATATGATAGTTCATATTGAATTGTGAAAAGCTTTAGGGTAATGACTACAAGACCAAGTCAACATTTAACTCATAGTCCATGACAAAACCCCATTGGCCCAATTTCTCAATATAGCCAATCATTTTCAAAACATGGGTGTTCACTGAAGAACCCTCTATCATCTTGCAGTGGAACAATTTCTTAGAGGTCTCATACCTCTCAGTCCTACTAGCCTTATCAAACAATTCTCATGTTACCTTTGAAGTTCGGGTGACATACTGGCTAACATAAAAAATACAGTTTGTTCATTGTCATCATGATGTTCATTCCTAACTTCTTCTTCAACATCATTAGCATAGGCATTTGAAATTGGATTTTTCAAGAACATGTAATATTTTTTTCTTGCTTGAGAACAATTCTCACATTTTAGTGTCAGTCTAAGAAATTTAGTCCAGTCAATTTGTTAGCATCAAGTATGCTTCATAGGGATATGCTGCTACTTATTTTATCTATCAACCAATTAATGTAAAGAGAACAAGTATTAGTTTCATGCATACATATTTAATTTCAAATTTAGATAAGGTCTTTAATTCTAATTTAGTCTCCTACTATTTTTCTTGCAAATTAATAGCTCTCTCTATTAATACAAGAAATCTCTTTTAGATTTTCCTAGTGGGTTATGATCTTATTTAATTTATCTGATTTTGAGTGACTCAACAAATCAAAATAAATTAAATTAGATAGATAATATAATGTATTAATCACATCTTTATGTGACTCCTATATCACTTAGGTAAAAATTCTTTATCTAAACATATCATATATATTTCGCCTAACTTCATATGATCATAAGTGATACATTCAAATCATACAAGTTAGTTAAGTAAGATCCAATTTTATAGCATTAAACATATTCGATTAATGATAATCTTGAGCGACTCAACAAATTATCCATGAATAGAACTTTTTTTTATGCATATAAAATTGGAAGGCAACTATTCATGTTCTCAACATGTACTTAATATATTAATGAGAGATTTATTATCAATTAATTAGGTCTCATACATAAGATGATATAACATATATACATTGCATACATAACAATTTATATATAAACACACACCCCTAGTATGTCATTCTAATTGGATGATTATGAATATATCTAAGCTAATTTTCTCGAGCAATTGAAGGGAATTAGATGGTCAAATTCTAGATAGCTGTAATAAGTTTTCATAAGTTCACCACAAGCATTTTGATTACATTATAATTTCCTATCTAGATTTCTAAATTTCTAAATTACATAACATTTATATAATTAATTAAGAAACCATAAGTTATATTCTAGGGGAATTAGATGAGAAAAAAATTAGAATCTAGAAGAAAAAATAGAGATAAGACAAGACATACATGCCCTATTTAATAAAAATCACAACCATAAAATAAAAATACAATCACATTGGTCTTTAATGTCCACAATCACTCATCATCCATAAAATATTTTAATATACATAATTAAAATATATTGCATATTATTCTAATTATTGACTTTATGTGCAATTTAAAATAATATTTTTAACACTTAGAAATATCCAATCAAATTCAATTTGATAATTTCCTAAAAAAAAAAATTTGGCTTAAAAACTCTCATTAAATTAGAAAAACTATTTTTCTAAAATTTAATTAAACCATTTAATTAAATAAATCATAATCCCATTATGATATTATAAAACTAAAAAAAATAAATTAAACAATTTAATTCATTCATAATCCTATTAGAAAAAAATTGTCCTATTCTTATTTAATTTTATATTTTTTATCAAATAAAATTAATTTTAGAAATATTTAGAGGGTGTTTTTTATAATATTTATAATTAGTTATTATTATTTTTTATTATCATTAACTTTTTATTTTATAATTATATTATTAATCTAACCAAATTTATTATTTATCGTTTTATTTTATAATTAGGCAGCGTTTGTTTAGGCGGTTGCATCTGCGTTTTACTTAAAATGCAGATGCAACATGTTTGGTTAAGGAAAAAAAACAGTTTACTGTTCATGAGTTCCACGGTAAATTGCGTGCGAAATGCAAGGAGAAGGAAAGCAGCAAGGTGCTGCTTCTTGCGTGGATGAGAAGTTCAACCATGCTTCACTGTTCAGTGAACAGTGGAGGCATGCTCCATTGTTCCGGCCGGATCGGGTCTGGTCCAAAGCGCAAAATGCATTGAACCGGGTCCGACCCAGTAAAATAAAAAAAAAATATTTTTTATTTTTTAATTGTGTTTTATTCAAAAAACTAGTGTTTAACATTATTCAATGACACTACATAAATTAGACGGAGATCGCTTGATGACGTAACATTTGTAGAATTTGATCGCAATCCCTATTTTGTTCCTGATTATATTTAACCTGAAGTTGTTGCGCGCTTAAGAAATCAAGAAAACTGTAGTATTGTCGGATGTATTTCATACGTGATGAAATTGTAGATAGTTTGATTAAACAATAAAAAATATTTTATATAAAGTATTATTTATTTCATAATGTAATAGCAATAGTTAAAATTACAATATTTAAATTAAAATCATCAATATATATATATATATATATATATATATATATATATATATATATATATATATATATATATATATATATATAACCTCAATTTGAAAAACAATTTTTTAACTAAATATATTAAACTATTTTTTTTTAATCTTAATTTCAACCATTGTTTTAACCAAACATATATAAATATCAAATTAATTTTTATTAAAAATATTTTTTATAAAATATTTTTTTTTAAATCACAATAATCAAATAGCCAAATACTCTTAATCAAATAGCCAAATACTCTTAATCAAATAGGTACAAATTTTTGTTACCATTTTAGAAACGCCATAGCTGAACCTTTTATTTTTTATTTTTTTACACGTCTACTTTCAATTCATTTCAAGTCTGAGCAACAAACACAAATCCCTTCGAATCAAATCCAACTCACTCTCTCTCGTCTCTACCCAACCGAGCCTGTAAAATTCTTTCTTAGAGAAATTTAAACAACAACAACAACAACAATGCGTCTAGTTCTTCAACTACAATCCCTCTCTCTTCAATCCCTGTAATACAAGATCTTTAAAAAGAAAGAAAGAAAGAAACAAAAAATGTCAAAGAACTTCGTGAGAGAGAACGTGCCTCTCTCTCGATTCGGTGTTTTAGTCGCACAATTAGAATCCATAGGAGCCTCCGCTTCCCAACAATCCCCTGACCCTCTCCTCTCTTTCGATCTCCTCTCCGATCTCCTCTCCGCCATCGATGAAGAGCCACGGGTCCTTCCCTTCCCTTTCTCTCTTCTTTTATTAAAACGCCTTGTTTTTTAATTCTTCGAAAATCTGCAGGTCTTTAGTTTTTTTTTTGTTTTACGGTGCGTTTTGGATTTTCTTTGAATTATCGTTTTGTTTTTTTGGTTTAATAATGTCAGGAATCTATTTTGTTATGGCAAAGAAAATGCGAGGATGCATTGTATTCATTGCTCAAGCTTGGCGCGCGGCGGCCAGTGCGGCATTTGGCATCAGTGGCAATGGCTAAGATCATATCTAGAGGGGATAGTATTTCGATATACTCCAGAGCGAGTAGTCTCCAAGGGTTTCTTTCTGATGCTAAGAGAAGCGAACCTCAAAGAGTTGCCGGTTGGTTCAAAATATCACTTTTTTTTCTTGGATATGGAAAATTATGATATAAATTTACTTCTAGCATTTTATGCAAGTTGATCGTAAATTGAATTCCCCCCCCCCTATCAATGGATACATTTTTCAGTGTTGAAACTCCTTGCTAGCTGTTTGTATTTATTGCAGTAATTGTATGCGTGCTGCTTACTTTTCGGGCAACTAAGTCTTTCCTGAGTGAAATGTCAATCTTGTCACTGGGACAGGACGACATTGGCTTAGATGTATGTTTGAAGTCTGAACGGGTAAGATTAGGTCTTATTGCAGCATCTAGAATTTTCGGGAGTTTTGGGGAGTTGTGGGCAATGTTGTCAAGAGATGCTCCAGGCGAGGCGAGGCGAGGCCCCAGTGCCTTTATTAGCCTCAGGCGTTGGGTTTCAATGAAGCATCGCCTAGGCGAGCGCCTTGCAAGTGGGTGCAAGGCATCAAGGCTAGTGCCTGCTTGAAGTTCCTTTTCTGTTGGATTTTTTTTAACTTATTTACGTTTTGACGTATTTGTCATTTTTTTTTTAATTTACCACAAGAAACAAATTAGGGGTATTTTGTAAAAAAAAAACAAAGATTAGGGTAAGAAAATAATAAAAAAAATCATTAAAGCGGGAGACAAACAGATAATGAAGGGCACTTAGAAGAGAAACACCAGCCACACTTTCTTTTTTCAATAGTGGGAGTCGGAGAACAACACATCTGTACAAGTGTAGTATGGTTTGAGAGATGAGGACTTGGATTATAATCATGAAACAGAGGATATGAAGGATTCAAGTGAAGGAGAAGAAAGCATGGAAGAAGATGTTTTTGAAGATTAATGAATAAAGATGATGATATTTAATTTTGCATTTTAATCTATTTGGCTACTCACTACTTTAAATTATCTTATTTTGTTTTAAAGGTGAAAAACATAACTTTATATGACTATGTTATGGTATTTTATATTTTCTTTTGATTTTCTATTGATCTAATCTTAACTGGGAAGATATATATATTTTAGATTTATATAATATAATATTACGTATATATTTTATTTATTTATAGCATATCGCCTTGGTTCATTTGGGCGAGCGCCTAGTGCCTTGGGCATTTTACAGGCTTAGTGCCTTTTGCCTTTGACAACAATGGTTATGGGATAAGATATTGGTGTGGTGCTAACACTATTGTGGGATAAGATCTTAGTGTAGTGCTTAAAGTGTTTTCAAATAGTTTTTTAGTAGATAGCAGAAAGATTTGAGAATCCTTTTGAATGGATTTTTTTTTCTTGGATGCCAAAAAATGATTTGTATGCATTCGTGCAATGGCTTTCATTGTGCTAGTTATGGTGCTTTTTACAGAAGTTGTAGATGGCACTTTGAGTGATTCAGGGGATGTAGTTGTGGTCTTTGAAATCCAGGGATTACATATGGGTTAATGCACAATTTTCCCCCCCAAGGATTCAACATTTGGGTGAATCTCTAAGAGTCCCCAATACCAGTCTCATGAGACCATGGAGTTAATTTCATATGTAACCACCCTCCACCCAAAACCAACGTTTCCTTAATGCAAATAAAAGCTGATACTTATTTCATTTTTCTACACTTTAAATTGTACAAAGCACCCATTTATATTTTTATAAAATGGAAAAAGGTAAAGCCTTGGATTTGGACTTCTCCAAAGTCCTAAACAAGGAGTGTCCATGTCTTTTTTCATTTTTTTTTTTAAATCTTTTAGATTCTTCTTGACATCCAATAGTAGGGTGTGAACTTTTGGAAGCATCTTTTTTATTTATTTATTCCTGCAAGGCTTTCCATTCTCTTCTCTGAACTTGATTCCTTGTAGTTAATTTTATTTGGAAAGTCAAGATGCCATCGTTGGTATGTCAGTGCTTTCACATGGGCAATGTTGAATTGTAAATTAGTAAGAAGGATTTATTGTAATATAGAAGGCGGTATAAGGCTGTCTTCCTTGTGCTCTGTGTTTCATAACAGTGGGGAGATTTGGAGTAGGTCATTTGCTCTTTGCAATGAGCAATGCGTTTGCACCATTAGGGTGGAAGGCTTATTGCTGCTGCACTTGGTGGGTTTTGGGAGGAGAAAGGATTGTAAAATTTTGTGTAGTTGTGCGATGTTTGCAGTTCCTTAGTGTTTGTTAGAGAGGAATTCTAGAATTCTTAAGGATTTTTCCATCTTCAAATCTTTATAGTGTAATGCTTTAAGGGCTTTCTAGGAGAACTTTTCTAGCTAAACTTTAGCAAGGCGCGAAAGCCTGTCTTTTTGTCAGCATTATTCCTTACATTTTACTTTTTTTTTTTGCACAATGCCATAATCTTCTAGTGTTTTTCAGATTTCATTTCTTCTAGTGTTCACAAATAAAAGAAGCTAAATAGTTCATGTTGGGTAACTATTTTATATGAATGTTACTATATCATACATAAATTTAGATGTTAAGCAGCACCCAACTCTCTGTCTAACCTATAGAAAAACTATTTGCTCTTCCCTGGCATTCTATCAGAAACCTTTTATTTGTATAGGATTAGAATTTAGCTATAAAAAGTGTGTTACATTATTGCAGTCAGTTAGTGAAGCATTTTACCCTTTCACCTTTTCTTATTTGTTAAACTTTTATCGTTTGATCTTCATCATGTTTTTGAATATTTGTAGGTGCTGTGCGATGCTTGGGAGAATTATATCAGCATTTCGGAAGAAAAATTACCTCAGGATTGCCTGAAACAACTATTATTGCCTCAAAACTTATGAAGTTTCATGAGGTAGTCCAGCTCAATGTGTTATATGTACATATTGACCTTTACCTTTTCTTTTGCTAACCTTATTGCACATTGATATAGGTGTTTATCCTCTCTTACATGCCTTAGTATGGAAGTCTTTTCTCCTTGTGTAAGATTTAGGCCTTGAAATTTTTAAATTGAAAGCTGCTGCAAAAAGGTAGTCAGAGACAGAGGTTGTCTGTCTAAAGTAGACCAATGGAATAGAATAGTTAGGACTATGCAAGAGGATAGAACTTTACGTGTTGTTCTGGTTGCTATGCCACTTGATTGACACTTTCCTTCTTCAGATTGAGATTCTCAATGTGAGGAGTAGTGTTAGTTCCTTTGGTCAATAGATAAAACATCACAAGTCTGGGGCTTGTAGAGGAATCTTCTAGTCTAATGGAGGCTTGTTCTCTTCCACTTTGGATGAAAGTCACTTGGATGCTTTGAAACCCTTTTCTTGAATGCTCAAGGAAGTAAGGTTGGCTAGCATTGCTCTGCCTTTTTAAGTGGTTGACACTTAATATTAATGAGATGCTCTAAGCTGGACCACCTCAAAATTGATAGATGGATAGATCTGATTTGGTAGATCAACTATATGAAAAAAAGAAAAAGAAAACTTAAAATGCATGATTTATCCAGCTTTTTAATGTACCAAAGTTATCATATATTT
Source organism: Populus trichocarpa (assembly GCF_000002775.5). Lineage (NCBI taxonomy): Eukaryota > Viridiplantae > Streptophyta > Magnoliopsida > Malpighiales > Salicaceae > Populus > Populus trichocarpa. The sequence goes on along the minus strand of NC_037288.2, from coordinate 8,821,729 downwards.
GATTTTTTAGTGAGATAAGATCTAATGCCTCACAATTTAAATTTTGGGTTGTTGATTCAATAGTTTTTGTCATGAGAACCTTAATGAAAGCAACATGTTAAATATTAACTACCATTGATTATATTATATAATCTTATCTAACTTTCTTGCAAAAGTGAAGCAATTAGCGTATCCAATGTTATATTCTTAAATCCCAAGAGAATTGAGGATTATTCGTTTCATTAATTTATTATTTAGGATCACACCAAAGTTAGTGATTTGTTAGGTAGTTTGCTTGAGAGGGATATTTGTGAGGATTGGAAGTGGTATGAATTAATGGAATGGCAAATAGCCCTTCTAAGTCTTGCAGTATTTGGAGAGAGAAATTGCAAAGGCATTTGAAAGCATTGAGCATCCCTTTAGTGAGTGAGTTGAGGCGTGAAATAATTATTAAGCAACTGGTTTGCCGTGTGCTAATTTTGACTTGAATTTTTATTTCCTTGGGCTTCTTGGAATTTCTGAACTCTTATGGTTGTCTGAAATCCTTAAATCATATTTGATCTCTATTTACTTGGCTGAAAAAACTGTTTTAATTATCACAGGGGTAGTTTTCTTTATTCTTTTTGCTTCTTAACTGTTCATTTATCTGTAACTATGCTTTTGGATATGTTAAACTCTAGGATTTTGTGAGACAAGAGGCTCTACTGATGCTTGAAAAAGCTTTGGAAGGGTCTGGTGGTAGTGCTGCATCTACAGCATATACGGAGGCATTCCGTCTCATCACACGTTTTGCTATAGGAGATAAATCATTTGTTGTTAGAATAGCTGGAGCTCGTTGTCTGAAGGTATTTGCTAGCATTGGTGGACCATGCCTAGGAGTTGGTGAAATTGAGAATTCAGCTTCTTATTGTGTCAAGGCAGGTTTTCCTTAGTGATGTTTTCCTTGTTATTTTACCTTCCAGACATTTAATATTTAAGAATCTGATGTTATGAAGATATGAAAATTTCTGTCGCTCTTAGTAGGCCCTTGAGGATCCTGTATCACTTGTCAGGGATGCATTTTCTGAAGCACTAGGCTCATTGCTAGCTCTTGGAATGAATCCAGAGGCTCAGGTATTCATAAAACATGTGATTCTTGTCATGTCTCTTTTTTTGGCCCCCATTTCCCTCCTTCTTTTCCTTTCTGCTATCTCATAGTTTGTTGTCTTTTACTAGGTTCAACCCAGGGGAAAAGGTCCTTTTCCTCCAGCAAAAAAACTAGAAGGTGGTTTGCAGAGGCATTTGGCTTTGCCCTTCACAAAAGGTATTCACTTGACCACCCAGTATACATTTGACAGGTGTTGGCACCTTCTTATTTTCTTCCGAAATCATGTTTATTAAATCACAGTCTTGGTGTAATATGTATAGATGGTGTTTTATTTAGTACGGGGTATTTCAAGTTTTAGGATTGAATATGGAGCAACTGATTTCCAGTGGAGAAAGAGTTCTATATTTTCCAGGATCTGAATTTGGTTAATTTGAAAAATCAAGTGATGGTGCTTATAATTTTGAATTGAAACTTGGTTTTGCTGTTCTGTTTTGTCTTTGGTTATTTATCACTTCTATGTTTTGGTTTTCTTTATGATGGCTTGGATAGCCTGTGAGTAGCTCATCTAAAAGTTGGTGCGTGTCTACATGCTTATTGGCTTTCTACAACTACTCACAAACAGTACAAATTGCAGTGAGTGGAACTCGGTTGAAGGATGTGCGAATTGGCATAACCTTATCTTGGGTTTACTTTTTACAGGTATTTTTTAACAAAACTTACCTTGAAAAATCCTAGCCCCTCTTTCTCCTGTTTTCTCCTGTCTTCTTCTTCTTCTCTTCTCTCTCTCTCTCTCTCTCTCTCTCTCTCATGCTTCTACTGTGCTATCTATTTTCTTGGTTGCCCACCCTTTGGTTTCCTTTAAAAGATTTCTTTCTTGATTAAAGTCTAATGTTAGAAAATTTAATGAATGAAATATTTACTAGAATTTTTATTCATAGTCTATTGTTGAACATCATCAATTTATCAATATAATTATTGCCCAAATATATTGCCCAGTTATCTTATTGGAGTGTTGCCTAATAGTTGAGCTTGGTTTGAAGTGTGAGCTTTAGTTAATCTCAACCTTGTTATTTGGTTTCTAACTTTGTTTTTTCCTCCTTAAATTATATATTGCAGGCAATTCGTCTAAAATATCTACATCCAGATAGCGAGCTTCAGCAGTATGCTTTGCAGGTTATGGAGATGCTTCGCTCAGATACTTCTGTTGATGCTCATGCACTGGTATTTGTTTCACAGAATTTTCATGTTTGTTCACAGAAATTGCATATTTGTTTCTTAATCTTTTTTGTAAGTAGGATGTTTGATGAAGAGATAATGCTGTGCTGTTTTTTTATTGTATTCTTTTGACAAAGTGGAATATATATTAAACATAGGGAAAGCTGAAGTGGGACATGGCTTAGTTCTTCCTATTCTTTTGATTTTTTTGTATGCTGTTCTGCTATCTGACGTTTCAATTCCATATTGCAATTTGTTTTTGTTGTCAAAGAATTTGTTAGTATTTTTGCAATTTAGTGGTGTTTATCTTCTAGCAAATACCTGTTTTAAAATAACTTTGGAATACCATGCTTTTGTTATGGGGATGAGAGGAACTCAAGGATAGTGTTTGCTATGCTTCATGTCAATGTTTTATGGAAGAGAAAGTAGTTTCGAACTAGTTGAATAAATATTAACTTAAAGTAGTGTAAAAGTAGTTTGTTAAATAAATGCTGAATTAGGATTCTCAAATTCTGTGAGTTGCTGGCTTTTGGATTTGTAATTGTAGGCTTTTGGTACAACTATGATCTGACATAGTCTTATCAGAGTGGTCGGATATACTGGCATCTGACAATAAGGCTATCATAATAGATTTTTTTTTTCATTTCTAGTTTGTAGACAGGAATAAAATCAAAACAAGTTGAAAGAATGCAAGTTACTGACTCTGCATCTAGAGCTTGGTTTGTAGCATTCCATGCTATCAAAATACTTACTAACTAATCTCATTTGGTGTTTTGAAGGCTTGCATTCTTTACGTCCTCAGAGTTGGTGTAACTGATCAGATGACTGAACCTACTCAAAGGGGCTTTTTAGTTTTCCTAGGAAAGCAGGTATGCTGAAGCAAATTTGAACAAGGTAGATTTATCATGAGCTGGTTCTTGTCTTGATTCTGTTCTCTTGGAAACTTGCAGCTTGAGTCTTCTGATGCCACTCCTTCCATGAAAATTGCTGCTTTACGTACATTGTCATACACTTTGAAAACATTGGGCGAGGTCAGACATTACTATACTGTTCATATAAAATGGTTCCTTCTGCTTTCTAATGCACTGTCAAAATATGGTCAACATAATTTGAATAATGATGGTCCCTTGATTTGATTGGGAAGGTGAAACTTTTTAACAGTACTATTTTAGCTTGACGACATATACAAGCTCTACCTTTTCTTGAAAAACAGATCTGCTCCAGCCCTGGCGGCTGTTGCATCTCTTTTTTTTACCCTCCTTTACCCTTTATCTGTTCTCTTGTTTAGATCCCCTAATTCCCTTCCATTAAATTTGCTTCTCCTTGTTCTTTCCCTCTAATGTCACTTCTGTCTTCTGTCTATCCTCTGCTTGCCTCCCCTTTTACCTGTCTTGGTTAGTTGGGAACATCAAAGCTGTTTCAATAGTTACTTGCAAGTCTCTTCTGTTCACCAAACAGCTGTTGTGTTATGATGATCTCTGTCTTGAACATCCATTGTTATTGTAACAACCCCGTTTTCTACCAACACATTAATCTATACAATGATGGATGAGCATAAAATCTGGAATTTTTTTTATACATATGTTGTAAGCTACATATAATCTTATCCAAATTTCTATTGAAATTTCAACAGAGTCTCCTCTAAACTGAGAGATCCTAAGTTATCGACATGGACCTGTTTCACTTCTATTTCAATCTCCATTATCGATCTAATCATCCTGGATCAATTCCACAATTTAACACCATCAAGAATAGACCATATCTATTCTTTTGATCCATCATTTCATACTACAATCAATAAACACAACATATTCATCACACAGTAACTAATCAATAATTATAAGGTAAAAGAATCATAATTTAAATCTCATGCATTTATAATTGTAAAGAAAAAGAAGGATTGATTTAAGAATCTCTAAAGTCATAGTTTAATAAATTTAGCTGATACATGCATCCTAATATTAAAATTTACATACATACCAAAAGAACATACTCAAAATTAGAAAAGGAGTTTATGTTTTCCTTAATTACAACTTTAATAACTATTTAACAAAACTACAAAAGTGATATACTGCATATCATGAGCTTGTGAAGATCTTGTAAACAATTTAGTTTATAACAATTAGCAATAACTAAAATATGTTATAGCAAGATAAAGAAATCTTCTACTTAATTTATACATAGACAATCAATTATTAAACCATTCTTTTTTTTTCTTTGCGGAATCAATTCGTATCTTGGTTGTCAACTAAATTGACATCTTAAGTACTACGCTAGTGCTAGTCAATTTCATATTTCTAGTCATCAAATCAAATTGATGCCTTTAGTTCTACTCCAAGTACTAGTCAATTTCATATTCCTGGTCATCAAATCAAATTGATGCCTCTAGTACTACATTGAGTACTAGTCAATTTTATATTTTAGTCATCAATCAAATTGATGCCTCTAGTACGATACTGAGTACTAGTCAATTTCATATTCCCTTCTAGTATTCATCTCTCATCCCATACAACCAAATACATCGAATATTTACGGAAAAATAAAGAATTATCATTAATAGCTCTAGCATGTTTATAATAGAGGAGTCAGTCTCCTACTTGCTGCTCGTGAAGGTCCTGCCTTGTTGCCTTGGAATCCTGCTCCAGCAACCTCTCTTGTATCAACAGGTATACACATCACTCCCCATTTAGTAATGCAACCTCTCTTGTATCAACAGGTATACACATCACTCCCCATTTAGTAATTCAATGTAAGTTCACCCACAACTTAATCATTAATAACAATTTAGCTTATAATAAAAATTCCACTCTCAAAACCTCTATCATTTAAGTCTTTTATCAAAGGAAAGATTTTTTAGAGTCGGCTACTCTAGTCGTTTTTACTTATCCCCTAGAACACTGGTTACTGTTTTGATTATATCTGAAGCTATAAAATTCGGTTTTGGGTATGGTTTGTTTCTTCTGAAAGCTAAGATACTCCAATACAACTTTGCTGAAGGAAATAAAACCCAGTTCTGCCATTAACACATCAAAATCTATCTGTTATCACAACATGTAAGACTGTCCAGTAAGGTTCCAGTCCGACCTCCCCTTAGATTTTTTCCCATATCTGGAGTTTTGTAACTCCAAATTATGCAAGGTCAGTTTCATTTGAAAGCTAATATCCCTAACTACAACTTTTGTGAAGAAACTGCCTGGAACTTGAGTGACGAATCTGTCCAGTTTCAAATCTAAGGTTTCTAACATGCAGCCAAGTATTTTCCTTCATTTTCCTTCCTATTCAAGACAAGTATCTCTCTTCCACATGTCTTATAACATCATTAAACACAACCTCCCCATCAATCAATTAGTCCATTTCACATCCTACTTGAAATAATTAAAATTCTCTCAAAGAAACATATTCATTTTCTTTAACATTTCTTCATCAAACCATAATTCAACACAACACAAATTCTGTAATTCTTACGAAGTCTCAATGTTCGTAATTTAAGGCATAAACAACCTTTTCATTACAATTTAAATACAAGATTTCCATTTCTTTTCAATTCATTCTCCACATCTCAATACATGCTATTATAAGTAAACAAATAACATATATACATTGTTCTAATTTTCCTAATTCTTTCCCTTTATGGTCGGCACCACCCCCTTCAATAGCACTAGGATTTCTCTTCATTTGTGTATATTCTAAGTTATTTTCATTCATCTCTATACCAATTACATCAAACAAAATAAATTTCTCATTTCCCTCACATTTCAATATAAACCCTAACTTAAAACTTACAATTTAGGTATAAATTCCTAATTGAATTCATTTAGGCATGCATATTTAAGTCTAATGCCACTAACCTCGTGATAAAATGGTTTTTGAATCGTAATTAATTGAATTTTTCCTACACTTCTCCCTTTTTCCTCTCCTAGGCCGAAATTGGCTTTATATGGAGGATGGATTTTTTCTTCTTCAATTCTCTCAATTGAATTGATACCTAGTCATTATTCATGTCATTAAACATTATTCCATCACAAATTTAACATTTTAACTATCGAATTTATGAAATTCAACATCTATGCAACACTAACACATTCATCCATTCACATAGTGCATAATCATTTAAAACCAAACATTTTAAATGAGTTTCTCACCTTAATTGAATGCTAATCCAAGTGGGAGATTGCAAGAACAAGCTAAGTTCCCTTCCCTCCTCCTTTTTTGCTCCTAAGCTCCCTAACCCTAACTTTTAACTCTTTAGAAACCCACTAAACCACCTAATTTCTTCTTTTGATCACTCAACAACTCTTTTAATCACTCTTTGCTAACCTTTTCCAAGTGATTTCATCAAGAGATGGAGAAGAAAAAATAAAAAATCCATGCCCTTCTTCCTTTGGTGAGCTGTCGGCCTTAAGAGTGAGAAAGAGAGATGTATTTATAGGTTGATCTTTTGGAATTTACACTTTTACCCACTATATTTCATATTTTGATTTTAACCCCACCAATTTCTAACTAGTCCTTCTCCTAAAATTTAATGCTTTTACATCTTCTCATTTCATTAGATTTCATCCCTTTTCTTTAAATTAAATTTCTTTGACTTTTTATTTAACCCATTTCATTACCGGGTCAAGAATTTTTTTTTTTGGTTTCAATTATTTTAACCAGGGGTTTACAATTATAACCTTCTTTTAATCAATCAGATCAGAAGTGAGCCCTTTGGTAGAGCAGTCTTGGTCTCTTTTTTATGTGTTAACTCTTGACTTGTTTTTAGTCTCTTTTCATAATACCTTTTAATTTGTACCAGCAGATTTTCTTTGATGGTATAATTGAATTACATACTGCTATTATTAACCATATCTTGGTTTTAGCATGCTTATCGTTGCTGGTCCCTAGTTTTATCATTCTAATATCTCCATTTCAATCAAGAAGTGCATCACTTTAGCATGTTGATTTGAATTTGATGGCAGAAGCTTTATGCTTGTTTTTCCTACTAATAAAGTACGCTTTTTGTGAATTACTTGTTGGTGATTAATACTACATGAAATCCCAGGATTGGAGACTGTTATGCTGTTTTATGTACATTTTTGTTTATATGCATAATAATAGTATTTTTTAACGTGGAACTTGACCTGTTTATTTTTCAGGTTCCATTAGAATTCAAGGAACTCTTTGACAGCACAATTGTTGCTGCAGTATCTCATTCTTCTCAACTTGTAAGGATTTCATTATGTCTTACTCTTTAAATCTTATTATAATTCTTCAAATAGTTTTTCTGTAAATTTTTTGTAAAGTTACTTCAAACATCCTCTTGTTTTATCTAGCTGTCAAACAGATGGTAAAGTCCCCACTTAAATGTTGTGACTGTTGTTTGACTAGAATTACTACCCTTACCTTTCTTATGGCCTTATCATGATCTGAATTATGGTTAATTTAAATTGAAGATACTGAATGTTAGGATTGTGTCATCATAGTGCAGGACAAAGCTGTTTCGCGAAGGAAAAGTGGTGGAAATTATGGTGGTTATGAATGAGAGACCAGTTATAAATTTTTATTAAAAGAACATTGACTTCAATGAGACAAGGAAAAGAGCAAAATAAAGAATAAAAGCAAGAAGAAGAGATGAACTAGATGCATGTGGCATCTAAACAACTATCAAAATATGAGCTTGATATAAGCTTATCTATAAACTCAATGTCTCCCCTTTTTTTTCGCTCTGGTGTAAATATAAAACCAGTAAAAATGCTAGTATTTTACTTCTGGGGGGACCTGGGTAGGAAAAGTTCATTTTTCTATTATGTTTCCCTATCTTCACCTGCTGCCATTTTTTTCTACACTTAATGATGATAGTGTTTTTTATTTCAGTGCTCTAACTCTTCTGGTTTTTGCATTTATATGGTTTCCATGGTAGTTGAATATTAATTGCAAACTTGTGGCTAGGTACGCATTGAGGCTGCCTTGGCATTGCGTGTTTTGGCTGAGGTCGATCCTACATGTGTTGGTGGTTTGATTTCTTATGTTGTGACCACACTAAGTGCTTTGAGAGACAATATTTCATTTGAAAAGGTATAGTTAATATTTTGACATGACACTTGGTTCTTGTTCTATCTGTGTTAGTGTTTGCTCCCTTGTATTTAAATGTCTTGTTTGCTTCCCATAACTAATCTGGAATCAGTTTAATGCTTGAAGTGCATAACGTGAAAAAATTTAGGATCCTTTTTGAACAGTTCTTTTTCTTCTCTCTTCCTCCCTCTCTTCCTTCCTTCATCGTTTGATCAAACTATCATAATATAACTCTCCATCTCATAAAAAGTTTCTGTTGGTTGCTCTTGATGGTTTCCATGTTGTGTCCCCTCTCAATTTCAAGGCTGAGGTTTTCTGTACATGTCTGCTATAAAAGTAGTTTCATACAAGCGCGCACTGTTTTGAATTTTTCTTTGTATAGATATTCTTTTGAATTTGAATTCTCGAATAGAAGCTATGCTTCTGATCTTGCATGCTTTTCATTTATAATTGCTCCCTAACCAATTCTCTTCCTACAGGGAAGCAATCTGAAAACTGAGCTTGATTCTTTGAATGGACAAGCTACTGTTTTGGCTGCTTTGGTTTCTATTTCACCCAAACTGCCTCTTGGCTATCCAGCCAGGTAATTATTCTAGTTTAGTTCCTACTTCCATTAAACTCGTTAATGTTACATGGTTGTTGAACGTGATTTAATTTTGCAAACTGTTGAGTTTCAAAGTGAATTGCTTCACATTTCCATAAACTCCTAATAACCTAGTCAGCAAGAGTGGCTTGGTATTCAAACTGGGAGTTTGTATTTCTTTGATCATTGTAATTTATTCTTCAAATGCTCACGTAAATAGTCAGAGTCCATTATAAAAAAAAATAACCAAGGGGAACAATGAATGAATGAAATTTCACTTTAAGGAATGCCTATGTAATTTTAGATTCAAAATGTCCTACTATATCCTACCAAACTTTGAGATAATTGGCATATTTATATAAAAGCAACACAGTTGGTTATAGATTTCGAATCCCATACCTTTCGAGCAAAGTGATAAGTTTTGCAGCTGCCAATGGTCATTTTTCTTTCGTAAAAATGGTTTGAATGTCTCTCAATGGAGGATCTCTTCTCTTTAAATAATGAAGTATCAACGTAATTACATTCTACAATCACTCCTAGAACATAATTACAATCTCTCTTAAAATGTAACTATGTGCAACTAATTTCCTATCAATCAATCTTCCTATATCAAGCTTCTAAATCAAGTAATTGCATATTAATCTTTCTAAATCAAGATATTACAGTTAACACCCCCCAAAAATTAATGTGTGTGGATCACAAAGCATTAATTTGTCAACTATGAATTGATGTCGATGATGAGATAGAGCCTTGGTAAGGAGGAGTAATCAGATGTTGGTCAAGTGCTTAACAAATAGAATGAAAATCTACTGCAATGCTTGATGCAGTCATTGAAAATCAGATTGGTAGCAATTTGAACAACACTAGTGTTATCAGCATGGAGAGGAGTAGGAGTAAGTTGAGGAATGCCAAGTTTGCCCAACAAACCCCAAAGCCAAACAATCTAAGAGCATATGAATGACATAGCATGATATTTAGACTCGGTTGAGGATTTAGAAACTCTATCCCTTACTCTTCTAAGAAATAAGGGCATAACCAAAAAACATGGACCGACCAGTAACTGAACGAGTGTCAGGACAACCAGCTCAATTCGCATCACTATAACTCAACTGTAAAAAAGTCCTAGAAGGAAAGAATAACCTGTGACCAGAAGTACCATGAGATAATGAAGGATACGTCGTACAACGATCAAGTGAGGATGGTGAGGAGCCTGCATAAACTGACTAAATTGCCAAATATCAAGCCAAGTAATTGTCAAATACTTCAAACTCCCTACTAGTTTTCGATATGATGAGGGATTAAATCGTAGCTTTCCATCATCTTGTTGTAGCTTCAAGTCGACCTCCATTTGTACAAGGACCAAGTTACTGGACTAAACTAGCTAGTGTGAGAAGCTCTTGAGTATACTTGTGTCGTTGCAATAGTGTACCAGTTGGACAACTTTACCAAGAAAATACTGCAAGGTATCAAGATTTTTCTTATGAAATGAAGTGTAAAGATGAGCTTTTAGTTGCTCAATCAATTGAGAATTAGACCTTGTAATAACAATAGCATTCATATATACAAGAAGTGCAACAATTCTAATAGCAATCTTTTGAAGTAAGAGAGAGGAGTCAAACTGACTTTGAATAAAATTAAATCAAGAAGAGTAGAATGAAACTTCTCCAACCAGACACGTGGTGCTAGTTTCATTCCATATATAGATCACTTTAAACGACAAACCAGAGGAGGAGTGAGTGAACATGTAGGTGGGAGTCATATATTTCTTATTTGAGGTCTCCTTGTTGAAATGCATTCCTCACATCTATATGTTGCAATAACCACCCTTCTAAGGCAGCGATAGCTATAACTATGTGACAGTAGTCATTTTAGCCACAGGTGCAAACATCGCATCATTATCAAGCCATACTCTTGTCGATTTTCAAGAGCCACCAAACAGGCTTTGTAACTTGCAATTGAACCATTAGGATGTAGCTTTATGGTATAAACCCATTTGCAGTCAAGAAGTTTGATGCCATCAGGACAATGAACAATATTCCTTAGTAAGACTTAGGTTTAGTAGTAGTAGTATTAAGAGTAGGTTGAAGAGTTGCAGGAGAGAATTTGGACGTGAAATCCGAGATGATTGACGAGGTTCAGCCAAAACATGATCTGGTGTCGAAGGTTAGATCAGACAATGTGACTAGTGGCTACAAGATCGTTTAGTATTGTGGTAGCTTCTGGTTTTTGCCAAACCACAATGAGAGAAACTATTTGGTTAGCCAAATAGCTTCTACTTTTTGGCCCGGACCTCACATATAATTGCATTTCAAATATTGGTTTTGCAGAAGCTAAAATGACTTGTTTTTCATTTATTTTGCATGCAAAAATACATCTCATAATGGTTTTAAGAAAACATATATTTTTGTAAACATATATTTTTTAAATTATAACTAAAAGTGTTTTTCTCAAACCTATTTTTTTAAATCGTAATTGTAAAATCTACCATAATGCCAAATACACGCTACATATCTAATATACAATTCCTGACTTAAATTGTTTAGTAGAACTCAACACATCATCAAAATTAGAGAGCAAAACTAAAAAGGAATCATGAGAATGAGATTGAATGAAATATTGATTTTCAAAGAAGACCACATTTCATGAAATCCGAAGGATATTAGCATCCTAATCATATCACACAAACCCTTTATGGACATTATTGTATCCTAGAAAAGCACATCCAATAGATTGAGTAGCAAACTCGTGTCGTTCAATGGATTGTAAGTGAATAAAACAAACACAACCAAAGATATGAAGGGTGTTGTACTCAGGAGGAACACCAAATACGGAGAATCAAAATTGAGAACTTGGGATGGTAGACGATTAATTAAATATACAGTTGTAGATAATGTTTCTACCCAAAATCTAGGTAGTACAAAAGAGTTAGTTAACAAAGTATGAATATCTAAAAGATGATCATTCTTACGTTATGGAACCCTATTATGTTGATGTTGAGGTGTGATGGACAAGAACATTAGGAGATAATACCCTTTATTTAGATAAAATTGAAAGTCCATGGATATATACCCCCATAATCATATCTTAGTGTGTTTGTTTTTGAGGTAGCTTTTGTGGTTGTGGTTAAAAAAAAGTAAGTTTTAAAAAAGTGTGGTTAGTTGGATTTAGATACGTGTTTGGTAAAAATTGTGGTTGAGGTTTATGTGTAGCAAAAAACTTGTGTTTGGAAGTGTGGTTGCGGTTGTTTTTCAAAGTGTTTTTTACTTGGAAATGCATCAAAATAATTTTTTTATTTTTTAAAAATTATTTTTGATATTAGCGCATCAAATTGATTTGAAAACACAAAAAAATATTAATTTGAAGTAAAGAAAAAAATTAAATTTTTTTTAAAGTTTTTCAAAAGCGCTTTTGAAACGCAAAAACAAACAGCGTTGAAACTCAGTTAAAAAAGCATGTAAAAACTGCTTCACAAAAACTGCGTTTCAAACTCAATTTTTTAATGGACCCCAAAGTATAAAACGCAGTTTGGTGTGTTACCAAACACCTTACTGCGTTTTTTGCACTGCAAACTCAAAAGTTAAAGGGAAACAAATGCACCCTTAGAATCTTAATACAAGTAGAAAATTGATTGGCAACAAAAGTTTGAAAGACAAAAAGTACATTAGCTTTAGAATGAGGAAAATATACCTGTAAAAAATGACTATTATCATAAATAAAAGTCACAAAATACTTGTACTAAGCATGTGAAATAACAGAATTGACACCTATAGATTATTATGAATGATCTCAAAACAAGTAGATGTTTGACTGCCATGTGAATAAAGGTTAAGGACTTGCTTTTACCAAGTTTACAAGAACCATACTTAGAAGACTCAAGGTAAAAACAAATCTTTATTGCCCAAATAAACATGTTTTATAAGACAAGTAAAAACAACAAAACTGGGGTGTCCTAATTTCTTATGCCATACATGACTATTATTAACAATACACAACACAACCGAAAGAAACAGATCTAGGAATGGAAAATTGGAGAGGAAAGAGACGACCCATTTTAGGCTCCTTTGCTATAACTTTCCCCGGCACTTGATTTGCGCACGACAATCATCATGATCAAAGTGAATTTTACAATTATTATCAACCAATTGGCCACATAAATTAGGTAGATAAATCTGTAGATGCAAATGCATTATTAAAGGAAGACCTCAAAGTTCCAATTTCAGTGATAGGAAGAGCACTGTCATTGGTTATTTGAATATGTTGTTCACCCTTATACTTACAAATATTATGCATAGCATATGTTCTATCATATGATTGGAAACTACAAAATCAACCAGGAAGTAAGTAGATTCCCCCTACCTTGTATGCTGAAGGAAAAAAAAAATCAATTGTTGGACCATCTCACAAGTGAGAGGAGATAAAAATTTGCTTACAAATTGTTGTTATAGAGAAGGAACCAAAGAGGCAGCCACAAAATTAGACTGGACAATATTATGAGGGGCTAGAGCATGTTGATTTTGAGGTCGAACTCGATAATTTTTAATGATGTGCCCCTCCTTTTTGCAATAATTGCAATTTTTTTTGTTAAAGCGCTTTGCAATATGTCCAAACTCCTTGCAATTGTAGCGTTAAGTCTATGACTTGGATCTTCCTTTGCCCTAAGCAGCATATGCCACATTAACTATCGTAGATAGTTTCTGAATTAAGACCAGGTTGAGTGACTAGGCGTTGTTCTTCACTGACTAGACCTCATTGGGAATAGTAAAATGAACATATTAGCATATTCACTCCATAAATTAAGAAATCCAGAATAAATGCTAATTTATTCCAATTACCTTGGCGGTAGTTGCCAATTTCTAAGTCCAATTAAACTTTCGGGCAACATTATTATGAGAATAAATGCTCCTAAGATAAGTCCACATCTCCATAGTCAAAGTGAATGATCGAAGATTATTCACCATATGTAGTTCAATAGAACCTAGTAACCAAGAGATAATATGAGCATCCTTGCTCTCCCAGGAATCAATCTACTTGGGATTAGTGGGAGCCTTAGATGACCCACCCAAGTGACCCCATAATTCTTTGCCCTTAACAAACATTTTGAATTGAAACTCAAGTGGAGTAATTCTTTCCATTAAAACGAACAATATAATTTTCTTATTTCATGATAAATCAGAAGAAAAGAATTGAACTAGTGAAAAAATAGAGCTTGATGTAAAAAAGAACTTTAAACTGTTAGGAATGGGAACTTCAAAAGTACCTAACTATGCTGCTGTAATGTCCAACCAAAACAGAATCTCTCTACACCCAGAAATTGTCCATAGCCCTAAGCCAAGTAAAGTCTCAAGAAAGAAACCCAAGAAAAATATCCCACAACACGATCCACAAAAAATACTAACTAAAAGAGTTAAGCACAAAATTTAGAATTTTAGCTCTAATACCTTGTCAAAATGATCTGAATGCCTTTTCAATCGAGGATTTTTTCTCTGTAAATAGTGAAGTATCAACATAATTACATCCTACAATCACTACTGGACCATAATTACAATCTCTAAGAAGGTAACTATATACAACTAATTGCCTATTAATCAATCTTTCTAGATCAAGCTCCCTAAATCAACTAATTTATCAATCAATCTTCCTAAATCAAGATATTACAGCTAACAATTATTAAGTTCCTAGGTCTGGAGAACCCTTTTGTCTGGTTGGGAAATTCCTTTATTCTAGAGAGCCCTCTTGTTCTGATTTACTAGTTTCTTTTTATTTCCTTTAGAGTCGCTTGGTTTCTTTTAAACATGCATGCATTAACTAAAAGTTGGGTATTTGAAGGGTGCTCAAACTTTACATACCTAATAGGCACCGGTACATTGAAAATATTGAAGGATAACTTTTCAATCTATTGCAGGATTGGAAGTATGATTTTATACTAGGATTCTTCAGACCTATTATTTGAGTTGAAATTTCCAATTTCCAATTCCCATAAACATAAAACATGGTTACATAAGATATTTTACAGCGCATGATAGATGTATTTGCATGTGGACCACATAATGGTGTGTCCATCATTGCATTTGGATTTATTTTCTTGGTGCTATACTCATGCTTATCTTTGCGTCTGACTGTTAAAATTGCTTTATAATTGTCTTCTTGTGCTCAGATTACCAAGATCAGTGCTGGAACTTTCAAAGAAAATGCTAACAGAATCTTCAAGAAATCCTATAGCTGCAATAGTTGAGAAAGAAGCTGGATGGTTACTTTTGTCCTCGCTATTATCTTCAATGCCAAAGCAGGTTTGCAGCCATTCTATATTCATTATGTACTGTAACCACAGCGTGAATGTTATGGTTATATTTATTCATTAGTCTCTGTAACCACTATATGTAAGTTATGGTGTTGTTCTTGATGCATGTAGGAGCTTGAAGACCAGGTTTTTGATATTCTTTTGCTATGGGCTACCCTCTTTAGTGGAAATCCAGAACGAGAAATTCAAAAAATTGAAGATTTGGCTTCTACTATATGGTAAGCTCATACATCAAAGCATTCTTTGTCTAATACTCTGTCTGCAACTGACAAGTGATCCCATCTTTCAATATCTCTTTATACTTCAGTTCTTTTTAAGAAACAAACGCATCCTTTCTTTTTGTTTAGCTTAGAATGTGGTTATATTAAAAAACTTCCCTTTTGGGATGAAAAGAAAATTTTGGTTGATTGAAGGTGAGAGCACAATTGCACAAAGGATAGTAAGGCATCCAATCAGTAGCCTTCCCATCTCATTCAATGTCAGCTAATATAACCTAAAAAAGTGATTTGGAATTAGTGTGCCTTAAGCAGGTTTTGAATCATTTTATCCTCCCTCAATCACTTAAAAGAGCACGATGCTTGAAAATTCTAGAAGTTTTCTCTACTAAAAGATGTAGCATTTGCCAGTAGCACATTTTCACAAAATATTGCATTCATTGCCTTTTCCAAAGCAATGCATGAAGAGTATCGTTTCACTTATTTTGGATGCTTGTAACTTGGAGTAATAAGCTTATTCCACATATCCCAAGTCATCGTACAATAATTAGAAAGACGCTCTGTCTCCTCCCTGTCAAAGCATATCTTAAAAAATCACTCGAAATGTTTTATGAGGTCGCTTTTCAGCCTCAACTAAAAATTCTGTGTACATTTTTTAGATGAAATTTTCAAATATTGATGAAAAGTTAATGAAACAAACAACATCAGTTTCGAATATCAGTGAATGTTTCAATTTTGACCTAGGAAGAATCAGATCTCGACACTCTTGTCATATACGAGTATAAAAGAGTGTAGAAATATTGTCAGCCTTTTTTTTGGTTTTCTAATGAACCCTAGCACAAAGAGTGTAGAAATACGCAGACTTGCTGTTTTTCTGTTTCCGTGTTTTCTTGTGGATTTTTATGATGAAAAGGATGAGTTCTAGAGAATAATTTGGAGTTCTTGTAGGAACCATGCTTCATTGAATGTGAGATAGATGTCTGCTAAATATCCAATCCAGAATACCTTTTGTTTTGTTTCCTATTTATCACCATTTCTAGTTGAAAAGATGCCTTTGATACAGCATGTTGGTACTGATGTTATTGTGTTTGCCCTTTATTTTTGCCTTTTGTAGTGTGTGGTCTGCTGCTGTTGATGCACTGACAGCATTTGTAAGATGCTTTATTTCTCATAATGCAGCAAACAATGGGATTCTACTTCAACCAGTTATGGTATACTTGAGTAGGTACAGTTATTACCAGAGTTTCTTCAACCTGCACCCAGCCTCTTCATTTCTTTTGGATTTTGATTTGTTTAGCTTCATCAAATGTTATGATTCATACTAAAAATTTGATTGTATTATAAAACAGTGCCCTGTCCTATATACTACTGCTACAACGTAAAGAACTGCCTAATATTAAGCCTGCAATAGACATATTCATCATCAGAACGTTAATGGCCTATCGGGCCCTCCCTGATTCAATGGCATATAAAAGTGACCATCCTCAGATTATCCAATTATGTACCATTCCATTCAGGTAATCATGTCTTATACTTGTATGGTGGTAATTTATTTCGTTTTTCATTTGTTTCTTTGTTGTGAAGATTGACACTCTTTTTTAATGTACAAAATTTATATATTTTTTCAGTTTTGTGTGTGTGAAAGAATTGCATGACTGATTTTGTTTGTGTTCCTTCATGTTGAATAAAAGGGATGCTGCTAGATGTGAGGAAAGTTCATGCTTGAGGTTGCTGCTGGACAAAAGAGATGCATGGTTGGGTCCTTGGATTCCTGGAAGGTGCTTGGATCTTCATTATTTTTCTTGTACCATTCTTTTACAATTTCTATAAGTTGGGTTTTCTGTTAATTGTTTTGTTACAATCATCATGTCATGTTTCAATAATTCATATAGAATCTTGAACTCTCTCTCTAAAAACGTTTTTGCTCATGTCTTTAATTAGGGATTGGTTTGAAGATGAAGTTCGTGCTTTTCAAGGTGGAAAAGATGGCCTTATGCCTTGTGTATGGGACAATGAACCCTCAAGTTTTCCTCTGGTAATGACTGTTTCATTGTTTCTAGTTGACGTTAGATGTTTTATTATTTTTTTATGGTATTTGTTTTTGTAGTTATGATTCTTGTTGTTATGTTACTTTACTCCTTATCCTGGACTTTATTTTGTTCTTGAAGCCGGAAACAATAAACAAGATGTTGGTGAACCAGATGCTCCTTTGCTTCGGAATCATGTTTGCTTCTCAAGTAAGGGGATCTAGTGTTTGGCTTGACATTCGTTTATCAATGTTTTAGTTGCAAGGGTGAGATGTCTAACATTTATTTTTTCTGCTGATAATATATCCCAGGATAATGGTGGGATGTTGTTGCTTCTTGGAATGGTTGAGCAATGTCTAAAAGCTGGAAAAAAGCAATCATGGCATGAAGCCAGTGTTACCAATATATGTGTTGGGTTACTCGCAGGATTGAAGGTTCTTGGAATCCCTTTTTGATTTGCTTAAAGCTCACTGTATGGTTCAACATTTTTCATTCAGGATTTTATGCTATTTTCAGGCTTTGATTGCTTTACGTCCCCAACCTTTGGGACCTGAGA
Organism: Populus trichocarpa; assembly: GCF_000002775.5. Taxonomy (NCBI): domain Eukaryota; kingdom Viridiplantae; phylum Streptophyta; class Magnoliopsida; order Malpighiales; family Salicaceae; genus Populus; species Populus trichocarpa. The sequence goes on along the minus strand of NC_037288.2, from coordinate 8,803,721 downwards.
TATTGAATGGAGCTCAGGCAATTTTTCAGGTACTTAATATTTAGGGGGTGTTTTGTATGGGGGGGGGGGGGGGGGGGGGCGCCCCCCAAACTAAGTTTTCAAATTAGTTTTTTTTTTTTAATCTCTGTCTATCTCGAAAGTAATAATATATTTTAATCATTCTCTCTTTCCTCCAACTATTCACCCTTCAATTTATTAATAAAGCAAACATCCTTAAAAACCAACTTTTACACTCTTGACAATTACCCTCTCAATAACTATTCTTGTAACATCGCACCTCTGTATTTACCTTGAAGCAAAGGCACCCCTAGCAGAATGCCTTGCATTGAATCTATGACTAATCATGGATATGGTTGTCACTATGCCCTTTTCTTCATTTGCTTACTTTAATTTGTCAGAGTATTCTGGCAGAGGGAGACATCTGTGCATCCCAACGTAGAGCATCGTCAGAAGGTCTTGGTCTATTAGCTCGCCTGGGAAATGATATCTTTACAGCCAAAATGGTTAGTTCCACACTAATGTCTATTGTAATTTTTCTCATGAACTTGATTGTAATTGTGATGTGGAGATGTTATACATCTTTCATGGAGGTTAAAGTTTTATATTTTTCTTCTCATCTAGAATTCCTGATAGCTCTATCTATTTAATGTGTTTACCTGATGCTCTCTCTCTCTCTCGCCTTTATGATGATAAAAGACTAGGTTGCTTCTTGGTGACCTTCCCGGTGCAACAGATTTCAACTATGCTGGCTCAATTGCCTTTGCACTTGGCTGCATTCATCGCAGGTGAATAGTAGTTTCCTTTTTATTTTTTATTTTTTGCATTCCTGTTGGTTGTATTTGACACTGATTCTCTTTACATGTCTTATTATTGTACTAAGAAAGTAACTGGGTAGGTTGTCTAACCACTATATATCTAACCAGTTCCTTTGAGATTTGTTGGTTTTTGTGGCATCTCTTTGGTGCCTGCTTTGAGGGAGTGTCATTACCTATTTTTCTTGGGGATTGAAGCTCTTCTGAATTTTCTTTTTGATGGTAATTTGTACCAAGTCTCGATTTTTTTTTCTTTTTACCTAAATATAAGTTATTTGGTAGAGAGTTGGTAGTTAGAGGGGGTGGTTAAAAGGCTTTCAGGGTCAAGATTGAAAAAGGGTTTATACTTAAAGTTGGGTATGAAAAAAGGTCTTCAGGGAAAGATTCTTTTTTTCTTCTTTTACCCAAATCTATTGTCTATCGCATATATTTTAATTGACAACTTAGGAAACCTAAGAATTAGCTAAAATTGTGCATTTCCATGGTTTGTCACGTCGTTGAATATAAGGTTGGAGTGCTTGTAAGTATTGTGATATAAAATTTTGGTGGGTGGATATCCTGGTCTGTCAATGCTATCAAGTGATTATTTTTTCCATTTAAAGGTTTTTGATACATTTGAGGCATCAAGTAATTAGAAAATTCTAAATATTGTGTCATTTCATGTGTAGAAATGGCTAGGTAAGTGGCTTGTGAATACAATTATAATTTATTTGTAGAAGATACGGACAATGATTAGCATTCGAGTAAAAATGATTGCTATTTTAAAATCATTGTTTGATTGTATGATGCATGAGCTTTTTGGAAAAATAAATATTTTTCTTAGTTATTTTTATTTCTTCTTATTCATCTTAGGATTATTTTTTCTTATTTAGTATTAGGCTTTTCTAGTTTTCCTATTCAATATTGTTAGGTTTTTCTAATTTCTTATTTAAAGGGAATAATTTTTCTATTTTATTTTCTATTCAACATTACAAGGTTTTTCTAGTTTTTTTGTTATATAAAGGGTTGAAATAGCTTTTTGGTAGGTAGACTTTGATGAATAAAAATTAAATATTTTAAGTGTCTCCTGTAGTTATGGTAACTATGGTTCTTAGTCTTTGAGGGTTTTAACTTAAGTAAACTTGCTTATCCTTTGGCCCTTACTGTGTCAGTGTCATAATTTCTACATCAAGATAATGATTAGCAAATGAGTTTAAATAGTTATCTTGTTGTCATAATGCTGATATAGGAACTGAGTTTTTTCCCCATGGCACCTATATTCAAAAGGAAACTTGGACTCTGATTTATCCTTTGTTCTTTTTTCAACAACATTCTGGGTTTAGAACCAGGTGCTCTTAGAATTCAATGGGAGCAGTTTCTTAGTTCAGGGATTGTTATGCTATTCCAAGGATATTAGCAAAAACAAAGCTGGGTCACATTCATGTTTCTTACATGTGTGAAATTTTGAAATTTGGATGGAATTTGAAAGACTTTGTTGGCCAACCATACAGGCTTGTTAAAATCATACTCTTTCAGAACGAAGCTCATTGATAGTTTTTTGTATGTATTAATCACAGAATATCAACACATTTTTATGCAGTGCTGGAGGAATGGCATTGTCAAGTTTAGTGCCTCAAACTGTGAGCTCAATATCTTTGCTAGCTAAAAGTACGATTACTGGGTTACAGATCTGGTCGTTGTATGGTCTTCTTTTGACTATTGAAGCTTCTGGTTTTTCATATGTATCTCATGTTCAGGTACTTGAATTTGTTTTCACTTTATACTGTTCAAAAGGTGGGATAATTGTATCCATCATAGTCAGTCTATATACTTCCAAAGATGGCTTTTCATTAACTTTGTTATATTCATTTCAGTCGTTTTTAGTACTTCCCTTTTCTCTCTCTTAAACAATGATCAATCTTGGTAACTGAATCATGCGCTGATGCATGAGAATCTGCACCTATTTTGATATATTGTTGGTGATTCGATAACTTTTATCACATAAAAGAAGGTTTAGGTGTGGATTGTGCCTTGCATTGACAGTCAAGTATCTTGGTCAGTACTCCTTTTTGAAGTCAAACTTGTCTAAAAATGGAGTTCTTGGCCAATCTTCAATCTGTTGCATTTGTATGAAATGTAATGCTCGGTTGAGTTTGCTCTGTTTCTTAATGAGAATACAAATCTAACTTTTTGGCTAGTTATCTTTCTTGATTTATTTGGTCATCAAATAAGTGAATGGTGGGTATGCATATGTAATCATTTATGTTGATTTGTTGATGTTTTGTCCTTGCTCTTCTTTCCTTTATCCTTCTGTATGCAGGCAACACTTGGGCTTGCTTTGGACATTCTTCTGTCTGAGGAGAATGGGTTGGTTGACTTTCAGCAAGGAGTGGGCCGCCTTATAAATGCTATTGTTGCTGTTCTTGGTCCTGAACTTGCCCCTGGAAGCATTTTCTTTTCACGCTGCAAGGTATTGCCTTCACAAGTGCTGTACTTCTGAATTATTTTTTAGGAGTGGTTTTCATTTTAATTACCTAACAATTATCTTTACCATCTGTCACACAAAACTATATATCTACATTGGCTGAAATGGATTTTTTTTTGTCAATTTTTTATACTTTGTAGTTCATAGAGGGTTTTTTTTTTTCTCCATAAAGTTGATCGTATTCATCTGATGATTTCTTTATACAGTCTGTCATTGCAGAGATAAGCTCCTGGCAAGAAACGGCCACATTGCTAGAGTATGCTGACAAATGCTTGTCTCCTTTTTTTTTTTTCCCATTCTGATATTTGCAATGGAAACTCTTTTCTGCAACTATGGTTGTTGTGATCTTATTGAAAACAATAAGCTTGAAACTTTTCTTATTTATTTATTTATGTGGGTTTCTATCTGTTGAAGATTTGAACTAATAGCTGCATCAATCTGGCAGGAGTGTTCGTTTTACACAGCAACTTGTCCTTTTTGCTCCGCAAGCTGTTTCCGTGCACACTCATGTGCAAACGCTTCTCTCAACTCTGTCATCAGGACAGGTTTTGCTCCTTTTTAGTTCTTTGAAAAAGAAAAGTTGTTTTTTATCATTCCTTTAAATAATATAAATTGGTTTCATTGGAAGCAGCCAACTTTAAGGCATCTTGCTGTCTCCACCCTCCGGCATCTCATTGAAAAGGATCCAGTGAGTAGCCATGGAATTTATGTTTCATATTTGCCAAGCATCAAACCTCATCCCAATATGTCCAATCCTTGTGCTTAAAATTTCCTTGGCAGGTTTCTATCAGTGATGAGCAAATAGAAGATAACTTGTTTCACATGCTGAACGAGGAAACTGATTCTGTGTAAGTCAACAATATCCTTTTTAACCATGATGTTTGATCAGTACCTAGGTTGCAGTATCATGAATGGTGGTGGCTGCAGTGTTAAATATATGTCCTCATGTCATTTGATCTGTAAGCTAGAATTGCAAAGTTGCTATTTGTTTCCAATGAACTTTTATGTCTTTTTTTTGCTTGTAAGGTGAATTCTTTCTTGTGCCTATGCTAAAGTGCCCTATCATATTTGGGTGAGCAAGTATGTTCACTCTTCCATCCTCAATCAATCAGTAGTATTTTAGCCACGTTGTTCATCAAGAAGTGATATTTAAGACTCTTCTTGCTAGAAGAGGCTGAATGCTACTAAAGTTGTCTTGTTGAAGGATTGCTCATTGCAAAGAAGTGCATGAGTTCTGAACTTATTATCATTTTATAAGTATCTTGTACAACTTGTTGACTTACAAAGTTCTATAAACTGCAGATTTAAATTAGGATCAGTTTTCTTGGTTGTTATAGTCACTGTCATTCGTACCCAGTATGCTGGGGGTAATATAAAGGTGGTTTACTTTCTATTGAGTCCTTTCAAGCAACATAAGGATGATAAATTGTGTCTGTTGCACTTGCTTATATTAAATACGATAGAGATCTCAGGTTTTGCTCGACTGTTGTATCAGTGACTAGAATATCATTAGAAATCACTTGTTGCAAATAATGTTTCACAATCTTTATCCTGTGTAAGCAAGAATGCTTCAAAGCAGACCTTTTCTGTAACAATTTGTGTGCTTTTGTGTGTGGGAGATACAAACTCATTTGTATTGCAGTTCTTTCCTTCTACTTTTGGTCTTTAAATTGCTCTCATTCTTGAAGGATTGGGAGTCTGGTACAGGCCACAATTATGCGATTGCTCCTTGCTTCATGCCCTTCATGTCCATCTCACTGGATATTGATTTGTCGTAATATGGTAAGTTCCTGGAAGCTACCTCTGAGAAGATTAGAATAATTTTTTTTTTCTTGGGACCAAGCATATGATTCTATGCAGAGAATAACATAAACCTTTGTCTAATAATATTTGGAGAATCTTTACTATTATATCAAGCCAAACCCTGGTTTTCTTCATTGAGCTGCCTTTTGAACTTGGGTCACCATAGTATGATTTTGTTAGTGGTAGACATATTTCATCTGGATTAGAAAATGAAGCAAGTTACGGTTTTACATAATATCAATGCTTTCAGGTGACTGCTCTTATCCATGATATTTCTTCACTTTTCTTGGCAACAAGCCCTTCAGGCTCTTGTTGGTTGTCTGGCCAAGGCTCCCAAAGTGTCAGCTAATGCTCTTTAAGAAGCATCTGAATCAGAATACCATTAAGAGGCAGATGGGACCATTATATCCTAGATATTTATATGGAATCTGATCTTGAAGTATTATAGCACTCCTCTCTATCAAAAAACTAAATTACTGTAAAAAACCTGTCTCCAAAGAGTTTTACAATCCCACGTACTTAAAGCGACAGAATAATATAAGAAAGAGATATCTGTCTTTCACTGGTTGTGGGAGCATATGATGCTTGTTTTAAGAGATTTGACATCATGGCATCCTCATCTGCAATTGGTCATTAGTGTCTATCCTATTTAGAAACCCTGTCCAAGCTGAAAAGCTTGATTTCCAAATGAGATGGAACTATACAGAAGGGATGTATATATGGAACAGAGGAGATATTCTACAAACCTAAAACTATAATTTCCAAACCACTCCAGAGTTCACCCCCCTTTACCAGTCTACATACAGAGGTAAAACGAATTCAGAACAAGAAATAACTTCCAACAAATTCTCCTAAAAGAAAACATGAGAACCATTACCAATCTTATGTTTTATGGACAGAGATAACACCACCTATGAAATAGCTTGCAGGGACTCGCTTGAGCAACAATAAATCCAGCCTTAATTTGGTCTCTAATTATAGATGAAGTTGTGGAGTTTTTGAACCTTTGAACTTTGGAAAAATTGGGTCGCTGATTAGAAAATTTATTTTGCCTCGACTGTGATAAATGAGAATCTTTAATATTTTCCAGGTACTCGCTACATTGGGAAGGCAAGATACTGATACCAATAGGAGTGCTGGAAATGATCCTCTAAATGGTCCAGACAACGACTCAGGAATGGACCTCGGGGAAGATGATGAAAACATGGTTAGTAGCTCTAAAGGCATGCCGGTGCAAGGTTATGCTTTTGGAGCTCACAGGATCAATCATAATAGAGATAAACACCTCAGATACCGAACTAGAGTTTTTGCTGCCGAGTATGACCTTACATATCTTTCCTCTCTACCATTCATGTTTCCTTGTCCTATAATATATATTTTTATTTTTGTTAAGTTGTTTTTGCTGACCACAAGGGAAAAAAAAAAAAAACAAGTTGGCCATCATGTTTTACTTCTTTTCAATAATACCTGAATCTAATTTAGAGGTTCTCGTTATCATCGCACCTTTCGTCATTTACTTCATTTATATGATCATCATCCATATATTTTAACTGAATGGTACATGAGTTTCTGGCTCCAAATTGAGACCTGAGTCAGTAAATAATGTGGAAGTGTTGCTTTATTCTCTTGCTCGCTTTGATGAGAATATTGTCAACTGATTGTGTGCATTTATGCATACTAAACAAAATTTTATTGTAAATGGTTATTATATGTGCCAAAAAGGCTGCAACTTTAAGTTATTGGATTTAAAAGATGCTTTAACAAAAACCAGTTTGTACTTGGTCAAGCTAATATTGCAACTTTCAACTCAAAGGAGTTCACTGTACGAGCAGCTTAATGCCTGTTGTCCTGTGTGCAAGCCTTGTGTCACTTGAACATGAACCTAATATCCTCTCTTGCCATAGAAAGCACTGGTCACAATTTGGTTGAAATCAGTTTTCTGATTTGACTTTATTTCCAACATCATAGTAATTTAATTAATTAATTTGGTGGAAATTAGGTGTTTGAGTCATCTGCCTATAGCTGTTGGTAAGAATCCTGCTCATTTTGATCTCTCTTTGGCGAGGAAACAATCTACTAATGGGGAACTCTCGCGAGACTGGCTAGTTCTCCATGTTCAAGAGTTAATTTCACTGGCTTATCAGGTGTGGATATTGTCATTGTTGAACAGCTGTATTAGTTCGATACACACACATTCACACGCACATATTAAAATTGACAGTGTTTTGATCTTTCATCTGTCATAGATTAGCACAATACAGTTTGAAAACATGCGGCCAATTGGTGTGAGACTCCTAACTGCAATTCTTGACAAGGTAAATATGGGTGCTGGACACTGCTTTAGAAAAGTTTTAGGTATTTTGTTTCCACTCAGTTTGCTAATTAAGTTCTAGTTAGATACTTTGTCCTCATCCTGTTTGGAGAACAGTGGTGGCATATAATGCATTTATTGAGTTGTAGTTACATTCCTTTTCCTGCCCATGTGAGATTAGCATGCATCGTGTGCTTCTAAACTTGGTTTTTAATTGCACTTTGTTTCTTCATGTCAGAAAATGTTTTGTATTTGCTTTGAGTTTTGTGGTAGTTCTGCTGCTTTATATAAGAACCGAGGATGCTAGGACTTCTGCTATGAACCTAGGTAGCTTACTGCTGATTTTGGAACTAGTGGCACAAATCTTTGAGGCATGATGCTTAATAGGTGATGGATGTGAGAAGTTGTTCTGGTGATATACGGGTGTGGGATAGGGCCACCAGCTGATGTGTTACAGGTTCTACCAATAAGTATGCAAAGTCAAACACTATATATGTGGACTTCGAGGAATTTGAATCAAAATCCAGCTGTATTTCATCAAAATCAAATTGTCTTTAGGTGGCTCAACTCAGTGGTCAGGAAGCAATGTCTTATATTGGAGGCTTAATGAGGATAAAAAAGGAAAAATTGGAGTTCAGCTTGCTGTTCGTTGTGGAGGCATGTGTGATATCTGGGGGTTCCTCCAAAGTCTTCTTTGCCCTATGAACTTTGATCCTTTCTTGTACTTGAAATCTCTCAATTGGCGATGTTAATTTAAGTCAATGTCACATGTGGAGGAGATGAGGAAATAATGGATCTTGTTTTGTTGTGCAACTGTCAGAGAACTATGATGGGTTATGCTTGTTAGCTGTTACATGTTATAATTTAGTTGTGGCATTTTGTGCAGTTAATGTCTCCGCCTTACATTGTTGGGGCAGCTTTTTTCTTTCCACATTCTCTGTTTGTCAAATAAAAAAATTTCCCTCTTAATTTGTTCTATTTTTATCTTCTTGGATTACAGTTTGAAAAATCCCCAGACCCAGAGCTTCCTGGACATCTTCTACTGGAACAATACCAGGTATGTTATTTGTTTAGTTATTAAATTCTGTTAGGACTTTGATCTGGCTAATGGTCTGGCTCACCTGTACTAGTTCAACCACTGTGCTTAGTTGATAAAATATGCATAGTGGAATATTATAACAGTTTTCACTGTTAATTCACTTCTAATATTTCTTTATACTAACAAAGTAGAGTTTGAAGAGGGGCTCTTAAATAGTCTGACGTGAACAAATACAAACTGTTGATTGATTTGTTTTTCTCTGAATGTATGCTTCTCTGTTTTTTAATTTGGGCTATTTGATATGTAGGCCCAACTAGTATCTGCTGTTCGCACAGCATTGGATGCATCTTCTGGTCCTATTCTTCTCGAGGCAGGACTTCAGCTGGCCACTAAGGTTCTGACTTAACATATGTGATTAATTTTTTTCTTAAAGTAATTGAAATTCTGTACATATAAGAAAATGAATTGACATTTTGTGTTTTAGATAATGACCAGTGGAGTACTGGGTGGTGATCAAGTTGCAGTTAAACGCATGTTTTCATTAATTTCTAGGCCACTGAATGACTTCAAGGATGTTTATTATCCTTCATTCGCAGAGTGGGTCTCATGCAAGGTATACCAAGTGATTGTTGCTTCAGTAATAGAACAAAGTAGCCATTTATGTCCTGCATATTTTTGTATACATTAGCATGCAGTGGACTTTACTAACTAATTTGAAGATTTAATAGATCAAGATAAGACTTCTGGCTGCTCATGCCTCTCTCAAATGTTACACTTTCTCATTTTTGAGGAGACACCATAGTGGAGTTCCAGACGAGTATCTAGCATTGTTACCATTGTTTTCTAAGAGTTCAAATATTCTGGGGAAGTACTGGATTGGGGTTCTGAAGGATTACAGTTATATTTGCTTATGCCTGGATGCCAAGAAAAATGTAAGCATAGCAGTCTGCTAGCTTTATGCTATTGATTGCTGTCTTGTTTGATTTCATTTGTGTTTATCAAGGAAATGTTTAAGTTAGTTGCTCTTTCCATACAGTGGAATCCATTCCTTGATGGAATTCAATCACCTATCGTTTCATCAAAAGTGCAGCTCAGTTTAGAGGAATCCTGGCCAGTGATTCTGCAAGCACTTGCATTAGATGCAATTCCTGCAAATACCCATGGGAATTCAAAGGAAACAGATGAAAATACATCAAATAATAGTTTAATATCTGGATATAGCATGGTTGAACTCAAGTTGGAAGATTATCGATTTCTATGGGGGTTTTCCCTGCTTGTTCTATTTCAGCGACAACATCCAACTCTTACTAGACGAATAATATTACTAAGTTCTGCTGAAGTAAGATACGGTGGAGATTCGCCAACTGAAGAGACAAATACTGCAGCTTTGAAGCAATATGAGATTGTTCTGCCAGTTTTCCAGTTTCTCTTGACAGAAAGATTTTTCACTGAAGAATTTATTACTCTGGATATTTGCCGAGAATTGCTGCAGGTTGTGTCCTATTTCTTTGCCCTTTGCTCTAAAAACATGTAAAAGCTTACTTTGCTTCATTGATTCATTGTGTTTCATCTTTCTAGACTTGTTAGAAAGAACTTGTGATGTCATTCACTTGGCCCTAATGATATAAACTCTAGTGCTGCATGTGTTTCTAAAAGCCATATTGGATAGGAAGTGAGAATGAAGACAGTATCTTCCGTGCTTGTAGTGATGTATGTTCTTGATGCTTGCATCTCAGGATGTCAATCCAATTTTTTTCAACATTAAATTCTGGGTGACAAATTTTCAATCATGTCCATGTCATGGCAAGGAAGACAGGCATGATAGATCATTTGTAAGGAAGACTCAATTTTTCATGTCGATATAAGATACAAAACTATTGTACTTGAACTTTCAAAAGACTAGTTTCACATGTTTCATTGCAAGAATACATAGTATAATAAACACATCTTTTAGCTTCCCATGCACTATCATGTGAATCTGCTGGTGAAGGGCTTTTACCTTTTTGTGATTCTGAGATGACTGCCTTCTTATGCTCAATATCCATGGCCATGCCCTACTTGTTTATGCCTTCTTATCATCCTGAATCAATGCAGGTTTTCTTCTACTCTATTTACATGGATAATTCTTGGAATACTCTTTCAATATCAGTTCTATCACAGGTAAGTTTCACAAGTTTCATTTTTTCCAAATAATTGATGTTTGTTTTGTGAAAGCTCCTCTTTAAGTCTAAAGAAAATCATGCTTGTTTTCTGAACATCCACAACTAATTAGAATTATTGCACCATTTAAGCAGTGATAGATGATTGCATGCCATGGCACAACAACTACTACAACTTTAACTGGAGCATTAAAGAGATTTCACATTGTTGATGTACTGCTACTAATTATTTAAGTCTTGATGGCTGTGCGCAGCATTGCACCATGTCCTTCTAGTGATGTGTTTATAAATACCTTTTGCTGATAAAGGAATTAGTTCTTTTAGCATGTAGATTGGAAGATTAATGATGGATTCTGCTTAAATTTAATTCCTTTTCCAGGATTGATCAGACTTTTAGCAGTAAAAATGATGAGTTTTAGCTTGATGTCTGCATTGGATGTTTGCATTCTATTGGGCTGAGTTGATTCTAATTTATTTCTGGAACAGATTGTGCAGAATTGTCCCGCAGATTTTCTTGAAGCAGAAGCTTTAGGTTATCTGGTCGTGGAACTTCTCTTGGCTTATATCTTCAATGTTTTTCAGAGGTCATGCCTTTTAAAAATAGTATTAGAAATTAATTTTTTTTAGGCATTTAATTAAGTGTGTTCCTTAAGAAACACCTTTAGCTGATACTTTCCAACTTACTGGTGCTTAGAACCTATGAGGTCCTATCAGATCACTCAAACTGTGAGGAGTTGATATCTCCATTGTTTATTACAGCAAAGACACTTGTGAAGCGTTGCGAACCAAAGGTGGGTTAGGTATTTCAGTTTAGATTTTTCTTATACTTAATGTGATTTACTCTGTGGTATATTATATCTTTCCTTGAGGATTTACCCATAAAAATGTTCATCTATCATTGCTAGTATTATCTCATTATTTACCATTTTAAGCTGCTCAGTGAATTTTCCTTGAAGTTGTGCCTTAATATGCAGAAGCAATTAAAGTCTGTGGTCGTGGCCTTAGTGTTGGTTGGTTACAAGTGTATCAGAGAAGCTTTGACAGAGTTAAGCTTTTCAACAGTTAATGACTTTGTAAAGTGCGTGATTCCCTTGATGAAGAAACTTGTTGATGGTGAGCATTCGGTACTTGACATTGCTGCAATGTAGCTGCTAGTGAATTCATTCTCTTGTGATTAATCATAAACTGAACCACTCCTGTGGTATTGCCAGTTTTTCACTTCACTTCCTTGTGTTCTTGGATACAACATTTTACTCCCCTATGGCTTGCTTCTTACTTTTTCCCTAAAAAGAAATTACTTGAACTATTTAAAAAATATAGGTAAATCATTTTAGGAAATCCCTTGGCAGAAAATAATGAAGGGAAGGTACCATGCAGAATAGCAAAGGGCTTTGTGCACTTGTTCTTTCCACGTTTTATAAGTAGATAAAAGCAGTCTCTTTCTCAGCTAACTAAACTCGGAAGTTCATTTGACAGGCCAAACAGGTATTCTGAATGACTCCATTATAGGGAGAAATTTACCTTTCATCATAAAAAACTGACAAATAAAGAAATTCAGTTTGTACTGCATGTTGTGGTGGTGTGTGCCTTCTTTCTATCTATCTCTTTCAGGAAAAAAACCGTGCTGTGATGCCTCAATCCTGATAAGTAAATGTGTTTTCAAATAATAAATGCTTCATAGGAAGTTCATTGAATTTTGTGTTGCAGACTCTGCTGAACATGGTAATAATAGCAGTCATCTGAGGGCAATCCTGGGAACTTGTCTGAATGTGATTGCTGATTTGATTAAGGATTGCATCAAGGGCATTCACCTTCTGGAGAACAAAAGATCTGACTTACTCAAGTTACTGCAATTGAAGCTTTCTTTCTCTATTGAGCAAATGATGTTATTTGCCAAGCTAGTTTATGAAAGTGTATATGGCAGACAAGCTGAAGACAGCAATACTATTTGTCTTGCTGTGCTCAAGTATTGCAGCAAATACATCCAGACTGTGCTGAAAGATTCAAATGTACAGGTAAGCTGATATTCATGCAAGCATTTTTAGGATTGGCCACATTCTTTTCCCAACATTGAAAGACACCTGGTAAACCTTGTGTACAGGTTCAAGCAATTGGATTGCAAGTGCTCAAAACCATGACTCAGAGAAGCACCAACATAGAAGACAGTTCTTTCTTCATATTTTTTAGTGGAGAGCTTGTTACAGAAATTTTCCACATAATCCACACCTCGTTGAAGGTTTTGCTTTTAGTTGCTAATTAAAATTATGGTACCTGCACTTCTAAACTTGAATGCTGCCATTCTAAACAAATTATAATATTCCATTGTTACAGAAACCAGTAAGTAAAGAATCTGTGTCTATTGCTGGTGAGTGCTTGAGATTTCTAGTGCTTCTACAAACACTTTCAAAAGCAAATGAATGTCAGAGAGGCTTCATGAATCTGCTTCTCAAAGCCATTGTCATGATATTCTCAGCATCAGAAGATGATTCCTCTCAGGTTGACAAATCTTGACAGCTTTTTAAGTTTTAATTAAGAACAGGATTGTCTAAATATTTATTAACATTGCCGCACAATTAATGACAGGAAGTCAGTGATATAAGAACCAATGCTGTAAGGCTTGTTTCTTCTCTTGCTCAAATTCCTTCATCGGCAGTCCACTTTAAGGATGTCTTGTTATCAATGCCCGTGTCACATAAACAACAACTTCAGGTTACTACTTTTATATAGTTTCCTTTATGTAGCTTTTTTTTTTTTTTGCTATGTTTCTAATATACAAAGTTATTTCATTTGAAAAAGAAAAAAGATGCTAGTTGTGCTTTCTCATAGTTTGTTAGACAGGCAACGCTAACCCAATTAAGACCCATTATTCTTATTATTTGTCATCATTGTCAACTGGATTCTGTGTTTCTCATTGTTCGCTGCAGTCTGTTTTAAACATGGTTTTAATATTTTTTAATTTCATTCCTTCAATCTGCAACTTTTACTTTCACCTCAAGTGTATGGCAACTTGAAAGGCTTCCTGAGCCAGATGTGACTTGGACAACAAGCTGTTGCATCTCTTCTCAGAGTCCGGCTTATAACAAAAGACTGAATTAGAGTGCCATTTACATGTGAAGGGAGTGGCTTGAGTGCGTGCTTTCCCATAGACATGCACATGTAGGGGAGTGGTGAGGCATGAGAGGATTTGGAAAGATTTGTCTATTTTCAGCAATTCTTGTTCCTAGTCTTTATTCTTAACAATGGTGGAAGTCGATTATAGTAGTTTGTGGGTTTTCCTTTTCAGTGCTTTTGCTGTGGGAATATTATATATTTGACTTTGGGCTTATAATGGAACTTCCTTTTTGACCTCTCATTTTCTATTTTCAGGGGGTAATCCGTGCTTCTGTGGCACAGCATCAAAATGCATCACCAATGAAAACTGTGGCATCATTAGAAATAAAATTACCAGTGCCAAAAGATTCCCAAACATCATCCACATCAACACTGCCAATAGAAGGAAGTAGACAGAAAAGTTCTACCCCATCATCCCCTGTTCACTTTGACCAGGTCACAATGGAAGATGACCAAGAGGACGAAGATGACTGGGATGCTTTCCAGTCTTTCCCTGCTTCAACTGATGCAGCTGGTACTGTTTCAAAAGCAGAAAGTGCTGCACAAGAACCAGACCTGGTTGAGAAATCTATTTCAGAAAGTGAGTTTCAAGACTTTTCTACATCCAAACCCGTCAACAATGAAGGTGACATGAGCAGTGCTGAGCATCAAGAAGTGATTTCTAATGACCTAGGACATAATATCAAACCCGAACCCTATAATGATCAATATCATAATAGAGAAGAGGAGGGAGTGGCATTGAACCAAGAAAATGTAAAAATATCAACTGATCTTCAACTTATCGACGAAGCACCGAGCCACAAGGATGAAGAGGGAGCAGTGTCTAGCCAAGAGAATATCGAAACCTCACCTGATCTTAAAGTTATTGAGGATACAGAAGGGTCGATTCAAGTGAATATAGTGGAAGATTATGAGCAGACAATGCATAGCCTACGTAACAGTATTGATCATCAGAGTCAAGTATCACCAGATGATCTTCAACCTGTTGAAGTTAAAGAACAGGTCGAAGCAAATATAGTGCAGGACCATGACCAGCTCAAGGTTCCTCCAGATCAGCAAAATGTTGTTCCATGATCATCGGATGCTCTGCCCACAGAATTGCTTTCTGAACATGAAACTGAGGAGGAAGCAGAGGATGGAGCAAGTAGCAAAAGGCATGTTGAAGCTGAAAATGCTTTGGGCAAGATCATGGATGAATCTAAGAGCAGTGAGCAGCAGCAGGATAACAGTGAGAAATTGAAATTACCAAGATAACAATATCGGGGGGAAGCAGTGTTGGAATCTGATGGGAAACAGCGTGCAGAACCTGATGAAGATACTGTGAACAAAACGATGGCCGCAAATAAGAGCAATGGGAAACCAGAATCACAGTGAGATTGACAGAACATAAAGTACTTATCGTTTATAATGCAGATTTTGTTTTTCTTAATCTAAGTCTTCCTGGAACTTGAGGCCCAGGCAGGCCATTGACTTTTGTCGTATTAATTTTTATATAATGGGTTGGTATTATTTTTTCTTCTTCTTAAACTGTGTGGGGAATGAGATAAATGTTGTGTGGTATATCTCAATAATTGTGAAACCAACTTGGTCTAGTATCTCCTTCATTGCAGGTAATGGAATGAATTGTGCAGTAATCATTTTTTTTTTTTATCATTGTTTTGTTAAAAAAATAAAAAGAATTCACAAAACTAACAATAAATTGAAAAAATAGACAAGGCAACCTTTGAATGATTCGTGAAAATAAACAATCAGTCAAACATTATTTTCACCTTATAGATGCGTGATTCTATTTGAAATAGAAAATCACATGAGCGACTTCCAATTTATCTACCCAGAGGGCTCCAAGCATTTGATCAAGTAAAAGTAGAGTGATTGTGTTCCACGACATGGCCAAATATTTGGTTGCCTGGTGTACACATGAGCTTATATTAACAAATTATGCCTTGTAGGACTGAAACTAGATAATTTGCTTGACATTATCATTAATGTCAAAAATATTTTGAAAAACACAAGTTACAGGGAAATATTTGATATTATTATTTAACACATTTCAATGTATTAAACTTAAAATATCATGACTTGATTATTTACCTAGTTCAAGTTTGAAAATAAATTGTGTGGAGGTTATTCTGATGTGATCCAGTCAATTTGATGAGTTTAAGGTAATCTAGATGACCGGTAAAAACATAACTTGACTTTAAAAGAAATTCAAGATGACATTTAAAAATAAAGATATATTAAGAAAAAAAATTTTAAAAAAAACATTGAGACAAAGATATATTAGATCGACTTGGCCTTCGTGACTTAACCCACGACCTAGGTCATGGACTCCATTGGGTTCAATAACTTTTTTTTAATTGTTTTTTACTGAGTTATATAATAACAAAAATAAAAATTCATAAAATCAAGCATCAATCCAATGTTGGGATATTTGTTTGAAACCAAGATACTCTTTTAGAAAACAAACTGAAACAAATTATATAATTCAATTCCTAATCAACTCAAGTCAACCCGTCAAATTCGTAATTCTAGTTATGGACTTCACTGGATTTTATAACTTTTCTTTCTAAAACTATTTTTATTTAATTATATGACAATAAAAATACAGGCTCAAAAAATTGAGCATCAATTCAATTTTAGAATGTTTATTTGAGACCGCCATAACCTTATAAAAAATAAACCAAAATAAATTAAGAAGTCCAATTCAAAATAAACCAAAATTTGAAGAATAAAATTGAAAAAAAAAAATAGATCCTCTCTTTGTTGGATGAAAATTTGAATGAAAATAACCGAGTTCAGCCTTCAAAGCCTCGGTCCTCTCTTTGTTGGATGCCATTGTAACTGTGCTTTGATACCAATAATAGGTCCCGATCAAGCACTATAAACAATTTTGATGAATACTTACTTTCTTTGGGTGAAAGCTAAACCACAAGTATTTGTAAGAAAATTATTATTCTTTAATCATTGCTAACGTTCCAATAAATAAAGTTAAACTTAACAGATCAACTTCAACTCAAGAAACTAATTAGCTTCATTTCAAGGAAATAAGTTGTAACAACTTTGAATGAGTAGAAGTGCAAAATAACCGTAGAGAATAAAATAAAATAGAAGGTTTAGACTTGGTCTAACTCAAACTAAAAACTTGGGATTCTTCTTAGGGGTTCGTTCAGATCTTCTTGGCCTATCAAACTTCGACAATTCAATTGAGACAAAATTTCACTAAGCATATGTTATAGTTTGGAAATTATTTTTTTTCACAAAGGAGATGTTTGAATTGAAAATCTCTTAAGCCTATTTAGAACCAAATCAGATGTGAAATTAAATTAAATTCAACATATGATTCGAATTTAATCGATCAACTATTATAACTTTTATGTCTAGAATAAAATATTAAATCACATAATTAAATTTAATTATATTTTTTGGAGTACATGTGAAAATAAATTAAATTATTAATCTTAACTATTTTGCCTTTAAATAATTAGGAGCCCGAAGACATAATTAATTATTTGATGTTTAAAGTTGCATAAGTTCATGGTTGAAAGAAAGATACGTGCAATTCTAAAAACTAGAAAAACAATATGTTTTATTATAAATGTCGACCGATAATATATTTAAAGTAATGTTAGTAAATGTAGCCCTTCCCCGGACGAAACCAAGATTTTTCATCATAGCATTCCTTAAAACTATCCAAAATTCTAATTCAGCAATACAACGCTTGCTCAGCTCTATTATTAAACTACAAAAACCTTCAAAAAATTGAAATGTGCACCTCTAGAGTTCACATTCTTGCGTTTATTCTATCCCATTTTGATAAGTATCCAAGAGATGAAGCAAAACTTTTCTTTACTCCTATGATGCATTTCCACTAGTTGATTGAGAACAAAGGTACAATACTAACCGCAACCATAAAACTAATGCTACAGCACCTTATCATAAAAGAAAAAAAAATTATATACCTTCTTCATTTATAAAAGCATTTACCGGTTGTTTAGAATCAATTCTCTACTATAATTAAATTTAATTGTAGTGTTTAATTTGAATTTAATTGATAAATAAGTTAATTCACATATTTGAAATAGATAGAATTATATTTATTTTATTTTTTATATTACTCTTATCACATTCATTTTATTTCTTAAATGTCTCTCTAAAAAGAAATTAAAACTATGAATATTTTAGAAAATCTAGTTTTATATAAACTTTCTATGTAAATTAGAAGAGTTAATATCTAAATTATTTTTATAGTATTTTTAAAAATTCAATTTTATTCAATTTTTGATACTTAAAATAATTACAAACATATATTTAAATTGAATTTAATTTAGAGATTACAAGGTTTTAGAAACCTAAGAAATCTCACCCGTAAATCCATCATTTGGGCCAGGGCATAAGATCCATACACAAATTGAAAACTGGGTCCAACGCGGCCCACAATGATACCCTCCTCCTTTCCTTTCTCCTCAGCTCTTCAAATTCCACAAGCATAAATTAATTTGGTTTTTCCTTCACAGTAATTGATTGTTGAGTTTTATAGTGATGGAAAAGGAACCAGCAAAGCTACTGATACTATACGCTACTCAAACCGGAAACGCTTTGGATGCGGCGGAGCGTATTGGCCGCGAAGCCGAGCGACGAGGCTGCGCCGCCTCTGTTCGCTCTATCGACGATTTTGATGCTGTAAGTTTTTTTTTTTTTTTTTTAAGAAGGAATTTTTCTTGATCGCAGAGAAAATACGAGAAAGTATGAGAAAATTTGAATTTTTTGTTTCCTAGAAAGTTTGAAACTATGCTTGAAAAATAATGGAAAGTTTCCTGTCAATCTCTGATTTTGTGTTTGTTTGTTGGAAAGTGAAAGGAAATTTTCTTATGCGTTTTTGAAATGGTAGCACGATTTTACTCTGAATTTCAGATTTTTTATATAGAGAAAATGAAGGAAAGTGAAAGAAAGTATAATTGGATTTTTTTTAGTAATTTAGTATTTGGATTTTTTTTTTGTCTTAAAGGAGTTCTTCTAGTTTGCCTAATTTTCTCTGATGGTTTGAGAGAAATGCTTACCAGAATTTTAATTTTTACTGTTTCAGAGTTCTTTACCTCATGAGGACACTGTAATTTTTGTTGTTTCCACCACAGGTCAAGGAGATACACCAGATTCCATGAAGGTTGATTGAAATTTTCTTTAGAATTTTATTTATCTGTTTGGTAAAGAGGCTTGAAGGTCTCTGTTCCTAATTCTTGTTTCAATATGTGCCTGTAGTCGTTTTGGAAGTATCTTCTGCTGAGAAATATTGCTAAGAATTGGCTGGAAGGAGTTCATTATGCTGTTTTCGGATTGGGTGATTCTGGCTACCAGAAATATAATGTAATTACTTGTAACTTTTGTTTAATATTTGATAAGTAATGTTATTTTCTCTACAAATGAATGATGTGCATCTTCTGTTTAGATATATTAATGTCTTTTGTGCAGTATGATTTCATTGATTCTGTTAGGCACTTGAGTCTTTATCATATCATGCAGGCTAGAAGATTTGATTTTTGAATGGTTGAAAGATTACTGATAACTGTTCTAGTTCTACAAGTATTTACATCTTTTTCAAGGTTCCTCTACTATGTTTCTATGTGGGGGAATGTGTAACGGTTCACAACATTTGGAAATCAGGGGCTGTATGCATGTGGTTAGGATGAATGTTGAAAATATACATTCCAACAAAAGTAGTTCTTATATTTAATATAGGCTGCATAATGCTTGTAGTAACAGTGGACCAAGGTAATCTTCCGGAATGTTGAATGCACATTCTGTGTGGTCGTTAACTTTTCTTTCAATTCACACCTTTTTGATTCCCCACCTCAACTAGGGATCTAAAATAGTGTATGTTGAGAAACATAGTTCAAATGGCATTGCTTTATGAATTATATTTAAAGACCCCTTCTTTTATAGATGAATCTGGCGGTTCATTTCTTTGACATTTTTTGACTTATGAAAAAGTGACTGCAATTTCTGAGAGTTACATTCATTATTTCACTCTTTTCCCTGTTTACTCAAATTCAACTTGGATATTGAGTTTATCTGTCATTGTTTTTTCATTATACCTTGACTTTTTTTAAATATGTTGAAGTCCTTTAGGACTTGTATCATGCAGTAATGATTTATCTGTTACATTCTGAAGGGTCAATTACTAAGAAAAGTGTCTGTGTGTCTGTGTATTCCATTGCAACTTAAATTGTGAAAGATAAGAACTTTGATTTTAATGAATGGCTCACTTTGAGGTTCCTATATTTTTATACCTTCCAGCCCTTGTTATTGTTAGGAGGTGTCTCTAATCAGATAACCCATCATTTGCTCAAATTACTAGGATTGTCCTCTATAGAATCATAAGGCAGTATCATTCTTGTAATCCTCCATTCAATAACCCATGAGGAAACAAGTTTCTTTTTTCCTGTAATTTTTTTTATCACAGATCTGTATTGCATGCTATGGCTGCAGTTTGTGGCAAAGAAGCTTGACAGAAGAATTTCAGATCTTGGGGCAACAGCTGTTGTTGAAAGAGGTTTAGGAGACGATCAGCATCCTTCAGGGTATGATTACATCACAATAGAAAAGGATTTAGGCTTTGTTAGCACAATGAACAGTTTATTCTTCCTGATTATTTAGATGTTACAAGATTAATGGATAGAAACTAGCAGCACCTACAACTACAATTTCTCCTGTTTTCATCCTTTGTTGTGAACAAAGCATTTGTTTTTCTCCTAAATAAAGCATGATGTTGAATTGAGATGAAATTAAGATATCTAATATGCGGGGTTTCGTTTTTAGGTATGAAGGTGCTTTGGATCCTTGGATGTCATCCTTGTGGAGCATGCTGTATCAGATTAACCCTAAATTCTTCCCAAATGGTCCAGATTTTGTGATATCAGATACAAAACTCATCAATCAACCTAAATTTCAAATAACATATCATGAAATTGACAAGGTGGACTTACAATCATCTTCTGCTCCAGGTAATTCAGTTGTTTGGCTATGCATTTTGTTTTTAGCTATTACAATTACCAATTGTCTTTGTTTAATGCTTCTACATTTTGGATATGGTTTCTTGTTATATATTCTTGTGATTGAATGCCATTCCATTGCAAGGGCCAAGGTATGCTCTGAATGCATTATTCGCTTTAGTGGGGGTTTATGCACATTTCTGTGTGATGAGTTGGAAAATATCTGGTGGAGATACTGTGAATGTAGAAAAGGAAAAAAAAACATGTTTTGGTTAATATATGTGTGTGAGTTTGCTGGTTTTTCAGCCTAGTGATTGCAGGGTACAACCATTTTTTATTCAAGAATAAAACCATTTTTTCTGTGTCAATAAATATGGCTGTTGCAGGGTTTGAGGTTGGGATACTTCCTGTGCGATGCGTGTCTACCACCTTGCTAGTGCAATGGCTATTGGCATTACTGCCTTAACCATTTGTTTTATTTATAGTTGACCATCTCATTCATGTCATGTAGGAGTTGGAAATCGAGTTTGTACATGTTAGAAACCTTGGCTGGAATATGTGATGACTAATATAACTGAACCCCAGATAGCCAATGTTCTGTCCATACAAACATCAAAGATAAATATTACTAAACATGCATTTTATTCCCTTTATCAATGAAAATGAATGATTGTATTTGCTAATTAAATTGTGCAGTTTTACACTTTGTTCTGCCTACCCAGTTTAACTTGGAAATTGGAAAATTTAGCCTTGTTGCTTACAATTTTTTTAATAAATTAATTTGCAGAATTAGGTTTGTTCACTTGTGTTTTTATGCCTTGTGGTCATATCAGGTCTTGATCATGTGCAGATGCAAACTGGTAGAGCTCGTTCCATGTCTCCTGGAAAAGTTTCTCATATCAAGAATATTCCTGACTGCTTTCTTAAAATGGTAAGCTTAAATGCTTGTCATCATAACCTGAAACACCAAATCATCTGGCTCTTAACGCAAACCAATTTATAATAAAATTTGTTGTGATAATCCTCCTATCCAATACTTGAAGCTCCAATTTCTATACAGAAAGTCATGTAGCTATCATGCATGAGAACTTGTGTAATTGTTGGGAGCTTCTTGCTATTAGCAGGGGCTGCTGGTCAACATTTTATTTAGCCTCTGTTGATGGCAGAATCCGTGTACATTTTGTAGTTCAAAAGCTGAAGGCTTTAGTATTCTCATCCTCTACTTCATCTGTTTCTGGACACTTGTATCTGTAGTGTTCTTTCTCTAATTGATTTAATTAGCCATATGGAAATTTGACCTATTACCTTCTCATCCTATTGAGAAGGTTATTTTGAAACGATAAGCAGTATCGAAAAGAACTAATCTCCTCTCTTTCTCTTGAGCAATTGCCTGGTCAATCTTTGTATCATCTTTGCATCTTCTGTATTTCTCTGTTCATTTATCCTTACTTGTGTAGATCAAGAATCAACCATTGTGTAGAGCTGGCTGTGGAAAAGATGTGCGCCATTTTGAATTTGAGTTTGTTTCATCTGTAAGTTCTCTGTTTTGTTCTGATTGAGCACACATGATTTTGTATTCCAAAGCACCTCAATTATAATTTGATATCAAATGAGCTCAATTTGGTGTCTTTTATGTGTGCTCTACCCTCTGCACAGATAATTGAATATGGAGTTGGTGATGTCCTGGAAGTTCTTCCTGGTCAAGATCCTGCTGCAGTGGATGCTTTCCTTCAGTGTTGTAATTTGAATCCTGAATCTCTCATCACTGTAAGTCATTCCCTTGTTGGCAGAGATTTCCTTTATTTGTTGCTCTTGCATCAAGGACTTCACTGAGGATCTTTGCTCAGTTGTTGAAATAGATGCAGTCCTTGTGAAAGTTATTTTATTAAATTATGTTTATTCCATGAACATAAAAAAATTGTAGTTTGTAGGCTTAGTAGCCTGCATTCTTAATGCATCTTGGTATTAGAATATCATATAACAGGAAGCAAGCCACTAGTGAACAGTTTGAAATCGAGTCATATCCCTGGCTCACTGGATTGGAGAGGTACTTCATCAATGGCTTACCTTCAGCACATTGCTTTATCCAGCAATGTAGACATATTCTCAGCTCTCACCATCACATACTCAACTGGAGATGTGTTAGGTGTTTATCATGTATTGAAACTTAAACAATGTGAGAAATAACTATCATCAGTTGTAACATCATAAACAGTACCTACTTTTCATTTAATGTTCATTACATCTTCATTTTCCAGCCTATATTGATTTTTTAATATATTATTCTTGGTGCACCTTTAGATTGATAAATCACTAGTTCAAAATAGAATAGTCCTTAACCTTTATGGTGCGTTTGAGCTGAACACTTGCAAGCTGAAATCTTTTTTTCATTCTGTTTGTTATCAACCACTTCATTACTTATCATATTTCCCCTGACTTGCTTATGGGGGAAGCACAAGTCATACTTTGCACCTTCGATATAGCTGTCACACTCTTTATCCTAAATAATGGGCAATGCATGTTGTTTCAGGTGCATCCTATAGGGATGGAGAGTCGTCATCGTGATGCTGAAGGCAATGACTACAAAGTCCCTATAAAATTGAAAACTTTCGTGGAATTGACCATGGATATTGCATCAGCTTCCCCTAGGCGCTATTTCTTCGAGGCAAGGATGCTGTATGTTTTTTGTTCTTCTATCTTCAAGCAAACAAAAGATGCCATCTTATGTAACATGCTGTTTTTACTTGCTCCTCCAATCCTTCTCTATATTCCATTTCCTCTTTTTCTCCTGCTCATCACATTTGAGCCAGAGAAAAAATTATCTCGGAAAATGAATTAAACAGGAAGAGGCTATTTAGGATTGCACTTTTGGTTCTTTCTTTAGAAAATGGAAGAAAAGATGTATTTTGGAAAATGATATTGGTAAATTCAAAATTGGTGCCCAACTATTATTGTACTTTTCTTGCACATGTAAATTTGAATTACTCTATTTCTCTTACATGAATAATTAAAACTGTCTTAAATTGACATTTCAAAACAGTAATGATAAGGAGAAATAGATTCGGTGGCAGCACCTTTTTCATATGTTTCAACACAAAGTAGTTCATCCCCATTCAATAGCTACATTATTTTCAAAACTTTCTCGTGTAATAACCAATGTCTAGCTGTGGTAAAGAAATGTTTGATCTATTAAAATATTTCTTTGTTTTTTTTATCCTATTCTATTGAATTAGATGCAATTTACCATAGATGTTGATAAGATTGGGAGTTTGAGTTGCTCAGCTTCACTATGCTCTGGTCTTTGCCAACTTGTATAATAAAGTGAGGCAACTTACAATTTCTGATTTTCCAACTAGCATTGCCGGTTTCCCCTAATCAATGGTTCTAATGGAAATTAAGGTTGAAGCTTTGTAATTGGAATTTTTTCCTTTCAATTGAAGGAAAGAAATTAAGAAAGTCATGTATTTTTGCTAATTGAATCTTATATTCATGCTCCTTGCTAGCTCAGTTTTGATTGTTGTGGTGTTGCCACAAGCCTGTGCTATTCTGTTGTCTTATACTGACAATCCTTTTCTCATTCAGGTGATGAGTTATTTTGCAACAGCCGAACATGAAAAGGAGAGACTTCAATATTTCGCCTCTCCTGAAGGAAGAGATGATCTTTACCAGTACAACCAGAAGGAACGAAGAACTGTTCTAGAGGTGAGTTATTGCACATAATTGATGGTGCATTGTGCATTATTTGTTGAGCATCTTTTGTTGACATTCATTTCTTCACAATGTTGGTATATGTTATCAGTTTATTTTGCTGAAATAAAACCTCACGCACTTAAATTAAGTTTCTCTTTTAGATCTTACTGTGATGTGCTTCTATTGAATGTAATACTACTCTAGGAATATACTTGAAGTCAACAAAACCGAATAATTATCTACACTGTGTGTGGGCTTTTGTGCGAAGATAACAACTGTAGTATGTAAATTAAGCTATGCAAATAGGACATACTGCTTTTTCTTAATTGGTCAATTACTAGGTTAACGGTAATAGGAACTTTGACCTTTTACAATGCTAGGTTTGTCCTCTCTCAAAGGATGCAGGAGAAGCTCCAGCATTTTAAATAGTTTATCAGAGTTGATCTGCTCCATTTTTACATGTTAGGATAGTTTAGTGGCTCCAGTGGCTCCTTGCAAGGACTTGATTGTATCTTTTCAATATAGGTACTGGAAGATTTCCCTTCTGTGCAAATGCCATTTGAGTGGCTGGTGCAGTTGGTTCCTCCATTGAAAACAAGGGCTTTCTCCATTTCTTCTTCCCCTTCAGCTCACCCCAATCAAGTGCACTTGACTGTGAATGTAGTTTCATGGACAACTCCTTTTAAGAGGAAGCGAACTGGTCTCTGCTCTACGTGGCTAGCTGGACTTGATCCACAAGATGGTATGGGTATGCTAAAATGCAACTGAAACTTTCCAATTGAGCGATCTATGTCACCTGTTATACAATAACTTTTATTTGAATGAACAGGTGTATATATTCCAGCATGGTTTTGCAAAGGCTCCCTTCCTCCTCCACCACCATCAATTCCCCTTGTACTCGTTGGGCCTGGTACAGGCTGCGCTCCTTTTCGTGGATTTGTAGAGGAAAGAGCCATACAAGACATGTCCGGCTCAGCTGCTCCTATTATGTTGTTCTTTGGTTGTCGAAATCAGGAGAATGACTTCTTGTACAAGGATTTTTGGTTGTCTCATGCACAAAACAGTGGACCGCTATCCATAGCAAGGGGTGGAGGGTTTTATGTAGCCTTCTCAAGAGATCAACCACAAAAAGTTTATGTGCAGCATAAGATGCGGGAACAGAGCCAGAGGGTTTGGAATTTGTTAGTGGAGGGGGCTTCAATATACGTCTCTGGTTCATCAACCAAAATGCCTTCAGATGTAATGTCAGCCTTGGAGGAAATTATATCCAAAGAGGCTGGAGTTTCGAGGGAAACTGCTGTTTTGCAGCTTAGGAGATTGGAAAAGGATGGTAGATACCATGTTGAAGCATGGTCTTGACCCCTGCTGGGTTCTTGCATCATGGGACAATTCCCCACTGCAAGGAACTAAACTAGCTTCTAGTTTGTAGTGAGAGTACTGGGACTTCAAATTGATGGTAAGAGGATATTTGTCCAAGACACAGCATTTGTAAGAGTAATTTATATTCATGGGGACTCAAACCCGCCCCAACTACTATATTCATCAAACAATGGGATTTGAAATTGTTTTTATCTGGATTTTTAATTTCTACTCAGTTTTGAATATTGCATAATACAGTTGAGTCGTCAGGTCCAACTTTGGAAGTCAAAACTTGCAGAATTTCAGGGCCAAATAGATTACAGGTTAGTTTACAACCAAATAGCAGCAAGTTAATGCACTATATTCTCCCCCTGTATTCCATTTCCATTTCTATGACAGGCAACGAAGGAGCTTCCTTTTGAATCCGAACTTGGATTATAAGAGCATCCAGGGTGAGTTCTTTGTTTTTGATTGCTTTCAAGTATTGTTTCAATTTAAATTGAGGCTGGCCAACATGGTGTGACAATGTTCCAAACAACTTACCTCCACCAATGTCTTTTCTGAAAGAAGGTTGGGCATAAATCGTAGTCACACCCAATGAACTAAAGATTTAAGTCTTTTTTTTTTGGCTATTTACAAATTTCTGTCCTTGTCAAGTTTGGTACGAAGGATTGTGATGCTGAGATTGATCATGGAGTTATGAATTATCTGAATTTAAATTGATTCAAGATGTTTTGGAAAGAGTTTACAGCATGAACAACAAAATTAAGAGAATCAAGAGGAAGTTAACAAAGAGAAACAAAACCTGAGAATCTTGGTGAATTATGGGTACTAAGTTTAGAATTATATTAAATTGTGAGTATTCCTTACAATCATAAGATAGCTTGAGATATTAAAATTGGTATGGTGAGAATATTGGAGCACACGCTATTTTAGAGAAATCCATATAACATTTTTAATAGCTTTCCAAATAGTTTTTATTTATTTATTATTATTTCATAGTGTTAAATAACTAGTAATGCATTAACCTCCCAATGTACTCAAGAAATTACACTAAAATTATTATTAAAAAAAACATTTGTTCAAGAGATTTTGTCTTGATGAATTTTTTAATATATGAATTTTCTCTCTTGTAAACTATTTTATTAATATAACATTCTTAGATTGCATTTTGCTCTAAATTTTGAGTAGATTTGGTGAAGTTATGTTAACAAAAACTGAAAATAATATCCTTCATATCTAACTATTATTTTTCAAGAGAAATGCTAATAAAAATAGAATACACAATTTCTTACATTATTTTTAAAATCTATGAAAGAATGATGAAGTATAATACAATTTATAAAGAAAATAGCAATAGCATAATACGAAAAATCCATATGATTTGAAATTGAATAGTTTGAAATGGAGTTTTCATGTAGCAATCAACAAATCAATTAATAAATTGATGAATGATTTTTGTTTTTATGAGAAAATGATTGTAAATATTAGCGTCATACAGGTTCCCTCTTCTAATTTTTTTATTTTTGAAAGTTAGCTGAACATGACGGTCAGTCTTCAATCTATCCCTATTATTTCAATTACTTTTAATCTAAATATTCTAGTTCATTATCCACAATATCCTTGTAGTATATATTTTCATATTAACCGATAAAAATATCCCTACTTTAGAAATTTAAACCCCCACCAAATTTATTAAAAAGAAAGTATGATACAATTTTAGTTGTTTGATTATTCATATTTAATTAGTTATTTGATAATTTAACTATATTAACATATATATTTTTATTTTTATTATCATAGTCGTTATAATTATATATATTTAAATAAAAATATTAACAGATCTTGTGTAGTATTTTTTTTTCAATTTGGTATCAATTTTTAAAATTCATTTTATTGATTGAAATTGAATTTAGAAGGTTTATATCTTGAAACCAAAATTAAAAGGTAATGGTTTTAAAAAATAATTTATATGTTATATTTTATTTTCTCTATGCATATAAAATTTAAATTTTTAATTATTCTTTATATTTTAAGAAAATACTATTGTATCATTTAGTTTTGAAATTTTATTAAGAAAAAACTTGATTGAAAAATAACAAGGAATCAAATAATACATAAATAAACTACTATACTACTATACTATTATAAACTTTTAAACAACTTGAAGAACATTCACATGGGTGTGAAGCAAAGTTTGTAAATATGTATTTATTAGATTAGTGAGTAATGATGTTTAATTTACTATAATAAAGTATGCTAAACATAAAAAAGTTTTCAAGAAAAGTCTAAAGTTCATACATGTTTAAATCAATAAACATGCAAAATAATAACTCAAGATAAACATATTATCAACACAAATATAATATTAGCATGCATACTAACTATATATCCAAACTTACAATTAATACTAATTTAAAGTCCTAGCATGCGTACTAATAATAAAAATTTATATATGTTTAAATCAATATAAAAAAGGGTATTTACTTGTTGAAATACTTTAAAATAATGAGATTTTTGTTGTAATCAATAATGAATATTTTGTTTTTAAAACTTTATTGCTTTTCACTTGTGCAACTATAATGTTTGCAATATCCCTTCTAAGATTTCAGCAATACCACCTTGGTTTAAATACACTTTTAAACAAGGTGTGTGAACCAAAGAAAATAAAACTCAAATATCTTTAAACAAGATGAACCTAAGCTCTAGATTTTGAAGGAAAACCAAAGCATAAAAAAAAATGAAAACACTAAAAATAAGGTGAGAAAGATTGTGAAAAAATATTAAAAATTCAAGTTAGAAAATCTTTCTTCATCCCCCTTTTAAAATGAATCTTGGAAGTAAAAAAGTTGAGGAATTAATAAAAATTAATTCCCACCATTATCAACCATAATAAATCAAGAATTAAATCTAGACAAACTAAGAGTTCTTTAAGTGGAAAAACCGAGGGTTCTTTGAGATTAATTTCTCATTCCCCTATAATTTGTTTATTTTAAACAAATTTCCAACAATCCCCCACATGAAGAGAAACTATCTCAACAGTTTAAAAATGACTCAAAGATTTATTAAGAGATACTGATTTGGTAGATTGCTACATTATGATAGTTTGACTTTGAACTTTTTTTAGAGAAATACTATCAGATTTACTTGACTAAATAGTGAACATGATATCTTGAACTATTCAACCTTTTATATAAACCAAGACAATAGTACTCACATAGTTCTCTACCTAGAGATTTCCTTTCATTCCTTTCATTCCTTTCATTCTCACCGTTGTGTTGATTTTGGCCCTAAACAACTCTTGAATTCATGAGTGCTTTAGAGAATTCAACATTTATTGAAATTCTCAAAGAAACGACCATATATTCTCACTCATATAAGTGATCTTTCATTAAGAGTATTTTGCTATACTCCACTTGATGTACCATGATATGAAAATCATTAAGAGCTCAGCTCACCCTTTATTACGTTGTGGCTAACACTTATTTCATCATAGGAATAAGCAAGAAATAATAATTTTCTAGTGCTACCGAGAATGTTATATGACTTAGTTTTTCATTTGAATCTCGGTATTGGGATCTCCAATCAACTAGGTATGTATACCATCATTACATTCTTTCATCTTTTAAAAGCTTTAAACCCATTCTTCTCGATGAATTATACACAAACTCTCTCGTCAAACCTTCGATTAACGGATTCGTAATATTTTTCTTTGACTTTACATAGTGAATGAAAATAATTCTATTTGAGAGCAAGTGTTTAATGATATTATGTCTATGACATATATGTCTAGACTTCCCATTATACAAACTACTTTGTGCCCTTTCAATTGTTGACTGACTATCGCAATAAACACGACTAATTGACAATGATTTCAGCCAACATGGAATATCCTTTAAGAAATTCTAAATCCATTTGACTTTCTCTTCAGCTTTATCAAGAGCAATAAACTCTAATTTCATTATGGATCTAGTGATACATATTTGTTTAAAGGATTTTCATAACACATCTGCTCCACCAAGTGTGAAGATATATCCATTTGTAGATTTCAAATCCTTAGTATTAGATATCCAATTAGAGTCACTCTACCCTTCTAGTACTGCTAGGTAACCAGAATAGTGTAGCTCATAGTCTAAGGTGTACCTCAAATACTTAGAGTATCCTTTTTATTGCCTTCCAATGACCCATACTTGGATTACCTATAAATCTACTTGGTTTACTAACTGAATAAGCAATATCAAGCTTTATGCAGTTCATAACGTACATTAGACTTCTAATTATTTAAGAATATTTAAATTGATTAATTCCCTTACCTCTATTCTTGGATAGTTATACACTTATATCAATTGGTATTTTGACAGTGATATTGTCATCTTTAGAAAATTTCTTGAAAACTTTCTCAATATAATGACCTTGGGACAATATCAATCCATTAGATGTCTTAAACAATTTTGTTCCTAGTATGATATTTGTAACACCTAAATTTTTCATGTTAAACTTGTTAGTTACTATTTTCTTAGTAGATTGATTATATGATCATTGTTGCCTAAAACTAGCATATCATCCACATAGATACATACAATGACATAGCTTTTATCTGTGTTTTTTACATAAACACATTTATCAACTTCGTTGATTTTGAATTCATTTGACAACATAACCTTGTCAAACTTTTCATGTCATTATTTAGGTGCTTGTTTCAAACCATATAATGATTTGATAAGTTTACAAACTTTATTTTCTTGTCCATTGACAACAAACCCATCGAGTTGTTCCATGTAAATCTCCTTTTCAAGTTCACCATTTAAGAAAGTTGTCTTTACATTTATTTGATGTATTTCAAGCTTATTAATAGCTGCAATGACTATTAATGTTCACGTAAAAGTTATTCTTGACATAGATGAATATGTGTCAAAATAGTCCATACCTTTTTATTGTCTAAAACCTTTAATAACAAATCTATCTTTATATTTATCAATAGTGCCATTAGCTTTTATTTTTCTTTTAAAGATCCATTTATGGCCTAATGGTTTACTTTCAGGAAGAAGATCAATTTAAATATTCATAATTGATTCAATTTCACTATTGACTGTCTCCTTCCAATAAGAAGCTTCTTGATAGGACATTGCCTCAGAGTAGGTTTAAGGTTTATTTTCTAACAAGTATGTTAAAAAAAAATTAGGACTAAGTGTTTTGGTCATTTTTTTCCTTTTACTCTTTCTAAGCTCAACTTCATCATTTTCTGATTGATGATGATTACTTCAGCTAGCCTCAATCATTCTCTTAATGAATGATTTTCTCATGCTTCCTTCCATGTAAATACATCCTCAAAGAATATAACATTCCTTGATTCCATATAGTATTAAGATGAATATCTTCAATACTTGACTCGTGTATAAGAAATTAACATGCACTACTATTGCATGTATATCCGATAAATACACAATATATAGTTTTATATCATATGTTGACCTTTTTAGGATCAGATATTGCTACCTTTATAAGACACCTTACACTTTGAGGTATTTATAGGAAGATCTTCCACCTTTCAATAATTCATATGGTGTCTTAACTAACTTTTTATGGGGTATTTTTTAAATATATAATTGACAGTTAAAATTGATTCCCCTATAAATTCTGAAGTGCTCTCGAACTTATCAACATGACATTAATAATTTCTTATAATGTTTTATTTTTACATTCTGTAATGTTATTTTGTTGTGGTGAATAAAGAATAAAAGTTTGATCAATAATACCATTTTGAAAACAAAATTCACCAATTGGTGCTTTATATTCTTACTATCTTTTATCTTTTTGTTAAGTTGATTTTCAACTTCATTCTTGTAATGTTTAAACATTTCAAAAGCTTCATTTTTACTCCTAAGAAAATAGGTTTAACAATACCTTGTGCAATCATCTATAAAAGTAATATAATAATTTTTTCCGCCTCTCGTTTGCACAAACTTTAAATCACCAATATTTGAGTGGATTAAGTCTAGATGTTCGCTTCTTCTTTCAATTGTTTGAAAAGAAAGTTTTGTGAATTTTGATTTTACACAAATTTCATAGATTTTTCTCAAAAATCATACTTAGTAATAATTCATGGTTTATTAACCTTTACATAAATTATAATTCATATGACCTAACCTATCATGCCACACATCATAAGACTCAAACAAATAAGAAGAAGAGACATTCTTATTTGTGTTCTCATTATTAGTTACAATGGTCATTATATTTATTTCAAAAAAGCCATCACACAGATATCTATTTTCTACAAGCATACCACTCTTAAAGAATATAAATTTATCACTCTTAAAAAACCATTTTACAACCATTTTTTCTCAACAATGAGCCAGACATTAAGATCTTTCTAATATTAATAACATGCAATACATTATTGAGGGTAAAAAACTTTCTAGAGATCATCTTCAGTATGACCTTCCCAACACCTAGTACCTTGGAGGTTGATGAGTTTTCCATGTATAGGTTTTCTCCTTCCACTTATTTGTAAGTGAAAAACATCATCTTCTTAGTACATACTTGTCTTATAGCACCAATGTCAACTCACCACTACTCAGGATTTTTTATAAGGTTGACTTCAAAAACAACATAAGACAAGTTCATTTATGAAACTTTATTAGTGAGGTGATCAACCTCGGTGACATTGGCTTAAGTAATCCTTTTCATAGGGTTTCCTTGCTTACTCATGTTTCTGCAATCTTTGGTCAGATGCCTAATCTTGTTACAGATAAAACACTTGTCATTGAACTTTTTGGCAATTCCTTTATCTTTCACAACAAACTTTTTTTATTTTTGTTATGAGACCTTACATCTTGTTCCATAACATTTACTTTTAGGGCACTAGAAGAGTTAATTCTCTTTTTAGTTAACTTATCATCCTTTTCTATCCTCAACCTCAAAATGAGGTCTTCAATTCTTATCTCATTGCCCCTATGCTTGAGATAGTTCTTGGAGTTTTTCCAAGATGATGAAATTTTTTGAATGATTGCAACCACTTGGAAAGACTCACTTAATGACATACTTTTAGCACGCGTGCACACACACACACACACACACACACATATGTATATATATAAAAGTAAGTAAGTAAGTAAGAGAGACTAATATAAATCATATCTTGGGATTTTACCAAACAACTTAAATTTTTAGGTTAAGATGGTTCTTTATATGATATCAAAGATTTGATGGCCAAATGGTTATAAGTTCTAATCTCACCAACCTTATTTTAATTAATAAAATTAAGCACATATAGTGTAAATCTGTGCAAGTTTCAAGCATAAAAAGCTTTCACTTGAGAGGGTGCATTAGAGAATAATATATATCAGATATTGGAACTTCTCCTAATAGCTTCAGATTTTGGGTTAAGATGATTTTTTGACATAAAACGATGTCCATAGCAGAGCGACAATTAGTCTCCAATATTCTTTTCTTTTTTCTCCTCCCAATTATTATAGTGGTAGCTCATTTTTTTATATATAGTTAATTATTGCTATTTTTTGTTTTGTTTATTATTGATGTCTTTTTTAGTTGTATCATTAAGCCGAGCTTGTTGAACCTAATCAAATCAATGACCTGGGTCTTATATTTTTCTTGTTTCTTTAAATACGCTGGTGTCGCCAAAACATTCTTTTTACATTGACAATTTTTTTTCATTTTATTTATTGTCATTGTATTTTTTATTCGCATTATTTAAATTAACTGAACTTATTAAATCTAATTATGATAATGACTCGAGTCTTAGATTTTTTTTTTAATTTCTTAGGAACACTTGTGTTGTTTTAACATCTTTTTTATTTACATCGAAGAAAAAGTTAAGTCGGTCCGCAACGTATCACAACCACCATCTAGTAACTTCTTCAAAATATAGCTTGTATTTTTCTTTGTTAGGGTTAAGGAACTTGGCAAATGGCAATGTAGGTGCTTTATAAATATGTGTATGCGCGCGTGTGCCCACAAAGAAACTCATTAAACATATTATGTCTAATGAGTTTCTTTATGGGCTCGTGAAAATGTGCAATATATAAAAAAAGACACCAAGAGCCATAGGATTATTGCAAAACCTCTCATTTATTATGGCCATCTTATCAAAATTCCCTTTATCTACATGTTCATTATCATTGCAAATCTAACTAAACTATGGTTGCAATAAATTTGGAGAAAATTGGTAGATAGTAACAACCCTCAATAAACTGAGATATTTTCCTTTATATTTCGTCCAAACCAACTTGATTTAAAACAACAATAAGCTTAGCTTATGCAAGAATATCATGTTTTTTTTTTTATTAATTCACACATTTAGGGATAGGTAATATTTGAATACTCTAGGATTATGTTTGAGTAATGTTTCAAACATAAGAGACAAATAAAAAAAAGCCAAAAATAATTTTTTGTTGAAGAGATATGTATAAAATAAGTCTTTTTTTAAAACAATTCTAAAATAAAATTGTTAAATTGGAAGACAACATTGTCTAGAATAAAACTAGCTATTTGATTTGTGTTCTGTCGTGGATCAATTTTTCTTTTAAAAAAAAATGAATATGCAGGCTTTTTCAACGTATTTTTTTATAAAAAATACCAAGTGAAAATGAAAAGCTTATGTATATATCAAATTAAATAAATTAAGAACTATATGTGTTAATAAATAAATAAAAATTCATTAATGATAAATAAGATAAAAATTAAAAGGCAGATATACATCAAGATATTTGGCATCCAACTCAAGCCTTTAACATAGTTGTGTTCAAGGACTTTATTCATAAATATTGATTTTTTTATTTAATCAAATAATAATAAAAATAGACACACATTAAATTGATTGAATAAAATAAAAGATAAAAATATTATGCAAGGTTATACATTTTAAAAATATTATCAGAAAATAAATATATTTTTTAAAAAATAAATTTCAATTATATAAAACATAAAAAAAATTATAAATGAATTAAAACAATCTCTTAAAAAATTAAATGCATCCAAAATAACTAAAAAATAACTTATATTTAAAAGAGGCTAAATAAACAAAATAAAAAAGAGAAAGGGTATTAATTTAAATATATATTTAAAAGCTATTTTGCGAAAATACATTTAAAAATGCATTAATTAATTTTTTTTTTAAAAGGTCAGGCGCTGCTAGGGTTGATCTATCTAGTAAGGGTCCGGGTGTAGGCCCTTAATTTTTTTTTATTTTAGATGGAGTCGATGAGATGTCATCCGTCTTAATTTGTTTTTTTTTAATAAGTTAGATGACGTGTCGTCTGATACTGCCAAGTTTTTTTTGTCATAGTGGTGCCTGGAAAATCAGGGCAAAAGTTTTTTCAACCCAAAAACTCATTCTTCAAACCATTCTTTTTATTCAAAACACCTAGACAATTTGATAAACCCATTCATGTCCTCAACAAACCTAAAAAATCATCCTAAAACTCAAAATCAACCCAAAATAAAAAATCTTATGGAGCTCAAATATGTTTTTCTAGGAAATTTCAAGGTAAAAACACATATTGTGAACTCCCCTTATCAAATAGAACAATTTGACATCTATATCGACATTTTTTAGCCAAAATTGGTGCCAACAAAATTTTCTCTCTTTAACATCGGATTTCATCGACTTTCTCTCACCTCTCTCAAGTAAGGGACAAAAAAAAATGAAGTTTGTGACCAAAATTGATTTTGCCCTTAAATTTTGGAAATCGAATGGACCCAATATTTATAATTTGAAAAGTCTAGGGACTACAATAAACATTTCGCCTAAACTTGTTAAAGCAACCTATTACCTCTATGTTTTTCACTTTGGTTCTTCATCTTTCAATCTTACTCATCCCCAATATATTATCCTATAATTTGGTCTCTAAGGGCCAAATTAAAATAAAAAAAAAAAATAAAAAAAAAAGAGCATTGTGCACAGTTCATCCACAATGCCATGTGAGGGGATCCACAATGCATTTTGCATAGTGGATTCACCACACCTTTTAGATTTTCTTATAGTTAGACCATTGGCTCGCGCTATGCCACGAGTTGGGACAAAAAAAATTTCTAACGCAAAAAAAAATTCTAGGTATTGCTAACGTGTTTGTTAAAAACAATTTTAAACATGAATTCAAATTTTGCTACATATTGGTAGATATGTTTTTTTAAAAAAAATTGAGATGACGACATGCTAAATGATATTTTTATTTAATATTGAGACAATAATATATTAGATTCACCTGGTTTAACCTAGGTTGACCTGCAAAACATGTAGAGATAATCTTGTAGAAAATAAATTGGAAAGCTCAATCTCCAATTAACTCAATGCTGAAGGATGAAATTGGTAAAAAAAAACAACACTTGATTTAAAAAAAACCCTAAGTGAACTCAAGTAAACTAGTCAAACTTGCAACTTAGATCATGCATATCACTAGATTCAATATTTTTTTTTATCTCGAAGCATTTCTATCATTTAATTATACAATAATAAAGTGCATGAGAATATTTATGTATGAAATAAATTTTTTCAAGCAAAAAATAACCAAGACATGTGGGTGGGATCAAGATAGCAAAAACAAGCCTAATTGTTTTAAGCTAAATAACCAAAAAAAGGTTCTTTTTTTATTTTAAGCTAAAAAAATATATCATTGATAATAAATAATGAAATTTGGTTTTTTTTTTAAATTGAGAAACCAAAAATAATTTTTTTAAAAAAAATAATAGGGCAAAAGTTGTGGCTTAACCTGTAAAATCTAAGATTTGGGTAATGGACTCAATTGAGTTTAATAAAAAAAATTTCTTAAATTTTTTTTCACCTAAATATAAAATAAAATTCTTTTATAAAAAGCCAAAAAAAGCTCAGGCATGTAGGCTTGGTGCTCCAGCACACATGGGCATTTAAAAAAAAAGCCCAAGCATGTAGACAATCAAGCTCAGGCTCGTGTACTTGGACCTTTATTTTTTAAAATCTTTTTAAGAAGCTGATGACTTGTCATCTATCCTTATTTTCTTTGGAAAAAAAATTAATAGAGAACACGTTGTCTGTATACCCAAATTTCAGCCACCATTATTGTGACTAAAAAATAAAGGTAAAATATTTTTTTCCTTAAAAGCCCATTTAATCCAAAAACACCTTAAAAATACTATTAGAAATTCTAGAAACTGATTTACCAACATAATAGACCTAAAATCTGGTCTAAATTACAAAATCAAATCATGTAAAGTTTTTCTTTCTCGACTTCATATGTTTTTTTAGGCAAAATTAAGCTTCTAAACAACTATTATAAAACCCCTCTTATTAAATGAAACTCATTTTCATACATTTTAATCATTTTGATAGTTGAAATTGGTGTAAATAACGACTCTTTCTCTTCACGTCGGAATCCAACAACTCTGTCTCACCACTTACAAATCAAGGATTGAAAATTAAGGATAATGAAGTTTATGAATATTTGAAAACTAAAAGGATCAATTATCTATTAACTAAAGAGAAGAGAAATCATCTTTTTTTTCTATCTTTTTTATTTTGATTTTTTGTCTTTTAATTCCACTTTATTTTTTTTGAAAAAAAAAAAAACCAAATAAGTATTAATTTGGGCTAAAAAAGTACAGTTGATTAACACATTAAAATTATCTCATGGCTTAGTTTTCTTTCGTTATAATATAATTGTTTTATCAACCTCCGAGTCGGAGAAAATTGGAAGGTAGCAACCCACGACATTCTGAAATATTTTCCTGGATCCATATTTCCTGCAAAAACTAGAACCAACAACAGCAGACGTGACAAGCAAAGTTATAGTAATAAAACTCATCTTGTAAACTAATTAACTTAGGAACATTAAAGGAATCAAAGCAAAAGGGTTCAGGAATTGGGATTAAGAAACTTCTGCCATCAATTTCCTTAGTTTTCAACTAATTAATTAAATCAAGCTGATTAGCTGGCTATGTATGTGATTAATTGGTCTGATTTTCTGCTAATTTGTATCAGGATTTTATGTTAGTTTCTCAACTGTTGCCCCTTTTATTTGTAAAGGGATGGATTGGTAACAATTATTTTTTAAAATATTTTTTTAAAACAATATAGTAAAATTTAATTTTAATATTATCATATTAAAATAAAAAAAATAATTTTACACAAAAAGTTTTTAAATTTTTAAATAACACGGTTTCACAATATTACAACTTGGTTGGACTTGGCAAGACATTAATCCATAATTTAACATTTGACAAACTATTTTATATATTCTATTTTTCAAGTAAATATTTTTTATTTAATTTTTTTGTAAATAAAATATGTGGGAAGAAATCCCAAATTTCAAAAGAGTGAAAGGTGTTTTTGGATTTAAGGGAGAGGGTGTCCATTAGCCAGTAGTTTTGACTCAACCAAGATTCGAGTTCGAATTAACCCGACCCGAACCTTTATCCATTAGTTTCCTCTGGTCACAATTCCTGAAACAGAGAAACAGGCGAAGATACTTCTTCAAAGTGGCTTCTTGGTTCACAGAATCTCTCTCTTGTCTCAAAGAACACAAGGACAGGTAGAAAGATGTTGGCATCCATGGCCACACAACCCAAAATCCAAACCCACTTACAACCCTCAACATTTCCTTCACAGAGCCTCCTGCGTAAACCCCTTAAAACCCCTATATTCTCTATCAAACCGAAACCTTCTTGTTTTCACTTAAAATCCCTTTCTACTCTCAAAACCCCAGCAAGACTCAAACTTTCTGCTCCAAAAGCTCAACGAACACTCCCTGAAGAAGAAAAAGAAAACGAAACATCCACTGAGAAAGAGGTTATTTTGCACACACATACCTTACCTTTGAATGCCCTTTTCTTTAATTTCTTTTCTTTATGTATGATATAGCAACAATGAACTTGTTTTATCTTACATATTTGTTTATGCCATTGTTTTCTTGTTCTTGATTGAATAGTGAACTCAATTGGGTTTTATGGAATTGATTTGATGCAATGTGTTAAAAGTATTTTCCCTTTAATCTTTTTTGATAGTGAGAAGATAGGGCAAAACATTAGTGAAAGAATTGATTTGTTAAAGGAAACTTTTCTTTTTTCTTTTTAATATTGTAGAAGCTTGGAGTGGTGGTGAAGCCAATAGAGAAATCAAGAGTAGTATTGAAGTTCATTTGGATGCAGAAGGTAATTGGAATTGCACTAAACCAAGTGATACCAGGCCATGGCACAATCCCTTTGAGTCCCTACTACTTTTGGCCCAAGGAAGATGCTTGGGAGCAGCTTAGACTATTGTTAGTAGGCAAGCCATGGATATCGCGGAAGCAATTGCATGATCTTCTCAATCAGGCTACTGATATCATTGAATTGTGGCAGGATACAGGTTCCAATCAATAGTAATTTACTTACAAATACAGAGAAGTTTTAAAATTTAGGCTTAATGTGGTATAGTTTGGTTCACAGTAAAATATTACATTAGATTTATTTGGATTGTTTGGACTGTCTTTGTTAAAATTAATGAAACACGGGGTTGCTTGATCTTTCTGTAATTTGTATATCGTGCCCTAGAAGACAATTTACTGGAGTGTGATGTGATATGATTTCTTTGTTT
This sequence comes from Populus trichocarpa, assembly GCF_000002775.5. Taxonomy (NCBI): domain Eukaryota; kingdom Viridiplantae; phylum Streptophyta; class Magnoliopsida; order Malpighiales; family Salicaceae; genus Populus; species Populus trichocarpa. The sequence goes on along the minus strand of NC_037288.2, from coordinate 8,764,420 downwards.
GCCATTCTTAATCAACAAGTTTAAGTTGCATATTGCTGGGGTTTTTTTCATTAACTTTGTTTCTGTAATTTTAATTATATTCGGGAAATCGTATCTTGAAGACCAAAAACCGATTAATTGGGAATGTCAATGATTGGAATCCCCTCGATGCTGTTTAAATCACTGTTCAATACAGTAAAAAGCATGGATTCGAAAACCTGAAAACTTGTTAATTGTTAGATGGTACAGGTGCCTGATGCAGCATCCAAAATGTTAATAATGCTGGAACACTAGTGTCTATCGTAGCCAATTGACTGCATCCTGTTAGTCACAATGGTAGAAAGTTAACACGCATATTGCCTGAATTTCAGTTACAGGCAACAAAAATCCTTTTAATCTGAACTTAGAATATGTTATGAACTTCCAGTTAAGCCTGCATTTTCCTGGTCTTCTGCATCTGATAGATAGTTGATGAGTTATGTCTGTCTTTTAGATTATGCAAACACCCAAAATAAAGTCGTCCTTTCAGAGACGAAGCCCATAATTAGAATGGCGTGATTTAAACCGAGTTTGAAAATCAAGGCCTACCAATTGAGTTTGGCACGATGTGCTTGCATTCTATTCACAAACTACTAAATCCCACCTGCCCTCTAATTTGAATATATGCCTGAAGCGTTTCTACTAAAATATGCCTTGAGAAAATCTTTGTTTAGTGAAAAATATAACTAACTTTTGTCCATCTATTTATTGCAGTACAAAATTCTGAAATTCTGCTATGAAAGGCATGAGAAGTTTAAAGTTCATTTGAGAGTCTGAATCTCTGAATATTAAACCTTCAGTTAACAAAAAGGCCATTTTGACTTGCCATGTTCTCATCTTCAATATTGGGAGTTAGAGAGACCTGTGCATGGGCATAAAAGTCCTGTGAAGCAGAGGAAAGAATATTTTTCTTATCTATTACTTCATATTGAATGTGCAAACCGCCAATTATTTATGAAACAAAATATGAAGAAATAAAATTATGAAATCCTATACATATGGCTTAGCAAAAACTGAATGGAACCAAGGAAACAAAATTTTGGTGCTTTTCACTTATTCTTTTCAGGCCCCCCTTGCTCTTCTGGTCCTCACTGATAAACGCTTCCTGTCTATGTTTGAACTTGTACTTAAATTCTCAGCAGAAGTTGTGGAGTGTGCGGTTTTGTACTCATAGTTTCCTTTTTTGGGATTTATCATGGCATCGGCATGAGATTTGAGTGGAATCCACTTTGGAGATTGGTATGGAAGCTTATTTTCATCCTCATAAGAGACATCTTCGTCATGAACTGCATTATACTCTCTGATGTGTTGGTTTTCATCTGCAAGTAAATTAGTATTTCTGTACAAGTCCAAGTCATGGTGCTTTGGTGATGGAATGCTCACTTGTTCCCTCTCAGCCTTCTTGTCAACCAAATATGAAACCACCTCGTTACCTACTGGCTTATTGTGGGAGAGTGAATCTGAAAGTTGATATCTCTCATTCCACATGTTCCCGTCGGAATCTGAACTTGAATTAGATGGTGTCCTATCAAATCCAGGTTTTGTTTTGCTCTCTTCAAACTCAAGATGCACTCTTCCGTTTCCTTTCATGTTTTCATCTTCTGATTCAGAACTGATATTGTCAATCGTGTATATTTCGTTAAATACCAAACTATCATTTGATAGCTTGTTCTCCTCTGAAGCTTCATATCTGCCTTGAAGTTCAGGTGTCAATGACCCATCGGAATCATACAGAGTCCCTTGTCCATGACTAGAATCACCATGATCATCCCATTCAATGTCCTGAGAATCATATCTTGAGAGTTTAACAGCAGCTCTTGCAGCTTGCTTGTTCTCATCTGAAGCTTCATATCTGCCTTGAAGTTCAGGTGTCAATGACCCATCGGAATCATACAGAGTCCCTTGTCCATGACTAGAATCGCCATGATCATCCCGTTCAATGTCCTGAGAATCATATCTTGAGAGTTCAACAGCAGCTCTTGCAGCTTGCTTGTTCTCCTCTGAAGCTTCATATCTGCCTTGAAGTTCAGGTGTCAATGACCCATCGGAATCATACAGAGTTCCTTTTCCATGACTAGAATCGCCAGGATCATCCCGTTCAATGTCCTGAGAATCATATCTTGAGAGTTCAACAGCAGCTCTTGCAGCTTGTGCTGCATAAGCTGCTGATTCAAAAGCCTCTAGAGCTGCAGCAGCTACATCTTTGTACTTCTTCCTTCCTTTCAGTGATTCAGACAGCTCCTCCTCAGGCAAAACGTGTGTTCTGGCTTGGGACTCAGTAACATCTAACTTGGCTGATTTAAAATCTTCTACATGCTGCTCCTGCTGCTTCGGCTGGCTGACATCCATTTTTTCCTGAAACCAAAGTGATTTTTAAGCCTCAAACTCTACATTGCATACGGAATTGTTCTCATTTTGTAATGTACAAGTTTCGTACCTGTGCAACCACTGGAGCATCTTCCTCCAAATGCAGAACGATACCATTATCAGATGCGATGTCCTTTAGCAGTTTCTTTCTGCTTTCCAAGCTTGCTTGTCTTGCAGAAAACTTTAGTATAATCTAAAAAAAAAAAAGAATTAAAAAAAAAAGTGAGAAGAAATTTGCAACAATTTAATCTACAAATATTCAGCTCTTTACCTTGGGATTCACTCCACAGTTGCTGCGCAATTCGACAGCACAAGCAGCGATTTCTTTTCCAAATCTTGATACGAAAACCCCACGAATCTCTTGCAACTCTGGAAATTCACCACATCTTGAAGATGCAAAGATCAAGCTCGATACTGCCTCCTTGAGCTCATCAGGACACTCTCTGTGTAAACAAAAGCAAATATGATTTAATAACAGAACAAAGGAAACAACTTTTCCAAACACTATATCACCACCACAGACACAATTAAAAGTAAATGATCAACTTAATTATCAAAATTCAAGAAACTAACCTGCTTGTTTCAAGTAGAACAACTCTATCATTCAGGAAATGTAAGTAATCCTCCATCATAACAAAAGCATCCACCATATTCTGATCCTTGATGACATGCTCAACCTGTCGAGCAAACCCCATCATACATCAAATATAGAAAGATAGAAAGATCAAAGAATCAAAAAGGAAAAGGGAATATCATGAATTACCATAAGGAGAGCTCGTTCTTGGTGTCCAAGGTTAAGGAGCTGAATTACATCAGACCTTGCATGGGAAAACCTGACCTGTGCCTTGTTCTTGAGGATAGCAATCCTAGAAACTGCTAGTTTAGCTAGAGAACTGAATTTAGAGGTCCTTAATTTCCTTCCAAAAAGAGCATCCAGTTTCTTCCCCATGTTTTGCAGTCTATAATATTTATTTGCTGCTGGTCTCAAACACCACAAAAGGCCTGAAGAAGCAAAACCCTAGCTATTCAGGGAAGTTCAAGTACCTCAAGCAAACCACTATAACCATGAAGGCTACTTAATATAGATTGTGAGTGCTTCGACCTTCGTTCTGTCTGTCTGTGATGATTCTTTTATCACAGTCAACATCTAAGTTTACCATGTATCCTCTAATAATATACTACGTGTCTCCTTTATGATTGGAAGTAATTACTTAGACCAATAACTGTAAGGTGATTGTAGCTTTTCTCTAATTAGAGTTCGGTGCAGTAGCTTTGAACTGGACAAACAATTTTTAGCTGGTGGCTGCGGCTTCTTTTTGTCTAGAAGAAGAAAAGAAATAAACCACAAGTCTTGACGCTATAATTTAAACAAAGACATTTTATTTTTTTATTTTATTTTATTTCAAGAGGTAACCTATTTCTTCTTCGTTGGCCATGCATGACCTATGAGAGTGAAAAGGTGAAAAAAGGGCAAAGAAAAGTACAAATACGAAACTCCCATTTGATATACTTTTGGATTTTTGTTGAATTTTAGGTCTTCAAAGATATTGGCACACTTTAAGCTATAGTATTTTAAATAAATTGATTGTGATAGCTGTGGAATGATCGTAATAAAGTTTCAGTGAAGTATGGGTGCGTACTTGTTAATTACATATTTTATAAATAAAATAAAATAAATTGCCGTTGAATAAACAATAAAGACTTGTGCTAGAATCTTCCTAGCTTTTTTAGCATAAATAAATAATAGTAAATAAACTCTTGCCAGCCCTTCTCAATTGTCATGCAAAGCGAGCGTAATCCAGAACCATATGGTGTAAACAAGCATTTAGGGTGTTGAATTTTGGACGCAGTCATAAGATTCTGCGCGATATAGTTAATATAGCTAAAATTACTTTTTTTCCTCTTGTGTTTGTGTTAATTTGTCATCTTACACTCAATGTTTTAATTTTTGTTGATTGACATCGAGATTGTCAAAATATTGGTCAATTTGCATCGATTAATTGTGAAGGGATTAAACATAAAGATTGAATCAAGTTTTTTTTTTTTTTTGACAATTTCCACCTTCCTGTGTTGTACCATTCACCGGTGACTCGTTTTTTAACTCAATAGTCATTTCTAAAAAAAAAAAAAAAGATTTTAACTCAATTCCTATTTTCCTATAAAGTGCAATTTGGTGTTTTTTAAAAGTGAAATTATTATTTTTTTTGTTTAAACCCTGGTATTCAAAAACCCACTAGACCCCGACTAATCTGGTCGAGTCGGGTTGACCCACTAAGTGATAAAGGTCTCCTAGCGAAATTGTGTTCCATACACAAGGCTCGAACTCAAGACATTCTTAAAGATAAACAAATATCGAACCACTTGAACCAACTACCATCAGTAAGAAAGCAGAATTGTTGATTGAGGAAAATTGACCAGCTTTTTTCAATTTTAGTGTCAATCTACCAAGTATAAAACACAGGGAGCAAGATGGACAATGGCCACAAATATAGGGGGGGAAACTGATTTTGAAAACGTGCAATTAGTACTCGAGGATTGAAAATGTCATATCACTTGTTAATTGTTATCGTGTAACTCAAGCATTGAAAAAGCGAAACATGCAAGGACTGTTTTGCTGGGATGGACCGCGCGATACAGAATTTCATACATCAGAACCTCAAAAAATCATAGTCTAGTATTGGTCCCCTGTCCGCTATTTTAGACTAGCCAACCAAGAAGGTTGAGAATTTAATTATACATGAACATGTCCATATATATATGTTTCATGAATTTAACTTATTGAAATGCAACAGAAAGAAGCTTGGAGTATCCCTCTGAAGAATAGGAAAAGCTAGCGACCAAGTCTTGGCCAGCTTTAAGGTTTGGAACCGGTTCCATATATCTGTAACTTGAGCTGAAAACTCTGCGCAAGAAACTCTTGCATGAACCAAATTTATCAATGGCGGGATCTACTTAATTTGTGGTGTATGGTAAAATTCGGATTTGAGTTCTTAAGAGATAAAGAGAGTAAATTAAATTAATGCATTATTTCAGAAAGGAGGATTGAGAGTAGGGCACTGTAGCTACATGAATTTCTTGAACAAGTCCTCAGCATGCTATATGACAGTCTGATGTATAAGGTCAAAGCCGAGCTAAGAACGATTTTAACCCTGAAAAGAGAAGAAAATGGAACTCTTTGACAAAAATACGTGTTCGAAAAAGCAAGCTCAACCCACCGAAAAGGAATTTGGAAGGGCCGACAAATTGTACTTACCAACTTGGCAACATGAAGACGCCTGAAACTTGATTTAGCTAGCTTGGGATAAAATTGATAAATAAACATAAAAGATATAAAAATTATTTTATTGGAGAGATGATATTGAAGATAAAATAAATATATTTATAGGTTAATTTAGAATAATTTTTTATCATTTCAAAAAAGAAAATATAGGAAGATTGTTCATAACTATATATCTTTATTGTATTTATTTTTTAATGTTTCAGAACATTAACTAAATGTTATTTCAACATTGAAACGATGCATGCACGCAGACTCTTATTATGAGAACCAAGGGAAATCAAGAGCAAATAATGAAGTGAATTTTTTTTTTTTTTGACAATTTTGGCTCAAACTTATTGTGGTCTTTTTAGTCTTTGCGAGGCAATTATTTATGGGCACGGCATGCTAAGGTTTTCATATAGCGTGTGCTCAATACCGCAATACATTTTATTCTCATGGCTGAAGGTTCACGGAAACTCAATTCCAGCTTCTTGGAAATTACGTCAACTTTAGGAGCCGTAAGCTATTGTTAATGGAACCAAAATACGTTCCGACTACGTACGAAAGATGCATCGTAACCTCGAACTCAAATATATTTTTTGTGTATAGGGAAAGAAAGAATTAAGGGAGCTAGATTTTTCTTAATCAGCAAAATGAGCCTGTAAATCCCAGTTCTCCATGAGTTACATTAATGTTTTAAATATGACCATAGTTGGATGAAAAGCTAGCTCGAGAACCAGCATGGCATCATGCAAATATTCCTTCCTTCCAATTGTAAAGAGAGATGCCACCTTTACTGTCTCCATATAGGTCTTTTTTATTAATCGAAAGAGACATGTACGGAAGGATGTTTGATCTAAATACTAGAAATGAATTAATTAGACGTAGTTTTGCATTATACTATTTGGCACGCACTGTACTATGAGCCAGATTATTTTTTTAACATAAAAAATATTTAATATTATCAATAATTCTTTTTATAATATTAAGATGGTAATATATTGAATTTACTTGGATTAACCTTACAAATACATGATCCCGATCTTCAGACCATGATAACTCTCATATAAATAAAATCAAAATAAATTATGAAGCTTAATTCTTAATCAATCCAATATTAAAGAATAAAATTAAAAAATAACCTATAAAAATAAACCTAAGTCAACCTACTAAATTCATAACTCGATTCATGAGATTAGGATAACCTTAAAAAAAAATCAAAATAAATTATAAAGTTTAATTCTCAATCAATTCATTATTGAAGGATGGAATTGAGAAAATAAATGTAAAAAAATGACACAAGTTAACTCGGGTTAACCCACCAAACTCATAACCCAGGTTATGAGACCATGATAATCTCATAAAAAATAAATTAAAAAAATAACTCAAGTCAACCTGGCATAACCTACAAAACCTGCAACATGGGTTATGAGATTGAGATAACTCCTTAGAAAGCAAATCGAATAAATTATGAATCTCAATTTCTAATAAACCGTAAACTCATTATTGAATGATAAAATTGAAAAAAAAATCAATCTAAAAAAAAAACACAATAAAATGACTTAAGTCTACCCAAGTTAGCTCGCAAAACCCGTGACCCGAGTTATGAGATTAGGATATTCTCATAAAAATTAAACCGAAATAAATGACAATGCCTAATTAATAATCGACCCAATATTGTAGATGTTGAAGGATAAAACTGAAACAAAAAATGGCAATTAAAATAAGAGACTAAAAAGTTTAAGTCAACTGGGTTAATATGTCAAACCCGTGACAAATCATGAAACCTAATCTTCAATAAACTAAATGTGGAAAGATAAAATTAGAAAAAATACATAAATTTAAAAAAAATACACTATTGTAATTAATAATGTTTTGTAAGGTGGTGCATAGTAATTTGTTAGTAATAAGGTCATGGAATACTTTTCAAAATCTATTCTTATTTAATTATAAGACAATTAAAATATATATTTATAAGAAATGAAGTAATTAAAATTCTAGAAAAAACATTTTTTTAGTAAAAACTTTCTTTTGTTATTCATGTATTTTTCTTACAATAAAATGACTTTTTTTTAGCAATATAATCTATTAAATAAGAAATAATGATAATCAAGTAAATATTGGGAAAAGTTCTAATGACTTGAATTAACGAGGAAAAAAAGTGTATCTTTATAATAAAAGAATCCTTTTCATTATTCATGTATTTCTGTTTTGTATTGACAAAATGATGTTTTTTATAAGAAGATTTATTTTTTAAAGAAAAACTTATTATGATCATAAATGTAAAAAGAAATTCATAAATCAATCATTTTTATCAACTTGTACAAAATATATAAGAATAATAAATCTAAAAATAATATATAAAAATTCTTAAACAAAAGATTATATATTTTATTCTCATTTAATATTAATAACCAAAGTTTTTTTTAAAAAAATCAGCTTATTAGATTAATATATAATTATTCATAAATAATTGTTAATTTATCATAAAAAAATCTCTGATCTTTTTCAAAATTATAGCATAATCAGGTAATTCTTTAAATATTATTTCAAGAAATTTTATTCTAAATTTTCTTAAAAAAGAAAAAAAAACTTCTAGTGTTATTTAACAAAAAAATCATGCATACTAGAAGCTAGAAGGATGGGCCCGCAGACTTAGCCTAGATGAAAAGGCACATGCACGGCCGCCTAACTTTATCTTTTTGAATGGGTGGATGGCTCTTTTTGGTTTTAAATAGAACGGATTACATGTCGTCTGCCTTACATCATATTTGTAACAATTCTTAATTTGTATTCTCATTTAAGACAGAATTGATTCATAATCATGGCAATAACATGTAAAGATAACCTTATTATTTCACTATGCGAACTTATCATCATGGAAAAGATTGTACAACTACAAAAATTTATTCCTTTATTAACAAAATTTTGGCAACATTTCTTCTATAAGGAACACTACCCCAGATTTTTCATCAGGCATGGTACAATCGTTTAAATAATTATCTTTTTTTTATTGACTTTCATGCTTCTAAGATGGACACCTCTCTCTTTTTATTTTATCCATAGAAGATAAAAAAAAAATACTTATGTATATTGATGATATGTTGCTTACTGAGAGTAATTCAATTGTGCTTAAACATTTGATCAATTTACTGAGCTCAGAGTTTAAGCTTCAGGTTTAGGTTATGTGCATTATTTCTTGGGAAATGAAGTTAAACCTACCTCTATGAGACTCATGCTCACACAACACAAGTATGCTCTTAATATCCTTCACATAACATATATGTCTTCATGTAAACTCGTTAGAACTCTTTCCTCTACTTCTTTTACACTGACCATGATATCTGGTGCTTTATACTTTGATCTTACACGTTATAGATAGATTGTTAGTGCTCTTCAATATCGAAGTTTGATATATATTATGTTGTTAATAAGATATGTTAGTTTATACATGTTATTTCTGATGCTCATTGGGCTGGGGTAAAACACATCTTGCATTATTTAAAGGCTACAACCTCCTATGGTTTAATTACACATCACTCGTATCTTTTCATTTTCTCTTTATGGTTTCACTACTGCTAATTTGGCCAACAATATTGATAATCAAAAGTCCATTGGGGACTATCTTATGTATCTTAGCTATACGCAAATATCATGGAAGTCTGGGAAATAAAAAACAATTCCTCTCTCTTCGATTGAAGACAAATACAAGGCTTTAGCTGATGATATTACTTAAATTTTATGGATTCCTTCTTTACTTTCAGAACTTCAGCTTCCCTTGGCTCTTATGACTATATTATGGTGAGATAATTTTGGTGCTACATATTTTTTTATGAATCCTATTTTTCATATTCATGTTAAACATGTTGAGGTTGACTATCATTTTATTCGTGATAGAGTTGCTAAAAAAAAAATTCAGGTTCGATTTTTCTCTTCTTATGATCAATTAGCTTATATTCTTACAAAACCTCTTTCACATGCATCTTTTTCCTATCTTTGGTCCAAGCTTCATATGGCATCCCCACTTTTAGCTAGATAGAGCTAGACACTTCACCTGGTATATATATACATGTTTACCTAGTATAGGAGTATGATTATGTGTAGTGCATTGTATGTTTGTTATTGTATACAACCCTATATATATATATATATATATATATATATATATATATATATATATAAAAGATGATTGTTGTCTCTTTACTGAACTTTGTATTATATATCAGAAACTTCATCTCATATATATTCTCAACTTGTCCACATCGCATTAAATTTGATTGAATCTTCTGCGGTGAAATTATAAAGTTTGAGGATGAACATCACAAACTACAATAATTTGTGAAAGCAACATTTAATTGAAATGGTCAACAACCTTCCAAATAAAACAGATCGTGTTGAATATTTCACCAAGAGGCCTTGACATCCCCAAGAGATGATAGATATATCAAAACCCTCATTGGTAATCTAGGAGCCGCACTGGGCTTCACCAATTAAGGAGTTCAGTCTGTTCATTTCTCGTATTAAATCCCAACTTGTATTTGGTAGTTTGCCTTCTTTTTCTTTCCTTATCCCTTGTTTTATTAGTTCCTGGGAATAGGTCCCAGCAATGAAAGCAAAATCTGAGCAACATTTTACGTGTAGCTTATACTGTTTGAGTTGAATATAATAGAGATAGCTTCTCGAAATGGGATTGAACATGATTTTTTTGAACAAGACCTTAGCATGCTATTTGACAGTCTGATGTAAAAGATCAAAGCCAAGGTAAGAAAGAAATTAACTCTGAAAAGAGAAGAAAGTGGGACTCTTTGACAAAAAGAAATATTTGTTCGAAAAAGCAAACCCGAGCCCACCCACATTGAATTTGGAAGGGCTGACTAATGTGTACCTTCCAACTTGGCAACATGAAGACCCCTGCTCTAGGGTTAGGTGCTTGCCTTGGAACGTCACCATAATGGCCATGACTGTTTCACACCGTACAGATACATGGAAATATAAGCAGACTTGATCTCGCAAGTCTCTAACATTGAAATCCTACGTTCAGACTCCTACTATGGGAACCAAGGGAAATCAAGAGCAAATACTGAAGCCAATTTTTTTGACAATTTTGGTTCAAACTTATTGTGGCCTTTTTAGGTTTTTCGAAACTATTATTATTATTATTATTATTGATAACTCAGGGTGTCCGGACCAGCTTATGGGCACCACGACTATTCTCTAGACCCACTGAAAACCCTGCAAGCCCAGGAGGCAGGTAAGACGTCGCGGGGGTGACAGGCGTGCACGCTGAGACTTGAACCCAGGAGGCAGAGGCATGGAAACTCTACCAAGACCGCTAGGTCAGAAGCCTCGGTGCAATGCTGCAATATCGCGGGGGTGACAGGCGTGCACGCTGAGACTTGAACCCAGGAGGCAGAGGCATGGAAACTCTACCAAGACCGCTGGGTCAGAAGCCTCGGTGCAATGCTGCAATAATTATTAATTATGGGTATGGATGCCAAATTTTTCACGTATGGATGCCAAATTTTTCACCTAAAGTGTGCTCAATGCTGCAATACATTTTCTGCTCATGGCTGAAGGTTCAAGGGAACTCAATTCGAGCATCTTGGAAATTACGTCAACTTGGGATGGTAAAGATTTCATCATAACCTCGGGGACTCGAATGGTCAGCCCAACTTGATTGTGAATTTTTTTTTTTTCTATTTTTTGTATAGGGAAAGAAAAAGGCAGTAAATCCCAGTTCTCCACTGGTTCCATTAATGTTATAAATCCCAATGACCTTTAGCTCTATTAGCATGGACTCCTGTCTAAGGCAGCAATACTCTAAACGATTAGAGATGGCAATTGTACTGTCTCCAAATATGTCTTTTTATTTATTTATTTATCAAAAGAGATATGTACAGAAGGATGTTTGATATAAATGCTAACTTATTTAGGTTCCGTATGAACTAATTAAATATAGTGTCCGCACATGGTCAAGGAACACTTTTCAAAATCTATTCTAAAGATACAATTAAAATAAATATTAATAAAAAAGAAGTAATTAAGATTCTAGAGGGGAAAAACATTTTTTTTTCTTAATTATGTATTTTTTTTTTACAAATTTTTTTTATTAACAACATAATTATTTAATAAGAAATAATGACAATTAAGCAAATATTAGTAAAAATTCTAATGATTTGAATTAAAGAGAGAACATTTATCTTTATAATCAAAATTCCCTTTTCATTATTCATGTATTTCTTTTTTGTTTTGGCAAAAAAGTGTTTTTTTTATTAAAATCTTTTCTTTTTAAATAAAAAATTATTATAATTATAAAAACAAATTTCAATTAAAAAAAATCAAGAATCAATCCTTTTTACGCAGTTATACAAAAATATAAGAATAATACGTCTAGAAAAGTATATAAAAATTTTAAAATAAAAAATAGATATTTTATTATCATTTAATATTAATATACAATTTTAAAAATATATATATTAATATATAATTATTCTTAAAATAATTATTAATGTTATCATGAAAAATCTCTAACTGGATAATTCTTTAAATATCATTATAATAAATTTATTTAAATATATATTATTCCATTTAAAAAAATTATTTAGGGCTATTTTACAAAAATAAAGTCTAGCAGCCAGGAACTAGCTTAGAAACAAAGGCCATTGTGCCCGCCCACCTAGCTTTTTTATATATATAACGAGTGGATAACATTTTTTTTTAATAGAAATGACATCACCTTTTACTTCACAAAAACCTAAAATTTAATTTATTTTAACCTAAAAATACCTTAAAAACATTATAAAATGTATAAAATAATTTCCAACCCTAAAACATATTTTAATCAATTTGCAAACCATAAATCAAATCAAATCAAATCAAAGAAGGTTCACAAGCCTCAATCTATTTTTTAGCATGTTTAAAAGGCAAAACCAACTTCATTAAACTCCTCTTTAAAAATAAAAATAAAAACTTAATGAAACACATCATTTATTAGCCTAAATTATGGCCTATCAAATATTTTCTCTTCTCTATGTTTTTCAACGACTTTCTCTATATTCTCTATATATACAAGAACTGCAACAAGACAAAAATGAAAAAAAATATGGATCAAATATGATATAATTCAAACTCCATCTCATTTAATCAACGTTTAATCGTGTTTGAAAATCTGTTAGAAAGCTTTAATTACCAAGAAAATGCAAATATAAGCTACCACCAACCCAAAAAACACCACAAATAATATATGCACGGATATATGCACGGATATAAGGAAAAAAAGAATTGAGAACAAAAAAGAATGACACTATTGCAATCCAAAATAAAATGTAATAAGGCGTATGTAGTGTACAGTGAAACACTAAGCATAATCAGTTTGGTGTTAATTAATGTTATGAATATTATAGACGTCCAAACTTTGAATATATATATATATATATATATATATATATATATATATATATATATATATATATATATAAAAAAAATCATGTATCGTAATTTTTCTAATATTATCTTGATTACCTTTATTTATAAATGTATGAAGAATATCACGTGAACATTCGACGTGGAATATTGAGGTTAGGAGGCACTTATTTCAATTACCTTCAGTGTTACCTTCACGCGGGAGAAAGTTGTGCATTGGTCACCATAACTGGCAGCATGTCTCGCAATAAGTAACAGATTTGAAAGCACCATCAAAGGCTACGAAGACAAGTGTAATAAAAAGCCAGTCATCCTACGAGCCTTGTTGCCCGAAAGCCGGATGCTTCTGTGGTCTTGGAATAAGAGATACAGGATAAAACCACAATTCCCATAAACACAGTTACACAATTATGCATTTATGATATTATGATGGCTGAATATTCAAAACAACGAAAGCAGAAGGTGCTATGTTTGTCCATGGATAAAATGGGGACATCAACATTTTGACTGTCTCTGCTCACGAGGTTCCACAAGGTAAAACAGTTTGAGATATGACACAACTAGACACGGGGAACACTTGTTTCATTCGTCGAATTCATGCATGTGGTCTAATAGATAGTTGGCCGCCAGTTCTTCATTCTTGTTGCATGCAAAATACACCTCCAATACTATGGCTCGATCAAAGCCCATTGCTTCAAGCTGCCAAATCGACATTATCAATGTAGTAGACCAACGAAAAGATTGTTTTAAAAATAGGAAATTAGAGACTTATCAAGCTCTTCGGTTTTTCATCATGTGCGCTCTTAAGCATCAAAAGCAAGAGAAAGGAGATTATGATCTGATTAAATGCACAATTCTAAATGCAAGAAGACATCAAGTAACCATGGAAGTGAGTTTTCAGAGATGCATGCAAAAGATAATTCAAGGATTTCAATGCATGTGGCATTGAACACCTTGCACCTAAGGCGCAAATATCAATTAAATTCCTGCAATACATGAAAATCTATGCGACAGAGAACTTCAAAACTGTGACTTGGCTGCAAATGTTAAGTGATGAATGAAATTCATCACCAATAATAAAGAAATATATTGTGTCGAGCGATGAACTTACACGTTCAATTGCCTCGCGCTCCTCAGGGGTGACAGTCACTGCTTGTGGCATTGCAGAGGCCAATTGGCCCAGCACATTCCTGATTAAGTAAAGGCAATTTAGAATCACATGCAGGGAATTCTGTGTATATATCATTCTAAATACAGATTCATCTCACCCCTCTCCTTCAACAGGTTCGTTTATCAAGCGCAAGAAATCAGCCTGATGCTCTTGAATGAGACGCATCAGGTATGGATTTTGCTT